>NC_135174.1:3548252-4862627 GCF_041146795.1 Maylandia zebra | reverse complement strand
AAGTGTGCTTTCTTACATTTATGGCTTTAGCTACTGTAAATAGTTCATCTCTAACTGTGATATCATATCTGATCTGTTTTTGGTATGAGATGTGGAGCTAATTTTAAATTCACTGCAACTGTAAGCCGGGCGCACTCACATTAGGTTTGAAGCACTGATTGGATCTTAGGTGGAAGCTAAAAGTAGATGAGTTGAAGTATGGCATCTCAAAGGAGGAAAACTTTCAAGTTAAGCCTTGCAGGAAGTAGAGTCAGCAGTTTGTGTACTATCACTGAAAACAGCTGAGTTAGCAGCTGCAAGTAGTCAAACTTTTACCTGAGTATGAAAAGTGTCACTTGATTTTTGAACCGTGGAAACAACTGCCAAAGCAGTGAAAGCAATTAAAGTGAAAGAGAAAAAAGCAACCGAGTTGTTAATTGGAGAGATTTCAGTTCACTTGAATTTTAAAAGATCTAAATTGAAGCACTTAAGTGAGTTTACAGCATCAGAGAACTGACTCTCAGGTGTCAGGTTAAGTGAAAGCATTTATTGTAGATAGAAAAAGTCAGATGTGAAAAGCTAAAGTATCGTCATCTCCAGCCCAGGACTGACACGGAAAGCATTTAAAGTGAAAAAGATAAAAGCATTTGAAGAGATTTAAGTGAAAATGGGTGAAGTTTTAGAACTGACAGCAGCTGCAAAACGAAGCCGTACTGTTGACGAACACAGTTCAAGAAGTTGGGAGCTTTACACAACGACAGTTAAAATTGAATCTAAAGCTTTCAAAAGCTGCTAAACTGTGATTTGAAGCACTCTCAGCAACTAAGTCGACATTTACAGGTAAGAGCTTAATGCACTTAACTGTAATGTAAAAGATGCAAATGGATAAAGTGGAAATTGACATGGTGAAGTAGATGCAGTTTGAAGTGTAATAAATCTTAGTCGATGTGTCAGTTGAGTTTAATTTACATTAAACAACTTAGAAGTGAAAGCATAGAAGCAGAAGATGTATCTATGACTTGCTAATGTGGATGTGCAAGCTCGAAAAGTTGCTGAATCATAATTAGAAGTGTAAGAAAAGGAAGCAACTGAACTGTCAGAGATTACATTTACCAGGCCAGCTGAAGTGAGTGTCTTTTGGCACAAACGGAGCAACAGAAGCGATAATGAAATAATTTCATCGACAACAGCAGCACACGTCTTGTGTTACTAAAATCATAAAGATTCTCCGGAGCACAGTGCAGCTGAGTGTAATGTTTGATATATTTCATTGCTGTACGTGTCAGTGGAACAGTCTGGAGTAGACGGTGGTGACAGTTAGCATTAGAACAGAGAGAGCAGGAGACAAACCTTTTTGTCTTCTGCTATTTGTTGTATGAGTCAGACATTTTTATCCGGCTCTCTTGTCTCACCCTTTCATTCATTCCTCCCCCACACCTCTCCCACCCCTGGCTGTCTGCTCCTCCACATAAAGCTGCCGGATAAACCGAATCCTGGAGTCTCCACGGGGTAATGTGCTGCTGGTCGGAGTGGGCGGCAGCGGCAAGCAGAGTCTGACCCGGCTGGCTGCTTTCATCTCCAATCTGGAGGTCTTCCAGATCACCTTGAGGAAAGGCTACAGTATCGCTGACCTAAAGGTTTGAAGAGGAGTACTTGACAAACAGATCATCCTGTAAAAGCATGTTTCATTTAAAATCTAACAAAGTTTATTATGTGCATGCACTTTTGCCAAACATAATCCTCACAGTATATAAATTTAAAGCACTCGGGCATGTATCGCTGCAAAATAACAAATCTTATTATGGGTGCCACTTTTCCCACTCCAACCCTCTCACTCTCCCTGTCATCCAGAGTGACCTGGCGTCCCTCTACGTGAAAGCTGGCGTAAAGAATATTGGCACTGTGTTCCTAATGACTGATGCCCAAGTGGCAGATGAGAAGTTCCTCGTTCTGGTCAACGATCTGCTGGCATCGGGTAACAGCAGGTTTTGCTAATTACTGCATGTCATGTTTAGCAAGAGAGAAATGCTTTCATTGCACAACAGCAACACATCACTGTGGTGCCATTTTCGGCACCATTACTCATGTGCTACCAACACATTATTGTGAAAAATTGCAGAGGAGGCTCAGACTCACAGCTACATTTAAATGGGGCATTTTAATAATCTAATGAATGGAAATTACTGTTAATAGAAAATTACTGCAAAGCAATCTGTGCTAATGTTGGCTTGCAATAGTTTTGTGAGTGTACCGTATCACTTTAAGTAGGAAGATATTTAGGATATGAGGCGTGTGCCAGCAGATGTCGATGCATTATTTAGTGAAACACTGCTGCCTGCCTGAAAAGAAAAGAACAAAAAGAACAACTACACAGTTACCCGGGGTGCTGTCATATGTGCGTTACTGACACAATATTTCAAAATATATTTACTTACTGTCAATAATATAAACGAATAAAAGAGCAGCTTGTGAGGCGTGCATGGACAGTAGTGCGAACGACCGAACCTGGCAACACCATTACATGTTTATCATGAAACGCTTTGTTTGGTGTTCTGATGTTTATGGCAACAAATATAAGCAAACACAAGCTGGAATTACATGTTTTTACTCCAGTATACTGTTAGTAGCTGGTTTCGCTTAAATGGGAAATAGAATGATTTGTGTATAGCTTTATTTGGTGCATCATTCATCCATTAATACAACCACTTTTTGCTGCACCCAAGTGCTTTCTTTCTAACACTCCAGAGTAACTAGCAGTTCAGCATGCTCAGATCGATATTCACATATTTTGGCACACAGCCTGGAGTAGCCAGGGATTGAGCCACCAGCCTTATGTTTAGCCTCCTCTATCTAGTGAGCTACAGCCAACTGTGAGCTTATTGAAGGCGTTAGAGGTACATACTATGATACACATACTACATACTTTTTACTCATTTCATCAAAGCTGTCTAAAACAAAATTAATGTGGCTTTAATCCAAGGAGAACATGACACTGCATTTGCAGGGAGGATGATGAAATATAATATATACGGAAATCCAAAGAATTAGAATTTATATGAAAGGCTTTTTAAAAACATATAGATGTTAATAATTGCCTTGTGTGTGATGATGTTCATGTTTTGTTCAGACTGGCCCACCTGTTATAGGGAGGAGAAGGGATCCAGACACAATAAAGTAACATTTCTGGGGCAGTGCTGCAATGTATGTGCATCCCAGGAATGTAGTAGTGATTTACAGTATTTGAAGTAAAACGCTGATCCAGTTGAATATTTCAATTTTGGAGGTCGAGTGTTTTCTCAATATGTGCACAAAGGCAGGAAATCTCTCATCAACGGAACCACCCAACCCTCCCATCAGGTCCCTTACTTCCATTTTTCATTGGCATTAAATACTCATACAGTGTCCGCGTGAACTTGGAATAATTAAAGGAATGTGGGAAAGCATATTTACGTTTTTAAATGTAAAAGCTATAATAATGGAAGTTCATCATATGATGAAGTCATCAGCTGCCGGAAAACATGATTGGAGATTTTTCAATGCAGAGTGCTACTCTGTCAGAAACATGTCCTCCACGGTGCAGGATATATATATGTCAAGGCTCTGTGTGCGGGCAGGCGGAGAGGAGGATCCAAACGCAGGACTCGAACATAGATTTGAGAATCAAAACCACAGCTTTATTGCTGGCCAGAAAACAAAACATAAACCAAACATGAAAACACAAGCTGGAACACACAGGCACAGTCTGAGGGTGAACAGACGTTAACGACGCGACACTGACATAAAGACACACTGGGTTTAAATACACTGAGGGAGTCATCAAGGAATTAGAGACAGAAGGGGGACACAGCTGGGAGAAATAAGACCTAACGAGACAGGGAGAGCGAAGCCGGAATACTGACATCAGACAGGAACAAGGACCTTCAAAGTAAAACAGGAAACAAAACACACTTTACTAAGACACAGACTAGACAGAGACAGACTAGACGCTGACCAAAGTCTACTAAATAATAATCATAATCACAACAGCATCAGATCATAATATAAAAAAAACACCAAGATAACAGAAACACCAAGTACCAGAGAAACATAAAGGAAAATCCATGATGCAAAAGTACCAAAACATAATGAACTCAAAATACTGGGTCCAACGGACCCAGAACCGTGACACATATATATATATATATACACACACACACACAATCACTGCTGTTTGCACGCTCGGTGGTCTCCTGGTAGCAGAGTGAATTATTTTATTCATTTCAGGAGAGATCCCTGACCTGTTCCCAGATGACGAGGTGGAGAACGTCATTGGCAGTGTGCGGCCAGAGGTCCGTGGCTCTGGGTTGATGGATACGAAGGAAAACTGCTGGAAGTTCTTCATCAGTCGGGTTCGCCGACAGCTCAAGGTGAAGCAGTCCGACGCTTAGACATGCACAGGAGTGAAAGCTGTGTTTTTTGCTATTTTGAATTTTACTTGTTATTATCAAGTTGCTCTCAGGGGCTCTCTTCAAGGGGGAACTTTTCCATTAATCTTTCCCACACAACTGCATATGTATTTTATCTCCATCCGCTCTTAATAGAGCAATAACTTGCCGCCTCACACTCTAATTTACTATTCCTAAATAAGAGACCCCTCATACTTGGATAAACATCCAGTTTTAGGATGAAGCCTCTTCCCAAACAATTTTCTATACTTTCAGATGAACTTGAGTACAATGGGAGGTGTTGGATGTCGTTATAAATCACAGACACGGGCAGAAAAGCCGGCGTTTAGCTGAAGTTAATTTCACCATCGCGTAGCTGCTTTGTTCCCCCTAGAGAGGGACAGATTCCAAAGCATTGCTTATTCTGTCATTATTACAAGCATGCGCCACTGACACCACCCACATCATCCTCCACTTCTGTCTCGCTAACAGCTCAAGCCTCCCTGGGTTGGCAAGTGGATAAATAAAGAAGGCACTCTCAAGGGCACAGACATATCAAGAGTGCATTTCTAACTATGCAGTTATGTGTCTCAAAATTGTCTGAATAGAAAGGATGTTTTCCCGAAGAATTACCTAATCTTGTTCATAGAGTTTGTGTGACATTTGCTGAGGCTGTGTCTCTGAGCTGAGTGAAGACCTAACAGCATTATTACTTTATCACTGCCACAGATTAAAATGCTTTTAGATCAGTGGTTCCAGGCTTACAATATGTGGAGAAGGAAGTAACGGCATGATATCACAGTATCCAGTGATGCAGGCCTAGGACGTGCTCTGGATTGTCTTGAAGCCCATGTTTGCTGAAATATATAGTGGCTGTCCTGTTTGTAGCAGGTGTGACTTTATTCAAATATTTTGATCAGTCTGCCAGTTATTCTTGGCCAAGTCATTATAGTATTTTACTGTTTGAGACAGAAAATAGTGAAAGAATTTCTGGGTCAAAAATCTAACTGAGAGCATTTTTAAGCAGTCTGCTGTTCAGAAACTATGCAACATACCAGAGTTTAGAGTTATTTTATTGCAAACACACAACACTACATGCATGATAAATGTTGTGACAAATACTTTGTGGCAGGAAAGTATTTTGAATAGTGTGTATTTTATTTATGAACTGAAAATCAGAGCATATCCTCTCCTACCTCACAGACTCTAGAGAGGATTTATCAGAATCAGATGTATCAGTGCAGAATACGACACTATTTTTTACCCTTACTGTTTTAAAGAGCAAATATTATGCTCGTTTATAGGCTCATAACCTTGTTTTTGGGATCGACAGTAATACGGCTGAGTGGTTAATACCACTGTGTGCCAAGTGACTGTGACTGTTTTGGTCCCATACTGGACCATGTCATACCACATTACCTCTATTAATGTTAACCATTGTTCTTGTACCTGACCATTTACAGTGTTTGTTTGGGGGGTTGTATCATTTGATAAGCCACGTAACACTGACCGTTATTCATTTAAGCATAAAAAAGGCACCAGACTTCAATGATGAATCAGTGTTGCATCTACACATAACAGACACCTTAGCAAAGAACCAATTTTAAATTATGTCTTTAGGCACTTTGTCACTAGCAGTATCAAACAAACAAATGAGGTGTTCCCATTTCTTTAATCAAATCTGCAACAAATGGTTAAAATAACACAGTTTGACTGGAATAAAATTGTATTTTTCCACCAACAAGATGATTTGCAAAGACCTATAAGCAGAACACTTACCTCAGCCATATCTCAGGGGTTCCCAAAGCCTCATCAGAAATGCTCTGAGTAGAAGGATGTCTGTCAAGAAATCATCCTCAAGAAATAGAAACACAAAGAAAAGTCTGAGGCATGCCAAATTACATTACATTTTTATGCCATATTGCTTAATCCCCTGATGAACATTAAGCATCTCAAAAGGGAGATATTTGAATAACCTCCAACAAAAGGACGGTACTTTGCAAAATATGCAAGAAAAATGTTCAAGCTAAAGGTGGAAACAACGATGCTGTTTCACCACTTTTGCCAAAAAACACAGTTTTGGTATTATTCCTCTGGCTCTGACTGTTCAGCCTGATGTGGAACAGCCATGTTTCATGTAGTCTTGAAAAAAGAAAAAACATGAAATTATTATTTCTGTTGACATCATCATTAGTAATCAGTGTTGGGAAGGTTACTTTATTCCACTACAGATTACAGAATTCATGCCCCAAAATGTATTTTGTAACGTATTCTGTTACGTTACTCAATGAGAGTAACGTATTCTGAATACTTTGGATTACTTAATATATTGTCATGCTTTTTACAACTACATGAATGTACTATTGCTGTGTGATTTATTACTATTACTGAAGGTTATTCGCCATAGCAATACCAACTAGATGTTTAAATCTTAATATAAAATGAGTAACAGTAGGTGGATATTAGGTAAGGCTGCACTTTTTGCAGCGATCTCAGATAGAAAACTATTCCGCGCGAATATAAAACAGGTCCGCGGCTCCGAACCGTAGTAAAGGGACCTCTGGCTAATACGTCGGGTTCCGTGTCGGGCTCGTAGCCGAAATCTAGCTTTACTTTGTTGTCTGGGTCAACTTTGTGTGTGTGTATATATATGTATATATATGTATATATATATGTATATATATATATATATATATATATATATATATATATATATATATGTATATGTATGTATATATATGTATATACATGTATATACATGTATATATATACATATACATGTATATATATACGTATGTATATATATATATACATATATACATATATATATATATATATATATATATGTATATATGTATATATATATATACA
Source organism: Maylandia zebra (assembly GCF_041146795.1). Classification (NCBI taxonomy): domain Eukaryota; kingdom Metazoa; phylum Chordata; class Actinopteri; order Cichliformes; family Cichlidae; genus Maylandia; species Maylandia zebra. The sequence continues at coordinate 4,855,353 of NC_135174.1, read as the reverse complement.
TATATGCGATAGGAGAAGGATCGTTGAGTGCGAGAGGAACTGACCTGAAAAATAGGATCATGGCCAAGCTTGAAACCTCGATCCCCCGTAGCCGGTTACCAAGATTACGTGAAGTACCCTCAGAAGGTCTGCTAGATGATGTTAATGCAGCACTACGGGCAATACCTACAACCACGATTACCGACACTAACAAGCTGATCTACAATACGGCAGCAGTGATCAGTGAGATGCTTTAGATCATATATGGCGAGATGGCGCCGGTGCGTGTGGCTTGCCGTCTATCACTGCCAGTGTTATGTTTGTTTGTTTTGATTTTATTGACTATTGTAATAAATGCCAACTCTCTCTTGGTGTATGATCGCCTAACCCTACTGGATCTCCGACCTTCTGTCAAAGGCTGGGCAAAGTGGAACCAAGCTGAACATAAAACTTTGCCCCCGCTAATATCGGAGATCCCGGCTCACCTGTGCCGTGTTCCAGATCCACCACTCCGGCAAAAGTGCCGTCGCCGGGGTCGAAGGGCTGGCTTCCTGGTGAAGCTGAAAGCTTCTTTAAGGTATTCTCTTAAGCCCTTGTCCAGAAAACAAGGAGTGGTGCCAAACTTCTGTTTCTCTCGGCGATCGTTGGAACCTGTCTGTGCCTGGCTGGTACCTGTCATCGGCCTAGATGGGATGTCCCGAAAACCCTGCTCTCCTCGCCCCCGCCGACGTGGTGTGAATCTGCGGAACCTGCGGCCTCTGTGTCGGGCTTCTAGGACGGCTAGCGACGGGGATCCGCTGCTTACCGCCAGGATTGGCCTGGTAAATGCTAGGTCCCTAGCGAACAAAACGTTTATCCTGAAGGATTTTTTCACATCCCGAGGACTGGATTTTCTTTGTGTGTGCGAGACGTGGCTGAGCGCCGGTGAGTGCAGCATCTTCTCGGATCTTCTACCCGGCGATTGCTGCTATTTTAATTCCCCACGTATGTTGGGCCGAGGAGGAGGAATAGCTACGATCTTTAAAAGTCATTTTAAATGTAAGCAGCTATCAACCCCGTCATTCACCAGCTTTGAACTGTCTGTGTTTGAGCTGGGCTGCTCTCACACAGTGTTGTGTGCGGTGGTTTACCGGCCTCCAAAATACAATAAGGACTTTGTGAGTGACTTTGCTGACTTCTTGGCTGAATTCATGCCAAAATATGATCGTGTTCTTATTGCTGGGGATTTTAATATTCACGTGTGTTGTCCTGACATGCCCATGGCGAAGGGCTTTTTAAACCTTATTGATTCGTTTAATCTGGTGCAATGTGTGACAGGTCCCACACATGAACGTGGACACACGCTTGATCTTGTTTTATCTCATGGTTTTTCTGTTTTTAACATAGAGATTTGTGATGCTGTGTTTTCTGACCACAGTCCTGTGTTGTTTGAAGTTCCTCTTGCCTGTGCCTCAGTTAAAACTCGCGCTGCTGCTCAGCGCTGTCGTGTTTTTAACTCCTCCACTGCTGAACACTTTTCAACAGTCTTTGACCAGATCTGTAAGATCCCGGATTTTTTATGCAGCCAGACTGAGGAACTGAGCTCATGGTTTTATTCTACCTGTCGGACTGCTTTGGACACTGTGGCTCCATTAAAATCCAGACTGCCTAAAACTAAATCTGAGCCCTGGCTGAACGACTTGACCCGAGCTGTCAGACGCGACTGCCGTCGAGCTGAGCGCAAGTGGAAAAAGGACAAACTACAAGTGTCATTCCAGATGCTGAAGGACTGTTGGCGTCGATATCAAAGAACTGTAAAAGATGCCAAAAGAAAACACTTATCTGACATTATTTTGTCAAACTGCCACAACCCACGTGTTTTATTTAATACTATTAACTCTGTTCTTAATGCACCATATACTGACTGTATTGAGCCCTCATCAGAAGCCTGTGAAAATTTTTTACACTTTTTTATCGAGAAGGTCTCCTCCACAAGGGCTCAAATCTCTCCTCATGCTCACGACCTCTCAGTCTCTGTTTCCTGCTCTGCTGTCTTTGACAGGTTTGAGCCTGTGACTCTATCCTTTTTAAAGGATAGAGTCACTTTTTAAAGGAGACTGTTGGTCATCTTAAGCCTGCAGGGTCTCCAAATGATGCTGTCCCTCCTCGACTTTTAAAAGAGGTGTTACCTACAGTTGGTCCTTTGGTGCTTGAGCTGGTAAACCATAGTCTGATGTCAGGTGTTGTCCCTAAAGATTTTAAACATGCAGTAGTCAAACCCCTGATTAAAAAACCTGCTCTTGATCCTATGGTTCTTGCAAATTACAGGCCTATCTCCAAACTACCTTTTCTTTCCAAAATTCTTGAAAAGGTAGTTTACAACAAAATAATGGCCTTCCTGGAAAAGCAAAATGTTTTAGAGGTTTTCCAATCTGGTTTTAAACCCTTTCATAGCACTGAATCAGCCCTTTTAAAAGTTTTTAATGACATATTTTTAGCGACTGATGCTGGGGACTGTGTTGTTCTTGTGCTTTTAGATTTGACAGCTGCGTTTGATACCGTGGATCATGCCATTTTATTCTCTCGTTTGGAGCACTGGGTGGGCATTAGGGGCACAGCACTGGAGTGGTTCAGGTCCTACTTGACGGGGCGAACTTTTTGTGTCAGCCTTGGTGACTATGCGTCGTCCTCCGCTCCCCTCTTGTGTGGTGTCCCACAGGGCTCAGTTCTAGGCCCCCTCCTCTTCTCTTTATATCTGCTTCCTCTTGGTTCTGTACTGAGAAAGCACGGCATTGCTTTCCACTTTTATGCTGATGACTGTCAGATCTATGTCCCTCTAAAGAAAAAAGGCAGATACTTTACACAGCCATTACTTCAGTGTCTCGATGACATTAAGGCTTGGATGTCTGTTAACTTTTTAAAATTCAATGATAAAAAGACAGAGGTGATGGTTTTTGGTAGCCCCACTGAGACCCCCAATGTGTATGTAGATTCCCTGGCACCGTATGTTAAGCCAACTGTCACAAACCTGGGGGTCAAAGTGGACTGTGATCTAAAGTTTGATAATCAAATTAAGGCCGTGGTAAAATCTAGCTTCTTTCACCTCAGGCAGCTGGCAAAAATAAAGCCAATTCTTTCACGGCAGCACTTTGAGACAGTGATCCACGCCTTCGTTAGCACTCGGCTGGATTACTGTAATGCACTTTATATAGGGGTCAGTGCATTATATATTAGTCATCTACAGAGGGTGCAAAATGCCGCAGCTCGTCTTTTAACTGGCACTCGAAAGTTTGAGCACATTTCCCCTGTTTTAGCTTCTCTTCACTGGCTGCCCATTTCTTTTAGGATTCATTTTAAAATTCTTTTATTTACTTTTAAAGCTCTCCATGGCCTAGCTCCATCTTATCTCTCTGAGCTGCTACAGCCTTATACACCCACCCGCTCTCTCAGGTCAGCTGATCAGCTGCTCCTGAAGATACCCAGGACTGGGCGTAAACTTAGAGGAGATCGTGCTTTTGCTGTAGCAGCTCCCAAACGGTGGAACGAGCTTCCTTTAGAGATTAGACAGGCCACTTCTTTATCTGTTTTTAAGTCACTCTTGAAAACCCACCTCTTTACCTTGGCCTTTGACACCACGTGAGATGTTGGTTTTTTATTTTTATTTTAGTTGTTTTTAGGTGATTCGATGCTGTTTTATCTTGTTTTTGCTTTAACATAGGGCTGTTTTAATTTTATGTCTTATGTGTTTTATTTATTTAATTTGCTGTTTTTTGTTATTTTATTGTTTTAACTTATTTTCTGTACAGCACTTTGTTCCTGTGCTGGGTATTTTAAAGTGCTTTATAAATAAAATTGGATTGGATTGGATTGGATGCTTGGCTACACGTTGAACAGCGACAAGGGGCAGTACCCTCCATGGAGAAGGAGGCTAGAGGGCAAGATCAAAGTAGCACGGAGGGAGGTTAGCCAACTAACGGAGTTGCAGAAAGGTGCGACAAATAAGGTGCCTAAGAAATACAGCAAGCTGTCCATACCTGAGGCCTTGGAAACTGCCAAGCAAAGACTCACAGCCTTGGCCAGCCGCTTGAGGAGGTACACCAGAGAGATAGAAGGCAGGAGAATAAACCAGCTGTTCTCCACAGAACCAGCAAAGGTGTACTCTCAGTGGCAAGGGAACAATAAGAGAACAGCACCACCAAGGCTGGAGACGGAGCAATACTGGAAGAGCATATGGGAGAAGGATGCAACCCATAACGGCAATGCTCAGTGGCTAGAGGATCTGAGGGCAGACCACAGCAACCTCCCTGAACAGGGTCCAGTAACCATCACAGTGGCAGATATCCAAGAAAGAGTCTCCAGTATGAAGAGTTGGACAGCACCAGGGCCCGACATGGTTCATGCCTACTGGCTGAAGAAGCTGACTGCACTCCACGAGCGTCTGGCAGCACAAATGAACCAGCTGCTAGTTAACGAGAGACACCCGGAATGGCTAACTGAAGGCCGGACGGTCCTGATCCCCAAGGACCCCAAGAAGGGACCGGTCCCCTCCAACTACCGACCAATAACCTGCCTCAGTACTACATGGAAGCTCCTGTCAGGCATCATATCGGCTAAGATGAACAGGCACATGGGTCAATACATGAGCGGGACACAGAAAGGAATTGGCAAGAATACCAGAGGCGCAAAACACCAGCTACTGGTAGACAGAACAATCAGCCGAGACTGCAAGACCAGACTGACCAACCTGTGCACTGCCTGGATTGATTACAAGAAGGCCTATGACTCAATGCCCCACAGCTGGATACTGGAATGCCTAGAATTGTACAAGATCAATGGGACCCTAAGAGCCTTCATCAGGAACTCAATGGGGATGTGGCGTACAACACTAGAGGCCAACTCCAAGCCCATAGCACAAGTCACCATCAAGTGCGGGATCTACCAAGGAGATGCTCTGTCCCCACTGCTGTTCTGCATAGGCCTGAACCCCCTCAGTGAGATCATTAACAAGACTGGCTACGGATACCGACTACGGAACGGAGCAGTTGTCAGCCACCTCCTGTACATGGATGACATCAAGCTGTATGCCAAGAGTGAACGAGACATCGATTCACTGATCCACACTACCAGGCTATACAGCAATGACATTGGAATGTCGTTCGGACTGGAGAAGTGTAGTCGGATGGTATCAAAGAGAGGGAAGGTAGTCAGAACTGAGGGGATTGAACTACCAGAAGGCAACATTGCAGACATAGAGGACAGTTACAAGTACCTGGGGATCCCGCAGGCAAATGGGAACCATGAAGAGGCCGCTAGAAAGGCTGCAACCACCAAGTACCTGCAGAGGGTCAGGCAAGTCCTGAGGAGTCAGCTGAATGGTAAGAACAAGATCCGGGCCATCAACACGTACACCCTGCCCGTGATCAGGTACCCTGCTGGGGTAATAGGCTGGCCAAAGGAGGAGATAGAAGCCACTGACATAAAGACAAGAAAGCTCCTTACCATGCATGGAGGGTTTCACCCCAAGTCCAGCACCCTGAGGCTGTACGCTAAGCGGAAGGAAGCGGGCCGGGGACTGGTGAGTGTCAGCACCACAGTCCAGGATGAGACAACGAACATCCAAGAATACATTGGGAAGATGGCCCCAACTGACCGAGTGCTCAGTGAATACCTCAGGCAGCAGAAACCCAAGAAAGAGGAGGGAAACGAGGAACCATCATGGAAGGACAGGCCCCTGCACGGTATGTACCACCGGCAGATAGAGGAGGTGGCTGATATCCAGAAATCCTACCAGTGGCTGGACAAAGCTGGACTGAAAGACAGCACAGAGGCACTAATCATGGCAGCACAAGAACAAGCTCTGAGTACAAGATCCATAGAGGCTGGGGTCTATCACACCAGGCAAGACCCCAGGTGCAGGCTGTGTAAAGATGCCCCAGAGACAATCCAGCACATAACAGCAGGGTGCAAGATGCTAGCAGGCAAGGCATACATGGAATGCCATAACCAAGTGGCCGGCATAGTGTACAGGAACATCTGTGCCGAGTATAACCTGGAAGTCCCGAGGTCAAAATGGGAGATGCCCCCAAGGGTGGTGAAGAATGACCGAGCTAAGATCCTGTGGGACTTCCAGATACAGACGGACAAAATGGTGGTGGCTAACCAACCGGACATAGTGGTGGTAGACAAACAGAAGAAGACGGCCGTAGTGATCGATGTAGCGGTTCCGAATGACAGCAATATCAGGAAGAAGGAACACGAGAAGCTGGAGAAATACCAAGGGCTCAGAGAAGAGCTCGAGAGGATGTGGAGGGTGAAGGTAATGGTGGTCCCCGTGGTAATCGGAGCACTAGGTGCGGTGACTCCCAAGCTAGGCGAGTGGCTCCAGCAGATCCCGGGAACAACATCGGAGATCTCTGTCCAGAAGAGCGCAGTCCTGGGAACAGCTAAGATACTGCGCAGGACCCTCAAGCTCCCAGGCCTCTGGTAGAGGACCCGAGCTTGAAGGATAAACCGCCCGCAGGGGCGTGCTGGGTGTTTTTTTATATATATATATATATATATATATATATATATATATATATATATATATATATATACATATATATATAAAATATATTTACATGCTTCCATCTCCCGTTTCTGGTCGGTGACATCTCTTACTTTTCGACTCTTTTTCTCCCTCCCTGGCTCACAGACACATAACGGGTACAGCAGTCCGTTCTCCCTGCAGCATGGACTACACTGCCCATGAGGCTACATTCTTTAGGGCGAAGCCTGTAACACTCTGCCTATTGCCATCATATTAAATCATTTTTGTGAATAATTTTTTTAAATATTTCTTCACGTCATTATGTGGGCCGCAAGTAGGTGACATGGGCCGCGTGATTGAGACACAGACATGAGCGCCTCTTAATGCGTGTTTTGTTTGGGTTTCCACCGGTGTGGACACCAAAAATATAGAGTTCATAGCCTTATGAAACAGGAAAATACCGCCGTGTAATCCATTCATTTCAACAAAGTAACTGTATTCTGAATACCACCTTTTAAAACGATAACTGTAATGGAATACAGTTACTCATATTTTGTATTTTAAATACGTAACAGCGGTACATTATTCCGTTACTCCCCAACACTCTTAGTAATTCAGATCAAATAAATGTGACCTGATAAAATAACAGAAAAACTGATGGGTGGAGAATAAAGAGCTGCTGTAAATAAGAGGAGAAAGAAAGGGGCCACAATGTTCACTGTTATGTGAATCCTGCTCAGAATGGTAGATGCAACTGTTTGTCATTGTAAGATAAATTAACTTAGTGATGTGGCATTACGACATCTTTTACAGTAAGTAAATCCTCAGTCGATAGAATATCAGTCAATATTCTACTAGTAAATAGAATATCACAGTGATTGTGAGGTAGATGTGTGGTGTTTTCTTTCTCCAGAGTTAATTATAATCAGAAGTGTCTTTGGGCATGCCTCCTGCCTGTTTGTTTCTTCTGTCTAATGCATCGAACATCTGGCTGAGCTTCTCAACAAGCCAGCTGTTCATTTCCAACAGTGAATCTCAGTCTGACGTAGCCCACAGCTCAGCATATTGTTTGATTCACATCTTTGCTGGAGGCTTTGTGTGTTTAATGATGGAACTGCAGATAATTAATTCACAGTGTTCCGCTCCCTCTCTTGACCATGAAGGATAAGTCTGAGCAGAAGTGCTCACTGTGGCTCCAATCAGAAGGAAGCGAAATTAATTTGATCGACTGTGTTTGACTTGACACTCAATTCTATTTGACCTCAGTGTGCCCGTCTGTCTCTTTGGATGTGTGTGTGCATGTATTGCAGGTGGCTTTGTGTTTTTCTCCAGTTGGCAGTAAACTGAGGGTTCGCAGCAGGAAGTTCCCAGCAGTAGTCAACTGCACAGCAATCAACTGGTTCCACGAGTGGCCACAGGAGGCTCTGGAGTCGGTCAGCTTCAGGTTCCTGGAGGAGGTTGAGAATATCAATGTGAGAACAGTTCATAATCTAATACAGTGAGGTGAAGCTACTCACCTAAATGATTTTCACACTCTGATGATATAATTTCAAATGTCAACCACCATGACAGACTGAATGTGATATTCATTTAAGAGTACCAGAGGCCCCTGAAAATTAAATTCCAAGCCAGAGCCTCAAGAAATATTACTCTATATCTACATCTGCCCAGTTATCTGCTTTTAATGGGAACTAAACAGTTGTAGGACTTTTCATTCCCGCAGCCCCAAGTGAAGGAGTCGATCAGTAAATTCATGGCTTATGTCCACATGAGTGTCAATCAAATGTCGAAGGAGTACCTAGCCAATGAGCGGCGCTACAACTACACCACGCCCAAGTCTTTCCTGGAGCAGATCAAGCTGTATCGCAGTCTGCTGGGCCAGAAGAGCAAAGACCTCACCAACAAGATGGAGCGGCTGGAGAACGGTCTCCAGAAGCTCAACAGCACCTCTGCTCAGGTATTCATCCACACTGTGTTTTGCTCAGTGTTCACCTAGCTGTTTGAACTTCACTGTGCGAAGTGAGACATGTTCACAGTTTGACACTCAGGGGGGTTTTAGGTTCATGTGCTGAATTACGGGGTCTGTGACATGTAAGCTGATATGGTTTAAAAGGTAACTTACAAAAGTGTGATGTAGAAACTGGAAGCACGAGTTCACAAAATAATCTTACCACAATCCTCATTTAGTAAATGGTGTTATTAAACTTGGATATCAGCTTGTAAAATACCTCTTTAATGTAAGCATTGTGTATAGATTGTTTCATATATTAACGGAAATAGAATATCTAATAGTTAGAACAACAATCCAAAGTGTTCTTTATCATTTCTCTCTGATTTCAAGTACATATTTATTTATACAAAGGCAAAGAAAAAAAACAACCTTTTTATCATTTAGACGTGTTACTCTTACTAGAACTATGTGTATCATGCTGCAAAGAATAATTTTAAATTTTGAAACAGATGGTGATACCAAGGTCATAAACTGTATATAAAGGTCACACTTTCATTTTCAAGTCTCGACTGGTAGTTTTGGCTCTTGCCATCTTTTTTTAAAACCAGATATGATTGTATTTAGATAGGATGGTAGCGCTGGGGAGTTACTGGATTATGCAAGGTCAAGGTGCAGGCACAGTGAAATATTAAACTGGAAAACTTTGGTCGGGAAAACCAGCATTACAAAATACTTTCCAAAAATAAAGAATAAGCAAACTGTTGTTCATTTTATGACTATATATATATATATATATATATATATATATATATATATATATATATATATATATATATATATATAACTTTTTTTTAGATAAACACACAATGCACATATCAAAACAGGCCAAGCAGCATCAATTAAAATAAGATACAGTGTGACTGTATAGTAAATAAAAAGAAAAAAATAAAGTTAAAATAAAATTGAAAAGTTCTAAACAATAAAACTGTGATAAGCTGAGAATGTTAAAGATATAAAATGTTTAATAAAATTTACAAGAAAGCTGTACATTGAAAATTAAGTCTAAAATTAAGGGAAAAATTAGCTATTGATAGACACTTTTCCTGATTTCTTTATGGGCTCTAGTGGTAGTTTAAAGTCTTCACTAAATACAGCAGGACATTTGGACTTTGTAAAGTATGGTCCAAATTTGAGCCAGAAAGGAATTTAAACAAATATATCCTTACTTACTTGCTCACGACTTGTGATTAACAAGTCATTAATCAATAGTGGCTTCATGTATTTTATGAATGGTACACCAGGACTCCAACACTAGGCTGGATTGAGTACAAGAAAGCCTACAACCCAATGCCCCACACATGGATATTGGAGTGTATAAACACAGTATAAAGCCAATGCATTAATGCACGACTCCAAAGCAATCACGTAAGTCACATAAGTGTGGCATATACCAAAATGATGCACTGTCCCCACTGTTGTTATGCATAGGCCTCAAACCCCTTAAGCCAACTCAATGCAAAGAGTGGATACTGATATAGATTTAGGAGTGGAGTGACTTCCAGCCACTTCCTATACGCTGGCTCTGATCCATAATGCAAAAGTGTACCACAGCTGACAGGGCCTAAGTTGCTGTCTGTGCAGAGATGCTACAAAGACAGACAAGGTGCCCCAGCTACCAACCACCAACCTATATCTGGTTGGTGGTTGACAAGGAACAGAAGTCTGTAAATGTGGGATAAATGTGACAACCCCAGCCAACAGTAGCATCATAAAGAAGGAGCACAAAGAAGTACCAGAAGCTAAAGGCACAACTGCAGCAGATGTGGAAAATAAAGTCCAAATTCTCTTTCTCTCTCTCCCTCTCTTACTCACACACAGACACACGCACTTATATAGGTGTGTGTCTGTGTGTGTGTGTCAACAATACCTTATTGCACTGCTTTCATGCCCGAGCTGTAGCTCATCATTAGTTTGTGCAGACTCGTGCATCCTGGATACTGACAACGACCAGATGCTCCCACATCAGTATCATCATAACTTCTCTGCACTTGTGATTTTTTTTTGAGAATCCATGTCAAAGTATCTTTAATTACATATGAGACTTTACATAACAAGGCACCAGATTTCATCAGTCAGCTCTATGCTGTTAAAAAGGGCTTTGGTGGGTAAGGCCATTTAGCTGCTTCAAGGTCCAGGTTAAAGTCAAAGAGGCTTCTTTTGTTTTGTCTTGCATCTCCTCTTGTTACAATTTAGTATTCAGTCTCTAAAAAAGAATCAATGTCCTGACTAACTAATATTGTGAATATTTTATTTTGTCAAATATAGCTCATAGTTACCACTAGACTCCATGTTAACTATTTAAAATACTCTTTTATGCCTTGTACTATGTTTTTTCTGTATGAAAATATGAACTTGTTTCTGTTTTTGCCTTCAACATTTCTCTGCCTCTTAAGCATTTTTTTAATGCTTTATTCTAATTTTCTTGGTTTTTGTTGTTATTATAGCAATTTCTTTTCTTCCATAGGTCATAGTTAAAGCTATGACAGTGTTTGTGCTGTAAGTGAAGCATTATTTCTGACCTAAAATGGCCAATATGCCATTTGACCTTTGAAAGCCAGGCAGAAAGAAGCTCCCAGAACATGTTTCAAAAGTATCTCCTTCATCAAAGACGGCATCAGGGTCAAAGACAGGTGGGTAGGAAAATAGATAAGTACTTAGGAGAAGAGAAGAGTGGTGCACTGAAAATCTGAGCAACCTAGCAGTAGTCTCCTTAACAGCGTGACTCTGGATGTCTGCTGGGTTGAAACTACAATAGGCAGAAGATGGACTACAAAATACATCTAATCCACCACAAGTTGTTCTTAGCTTGTTGTTTTATTCAGGTCAATTAAACGATAAGAGCCTGTGAAAAATACCTCTGCATTACAAGTCTAAAGAAGGAGGAGCATTTAGGGAAAGGTTTACTATGACAGTACAAAACCTTTTGCTGTTTAAAAAAAACTACTGGATTTACCTAAGATGTCAATTTTGTGAGTGAAAGTTGTGGACAGGATTATCTTTGCAGCTAGCCTTATGGTATATGTAGTTGTAAGAGTTTCCCTTCCAGGAGGATATTCACATGAGCCATGCAAATGTGTTTTACAGAGTTTGCAGCACACAGTTTACTGCAAGTTGCAAAATCCAATTCCAAAAAAAGCATGTCTTATGCCTAAGGTGGCTGTGATGGTTGCTACTAGGGTTGTCTTTTTTAAGAGGGGGAAATGTTATCAGAATGAGTGTAATTGGCACTTTGTGTATGCGCAAATCTGTGAGAGTAGGGCCAAAACTTTGAGCTGTCTTTTTCTCAGCAGTGCGCACACGGCAGGCAACGTCTCTGAGGTTGAATCTGTAATGATTAAAAGTGAAATGTCTAGGAAAATTCATCTATTAATAAATATGTGTAAGTGTGTTAGATTTATGCCTGAATGTTGCTGTGTGCTACAAAAAAATGTGAATGTGGCACAGTAACATAGTAACAGTGATCACTCATAATCCTCTTTGGCGTTGTTCTACATATCATACAGGTCAGCTGTTGTTCAGGTTCACAGGGTGGAACAGTTTGTAATAGAGCAGCTTTCCTTTGACTAAATCCAGCACTCCACCTGACTCTCAATCCTCAGAACCCTATGCACTGTGCACTCTCAGAGAGAGTTGCCTTACACTAGATTATTTTGGTTAGTAGCGATTCCACTCTCTCCTTCCCGCTCCCTCAGTGGGTCTGCAGATTTTTGACTCTCTAATTTGCGCTGACCTTGGTAGAATGTTGGTTATTACTTAAGTGAACTAGTTACATCATTGTGGATTGTGGGGCATTGCAAACGCTGCAACTGCATCATTGCACTTATTTCCACCATTTAATAAATTGTCCAGAAGCCCATAAAATTAAATACATCTTATTTTCTTATATTTTCCAACTGGCTAGTGATCTAGTCTGACTTCTTTACTCCTCCCTGTTTAGGATTTATGTGACTAAAATAAAATTTCCTCCATCCATCACTTATCCCTGCAGACCTAATATTTTTGGTATGTTGATATTCACTAACATTCGTTGCCCTTGTTAAATAAATACATAATGAAATAAAGGCTCATGTGGCTGCGTAAGGACTTTTAATTTTGTAATATATGGGAAAATGACTCTTGAATCTTTTCCTCTGTGACCTCAGTAAGACTTGATTCGAGTGATTAAGCCTATGAACTCATCATAAAAATGTTTACTGAATGCAACATGAAGTTCTAGTTATTGAATCAGAGTCAGACAAGAGAATAAAGCAGGATAATTTAATGGCTAATTCCTCATGATGGACAAGTTGCCAACTAATTAGTGTGCTGTATCCTTAAGTTTCACATTTAGCTTTCTTAAGCCAGATGCCAAGTATATGGAGTGGCTCTAATATAATGACAGGGTCAATGCTGACTTTAAGGCCTTTTAATTAGACTTCATTTACTTGGATGTCACAGTAGCATAGAGGTAGTAGAGCTAGCATTTATAATATTAGCAATGACAATTGAAGAAGTAGTGCTTTCTCATTATGGGTATGACATTATAATAAATACAGATATATGATTTTTACTAGCAGGGATGTAGTTGAAGTGATAGCTGTACATGGTGTAACAGTAACAGATGGATAAACATATCTGTATTTATGAATGACATACTAAGGTGTATGATTAGTTAAGCACTTGCTAATACCTTACAAATGCTCAATAGTGTGACATCAATTATAAAGAGCTAGGGTTAGCAGTAGTAGAAGTGATATATATAATTAACATAGTGGTGGAAGTAGCACAAGTGGCAAGAGTAAAGGCAGTATTAATGGTAGTAATAGTTAAGTTGTATTAGTAACAGCAGTGGATTTAGACTGCTACTGTGGCCATTTGTTCTGTGTGCCATAGACAGCCTGTTAATCTTACTAAACCGTAGGTAGAGCAGACAAATACCTGGCTAATTTTTGTTTTTTCATTTGTATTACAAAATGTTTATCCGAATCATTTAATGTTTCCCTCTTTAATACATACACCTGGATCAATTTGTTTAAATGTTTCCCATCTCTAAACCTTTTCAGAAGAGCAATATGGAATATGAATAATGTAACAGAAAGTCTGCGTGTGAGGCAGCCCTAATGATAGTGGGTATACTAAACCTGTTGAGTAAAAGCAAAGCCTCACATACACACACAGCCCTGCACACACAGTGTCACTGTTACATACCATGCATCTCCAGTGCTTTGCATAAACAGGCCCACACATTTCCACCCGCACAAGATCACACATACATAAACACCCCATAAACAAGTGACGTTAGTGTTGAAAGCTGCAGAGCGAAGTTTTGTTTCCCGTCTCCCATTTACTGTAGGAACAGACTAGCACACACACATGTATGCACACACGCAGCCACACAGACACATACATGAAATATACGGGGGGGGGGGGGGGGGTATGATAATTGAGGAGCCTTCTAATTAGAGAGCATACCCTTTACAGCAGCAAGCCACCATTAGTGCACCCTGTATTTGTTAGTGCATTCACAATGATGGCTGCCCTATTATAAGTACTGTTATTTAACATTCTGTGCAAGGGAAACTGTGGCTCACCAGGGGCTGCGGCGGTCATGATAAACAACGACCGGAAGGGTTCAAGCAAGGGATCTTTGTCTGTGTGTGTGTGTGTGTGTGTGTGTGTGTGTGTGTGTGTGTGTACAGTATGTGGGTATGTGTGTGTGTATGAGTCATCTGCTCCCCAGAGAACACATTAGTTTCATGTTTTTTTTCCCTCTTCAGTTTTACAGAGGTGGATTTCTACCTTTGGTTAGTTTGCATTGTGACATATTTGTGCATGTGCTGTGGTACTACCAGCTGAAGTACTATTGCATGCTAACTGTAGTACTACTTCTAGGATAAGTAGTACTAATACAAGTAGTAGATGTACTTTGAGTTCTGGTAGAAGCAGTTGTAGAAGTATTACTAGAATGTGTACGAGTTGCAGTAGGAAGTAGTAGTTCTGATACATTAGCAGCTGTAATAGTAGGTTTTGCTAAAGTAGATTAAAGACATTAATTTATTTTGTCTCGCTTACTAATAAGGGGCCAGAGCATTCCTTGTGAACAACTAAATGACTTGTGGTATACACGACGGCCAGTATTTTATCAAAAATGTATGACAATAGGTAATTTATCCTAATCTGTTACGTTCTAATTGCATGATAGCATTCAAGTTCACCCTTTTTTAATATTTACTAGTCTATATACAGACCATCTGTATTGGTCTGGAAGCCAGCATACAGTCTCTCGTGTTGAAGAATTTAATCAATATTCTGATACAGTGACCATATAGAGTAGCATCATATAGTTCCTGCAAGACCATTAGTAGTACAAGCAGTAGTACAGATAGATAAGTAGGTGTATAGTTAGAGAAATAGTGGTCAATTTAGTAATAACAGCAGAATGAAAAATAAAAGGTGTAGTATGACTAATCACTGCTGTAGCAATAAGTACGTCTTTGCAGTAATTCTCCTGTTCAAATCAGTGTGGAGGTGTTTCATGTAATCGCTCTAAACTTAGCTCCTACCAAAAGAGGCTAACTCCTGACAGCTATTTGCACTGGGGAAAAGAAACGGGAGGGTTTTCTCTTATATGGATAATAACTGGAAACATTAGACACCCCGTTCCCTTAACACACAAACGGCCAGATGTCTTTTTGTTGCATGAATGAAGCTATACTTAGTCCACACGGCAATGTAAGCAAACACTGGAATCCCAAACTCTGTTGAATTTAAACGTGTGTTTTGAGTGCATAAGCCATCGCATTTGAATGAATGGGTATAGTCTTTTGGTTTTGTATTGAATTTTCTCTCGCCTTAAGAAATGGTTGTTCCAATTTACATTTCCAGCTGCAGGGAGTGAGAGTGGGCTGTTTTATACAGGCAGTCAGGGGCACAGAGACATGTTTTTCCTACTTGGATTTCTATCAGCAGTACATAAACACCGAAGCAGCGCAGATATATTGAATATCACGCTTGTCTTTCACCAATTAGTTTGTCCCTTTTTGCCCCTCTCCCTCTTCCCACCCTCCCTCTTTTGCCCAACCCCCACCCCACCTATTCATCATGTTGATGGCTCACTTGGTGCTCGTCTAATGTTCAACTGCATATTTTATACAGAATTGACGCAACCCAAAAGGGCCGTCTTCCCTCAGGCCTGATTTTTCTGTTTGTTAATTAGCTGAAAGACAAGCATGAAAAACAGTCTGTTTTTATTTCCCCAGTGCAATGTTTTGATGGAGTCGGACGTTAATGTAGAGCCCTAGTTGTCAGGGAGTTATGAGGAGTTTGTAACAGCTTTAATTTCTCTTTATGATCGTCTTTGGTCTATTGATTTATGTGTGTGTGTGTGTGTGTGTGTGTGTGTGTGTGTGTGTGTGTGCGCGCGCGCTGATAGCAGCTCCAGTCCTAAAGCTTTTATATTTTCAAACTATGCATGCCGTTCATCTCTTATTTCTCCCTTTATCTGCTTGGACAGGTTACAGTTTTTTTACAGTAATGCTAAAAGGTCACATGCATGACCCATGGCACAATCCTATAGGGCACAAAATAGTATCTGCAAATGTTTAGTGTCCTTTATGAAGCGTATTTTTTTGACTCTCATAAGACACAGAATCATATTTATTGCCTTGAAGAACTGAGATGTTTACCTTTCAGTTGAGATGCTTTTGAGCTCAATCAGCAGTCGTATTAATAATGAAGATCCAACAATGATGCAAACGACAAAACAAAATGATCAGTCCTTCAAAACTACTTGAGAGATTCAGTTAGGTGATAGTGGCAGATTCATTAGTCTTAATGATATGCACACTGATTGCAAGACCATTTAACAAAACAGAAATAGATTATTGTCAGTAGCCCGCCTCTGCGCTCAAGTCATTGTTCCCTTCATCTTAATCTTTGTGTTACTTTTTTCCTTTCAACTTATGTAAACTGGAGACTGTTTCATGTTTTAATTAAATGTACAGTTCAACATCTGAGCAGTGACTCTTTTTTTGGAGAAATAGACTGATGCTAGTATCATGTTTGTGATGTTAGGATGTCTATTTTAACGTTAAAAAAAGCTGAAGCTGGTGAACTGCATGGATCAATAACTGGATGGTCTGAGGGGGGACCTTTGCAATATTAAGCTGATGGTGGTTGATACATTTTATATCTCTGCAGGTCAGAGGTGTTTCAGTATTCACTGCAGTGACTCTGTCTATTTGTAATCACAGCCAGGTTGTAGTATTGGGTGCGAATCCTGTACAGGCCTATACTAAAAGCTTTCCTCACAGATTTAAACTATTCAGTTCAATTTAATTTATTGAGAGCGAAATGAAAACAAAAGTTGCCTCAAGGCTCTTTATATTGTAAGGTCAACATCCTACAATAATACAAAGAAAACAGAGAAAACCCCAACAACCAGACAATCACAGTGCTTTGGTGACAGCAGGAAGGAAAAACTCCCTTTTAACAGGAACAAACCTCTTTGGGTTGAGGGGAGGAAGACAGGACAAAGACACGCTGTGGAAGAGAGCAATACAGAGATCAGTGGTCAGTAAGAATAGAGAAACTCCATATAAATGCTGGTCTGTTCACTTAAAAAAATCTCGTTTCTTGCCTACAGATTTGCTGGTAGGCACTCATCTCTTTGTAACTCTTAGCATATACTACTGTCAGAAATTTGTTGTACTGCTCCATTGAACAAGGATTTGACTGGCTGAAGATCTCATTTATCCAGATCTTCATCCAGGCAAATCCTCCTGACCTCCCGCTCTCCGGTGTCTCATCTTCCGATAGGTGGATGACCTCAAGGCCAAGCTGGCTGCTCAAGAAGTGGAACTCAAGCAGAAGAATGAGGATGCTGACAAACTTATACAGGCAAGAACATATATAACACCAGCACCTCAAGAAAAACAAAACAAAACATGTATCTGTGTTTTGGGGCATATTTCTCTGGCAGTGCTTAAAGAAATGAAGTATGATGTTAAATAAATCTTAATTAAGCACTAGGCTGTCATATCAGAAGCAGCGTCCCTATCTACGGATGGATTTCTAGTCTTGGCTGGAACTGCTCAGTAAAATATTAGATATTCAGAGAAAGTTAGGCTTAAACCTCAGTGTCAAATTAGTCGGAAGAAAAAACGCCTGCATTTTGTTTCTCAGAGCATTCTTTGTTCTCAGTCTTATACCTTGGAATTTTGATTTGTCTTTTTACAGTTTAAAATACCAGTTTTGCTTAATTAAAGAGTAGTTGTCTTTACATGTTAACCTAGCAATAAATTCTGTGTGCTGGCCCCAGGAGGTTGGGATAGAAACTGAGAAAGTGTCCAAAGAGAAGGCGGTGGCTGATGAAGAAGAAGAAAAAGTGGCTGCCATTGCTGTGGTAGTCAGCGGCAAACAGAGAGACTGTGAAGAAGACTTAGCTAAAGCCGAGCCAGCCCTGCTTGCTGCTCAGGATGCCCTTAACACTCTCAATAAGGTCAGTTACTCTCTTGTCCCCTGCTGTAACGTATTGATTTACTTCATACTTTATACTTTTCTTGCTTGGTTTTGATTTAATTTTCCCAGCTTCAGTGGAATAACTTACGTGCACACAAGCCTTGAATTGTATAGGAGATTATTTAGTCATAGGATTTAGCAGGTCTTCCCCAAAATAATGTCTTCTCTGTGTTCTGCAGACATTTTACTTTATCCTTGCATCCCATGTAGGTTTATGAGCATCCTGGGGGATATTCAGAAACACCCTCTGTGTTTAAAGGTGCTCTCTGTTCAAACAAGCAGAACAGACAGTTCAATCACTGCTTAGAGCTCTCTAAAGATGCCCTAATTAGAATTCTCTGTTGTCTTCTCAGAGTCAGCACAGGTTCTTCTGTCTTTATTCTAATCCTTTCCACTTTCTCTCTTTTCCCCTCAGAAGACCACAGACAAGTACTTTTATACAAACTCAATTCGATCACAGCTTTCATTTTTCATTAGTGACTCTGTCTGTCTTCCCTACATCAGAACAACTTGACTGAGCTGAAGTCATTTGGCTCTCCAGTGGCAGCAGTGACCAACATCACAGCAGCAGTCATGGTCCTGATGGCACCTGGTGGCAAAGTCCCAAAGGATCGCAGCTGGAAGGCTGCAAAGGTAATGATGGCCAAAGTGGACACATTCCTGGACTCTTTGATTAACTTCAACAAGGAAAAGATCCCAGAGGCTTGCCTTAAGGCCATTCAGCCTTACCTGCAGGTAAGTGTTCAATTAGCCCTTACTCATTGAATTCCTTGCTAACACTGTTCAGAGTGCAATGTCTGCCGCATGGCAAGCTCAACTAATAAGTCATAAATTTAGTAGGGGTGTGATTATAATGACAATGGCACATTATGGCTGCCAAGTGTTGAAATGACAGAGAGAGAGAATCAGCTAGTAAATTAAGCATTACAAATTTAACAGCCGTCCTGATGATGAAGTTCAGTGAAGCAAACATGAGGAATGTCAGTGTGGCCAATAAAGGTAAAGTGCAGCTTAAGTTCACTATGTAGGAACTGTTGAACTGAAATTAATCTCTGTACCTTGTGAAAAAAAGAACTATTTTGGAAAAACAGGTAAAATAGTTCAAACTGAGAACTATTTTCCAACTGCCTGTGCACCAAATGATTTTACTTTCATTATCACTGATTTGCTTTTGACACTGTGTGTTTGAGAATCCAGTAATATCCTGTATCCTTTAGCCAAAATAGCTGCTGCAGATCAAATTACATAGGATAACATGAAAGGACTGTGCCAAAGCAATATAATAAACAAAAATATGTCAGCATTCGTTTTGCAATAACAAACTCATTTGTAAATTGATATTCATTCTTGGTGTACATTTAATGGACAGAGGTAGCAGCTATATCAAAAGATTTTCCAAGAAAAGAAACAGCTAGCTATATCCTTGTTAGGCTCTCATGCTTATGAGTTGGATCATGAATTTTTTACCATCATTACCACGTAGTTGCTGATGAATTATTTCAGGCCCAAACTGATGTTGATGTAGAACTGTGTGTCTTCGCCTGTATGTTTTGCAGACAAAGTTACAAAAGTTAAGCTAGCTAATGTATGTGAGAAGCCTGCTAATGTCCAAGCGTTGTAAATCATTTATTACTCTCTCTCACTTCACATCAGCAACAGTGTTAAGCCTGCAACTTTACCACACAGCTCTCCTGACGTTATTACACAGAAAGACATTTTATACTGCATTTTAACCATAATTTAATATGAATTTTATGTTCATTTTCAGGATATTTGCTGACAGCCTGAGAAATTATTAACGCATTTTGAATTTGGAAGCAGGATGTGACAGCATGTGTATCCTTTTCTCCAGGATCCAGAATTCCAGCCAGACCTGGTGGCATCCAAGTCATATGCAGCAGCGGGTCTGTGCTCCTGGGTTTTAAACATCGTCAAGTTCTACGAGGTTTACTGCGAGGTGGAGCCGAAGCGTCAGGCTCTAAGCAAGGCCAATGCAGAGCTGGCGGCTGCACAAGAGAAGCTCGCCGCCATCAAAAGCAAAATCAATGTAAGCCACTGCACTGAACTGAGACTACAGGAAATGAAAAGTTTATTTGTTGCCTGACAAGTATCTGTTTCAAAAGAAGACAATTTCAATATCTAAAATCCAAAGGATATATTCTTTGAAATTGCATTACCATTTTATTAAAGAAAGGAGTACTGTTCTTTGAAGGCATGTTCTTGTCTTCTTCTTATCATTTCTTTGACACAAACGCAGTGACACGCACAAAAAAGTATTAAAACTTAAAAGAGACTGAGAGTTGAAAAATGACTTATAAAAGTCAGAAATCCTCAGCACCTCACTATAAAAGATTCGTGAGACATCAGTGAGGATCAACAACTCCATCACCTGAAGATATGTAGTTATAATAAGATTTTGGTGCTACAGAAATAAAATAGAAACAACTGGAAGCCATAAGCAAAAGTTCAGAATTATTTTTCCAACGCTTGAGTGACAGTTGACACATGCGTTCTTCCAGCAATGATCTACCAACAGCATTTCATCAATGCTAAGCTGTTGCAAGTGCTTTTAAAAGCTTTTGCAGTTAATTAATCTAAAACCAAATCTGTCAGCCTGAAAACCCTATTGATAAAAGCAGCTGTAAATAATTGTTTCTCAGTGGCGTTTGGCATTCAGCGCATCAGACAGCCCCAGCAGAGCACTGGGTTCGGTACGCTGCAGCAGCTTTTGCTGCTTACATCAAAACCTGCAGAGTGCAGAGTGACGACTATTAATAAGATCCAGCGTGACTTCTCGCTGTCATTTTTCAAGCCCTCAGTCAGATCGCTTGAGTGGAGAGTGGCTTCGGAGCCAAGGGGAATTAGCAATCCTCAAACTAATCTACTGAACCTGTGTGCCTCTCCACCGATTAATCCTGTTTGTCCTTGCGCTAATTGCTTCCATATGCCAAATAAATCCATAGTGGGACTAATGATAAGTTTTACCCAACTTTCTACACACTCCTAAATTTCTTTCATAGAAACACTTTGACTGTCTTTAATCTCTGTCTCTTAGGATTCGTTATGACCACACTGTACTTTAACAAGTGCCAATTTTTTCTCTGTTTTTGTGTGCGTGTGTGTTTGTGGCCTATCAGCACCTTAATGAGAACCTGGCCAAGCTCACAGCCAAGTTTGAGAAGGCCACTGCAGACAAGCTCAAGTGCCAACAGGAAGCAGAATCAACCGCGCACACCATTTCCCTGGCTAACCGTCTGGTGAGGAGGCTAGCCACTACCACAGACAAATACACTCTGTTTCCTGTCACAGCATGCTTACATAGTTACAGATGTGTGCACACTGCAATACTGCATTTTAAATCTGATGTTGATTTTGTCTTATCTTTGATTAGTAGCATTTAGACTAAGACACTTTCAATCAATTAAGCATTATTTGTGTCATATTTTTTATTTTGAGGTTACAACTGTCAGCACCTTTCTTGCTGGGTACCTGGGTTACCGATTCTTTCTTGTCTGTGGTGTAGGAAAGATTTTATGCCTAACACACATAAAATGATATCAGAAGCGCTGACTGAAGAAGCCAGCCACATCCTCTTCACCATCAATTATCGGGAGGAAATAGATTTAAAATGAAATAAAAGAAATGACAGGTGACGCATAATGTCTATATCAAAAGTTTCTTAATCTGATAATACAATCAAAAGAGGAGCTGATGCCATATGAGATAGCACAGAAGCTATTTGGGCCAGAAATGAATGAAGGCCTGAAATTTTTGCTATTTCATGCTGTAGTTATTCTGCCAACTGCATATACAGACTTGGGAAAAAATAGGATTGCTACAGAGTACATACAGAGTATTAATGTCATGAATTTCAATTTATATGTGACTTTTTGTGCTGTTTTATGATTTAATAATAACACATGATTGACAGAAATCCCCATTGTGGTCCCACTGGTATAAATAAATGGAAAAGATATGTTACTTTTTCAGACAACCAACACTGTCCATCAAGGTCGTAAATATTTAACAAAATAAGATTAAAAACTAGATTTTTGTTTTCCCCAAGATAACTAACATAAAATAAAATTATACAGAAATGTTCTGAGTGTCTCAGTTGGTGATCCTGTTTCTCAAAAGAATCACTTTGATCAGAACTTGAGCAGAGATGAAAATCTCTCTTGGAAGCCTGACCCTGCTTCCTGGGCCCAAACAAAGGAGACTTTTGAGGAGAAGTCTGGCAAGGGTGTGGCTTTAGTCACATATAAAGCATCGGCAAAAGTTGGAGTGGGGCAATCAGCTACTGCATTGATTTTCTTTGGGTCAGCCTTCATATGTCCACCTTCGCTGACGTACCCTCGGAAGGTTACAGATGGAACTCAAAATCACACTTTTTTGTGATAACAATGAGGCTTTGAAGCACTCAAGAGACTTGTCAGCGATGCTCTCTAATGGTTTTGAACAGATAGAAACCCATTCCATAAAGCTCTCTGTGCTTTTGTGCCACTGTTCTTGAGCTAATCTGAAGGCCACATGAAATTTAAAGGTCTGTAGCAAATTGGTGAATTCTGCACCAGTTTTCGTGGCTGAGTTGCTGATATTCCGCTTCTAGTTTGTTATAATACCGCCAACAGCTGACTATAGAATGGTAACACTCCTGAGCTCCTAAAACAACCCATTCTGCCCTAATGCTCAATTATACATTTTATACACCTGTGGTGATGGAAGTGCTTGGAACACCTGAATGTAATGATTTGGCTTGGTGAGTGAATACTCACCAATAAAAGAAAAC
Source organism: Maylandia zebra (assembly GCF_041146795.1). Lineage (NCBI taxonomy): Eukaryota > Metazoa > Chordata > Actinopteri > Cichliformes > Cichlidae > Maylandia > Maylandia zebra. The sequence goes on along the minus strand of NC_135174.1, from coordinate 4,832,568 downwards.
ATCTGTGCCTACTGCTCAGCACCGAAGTCCACCAAAGCTTGTAAAGACAGAGAATCTTTTTTAACACACATGCATCAGGTAATAGCATGTGAGGTGAGGTGGAGCTGCTTGGGAGGGAAGCATGGATGACAACCAATCATGGACTGACTGTATCATATTGAACATTTGCTCCCGGCACTGTTGTTCAGTCATTAACTAGAGGGCTTGATAGTCTGGGCCCAGAAAGGCACCTTGCACAGTTTGGCCTGTTGAAATTAGATTTGAGTCATGTAATGACACTTTCCAGTAAAAAGAGTAATTTCTTTATTTGACCATATTACCATCATTTATCCTGCTGATTTGTCATGCAGCACAACTGCTTTTCTGAGTCATTACAGACAACCTGCTTTTAAGGCTTCATCAGAAGATTCTGACATTTCCTTCTGTCTTAGGAGCAATTCACATGATACTTATCTAAGTACTGCAAAATTAAACTGCTAGAAGCTAAGGCTTTATTCAGTAATGGAGACACAACTTACTGACAGGCTAAAAAAACGCTAGACATCTTTATCCTTATAAATAACGTTTCATCCAGTCTTCTGCAAAGGTTTTGTGCACTGCAGAATAAGAAAAATGGTCTGATATTGCACAGGTGTCTACTCCATGATTTGATATGAAAAGCTGCCATCTTGAATAATACACAAGATAGGGACCGTCTCAAATGTGTATTCAAAATAGTCTGCAGACAAAGAGCCTCCTTTAAAAATCTGTCACTATATATCGTGCTGCTTGTTTAATAAGGGTGGTTAAAATGGCTAAAGTGATTAATAGTAGTTCAAATATAAGAGCTGAGTCATTATAGGTGGTGACAATAACTTGATATTTTGGAGAAGGTCAACCAGACTTTTTATAAATAAATTTAACTTTGTAACTCAGTAATTATTATTTTCTTTGTTCCTAGATTGCCAACAGTTTGGAGGATAATTTAATCAAATCGTCCCCAATGATGACAGAACTTAAAGTGCTAACTGGAACTTTATTCCAGTTAGTTTTTGGAAAAACTGCCAGGACAAACGTTAATTAACACAGTGTGAAAGTATGTTTATTTATATTTATATATGTAAATATATATATATATAGATAGATAGATATAGATATATAGATATATTTAAAGATATCTATATCTTTAAATATAGATATATTTGCCCCATGTTAGTGTGGTTGTCTCTGCCTTTAGGTCCACAATACATTTACATACACACACACATATATATATACATATTCACATATACACATAAATCCTGCAATCATCTTTTGGTTTGTAAATCTCCTGCTTACAGCAGCAAAATGCAAAGATGAATGTTGACAATGCTAGTATGATAATCTAAATTATTCAGAGAAAGCTTCTAAAAGACCTGACAGAAGCAACAAACAGAGGTTGAGGTTGTGCTTATTGCCTAGTCAATCCAAAATGTCAGTGCAAATGCAGTCAACTTGCTGAAGTGCACGGTATTTCTGTGATGTGCACTGAGAAGTTGCAGTCTGTGTTAGTGCATGCGCCCTCTGAAGTTTAGAGGACATAAGATATTGAGGGGAACTTTATTGATCCCTGGAGGGACACTGGGTCATTGCTAAAAAGTAAAAAGTAGTGGTGTCGGTGCACAAACAGAGTGTTTAAACCTAAAAATGGTAATAAAAAAAAAAACAACTCAAAGGTATTAAGGCATTGTTGTGGAGATTTCCTTAAATTATGGTTTAGCACCTTGGCAGCAGCAGCCATCATTTGATTTTGATTCTTTCCACAATGGCTTTGGGGAAGATGATGGAATGACGGTATTTCATTGGGAAAAATGAAAAAAAAACAACAACTTTAAAAGTGGTCTGCTGCTATTTTCTGTTTAGGTGGGTGGTCTAGCATCAGAGAATGTTCGCTGGGCAGAGGCTGTAGAGAACTTCAAGAAGCAGGAAAGGACTCTGTGTGGAGATGTTCTCCTCATCACCACCTTCATCTCCTACCTAGGATATTTTACCAAGCGCTACAGGGTCCAGCTTATGGACAGCACGTGGAGGCCTTATCTCAGTCAGCTGAAGGTGGGTTCATTATGTGTTATTTCAACTTGAATTAGCCACACTGCAAGAATTGTGAAAAGTCTTTGAAAACCTTTACTTGTAAATCTGACTGAAATGTAACACAGAAATGAATCTGCAACCGGCCCTGTTGGTCTTTCTCTATCTCTGCATGTAATTATTGTTTGCTAGTGATGTCAGGACTTTAGGAATTTTGCCCACAGCTAAATGTACAGTGGAAAAAACAATAATCTGTTCAGAAAACCTTATATATATTTTATAAAATGGTTCAAATTTAAATGATTAATAATATAACTTGAGTAAATATAAGTAGCTTTTGTAAAAAAAAAAAAATAGACTTAAGGGATATTAATGCTTACTCAGCAGTTACAACGGGTTTGTATTACGCAAAACATTTAGAATACTTTATGAATTAATTAGGTCATGTATCATGGCTGATAGGACACATTAACAACTGCAGTTATAAAATGTTATGTAGTGTTGTTTATCTATTTTTTATTGCTTGCAAATTGTAATGCTACTGGTAAATGTTCCATTACTGGGCAGCTGCTGGCCTTTTGGGCCACTAATAGTGTTTCCATGATTTGAGTCCACCTGTGAAGCAAACTGGCTGAAATGAACCCTCACCAACAAGCAGTGTTTTGTTACAATTTTCCCATTAAAATGTCAGTAAAAGTCCTGCGTTGAGCTACCTGTTTGGATTGTTAAAATGCGAAGGAAAGCAGCCCACCTCTCTTGCAGTGTGGTTGAGGCTGCAAATCTGCAAAGTATTTTGCAGATTTATATAATTAATGTAAATCTGCTAATATGCTCTATAATTTAATCTATTAAAATAAATTTGGTTGGCTTTATTTGGAGGTCAGTAAAATTTTACCCCTGAAACTTTAACTAAAGTTTAATTTGCGATCAATCGTTTTATTCATAATGGTTGTTAAAGAGATTGTACCTGTTTGGACATTTGTTTGCCTGGAGGCCCAACTGAGAAAACGTTATGTTGTACATTGCTGGTCTAATTCCCACAGCACTAAACACTGCTGTTTAGTCAAACTTTATGGCATCTCAGAGATAAATACAAGGTGTCCTCTGACACTGGTGTCATGAATCACCCATCACGATGACAGATGGGTCTCACAACCAGGCAGGAACATCACATTTTGACACAACAGGCACCTTAAGCATCCTTTTTTAAAGTGAAGGATTAAAAGATATATTTTAATCCAGAACACGATCATTTTGCAAGCCTAACTACGTAGTTTTGGTGGTTAAATCAAAACGCAAATGGAAATAAATGGCAATAGAGAAAAAAAAACTAAACTGGAATGTCACTGTGATGTCACTGTCTCAACTGTAGTCAGAATCAGAAAATCAGGGAAAAACGGGCTAGGAAGGTAGAGACATTCATTCATTACTAGCAATATAATGCCTGTTTTCTGTGCTTGAAAATACCACGGCCGAATGTTCACAGAAGTCCTGAGGCACAAATACAAAACAGTGGTAGCACAGATAACAAGTTGCATTGCTTTTTATCACTACCACCGTCAGCTTCTCTGACTGAGACATGTCTGTTATGTTCACTGTTCACTGATGGTTTAGCTCTTCTATTAATATTATTAAACATTAATTTTCTTGTTTTAATTTTTTAGTATTTAGAATAGATTAGAATAATCCTTTAATTGTCCCACAAGGGGAAATTTGGTTGTAACAGCAGCCAGAAAGACACATATACAAACAAAGAGTACACAGGACACAACAGAAACAGGGATAGCTCAGTAGGTAGAGTGGTTGCCCATGATCGGAAGGTCGGGGGTTCGATTCCCCTGAACAGCTACCCTGAGGTACCCCTGAGCAAGGTACCGTCCCTACACACTGCTCCCCGGGCGCCCAATGGCTGCCCACTGCTTCACCGAGTGAATGGGTTAAATGCAGAGAGGAATTTCCACATTGGGATCAATAAAGTACTCTTTCTTTCATACACAATTTTTCTTACATATTTACATTAAGGACAATGGTTACTATACAGAGTATTGTACAGTTATTAAATTAAATAAAAATAGCTACAGATACGAGGCAAACCAGGTTGTAGTGCGAATCGGTTAATTAACTTATTGCAGTTACAGCGCAGATGTAAACATCTCTGATTGTTGGGAGCAGTTCTGATTGTACAGTCTGACAGCTGCAGGGAGGAAGGACCTGCAGAAACGCTCCTTCGTGCATCTAGGATGCAGCAGTCTGTCACTGAAGGAGCTCTGCAGTTCAGCAACATTTACATGCATGGGGTGGGAGACTCTGTCCATCAGAGATGTTGGCCAGAGTCCTTCTGTCTCCCACCACCTGCACTGGGTCCAGGGTGCATCCCAGAACAGAGCTGGCCTTCCTAATGAGTTTGTCCAACCTCTTCTTCCCGGCTGCAGATAAACTGCTGCTCTAACATACCACACTGTAAAAAATGACAGATGCCACCACAGAGTCATAGAAGGTCTTTAAAAGCGCTCCCTGTACTCCAAATGACCTCAGCAGCCACAGCAGGTAGCGTCTGCTCTGACCCTTCCTGTAAAGAGCATCAGTGTTGTGGCTCCAGTCCAGTTTATTATTCAGGTGAACACCCAGGTACCTATAAGAGTCCACTATCTCAATGTCCACTCCCTGGATGTTTACCGGTGTCAGTGTGGTGGGTCTGCGTCTCCAGAAGTCCACCACCAACTCCTTCGTTTTCCCGCCGTTGATCAGCAGGTGGTTCTGCTGACACCAGTCTACAAAGTCCAGAGTCCACTGTCTGTACTCTGAGTCGTCCTCACCTGTGATGAGGCCGACTATGGCAGAGTCGTCAGAGAACTTCTGTAGGTGGCAGCGTGGGGAGTTGATGGAAAAGTCTGCAGTGTAGAGGGTGAAGAGGAACGGTGCCAGCACAGTTCCCTGTGGGGCCCCCGTACTGCAGACCAGCGTATCAGAGACACAGCCCTGTGTCCTCACATACTGTGGACGTTCTGTGAGATAGTCCAGTATCCACTTTGCGCTATTAACCAAAGTTTAATGCAAATCACATACAATAATGATCCAAAGAAAGGATTACCAATTTGGGCATTTATTTGCAGATGTAAATAGTCCCAAATGTAATCCTGCTCTACATGGAAACCACAATGTTTTTTATTCTAACAGCAGTTGCCAGTCGACTTTTGATGAACATAGATTTAAATACTAAAGGGAAAAGTTTATCTGTTCCTTTTTAACAACGCACCATTGCTGTGACGTGTGACCTGTCAGTCATCATGAAGAAGAATTGAAACAGTTCACTGGGAAAAACTAATTAAAATGCAAATCACGTGTAAGGTTCCTATCCCAGTGACGCATGACCTGGACCCTTTGACACTGCTGACTGACGACGCTGACGTTGCTACATGGCAGAATGAGGGGCTACCCGCTGACAGGATGTCCACGGAGAATGCTACCATTCTTACTTCTTGCCAACGCTGGCCCCTTATGGTGGACCCCCAGCTGCAGGGCATCAAGTGGATCAAAAATAAATATGGTGAAGACCTGCAAGTCATCCGCATCGGACAGCGAGGGTAAGAGCCTCATAGAAAACTGCAGTACTGAGGTTTTTTGGGCATTTAATAACCAGAATTTTGACAGATTCATTGTTATTTGTACCTTAAAGGTACCTAGATGCCATAGAGAGAGCGCTGGCAGCAGGTGATGTGGTTCTGATAGAGAACTTGGAAGAAACGCTAGATCCTGTTCTTGGACCTCTGCTTGGCAGAGAAACCATCAAGAAGGGAAGGTAAGGCTCATGCTGAAAGGTGTCTTAATACTTGTAGCACTGAATGAAGCATTGTAAGGCACTGCTTCAGACAATGATCTAATTCAGGAAACTTTCTACTCATATGTAACACCGCAACAAGCACTTTCTTTTCACTGCCTTTTTTAATTATTGACACCACATGACAAATTAAAAATAGACACTATAAATGTAAATCTTTGAGAAACTATTGTTAGTTAAAGCCTAGCAGAACTTTCCAAATAAACCATTTTAGTATGTCTGTGGTTTCCACACAAAAACATTTTAAATACATTTAACTTCATTAGATACAATACATGAGCTCTATCAGTGATTACACTATATAACATTTCTTTTTAATGAAGATGGACAGTGGCATTTATTAACTTGGTAATGTGTTAGCAATGAAAGGATATTGTTTGATGGAATTGATGGAAATGAAAACTATCAACTTACAGAGAGCTGAATTGAAGGACCTCCTGAAATCATGTAAAAATTATGCAGCAGGTCAAAATTTCATTGCAGCAACTTAAAATGGTACTCAGTAGAAGAGCCCCACATGCCCGACAACATCAGGGCATGCTTCTAATGAGACAACGTGCGCTTTCCTGGGAAATCTCCACACAGATCTGGACCAGGGTTACACTGACCCCCCTGGAGAGTCTGAGGTGTAATCTGACAGTGTTGGATGGACCAAAATATAATATGCCACAGATGTTCTATTGGATTTAGGTCTGGCAGATGTGGGGGCAAAGTCAGTGGTATCAATTCCTTCATCTTCCAAGAACTCCCTGCCTCCAATCCTGCCAATGCCTCATAGAGTAACTACCTGTCTGCTGGAATCTCCTCCATGCTATTGAGACTGTACTGGGAGACACAGCAAACCTTCTGGCAATGACACATATTTGGTTGGACTACCTGTGCAACCTCTATGGGTTCCAGACATTGGTCCATGCTATCAGTAGTGACAGTGACCCTAGCCATTTATATATATACAAACAAATATATATATATATATATATATATATATATATATATATATATATATATATATATATATATATATATTTGATTCCCAGATCCTCCAGTCCATGTGTTGAAGTATCCTTGGGCAAGTAACTAAGCCCTGAGTTGCTCCCGATACATCCGTCGGTGTGTGAGTGTACAAGTGAATGTTGGATAAAATTGATTATGTTGAGATAAATCCCTCTGTGGATGTGTATGTGATTGGGTGAAGGAGAGCTTTAGTAGAAAATGCTTTGAATGCTCAAAATTAACAGAAAGGTGCTACATAAGTGCAAGTCCATTTACCACTAGGAAGTAGGAAAAGCAACTTACCTAGCAACAAGAAGTGTTTTACAGTGTATTGAAGGAACTTTAGGATTTAAACAGCTGTTCATGATTTTAGTTAGTTATATAAAAAAAGCTTATGATAGAGTGTGTGTGGTGTTCCTCCTTGTGCCTAAATAAGCCAGTGAAAAGAGTGAGTGAACCACATGACAAAATAACAAAATAAAAGCCTGGTCTGGTGACACCCTGATGTAAGTAATGGTCTCAGCATAGCCACACCTATAAATATTGTCTGGTTCAGTCACTGTTAAATACACATAGAGGGTCACAGGACATGTAGTACTGACAATTCAGGCTTACTAGAGCGTCATATGTGTCCCTAACAGTTTCCTAAGTTTCTGCAGTTTAAATGTGCAGCATTTTCAGGAAATGACTGTAATACATTTGAGAGTATTTTTTTTAAACTATATCTGTCATGAAGAAAAATCAGTTGGTTTGGCATTGTCAAAAACTATCATCCTTGCAGAAAGGTTGTGTGACATTTTTGACAGGTTCTCATTACAAACAAGTGTCCCAGTTTGAAGATATTTGTTTGTATTAAACATATGAAAGACAGAAAAGACAGATGTTTAGATCTTTGCCAATAATGACATTGTCCACTATTATATGTGCTGTTTCAGAATCTCTACTTTCACTAAGAAACCCTCACTGATCAAACGTTTCTGTTCCTGATTTACAAACAGGTACATAAAGATTGGAGACAAGGAGTGTGAGTACAATCCCAGTTTCCGTCTCATTTTACACACCAAGCTTGCCAGCCCTCATTATCAGCCAGAGCTGCAGGCCCAGTGCACCTTAATAAATTTCACAGTGACCAGAGACGGTCTGGAGGACCAGCTGCTGACTGCCGTGGTCAGCATGGAGAGACCTGATCTGGAACAGCTGAAGGTGAGAAAGTCAGTGTAGGCAAGGAGCAACCCTGCCTGATACAACTATTTGACAACAAAGGGGAGTTTTGACAGATTCGTTTTTATCCAATATGTTACAGGAATGTAAAAGTGAACCTGAGCAGACATGAAAAGAGCATCTGTCACACTGCTCGGATGTTATCAGAGAACAAACAAGCATTCCACGATGGACTCTTTGAGTTTCTCTCTTAACATCTTTTCTGAGCAGGTGTAATTAAAAGTCACAGTCAGAGGAGTCAGGGGCCTCCTAGAGCTGCACATAACACTCTTGCTCGTCATTATCAATCCTTAATGGTTCTCGTCAGCAAGAAAAGATCGTCTGTCTTTAAACATCACAAGGTCCGGGCTCTTTGATTCCAAAACAATCAGCTAGCATCTTTGATTAATGGCTGGTGGATGTGGGATAATTATGAGGCTTAGTATGGCGCACTTATGGAGACTGGGAACCTGCACGGCTGTGAACGTGCACATCGGCACCTGTGTTTTCACGTGGCATGTGTGTGAGCATGAAGTCGTCTAAATGAAACATTTTTAAATGTACACCAAATGGTGGTTTTAAATTCAAAGTGTAATAACGTCTATCCTCAGGTATGGTGATGTTCACAGTTTCCCAGCAGTGTTCCAATAGTGTTTTCTTAGGGGAGTTGTTGAAATTAATGTGACACACAAGCATTTGCCCAGAGCTAATTCCCAATTACAGGACATTTGCATATTGCTCCGAGAGCACAAATAATATTGAAACGGTTCATTTTAAATGCAGAAATCAATCGGAGTTGTATCATCGCACTATTTCTCATGCTCTGTCAGTACCTTCTTGTGACAGAGGGGTTCTGTCTGTCTGTGCAGGCTGTCTCGTAAGCACACTGCACATTCACTCATTTTTTAATCTTCACCGCGATCATGCAGCTACCATTATCCTTCTCTGATACGAGGGTCGCACATCAAAGCAGCAGTGTGTGTCGTTTGGACTGATTGCATTTCTGCAACATGTTAGCAAATAGTTGCCTACTGAGTTTCCTCAAACAGAAACCAGTAATCAGTTAAATACCTGGTCTCTGGTGTGTTTCTGATTGGACACAATGAAATACACGGATTAAGTGCTGATTTTGTTTTGTGACTGGGCATCTGCGTTATTTTATATTTAGCAGTGCTGTTGTGTTCTGCTACTTCCATCCCTTTCCATGTGTGCACCCAAAAACCTGAAGGTGTGGAGAAAGGAGAAACCATAACAGCAAATATGACAACGATTAAACAGGATGGCTGTAGCTCAGGAGTTAGTAGGAGGAGGTCAGTGAGGTTGGTGGTTTGATTCCCGGCTACTCCAGTCTGCCAAGAGCAGGATATTCTTGGGCAGATAGAAACACTTAAGTTGAAAAGCATATAAAAAAGTGCTTGTGTGAATGGGTGAATGAGGCAAGTTGTGTAAAGTGCTTTGAGTGTTCAGGTATCAGAATCAGAATCAGAATCAGAATACTTTATTGATCCCTGGGGGAAATTATTTTTTGTTACAGTGCTCCATTTTAAACCAACATTAAGGTAGAGTAGTAAAGCACTATACAAGAATCAGTCCATTTACCATTAGGTCAGAATGAGAGGGGGGAGTGAAGGTGGGTTGCAAAGCAGGTTGCAGATGTGGGTTTGTTTTGAATTAACTATTACTAAACTTGATTCGACAATTACTTTAACAGAGATCTTTTCCACGAATAAAAAATATCCTTTTTATTGTGGAAAAGATCAGTTGAGTTGAACTATGATTGCACCAAAACTGCAAAGTCATGTTCCATGTAACCAGAAAAGGGAGCTGACCCACACTTCAAGCCAACCCTTTGTAATACATGCAGTTATTCAATCTGTTTGCTGTATATAGGAAAAATCATGTAAATTGCTGACACATCAAAGAGATATGGCTGTAATGGTCAGATGTAAAGCCTGCTTTGACTCCGACAGTGGCAGATATTTTATTGTATAGTGAGCATCACATTGAGCCTATCACACTGTTCTCTGCTCCTATTGAAACGGTGCAGACTGTCACCTTTTATGCAAACATTGATCCTAAAGACATTACAGAACAGTAATCATTATATGTGACCTCACGCTTTCCTTTTCTTTCTTTGATTTTCACCTTTTGTTTGAGTAAAACAGTCTTTTCATTGCTGGAAACATTGCTTTGATGCAAGGTCAAACAGAAATAAATGCTTTCATAAGCTCAAGCTACCATCTTAAATCATTTGATGATAGACAATATCAGAAAAAGCCCTTGAAGCACTGCCCAGCTAAACAGTTAATCCTAAATCAAAAAATCCTATTCACTTTTGAAGCACTGACATGTGCTAATTTACGATTGTGTTGCAGTCACCCTGGGTACTGTTCCTTTGACGTGCTGCCGTTTATCACCAAACTTTGAGAATTATGTAATCCTGTCTTGATGCTCCCCGTAAGGAGCTTTAAGCTTTTTTAAGCGTTTTACTTTGGTAGCCTCATTTATGTTCACACATCTCCAAAATCAAGGGAGATGCAGATAGACGACGCTTTATGGTGTATTTCCCTTTTTAATGTAAATGGCTGCCTTTGTTCTGTAGAGCTATTCTATTTCAGGCAGCAAGGATTAGAAAGCTGCTGTTCCACTCTGTTGATCAGCAGCTGCAGCTGTCCGGCTCAGTACTCAGTACTGTGAGCAATTTACTGCAAGTTGCTGGCAGCTCTGTAGACAACTTTTGAGAAGTAATGAGCAGCTCTTAGTTCCAATATCCATAGTATGGGCTGATGTTTATATTTAACCCAAAATTCACTTGATCAAAGCTGCAGTGCATATCAGCTGCTTGAAACTGATTGGCCGATAGCGTTACTGTACCACAGTAATTAGACGACACATTGACACACTTTCACTGTTCCTTAAATGCAGCTCTTGTTAGTTGAGGAGTGAAGGGGAAATAAGAAATTCCTTCTTGAGTACAAGTGTAGCTGACGGCAGCGACTCAGAGAGATCAGAACGGAAGATACTGTTGGAACTCTGTTAATGGGTGAGGCAGATTTACTCTAACACAATCCTATTTGCATTTTGATGGTTTCTTGAGGTGCCTTTGTTTGTGTTGGGTCTCCGTGGGCAGCTCTTTACTCCAACCTGTGGGCTTCCATCCAAAGTCAAATCAGCATTTTTAATAAATGAAAATGGGAAAAGAGAAGTTAAAAAAGCCAAAATGCCAGAGTTATTTTAAGCCTTATGCCCCCTCAGCAAAATCCAATCGAGAAGAAATAAAGTTTGATTTAATGAAGCTTGTTTAATTAGCATTTCACTGAGATTGGAGGATGACAAAAAAAAACAAGATCTAGAGCTCACTTATCATTTTAATTAACGCTGAAAGTTGAAGGTGGGTGGTGGTTGGGGTGAGGGTGGGGGTGAGCTGTTGCTGGCTGTGTTCACTCCCGAACCCCCTCCTATCAAAACGTGGCCGACAGAATGAAGTGCTGAATGGCTCTTTGTTGTCAGTAAACAACCCGGAGTGATAACAATCATCAGATTGATGAGGGAGTGCAAATTGGCTGTACCTGTTTATATTCTTCGAATGACTCTGTGCCATTATACCTTTAATGAGGTTAGCGTTGCTACTGAGCCGTAAGATGACTGCTGGGTGAAAGCGCTCTCATTTAAGCAAAGCCAAAGATGGAGCTAAGGAGCTTAAAATGTCAAGTTGCCTTTTTGGAGAGTGCACAGGGGGATGAGTCTACAACCTTTTACCACAATAACTACGTCGTCTGGTCCTCCCTAAGCACATGCAAGTGTGTTTGTGTGCACATGTGTGCATGCTTGCGTATTCGCTCCGGCGCAGGCCTTTCGGTATTAATGAGAGCTAAAATGCTCCACTTCTTAAATTACCTTAACAGGGCTGCTTGCTGGCTCTCGCTAATCATTTGCCTAAAAAAATGATAGATGTAATATCTTATTTTAATCCCAATTAGAGTGTTCTGCTGACTGGTTAATTGTTTGTTTTTCCAAAGCAAGGGTAATTACAAGTACAATGTGCCAGAGGAAAGCTAATCGTTAAAAACTGACTCATTACTGGATCCAGTTGGGAATGTTTTAGCTTGGATAGCTTTTCCCCGCAAGAGCAGAGAGTGCAGGCAAGTAGAAGGTCACAGTTGAGTCACTCCAGTTAAATGTCTACCACTCAAACCAGGCTTTTTTCTTTTCTTTTCCAACCACACACACATGTCAGGTTTTTCCTTAAAATGCCACGATTCATTCTCTGTGTGCAACTTTTATGCTACAGAGTTGGTAATAACATACAATTTAAAGCATCTGGGATTCAACAAAACAGAGGCTCAATTAGTTCTAACAATGGTGTGAAATACCTCTCATCACAGCAGTAGGAAATACTGTCATAAAGCGAACAATTAAGCATTGTGATCTCTTAAACTATCTGCTCCCCTGGCGCGATCGAAGCCAAGTACGTCTTTTGTCATGTGTGAGTTTTGCCAGAGGGAGGAGGAACAGTTCCACCCCCACCCCATCAGCATCTTCTGTGATTACACGTGGGCAGAAACAGCACTGCCAGAAACGTATTACCAGCCGCCTGTCAGGGACCACGCCACTCAAAAAACCCCTGTGCTATTATCCGTCCCCGACAACCCTCCAAGTAGGCAAATCTCACAACAGCCCACCCTCCAGTAATTACAACAATTCAAAGGTCGCAGAGGCTTCTATTAAGGGAAACTTCAATAAAGCAAAGTCATTAACGGGCAGAAACAAGGAGCTGCAACAGAATATAATGAAGGACAGGGCAGGATGAAGCTCTGTCTACTTTGTTCTCCTGTCAAACACCAGGCTTTGAAAAAAAGTGAAAGTTTCTCTCAGGTAATTTTTTTAAGCCAAAACCAAAAAAAGAAAAGAAAAACCTGCTAGATTGAAAGCTTTGTTAGAAGACGGACTGCTCTAATGCATTTGGGGAGGTAATAACCCCATTATTGCACTGCATGATGCCTGCATTGGTACATAATTGTAAACACGGCATCTTGTAAAAGCTCATTCAGAAAAGATGTGTGTGTAATTCCCCATCAAAGCGCCCTCCCATCTTAGTCAAATCGACGGCCTCATCACACCAAGGGTTAGGTGACTCTGAAAAAGTTTGATGTTGGCAACCAAACAGAAGCTGGTTAATCCATCCCAGAAAACCCCCTCCATGTGTCCGGACAACTGATGCAGACTGTATTGATTAGTTCTGTCTTTGAGGTTCTTTTTTTTCTGTTTAAAGTTTGACCTGACGAAGCAACAGAACGACTTTAAGATTACTCTGAAGACGTTGGAGGACAACTTGCTATCCCGTTTGTCTTCAGCTTCAGGAAATTTCCTCAGTGACACGGAGCTGGTGGAAAACTTGGAGACAACCAAACGCACAGCTGCTGAGATCGAAGAAAAGGTTTTTGTCTTCTATTTGCTTTAATCTTTTCTCACACTTTAGATCACAGCCTTCAAGTGACAGTGTTACTACTGACTACAAGCTCTCGTTAGAGCACTTACCATTGACACCATCTGAAGTCTTCCTCTTTTCCTACTGCCTGGCAACTCCATCTTCAACATCCCTTGTCCACTATCCCTCCTCTGCTCACGTTCAGACCACCTCAACATTGGCTGTCTAACTGTTCAACCTAAACTGTTCCTCTCATGTACTCATTTCTAATCTTGTTCATCCTGCTTGCTCCTAATAAAACTCCTAATATCTTCAACGGTGCCGCGTCGGCGTCCTGTCAGTGCCGCTGTCTCCATGCATAATAGCAGTTCTCACTACCATCTTGTAAAACTTCTCTTTCGCACTTGCTCCTTCCTTCTGTTGCAAATCACACCTGAAACTTGTGTACTCTCTTCTTCACATCTCTTGTGCACTCTCTGTACTTGACCCATGTAGTCTGTCTTGCTTCTGTTTGATTTTCATTCAAACAGAAGCATACCTCTACCTCCCCAGGTTCCATTTCATCTATGAACATCATAGTCCACAGAGCATGTTGCCTGATTGCATCTGCCAACCTGTCTCTGCACACTTTTGCATCAGTGCAGTTTGTTTCTAATGTTATCCTAAATGAAATGTAGAATGCAGTATCCTTTTTAGACTGTACTTCTTCAATAATTCCCATTTGCAGGTGCAGAATAACTGTCACCTAAAGTGTTGCCATACTCTCAGCTCTGCTTCCCTTGCTTTGTTTCTTTATTTCTTGTGGTCAGATTACAAGATCACATCAGCTGAGCGTATGATGTCTGCCAAAGATGAATTAGTTTAGAGCACTTCTTAAAAGCTCTGTGTTTTTTTTTATCTTAGAGTGTGCCTTCTGTCTGTGAGGAGATGAGCGCTTCCGTTGCAGATGTTCATCCTTAACATAATTGCACAGGCGTTTGCTGGTTATTAAAACAAAAAAAAAGCATGATTGTCATGATCCACAGAATGTGAGGACATTTTGAAGCGTGAAATTGCAACAGGACTGCTCTTCACTGGAGTATGTTTTATTGGATTGTGCACAAGTTCATCATTAACTGATTGATGGACCTTGAGTATATCCTCGTCTGTGCTGATGTATATGAGTGTGATTCCGTTTGCACTACTTTACTGCAGGTAAAAGAAGCCAAGGTGACAGAGACCAAAATCAATGAGGCTCGAGAGCACTTCCGACCAGCAGCAGCACGGGCTTCCTTATTGTACTTCACAATGAACGACCTCAATAAAATCCACCCCATGTATCAGTTCTCTCTAAAGGTACCCTGTCTATTGACCCACCATGTTACCGACCCTTGTCATGGGCCCCCAGTGAGACCCTTCTTTACACTCACTTCTCTGTTGTTTCCCTCCTCCTTCCATTTGCTCACCGTGTTTTATGCTCTTTGCCCTGCTTTTATTGTGTTTGTGGCTCCCTAATGTGGTTATGTAGAGCATAATGTCTTTCATATTGTCAGCCAGGCAGTGCTGAGAGAAGGCAGCCTGAGATATTGTTTGCAATCTCTTCCGACTCCGCAGGTAGTTGCCTCGGCCTGTCTTATTTCCCAACATAATAAAATAAAAACACATTCAGTGTTTATGTACCTTTGACCTTGTGAATGAAATGAAATACATTATAATATGTGTTCTGTATACAACCTCAGAGCTAAGTGTGAATCTGCTAAATGAACAGAAATGACAGCACATTTCCTACAGTGAAAGAGGACAATTATTGTATTTCTGTGGTAATAAGTTATTTTAGAGTCGCTGCAAAAAGTGCAAACAAACTGTTTTTCCAGTACTTCAAACTCTGCATGGTTCAGTATGTTGAAGGATCACAGTATGACGTGATATTGGAATCAGAAGTCAGATCCAGTGCAGCAACAATTATTAGAAAGTTAGAAAAGCTCCCTAAAACAATGAACGTCCCTTAGTGCTATAGGCTCAGGTTGCTGTGCGATCACAATGCACTGAGAACCTTTCACTCCTTATGTGGTATATGTTTATGTGCTATTTCTGCATGTTATTAACTGTCTACTCTCACTTTGCTTTGTCCTTGTCTCTCTATGATTTTTTTTGCCTCTTTGATATTTATCTGGTTGTTGGGTTTTTCTAGCTAATACTTTAGGGTCTTTACCTTATAGCAAAAAGAGCTTTGAGCTGTAATTAAAAAATTGGAGCTCTGTAGCACAGATGACCAGATTTTGAAAACATCCTACTTATTAATGAGGTCCATTGCAAAAGATTTTTATTTTGTTTATTTTTGTGTTTAGAAATAATTTAAAATTGTCTATGCCCATTAAAGTTTTTCATTCAAGCTTACCACATTGATAAAATATTTATACATACATAAACGTTGTAATCAATTACAGCTGTCGGCTTTCCTTATAGAGCCAAAGTAGTATTGATCAGTTCATTCTTAGAACACTGCATCATATCCATCAAGTCAGCTGTAAATGACAAAGACTGATGATATCTAATTTATACTTAAAGATCAGTATGAACACAATCCAATTGCTGGGTTATCATTTGCTTTATTGGATTACCTTATGAGTTTGTATCTAACAGTACTGTTATTCTTGTGCTTTTAACACTTTGATGTCAGACACTGTTTCTGTATTGTACCTGCTCCTGTGCGTCCTCAGGCGTTTAGTGTGGTCTTCCAGAAAGCAGTTCTGAAGGCTGAGCCTGCAGAAGGTCTAAAGCAGCGGGTGTCCAACCTAATTGACAGCATCACCTCCTCAGTCTTCCAGTACACCACCAGAGGCCTATTTGAGTGTGACAAGCTCACATACATCGCTCAGCTCGCTTTCCAGGTAGGAAGGTGCATCCGGTTTCATCCTCTGCACGGTTTGTTTTTGAGCACACGTTTGCTGCTGAACAGGCTTCTCCGGAGACCAGCGGCCCTGTTTGGGTTTAATCAAGTAGAAAGGAGATGTGCTCTGTACCGAAAACGCATCATTGTAAAGTTATTCCTGTTTGTTTTGTTCCCAGATACTCCTGATGAATAAAGATATAAACCCTGTAGAGCTAGACTTCCTCCTGAGGTACCCTGTCCAACCAGGTGTAACATCACCAGTGGAGTTCCTATCTAACCACTCCTGGGGGGGGATCAAGGTATGAAAAGAGGCTGCGTGAAAGGGCACAACTCGATCATTTTTTCACAGTCCCTGAGCAAACCAGAGATATGTGATGTTGTGTCTTAAAGTAACTGTCCCAACACACACACACACACGCACACGCACACGCACACACACACACACACACACACACACACAAAATGGCTAAACTTCCTGTGTCAAAGATTTCCTCCACCTCTGTGAGTTAACTGTCCCTCATTTTCAACCATTTTTTAAAATTAAAAACACGTTGTGTGTAACATGTATAGTTGGGGAAATAATTATTTGATCTAATGCTGAATTTGTACATTTGCTCACTTACAAGAAAATCAACAATCTCTGATTTTTATGGTAGTTTTGTTTAAATGAAGACAGAAGGATCTCAACCATAAATCAGGAAAAAACACATTACACAAAAATTAGAAACTGACTACTCTATGACCCATCCAGAAGTCTGGTTCCCACAGATTGCCTGTGCGCCCATGTGGTTCACAGATTACAATCAATCACAGATACTCCTGATCTGAACTTCTTATGTGTATAAAGCACACCTGTCCACAGAATCATTTTCTTCCATTCCAACCTCTCCACCATCATGGTCAAGACCAAAGAGCTGTCGAAGGACATCAAGGACAAGACTGTAGATCTGCACAAGGCTGGAATAGGGTACTAGAGCATCAGCAAGAAGCTTTGTGAGAGGCTGTTGGTGCAATTATTCAAAAATGAAAGAAATACAATATATAATATGCATCAATCTTCCATGGAGTGTGGATGATCACAAGAAAGGTGGTGGATCAGCCCCAAACATGGGAGGAGCTTGTTAATGATCTGAAGGCAGTTGGGACCACAGTCGCTAAGAACACTATTGGTAACACACGCTGTAAATTATTGAAATTTTGCAGTGGCCTCAAGGTCCCCTGGCTTAAGGCACATATACAGACCCGTCTGGGATCAAATAATTATTTCCCCCAGTATATACCATTAAAACATTAACACAGAGAGAGAAATATAGTTATATATGGATACATATTTGATTTATCAGTGTGTTCTTATTCAGACTCGCATCAAAGGTAATTTTTTTTCACTTACGAACACTTTTGTTCTGTTTCTCAGAAATAATTAAGCCCAGTCCCAGACTTTAACCTTTTTTCCGTAGCTATCTTCATGGTTTTGTTTTTTGTGTTTTTTTTTTCAGTCTGTGGCTAAGAAACGTGCTGACTTTGCATTATATGAAACTCTTGTAAAATTGGAGGTCCTTGATGAAAACAAGTTTGTGTTTTTACTAGTAATCATTATCATTCTGTGTTTGTAGGGGACTCCTGTAACTTTTGGTGGCCCAAAGATATTTAAAAGCAATTTTGATTTTCCGAACCTTTCGGTCTCTACTTGTTGAAAAGCCTGGAGGATTCCTGGAATACGCGCGAATGGATTGCACCCTTAGTTGTGCAGCCTATACTCAGTCCTTTCTTGGACTCCTTAAATGCCGGTGTGACAACATCTGACCATATTTTTCCATCTATATTTTGTTTTCTTTGCTTTTTCCACTACGTTACTGAAATTACAAAATTTCATTCATAGTCTGTAATCACCCTAATATGTTTTCATTTTCCAGTATGATTTTTACTACTCGAAAAAGTGGTTGCAGCTCAACTGCATTTACACCTGGTTAATAATAATATCTACGAGAGATTTCAATCTGGTTTTCGCTCATGTCACAGTACAGAAACTGCTTTACTTAAAGTCACTAACGATCTTCTTATCGGAGCTGACTCTGGTCTTTTCACCATTCTCGTCCTTTTAGATCTGAGTTCAGCCTTCGACACCATTTCTCACTCTGTACTTCTAAGCAGACTTTCCTCTCTCGCATCTCTGACACACCCCTCGCCTGGTTTCAATCATATCTCCTTGACCGTTCCCAGTTTATTCAACTAAGATCATTCCGCTCTCGTCTATTCCCCGTCACATCTGGTGTACCTCAAGGCTCAGTTTTAGGCCCTCTTCATAATATACATCCTCCCTCTAGGTACCATTTTCTGCAAAGTTGATCTTCAGTTTCACTGTTTTGCTGATGACACCCAGTTATATCTCTCTTGCAAACCCGATTCCTCCCTCCCACCTTCTTCCCTTTCAGAATGTCTATCCGAGTTAAAATCCTGGTTTACCTCTAATCTAAAGCTCAATGAGGATAAAACTGAGATCCTCCTTATTGGCACCAAATCCAACCTTTTGAAGGTGAACCATTTCTAACTCACCATCGATAACTCCACAGTTTTCCCTTCTCCTCAGGTTAAGAGCCTTGGTGTCATCCTAGACAGTTCACTTTCCTATAAATCTCACATCAGTAATGTCACCCGTTCTGCCTACTTCCATCTACGTAACATTAACAGATTGCTTCCTTCTCTTTCCACCCAGTCTACGTCCATTCTTGTCCACAGTCTTGTTACCTCTCGTATTGACTACTGCAATTCTCTTCTGCATGGTCTCCCCCAAAAATCCCTCCATAAGCTTCAACTGGTTCAGAACTTTGCTGCTCGCATTATCACCAGAACCCCCTCCTACCAGCACATCACCCCTGTTCTTCAGGAACTTCACTGGCTCCCTGTGAAATTCCAGATAATATTCAAACTTTCAACAGTAGAAACCTTCTTGGCTGTAGGTCTGTGAAGGGTCTCCGTCATCCAGGTCATCGTAGTCTAAGGAGCTTGGAAAGAAAAGTGTCTGGACTTCTTTCAGTTGCTTGAAGACTTTTTACCTCTCATCCGAGAAGCTTCTTCAGTTCTAAGGTCAAATGGTGGAGACTCCCAGATTTAAGCCCTATAGGAATGTCCCCCCGAGAGGGACATGGACCCCCTAATGATCCTTTACCTAATCACATGAGCCAAGGTGTGAAAATGGGAGTAGGTCACAATAGGCCTTTTGATCTCTGGAAATCACATGATAGGGTTTTTAAATAAATATATTATTTATTTCTCTTAAAATAAATATTTTTTTCACTCCTTGGCTCACGTGATTAGGTAGAGGATCATTAGGGGGATCCATGTCCCTTTTGGGGGGAAAGTCTGGGACTCTCCACCATTCGACCTTAGAACTGAAGAAGCTTCTCGGATGAAAGGTGAAACGTCTTCAAGCAACTTAAAGAAGCCCAGATGCTTTTCTTTCCAAGTTCCTTAGACCGTCTTGGCTGTAATGGTACAAAGCTACACTGTGAAGTGTGAATTTGATGAATTCATCAAAATAAGCTGTTCTTTCAGAAAGCTAGAGCTCCGTCTTGAACTTCATAAAGATGCAATAACTTGTAGATCAGCCCTATTTTTCGAATTCCATCCTATATGTTGAAATCTCTAAAAGATAATAAAAAATAATTCACCTCTATTTCTTTCTAAATTTTGTTGTCCTCCACCTTGTCATCTGCGAGATTCAAGGCTAATATCTTCCGGTTCCTTTATCGGCTCCACACAGTGCGCAGTATGTACAGTGGATTTTCCCAACAAGTAAGCACTAAAGTGAATGCACATAATTGGAGTGTATATCTCTGTATCACCCAAAACTCCAGTCTGACAGCATGCAGTCTCCAGGGTCCCACTGTGCTCTGTGACCCTGCTAGATTCTAACACTGAAGGGTGCTAGAAGAAAAACTCAGTCTCTCTGTTTGTGTCTCAGAGAACGCAGTGCTGTGGACAGCAGAGGTTTCTTATCTTGTCAGATGAGTTTAACAGCAAAGTAAACCCTAACTGCAGCATGTCTTTTAGCCCCTCGTGCTCATGAATATTTCACTCTATATCGCCTTCATTATTAACTTAACCTAAAACCCCTCTGAGGATTAAGAGATGGCCTTTCTGTAACTGCTCTCAACCTGCTGTGGATGTTTAAGTCCCTGCTAATCAAATTCTGTCACTTGATTTTTCTTATCGTAGTTGGAAACATAATCAGTTGGAAAGATTTAAAGGAGGATAACGTCCTCTGATTGCTTGCCCCAGTTGATGATATTAGCAGAGCTGGAATCCCTCGGGACCCAGTGTTTCTCATTACACTGGGGCTGATCGGTCGCCAACCACCTGTAGTAATTAAACTGAGTCACAGTGAAGGTGATGTGTGCCGAGCCGCTCCTTCTCACTCTGCTCTATGTCTTCCCCTCATGGCTTGTGTCGAGGGGTTGGTTTCATAGAGTGACACGGGATGTTTTTGCCTTGACACCTTGTATTCTGTGTCTCTGCTGAGAGAAGATTTCAGCATCCTGCTCATAGTTTGCACAGTGCGGGAGACAGCAGAGCTGCTTGAGGCTGCACTGCGTGACACTGCTGTTCTCTGCAGATGAGATGAGGTGTCTGTCATCTGGGGCATCACAATGAAGCCCTCACTGGTTCTGCAAGAGATGCATATTTAGTGCTCCCCTACCCCCTGTCCCGTTATGAAAGCTTTGTGTTTACTCAGCATTTCTGTTTGAATAAATATTATTTATAAGGACATGAGGAAAGATAAGCATTCTGTTTTTTTATGACTCTCCATATTTTGCAAACAGACTCTCTTTTTTTTTTTTTTTTACCTGTGCATTGTGAAAAATATCTCTGGTCAAGAACTTTAATGTGTATCATTGATCGCAGTGCAGCAGCTCTTTTAACAACATGCACTATGTTTCACTCCACAAATCCTATTTCTTTTCCAAAACCTCCAGGCTCTTTGCTCCATGGAGGAGTTCAGAAACCTGGACAGAGACATTGAAGGCTCAGCCAAACGCTGGAAGAAGTTTGTAGAGTCCGAGTGTCCGGAAAAAGAGAAATTCCCACAGGAATGGAAGAGCAAAAGCTCACTCCAGAGACTGTGCATTATGAGAGCCCTGAGGCCTGACCGCATGACGTACGCTGTCAGGTAAGAGGTGGTATCATTTCCCTTTGCTCTGTGATCTGTGAAAGCTCCTACTTGACCTGTTCTGGTTACTGAAAAGGTAAAAAAGTTGAACAACAGAACCTTTGGCTTCTATCCTGAGATGACAGTTGACTGAGTCACACAGATTTTCAGGGACAATCATCAAACCTAAGTATTAAAAGAGAACGTCTGTGTCCACTTGTACCAAATCCAGACCCCAGTTACACTCTGAATTAACATACATTAGGTGTGAGATGCAGTATTTTAGTTCTATTAAGATGCCTGTGTCTGTGGGGTTTCTTAGATATTAGGCTTTGGAGATATTAATTAAACAGATTATGTGGTTTTTTTGTTTGGTCTGAAGGGCACTAATGGCTCCGAAACAAACATTTCACAAGTTCGATTTCTAATAAACTGGGCACAAATCACTCCAGTATGTGAGTGAAATTTTAACCAGAAGGCTAAAAGTGGGGAATTAAAGCTGACTCATCTAATGATTGTGATTTAAAGTGCATATTATGAGTCTTATGAAGATTGTGCTTGGTTTAATCTGTGTCCATAGTTCTTTAGCGAGAGGAGGAACTGAGTCATTTTGCTCAGTTCATTACGCAGATTCATACCTGTAGCCAATAACTATGTAGCTTGTTCATATTTTTTTATAAGCAATGCGATTACATTAATTTTGAAATGAATAAGTGAACAGCTAGATCACTACTCATAATACATTATAATGCAGTTTATCACTCTTGGTAATTTGTTAAGACTGGCAGTATAATAACCAGCACCACATTGCAATTTAACATCTCAGAGTTCATGAATTTGTTTTTAATGTGCTGCAGCTTTAGATGGTTAAAACCCAGACTGATTACAAAATATGGATGTAGCTTCTAGATGTAGCTTAATTATTCAGCATGCTGTGTCACACAGTTTCATAGTTAGTTCTACTCTGCACTCACAATGTCGGGTTTTAAAAAATATGAGATGGATGACATCATGTTGGCTTTCCAAGGTGGAGACCAAAAGAGAGCTAAAAGTAGAGCAAATGGTGGAGTTTAGAACTGCAAAGGTCTCCACATCTGCCAGGAAATTCTTGGAGTTGTGGTCAATGCGCAACAGCTGGACAACTTATTGGCACACTGCAGAACAAATACACAGAATTCACATTTTGCTGCTTTCTGTGTTTTCATTTCTTCACTATCGGTTCTGCACATGTATGTTTGTATTTTCAGAAACCTTAAGTGGAGGCGGAACTAAGGTTATAGGACAAAATACAACATATGTACAAAATATATTTTGTTAAAAAGTGAATTCTTGATTTATTTAAGACTGTGATTTGGTTGAAACTGAAGCAAGAAAAGCATAATGTTTGAAAGACCAAAGCATTTAATCCAGAGAGGGTGAAAAGAGCTACTGACAGCTGAGTCGTGACTAGAGTTTATAGTTTTGAAGCAGCTGTCTGTCTAATGCACTGTAATACAGACAATTCCGGTTCTTCAAGTTCTTCAGCTTGTTGTCAAAGATAATAAAGTCTTAAGGAGAACTGAGTCACACTCTCCTTTACAGAGACTTTGTAGAGGAGAAACTGGGAAGCAAGTATGTGATTGGCAGATCACTGGACTTTGCCGTCTCCTTTGAAGAGTCAGGTCCAGCTACGCCCATGTTCTTCATCCTCTCTCCCGGAGTTGACCCTTTGAAGGATGTGGAAAAACATGGTAAGGCTTCTGCTTGTTTTATCTTTAAAAAAGCTTTTAAATCCTGCTTAAAAGTGTGTTCAGGACTTTTATAAGAGCGAACACATTGCCAGTCTATCGTTTCTTTTAGCTGTGTAGGGTTTTGGGTTAGTTATTAAGAGGAAATGCCTTGTCTACCTGCATGCATGATTTCATTTTAGTTCTGTTGCATAGGATTATCAGTCAGAACAACACATTTGTAATGTGTATCTGCTGTAATATCAGCCATCACTGCCGATGCACAACCAGCTCTGGATAGACTGAAAGGATTATACTAAAGGTCAGAAATATGTGAGATGACACCACTGGTGTATTAGGGGCAACAGAAAGTAAATGTCATTGGTTTTAGAGTTACTTTACATTCCTTTATGAATAATGGGTGGCGAGATGATTTTTACTAGAAATATGGAAAAAGTTGAAGCTTTTGTTCTGACCTAGGCATTAATTCAGTTTTTGGGTATTTGAAATCAGCTGTATGAAATATTCAGATTGCAGGAATTGTTTCAATTAACTGGAACAGATTTCCTCATTATTTCTCTTCTACCCAAGCATATGCATCGGCATTTTTGCATTCAAGTAATGAATGATTTGTTAGGGTTTTTGTTGTTTTGTTTGTTTTGCCTTACTTGGGTTTCAGTTTCTCCTTTGTCGTCCTTTTATCCTCGGATTAATTTATCACACAGACCCATTTCAGCGTGTTGAAGTGTTGGTTTATGCCCAACACACTGCATTATTTGTGACTATTTTTAGATGCTTCATTTTTATAGGCATCGCCAGGTGGTTAAATCAACCATGGAGCTACTATAGGCTCAGAAACCCCCTGTAAAATCCTCCATCCTCTCCTAATACCATACCAAATAGCACTCCTGCTGAAATTGCCTCTAAGGGCTCTGATTATTGATTAGCAACACCCTCATCCTGACCATAGCCAATCACATCAAAGTTAAAGGTAACCAGCTGCTCCTGTGCTGATGAAAAGCAGCAGAACATGTTTTTTCCCCATTATATTTGTGTCTGTGGGGTTTCTTAGATATTAGGCTTTGGTGAGATTTTCATTAGACAGATTATGTGATTTTTGTTTGGTCTGAAGCGCACTAATGGCTCCGAAACAAACATTTCACAAGTTTGATTTCTAACAAACTGAGCACAAATCACTCCAGTGTTTGTGTGAAATTTTAACCAGAAGGCTTAAAGTGGGGAACTAAAGCTGACTCATCTAATGATTGTGATTTAAAGTGCATATTAGTTAGTTTAGCCTGCGTCCAAGGCATGGATAGTGCTTTAGCCAGAGGAGGAGATATTGTGGAATTGAGTCATTTTATTCAGTTCATTACACAGATTCATATCCAATAACTATGTAGCTTGTTCATATTTTTCTAAGCTATGCAGTTAGATTACATTTGAATAAGTGAGCAACTAGATCACTACTCTTAATACTGATTATAATACTGTTTATCACACTTAGTGATTTGTGACTCCCACCTAAGAACCATTTGTGACGCTCAGTCATAGACTGTACATTTAAAAATGGACTTCACCCACTGTTTTTCACTGTGTTTCTGTTTTTGTGTTTCTGTTTTCTGTGCGAGGTTCTGTGTGAAATTTTGGTTTTCAAACTGATCGCTTTTAGTTTTGCAACATTTAGCCTCAATTAGCATCGATTGGAACTAAAAGAGACATCTAGCATTACTTTTAAGAGGAGACTAATAAGATATTAAACATATAAATAACACAGTTTGTTTATTACTTTCTTGGCTTATTTCTTTAACAGTTAATCAGAGCTTGGTCTGTACCATTATTTTGTTAATCTAGGCTAAGCACATTTCAGAGCTACCTCTCTGTAGTGCAGAGAGGTAGTAAAGATGCAGATGGATGCTAAATGGAGTTTAATAGACTAGCAAATAGCAGTCCAGTTCAATAGACTGCATTTATCATTTTAGTCTTTGCAACTGTTTCTGCAACCAAAGTTTTATTGAAACAATTACTTTTTTTTCTTTCAGGGAGGAAGCTGGGCTACACATTTGACAACAAAAACCTCCATAATGTCTCTCTGGGTCAAGGTCAGGAAGTTATCGCTGAACAAGCCCTCAACTTGGCAGCTAAAAACGGCCATTGGGTCATATTACAGGTACAGCAAATATACTTTTGAAATAGGGACTGTGATGTTATTTGTAAATATGAGTATCAACACAAATTCAGTGAGTTCACACTCCAACCAATATGTTTTCTGAAGATTATTGCAACAATCACTGGTGGTGGTCAGAGGGCCCGGTGGCGCCTGTGTCCGGCAGCCTCGCCTCTGTCAGTGCGCCCAGGGTGGCTGTGGCTACAATGTAGCTTGCTATCGCCAGTGTGTGAATGTGTGTGTGAATGGGTGAATGACTGAATGTACTGTAAAGCGCATTGGGGTCCTATGGACTAGAAAAGCACTATACAAATGCAGGCCATTTACCATTTAATCATATCAAGTAGATCCAATTATAGTTTGTGGTGTTTGAACACTAACACAAAAGGTATAAAATGACAATTCATTATAATTGTTAGAACATTTTGTCTTTCACTGAGTTGTCCCATGTGGTAAACCCATCCACATCACATAAAACGTGCCAAATTACAAAAAAATATGTCTGTTATCAAATGTAATATATACAATGCTGTAGGCACTCGGAAAACTGAAACAAACACTCTTTGGAAATTGAATACAGGGTTCATTTATGTCAAGGATTTTCTATTCAAGGGGTGATTTTATGTGGCATTTCCTTTATCTGTACGTGTTCTGAATGAGGCACATTATCACTTTGTTTTTCATTGCATACTCAGTGGGATGTTTGCTTTCCTCCAAGGTTCGTCTCTGTGGAAAAGCGAATTTAATTTTCAAGGGAAATTTCCTAACTGAAAGGGCCACGGCATTATACAGTACAATATCTACAGCCACGGTGTCTGTTCTCCTCTTATCTGGAGGGCAAGGCTGGCTTTTGCATTTTAAGTGGAAACCTTGGTGGAATTCTAATGTGAAGTATCGACAGATATGAACCACAGACCAGGCACTGTGGGACACCCATTTCTTTTAATTCACACAGCTTGTTGGATTTCAAAAAAAGAGAGAGAAGGTTGCGACAGCATCACTCTCCTCTCCAGACCCAGGATAGCACAGACAAGCAGTTGTTTAATTACCTTTGCATAAGAATCCCGATCGATACGCTTAAAAAGGCCTTGTCCCCCTGGCAACAAACCTCCTACTCGCTTTATCTGTCTGTTTGTCTGCCTACCAAGTGCCACCCCTATGGTACTGGCCAGGGAGGGAAAGAAAAAAAGAGGGGAGGGGAAGGGAGGGGAGGGGAGGTAACATATTCCCATCTATCTCCTGCTTAAACCATCCGTATCTTCTCCATCTTCTCTTTTCTATTCCTCTGCCCACTCTCTCATTCTGTGAAGTAACTTTGATACTTTGGTTTTATCATTTTCTCCACCACATCTAACATCCTATCAATCCTCCCACTTTTCCTGCTAACCTGCTATCTCTTCATTCCCCCTCTTTGACCTTCTTGTCTCAGTTCTCCTCCTACCTATTCACCACTCCACCTTTATTAAGCCTGGCTCCATCAGTCCAGGATCATGTTAATGGCAGATTCCCTTTTGCTGCTGGGTAATTATATTGGAGAGCAGCATCTTCTTTTCAGATGGGCACAAGAGACAAAATAGCAGAAACTTCAAAGCAGTCCAATGCATTTGGTGGGAGTATGTGTTTGCAGATTGGAGTTGAAGATCTCACATTGGCCAGGAGGCCAAAATCGAGTGGCCAGAACTTGCTGGTCTGTTTCGAATGCCACTTTTAATCTTAAAACCACCCATTTTGAGCTAGTGACAGAAAAACGTCTCTGGAGGGCAGACAGTTGGATGAAACGATTTCATCACGATGTCCTCCCCTCACTTCTGAAAGAAATGATTCATAAATCCCACAATGACAAATTTCTCATATTACAGTCATGAAGTCTTACAAAGATGGCAATAAATAAAAAACAATTACAGCTACATTTAGAATATGATGCATGCATGTTTTTTAAGTTAAGGGTGACACATCTAAAGTGACATTTTGTAGTCTTTACAATACAGTGGCAAACTGGAAGGAGCTGCTGGCTGCAGAAGGGTTTTTTCCGGTGAATATTGCACCTTCAAAGATTTCATAGATAGAAATCCATGTCTAGAAATTGATCATTTTTTTCAGTAGTTATGGGTATACAGATCCTGTACGATGACAAATTCTTATAAGGTTTAACATGCAGCTTTAATTGTCCTGCAGGAAAAAGGCAGCATAATAACATTTGTGTCAGGTGAAATAAGTACATTTGCAGGAATTCTCATTCTGCAAGTTCTGGACATATCACATGACCTCTACAAATTACTCTACAGTGTATAATAGCAGTGGCATAAAAATAGACCATTTATGAACCTTTAAAGACCTCCAAACCCTACACTAAATAAATATGTATCTTTTGGCATTGGTGGATGTATGCCTTTATTTTTAAATTTAGTCTCAAGGGCGTGTCATGCTGTCAGTGCCTGCAGTGTGTCGACAGTCCTGCTTGTCCCTCCATCCTGTTCACGATGTTCCAGTGTCACTCAGAGTCTGCTGTGATACCGCAGGGCCGCCTCCTCAGTGTGGAGCCCGGCAGTGCTGCAGCTCCTTGACCAACAGGGTTTTTTTTACGTGTAAAATAGAAAGATTATGTGTGGGCACCTGCTCGTGTTTCTGTTTGCTTGTCTGTGAGCCAGCGTGTGCAGTTGGACGTGCCATTGTGCCTTCCCTCAGGTTGTGTTTGGTAGCAATGCATCAAAGACCTTGCCAGTGGTGTCTTCTAATGGGTTTTGGATTCAACTTTTATATTATTATGTAAATAGGTGACTCTCTGATGTAGTATCAGCGTAGGGCTGGGAGGCCCTTATCGAGAAGACGTTGAGTGAACAAAAAATGTCGCACCTGAAAGTTAATTAAAAAGCCATAAAAACGCGTCTGCCCCTCTGTCTTGTTTGTTTGTCTGTCGGTCTCTTCGCCCCCTTCCTTTCCCCTTGCAGCCAGAGGATGAATGGTTTCATTACAGTGACGAGTTCTGAGGCAGTCTCTCACTTCTTCTGTTGGCTCTCTTTATTGCCAAACTATTTACATGCCAAGAGGAAAGGTTGTACTCTGGCTTGATGAAAAAGTGCTTGAATTTAGACTTTTAATTTGTATACCATTCATTATTCTCTAAGGCACTGAGAAGAAAACTAGCTTATCCCCTTCTCAGCTCCCAGCTCATTCTGGACACTTGCTCACAGAATGTAAAAGTTTCTTCTCCTGTATTTTTCAATGACTCCCCCTAAAATCGACGTTCCGCTCCCTTCTGTGTCCCATCGTTTGGAAACTTCAGCCATCGTAAGGAAGATTAAATGTGGAGTGCAAAGGGAAATGAGAAAGTAAAGAGGCTTATGAATTAATGACTGGAGTTATTAGTGCTGTAATTAGATTTAGGGAATGGGCAGTGCTGCGTGGTGAGATCTGGGGGGTTTGGCTGACTCCTTATCATTCACGGGATATCCTGTAAGTGTCAGGACAGTTGAGATGGAAAATTGAGCTCATCCATGCTTGTGTGATAGTACAAGTCAGCCCTGCTGCCCGCACCGCACCGAGCGATGATATTGCAGAAACGTCATGGTAAAGTAAAGCCAGAGAATGGTCGTTCAATGTCAGCAACCTAGAAATGGGTTTCATGTGCTATGTACCATTTAATTTGGTGCCACATCAAAGTCACGGTGAAGCGAGAGGAATATGAAACATATTAATTGGTCCTTTTGCTAGTTGTTATTACAACAAATATACATAAATAGGCAATATTTGATGCATTAGCATCAAGCAGAGTATTAAAGTATTGTGTACACTCCATTAAAGCCCAGACTTTTGTAGTCTTCACCTCCGTGTAGATTGCGTTTTCTACACTTAAAAAAGCAAAACTGATTTGCATAAAAATGAGCCAGATTAACAGCAGGCTTTGCCCTTGTAGAACATCCACCTCGTGGCTCGTTGGCTGGGCACCCTTGAGAAACTTCTGGAGCAGTACGGAGATGGAAGCAATGAAAATTTCAGAGTGTTTATTAGTGCGGAGCCCTCATCAACCCGCGAGGGCCACATCATCCCCCAGGGTATCCTGGAGACCTCCATCAAGATCACCAATGAACCACCTACTGGCATGCACGCAAACCTGCACAAGGCCCTCGACAACTTCAACCAGGTAACACACTTACAGGTTTAATACCTGCTCTACCTTTATTACCTACCTACGCTTCACCACTGGAAAGCAACTTAGCACAAAAGGTTTTTATATGGTTACATTGTGTGTAATTATGTGAAATCTTCTTTAGCTTCTTTTTCTATGAACTTTTATTTCAGAAGCAGCAGACTGTGGTTTTAAGCATAGTTACCCTAAAAAATCCACATTTACAGCAGAGAAGCAAAGGTAGTAGCTAAAGGAAGGCTAGATAAGACTAATGTTGGTGTAGGGCAGCTGGATGTGCCACTTAAAATTGGACTGATTCTTATATAGCACTTTATACAACATACCACATTCACCCAATCACTTTCTTCTAAGCTTTTAGTGCTTCCTAGCTAACATTCATACTCTGATGGATGCATCGGAGAGCAGCTTGGGGTTAGTATCTTGCCCACAGATACTTGGCATGCAGACTGGAGGAGCTAGGGATCAAACCGCTAACCTTACAATCAGTAGATGACCTGCTCTACCTCCTGAGATACAGCCACCCCAAATGTAGACCTGTTTAACTTTACTTCAGCTAAATAAGCATACATGATAAGAAGGAAATGAATGAAGAAAGATTCCTTTGTGCTGTGTCTGGAATGATTTAAAGGGCTGCATCATAATACTGTGTTTTTAATGTGAGTATTTCTGGCTTAAATCTGGGTCATAAACCAGTAGAGAGAAAGAAAATGTGATTTGATTGAAACTTGGCAAAGAAAGCTGAGAGATCTGTGACCATTTTATTAATTAACTTTTTAGTTACACCCGCTAGTGCAGCATGAGGTTACAACTAAGGAAAAGAAAGCTATTTTTTTGTAGCAGTTCAAGTGCCCGTTCCACAGGATCTTAGTAGGCTATTCTTTTGAGGATTCTCTTGATTCTCTAGGATTTTACATGCTACCTACCTCTGAATGCTCATTTTCCTTTTAGCTGTGAGTGGCAGTTGAAACAAAACATGTCAGTTCCCGATTTCTCATCAAGTTGCCAATTTGCAGAAGTCTTGCAGCGAGCAGATGGCAGCTTCACCTTTCACTCACCCTGGAATTGCTTCTGACCTGAAGAGGACAGATGTGATCATCGCACATGCTAACGCTAAAAGTTTGGTTACATTCTGCTGTGAGAAAGAGGGATTACTTGAGCACAGACCTCAGCAAAGTCCATTTGCTGATGTTTGTGTGAGTTATTGGAACACATCCAGACAAGATCACTTACCCAGACTATTCTCCAGCCCCATAGTTAGAATGGATCAGGGTGCTACAGTGGCCTCTCCTAGCTTTACTTTACCTTATCAGTTCTTAGTCTCTATCTAAGCTTTACCATTACCTCTGTGCTTTGCTGCTAATGCATCTTCCTTTGCACCATTACCTGAGTGCTCAGTTTCCTCCCGGTCCATTTCCATGATCCTTAGTTTGCCGATGTGTATCTGTCTGATAAGAGCATCATGCTTGTGAGCCCTGCCTTATGCAGAGCTACAGGGAGGTCCACTGAGGGGAAGATGAGAGAATATTCCAATCATGTGTACTCAGTGAAAGTTAATCAATATTTGGCTAACTCTCAGTAATGGCCCATCTACACGGCAAAAGGCAGAGAAGTGACATTTCTTTTCTTTTGGTCTATTCGCTGGCAAATGCATACAGCATCACAGCTTTTAAACAGCCTCTGCTAGAGTAGTAATATCAGCACGGTGGTACAACTAAGCTGTTGTGAATTTACTGTTTGTCTAAGCTAATCATTTAAATGATGAAATCATTTTAACAGTATCAGACTACACAGCTTTTTCAGACTCTTGCATACCCAGATGTTAATCTTGAAACTGTTGTCAAATCATAAATATCAAAGTTTGTGTTCCCTCGCATGTGCGAGGACTTCGACATGTGTTTATGCGTCTTTGTCTCTCTGCGATCGGACAGCATGCCGATTTTCTCCAGTCCACGGGTCATGAATAGAGGGGCTATGCATCTCTTTCAGCTGTGTTGAGCAGAGGAGTACCATACAGAATACTAACTAAATCTCCAAAAGGGTGCGTGCATGTGTTTGTGAGTGTGGTAGTCAGCCTGCGCTCTGCTTGTGCAATCTACACGTGCATCGTCAGAGTCAGCTCCCCTGGGCATTGCAGTAGCGGAAGCGAAAAGGCCTTCACCGTAGCACTCGGTGACACATGTTAGAATAAAGAGAATTTAGCCTTCCTATTTCCATAGGGGTTATTGGCAAGCTTATTTAACTATCTCTCCCCCCTGAGATTACAGTGCCATTTATGTCCACTTTTTTATTTGCCTGTCTTGAATAATGAGCCCATGAGATAGTTGAAGGCTGAAAGCGCTTGACAAGTTGTGACAATTAAAAAAGGGAATCTCATCGTTGGTTTTATTGCCATCTAGTCTTCTCTTTGTCTGTCTTTTACCATGAAGCACTGCTGGGATCTGACAAAATATTGCAGATCACAGGGCTACCTGCCACAACTTTTTACCCATAACATGCAGATATAACTCCAGTGCGAACAGTTCGAGATGCCCTTTGAACATGCCGCTTTTTGTTCTTTTGCGTTTCAGGATACGCTGGAAATGTGCGCAAGGGAGAATGAGTTTAAGAGTATTTTGTTTGCCCTTTGCTACTTCCATGCGGTGGTGGCAGAGAGGAGGAAATTTGGTCCTCAAGGTTGGAACAGATCATACCCCTTTAACACCGGAGACCTCACCATTTCTGTCAACGTCCTCTACAACTATCTGGAGGCAAATCCAAAGGTACACATGTTTCTTTACAAAGCCTGCTGTTTGTTATCTTAATTGGAAATCCGAACACGGGTGACCTCAGCTAAACACCAAAGGCCACTTTCCAGCAAAACAACATCCCCGTGCTCTGTAATCCCCAGGTGCCGTACGATGATTTGCGCTACCTATTCGGTGAGATCATGTATGGTGGTCACATCACAGACGACTGGGACCGGCGTCTGTGTCGCACATACCTGGAGGAGTTTGTTAAGCCCGAGATGATGGAGGGGGAGCTGTACCTAGCACCTGGTTTCCCCTTGCCTGGAAACATGGACTACAACAGCTACCACCAGGTGAGGCAGATAAGACTGGACTCATTTAGGCCATGAAACATTAAATAAAGATAATGTAGCCACAAAAAGGACACGACAGAAAATTAAAAGCAGAAGCTCCTAGTGGAATCAGCCATGTAAAAGCATAGTATCTCCCACTTACAGTGCAAGAAAAATATTAAGATTGTATTCTTCAATGTGTCCCCAAGGGGCGTCTATGTGGCCTCCAGTAAATTAATGGTGGATTAATGTGGCCATAACTGAATTACTGTAATTAAAAGGTTTTCACCATCATTATTCCCCATGTACAGTGTGGAGTAGTACAATCCAATGCTAAATCAATAACAATAAAATGCTTCCCATATGGGTCCCTGGGACATAACAGATTGTTGTTTGAGTTACATAAATATTTCTCTGAGGTGGAGCTGCTCTGTGGGTGGAAACTGTTTGCCAGTAAGTCTAACTGGCAAAGTTAAATGTGAGCAAACCAAGAAACATAAAATGTATGCAAGTCAGAATAAATAAAACCAGTTGGGTCATTGAGCTTACAGTATAAAGCAGGTTTCCAAACAACAAAATAGTAAAAATAAGAAAACAGTCGGTGACAGCAGCTACAGCTGTGTGCTGCTAGACTTTGGGAAAATAGCATTTTGTAGGGTTTTTGTCAGTAATTGCAGCTCCTGTAAAAGAACACAATATGAATGGATGTCCTACAAGCATGCCTTTGATGATGGTAGACTTAATTTGACCATCGGTCCGTTCCCAGCACTTATTTCTCAAACCTCTGTGGCTTCAGTAGAGGATAGGCTGTTCATGTGTTGCTTAAATGATCCAAGATCCACTGGGTGATCTGCATTCAACTAATGCTGAGCCAGTTTATTTGGTTCTTTAAAGCCATGGGAAAATTGGATTTGAATCCAATAATTCGAGGTGACTGCACAGTCTGGTGGTCACTGACTACTGGAAACACAATAATACTGGAAACCATTTATAGCAACTGTTTGACTTTTTAACTTTAGAACAAATAATTACAATAAAGGTGAGTAAAGTCCTGAAGGTCACATTTAAAAAAAAAAAAGCAAAAACAAGAAAGTGGTGGGGACAATAGCACACCAAAGGGATGACAGAAGCACTAATACTAAGGTTTGTTCATTAGAATGCACTTTTATACTAGAATAGAATAGAAATATTATTTTTTGTCACTCAGTTCATGAGCTGCAACAAAACAGTAGAGAAACGGAGTTTAGGAGTAAAATTCAAAGAAATGAGAAATGGTAGCTTTATTGAATTACAGTTTGTTTGTATACACATTGTCTTTTGGGGACCCACTCAGGGAGGCTCAGGGAGGGACACCCACTCACGACAGATGGCTGCCCCTCCCTGAACCTGGTTCTTCCAGAGGTTTCTTCCTAAAAGGGAGTTTTTCCTTCCCATTGTCGACAATTGCTTGCTCATAGTGGGTCAACCAATTGTTGTTGTTTTTTTCTCTATTATTGTAGTATGTTTACAATATGTATGTTTAGAATAAAAAGCATCTTAAGGTAACCTTGAGATGCTATGTGAATGCATTAAATTGAACTGAATACACCTACACTGAATAAACCTGCCCACGAGCATTCTTGGGCGTGATACGTGTAATCACCTTCCATTTTTCAGTAACACAGTAATATTATGTATAAATCACATGGTAGTTATGTTATTTCTTGGGTTGTACAAGGTCTTGAATTATCTAAATGGTGATTAATTTCACTGAAGGATAGAAACACAAACCGTAAACTGTAAATGGGCCATAAAGCAGTTGTTCATAGGCTGAACTATAACAGATAACATAACACATAACATCTTTCATGAGACAAATCACAAGCTGCCTCACATCAAATAAAACCAACAAAATGCAGACATAAGACCAAAAAGGTTAAATCAGCACATCAGATAGAAAATGAAGCTGAAATAAACACATTTTAAAAAGTTAAAATAAAGTAAAAATGCTACATTAAATATGCCAGTTTAAAAAGATAATTCTTCAATCTATTTTCAAACAGGCCCAGTGAACTCACAGATCATAGACTGGAGGCCAGAGAGTTCCACAGTGTGGAAGCTACACCTGCAAAGGTTCTGTCACCTTTGCTTTTTAGTTTGGATAACGAGCCTCTGATCAGAAGGCCATAGAGTCGTGCTGGTGACATATGGCTGTCAGAGTTCATTGGTGATTCACCATGCAGAGGCCATGCAGGTGAAAACCACAACTTTAAATTGAATTTTGAATTTGATGGGGAGCCAGTGCAGTGACATCAGTGGAGGTGTAACATGGGAGGTAATCTAAGGAGCTTGGAAATAAAAACCAACTGGACTTGTCAAGTTTCTTGAATAAATTTCACCTCTTATCCGAGAGGCTTCATCTGTTAATGGTGTAGAGTCCCAGATATTTTGGCCCTAGCAGGAGTTGTCTGTTAAGAGAGTCGTTGACCCTCATCACATGAGCTGACATGTGAAAAAGGGTGTGGCTCTTTAGATTACCAGGACCTGGGTGACTGAGAACCTGCACAGACATCCAGGGAGGTTTTATTGTGACAAGTTAAAATTGAGTTACAGCAATCAAGGCAAGATGAAATAAAATCATGAATAACAATCTCAATCTCAGATTTTGATGCAATAAATCAGAGTTTACTGATGTTTCTCCAATGATTAAAACAGGAACCAAACCTCTGTCCTGCAAATCCAATAATAAAAGACACTCCTGTGTTTGCAACAGTTTCCAAAGATCTGGAGGACCAAGCTGAAAATGATCTGATATCCAAGACTGTATGCAGACCAAACAGTTTTGTATATTTTCAACTTCAGAAACACATTTGAGGTTTAAAGTTTGATGTAAAATCACCATCATAACAACCACAAAACTAAGAGCGATCATGGCCACAGATCTGTGTGTTGTTGCTTTTTTAATTTTGCGCTTGGCTTTGTGTTATAGGAAATATTGAAAAAGCAGTTATTTTGATTGTTGTCGCCTGAACTCACTGAATATCGTTGATCTTCTATAGCCTCCGGTCACTTCTAATAGCGTCCTTTGTGGGCTGCTCTTAAGGTTTATAATGTAAACGTATTATTTTACAAAGTATCCCAGGCCATGCTGTGGAATAACACAAACACAACTTAACAAGCAACATAAATAACAGATATTGTACATTCCGTTCTTTTATTTTATTTTTGGAGTTACAATCCAAATGCTAGGTTTAACTCCACGAATCCAAACAATCCAACCTTGTTCTGAAAAATCAGAAGTTTAACAATTTGATGACATTATAGTGTTAATCCGCATACAGAGGAAATGGTAAGCTTTGGAAAACTGTAATGATGTTAATATTCTTCAGTCAAATTCTTTATATGACTCAGATTAAACCCAGGAATTCTTTTACTGGGTCACTGCAGTGCTATCTTAGTTACACATTTAAGACTCTTCGAATAAACCTGCAACATATTGTACATTTGCCCATTCCCTGTGTGATCACCGTTAATAAAGTTGACATGGACATGATGAAACCAGACTGTGACAGCTCCAAGCATTATCACGTTACTGCTTCCCCTCACTTGACCTCACCGTGTTTCCTGTCTGTTACTTGTCATTTAACACTAAACTCTATTGATAGGGTAAAATCCTACAGACTTCACAAGCAAGGCCAAGTATGTTCAGGTTGCTTTAGAATTTATCTTCAGTCTTTGACGGCACAAACCAGCGTGACATTTCCCTTCAGCATTTATGCAGTTCACATTTACTGCATGTGAACCACGAATTGTCATTGCTCTTGTGAGCACAAGAGCACAGGGGAGCACAGGGGACTCCCACAGGGAGTGGAGAGTTTTTTTGCAGTTAGCCTGACTAGGTGGTGGTAACTGAGTTTTTAGCTGTTTAAATTTGTCCAAAGAACAAAGGCTTTAAAGACCTTTGTGTTGTTGGAGGTCTGTTGGGCCATCTCCTACCATCTAAAACAAACCTACTGTATAAGAGAGGAGACAGGTGGACCAAGCACAAAGAAAAAGCCAGCGAGTCAGCAGTTCTCCTCCACTTTCAACAACATACAGGTGTACTCGGTGAGTAAATGTTAGCCAAAAAGTACTGAGGCTATCTCAAAACAGCTGACTACAAAGTGTTTCTGTATTAAAGGCCAGTATATTTTCCATCAAGACTTTCATCAGGACTTGATTAGAAGAACTTTTTTTTTTATTTAAGTGCCCCACAAAAGCCCCCCTTTTCAGTTGAGTTTTCACTTTCATCTGTACTGACTTAAAAGCATATTGATATTCATTATGGACCAGCAGATGGAAAATGTCACATTTCCTTTCCCTTGTTATGGTCATTAACAGTCTGTCAATTGATCCAGAGTGTTTGAATCTCCCCCAGAAATATCTCACCATTTATATGGCTCCATTCTTGTCCTTTGTCAGCAGTACTTCAAACGAAACACCAGAGTGGAGAAAAAAGTGATGGTACTTTCTAGACAGGAAGCAATTGAGTTGCAAATTTCCATTTTGTTATATACAAAAGAATGAAAAGGAATCTAAGTGTAAATTAGGGTTAGTCAAAGGAGCTTGCAAAGAAAAGCGTCTGGACTTCTTTAGGTTACTTGAAGACGTTTCACCTCTCATCCGAGAAGCTTCTTCAGTTCTAAGGTCAAATGGTGGAGAGTCCCAGATATAAACCCAGTGGGAGTTTCCCCCCACAGAGGGACAAACGGACCCCCTGATGATCCTCTAATCGCCTGAGCCAAGGTGTGAAACTGGGTGTGGGTCCCAATCAGCCAGAGTTTCGGGTGAGTTCATTGTGAAACCTGGCCCCACCTTATCATGCGAATTCCTGAAATCAGATGGCCCAGGATGTGAGTGGGCGTTAAGGCGTCTGGGAAGGGATCTCAAAACTGGATTATAGATGGCAGAGAGTTGGTGTCGTAAACCACCGCCTCTGTTCAAAGATGGTCGCTCACAGTGGACAAGAAGCCATCTATGTCCACTGTGAGCGACCATCTTTGAACAGAGATGAACCTCTCATCTCGGATGAGAGGTGAAACGTCTTCAAGTAACCTAAAGAAGTCCAGACGCTTTTCTTTGCAAGCTCCTTTGACTACGATGACCTGGATGACTGAGAACCTTCACAGACATAAATTAGGGTTAGTTAATCTTAAAAGAAAACAATACTCTCTGACTGATTCTGATAAAGTTCTGACTTTTTCCTGCTCCAGTACATCGATGACAACCTTCCTCCTGAGTCCCCTTATTTGTATGGCCTTCACCCCAATGCTGAGATTGGCTTCCTTACACAAACCTCAGAGACACTTTTCCGCACTATCCTGGAAATGCAGCCGAGGGACAGAGGAGTGGGTGAGGGAAGCGGGACGACGCGTGAAGAGAAGGTAAATGCTTAATTTGTTTTTTACAGTTTAGTAAGATAGGCAAAGTTTGCAAAGTACCTTGTATTTAAATGTAGTTATTAGTAATTAGGTTGCATTGGGAACCATAAGATAGTGCTCTGAAAATCCACTGTCAGCTTGACGCATCGCAGTCCTATTGAACCATCGGCAAATTAAGCTAATAAATAAAAGTCAAGGACTGTCACTAGTGAGCTCTAATTACAGTGTGTCTAAGAATCCATTTGTGTAGTACATAGATTGTATACAAAGATCGTCACCCATTGGTTTTAACTGGGCTGAACTGAAATCTTGAGAACCCCTCTACAGTTGATCCCATCTTTATCCAGCTGGAGCCAGAAATATAGAAAGCACTTTGGACCAGAGGTAGTGACACCGCAAACATCATTAGGGCTCTGTCAGGACGTAACTTTCTTTGAGGATCAATATCTATCAAATGATTAAAATTATTTTTTTAAAATGACCACTAGCATACAGATCATAAAGAGTGGATTTATCTAATAGTTACTGACCTCATGTCAGGATCCATCCATCCACTTATCCAATTCAGGGCCATGGGAGGGCTGGAACCTATCCCAGCTGCCATAGGGTAAGAGGCAGGGTGCACTCTTAACTGTCAAAGGGCTAACACAGAGGCACAGA
The DNA here is from genome assembly GCF_041146795.1 of Maylandia zebra. Lineage (NCBI taxonomy): Eukaryota > Metazoa > Chordata > Actinopteri > Cichliformes > Cichlidae > Maylandia > Maylandia zebra. The sequence continues at coordinate 4,793,908 of NC_135174.1, read as the reverse complement.
CAACCTTTCACACCTATGGTCCATTTAAAATCCCCAACAAACCCAAACTCACTAACAGTCTTTGGACTGTGGGAGGAAGCCAGAACACCTGGACAGAACCCACAGAGGCACGGGGAGAACATGCAAACTCCACACAGAAATGCCTCAGCATTCAAACCCAGGACCTTCTTGCTGTCAGGCAACAGTGTGAAGATGTCATAGGGTAAAAAAAATTTGGTGAGATGTTGTGTTTTGTCAGAACCGAGCGAAAAACAGCTCTGGTGCTGAAAAATGAAGCTAAACATAAAGTGACAAATTTCAGATACTTTAATGGTTACTTGAGTCTAAGGCTCCGAAAGTGAGTCCGTCCCAGAGTTTTACGACCTGGTGCAAAAAATAGGCTTTGATTGTATAGATAACATACAACCTAAACCTGTATCAACTGTATGGTGGTTTATTTGTGAGTTGTTGTTTTTTTTTTATTAATAATTCAACCATTTGGTATTGTTGTTAAAGGCTGTGTTGTGTTTGTATAGCATTATGGAAATTTTAGTGGATTTTCCTAACAAATAATATGCCTCGTGTCTTATACCGTCCTTAGATGTTTCTGCCCATGTGACCACTATTATATAATATAATATATGACATAATAAGAAATGGGGAAACCAGGTTTTCCACATGCAGAAACAATATTTCAGGAAATGTAGATCTAAGTTTACGATATTTTAAATTTATTGTATGTAAATAGAATGATCCCATTAATAAAAATATTAGTTCATTTTGAAAACATTTAAATGAAACCACCAAACAGGGGCCCTGAGGTCACCCACAGCATAAGCTCATCCCCTCACAGAAAAGGGGCTCCGCTGTTTATCATGTCTTGAGACGTGACCAGATACTCTGAAAATCCAGAAATCTCATAGTAATGAAATATTATTTGCAGTAGCAGTAAGATTTTATTTCATTTGAACTATAGGAGCTGGCAACACCCAAGAAAAACCAGACCAATGTATTTGTTTTGAAAATGTAACATCCCGCCTCTACTTTCCCAAAGCTGATGTATCCTGATTCTTTGGCAACTGATAATCATATCTGATAAACTAACCAGCACCATTTTTCTTGCAGTGAGATATGAAATAGTTGCAAATTAATTTTGTGATGATTAACTAGTTGAATAATGGACTAAGAAATTGAGCTCTGATGGGGAAGTACTTTAGGCTGTATAAAATCTCTTTAATTGGCACACAAGGACTTGCAGAAAGATTTGATCTGATTTCAGCATGTTTTTTCCTACTTGCTGATTAATGCTCTTGCATTTTCAGGAGTTTCTTACTTATACTCATTGCTTAGTTTGACTTGCTTTAACTTCCTCCAAAGATTTTCTTTACTTTTGTCATTTCTCCTGATCTTCTGCCAAAAATTGATGTTCTTAGTCTGAACTGACAGATTCATTTTCACCTGGTATTACTTTTGATTTTAAAATTAGGAATCAGCCTGGATCTGTTCTGTGATGACCTTTGTGATCAGGGCAGGGAGGAAGGAATACACATATTCATTAACTCTAGGGACCTGTACTAGCAAGTTCAACATACCAAACATACCCAAGATATCCATTATTTTTCTTCAATTACATCATATTACACTGACATCAGGCTAAGCGGGCACAAGAAGATGGTGTTCAGCCGGATAGACCAACCACGAGTTTTCCAGTCTATCTGTGAGTACATTTACATGAAACGGGGGGTATTGTGGGTATTTGATCAATCAGAAAAATGGGCAGGTGTGCTGGCAAGGGAGTGATGTAAGAAATAATGATAAAAACTATGCTGTGAAAAGATAAAGAAGTTACACACAAGCTGAAAGCAACTCAAACAGCAGAGTGTGACTGTGTGTAAGAGGAAAAGACTGTACAATATTTTAATATTGAAAGCTTTAAACGACAGAGTTAGCCCTCAAGTTTTGCTCAAATCCTGCTTCAAACTACAGGGCTCTGTTGTCTGTCAGAAAGTGTCCATACCATAATAATAATGGATTGGATTTATATAGCACTTTTCAAGGCACCCAAAGCGCTTTACAATACCACTATTCATTCACTCTCGCATTCATACACTGGTGGAGGCAGCTACGGTTGTAGCCACAGCTGCCCTGGGGCAGACTGACAGAAGCGAGGCTGCCATTTCGCGCCATCGGCCCCTCTGGCCAACACCAGTAGGCAGTAGGGTAAAGTGTCTTGCCCAAGGACACAGCGACCAGGACAGAGAGCCCAGGGATCGAACCGGCGACCTTCCGGTTACAGATACGCTTCCCAACCCCCCTGAGCCACGGTCGCCCCAATAACCATATAAACATCATATACATATATTCAGCTAAATATTAACAGATCCTCATGAGGTGAGGAGGATCGTTGGAGTGGTGGTGGATGAGCCCAAAACTACATGGGAGAAGCTTGTTAATGATCTGAGGGCACTTTGGAGCACAGTCACCAAGAACGCAACTGGTAACACACTATGGCTTAATGCAGCGATTCCCAACTCTTTGTAGTTTTGTGTCTTATTTTGAAAGAAATATTTACACGTTACCATAGCAACCAGAGAGCATTAAGGGGCAGAGAGGAGGATGTCACTCTCAATGCTGTTGGCGCATTTCAGGAGGACGGTGCTAATAAAGTTGCACAGTTATATAGTGAATTTGCGTTTATTATTATTATATTTACAAAATACCACAGTTTTTGTCTTGTCTTGTCATTTTATTTTGTTGTATTTATCTGTGACATTTTAAAGGCCAGTCCGTAAAAATATTGTCTGATATTAAACCAGTTGGTGGTGCAAAGAAGGTTGGGGACCGCTGCCTTAATGGATCGGGCAATGTACTGCAAAATCTTGGATGAGAACCTTCTTTGCTGAGCCAAAATACTGAATATGCCTTGTGCATGTGTAACCCATTTGTGTGTGTTATGCCTATTGATGTGTTGTGGTCTGGCGAATGAATAAGAGGCAGGAGACAGCACTGGATCTCTGGGCTCTTTACTGCAAATTGCTGTAACATCTGCAATCTCCCGCCATGCTGAAAGGAGCTGTGACTGGGGTACACATGCACGTGTAACACTGGTGGTGCAATACTAGGCCTGTTAGTGCTACTTCTTGCCTTCTTTGCCTGTAGTACGGCAGTATAATTACCTTTAACCACAGTACGAGGACAGAAGGGAAATATGGACCAGATCAGACAGGTTCTAGATTCGTAGGAGCCAAGGGTGTATGACAACAGAGGACTTGTACACAGTAGGTGTAGAAAACACAATTGCATTTATTAGCAATTATTAAAGTTGTGCACATTTAACAAAAGTAGAGCGCTCTTCTTGAAAACAAAATAAAATAAACCCCACAAATGGTCGACCTAAGGATATATTGTCTTTTGTGTCTTTTTTAAAGTCAATTTCAGTCTTTCAATGTTCAGTAGTCATTCAGTGTGTTTGTAACCAGTCGGGTTACAATCTACCAGTTCATCCGGCTCTTTGGGCTGGGCTCGCCATCCAGTACTGGAAAAGGGATCCTCGATTCTTCTCAGGTCCTCAAAACCAATCCAATCCAAATAAGCAAAGGAAAAAACCTGACCTGGGGACCAGGCCAGAACACAGTAGTTCAACATTTAAGCTATCATGCCTGTAACTTATTATTACTACTGGTTGCTTGTAGTGCTTCTAAATTTCTTTCAAAATATTCTATGTTGTACAACAAATTATTCTCATTTCAAAGGGAAAAAGTGCATAGGAAACACACATTTAAAACAATACAAAATAGCTCAGTAGTGCATTAGAAATACACATTGGCTTGAGACTTATCAAGTTTCAGCTAAGTAAAGTGCAGGTGAAGGCACTTAATTTCACATTGCTAATACTTAGTGTGCAGAACTATAATTAGCACCATGAGAAAAGGGAACATGTGCTAACATAACATCGCACAACACCATACATTATACATCAATACCACAGTAATGTGACATAAACCTTTAAAGAACATCTCATATAAAGTGCAGCAGACTCCTTGCTAATTGCTTTAGCCTCGGAAAAGGCACTTTCATTGCAAAATGGCTAACGGAAGTTAGCATCAGAGCTAGCGGCAAGTAGCATGCTATGCTAGCGCACGTGTGCTGCCTGGGACTTACCATGCGAAGCAACAAATGCTACACGGGGCTTCACAGTGCTCACGTTGGCTCACGGCCTCTGGAATACAGTATCACTCTTATTATTCTTGCCGAAAAAAGGACTTTCTCTATCCAGCTAGCTTCTTTGCCGCACGGGTAAACTGAATTTTTGGGGAAATTCAAAAGCATTTAACACATATCCTACACAGGATCTTCCAGGATGAAAATGACCCAAAACATATTGTTCAGGCAACAAAGACGTGACTGCAGAAAAAGCATATCAAGGTCAATGAGTGGCCTTAGCTGGTCTCCAGACCTCAGTTTCCAAGCAGCACCCAAGAAACCTAAATAATCTAGAGTTTCTGTAAAGAGTGGGCCAAAATACTTCATGAGATGTGTGCAAACCCAGTGAACAACTGCAGGAAACCTCTTGCCGCTGTGCTTGGCAACAATGTTTTCTCAATCAAGTACTAAGTTTTGTTTTGTTTGGAGATCAAATACTGATTTTTCTGTTTGTTGGCTGATTTTGTGTCTCTCCATTTGAAGTATGTTAAAAATTAGAAACTGTTCATTTCTTTGTAAGTGAGCAAATTTAGAAATTCAGCAGAGAATCAAAAACTGATTCCCCCTTCCTGTGTGGTGCCTACGAAAATTATTTCATTTTAATATTCCATGTGTTTTGTGCCTGCACCATATCTCCAGTGTTATTATTTGACACACATTCTCCCTCAAAGACTGGCCTGACATATTTGGTACCATTACCATCTTCAGTAAAATGTGAATTAGGTTTAAGCAGTGTTTTTCTGCATAGTGTATATTTGTTATGACAACGCTACAAGCAGGTCAGTTATATTCATGGGTATATGGGAATGGTAGCATTTAAACTCAGATTTTGATTTTGATGTGATTTTCTGCCCTTGTGTACGGTAGATATCCCAGGCAGATATATGAACCAGGGCCTTAGTAAGTCTCACACGAAACTCTAAGCGAGATCCCCAAAACTTAAATGTGTGATGACAACGGGTGACATTTTCTGTGGCTCCTGCATGGCCAATTGAAAATAAATTGTGACCAACTGTTTGGGGCTTTGAAAACACCTAGGGTGAGTTTTACAAGGATGGCATTTTGTGGTGCATTTTTTGGTTCAGTACTGCTGTGAAATAAAGTTTATATGAGTGTAAAAGCTAAAACAAATATTCTGTCAGAGAGTGCAGCTTTCTGCACTCCCTCTATGGAGCAAGTGTCACTTTTCTTATATCATGATCTGGAAGTGTTAGCTTTGTTAAAAAAAGATGCAGTAAAAGTTACCCTGATTTTTTTCTCCTCCTTTAAAAAAGAATGAATAATTTGTTTTTATATAACTGAGAGTGGCTGTGGTTCAGGAGTAGAGTGTGTGTGCGTGTGTGTTTGTGTGTGTGTGTTAGAGAAGACTCTTAGAAAATGAGTTTATATGAATGTTTGTGTTTTTGGACGAATGAAAGTTGTTGTAAAAATTGCTTTGAGTTGGAGTAGAGAAAACACTATACAAGTATGTATGTTGGTATATTCATCCAAATAAGATAAGATATGCCAGAAATTGGGAAACAGTAAAGACAAATGATAAAAATATGATGAGAAAACAAGGCAGAAGAACTCAGTACAGTCAAAGTACTCCACTAGACAAATAAATAGAATACAGTAAAAAAAAATAATTTAAAAATTAAAAAAAATAAAATAAAATAAATATATATATATATAAAAAAACACCCAGCACGCCCCTGCGGGCGGTTTATCCTTCAAGCTCGGGTCCTCTACCAGAGGCCTGGGAGCTTGAGGGTCCTGCGCAGTATCTTAGCTGTTCCCAGGACTGCACTCTTCTGGACAGAGATCTCCGATGTTGTTCCCGGGATCTGCTGGAGCCGCTCGCCTAGCTTGGGAGTCACCGCACCTAGTGCTCCGATTACCATGGGGACCACCGTTACCTATATATATATATATATATATATATATATATATATATATATATATATATATATATATTAGGGGTGCAACGATACACAAAATTCACGGTTCGGTTCGATACTTTGGTGTCACGGTTCGATATTTTTTCGATATAAAATAAAATGTTCATGCCTTTTTAATTTGTCATTTATTAAAATTATAAGTATAGATTTTAACTCAAAAGTACAGTTTTTAAATTTAACCCTAACCCTTGTGCGTGTTTTTTATTTTGACAGCGAATGCGCACCTGCGGACCACTTATGTGCACCCCTGGTTATTTAGCTCATCATATCCAGCCACAGAAATTCTTTTGTCCATGAAACCATAAAGCTGCACTTTCTTTTTGCCTTATAGTCTGATTTGTCATAACTTTTCTGTTTTGTGGTAAGCTTTTCTTTGGCTGTCACTTCTTCACCCTGACCTGTCTTATTTGGCTCAGCAGAACTAAAATATATATCCTGCTGCTTTTACACACGCACTCACATAAGCTCAGCGATTCTCTGCGCGATCAACCTCTCACATGTTTAAGCTTGCTGCGGGAGATTTCACTTGTCATGTTTGCATAGTAAGCTAACGATTGATAAGACGATGTCAGAGGAATTGGTGCACAAATTATCATCACTCACCAATCAGTACTGTTGCTCTCTATACACAGTTCACGCGATTGCAAAGTGAAAGCAAAACAACAAGCGCAAATTCAAACGCGATTTCAATATGTCACATATTGACAGTGGCTCACCGATGCCAATGACATAATTACTCAGCTACATTTCCGAAAGAATGCAAAAGCATTGACATATATTTTTCCTTCCTACAATAGCCGGACGGGCAGGGAAGAGATAGATTTTGGTAGCCCGACTGGAAAAATCGCTAGCCCCAGGACGTCGGGCTAGCGATTTTGCGAGCCCTGTATCTGATTGAGGAATCACTCATCTTTGGAAAAGAGAGTTTATTACAGAGAAATGGCTCTTTCCAAAATAAAAGTTATACTATCCGCTTCTTCTGGGCTATATTCTCAGCAGCATATTAAACATATCAGGTCCCCATAAGGAGAATCATGTGCTAACGGCTGTCTAAATGACTCGGGTAAAGTTTGTAGCATGCAGGCTTGTTGTTTTTGTCTTTGCACTAGGATGATGTCGGCGTAAATGTGCAGTCATATTCGTTGTGTTCCCACTAGTGCTTTCAGGTTAACCTCGTTAAAATGACCTTAACGCCACAACACGGCAAATCTCCGTTAACGAGCTACCCCTAAAAGCCCCGTGCATGGGGCTAGACGGCCAACACGTTAACGAGCTAACTGCGCTAACACACTAGCTCCCACCCATGTAATTGAGCATTGTGTGGCACATCCAACATACTGTTTTACTTTAGTCCATGACGCGCTTACCTTCAGGGTCATACGTCACATGAAAACCAAAATAATTCCAAACGCCAGATCTGAATGAGGGTGGGGGAGGTTCATTTTGCCATGTTGCAAGGAGAGCTCTTCCTTCTGACGATGCTGTCTGTGTGGAGCGCACATTGGATCTGCGCTCGACAGTGCAGCCTAGGCGGAGTAGTCGGACGCAGATTCACTGAGCGCTCCACACAGACAGCATCGTCAGAAGGAAAGTTGATAAAATAAATTACAAATGTTGTATTGTTCGATACATATGCGTACCGAACCGAAAGCACTGTATCGAACGGTTCAATATCGATATGAATATCGTTGCACCCCTAATAGATAGATAGATAGATAGATAGATAGATAGATTATTTTGGTTTGTTTTACTGTATTTGATTGCTACAGTCACACTAGTGAAACAGTGGTTGGAGACTGTAGCGTGACCAAAGTTGTTGCAACTGTGTGCAATGAACTTGTGATTTTGTTGCCTTTGATATGGTTGCTTTGAAGACGGGGGACAGATCCTTGACCACTCACAATCAGCTGCTATCTTCAAAGTGATTTTGGTGACTCACAACAGCAATTAAATGACAGAAAAACAGAATCAGTCTCATTAGATGTTATCTGCTTATGATAACACAGCAGTTATTGTAATAAATAGGCAAAAAGTACAAATCCAGCTATTGCAAATGTGTTGCTTTTTACATACACGGAAATTCACATGAAAAAGGAATTCACATTAACTGCTTACATTTAGAATCCCAGATGATTAGAATCAGAAATTCATTCACAGATAGTGACATAGTTGGTGCTTAAAAATGGCATTCCAACTTTTATATAGGAATATAATGAGAAGACGAGTTGGCAACCGGCTTACTCAAGTCCCCTACTGCAAAAAGGCATGTCACAGACAGGTTCAGCTCATCGGTTCAGACTGACTTAATTGCGAAGTTTTGGAAAATAAATGCCAATTATTTGTTGACCTTGACTAATCTGTCTGAGAATGATTACAGTTAGTCCAAGATGGACTATTTGAAGATTGTTTAAAGATAACTTAAAAGTGACTACCCCAAGGTTAAGCATGAAAAGGCCTTAGTTGGTTGACTCAACTACTTGTGGTCAGATGTACAATGCAAAAAGTTCAATTTATTAATCTGATATGCATAAATCTTTCCTATTCACAAAGAGACTCTCATCCTATTTTTGCTCTAATATGACTGAGCCATTAAAAAGTAAAAGCTTAAATTAATTGCTTTAAATAAAAGTGCCCTGTAAAGTACGTGGTTATGGAAGCTATTTATAAACTAAACTATAGCTAAATAAGCCACACAGCCCAGAGAGTGGTCAGCAACCATCTGACAACCACGGATTGCAAAGGAAAAACAGGTATTCCCCAACCAAACAATTGACTGCTGGCAGTTGTTGTGAAATTGATCAATAAAGCCCCATTCACATGTGTATTGTCCATTATTCAGTCGACTAAACTGTGTGTTGACAATGTTAAAAATGGGAGTAGTTAATGACTGTATTGTGTATCTAGTATGTAGTCCTGTGAATGGGCTTATGAAAAAATATATCACAGTTAGATACATTACATGTACATCTCTGGATTGTTAGTATCACCATAGGGGACAAAGTCGGTGTGGCAAACCAAACCAAAGAATAACATGCTCGTGATGATCGTGAATGTGTGATCACTTTTGTGGTTTTCAGGATCTGATCCATTACAGCATAGTGCTTCACCAGTTGTTTTCTTAGTGACTGTGATCTCAACTGCCTCCAGATTATGAACAAGCTCCTCCTGTGTAGTTTTGGGCTCATCCACATTCCAGCTCCCGATCAAGGATGATTAATGGACATTTGCAGGCCTACAGTCTTGTCCCTGACATCTTTAGACAGCTCTTTGGTCCATGTTGGTGGAGGTGTGCTTTTTACTCATAAGTGTTTTTAAGAAAAATGTGTTTTTCTGGATTTTTGTTGATATCCTGTCTCTCTCCTTTAAAGTAAAACTATGGTAAAAATTAGAGACTGTTTTTTTCTTTGTAAGTGAGCAAACCTATGAATTCTGCAGGGGATCAAATAATTATTTCCACCACTTTATGATTACAATTTGATAATTGCAACAACCCCTTTCTAACAGAAAACATTAATTTGATTTCACCGCTGACCATTAGGGAAGTTTGCTCAGCATGTTTCATTCATGTTTAATTCATATGCGCATGCTTTTAACTGGGATTGATTTACTTATGTTTGCTCTCATCTGTATTTTGAAGTCAATGATTAGTTGACCTTAAAATGTCTAAAAACATATATGTAAGGTTGATTTGTGACTTTACATTTGCCGTGTGTGTGTGTTTCCGTGTTTCCATTGGTCATTTAATATATTATGATTTGGAATCTTTCTGGCTTACTGAAGAGGCCCACTTTGTATTCTGGGTGTTCAGTAGCTGCCAAAGTCAAGTCAGATATTCAGAATCATCAGGAATAAAAAATCCATAGATACAATGACCTGATATCCTTAGTTTGGTACCTAATCCTTTGATTGATCTCTCTTGCTGGTTGTCTTGGGAAAGTTTGGACACAGACATTAGCTTTCACCCCTTGTCCACAAAAATACGATGTGAGCATTGATTTTCTGAAGGAATAATACTGTTATTGAAAACAAAAAGCTGGTGTTGCAAAAATATGTCTTCATGAATATTTATGGAACAATTTCAAACAGTTTCTCAGACTGTCAGCATTGACAGGACTGAGTTTATGTGACTCAGATGAACCCATCTCTTTCAGATGTTTGCTTAGGATAGTATTGTCTTACCATTGGTGTTTCTTGTCCTACTTAGCTTTAATATTGACAAGCATAATGGGCTACTTTACTGGGAAACACTCCTCTCACTTTTTTCTACATTCCTATCCATGTTATCAGGTGCATGCAGTGCTGGAAGAGATACTGGAGAAACTCCCAGAGGAGTTCAACATGGCTGAGCTTCTAGGGAAAGCAGAGGAGAGGACTCCCTATCAGGTCGTGGCGCTGCAGGAGTGTGAGCGTATGAACATTCTCACCCAGGAGATCAGATGCTCTCTTCACGAGCTAAGCCTTGGACTTAAGGTGAGTAGTGGCTTTGAAGTGTTAATGGGAGGCTATGCACTGTTATGAGACTGGAGATGGAAGTGTTTTGCCTTGCAAAAACATTTACATTGTACATGTCCTGTGGACAAAGCCTGAGTTTTATTATGATACAGTATTCAGTAGCTACCAAGTCAAATAAGATCCATCCATTGATTCCTCCACTCATCCATCTTCTTTCACCTATCCTGTGCTGGGTCACATGAGCAACCTAAGCAAGGAAGCCCAGAAGTCCCTCACTGAGGTGTTCCCAGGCCAGCAGAGAGACCTATTTGACATGGGTCTACTCCTGGGCCTCCTACTGGTAGGAGATAGCAACTGGTCACACTATTTCAGTCACTACCCAAAGCCCCAAAGCCCATATCCATACGTGAGGATAGGGACGTTGATCGACCAGTCTAGTCTAAGGTTCTAGTTCTCATTCCCACTGCTTCAGACTTGCAAACCACTCCAGTGCAAGCTGGAGGCCACTACCTGATGTTCATCCTAATAGAGATATCTCCAAATGGAGCAACCTTTGAACGACAGTCAGGACCAATTTTCCAAGCCGAAGGTGCGGGGAAGCAACCGTCTTTTCCTGTAATAAAAACTCCAATGGTGATACGTAGGATATCCAGGCCTCCCCACCTCCTTCCACCAAAGGCAACTCCAGAATGGAAAAGAGTCCATCCCTTCTCCAAGAGACTGGTTCCAGAGCTCAAACCAACTCAAATGCATTGAATTTAGCCGTTTAAATTTATATAACACAAATGACACAGCAAGTGGAAGCCAGAACGACAAGTCTGGGGGGGAGAGATCATCACCCCCACCCGAGATTGGATACCAAGCCCCAAATGCAATGGAAGAAGGATTGTTGAGTGCAAGAGGAACTGACCTAAAAGACAGGATCATAGCGAAGCTTGAAACCTGGACCTTCTGTAGCCGGTTACCAAGATTACAAGTTCCCTCTGAAGGCCTACTGTCGATCAGAATCAGAATACTTTAATAATACCTAAGTAAATTATGTAATTATGTGAATGCAGTACTACAGACAATACCTACTGCAACCATTACCAAGACAAATCAGCTGATCTACACCACGGCTATAGTGATCAGTGAGATGTTTGGCTAGGAGTTGAGCGACCATAAGAAGTATAGAGAACATTCGAGATCTCTGTCCAGACGAGTGCAGTCCTAGGAACAGCCAAGATACTGCACAGGACCCTCAACGACTAAAAACCTGCAACGCAAAACAGTGAACTGTGACTTGAATCCCCACCATAAAAAGCTTCAGTTATTCTCAACACCTATGATTCACTTTACATAGGCTTCTCTACTGTTGACATCAACAGACTGCTTAGTTAGTATTCCTGCACAACTAAATCTTTTCCTTTGTTGTTTGTCAGAAGCACGGTTGTAAGAGTGACTCAGAGATCTGGCTTACAGAGTAGCAGAAAGGAATGAGATGTCGGCATTCTCTGTGTCAAGCCTGACTGAGTCATGTGTTAACAACAAATGAAAAGAGAAAGAAAGGGGGAAAAATATGTCAATGTATTTGTCAGGAGTTATGAGGCTTCGATCTCCCCGCCCTACAAGCCCCAATAAATCGGCTCAGTGATTTAAAAGCCATGTACACTGTTGTACCAGCAAATGGAATCATATGTTGCCTCTATAGTTCAATAAATAGGAACTATCAGAATGTTATCCTGGTTGAGGTGTTGGAGCTTCATAGTGCTATGAGGTTGAGTATGAAATGGCTGAACTGATGGATTATTTTGAGGAGTGGTTAATGATAAAGTCACTTATCTAGATAAACCCACAGAACCTTATCACCCTCATAAAGAATTCTTATGTCAGAAATGGGTATCTATACATCAGCGATACATCAGCTACACTATCAGCAGGTGAAGGACACTACTGTTTTCACTCGCATGCTGTCTCATTACTCATCAGTGCCATCTTCTCTTGGCTATCTTACAGCATGTTTCCTTATCTGGCATGGGTTGCTTATTCCCATGTTTACTGATTTCTAAAGGGCTTGTTACCATTCAACACCTTAAGTAGCTGGAAGGTCTCACCTCCAGTGTTTAGCTAGACAAGCAGGAACTTTTTTCCCTTCCTGTAAATAGCATTCAAAAACCAGCAAGAAGTTTTTTGCACAGACACAGCATTTGTCAGCACTGAGAGCACTCGCCCTAATTAAAATGGGTATTTCCAGATGATCAAGAAGAGCATGAAAGCCAAATTATACAACAGATTTTTCATATCCACAAGCAGCCTGTTCAATAAAGTACAGCAAACAATGGCAATAGAACTAATATTAGCATTTATGGTGACATCACCAGCCTAGCAAGCTCTGGTGATTATACTGCAACAAATCCGCACTATATCAACATAATGTTATCTGAAAGATTTTTTTTTTCAAAAATGAAGTTAGAAATTGGATAAATTAGATTTATCTATTTTCTATGGCAAAGGGACAGAACTTGCCGATACCCGTGTAGATGTTGCAGTTTCGTGTTTCATGACCTGCCTATCAAACACTGGTCGGGTCACACCAGCAGTTCATATTGCAATATCTAACATTTTAATGGAATCCTCACATTCTAACAAGTAAATCCATACTTTTCTATTGCATCATATTCATGTTTGTTTTAAAGCAAAATGTCTTGAAATTACTGAACTTCAAAGGAATACCAAGGGAGTATCCAAAACAGAGGAAAATGTTGTAGCTTATGAACACAATCAAATGTTATTTTCCTTTTCTGTTGGCTTCCACACATATAAGTCTCAGAATTCTGCATGTGGGATAACCTATTGTTATTGTAATGCCGACATAGAAGTGTTCTTTAATTTATTATAGTGGTAGATTTATGAAGTCAGGCCTAGACCTCAGTTTGCACCCACTATGCAACAGCAAGTCGTTGGTCTTCCTTGGTCTCTTGTGCTCTGGGGGTCTCTGGATGTCTGGAGCCTGGATCTCCTCCATACCTGCTTCATGCCCTGGAGGACGGGGCTGTGGCTCCCCACACCCTCTAGCAGATCATTACATGAAGGAACCTTTTGAATACAAGCGCGCTCATGCTCACAGGTGTACACACGGGTGCTCACAGACACAAATTACACCTTACCTTCCTACCTCAAAGCACACTGTGAGCTGTTGATCTTATGTGCTGCACAATAATATTCAATATTTAGTATTTACTTTTATATTCACACAGGTTATCGTGATGTTGTTGTTTACTATATTGCTCTTTTTTTTGCTTGTTTTCTCTTTTTTCTTTCTCAACCGGTGATCCAGGTGATGATTATGTATTTTTTGTCTGTTTGTTTTGTTTGTTTTTGTTTTGTGCCCTTTATCACCGTTCCTCTTCCCCGCTGTTTTTGTTTCCCTACCTCTCTTTCTTTCTCCCTTTTCTTTCCCCCAGTCATGTCTGTCCCATGTGTAGCAAGTGAAAATAAAATAAAATAAACAATAAAAACAAAGGTCAATCAAATGAACCAATACGGCAAGGCCGGGATGGTCCATTTGGTAAAGTAAATCCGTTGGGCATCTTTCTTGGCCTTTAGACAATAATTCTGATGGCAAAAGAACCAAACGTGACAGGTGGGGAAGAAAAAAAGGCAAAACTTCGCATCACACTTTCTTAATTTTCACTATGGCTGAGTGGTTAGTTAGCATACTCTGTGTTAGCTAGCAAGTGTTTGCAGGCAAGGCAGCATCTTCCACACAATCTACAGGCAACCACAGCAGTCTCCTAGCTACCAAAGCAATCACAGGAAGGTTTTTCGTATACCACTGTCTTTGAGGCCAACCTCACCCAGCAACAGCCTCTAGTAACCACACACCAGCTGGTCAGGAAATACACCACTGTCAACCATTCTCTAGGTCTGTGTGACAGAGGCCTTAGCTATCCAGCTATCTGCAGTCCTTTTTGTCTAGTAACACCACTTTGTACCTCTTTCCTGACTGTCCTCAGCCATGCACAACAGGAAGAAATAGTTTTGCTATGCTCATAGAAAGATATTTACTGAAAACGCTGCAGAATTAATAGGATAAACAGGATATAAAGAGTGGCTAGTGTAGGAGCCATAATTGAATGTATTGGATTTTGATGATCACTGGGTTTTTTATTTGTTTGGTTGTTATGGGAGTCACGTGGGCGCTAGCGGTGACATAAATGGGCGTTGTCAGTCTGTCATTCACTGGTTTTGATTTTGACAGAGAGGAGGGCTGGGTAGCCGTAGTTTTTGTTGACCGCTGCACGACATGTTCGCTTCGTTATATTAGAGCCTGTGATGTTGTAAGAGTTTGAATCAGGAGCCGATGATACTACTCTGTAAAAATCGCAAAGCACTTTAATTAAACGAGCAAACAATTCCATCTCTCGCATTATTGCGTAACTGACAGCGTGTCAGGCAAATAGGCAGGCTCCATCCCCGGCCTGTAGCGACTGTGGAAGTCGCTACATCTTTAGTCAACAAAAAACGGCATTCTGGAGAAGCCAGCCGCGAGCAGGATCAAAGAAATCAGATCAAGGAACCTGAAAGACGCCAAGTAAGTGCAGCGCATCTGAATGAGTGAGCCCAGCAACACCGACACACCTGACGCAATTCTGAGGAGCGCAGGTAAGAATACCTGTGCATGTCTGGTTGTGGAAAAGGAAGCCACATTGGATTAGCGCTGAGATGTTTCAAGAAGAGACACTGAATGGAATGAATGTTGGTTAAATGTGCAACGTTTTTGGCTGCGCTCTTGGAATGATGTCTGCGCTGCGTCTTATTACCGTAATTATGCTGCTTGGATGACGTTCAAATGGACAATTAAAGTGCCGTTACATTGAAAGGATTTTATGGTCAAAGTCTATTGTGGCTTCCAGTGGATATATGTTTTAATGGATGATCACTGAAGATTAAAATAAATAAATAAAAAATCGAACAAACAAACGGGAAAATCATGAGTCAAACAGCTGGTGATGATTGTTCCTCTAATCATTTGAGGGGAAAGAGAGAAAGAAAATTGACTGGAAAGGCATTGTTGAATAAAATCGAAAAATTACAAAATGAATGCAAAATATATGTCAATAAAATGAAAGGACTAATACAAAAAATGAAAGCGCTCATGCAACACACTGAAAATCTTTCTCAAATTAAGCAGTATTTGGTGGATTTAAAGGCACTGTGTGAAAAGGCTTCAAGTTCACATGTTGAGGTGTTGTCTTTGGTGCCAGAGGAAGAAGTAATAAAACAAGAGGAATGGTTTTCAAGTATCATGAAATACACCAATGTGTTTTTAAATGAAATTCAAAACTGGATAAATCAAAGAGAACAAAATCCTGCTGTTCGTCCAAAGCAAATCAATTTATTGGAAAACAATGTTGCATCAAATACTGAGACAGAAGTGGAGGATAATATCAAGCCAAGTGATAGTGTTTCAAATGTTGAAAGCCACAAAACTTCTCCATCAAGATCTTCAACTTCATCTGTTCGTATGAAAGCTGAGGCAGAGTTGGCAGCTTTAATGATAAAGCAGAAATTATTGAATGAGAAACATGTACTGGAAGAAGAGGAGGAACGTCTTCGTAAAAGAAAGGAAAGGCTAAAATTGGACACTGAAATTGCTGAAAAAATGGCTACAATAAATGTCCTTAAAGCTCAAAGTATAACAAGCAAAAAAGGCTCTTTAAAAGTTTCAGATGGAATGAATTCATACATTTCCCATGAAAGATCTAAACAAACCCTTAATGTTGATGCATTGGAATTTATACCTCACATTTCAGCAAAACAAAATTCATTGACTAATGCTGAAACTCAAAACAGGAGAAAAGATAAAACCCAGGAATGTGTCATGCAACAAGCCGTGCTGACTGAATCTTCTCAAAATAAGCATCCTCGACAATATTCAGTTATTCCTTCAAACCCATCTGATGCAAATGGACAAAATGACTGTCATACAAATGGTATGGTGGAACTGGAACCACAAAATGATGTTATTGGAATAATGACTAAACAAAATGAAATAACAACACTCTTAATCCAACAACAAAGACTCTTTTCTTTACCAAAGAGAGAAATACCTCATTTTGATGGAGATCCACTTCAATATTATTCATTTATTAAAGCATTTGAGAATGCAGTTGAGTGCAATACGAAAAATAACAGCGATCGTTTATATTTTTTGGAACAGTACACAAGAGGCCATGCAAAGGAATTGGTGAGAAGCTGTCAACAAATGAACTCGGATCGTGGTTATCACAAGGCAAAATCACTGTTAAAGGAACACTATGGCGATGAACAGAAGGTCGGAGCTGCATATCTGGACAAGGCACTTTCATGGCCATCAATTAAAACGGAGGAAGTAAAAGCTCTTCAGAACTACAGTTTGTTCCTCAGGGGATGCTGTAATGCAATGGAGGAGGTGCAGCATCTGAGTGATTTGGACATGCCTTCTAATATGGTGAACATTATTAAAAAATTGCCGTATAAATTTAGGGACAAATGGAGAAGCCATGTTTGTGACCTGCAAGAAAGGCATAAAAGAAGAGCCAAATTTATGGATATTGCAGACTTTTTGGAGAAGCAAATAAGAATATTAACTGATCCTGTATTCGGTAATATTCAAGATTCTCCGCTTTCTTTACCAATAAAAGGAATGAGTAAAGCCAAGTATCAAGGCAGACCTGGAAATAAAGGAACAAGCTTTGCCACCACTATGCAAGTTGTGGAGAGTACACCTAAGCCTGCGGAAATGGAAATGAAAATTAATCAGGTTGGAAGGAACGTCTGTATTTGTTGTGGAGGAAGACACATGTTGGACGTCTGTGCACAGTTGGGAAAAATGGCTCATGAGAAGAAGATAACATTCTTAAAGGAAAATGGCATCTGTTTTGGCTGTTTGTGTATAGGACACATCAGTAAAGATTGCCGTAAGAGGATTTCCTGTTCCAATTGCAGCCGGAAACATCCCACCATCCTGCACAAAGAAAGTTCACCTTCTGAAAAGACCGACAGGAACATGCAGCCGCATGTGAGCACACTGGTGTCGAGTGGTCTTACAGGGGCTGGAGACCAGGACTGTAAACTGCCCATTGTGCCTGTCCAAGTAAAGTCAAAGAAAGGAAGCAACATTATTACAACATATGCTTTTTTTGACCAAGGGAGCACACTAGTTTTCTGCACTGAGAGTCTGATGCGCAGACTTCACCTTGAGGGAAGGAAAGGAAACATCCTCCTCAGAACCATGGGCCAGGAAAGAGTTGTGAGCAGCAACACTTTATCAGGACTGGAGGTTGCCGCTCTTTGTGGTGATGAATTTCTGGAACTGCCAAAAGTGTACACACAGGAGTCCATGCCTGTACATAAAGGAAATATTACAACACCAAGAGATATTGAAGGATGGGCACATTTAAAACGCATAACCTTGCCTCAAATAAATGCAGGAATCGAACTTCTGATTGGAACAAACATTCCCAAAGCCTTGGAACCTCTGGAAGTGGTGTGTAGTGTTGATGGAGGACCGTATGCCGTAAGGACAAGGCTTGGCTGGACCATCAATGGACCACTTTCAGGAAACTGTGAAGCTACAAGTGATCAGAAGCATCCACAAGTTACAGTCAACAGAATTTCTGTTGTCACGCTGGAGGAGCTTTGGCAGCAACAGTTCAAGAATGACTTTCCTGAGAGCAAAGTTGATGAGCAGGTTGGATTGTCAAGAGAGGATCAGAGATTTCTGGAAATAGTGACTAACTCTGCCAAATATGTGGGTGGTCATATCCAGATAGCATTATCTTTTCGGAATGCCAGTATCAAGTATGCCAAACAATAAGAAAGTTGTTCAACAACGTCTGTGCTTTCTACAAAAGAGATTTGAGAGAGACACAGTGTTTCATACTGAGTACAAAGTCTTCATGAATGAGCTTCTGGCTAAAGGTTATGCTGAAAAGGTCCCGGAAGAGGAGATCAATCGCAATGATGGCAAGCTGTGGTATATACCACACCATGGTGTTTACCATCCGACCAAGAAGAAACTCAGAGTTGTGTTTGACTGTGGAGTGAGTTATCATGGAACATCTTTAAACTCCCAACTCTTACAAGGACCTGATCTTACAAGCTCTTTAATAGGAGTGATCACAAGATTCAGGAAGGAGCCAGTTGTAATTATGGGAGATATTGAATCCATGTTCCATCAAGTCATGGTTCCAGCTGAAGATAAAGATCTATTGAGATTTCTCTGGTGGCCTAAAGGTGATCTGGAACGACCAACATCTGAATACAGGATGAATGTACATCTCTTCGGGGCAACTTCGTCACCAAGTTGTGCCAAGTTTGCACTCAGAAAGTGTGCGGATGACTTTGGACATCTCTACAGTGAGGAAGCTGTGAAGAAGTTGTTGCACTGTTTTTATGTGGACGATTGTCTTGTGTCCGTTGAAACTGATGAGGAAGCAGTGTTAATGTACCACGAGTTGGTTTCTTTGTGTGCCAAAGGAGGATTTTTGCTCAAAAAGTGGATCACCACCAAGCCTGGAGTGCTGGAATCAATTCCTGAAAGTCACAGAGCCACAGGAATGAAAGAGTTGAACATGGAATTGGATTCCTCAATGATCGAGCGAGTTTTGGGCGTGGAGTGGTGCATAAAATCAGACTCTTTTAAGTTCAAGATTGTGCTCAAGGACAGACCGCTCACCAGAAGAGGAATCCTTTCAATTGTCAGTTCTATCTATGATCCTCTTGGAATGCTAAGTCCTGTGGTCTTAACTGCTAAGAAAATCCTAAGAGATCTATGCCAGGAAGGAATCGGCTGGGACGATAACGTACCAGAGCTGTTTTCCAAAAGATGGTTAACATGGCTCCAGCAGCTCCAGCTATTGAGCAAGTTTGAAGTGAGTCGTTGTCTGAAACCTGATGGATTTGGAGAAATCACGAGTGCTCAGTTGCACCATTTCTGTGATGCCAGTGAGGATGGGTATGGAACAGTGACCTACCTGCTGATTGAAAACATTTGTTCAGAACGACACTGTGCGTTTGTTATGGGAAAAGCTCGTGTCGCTCCTCTTAAATCCTTTACCGTCCCGAGAATGGAGCTCATTGCAGCAACCATGGCCAGTCGATTGGATGTACTCTGGAGGAAAGAGCTGCAGATGGAACTTCTGGATTCTGTGTTTTGGACAGATAGTGCTTCTGTTCTTAAATACATCAGGAGTGAAACTTCAAGATTCAAGGTTTTTGTGGCCAACCGAGTTTCACAAATCTTAAGAGTTTCATCTTCCTCGCAATGGAGATATGTGGACACTGCCAGTAATCCAGCAGATATGGCCTCAAGAGGAGTGAAAGTCGATGTTTTTATGAAGAATACAAAATGGTTGTCTGGGCCTCAGTATCTTCTACAATCTAGAAGTGAATGGCCTGTCTACCCAGATGACATCAGTCTGCTTGCATCTGATGATCCTGAGGTAAAAACAGTTGCCACAGTGAGTGTTGAGCAAGCTGGAGAAAATTCTGTTACTCGCTTGTTTAAACATTTTTCCACCTGGACACGTCTTAAGAAGTCAGTGGCATGGCTGTTAAAATTTAAGGACTTGCTTCTGTCCTTTGTGAAGAAAAGGAGAGAATTGTGTTCAAGTTTACCACAGTCAGAGGTCACCAAAGAGCAACAGAAATCATTTGTGGAAGAAAAGCTGAGGAACTTTAAGAGGACATCTGTGATTAAGAATCTTACAGTGGAAGATCTGGA
This sequence comes from Maylandia zebra, assembly GCF_041146795.1. NCBI lineage: Eukaryota > Metazoa > Chordata > Actinopteri > Cichliformes > Cichlidae > Maylandia > Maylandia zebra. Next base: position 4,773,586 of record NC_135174.1, on the reverse strand, counting down.
CAAAGCTGAGGTTGTCATTATCAAGTTCTGTCAGAGGAGGAGATTTTCCTTGGAGCTTGTGAATCTGGAGAAGGGACAACCCATTATAAAATCAAGTCCTCTAAGAAGAAGGAAGAAGGAAGCTTCGCCCCAGAAAGGCAGCAGGCCCAGACAAGGTGTGTCCTAGGATGCTTAAGGCGTGTGCTGCTGAACTTGGGGAGCCGCTACAACGAGTCTTCAACCTCAGTCTGCGACTGGGGAGAGTGCCCGCCCTATGGAAGACATCCTGCATCGTCCCGGTCCCTAAAAGGAACCGGCCCAATGAGCTGAATGACTTCCGACCGGTGGCACTGACGTCACATCTTATGAAGACTCTAGAGCGGCTCTTCCTCAACCTCCTCCGACCACAGGTACAACATGCCCAGGACCCACTACAGTTTGCATACAAGGCGGGTGTCGGAGTGGAGGATGCCATCCTGTACCTCCTACACAGAGCCCACTCACACCTGGATGGGGGAAAAGGCACGGTCAGGATACGGTTTCTTGACTTTTCCAGTGCCTTTAATACCATCCGGCCCTGTATGCTTCAGGAAAAACTGAACAGGATGGAGGTGGACCCCTGCCTGGTGGCTTGGATCTCCGACTACCTCACCGACAGACCACAGTACGTCAGGCTGAAGGACATCACGTCTGACACTGTGGTCAGCAGCACAGGAGCACCACAGGGAACTGTGCTGTCCCCTCTTCTCTTCACCCTGTACACCTCTGACTTCTGCTACAACTCTGAATTATGCCATATTCAGAAGTTTGCAGATGACACAGCCATCATGGGGTGTATCTGGGATGATCAGGAAGAGGAGTACAGAAGTCTGGTGAGGAACTTTGTCGCATGGAGTCACACAAACCACCTGCAACTCAACACCTCAAAGACTAAGGAACTGGTTGTGGACTTCGGGAGGTCCAGAGAAGGTCCACTGCCGGTTCAGATAGAGGGGGAGGAGGTGGAGGTGGTCAACAAGTACAAGTACCTCGGGCTGTGGGTGGACAATAAACTGGACTGGTCATGCAACACAGAGCACCTGTATAAAAAAGCCCAAAGCCGACTGTACTTCCTCAGGAGGCTGAGGTCTTTTAACATCTGCAGGAAGCTCCTGAGGATGTTTTACCAGTCGGTGGTTGCTGGAGTACTTTTCTATGCTGTGGTGTGCTGGGGGAGCAGCACAGCAAAGAGGGACTCATCCAGGCTGGAGAAACTGATCAGGAAGGCTAGCTCTGTGGTCGGCATGAAGCTGGACACTCTGGTGACAGTGGCAGAGAAAAGGACATTAAAGAAACTGATGGACATTATGGACAATGCTGGGCATCCTCTGCACACGGCCATAAACAATCAGAAGAGTCTGTTCAGTGACAGGTTGCTTCTCCCCAAGACAAGAACTAACAGACTTAAAAACTCCTTTGTCCCACACGCCATCAAACTGTTTAACTCCTCTCTGGAGGGGAGAGGGAGGGGAAACAGGAGGACAAAGGAGGGGGGAACAACTAAGCTGTAGTGCCTCTTCACCTCACTGTACAATACCTTGTGCAATACTTTTTGTAAATAGTCAACAGTGCAGTAGACTCAATACTTGAAATGTGCAATTCACTTGTATTTTTATTTTTTATTCCTATTTATTCTATTTATCCCCTTTGTATACTTTATTTATATTTGTCTCTGTATTTATATATGTGTGTGTGTGTGTGTGTGTGTGTGTGTGTGTGTGTGTGTGTGTGTGTATATATATATATATATATATATATATATATATATATATATAAATAACAATTCTGTAACTGTAACTTCAGTCGTTGCTGTGCTTTTTTTGGAAGTCGAATTTCCCAGAGGAACCCACCCGAGGGATTAATAAAGTTCTATCTTATCTTATCTTATCTTATCTTAAGACTCTGCCCACAGCTGCAAGATGGAATTCTCAGAGTAGGTGGGAGACTTGGTAGATCATCAATGCCGGTTGAGGTGAAACATCCCATAATACTAGCAAAGGATCAACACATTTCCGAGCTCTTGCTTAGACACATACATCAGGAAGTTGGACATGGTGGTCGTAACCACATGCTGTCTAAGCTAAGAGAAAAGTACTGGTTGATTGGAGCTAGTACAGCAATAAGAAAAGTGTTATCTAAATGTGTCATCTGTCGACGTCTTAATGCTCCACCGGTGAATCAACAGATGGCGGATTTGCCCAATGAAAGAATCATTCCAGATGAACCTCCATTCACGCGGGTGGGAGTGGATTACTTCGGACCCTTCAGTGTAAAAAGTAGGAGGAGCGTGGTGAAGAGATACGGTGTTATGTTCACCTGCCTTGCTATCCGTGCTGTTCACATTGAGGTTGCTCCATCATTGGATACTGACTCTTTCATTAATGCGTTCAGATGTTTCAATGCAAGAAGAGGTCAGGTTCGAGAACTGCGTTCTGACAACGGAACCAATTTTGTAGGTGCTGAACGTGAACTTAGAACTGCCATTGAACATTGGAACCAGGTAAAAATCAATGACGTCTTTCTGCAAAAGGGAGTTAAATGGACCTTTAATCCACCTGGAGGTTCACATCACGGAGGAACCTGGGAGCGACTGATAAGACTGGTTCGCAAAGTACTTAATTCCATAATGAAAGTACAAAATCTGGATGAAGAAGGTCTTCATACTGTACTTTGTGAGGTTGAAGCCATCATTAACAGCCGCCCAATTACCAAAGCCTCAATGGATCCTAACGACCTGGAAGCTTTGACCCCTAATCATCTTCTTCTGTTAAAGACCTCACCGATATTACCACCAGGAGTATTCCATTCCACTGATATGTACACACACAGAAGATGGAAACAAGTCCAATACATGTCTGATTTGTTTTGGAAAAGATGGGTGAAGGAATACCTACTACAGCAACAGGAACGTCAGCGATGGATTGGAGTAAAAAGGAACCTCATCGTGGGAGATCTGGTTCTCATCATGGACAGTTCGGCACCTCGAAACTCTTGGCCAATGGGACGTGTGATAAAGACTTTTCCTGACCGAAGAGGATTCGTTCGTCAAGTTCGGATTAAAACTCAGACTAGTTGCCTGGATCGACCTATTACCAAACTGTGTCTACTGCTGGAGGCAGATCACAGTTAAAGACTTCTGGGTCCAATTATCAGACTTTGATTGTATTTGGATATAAAATGTCTCTCATTTTTCTTTATAGATAGACTTTAAGATTACCTATAGGATTCCTGCGGGTAATATTGAAATACAGTAAATGCTTGACTTTTCTCTGCATGTTTTATGTCTCCTACTTGGTTAATTATGGGTAATTATTAGAAGGGATCCTAATAATTAGGGGCTGGTGTGTAGGAGCCATAATTGAATGTATTGGATTTTGATGATCACTGGGTTTTTTATTTGTTTGGTTGTTATGGGAGTCACGTGGGTGCTAGCGGTGACATAAATGGGCGTTGTCAGTCTGTCATTCACTGGTTTTGATTTTGACAGAGAGGAGGGCTGGGTAGCCGTAGTTTTTGTTGACCGCTGCACGACATGTTCGCTTCGTTATATTAGAGCCTGTGATGTTTTAAGAGTTTGAATCAGGAGCTGGTGATACTACTCTGTAAAAATCGCAAAGCACTTTAATTAAACGAGCAAACAATTCCATCTCTCGCATTATTGCGTAACTGACAGCGCGTCAGGCAAATAGGCAGGCTCCATCCCCGGCCTGTAGCGACTGTGGAAGTCGCTACAGCTAGTATTTCGTTTAGCCTTGTTCCTTCCCTCTCTGCTGGTGGTAAGGTGCAATCCAGAGGACACTGCCTAAAGCCCAAATCAAGCAGATTATCCAGCAGATCATCATGCAGGTTGTTTGTTGGAAGGTGTCAATGTTGTATCAGTGGGATTGTAGCTTAAAACACCAGGTGCTCTACTGTCAGTGTGTTGCAGAAATTAATGAAAGGAGAAATAAGAAACAAGAATTTTTTTTATTACTCCGTTAACGTGTAGCAGTATATTTTTTTTTTATCTCATCTGTTCTCTCTCCTTTAACCCTCGCTCATCAGGGAGAGCTGACCATGACCAGTGACATGGAAAACCTTCAGAATGCTATCTTCCTGGACATGGTGCCAGAGAGTTGGACCAAACGGGCATATCCCTCCATGTCTGGCCTGGCCCTGTGGTTCACTGACCTGCTGGCCAGGATCAGGGAGCTGGAAGCTTGGTCAGCTGATTTCAGCTTACCTTCTGCAGTGTGGCTGGCTGGCTTCTTTAACCCTCAGTCCTTTCTCACAGCCATCATGCAGGCTATGGCGAGAAGGTAGGGCTACTCAGCATTAAGATATAAGAAAATGATGGAAACCACATGGCTTGTTAACAGGAAATTTGTGGTTATGCGGCAGAAACGAGTGGCCCCTGGACAGTATGTGTCTGCAGTGTGATGTCACAAAGAAGAATCGCGAGGACTTCAGCTCTCCACCTCGTGAAGGGGCCTACATACACGGGTTGTACATGGAGGGTGCACGCTGGGACACACAGGTACATGAGTTTTTATTGATTTCCTTGTTTAGCTGAGTGCCGCAAAGTTGCTACAGAAAGTTGATACAACAAACACAACACGCTTTCACTTGCAAGCTCCTCAGACTATATATCTAAATGAGGTGAGCTGACCCTCACCTCATTTAAGCTCACAAAAAAAGCACCTTCACATTTCCTTAGTGGCTTCATTTTCTGCTTTGCAACCTGCTTGTGTTCAGCTGTTGGGGCATAGCACATTACTCAGCTTCCCAAAGCTCTTTCTATCTCTATACATTCAAGCTCTGCATATGTGCCCAGCTTTCAAGGTGCATCCCACTAGACTTCTTAATTAGGGAATGTGCAGAGTGTGCACTTGAGCACTGAGATCACCCTTTGGAGGAGTGGTTCCTTTTTTCTTCATTAAAGTTGGAGGCGCAGGCAAATAGACAGGCAGCCCTACAGGCTGGGTGGCTTCCACTCACACAACTCTTCTCCTCCTACCCATTCTCCTCTCAGCCCCAGGGCCAGTTCTGTGCCACTGGCAGGGAGTAGCAGAGTGTGAATAGGCGAGTATGCAGCGCTCCGTTTGGACAATGCTCTGTGCAGCCATTAAAGTCAAAGATTTATATTAAACCTAATCTATATTAATGAACCTTACATTTTATTCAGAGATGGTTCAGACATCATGTATTGCATGTGGAATCACAGAATATGCAGATATGTCCTTTGAAATGATTTGTGTTTGTGATGGACACTACTTATTGATGTCCTGCTTTGTGATGTACTTGATTCTTTCAATATGTTGTGTGAGCACACGATCAAAATGGATATTCGCTAGTGTAGTAAGAGTGTAGACACAGCATCATTAGGACAATTTATAATTGGGCGATCGTGGCTCAAGAGTTGGCAGGTCGTCTTGTAATTGGAAGGTTGCCGGTTCGAGCCCCGGCTCGGACAGTCTGGGTCGTTGTGTCCTTGGGCAAGACGCTTCACCCGTTGCCTACTGGTGGTGGTCAGAGGGCCCGGTGGCGCCAGTGTCTGGCAGCCTCGCCTCTGTCAGTGCGCCCCAGGGCAGCTGTGGCTACAATGTAGCTTGCCATCACCAGTGTGTGTGAATGTAGTGTAAAGTGCTTTGGGGTCCTCAGGGACTAAGTAAAGCGTTATACAAATACAGGCCATTTACCATTTTTACCATAATGACTTGCTCACTTTAGGATCCTCATCATTGTTATTTACCCGAAACAGATATAAGGTTATTGGTACTTAGCAACTCTTTAAAGTGTTGTAGGAATTGCAGATGCAGTCCGGGCTTTGTCCTCTTTGCTTTCCAAAGTCATCAGGATTTACATTCATTCCTGAAAGTCACTGTGCATGCATGGAGAAACTTCTGTTTGTCAGGAGCTAATTGTAGGAGGATTAATTAGCGAGACAGACCACTCTGTTTCCGACTGTTTAGAGAGTGTGTATACTAAGACAGGGTAGCTCGACTTCAGCTCAGACTCTCTTGACTTTCACCACTTTTCAAGGGTGCCACAAAACTGTGTTTAACAAACTCTAACTCTGCTTGTGCCATCCAAGATTAGTCAAACAGCTTCTTTTCTTTTCTTTTCTTTTCTTTTCTTTTCTTTTCTTTTCTTTGCTCTGGCACAAAATGATTATTAAATGGAGGCTCAATGGCAAGCACAGCATCTGAGCAAAGCTTCCTCAAACCTCAAACTAATTTATAACTTCTACAGTTCTTCGAAATGTTCCTGTCTGGGGTTGATTGGCTGTCATTCCTCCTTCACACCCTCCCTCTCCTTCCCATCTCCCCGACTTTCCTTCTTTATTTCTTTTTCTTTCAGACTGGCTTGATTGTGGATGCCCGTCTCAAAGAGCTCACCCCAACCATGCCGGTCATGTTCATCAAGGCTATCCCAGTGGACAAATGGGACAACAGAAACCTCTACCAGTGCCCTGTTTATAAGACTCGTCAGAGGGGACCCACATACGTATGGACCTTTAACCTGAAGACCAAAGAAAACCCCTCCAAGTGGACCTTAGCTGGCGTGGCTCTTCTTCTACAGATCTAGAATGGTTTAAGATGAACGCGCTAATGATCCTGAAAGAGGGAATGGTTCAAATGTCAATGGACATATATGAGATGTGTTAGTATTTGGGAATAACAAATGAAAAGGTAGATTTATTGGTCAAAGCACTCAGGGAATTCTTGCTATAGCCTCTGTTGGTTTTACTCTAGATAGTTTCAGAAAGTTAAGTTAGACCGTTCTTACTTTTCCACCTACATATAAACATTTCAAAAGTTTTGCAAAAATAGAAACTGACTCAAAATTAAACACCTTACCCCGCCTAAATAACTCTAAGACCCAATGTTTTTAGCATTGCTTTAACAGGAACCCCATATTATAGCATTTGTTAAAGGTAACTTGGCGTCATTGATTGTGCCATTATTGTTATAGTGGGACTTGTGGCCACAGTGGTTGCTGTTCTGATTATGGGACACCCGTGATTATAGGACTTCATTTCCAATCTTGTGCTTCTGAGCATAGGACTCTTTGATGATAAGAACCACTCTGACACTTGTCCTGTGGGGAAAGTTTCTATAAGAAACCTTTGATCTAAGAAGAGATTTCTCATCTTTGAAGGCCTGTCTCTCAAGTAAGTGACACATGAAAAATGGCAACATGTAAAACCCACATTAGTGTATTTTGTAAATCAGTCACACTCTTACATTTTCTCCTGTCAGGCTGTTGAAGAGCTCCAAATCATTTTCTGAGACACTGAGCTTTATTTTATTTTTTTCTGTCATCATTTACGGCAACTATAATTCCGGACCTTCCCTATCAGGAGAGCGTCACATACATTTCACATAAATCATGAATTTATTACCTCTGTAACAGCAGAATTCATTTGAGCTTCTGTGGTAACTACAAACAGTCCATTTTCTTGACTCAGTCTGGTTCATTACATATTATTTAGCCCAGACAAACCAAGACTTGTTCCAAACTTAGCACATGAACATCTGCTTTGGAAGACCTGTACCCCTAAAGAAAATAGGATCACGTTCCATCTGACAAAAATGTGAAGAGTTGGTAAAGAGATATCAAAAAAGTCCCTTTTAAAGATCCCAACAACTTAAAAGGGTTGAGAAAGGTGAACCATCATCTTTTTTCAGTCTATTACAAAGAATTCAACCAATTTGACTAAAAGAATTCTAAGTGGCACATTGGCAGGAAAGTGGAAAAACTAAAACTAAGCTAAAATTTAGAGCAACTCAACTCCAAATTTACAAAGTTTCACTGAAACTAAACACACAAATGAAGCGTCCCATTATTTATTTGTAATTTGTTTTTAAAAACATTTGATTGACTTTATTTGGTTATACAAATCTCTGAACAGTCAAAACTTATTGTTCCCACATGTAAAGGAGGCACTTTAGTATGAGTGGTAAGCAATGTCCCCTCCAGTCGTTGGAGGTCGTGACTCAAAAAAAAGAACACATTACTGGTTACTGTAATGCATTATGTTACTTAACTACCAGAGTAATGTGTTAAACTGCTTGTTACATTACTTTCTCGCAAGGCCATAAATGGACCTAAAACTCATTGTCACATAATTACCAGTTGACAGTATAAATCCATGCACCAACACATATCCCTGAACTCTAGTGTTTACGTGTGAACACAAAGCCCACAACAAAAAGCAAAGATTAAAACCAGCCCAAAGAGACCTCAAAGCACTCGCCACAGCAGCTCTGCTGTAGAAACATGAAGAAATGGAGGCTGCAGTGCTGCAAACACTCAAAGCAAGTCCTACTCACCCAATCACATAGACAGTGTATAGCACTTTTACATTTATACACACACATTCCAGTGCATGCACTGAGGGCAGTTATTTGCCCAAAGATATTTCAACAGAAACATGGAGAAGCCAGGGACTGATCCACCAGCCTTTCAATCTTTAGACTCCCCATGCTCACACATGCTCCACAGCTGTCTGAAGTGAAGGTGAAAAGGCTAAAAACTGCATTTTTTCCCACTTGAGGCTGGTTCCATACATTCCCATGTTAAAACGTCCAGTTTTACAGGGCTAAAATCATGCTTACAGTCCTGTACAATAGTGTTCTTGTCTAAGAACAGTTTTCCCCTGCATAACAACTATGCAGTGGGCACTTTTAAAATTAGGAGTATGCCTACATTTTTTTAACTGTTTTTCCGAGACAGTCACCACCAGGAAGTGGCAAAAACGTCCTGTTGGTGATTTTATATAGGACTATATAGAAGTGTCACAAAGAGCAATGTTGGATCTTTTGCATGATGTACCTTTAAATGTAACTTTGTGAAGCTTGAAGCGTTTTAATTACTGGTCATCTGTGTGTGGAGAAATTCTGCAAATATGTATCTGTGAGTCACTGTATGAGGAGGTGTTGTAAAAGATGTGGCTGGTTGGAAAATATCACAGAATAAATTTAACTATTGGGTGATTTAACACTTTCTTACTGAATTCACATCAGTAGAGCTACCTACACTATGCACACATAATCTCATAATCATATCTTAACTAACCACATACAAAATATATGTTTGAAATATATTTATATGTGTAAATATTTTATTCATTTGTACTTTCTTCCAGAAAAGTTGCAGAATAAAAATGCTTTATCTTGCCTCTCCAGATTGCACATGTGGTTTTATTTTCATATACTCCATGATATATCCCATTTGAGTGCCAATATGCAGTCATTTCGCCTATCTCATGTTTCCAGTTCCCCACTCCTGCCTCTTCTCTTCCAGCTCTTTAGACCTACTCTCTCCCCCTCTCCTCCTCCTCCTTCCTTCACCCCTTTCTTCCTCTCTCCTCCCCATTTGAGATAATAAAAAAAACATCTCCAAAGCAGAAAGTGCGCAATCTCCCAGATACACCCACGCACACACACACGCACTATGATATAACCCAACTTTAAAACTCTGTCTTCCTTTCTTTTTTCTTGTTCTGCTGCTGTCTAAGCCCAGGTTCCCCAGCGTCATCTTTATCTGGTTATTTGAGAGCCTTAACAATGCTCTGAGAGACAGAGGCACGAGGAGCACGTGAGGGGAAATAGGAAGAGAAAAGTAGCGATGCACGGCGAGGAATTTTATGTCAGTCTCCTAAAGTACAGCTTCAGGTGTCATTATGAAAATAGATCCTGCTTTGGTACACAGGTCATGTCACTGTAGCATAGCTTATGGCGTGCTGTTCAGCAGCAGTGCTGTAGTTATTCTCTGATGTAGTATGACATTATCTGTTTGACCCTTAGTGGAGCTCAGTCATGCTTAGCAGCTAATGCTGCAGTATATCTGTCAAACTTTGCATTCTTACACAGAAGATTTTGCCATCAAATAGTTGTAGATTTAACAGTGGTGTGAAAACTCACAAGTAAAGAAAAGAAGACTTTCTGATTTCTAACTAAAGGCCATGTTGTATGAGGGTGCAAGAATTTCTACATTTATAACCGTGGTTAAAAGCAAAAGTAAAAATTAAGTTTTTTAAAATTAGAAAAAGTGTTATTGACATTGAAATTGTGTAAGACAGAAGTGCAAATTGCATAAATAAATATTATTTAGACTATAAATTTAAGAAACACATCTGCATGAAGGTAAATTACAAATTATGTTTGGGATCTGATGCCTGACAAGTGTGTTCATTTGTAACATAATGAAGAGTTGTTATACAGTTTAGCTATGCAATTCAATTCAATTGTATGTATAAAGCCCCAAATCACACATATAAACACACGCAAACATAAATAGATATATGTGTGTATGTGTGTGTCCATTTTTCTGCATTTACTCCCTGGGGGAAAAGAACTGGTCATAAGAAGCTCAAAAACTTTCTATTGACAATAATTTGTTAATTGTTGATTCATAAAATAAGCAGGTTAAAAGTCTAGAAATGATTAAAGTGAAGTAGGCCAATCTTGGGCAATAAAAAAACCTGAAGAAGACTTCAGGTGAGCCACGAAGAGCAGTTTTCAGTACTGAGTTTGCCATCGAGACTAAACATTTTGCATAAGTGGCTACTAGAATGGTAGGAAGATACAAATTTGTAGAAGCCTTTGAAGCCATCTTCCACAAAAACAGAGGTGCCGGTGTAATGTGATGTCCAGTGTCGATGTATAACTGGATGAATTATGGAGTCCACGGAGTAAGACTTTACTGCATCCTAACCCTGGAACATACCGAGAACGTAACTGAAGAGATATGCAAAGAAAAGGGTGGAAGTTTCTGTAACAGCCAAGTCAGTATTAGGATCTCAATGCAACTGAGCTGCTAAATACTGTAATCTAGACTGTAAAGCAAAACAGAGCAAGACCTGTGAACAGACATCTAATGACAGCCTGGCAAAGGATCACATTGAGGAAATGCATCCAGTGATTACAAAGGACTTTGTAATTATTAAGCCTAACATTTGAACTTTGAAGAAGTTTTGTTCTCCTAAATGGTTAATGCTACATTAGATTTCCTCGATATTGTTTCACATATGTGTGCTTTTTCTTCGGTTTCTTTTCTTTCATTATCCCTCCTACATTCATTTTCAGGTTACCTTAAAAAAGTCAACCACTCCTCCACTGTTTTAGATGATAACAGGACAGTTTCCAAACTCACATTTATTACTACTACCTTAGTTGAAGGAAACAATATCCTTAATAAATTCCAATCTTGTTACAGACAAAACCACATCACTGAAACAGCTGTATTAAAAAATAAGTGCTGACATAAGATGAGCCTTCCTAGATTTATTGGCAGGCTACGCTTATCAACAGATTACAAAACTGGTGGGCATCATTGGTACTGCGCTCAAATGGTTTTCATCCAACAGTTCAGAATTCATATTAACCAATGTGTGTCCTCATCTGCAACCCTCATATGTGGAGTTCTCATGGCACAGGTCTTGGACCAATTGTGTTTTGATTTTTAATATATATATATTACCTCTGGGTAATCTAATTAATAGTTTTAATCTCCTGTCACTGGTATGCAGATGATACACGGCTGTACTTTTCTGTTAAGCCAAAAACCCTCAACAGCCTCTCTAAAATTACTAATTGGATGTATTCAAATGTCCTCCATCAACTGGCCCTGACTGACCTTCTCTGACAAAAGTACACACATTCTGTACTTAAGTGGAAGTATAGATATGTGTTAAAAAAAATACTCTGGTAAAAGTTAGAGCGGATTGTAGGAAAAGCTGACTCAACTTCTTTATTCAAGTGAAAGTGAAAAAGAAGAGACTAAAATGCACTCAAAGTAAGAAATTTAAAAGTAGATCTTCGGTGGATATTTCTAGCAGCTATTTTTGTGCAAAGATGACTAAAAGCTGTGCAATATTAATGGAATAATAAGCAATACTGATAGATAGGATTACATTGGACATTATAATACATTTTTTTACATGATTTCCTCTGGGATTAGAGTATTCTAATTCTAATCCTACTGACTTTTAGTGTGATTTGGTAGGTGGGGAACCACCTGGCTCACTGTGGGGAAAAGAATCACAACTCACAATAATTTCTGTTCAGAGCTCCACTAAAATTTGCTAAAAATCCACACACAGCCCAGTACTTACTCTTTGACTCCCATCACCCACCCAGGGGATTATTACCTGTGACTCTACACCAATTGTTCTAGACCTGAAGAAGCCTCTCAGAGAGATGAAATGTCTTGAAAACCAAGAAGTCCAACTGTTTTATTTTTAATCTCTGAAGATGAGCAGGACAGAGTGTATCGGAATGAATTGGAATTTCAATAAGAATAAATCAAATGAAAAATGTAGTCAGCTTATGACTATTTTTTGAAAGCAACTAACAGCTTTTTTAGACACAAACATCAATAATCCCTTCATGGTTATAGTTTTGGAAAGGCTAACAGCCAAAATATAAATGCTGAGTTGTGTGTTATTTATTTGCAGTGCAGACTAATAATATGAGCTTCAAAATGCCCCTGCAGATCAGCACTATCCTGGTGTGTCATGAAAAGCCAGATGTATCAGCTCTTAAGAGCAGTTAATGATGCGGCTTTGCCTGCTACGCCAGCTACAGACCCCTGGTCTCAAAAGGCTAAAAAAAGCATGACGATTCATATTTCATATTTGTAGGTTATATGAGTGTTCTTGGCATGCTACTGAGGAGAATGCTGGAGTCGAAGTAGTGGGCGGGGGGGATCTATCAAAGGCTCCATGCTCAGAATGGAAAAGAAGGTACCTTTAATCATCTGCTTGTGTGAGATGTCACACGGTTGCTAGGTTACAGGTCAGCCCAGAGAAGCTCCTGAGTGTTATAGAGATGCCTTAGTGTGTATAATGTGTAAGCATGTCAAATTCTAATTACAGTCATACGTGATGATTTAATTCCAGAGCTCGACATTAGCAAATGATCGTGGAGATGTCTTGATGACGTCTTCCCATTTCTGTTTGTTACTGTGCTGCAAACATTCCGCACAAGTCCAGCATATGCAAAAATCATCAAGATGGTCATCTGACTAGAGGGTCAGTAATCCTGCGATCATGTGGCGATTGCTGTCGCTGCTCACTGGTCACGTCTGTGCTGTTTTCACACTATACACCTCTCAGGAACCACTTGGCAGCCAGACTGTGTCCACTGCCCATCCTAAAAACTCACATCCCACTCCTTCTGACTGCTGAGAAACGTGCTGCTGAGATATATCACTAGCAGTAATTTCCATGACAGGCGTGTTACAAGCTGATAAATAGTACAATGTTTTCTCAGCCTGTAATTCTATTTAACCCATTCTTTCCACTTCTCTGACCTGCAACTCTCAGCCATGGCAGAATGGCTGGATTAGCCACTCTGATTCCTGCTACAGCACTGCAAGCCGGTCTTGTCTCCTCACAGCCTCTGGCTCCTCATATCCTGTCACAGCCAGCAGACTCAGCTGTTATGCAAACCAACTGCGAGAGGAGCAGTTTTTGGCTTTGGCTGGAAACTGGGGTAATTAGCTTTGACAGAGCTGATGAGTTGCTAATTAAATGTTTATCTGAATCTGGCATCTGTCGTAAAACAAATGTCTGTTAGCTGCCTACAATCTGTGGATTATCAGAAATAACTGGGGTTGGGTCCTGCATCCAGGCAGATAAGCAGAGAGGACGGTGTTTTGAGCAGTCAGGCGGAAACTAGTCACAACAACAGCACCTACTGTGTACATGTTAGGAGCTTAAACTCACCCGTAATGGTTAGATGATTCTGTCAGTCCACATTCAAGCTGGCACTTGTGTACCAACAAATGTTGTTACAAGTACTGACTATTATCAATTTGAAAATCTGTTATCAAAGCTAATTTTTGACTTTTTAATACATTAGTTAAGAGTTATACATCTTTGTTTGTTTTCGTGACAGGGCATTATCTTTAAAGGGAAACCTTGACCTTTGACGATATTTTATTTTTGCAGTTGTTTGTGTTTTCTGGTGTGACACTGGATGCAGATGTTCACTTTTCTTGGCATTCCTCACAAATTCAAGGTTTCTTAATGTGATAAATGTTTGAGTTAAGACTAGGTTTTTGTACTACACTATATGCACTATGGGTAAATACAGAATGTGGGGTTGCTAGTTTTGCAATTAACAGAAATTACATCTGGCATATAATAATGAAGAACAATTTAACATGCATGAACACCAAATAATAATAAAACACATGTAATTGCAATGCATAGAAAAAGATAATGCTATGTTAGCTTGGTAGCAAAGCAGTGGCTCAAGCAAACACATTCCAAAAACAGTAGTTTCGAGGGCTGCATGGCTCCAAAACCCAGACTCTAGTGTTAAAATGCCCAGCTGTACACCTTTAAACAGGACGTTTACAACCTGGTCCAAACTCTTTTAAGCTCTATGGATAGTTTTCAACTTCTTAATCACTGCACGTTTGATTTTTTCAAATCACTTGGTTACAATTTGTTCATACATTGTAAGTTTACAAATGCTGCTTGCTAACAATTTGCTAGTGGTAGGTAATAACTTAGCACTCCAAACAATGCTAATCGTGAGGGTTCAAAATGTGTGGTCCAGAAACCGGTGCGTGATGTCATGGCAGCTGTGTTAGCTACACAATGATATTGTCACCATAAGTGAATCTTCTTTTAACAAGCTAAAAATTATTTCAAAAAATTTCACACTCAACCTTTTGACCATTACGGGTGTCTGTTTAATATTGTAGAATCTGTAGTCTACAATTTAAAGCACCTTGAGGTGACAGTTGTCGTGAATTTGGGACATATAAAAGCCTCAGACTTGTCATCGTGGCTGCACATATACAGCACGTATGCGATTTGAGACACCCTAATCTTTTTTTAAAGATGCTATCACCTGAAATCCTCCTGCTGAACTGTATAACTTTTGTTTAATTATGTAGTTATTAAGATAAAGATCTCTGATAATGCAGATCTTGTACACAAACAGAATCAGGAACAAACAAACTTTTATCCAGTGTAATGAAGGAAGTTTTAAAGTCTTTGGGGATATAATGACACGTTTTTTGTAGGAGTACAAAATAAAAGTTTTGTGGCTTTCTTGTTTTTGTCTCAGTTATTTGTAAAATACTGCGTTCCACCAAACAGCTTCACATGTCCAGAGTAGAGAAGATCAGAGCTGATCATCATGCAGATACAGTCAGTTGTTGCTATGATTTCACAATGACAAACTTCATGAGGTGAGAGTGAGAGTGAGAGATGTGGCGCTTTGAGGTTTTTCAGAGCTGGGTACTGCTTTGTCAGGAGAGTTGGTTGTTGCTACATACATCACAAGAAGACTTGCAAATCATTTTTAGGGCTGAAAATATTTTATTAAGCCTGTTATGTCTTTGGGACAAAACTGTTGTTGTGTCAGTATTTATGAATATTTTATTATGGCTGAAAAAAGAACTGAACATCAGACTCTTTATACAAGGCACTGCATAGCAAATGTTTTGTTTTGTTGTAATTTTTTTAAATTGTCTTCGACCACCCATGTAGTCACAGACTGAAGTGGTTTCAGTTTACAGACAACAGATGTTTCTTGGAAACGGTAAAACAAAGTGTCTTTTATTTTGGCTTTTCTTTGGATCTGAAGTTTAAAGTCGCTCTAACCCACCCATCCAGTCTGGTTTCATTGATTAGCTTTTGTTGAATTCATTAGTCTGTCATTCAGATTTGTTTTCCATCCAACATTATGAGTGCTGAATTATATATGCAATATGTACATTTAATGTAATGGAATTTATATAGCCCCTTCTGACTGACTGACCGGAGAAAATGCTTTTAGACTACGAGTTATATTTAATCACACATACATCACTTTTTATTCTGTGCAATTAAAATGGACAAGAGGAATACAATGATTTATGTGATCTTAGTTACAAGAGGTTGTGTAAGTTCATAGTTGTCGAAGATCTGCATATATTTGAATTAGATGGTCATTATTGTGGTTAAAGTATTCATGTTAACAATATCATTATGAAATGTTTGAATAACTATAATGCTACTAGTGAAACTCATCAACAATTTGGTAATTGCTTCATCTTTTTTTTTAATTTAACCTCTTAGGACCTGACATCCACATATGGTGACATCACATTTTGGGTTGTCTAGACCACAGTACTAAACTTTCCTCTTTCAAATGGGCGCAATTGTTGTTTCTCATTTTGTTTTGTACTCAGGAGAAATGTTGTGTTCAGACACCAAATAAAGAGTTTTGCACATCATTACTCAGTTCTATCGGACACTATAAAGCCAAATAGCAAAGAGAAATGAAAAATGCATGCCATGAAAGACTTCAGGTCTTAGGAGTTTACAACAAAATAGTTTTTGTAGTATTTATGATTGTATTACATTTTTGACAGAGGATGCATTACTTTATGTGACAAATGCAAATATATGTATTTTTTGTATTTGTCCAGGGGTTGTGCTGAGCAGCAGCTCCTGTTTTTGCTTTTTGCTTATTTCATTTTAGTGACTTGATCACTTGATGAAACTGATATTTCTTGCTTATTGTGACTCATACGAAGGTGAAATAGCAACTTTTTGTTTTGGATGTCCACAGCTTTCCCCCCCTTCTTGACAGCAGATAATCTTCACCAGCTGATTGTGCCGACAGTTCTGCTGAATGTAAGGTCTGTAATTATGGAGGAGACACAGAGGAAACAACGGCAGTTCAGAGTGGGACCTGTTTCATGTGTTTCATGGAGCATTGCAGCGTTGAAGTGAGACACTGCCGAACTCTTACTTCCCAGACCACAGTGTTACCATACCTGGCTTTGTGGCTTTTCAGACAGAGAGGATGTTATTCTGGTGAGAAGAGAAGTGGTGCAATCCTGCTAGCTGTTGGAATGCGTCCACATGACTCACCGAGGAAAGTCGTCTTTGGTGTTGCTGTTTGAATCCAGTTTGAATCGACACTGTTTGGATTCTGCTGCCAGCAGAGGTCATCCGAATGACTGTGGCTGTGGTGAATGGATGTGAATAATTAGTGGATCCTGAATACTCTGTGCATTACTTACTGGACATGCACATGAACAGCTTCTCTAACAACTGTTTCAATTCTGCTGAATCACCTCACACAAGCATATCTGCATTCATGTTTAAATTGAAGCTACTTATTTTCTCATATTTAGATTTTTGGTTTATTGAACACTTCATTGTTTTGTATTTTATGCTTAACTGAGCTCTTTGATTAGTGGAAATATTTACCTTTATGAACTATTTTATTCCATATTTGTTGTTTTTTTTGTATGCAGTGCATGTATTTTAATACTAGCAAATCTAAGTTGTTTTTCATGCTATGACTGCTTTAATTCTTTAATTTTCCAAGTTTTAGGATAAATATATTTCTTATGTTTTTTCTTACGTACATTTGTTTCCATTCACTTTAGTTATATATGTTTTGCATATTTAAGTGTACTTTATTTTGCTGTGTTTTTTATGCGACACTCTGCACGACTGATGATTTGACAGTCTAGTCACCTTTACCGCTGCATGATGAATCTGGGCTGTGTGCTCTGTCATGTGTGGTGCTAAACATTGAAAATTAGCGTGCTTTGCCTCGAGGAGATGAAGATTTCCTCGAAGGCATTCTGAAGGGCAGTAGTCAGATTGTAAGTATTTGAGGAAAAGAAAATAAAGAGCAATTATGACTTGAAATAGCTGGCTTGAACATATCGCCACAATGTATTACACGTTGGCTCGACACAGTGAGTGTTTTGGCAGGTGCCGGGCCACTGTCATGTTCTTTTGACCTTTTTCAAGATATCCACGGCAGCTTAAAAAATATCAAATAAAATAACATAAGTCATTCCCTCTATTGTCATCACTGAGGGCAGTAGAAGGCGTTTCATTTTACAGGATTTCAGTTTCGTACCTGTCATCGTGTTTGCTGTATATAAAAAAAAAAAAGCATTTTCCCCACAGCGGACTAAAATTGCAGCTTTCTATAAGGAAGATGAAACCCAGAAAAGAGCCCACTGCCTTTTTTTGTATTTTTTATATGTCTAAACTACATCCTCTGAATGTCACAGGGAAACTGAAAATGTCTTTCTGTTTCAAATCCAGACATGACAGTGCTCACTGACCGCACTCAGAGCTGGCGAAAGCAAGGACCAAATGGAAAAGTACAGAAAAGGAGATTGAATTTTTAACCAGCAAAATAAGACCTCTGTTCCTGTATCATGTTAGCATTAAATGCAGAACACATGAGTAATGAAATACATTGTTGAAGAAATGTGTGCTATTTGAGATGTGGAAAGACAGTTTGAAAGCTGCTGATTGTTTTATGGAAGACCATGTTCTGCACCTCCTCCTCCTCGCACCGCTTGAGCTGCAGTCATTGTTGTAGCCAGCCTTCCTCTCACTCTTCAGCTGCTCTCCCATTCATAGATTCTTTTTGACTGCAGTCTCATATTTTCATTTAAATGCTGATGGGCTCGAGGATCAGTGTAAATTGCAAATGCAAACTTTTTCCATTTTTTTCTTATCGCTCTTTAAAAAAAACAAAAAAACAAACTTGTGTGTTTATGGAGGAGTGCAATTTGCAGACGCTGTTGTTTGCTGCGAGAATTGTCCTTCACACCCATGGATTTCCATGAATTTAAACAAGGTTTGAATTTGCAATGACCAGCATTAAATTAAACCATATTAATTCAGATGTCATATAAAAGCACTGCCCAGAAAAACCCAGAGTGCCATACATGCAGAAACTGTCAGTTAAACATGCGTGCCAGGCTGGCTGTGGGATGCTGTCAGAAAAGGTGCGTGACCCCCACCGCTGTACAATCAAACCTGTACAGCTGGCAGATTGGACCTGTAATTACACAGATAATTTTCTGAGGCATAGCTGTTCCAGAATCATAAATAATCTTATTGGTTGCTATACTTCAGTGGGCAGCGACAAAAGTGATGTTTGCACAGTGTGAGCTTCTTAAATTGAGGTTAAGAAGGTATCGTCATTAGATAAAACGCAGCACTTGCTGTTTGTTAAAGCTGATTAAAACAACCTGTTTGTCATACTGAAACAAGAAACCTTAAAGGGTGCTCTGTAAACCCAAAGTTACTGTTGCATGAAGTTCACACAGGACCTAAAAACAGCAGCAGCAGCAGCATATATCTATTAAATCCATAATGATCAAAATACAGAGAAATGCACTTACTCCAGTGCAACTCAATAATGTAGACATCACTTATCCACACCACAGACACAGACAGCCTTCAGAACTACAAAAGATATGGTTCTGTAAGTGAATTTAACTATTTCTAACTATTATTTTACAATATAGACGCTAGACCTTTATGTCTAAAAATGCCCTTTTGAGTAAGGTAAGGAAGTTCGAATTATTGTTTTTTTTTAAGGTCAAAGTATAGAGATATCTATGTAATTTTGGTGTGTGTCAACACTGTATATATATATATATATATATAGTTATATCTCATATAACTAGTGATGTAGTAATATTATCAGTTGATCGCCTAGTGGCCAATCATGTGTAAATGATGCTTTCTGGTTTTAGTTTTCGATCAGAAAGGAATTAGATATGAAAACAAGCTCTACAGGACATCTACAGTTAGTAACTACTACAAAGCAGCCTTACCTTGCCTTGCCAGGCTTGATTTTCACAAGATGAGATTCTGCAAATCATGTGAGGATGAAGCTGTTCGTTTGAATGTGCAAATATTTGTACAGACACATAAAAATATGCATATAAATGCAAACTCTGTTTTTTGACTTTGTTCTTTGAAGAGGTAAGGATAAGCACAACAGGATGGATGGATGCATGTGATAAAAAAAGACGATTGGTCTTTTTAGATCGTTTCCAAGTACACGTAGCAGACACTTGGTTTTTACTGCAATTCACAAGTCAAGTTTTGCAGGTCTACTAGCGACTTGTCTTTGCATTGCACTCTTGATGATTAATCTCCTCGGGCTGACTTTTTTTTGCCTCGAGCAAGGCCTGTAATCCTGAAGAAGCTATGAAGGAAAGAACAGGGTTTCAGAGATGGAGCTTTTCCATCTACCATCCAGCAATCATCATGGGGAATGTGAGGTGTTTGGACAGCGAGCTGAGAAAGACCAAAAGAAACACACTGAGTATAGTTTGATGTGTAGTTTTTGTGAGATATTTCCACACTCACACATCCTAGACCACAATATGAAATTTCAAAGCTTTTTAGGTGCAATAGTATGTTGATGGTATAAAAAAGGCAGATCTGTTACATCTGTTGTCTTGGGTTTGCTTTAGTGTTTTGTGAAACATGCCAGGCCTTAGAATACACTTTCTTTATGAACTTTATAGATTGTGAAATGAGTTCTAAAATCTGGAAATTAGCTACAATTTTGCACTTTTAAGTCACCACCAGAGATGGGCAGTAACGCGTTACGCGTTACTGTAATCCGATTACTTTTTTCAGGTAACGAGTAAAGTAAGGGATTACTATTGCAAAAACAGTAATTAGATTACCGTTACTTTCCCGTAGGAACGCTGCGTTACTGCGTTACTAAAACCGTGATTTTTGGCGAGAATGTCTCATGACAGTGACGTAAGCGAGTGCGACGTTCGTGACAACAGCTGTGTGCAGATCAACAATGGATCATATGAGTGCGGGAGAGAGTATGAGCGTGCAGCGTTTAAAGCGTGGAAGTACTGACCTTACTTTGAGTTAGATTCCATCAAAAGTGACAAAAACATTAGTGTCCGTTGTGCGTGGGAAGAAAACTTCCTTTTACAGCGAAAAAAACCCCTAAACTTCCAACAAGCACCGAGTAGCTACGACTTAATGGGAAACTCACAGAGAAACTCGCGGATTCTTCAACTGACCGCGGCACACCTGCACCAGGGTAAACCTCCGCCTACCCAACTCCTGCTTTACAGGTGAAAATAGAGCAACAGGACCGCTAGTCTTTGACTTTATTTATTTTCTGCTGTGTTTTACTTGCATCTATTTGAAAGACTGAGTGTAAACACACAAAAAATATTTTATTTTATGAGCTGGAATGTGCAGAAAATAGGTTTAAATATTAAATTAATTTATTCAAGTCAGAGAATGTTGCATATAATAAAATTTTTGCTTGATGCATAAAATTAAAAGATTAAAACTAATAAAACAAGTTAAAAAAAAGAGACTTTTCCATTTGATTACATTTTGTATGATGGATTATGTAGAAAAAGTAGAATTGGGCTGAAAGATCTATCGCTTTATCACCTATTCAGGTTGTAAATCGTGTTTTTAAAAAGTAACTAAGTAACTAAGTAATTAATTACTTTTGAAAATAAGTAATCAGTAAAGTAACGGGATTACTTTTTTAGGGAAGTAATCGGTAATTAGTTACTGATTACTTTTTTCAAGTAACTTGACCAACACTGGTCACCACTAATGAACTTCAAAGCTACTGCGTGTTCCACGTAAAACATTCATTAAATCAGGCTACAGTAGTTGTCACACACATTTAGTGTGATCCTGCTGAAACTTAATGTTGGTGATACTGAGGATATGCAACCCTGGTGTAATTTATTTTTGCCTAACATTAGCATTTTACTTTTTTTTCACTCCAGTGCCACAAATGATAAAAGTGGCTTAACTTTGTGAAGATGTGTAATTACACACACACACACACACACACACACACACACACACACACACACACACATATATATATATAGTGATACATGGAGAAAGAGAGCGAGAGCAGAAGACACAAACCCGAGCCTGCTGCCGTACAGTACATGGTCGCCTGCTCAACCACTGAGCTAAACCAGTGCACAGATTTGTCAAATTTGTGAAGCACAGACGAAACAGAGGTATCTCTCCAAGAACAATGTTGCATGTTTAGAAAAATATGGATGGTTTATTTGACCCTACTTTGACAAGCATTATATTCCATTTCCATGATGTTCAAGTCTTCTGAAGTCAATGAAACACAGTCTACATCCAAATATGAACAGTGGTATATCATTTGTCAACAACACATTCATTCACTTTTCGTCCTACAAACAGTTTTTGCAAAGACACACACAGTATAGTATTAATTTATCCGGTCAAATACTCGGTTAAGTGGGCTTCTATTCTGAACTCACGAAACAGTAATGGTTTATAGTTGTTTTTTAAGAATCTATTGAAAACAGACAGTCTAATATAAAGTCCATCCAGTACAGACTTGTCCATAATACTGCTTCTAGAATAGCTTATTTACAATCGTCTACTGGAAGCAAAAGAGGAAACAAAAAAGAAAAAGAAGAGAAAAAACGCCATTGCTTTAAGAACAAAACAAGCTAGCCATTAATATTAAAATTCAAAATTAATAATCAAAAACAGAACATAATGTTTTTTTCATTGATTGTGCTTTGTAACCCACAAAACCACTTCATTTTTCGAAATAGAACACCTATCAGAGGCACCAAATAGGAGTGCTGATAACATCCAGTTCAATTTCTCTCATTGAGATTCTCTACAACTATGAGTAGGACAGGGCATACAAATGGTTCCTTTTTTTCATTTATTTATATATTTATAAAGTTATTACAGGCTCATTCTCTCAGTTCATCACCTGTGGTGGTGTTATGTCGCACAACAGAAGTCACGTAGGAATCGGTTCGTGTGTTTAACCATGCAAAGCCCTTTAAGATTTGCCAGAAAAGGTCACAGAATAGATTTGTTGGACAAAAGGGGGCTGATAAAGGCATAAACAAACACAAATGGTGCTTTCCCACTAAAACATACACAGAATGGTGCCAAAGCCTGTGGATGAATAGGATAGGCAAGACAGTGACAATAATAGTAGGCAAGTTAGCAGGATAATACTACACCTTCCCCATCCATAACCTCCTCTGGCTTCAGATCTGGCTGGGCCTGTGTATGCAATGTACAGTGTAGCTCGTTTTCCCGGTCTCTCACAGTAAGTAAGTGGAAGTTCTTGGTCCTGGAATCTCTAATTTGGCAGAAGCCTTGGTCAAAGAAAGCAAAATTGCCACCATCCTACTCTAAAAGGAGGCCAATATACCACCGTTTGTCAATCAGACCCAGCCCCTGGCATTCAGCAGTGAGTATTCCTGAACATTTACACAGTCACCTCAGTCTTGCTGCCTGTGCGGTAGTGCTGTGGCTGTTGTTGCTGCTGCTGGTGGTGCTGTGGGATGTAGTGGAGTTGTTCCACAGTGTGAGTCCGTCTCGAGGCAAATGCCTGCCTCTTATTTGCTGTCTGGTTCATGGCTAAGGTGTTGGAGTGCCCACTCCCGCCTGCTCCCTGTACCCCACTTCCGCTGCCTCCACCACCGCTGTTGTTAGAGGCACTGGGATGGGAGTGCATTTTGGTCATCTTGTAGCGATCCATTAGAGGCGTAGTTGGAATGAACACGTCTGTGTGTGAGATGGCCCGTGATATTGACTTGTCACTGCCATAAAACCCGCCAGAGATACTGCTGACCATGCCGCGCTTCAGCGACCTCATCAGCTTATCTGGCGAGAGCAGAGGATCCTGGGACAGGAGGCGGTCTTGTGAGTATAGACGTTCTTGTGAATAGAGGCGATCTTGGGAGTAGTGGCGGTCTTTTGAATAAAGATGTTCCTGTGACAGGAGTCTGTCCTTGGAGTACATACGGTCCTTGGAGTAGAGGCGATCTTGGGAGGTGTGGCGGTCCTGTGGAAGAAGACGCTCCTGGGATCGAAGACGTTCAGCAGATAGGAGCTGTTCATCGGACAGGATCCTACCTCCGTACAGGGAAACACCGTTAGAAGACATGGTATAATCTTGCTGGGGGGCTCTTTGAGGGGACAGGACACGATCTTGGGACATAGCCCTCTGGACACGACGGGGCCTCTGCCTCTGCTGAGACTGCTGCTGTGAGGACTGTGACTGCGGAGGGGCCTGGGAGATGGAGGACTGTGGGGGCTGGCTCTGCTGTTGTTCCCGGTGCTATCGAGCAAAAGACGGATGAGGTGAGTTTATTCATAAACTCAGGGGTAAGATGCTCTGCTGCCGACTACTTCAGAATAACTTCTAACATTTAAATCTGGAAACTTGTGCTCTTGCATCATAGATACATAAAACTTGATAGTACATGACCTTGTTTTGAAGCGTGCACTATTGAACGGAACACTTCTGTACCCACCTGTTCTTGACTCATTTTGAGAACATGAAGGGGAAGAGTGCTTCTTGCTGCCAGGTCAGGCAGGTGGCGCTTACGAGTGTAGTAGTCTTCGACTTCTTTATCTGCTGCAGAGGACACAGTGGAAAAAAAAAGACACGAAGTGAAGAGGCAATTCAAGGAGCGAAAGAAAGAGAAAACACGGGTAGGTACAGAATGCTAGGGGAGAAATCGTGTAACGTGGAATTGGAGAACACGGCACACAATGCAGAGAATAGTGTTGGGAGACCCATCGTATTTCACCTTTCCAAGCTCATAGAGGGGAATAGAAAATAGAGGCAGAGTATCACAGTCAGACCACATTACATGCTAGGCACATAACATCCACATATCCAGACTTGATCAGGGATGCTGCAGGCAGTTCTGGCTGTGGGGGATAACTTTTCAAAGGTCATTTGAAAGTCTATAAACAAAAAACATCATATACAGACATGGAGGGAACCACGCAGGCACCTCACATATATGCATGCTGGAAATCTAATAGGATTATTACACAATCACATCAACACTGAAGCTGGGAGTGTTTCATATAAACTCGAGTGGGGGTTTTCTTTCGTATACCTGTGTGCAACCAACAAAAACCTCCAAACCAAACAATGAATATAACATGCATTTAAAAGCAGATCAAAAAGACGAGAATACATTTGCAAAGACGAAGTGTAGGAGTGAATGTAGCATTAAATTCATGCCACACGACAAAAACACATGCACAGAGAGCTGTATCGACCAAATAAATACATAAAAAAACACACACGCACACACAAAGTGATGCACATTTACAAAAACTTGACATCTGGTCATAAAGACAGTAGCATAAACCATTCAAAAATGGAAACATTTATAAGTCTGTGAATGAGCGTTTAACCCGCACAACAAGAGACAGGTGAATGCCACTGCCATTGATGGTGGAAAGGTATAATGAGAGCAGATCTCTCCACCTTATTGAGAATTCGTAGATGGCTTTTCGGTGCGAGTCTGTCTTTTTCAATAATGGTACAGCAGTGTTCACACCACCTGTCCAAATTACTCTCATCCAAATCCCCTTCAGCGCCGAGTCACGGGTGCTTGCTGCAAATCGATTCATTATGAGAGATAATAAAACAAGATGTTCCTTTCTCAAGCATAATAGTCTTCAAGATTTGGGCAGCGCATTGCAAACTCATCAACCATATTACCAGAGTGAATGAATAACTCATGATATATAGTGTCCTGCACTGCAATGGGCTAAGTGCTTTTTTTCTCTTCAGTTTGATACCAATTTGCATTAATAAGCAGTACCATTCTTCTTTTATTATCTCAACAATGAAAACTCCGCTCGATGTTCCCTCCAGCGCAATCCGGCATGATCTATCATTGTGCAGACACTAGTTGAGCAACAAAAAGAAACAGCAGAGCCTTTTGGCTATTTGCTGCAGCAAATAATTTGCTTTTGAAGCAAAAAGAAAGTTGGGAAGACTGAAGGAAGGACACCGCCAAGGGATATTTTTCCATTTCAGAACTGTCTCTTTGGTGGGGTCCTATCTCTGACAATTGAATTCATTTGGTTTTGTTTTACGGTCCATCAAAAGCTATTATGTTAATTCTCACAAGCATTCTTCAAATAAATTGTGGTTGTTTTTATTTCTCCAAAACAACTGAGAACCAGTAAATACTACTGCAAACTTGTTTTACCATTTAGTTTCAAATGGTGCCTGGCAGCTCTAAGTGGGAGCCAGTGCAGAGTGACCCCTGACGGGATGAGTTGTAGATGTCCAGCTTTCATTTTGACTTGAGCCAGCAGCGAAGCAGGACGCTCATGATGAAACTACACAAGCCGTAACGGATATTTGTATTTCACTTAGAGAATAGCATGAGACGAGAGCTCATTATGCTGTAGAAATTCACCAAAGAAACGCTAAATTAATACCGAGCCAGGCCAGACGCAAGAAGCCGCTGATATATGTGTGATTCAAGAGAAATCATGGCTGCGGCGAGGGAAGCAGGGAATACCAATGAATCAGAGGTTTTTTTTGAGGTGATTAGGCTGCTTTTTTGACAGCTCAGAGTTGAGAAGGGGATACTTTCTGGCTTTAATTCATAGTGCCCTCCATCCACTTAGATCTTTAATCAACGGCGAGCTGCAAAAAGTCCAAAACAACATATACGGGTACTTTTTTCTACAGTTTAATGTCCCGAGTTACAGCAGGTGAGCCATTGTTACATCTGAAATACTTCAGAGCCCTTCAGAAAGTCCCAGCCTGGAGTCAGGAAAGCACACTTAATGCAGTGTTTTTATCATGCAGGGCTTTAGGATCAGGGCAGGGCGCCTATTCTTGCATTATTGCAGTGAACTTGGACCTACTGAGTTTCTTCAAGGACGAGAACCGGTTGAGGTCGGCTTTGACGGCCGCCTCGTAGGAGGGTGGCAGGTGTGACAGGCTCTGGAAGGAGCGTGAGAAAGACAGGTCGTAGGGCTCCGTCTGCGAGGTCAGGATGCCACTTATCCGATTGTTTTCTGGAGACACATACATACATATACAGACACAGAAGAGGGAAAAAGGGGGGGAAATGGGCAGGCTGACGTCTCCTACGCCACCCCCCCCAAAAAGGAGACCCCAGGGAACAATCACAGAAAGACCACCTGCTGTGAAGAAAAAAGAGTGAGCTGGCAGACAGGCTGGAGTTTCAGCTGTACAAATATTTGCTGGAGGCAGAGGTCCTTTGAAATAATCTCCAAATTAATCTCGTCAGTATAAAATAATAATTCCAACCAAGGGAGCCACTGAGTATATGGAAGCCCTGCTCCTCTTCTGGGAGTTTGGGGGTTGTAGTGACCTAAGAAAAAATCTATATTTGCACAAATACACATGAACTCACACATGAGTACATATAAAATATGTTTTGAATAGCTGGTTTTATAAACCAGATAGAGTCAGCAGCTTACATTTCATACTTTATATCTCTGAGGTGTGAGTCTTTACTAACTCTAACTCTAGACAATCAGAATATGTAGTTTTTGTTTTGATTAAGTTGTTCTCCTGTGTCTTAGCAATCAGGGAGCAAAGAAAATAATCATTCTAAGTGACATGAACTTTCTTTCCTAATAGTCTATTGTGCCTTTCTCCAAACTATAAGGGTAGGGCAGAGTTAGAGTTATCCCTTATGGTGACTAACCTCAGAGGGTTAAAGAAAGAAACTTCTGAAGGAAGGTACATGTGAAAGGGTTGGAGAATGACTGAGATAGATTTTGAGAACAATCACACTTTATGTTGCTGAAATAGAAAACCCAGTCCACTCGTACTAAAGTGGAGTGAGAGAGTTACGTATCCTGTTGATATTTCAGTAAACTAGACTATTAAAGATAGTCATGGCTATAAAACATTTCTTATTTGATAACCCTTAACATTAAAGCCAAACGGGTTGTGTAGGTTCCCCTATGCCAAAGCTACTCTAACCCTTCTAGACACGACACCCTAGGTCCTTTGGTATTAAGCACCAAGATATTAGGACCAGATTCTTTTAGTCATACAAGTTGCAAGGTGGAGCGTCAAATCAATTAGACTTGTTTTTCCAGCACATCCCACACATGCTCAGTTAAATCAGATGGGAATCTGGAGGCTGAAGGACACCTTGATCTCTTTGTTACATTCCTTAAACTATCACTCCAAAATTGTTGTATTCTGGAACCACATATTATCCTGCTAGAAGATACTTTCTGCCTAATAAAGCCTACTACCTTTTGACAGGTGCTGTTATTACAAATGATGGAACTGAACTGACCTGATTTTAATGTTGTAACTTAGTTGAAATACTTCTATCACTTTGGTTGTAGGCTTTCTATGGTTTGTACCATAGCTCTAAAGTTCTAAGTCTTATTGTCTTAATCATCCCTCTGTCCTTTAAAGTTCAGCAATAGTTTGCTGAGGAAAAAAGTTGAATATCTGCCTTTAAGAAACTGTTGCATATTTTAAAACTCCAACTTGTTGGTGCCAGTGAT
The DNA here is from genome assembly GCF_041146795.1 of Maylandia zebra. Lineage (NCBI taxonomy): Eukaryota > Metazoa > Chordata > Actinopteri > Cichliformes > Cichlidae > Maylandia > Maylandia zebra. The sequence continues at coordinate 4,745,445 of NC_135174.1, read as the reverse complement.
GGGGGAGTATAGGCGGACACATCAGCCACTCAGTGAGTGTTTGGTGTGGGACTGACTTGACAGGCGATGCGGTGGTTTGACGGGAGGAAACAGTGGTCCAAACAAGGAAAGGCAAGGAAAAAATAGACAACACACCAAACAACAGATGTGTGCTGGAGAGTGACCCTGCTTGTGACAGTGCTGTGATGTGAACTGGGACAGGGACGGGAGCAATGCCTGGCTGCCTGTTGTTGGTGTGATGTGAGATGATGCCAGGAAGACGAGGAAGGTGGGGGTGGGGGACTGGACCCAAGCCTTCTTTTCTTCTCACTCTACTCCTTCTCTTTATCTCTCTTTTTCACACATGTACACACACAAACATCCGCAGTCTGTCCCATTCCACTTCCCTCACTCTGTCAATCTTATCTGTCTTACCATGCTGCCACCCACTTTCCTTTGCTCCTTAATTCTTTCTTGTCCATTCAGTATTCCCTTCTCTCTCATTTTCTTTCCCACTCCTGCTCTATCTAGCTTTCCCCTGCAAGCTCCGAGTCTGTCACGCAGTGCAGAGCAGCGGGCATGGGTGTGACTCCACACTAGCCTCCAAACGACAGATAAGAATAGTGTTTTTAGTAACTGCTGCAGGATGGAGAGATGGAAGAGAAAGAGAACAAGAGATGGGGATAAGAGAATCAAAAAGAAACAAGAGACTGAAATGCTCAGTTGTGGTCACAAGCTTACGTGCATTCATTATGGACATGAACGGCAATAATTTGGGTTTTTTTTAAAATAAATTCTTTGAACTGTTCCTTTTAGGGGTGAAATGATTGTGCATGACTGTACATCCATAATGACTTATTTTGGATTGTCTCTAAAGCACACAGAGTCAAAGTTATCCATACAGGCCCAAAAGTGTACATACAGCTCATTTAAATTGACACTAACGTCACTAAAGATGTAGATGGTAAATGGCCTGGTTCTTATATAGCACTGCACACAACTACATTCACCCATTCTATCCAACATTCACACTCTGATGGACGCATCAGAGACCAACTTCGGGTTATCTGGCATGCAGACTGGGCAGATGGGGACTGAACCACCAACCTTCCAATTAGTAGGTGACCTGCTCTACTACCTGATCTACACAATCGTTCCACCCGGGGAAAAAATTGATTAAAGAAATAAAAGCTCATGACATTAATGCCTATGATGAGCGTATGTAAACTCATGACCACGACTGTAAGAAGGAACGAGAGTAAAGTAGCAGGGACGGCAGCATGGCTGAGTGACTGCAGGGGGTCCTGGGAGCTGCAGGGGGGGAGATCGAAGTGAAAAATTTGTGAGTGGGTTGTCTTCCACAGCTGCATTACTAAGTGGGGAATCAACTCAGACTGTGGCATGCTGTTAGCTATCTCATTAGCAGACATACTTTATGTTTAAACACAGTAAAGCCACACAGATGTGGCTCCAAGACTTAAATAGTTAAAAAAAAATCAGCAGAAGATTTTACTTCATAACTTCATAACTATTGTGATATAGTTTTGAAAAACAATAATTATGAGTTGTATCGGTCAAATCTATAGCTATAACTATCTGTAACTTTGATTGTTGTGTTGTTTTTTTCTGGCAAATTAAACCTAAACCCAAAGGCGCTGACTATGTAACATAACCTTTGGTCATAGTAATGACATGAATGACATGACAGTTGATAAGAGCAGCAGTCTTTCAGAATTAAATAACAGTATGGTGTTATGTTCACACAGATGCAGAATTTTAGATGCAGAATTAGTAGGTATCAGTACGTTTACTGACAGTGGCACTAATACTGCTCTGAAAATCAACTCAGGGGATGCAAATGTCCAAGTAGAACATTCTGAACCCTAAACTTAAAGGATACCCTGAGTCACAACGACAAATGCTCATCATTGATGAGAACCACGGGTGACCACGAGAAACTCGTCTCATGGAAGACAGAACATAATTTTGCAACATAAAATAAGCTTAATTGGATACATCAATGAAATGGAAGAAGATAACAACTGATATAAGAGCCTGTCACACAAAGCATTTACATAATTTCGAACAGAATTACACACAAAGTACCAGTCCTCTTACGTGTAACACACATATGTGAGTGTCCCAGTGAAGCTGGGCTCTCAGTAAACTGGCTGCTTGTCAGTAAAAGCCATTCTTATAAAAACCAGCATTCAAAATTGTTGATTTGGTTTTGGTCTTTCTGATGGATTTTTTTGACAGTACGAAAAATACTGCATAAATATAACATAAATAATTTTCTACTGTAACTCATCAGCTTGTGTCCCTGATTCCTGTTGGCCCACATGACCAACAACAAACTGTGCTGTCAAAGCAAAGATCAAACAGAAACTCTTGCTTGAATCAGGTCTGAAAATACACTGGTTTAAGGAAACAAAGGTAAGAGTCGTAGTATGTACACAAATGTGTGCTGGAATGCAGTGAATGAATATTCACACTAAATTAAACATATGTATGCATGACTTACCACGTCTCAATGATCGGTGAGCTACCGAAACCCAAATGAAAAACAAATATTTCAGAAACATGTTGATGGTAAGAGAAACAGAACCTATTCCTGAAAGACCTTCTGCATATTCAGCACAGCCAGTACAGAAAATCTCCCCTCAAAATTATTCTAATGAAAACAGCTTTTAAGTCCAGAGGCATGCTATGTACACTTGTGTGTATGATTGTGCATTTTCTGCTCTGATATGGAGCAGTATCTCCTGGTTGTTTCAGTCAAGGGCCGCTGGGGGGGTTGTGGCTGTGGGTTTTTATCTGGAAAATACACTGTGTGCCAAAACTTGAAGGATTTCTGGCAGCTTGTGATCAAAGTGTCTGTGTTAGATGTGTTGAAATGGATTTTTCATGTTTTCCATAGATCTCCAAGGCATTTGTTCCCAGTATGCAGTTTTCTTATCTATGCGTGTGATTCTGTGTGAGTCTGTGGATGTATGTGTGTGGACTACACGGTCAGTTGTGTCCATAAAGAAGGAATGAGTCTGTCTGCAGAATTTAGCTATGGCTCCAAAGTGCCTCAACGATAGCAGGTTTTTAATGTTTGTGGTTGAAACAAACAGTATAAAAATCACACGGTGAGATCAGGGCAATGTAATAAATGCACAAGGCAGGGAATATTCAGCTCAATGCCGCTTTTTCTTTTATCTTTGCTATCTTTCCTCTTTCCTCTCTTACACGACTGCTCAACTGGCAGACTGTGACCACGGGCCGCCTCAGCTCCCTCAAAGGAACAGCTGATTAACTTGAGTAATAAAAGCTGATTCACGGTACTGCTCCTCTCAGGCACCGTGAAGTTATGGTGATAACTTTAGTTTTTTAGGACAACAGTGGAGAACATTGTCGTGGGATGGGATGACCTTGACAGAGCATTACGTTGTTTTCACTTTAAAGAAAGAGAAACAGATGGCCGACAACTACTGTCTCTTGTCTCTCAAAGAAAAAAAGTGCCCCCATTTCAAAAATTAAAAATGAAGAAATTGAAAATTAGATCAGTTCAATGAATTTACCCCATTAAACATGTTAAGAGCTGCATTCTAGACTTCCAAACATTTGAAACATTGAACTGACCAGGGAATTTACTTGCATAAGACCCTTTCCCTCTAGTTTTCCTTACCATTCTTAGGTGTGCGTGTGGGGCTACCTAGAGCCACATGGTTATAGTTGGGCTGATGGGTACCTGCAATGACAAAAGCAATGAAAGATCTGTTCAATGTTCACGAGGAATGCTCTGTATGTTCTAAAACACAGACTTCAAGCAGTGTGAGGGTGATAATTAAAGAGATAATTCACTGAAGAAGCTGGAAATGTTGTCTTCTAGTGGCACTTGGAGATATGCTTTTTATATAATTCACAAAATATAGATCTATGTAGAAAACATTGTGCATTTTTAATGGACTTTTATAGTTTAAATAAGACACGATGCCGCAGTTACTTTCCACACTTGCGTGTAAACCTATTCACTGAGTGAAATATCCCTTTAATTTCCTCAAATTAAGAAAAGACATGAGAGACTGTGTGATGAGTAAATCTAAATGGAGTCCCCTGTAAGCTTGACATTAGCCTGCAAAATATGTTTACACCAGACATATTTTGGAAAGTAGGCTAAAACAGACGAAAGGAAAAAAACAGAAATATGGCATACAACATCCTGTCCTGGAAAAGTCAAGAGCAATTACTGTATTTTTTGTAAAGTGTATTATTTAAGAATAAAGACGCGCATTTATGCATTCATCATTACAAAAGATCCATGAACTGCAGTGCTGCAGGTGCATTTGAACACAGGAAACCACCAGTACAACTACAAATGAACAGAGAAAGACATTCTGGTTTAAAATTATATGACCAGTACACAAAAATACACAGTGAACCTACCAAGAGAGGTTTTGCACCAACATTTTTACATAAGCAATGACTAAGCAACTCATTAGAAATGAAAGTTATATTGAACTCACATAAAACATATTTTTTAAAACAGATTTCTTTTAACCTCAGACAAAAGTAGTTAGCAAAAAAACCAAAACAAAGCCAAACCTTCAGAGCAAATTTCAAGGTCTGCAGCCTGTTTACACTGAGCAATTTTTACCTGTTCGTGATGAAGTCTGACTATCATGAGAGAAATTAAGTGAAATCGGTCATTGGTCATCACTTACCAAAACAATTTGTTTTACACTGAAGCCAACCAAGAAATCCCAGAAACTTAGGGGCAGTGTTTGTCAGCTGACTTGAAACCATTGTCATACTTTTATTTACAAAAAATAAAACAACAACAACAAAAAACAGTTGTGGAAAAGAAAACAAAATCCAAACTCAGAAAGAAAAACTATGGAAGAAACACAAAAAATGTTATGACTCATACAAAGAAGGAGCTGATAGTGTCCCCCTGCTTTGGTACATAGTTTTTCATATTTAAATCTAAGACGGTGAAGTTATTGTACATTTTTGTGCCACCAGCTAACTTGCTAACATTGAATGGTATCAGCTTACAGGTCGGCTAGCGACACTGTTATGAACAAATAGTGAAGGATTTAGATTCCTCGGTGATGGGAGCTGTGAAGTGCAGTGACCTTCAGAGATACCACATCAGTAGCGTTCTGAACTGTACTGTCAGCAAAACATTACCAGAGCACACAATTACACAAGGTGACAAATATGTTTCATGTTGTTTGCTTAGCTAATTTAGCTAATTAGGCTAGCATAAGCTTTGCCCTGGTTGCTTCCCAAATCGTGTTCTTGTTAATCTGAATTTTTTAGCATGCATATTATACAGTTGTGTGTTATCTGACACGGTCAAAAATCAAGCCCAGTGTTTGTCCAGACAGGTCATGACTTCAAGCTCAGCCAGAATCCCAGCAGACTAGCTTATGGCTCCAGTCCGTTTTTTTTCACTGATGTTCTGTGCTGTAGGTCTTACTGCTGCCATCTCTATCTCTGGCTTTCCACATATGTGCATGGAAAGGCAGTAATTTTTCAGGATGAGTATGCATCAGAGTGATTAATACGTTTCTTATGGATAATGTTTGTACAATATATTTGGGATGTGTTTTTGAACTTGTAGTCTTTGGAATGGACTCTGCAAACTTAACATGCACTGGTCCTCATCTCTGGCCATTATCCCTTTTTTTTCTGTCTCTGCAAGGAAGCTCTAATCAGTAGTAACAGTCAAACGTGTTATCATTTGAGTAAGCAGAGCCTTTTTAAATTTCATCTCAGAGGATAAACAACAGTTGGCCCCAATCACCTATCCATCCTGCTGTGCTGGAGTGTTTGTGGGATGACAGGGAATGTGATGCAGTGGTATGGTGCTCGCCTTGGCACCGCACCGTGGAAGTGCTTTAGTTGAAAGATGGGACCTTTACTGAGCCCATTGTACTGAGAAAGTTGATGAATGACAGCTATTCTCAGCAGCGTGGGTTTGTGTGTTTGTATGAGAGGGGAAGGCAGCAATAGATGGAGACCCCAGTGTAGAGTGTTGCCATTGCAACACGTTCATTTGCTGTCTGCTGCTGTGCCTGTTTAAAAATGCATTAGAGCCAACTGCTGAAACATCCATTTACATCTGTCACAGAAGTGAAGAAGGAGAGTGAGGCCCGACGCTCTCACATCATGGGTTTCAATATTTGCTCGAGCTATAGAGATAGATGAGATGTGTCTTCTGTGTGTTCCTCCACTGGCTTTTTCTTTTTTCTTATCAGTGCTTAACAGTGACTCACAGAAAAGATTATTCAAGGGGATAAATTCACAGACTTCAGAAACTGCTTCTTTGGAACATATTAAATGAACAGCTTAGTAATATAAAGCCATGTATAAAAAGCTATGTCTTTTTAGTTACTATATTATCTGTATCTGTCACAACAGATCTTTTGTTTTTACTTGTCCCTGGTAGCACTATCGTTCATTATTAATGATCTATTATATCACAATAATGCTGCTTATTTTACTAATGCATCAAATCAATGTGTTCTTCACTTTTATCTATGGTCTATGACCATGCGGTGGGGTGTATTGCTGGTGGACCAAAGAAGATGTTCAGATTACTGTCATCCTCATTTCTAAAGTCTTCTCCTATCTATGTTAGAATTCAGGAGAAGACCCCTAAAATGAAACCCCTCCTGATCAGGAATACGCCTTCCAAAAAGAGAGATTTCTTCATTTGTTGGTGTGATTAAACGGGTGTACTCACACTAGGCTCATTTGAATCCCAAAGTCCAATTCCTTTGACTAGTGTGTTACTTTGACTAATTGCTGAGCACTGTGTCCGGGCATGCTTAAGTGTAGTGTGACTGTGTCACCACTTACAAATGAAACCACAAAACACATAAACTAGGGAAGCTAATTTTACTGTGAAAAAGCACTTATCAAAAGCTTCTCTGTGCATGAAAGTGAAAGAGAGTGAGAGGATATGACTTGCTGAGACAAACTGAAGTGCGTTCAGGTCATTAAATGACAACAACAAGGCAACTATTTTGTGTGCTGCAGGTGGCACACCAAGAGAGCTTGAACTAGTTTAGCTTACAAAATAATAATTATTATGAAGTATACTACTGAATTATTTCACCTAAAATCAGTGTTTGAGAAACTTGCATCAGATTTATTGTTGATTGATGCAATTGATGTATTTATTTGCCAATTAGGCAGTGAGACGCTTCTATTATGGTGTCTGGATGAATACCTAGAGAAAATAAAGTATCAATACTACTGATACAAAGGCTTGTTTTGAGTAGTGATGCCAGGAATGACTGGATCACTACAACCAAGACTTTCTGTCTCTGCTAAAGCTCACTGCATCTACTTTAGCTTATTAGTATAAACAATTCATGAAATAAACATTTTTGGTATGTCACTGAATAGTAGAGCGACTTATGAATGAATGTGCATGTGATTATGCTAATCGTATTAAAGGTGACTAGTAAAACAAAATGTGGTTGACAAACTGGTAATTACATAGCCCTTTCACTACTCTACCTGAGCATTCAAAGTAGCGTGCAAGCCACATTCACACACTTTATTCTATGCCTCAAGCACTTCCTCAAAATCACACATGGACACATTGAGGGTTAGACACTTTAGCATGCAGACTGGGGGGAGGCAGGGATTCTGATTAGCAGGCGACCTGCTCTACTTCTAGCCAAGACATCCTGTGTCTGGGAAAACCCTCAGTAATGGTGATAATTTAAGAGAAACAGCCTTTTAATGACACATACAGGGTACATAATAGCAGATTAACTTCTTTTAATTATTAAAAACTGCTAATGACTATGGCCCAGGTATCAGTTGGTTCTGGCGTGGAAAAAACTGCTATGATTTCACTTGATCTTAATTCCTATACTGCAGAGTAGACACAGGATGCCTTATCATAGCGTGCACAGAGTGCATGCATTTAAATCAAACATGGTTAAAACTGGTCCATTTCAATCTAACAAAGAAAGCAACAACCCCGCCCTATCCCCACCCCCAGGAAAAAAAACAAAAACCAACGTGCAGTATTATGTTAATGAGTCACAAAGTGAATGACTCATCTCTGCAAACAAACTTTTTCTGTAATGAGCTACAGCAGGTGACAAGTAAACATCTGTCCTCTGTGCAGAACATACAATAATTTATTTTCTTCATTCAATTCAATTCAGCTCAGTTCTATTTTATTTATAATGTATTTATATAGCGCCAAATCACAACAATAGTTACCTCAAGGCGCTTTATATTGTAAGGTGAACTCTTGCAGTATGTATGAAGGGAAGTAGAGAAAAATTAATTAGAGTGTAGAATACACACTCTAATATTAGTTACTCCAGTAACACATGAACATCATATAGTTTCAGTTAATTCATATTCATGACTGATTTATATGTTCTGGCTTGTCTTCCACCCTGTGTCTTTTGTCCTGTCTTCCCCCCCCCCCCCTCAGCCCCAACTGGTCGCGGCAGATGGCTGCTCCCCATGAACCTGGTTCTGCCGGAGGTTTCTTCCTGTTAAAAGGGAGTTCTTCCTTCCCACTGTCATCAAATGCTAAAAGGGGGTTGTGTGATTGTTGGGGTTTTCTCTATATTAGTGTAGGGTCTTTACCTTACAATATAAAGCACCTTAAGGCATTTGTTGTGATTTGATGCTGTATAAAATGAAACTGAATTCAATTAAATTGAATGTTTTTACTTTTAGAACTGAAATAATATTTTCATTCTTTACTGATAAACACAACACTAACAGTAAGTATTTATTGTATATTTAAAAATCCAAATGGTATTTAAGCCAATTCCACAACATAGATTAGACTTTTTTAAGTCATTATTTTGGACAGTATGATATCTTTTACCAAGCCTGGTAAAAGATATGTTGCAGTTCAACATGTTTTCAGAATAAGGCTGCCATTTCCACAAAATCCTAGAAGATTAAAAAACATCTGATTTGAAGATAAGAAACATGTTTTCAGTTGAAAAGTAGCTAATTGAGGATAATTGTGGAGAGGTCATCACCAACCATGTAAACTGCATGCAGTTCACGTGTTGTTGCGCATGAAATGTGTAGTTTCAGTACACGCTACCCAGCAAGTTTTTAAAAAGTGACAAACTTCAAGAAAAATGGACCGTGCTGATAGGGGAACTCATCATTGAAGGATATTATGTGTCTCTACTGTAAAAATTTGAAAGCAACAGAACCCAGAAACAGAGCATAACTTTGTGAAGTTTTGTCTCAATCTGGTGATTTCCATTCAAAGTCTGGTCTGAGGGGTCCACAGAGAGAGCCAAAGCTGAATGACGGGCTGAGAAGCAGGAGAAGACTAGCTCATTAAGAGCCTGGAGAGCAACGTTCACTGATCCCAAAGTAATCAGGGGACCAATTAACCACATTGAAGACAGAGTCCCAGCACAGTTAGCACCCCCAAACTCTCAGGGCCATGAGTCTGCTTATCAGCTCGGAACACCCAAATGCACCATCATCCTCCTGGGCTCCTGGAGCTGACATGGCAAAAAAAGAAAAAGAAAAAAACTCTCTTGGTACTACTTTAAAGCACCCCAGGAAACCTATTTTTCAGTGGTTAAGTAAGCTTAGTGTGGAGGGTGAGATCTCCTGAATGTTCCGCCATCCTTTACTTATTGCCTTCATCTGCTTTAATTGGCATATTAAAATAGATTCAAAGCCAGTGCTGCTGTCTAATCATACAGTGGGTTGATTATCTGTGATTGACGTACTCTCCAGATTGTTAGGTTAAACAGGATCCCTATCTAAATTGCTAAATGGCCGATTTGCTGTCAGTATGTTGATGACGGAGCTGTGTGTTTGTCAGATGGTGTCAGTCAGATTTAATGGTTAAATCAAGCATATACACCCATAGCTGTGATCAATGGGCTGCAGAGACTAATCTTAAACACCTTTTTTGGATACAGTCACCCTCAAGTCTGCAAGAACATTACTCACATTAAATTTCCCTTTACTGACACGGTAAGTGATCTCTGGAGAATACCTCCTTGGCAAGTTTGCATAATAGCATCCAGATGGCGTGCAAGTGACTCAGTATTCTGACATTTGGCGTGGCATTTTGTTTCACATCACACTTCCAAGCATTGCATCCACATACAACACATAAGGGAGGTAAGAGAAGGCATGCTGAGAAACTCAGAAAATACCTTGAACCCCTTGGCAAGGTTAAATAAGCATTTGTAGTCACATTCTCTGAGGTATCATAGAAACTATCAGAACATTCATTTCTAAGGATTTGCGTTCTGTCCAACTACTGAAAAGCCAGCCACTGAATATCCAGTGAATAGGGATATGTGTATTTGGCCACAATCTCTAGTGAAGCAAATGACAGAGAAGAGAGTGGTGAGTGATGAGAGACTGAAAGGGGAGAAAAATAACAAACATATGACCAAGGTCACCAAGCTCTAGACACCAGCTGCCTAATGTTAGCACCATGCACATACAAAATCATTTTGAGCCACATACAAGCATCATGTACTGTACACAAACATAACAGAGTGACAGTGATATATGAATAAATTAGCAAAGGTTGACTTTTCTATTCCAGATCAGTATTCCCTGGGGATTCACTTTAGAAAGGACAGTTTCACATTTAATAATTAATAAAATACGTTCAGCACAAATACAGTGTGCCCTTCGTGTAGCTAGGGTGAAAGTGAGGCTGAAGACGTACAGTAGCTGAATAGCGGAAGCTCCAAATTTCATGAAAGAGGCTGGATTTCATTTCCAGTCAAAGCTGTAGTTAACCCCAACCCCATATCTGGGTAAGGAAAAACAAATGTTAATAAATGGTGTGAACACAAACATATTTACATATTTGATGCTTCAGGCATGCCCCGCGTCCAGTTTAAATGAGATGTCGCATTGTTTGTGCTCAAGAGTTGAGAAACGCTAAGCTTTTCAAGTCGCTTACAGTTCTTACTGTGTTTATTGAAATGGTTGAGCGCTGCTGCAGGCTAATGAAATCAAATAATGCTTGAGTAGCTTACTGTTCAAGGTGATTTTTTTTCTATGCTAACATAGATGCTATGCTATGCTAACAGCTAATCAAAAGTTGTGTTAGCTTGCCATGTAATTTGCTATGACGAACATACCCAAACATACCCATTTAGCCTGTTTTTGAAGATTCTCACCCGCCCTCTGCTCCAGCTGTGTCCCTGTGTATTTCTAACCCTCTCTTCCTATTTTTCACATTATCCGTTCACCCTCATGTGTCTACCAGTTTTCCTATCTTACATCATTTTTTCGATTTCCTCGCATCTCTGTTGGATTAGTTTTCTCCTCAGCTAGATTTGTACAGCATGTTTTGATTTATCCTCTTTTTTTTTTAGTTTGGCAAATAGATTTTTTTGTCATCCTGAGATTTTGTCCAACATTTGGATCCATTTCTCACCATATGTATGTTCAGAAATCAAATCCAGATAAATTACAGTTAATACCCAGTGAAATATTCATTAATCCTACAAGACTTTAACCATAGCTTATGATGCCACGATTCCAAAGTTTTCCAAACCTTAACTCTAATGGAGTTCTGAATTGAGGAATCATTTTGCTCATCCAGTATTCTAGCCTGCCAGTAAGGGCTGTGCATACTGCCTGTCTCATTAGCATGAAACTTGAGCTGTTGCCCTTACAAGAATGCATTATTTAAAATCTGCTGAGGAATGGGAGATTTCATAGTAACACATCAGATGCTCTTCACTACCATTAACCAAATGAGGGAAGAGACTGTATTTTCAAAAAAAAAAAAAATGCTTGCTATCACTCCACTGGTGAACGTGCATCAATCAGCCACAACATTAACACCTGTCTAAGATTGCACAGGTTCCCCTCACTGCATCAAAACATCTCCTATCCACCAAGTCCTGGACAGGTGGGACTCTTCGGTCCTCTTAGTTAGGGTGGGGACTCAGTGGAATAGGTTTGTTCTGGGGCAAACAGCAAATCCTTAGATGGAATGTAGCGCTGGAACTTTTAAGGCATGGTGAACTTTTTTCAGGTAATTTCTAAAGTAATTTTGCTTTGTGGTTGGTTGGCAGTAATGTTTAGATGTGTAGTCCTTGGGAAAGTAGTACACAATGTACAAAAATACTTTGATCCTAGCAGAATGTTGAATTGTAATAAGATCAGTGTTGGGGAGTAACATAATAAGCATGACAATATATTAGGTAATCCAAAGTATTCAGAATATGTTACTCACATTAAGTAAATTAACAGAATACATTACAAACGACATTTTGGGGCATGTATTCTGTAATCTGTAGTGGAATACATTTTAAAAGTAACCTTTCCAACACTGAATGAGATAATCACTGCTGTTTAATTCACCTGTTCGTAGTTTTAATGCTGCAGGTTTGAGAAACTGAGAACTCATCTGCAGCTTTTTGGTGGTGCAATACCTTACAGAAAGCTGGCTTATACAAACGTGTACCATCAAAAGACAACTTTAGCTTGTATAACACAGAGAAGATATTTACTTTTTTTGTTGTGTTCTTCTTACAAAACAAAACATATCCCTTTAGATTGTTTGTATGATTTTTAAGTGTATTTGCTAGTTTGGTGTCTTTGGAAAAAACAAAGCATGAGCTGATTATCATAGAAATCCTGGTGGTCAAAGACAGACTTCAAGACACTGGTGTTAAAGCTGCTCATGCACAACTTAATGGAACCCCAAAGGCCTAGTATTTCTGAACAACAAGGAGGAGGAGGGAGGAAAGCAAGCACAGTGAGACAGAAATACAGTGAGCAAAGGATAAAGTGAGACACAAAGTAGATAAGAGAAGGAGAAAGTATGAAAAAGGAGGACGTGCTGGGGTGCTGGGATGAAAAGTAAATGGCCCAGTGACCACAAGGCATCCCTCCACCTCTTCCCTCTGACTCCAAAGCACCCACCCTAGTTCTATTAGAAAGCCATCTTCAGCTTTCTGCTCCACTCTCCTCACGACACCCCTCTTTAAAACCAGCAGCCCTGCCATCCCATTAGCCTTAGCTAGAGCAGCTACCAGCATTATAAAAGGCCCAGAGGAGATGGAGGTGGTGACAGTGGGGTTACACTGTGCATGCGTGTATCTATGCACCAGAATCTGTGCAGAATGAGTGTGACAGATATGCAGTATATGTCCCATTGGCTCAGCTGACAGCCCAGTGGCACCAACATGTCCCTTCCCTTCCTCTCGCAGCAAAGGTAGACGAAAGGAAAGCCACCATGGGCTTGACATTTACCAACTGACAAAGACTGTTCACCTTTAATCGCTAAATGTTAACTGCCATAATAGCCCTACTTCACTCAGTAAGTAAGGGACAAAGCTTCAGGCCCCACCTCCTCTCTGATTTCACTGGAAGAGCAGGAGGCTTAACTCTGACCCAATTGCAATCCTAGTGATAATGCTTATAAGTTATATTTATAGCACTTTTACCCCATCTAATTTTAGCCCTCAGTGCTCATTCTTAACTGAGTGGCTCTTATCTGTCAAACACAATTTTAAGCGACAAAAGGCGTAGACTAAATATTTGACTTTAAGGCCATAACAAAAACAATGAGAACAGAAATTTCAGCAGATAGGAAAAAGACTTTGTACAGCATTACTTTGCAGTATCAGCAAAACACATTTCAAATTAAAGACAGCGCAGGGAACTTGTTTGCAAATAAAACTCTGTAATAAATACTCAACTATAACATCACATTGACATCATGTTAATTAATATGACGGGATTTCCTTTGGAGAAAATTATGACCATCCTAAATGTAGCTGTTTTAATTCTCGTGCCTGACAACAGCGTGGTGTTATGTACTGGCAGAAAGAGCGGCGATGATGAACAGTATATGCAAAGGCAATGGAAACAAGACTGAAAATAATGAGCTAACGGCATACGGGTTGATAATTCAGCACCGAAGTTTGCCATTAACAAATCCAACAGCTCTCACACAACCAAGGTTTTCTGAAACCTTGTTGCTGTCTTTTTCAGCCACTTGAGACTAAACTCTAGAATTCATATCATAGATATATTTGATATGCTATGGCCTTGCAAAGATATGACAAACATATTCACACACAGTTCTGTAATTTCTCAGTCAAACTTCACTATGTTAGATCTTTATATGAATTTTAATCTTAGACTATGAAAACCTGAGTTAATACAAAATACAGTTTTTAAATGATGATTTCATTTATCAAAGGAAACAACCATCCAGACCCACCCGGCCCTGTGTGGATAAGTATTTTCTAATTGTACCATCATGTAATTCAACAGCATTTCATAAGAAGAACATCATGCCAATAGTCAAACATTGTGGTGGTATTGTGAGGGTCTGTTGGTGCTTCATTGCTTCAGGACCTCGACAACTTGCTGTAATTTAGGGAACCATGAATTCTGCTTTCTACCGGAAAATTCTGAAGGAGAAAGTCGGCTGAGCGCACTTGGGTTATGCAGCAGAACAATGATTTGACAAACACCAGTAAATCCACCTCTGAATGGCTCACTCTTTATTTGACTGTTCACTATGCCACTGTGTTCACCAGCTAGCAGGTGTGGAATATATTGTTAACTTTACTTTGTACATATAGCTACTTTCTGATGACTTTAGACTATGAAAGAATCTTATTCCACAAGTAGGAAAGCAGTAGCCATACAGCCTATATTAGTCAGTCATAAACAACACAGGACACCAATTATATATCCTTCTTAGGGTGTGAGACAAATGATTTTTACATTTAAGTGGGAAACTGGATTCCCGGAATCTCTAAAATCTGTTTTGTTTTTTTTCAATGGCCTGAAATACCAAAGAAAGGATTTGCCACACATTAGTGAAAGGAGAACAGAGGGAGAAGCAGGTAATGACTAAAATAAAGTGCAGCTCTACACAGCTAGTAAAAACGATTGAATTACAGGTCAGTTTCACAAAACAAGTTCTAAACAAAACCATGTAGTAACACACTATCTTTTTCTCATCCGTATGCTGTACTTGTCACTGGCTTTAAAAATCAGATGAAAGGTTTGGATCGTATTTTAAATTATTTTATTGATTTTTCACAGCAGCGAGTTCGATTACATACATTAATGAAAATTTTAAAAATTACAGTAACTGGAGCGGTTTCCTGTCTGTATACTTTTAGTATTACAGACACAGTGTATTGCTACATGGCCAAGGTTGCGGACTGATCTCTACCTCATGTCTGTTAATGAGTGTTTTGAATTGTTGGAAGCTAATAGCTGCACAGAAATACTCAGATTTTATTATGCATTCATAGATAAATACATTAACAAAGAGGGTTGCTACTATGTTCTTCCAAGTGCAGTAAAATCCAAATACAACACAGACTGTGTCTATCCACAGCGCCAGTAAGTATCGCTCTTTATCTCATAACTCACAATCACCCCCAAGACACCAAAGGCCAAGCAGTTACTTGACAATTCACTGCCTCTGCTGCTTGACAAATGTGCCATGATAGTCTCAGCAGGGAAGGGGAAGGGCAAGAGGTTGAGATGGACTTCATACCCAGTTCATTTTGAAATGTGATAGACACTGAACCCACTGTGGACTGTGACCCCAAGTGTTAAAAGGCAATAAGGCATCCGTTTTATTGAAGTGGTGTGTCATGATGTTCCTACAAAGCTTGCGTGGTTACACTCGGTTCTCTCGCCACAAAGCCACAGTGGCTCCCTGGGTTTAAAGATAATCTTTCTTGAAAATCAAACAGTGTAACAATATGCCGTTTTCATCGCTTGGCGCACTGTAGGAATAATACCTCAGCAGAAAAGAATCAGTTTCTTCTGCTTCACAGTTGATCGACATACCAACCGACTCCTTTTGCAGGCTGTTGAAAAGCAGACTTCCTTTGGGAGGAGGCGGAGGGCGAAGAAGAGGTAGAGGAGGAAGAGGAGGGTCCGTATATCGTAAGCAAGAATAAGGACAGATTTATCTGATGTCTTCTTAAAATTAAAAAAGTAACATCATCAAAACTGCCTTTATCCATGCCTTCATAGACCAGCCCTCCTCTCCACTGAGATGGACAGAATCGAAGAGCACGTACACCATAGAGGTTAGGACATTCAATTCAGTAAAGAGGACAACACATAGAAAGTGAAACATTTCAAAACATACAGTCCAAAGGGCAGGAATTAGAACACAAGCGTGAAACAAGACCAGTTGGGTTTTAATGCACAGCACAATTTAAAAAAAAAAAAGTCATATAATGTGGGCCAGCTTCAACAAACATCAGGAGGTACAGAATATTCTTGTTTACAAAAAGTCTGTCCTAGTTTGGTTAGCTTTTAAAAATATATATTTTTAAATAAGTAGGCTGAAACTTTTTTAGTGCAAATCTCCTCTTAACAGTGTTTTCTTATAGGCAAGCCCACATTACCACACCAGTGACCTAAACAGAACTAGATAGGGGTGTTACGGTACATACATATAGCCTGTTACAGGGCATTGGGTTCAGTTTGCCTTTAAATTAGCGTAAGACTAATTAAGTCTATATTTTAATGCAAAGGAAACTTGTTATCTCAAGTTAGATGGTCCCATCTGCAGAGCTTTAACAGATCGCCACTTTTGTCCAACAACATACTAATGTATGTATTAGCCCCTGGATGTATAAGAGGCACCACCCGGCTATCATTCAAAATGACAAAAACTGGACACAGACTAGTGCACCACATTCACTGAGTCTACCAAATACGTGGAACTAAAGCTTGGATGAAGAAAGGTAGAGCTAGGGTAAAAAAAAAACCACACCGCCCCTTTTCAGTTCTCAGGTTTTACATATCAGGACAACCTAAAACATTATCTGGTCCTACTCATTAATCTGATTAGGTTTATTAGCTTGTTTCCAAACAATCTGTCCACGAATCCAAAGTTCTGTAATGGAGTGATGATGAAATGGACATCCAGGGAAAATGCATCCCAAAATAAAATTGACCAGTTTGCAGAGGAATTACAAAAACTTACATCCTGGATCTATAAACTTCAGTAAGCACGTTAAAGTTCAGGACAATACAATTAGAAAAAAACTGAACAAGTATGACATGTTTTGGAAAGGTTGCCAGTAATTAGCCACTTCTCTTTAAAAGAAACATCATTGCATGACATACCAACTGTCTAACACGGTGGCGGATCTTGGGATACAGACTCAGTACTGTGTACCAACTTATTCTGGAGTTAAATGTCTCACAGGTAACATAAGGTAATGAAACAGGACAATGAACCCAAGCATACTGGCAAATCTATTTAAAAAATGGGAAAAAAATAATAATCAAGGCACTGCAATGGCCCAGTCAGTCCAGATCTCAGCTTATTTGAAATGCTGTGGCATGACCTTGACATGAGAGCTGTGTATAAACAAATCTCTGCAAACCTCAATGAAGAGACTGACAAAGCCTTAAAGGAAATGATTAATTTAAGTTATTCCTAATAAAAATGATTCTACAAGCTACTGAATCATTGGGCGCACTTAGTTTTTCCCTCAGTGCTTCTACATTTTGCTTTTATATTTCTTAAATAATGACTTGATATATTTTTTTGTTCATCTCTCATTTTTTGTGATGTCCTGATATGTAAAACCTTGGAATTGAAAAAAAGAGGTATATTTTTCTTTTAACCATGACTTGACAATTCTAATGTGCAATTAACTATTTTAGGATTTTAGAGTCCAGTTAGCAGCTGCATGACAACCAAAATGTGTTGGAGGCAACCTTACAGACATGACTGGAGGCATGCTTTAAGGAAAAACCACCAGTGATCACAGCTGATTCAAAAGTGCCAGTTATTTGGTTGTTTCGTATTATAGCTTTGGACAAAACCAGGTTGGCTATTTCCTCATAAATCTGTTTTTTCTGCTGCTTCAGGCTTGGAAAAATATTCTTTGCAGAAGGGTGACATAGCATGTTTGTCTTTATTATGCACAACTTCAACTTGTTTTAACATTGCATAGACTTTTAACCATACTAATTATTTTTGTGTACCGTTTCACCCCTAAAAATAGCACACAAATGAACCAGACTACACATGTGCACTTGTCACATAGACAGAAAAGCTAAATGTCAAGTAGGAGGTTATATACTGAGTATACAAATAGAGATCAATGGGAAGGCACTTCACTACAATTAACACTGCAGGTATAAGCTGCCTCCAAACACGCAGGAAGTTGATATTATCTTATATTATCTGTATAAATCTTTAACAGGTTCATAAAGCAAATGTAAAATAAGTGGCTAGAGGCAGCTTTAACCTTTAACAAAGAATAGCCATCCCTACCATGGTGACTCTGGGAGCGGACCGGCCAATGTTTTTCTCCTAGAAAACAGAACCAAGTGATTAGATTCTGCCACTTGGATGGTTATAGAACATGATCACACTGAATAACTGGCAGTTATTGTTTTTGCATGTGGTTAAATTTACAATAGTCTTGTTCAGAGGTGAAAACAACCATTTTGCTGTTATTCTACATGCCAAAATTCAGCCTCACTGAAGCGTAGTAGCTTCACTCATGACAAACATGTCTTTTATAGTGGTTACAGGCAAAATGTTACCAAAAGTGAGGTCATTTTTTGTGCACCGATACTGATTGTTTATTAAAGGTTAATATTTTTCTTCCCATCTGCTAGTGTCTGATTCTACCCGACACCATGACACAAAGCATCAAGTCACCTCTCTCCCCACTCCAAAATTCAGACACACATTGCATTCCTCTTAATATAGGGGAGAGACAGAGAGGGTTTCAAGATGAAGAGAGAATTGGGGTAAAAGGGGAGACAAAGAGGCTAATGAGTAGAAAGGAAGAGATGCAAAAGTCACTGTTGTTCCGCACACCCTAACACCGCAGGGCTCCAGCCATGCAGCACTTTGATCCATCATCATCGATTTAACATCAGCTTCTCATCGTGGTTGCCTCCCACACAACAACACGCAGCTACAAGGATATTTTCCCCAGCTCTGTGTCTACATGGTGTGCATGCCAGTTCTGACCTTAAACCCAACGACTCTATAATACATTCATGACAAAAGGTGGGGGTGTTATTTTACTGCGGATATACTGATGAGCATGAATTGCAGATTTAAGTGTAGTTATACATATACATTAAGTGGTTTATGTGAAATCCCCTGTGAGAGAAATCTGCAAACACTACACCTCAGTAATGAAATGCTAAAGTACACATACCCAACAGAGTGAAGACACATGGACACACTAGTGTGCTCACTGTAGTGTATAGCTTACTGGGTCTTTCCTGTCTCCCTTTTATATTGTAAAGAACCACCCATAGCAGAGAAATCAGATCATTTTATCTGACGCTTTATATAGTAAAACTACATAAAATATGATTTAGAACTAAGCTAGTAATAGGTATTTTAACTGTGGACACACTATTGCTCCCAAAACAAGCTCCTGTAACAACATAGTGAGAGCAACAAAGCTCATGGTTACCAGCGGCTGCCAAAATGCGATCTGGCTACACCATTAAATATGTTATATTCAATTTAATGGTGGGAGTGAAAGAAAAAAAAGCATAATGTATGCCAAAGCTTTCCTTTTTTATTTCAATTTTCAAAGTGAAGAACTGCATGCAGCTGCAGGCGGTGGACCGAAAAACTGTGTGTTTGCTCAGCTACGAATAAACAGACGTACAGACAGCGGTTTAGTGTGTCATTTTAATAGTTAATTAATTATTTGTTACTATCATAGTAGTAGTAAATTCATATATTGATTGTATCATTTTATTGATTTTGAGCTGATTCTATATCTAAACAAAGTGCTTTAACTTTTTTGACTTATTAAGCTGAAATAGAAACAACATACAGCAGCTTGGAATTGCCTGCAGCTGAAAAAATAATGAGCTCATATCTTCCAAAAATACGAGGAAAAAACTAACTAATTAGAGCAAACATCTGTCATAAATATTTGGTGGAGAGGTAGGGCAATACACTAACAAATATTAAGACGGGTTGTATTGAAAGAAAAGCTGAGTCATGTATCTTTTTCATTTGAATCTTTTGACATATATATTTGAATGTGCTCATCATGATATCAGTAGCTGAGCTGCTGTAGAGTGTTATTGATGAGTAGTTCATGATAACCTCTTCATCAGATTAGCTATGGTCACTTTGACCTCACGAGGTTGTGACCTTACAGGAGCAGTAAGACCACTGAAATCAAACCCTTGCTGTACCCTCTCAAGCAGTATGGGTGAAGACTCTTACAAGATGACCTTGAGTTTTATTCACATCAATAAATAATAAATGACTTGATAAATCTATAAGACATGTGATGCAAGGCTGACGTATTGATGGTTGCAGAGTGTTTCCCCCAGAGAACACGCTCAATGCACCTGATTGATGCCCTATGCTTGGTGAGGGGGATAATGAGGAGGATGTGGATGTATTCCTGCAGCATGGGAGCGTTGGGGACCTGCAGTGAAATCTATGCTCAGTTTAAAGCCTAGTAAAATGTGTAGCTTCCATAAACCTTCAGCTTTAGTAGCCACAGAATATATTTTCTTTTCTTTATTGGAGGTAATGCAGGCAATTCATCTCTTTGTGACCCTGCTGTAAGAGCTGCAAAAGACCAGCCCTATTTGTGGTTTCTCATGCCAGCCTGAGGGTTGATGCACATTTTTTAGAAGCAAATTGTGACAAGAAACCTTGATACCTGAGCATTAGTTACTGTTCTCCTGAGTCAGCATTATGCAGTGTATTTTATGATGTGTGCAGTGTTTTAGTCAACAGAAACTCATATTGTTGAAGACTGCTACAGGAAGATTCAGCATTTCCCTTCAGCGTTGCACAAGCAAACAACTGTCTCATTTCACAGTGTTGCCATGTAAAGCAGTCAGTTATTTTGCATTTTCTTAAATACCGAGAAACCAGATAAATTAAAGGTTTCAAACAGTCCGTTAAGAAATTAGATAAATCAAAAGCTGGGTTACAAATATAAAAGCTCAACAGTATACGACATTAGATGTGCTCCTTACATGGAATAAGATGGTTACACATACATACATTTATTGATGCTGGCTGTGGAAGCTGTAGAGAGAAGTGGGTGCACAGGGGAGACCTCCTTTCCTAGGAAAATCTCCTTGCCAGCACACCCACCATCAGAAGTGAACAATGTTTGCTCAAATTTTCAGCCCAAGATTGTTCTACAGGGCCGCAGCTGCATTTCCAGCCACCTATGCCCCTGTAGGCCCTGACATATCAGCAGGACTACCTGAAATCAATGATGTGGAGTCGGCCTGCTCAAATGTCAGCCCCAAACGTGGCATGTGTTCATAATAAACACAGACCCAGGTGAGGGAAAAAGTATGAGCCAATAAAATGGGCAAAACTTGGCCCCCTGATATTTACTGAGAAGTTCATAATTCACAAATCTGTTTCCATCCAGCAATCAATGCTGTAAACATCACTGATAGTAATGAGCATTAACGAGCAACATGATGGGAATACTGACTTCAGGGGCTGCTGCCATACTGTGATGCATGTTGCAATAAAACTAAATGTTTTTTTATGACTACAAATTCCTCGCGTACTCTTGTATTTCATATTGACGCAAAAAGTAGCATATGTTGGCCTAAAATCACATTAGCCATGTTTGCTGATAGTGGAGATGCAGCCTGGGAGCTGAACACACAGTCAAACAAAATGATTATTAATTCATCACAACAAATGGATCATTGTAATGAGCTAACTCGAAACCTTCAGCGTAACATGCAGAGCAGCTGTTGGGATGCCTCACTGGTTTACTGAGATGGAAGGAGCCTCCAATCACTTCAAGATCATTTAAAGCAAGCTACATATTTCCATAGTTCAGTCATAGGACTTGTCTTTAAAATGAATTACTTAATACAGCAGAAGAATGCAGTTAGAATTTGGGGCATATGATACCCTGTAAATAGAAATTCTTGTAGGGTCACATGATTAGCGGTCATGTGACTGCAAACTCTGCAATGCAGCATGGTCCATATACAGCTTGGTATTTGTTTTGGTTAAAAATCAAGTGTGTCTATCTTTGGTCTGTAAATAAAATGGTTTAATTTCAAAAATGTGCATTTTGTTTCTTCCCCACTTCCCCTGTTGTTGATTTCTTTCAATCAGCACCTCACTGAGTGATGCGCGCTCAGTTTGTTGCTTCGCTAATCTCAGCACATTAGCATGTTAACAAATCAAATTCCCTGAAGGAGTGAATCTCTGTACCTGTGGCAAAACACTGGGTGTAATATTATGTAGCGTACTGAATGTGTGATTTGTTTCACACCCCCAGACCCACACCCAATATACATCCACACGCACACACACCGCCGCTCCCCTGCTGGATTGCTATCAGTCCCTGAGAAAGCTGCTTACATAACAATACACTTCTAGCATCATCCCACGTCAGCCTCCATATCAGATGATAGCATCTTAAATGGCTATTTGACAATGTTGCATCTCAGTAGCAGTTTATGAAGACATGGCCACATATGAGTGTTTGTGTAAGGACAAGGGCGTGTAAGTGGTATAAAATAAGATGGTGTGTAATGAAAAGAAATAAACAGGGAGATTACTGAGATTGTTACACGGAGAAGGCTGAAGCCATTCGGCCAACTACAGTCCCGATTCATTTGTGTAGCAGCAGCTCATGCAGTTATTTAAGCCGTATTCATAGAGACTTGAAAATAACAATGTTAAATATTCATGCTTAACTGGTTCAGGGGTTGGGATTGTAAAGCATGAAAGCTGATCGTGACATGATTAACAAAAGCAGAGTACAAAGTTGTCAAGAGTTTACCCGTCTTCATGCAGGGGAAGAAAAAAAATCTTCATTAACTCTTCATCTCATACAGCTATCCCCCAAGCTCAGAAAGAGTGGGGTGAGCAAGCAAGGGAAAGATTAAGAGAGGGAGAGTGAGAGTAGAGATTCGATAAAGAAGAGTCTTATTTCAGTGCTTCACACAGTGCTGGATGATCAAAGTAGAAAATGCTGTTTTAATTCCAAGGATCATATCTCATCTCCTGTCCACAAGCTCATTTTGGAGAACTATGCTGTAGGACAGAGGGAAAGAGAAGTAGCAGAAGCACAGGAGGCATCCAGCCAGATTACTACAGTATACTTTTTAGCACTGCTATATAACTAAAATTGCTTGACCTGTGACGGATGGTTTAAATAGTACTGTGTTTCCCAGCATTGTCTTTCTATAAATTCTTCACCTACTTGATCCACATGAGACATCTTCTGTGTTTAACATTGATAGATAGATATTTTTTAAAGAATGGCATTGAAGGTATTTAATGAACTGACAATCAGCAGGGAAACTAAGCATATAAGCAGCACTCTGACTTCAGATATCCTCAAGACCAAAACTCATTAAAGTTGCCGTAGTCTTGGCTGGCTTAAACTAAATGGCCTACTTGTATGCACACCTCCAGTACACTCCTATCTAAATACACAATTTAAATTCAATTCAGTTTTTATCAGGCCAAATGCCAACAACAATCACCTCAAGGCATTCATATTGTAGGTAAAGACCCTACAATACAACAATGTCAAATCTTAAAATCGTGAAAAACCACATCCACTAAAAGTGGATGAATAAAGAAGTTTTTTAGCTTCTGGGCTTTCTTCCACATCATGATTCTACTGCTCATTAATGTCATTACTTCATTGCTTAATCCTAAAATTCATTTGAGTTTAAGTTTAATAATAATTAGTGTGTGATTTCTTATGTTATTAAGAAAAAAAGTGATTACAGTGATCTCTTAGGGATCTTTGGCCACTAAATAGTAATAAGTTAAGGTAAGAAATTCCAGCAAGGTGTTCAGAAATGTTACATTCAGAAATTGGTTGAACGTGGGTGAAAAAATAACTGGTCTACATAACTGCACATGTGCACATATGCAAGTCAAGAATATAATGTTTCCAAAATAGCTGTCAAACAATACAGACGTGTTAAAACCAAGTCTGGGTTTGAGAAGTGAACTCAGTGTGGAAATACCTTCTTTCTAATGATCAGCATGAGAGAACTCTTCTGGTTACAATACAATTTCCTTCTCCATAGAAATTGTGGGCTTGTTTCAAGTCATAATGAATACATACATATTTATATATGATTCGATAAAAGTTGTCTTATGAGTGAAAACATTCAGATGCTGTGTCTAATCACTCTGTTCTTCCATTGCTGGAAAAAAGCAGTAAGAACTGGTATACAAATATATCTACGCTTACAATGGCTAATGCCAAATGTCTCTGAGTATACAAGTAGAACTGAGTGCAATGGATTAGTTTAGGTAGTATTTAATGCCCTCTTTTAACTGGTGCTCCAGCTTTAGCAGTTGATGCTTTCTTTACATCAAAATAAAAAAAATTACAATAAAATTCAAAGTAAAGATGAATTGCCACCAGATGACACCTGATGTCAGGCTCCACAGCAGTCACCTGTACTGAAGTGCGACCACTGTGAAAAACCCTTCCCACTTCTAGACAGCGAGCAGACACCTGCACACACTGTGCACCCTGTCCATACTTCTCCAGTTCCCCATTCAACAGCACAATCAGCCTCAGCAGGGTCTCCGGTCTCCAGTCAATACAGACAGTTAATTCTAAACTCATTAACAATGGAGCCATAACAATGGTGCACACAAAAGCAGAAGGTGTGGGTGGATCGTCTTTACACAAGAAGAAAAAAAGAAAAAGCTGGGTTTTTCATAATCAACTGTCAGTCATTTGCTAAGATAAAGGCTTCTTTAAGGGACGGAAGCCTACTGTTGCAATTCAATTACCATTTTGCTGGAGTTTTATAAAAGAAACATAAGGATGCGGTATCATGGCTATGACGGGTTTACTTCATGAATAGAAATGTGTTTCTGCAGAAGAAAAGAGGAGAGACTAGAATTAAAGCTTTGACACATTCATTGAAAGTTGTGCTTTTTCCATCTCCTTTGGCCTCCTGGTTGAATGAGGAATGAAATATCAAAAAAAGATTTGTATGCGTATTAATGAGCCTTCTCTGTATGAGTGGAGACCTTCAGAGCCCCGTTGCTTGGCTTTTGATCATTTCTGACCATTTATCAATCATTTTTCACCATTTGCGCCATTAAAATTTCAGAGGCTCATCACATTCCTGGATGTGACAGAAAATGTGTCCTGCTTCAAAATCAGCCTGAAGCACAAAAGCAGACAGCACTTGACATGGTTTGCACAATTGGCTCCAGGCAAAGGGTGTGAGTGAGACAAATTTGAATATTGATTAAGGCTCTTTAATCCACCTAGGGACCTATTGGTATGTCAATCATTCTCCCAAATCTAGTAAAGCGTAGCAGTCTCAAGAGCAAAACAGTGGCCCAAGGACTCTGTTCTTTTCTGTTGTGTTTTAATTGCTGTTGGCACTGCATGCCGTGACTCATGGTAATGATTTAATGAAGTCATTGAGATTTAGTGAGCAGCCACAGGCTACAGAGCTCCAGCTGAGAATAGTGCACCGTTCAGCATGGCTTTATTAACATGTAAGAAAGATGCCACTGGTCACATCAGTTGTACCGATCACAGCAATTGTGATTGATTTGGTGGCGAGCGAGGAAAAGCTACACAAAAGGTTTTTATAGGACAGTATTTAGGATTCTTAGTATTTCATGTTTCTCACTGGGAAGTAAAACCTTGTCTCTTTTGCAGATTTTTGTTTTCAGTTCACACACAGTCTGCACCGCCTATAGAAAGTACGCATTCCCATCTATACTAGATGTGGCTTTTTGCTTTTTGACTCTCCCTAGGGTACTCAAAGCGCTCTATACAACATTCAACTGATCACTTTTCTTCTAATTTTTTTTTTATAGCTTCCTAATTCATGCTTCAATGGACGCATCAGAGAGCAACTTGGGGTTTGTATCTTGCCCAAGGATACTTGCCATGCAAACTGGTGGAGCCAGGGCTTGAACCACTAACGTTCCAATCAGTAGATCACCTGCTCTACCTCCTGAGCTACAGCCACCCCACCCCCTTTTTATCCACACTAGTGTAGTGATGGCATAATGAACCTTTCTGCTGGTTGCATAGGATACATTTGAGCATGTAGTAATTCTCTGATTAACTAATTTGCGCCACCTACAAGTCAAGATAGAGAAGTTGGAAGAGCAATCATCGATTAATAATAGTATCCCAATAACTTTGGGAATTTCTGAACTAATTTTCAATTTGTTGTTTCTATTGAAATACTGAAAAAAATCTATTTTCTAACTTTTTGTGGAAATTCTACTTCAGGCAGTCAGGGGTGGTGCCCTGATCTTTTACGCAGAGTAATCATTAGGTTAAACACAGAGAACATGCTGTAATGGAATCACATCATATTATATACACCAGATTTTTATATAGAAGATAAATATGCTTACTTAGTGGGGACTCACAAATATATTAAAAGGCATCAAACAGGTAAGTGTGCGTTGGTCCCGTCGTTTAAGAGCCCCTTATTGAGTAGTCATGGGCCATACCAACCCTATTTTCCATGGCTGGATTAATAAAGACACATAAATACACATTAAAGTATTCAAAACAGCCACGGTGGTAGCTTCAAGAGCAGTTTAAATGGACTGGTACTTGCATAGGGCTTTTTTGCTGCAACTGGGCTCTCAAAACACCAAAACCTTATTTTGGTTCATAAATTACAAAGTGAACATAATGTGTTTTTTTAAATGCGACTCAAAACTAGTAATTGAACAAAGCTTACTGAGGTAACGGAGCAAAAGAGCAGTTTTCCTACTACTACAATAGTAGTCATCTCCTGCAGGAAAATTACAAAGAACATAGATTTCAGCATAAGCTTCATTTTTCAGACCAAGAAAAGTTTTTCAACTACTTGGTTCTGCTATTCTTTCCACAAATTCCACTGAATTTCAGCCCTGTTCTGCAAACTCCGCCAACTCAAGTTCAAGATGCCATAATGAAATGCATTGGAAAAGCAGACTTGAATCAAAAGGACCCTTCCTTTTACATTCTTATTAGATTTATGTTATAGGAAGTGCCATGTTATGGGTTATTAAGCAGTTGAAGTGCAGCCTCCTCTAGATGACAACATGGCTATAGAACCAGCAGTCTGGTTTGACTTTGATCAACTCAAAAACACTTGTCTTGTTTGAAATCTTAAAAGAAAATACATTTCCAAGTATACATGCATTCAATAAAAGCCACCTAAATCATTTAAAAGTCACCGAGAAGCCCTGATGCCATTTTAATCAGTCATTAAGAAATGGAGAGAGCTTGGCACAGTTGCAAATTTGAGTAAGCAAGCGAGAAGGGGACTTCTAAGGAAGGACGCCAAGAAACAATAACTCTGAAAGAGCTTCAAGCTGTATCATTCAGAGTGAAGGGACTGTGCAGACAACAGCAGCTGAACCTTGTCCTTCACCAGAATCTGTGGTGTGGCAGAGTGCCAAAAAGAAAGCGCTCAAACTAAACCATGTGACGCGTCAGCTACAGTTTGTCAGATGACACACAGGAGACACAGCTGGAAGACCCGTTCATGCTCTGATGAGACTAAAGATTTACTTGACCATGACGGCAACTTCCTAACAGACGTATTGCATTTTTAGGCACTACGCACTTTAGTTATTATTTTATTACCCAAGTGTATCATGTAATAAAATTCAGCAAAGAAACCTTTTTGAAGGGGATAACTGAGCATGTTTACCTAGAATGAAAGAAAAGATTGTACTGGACCACACTTTGTTTAAAAAATAATCATCTCTTAACATCATGTCATGAAATGCTTTCGTTTGTACAACACTTAGTTTTCATTATAATTGATTTCAGTTCAAAAGAGTTTTTTTTTTCTATTTCTAATGAGCAGTAAAACTTGAAAGATTCTAGATTCCAGCT
Source organism: Maylandia zebra (assembly GCF_041146795.1). Taxonomy (NCBI): domain Eukaryota; kingdom Metazoa; phylum Chordata; class Actinopteri; order Cichliformes; family Cichlidae; genus Maylandia; species Maylandia zebra. The sequence continues at coordinate 4,717,603 of NC_135174.1, read as the reverse complement.
AATCCTGAAAACAGGGGACTCATCCTGCAGCGAAACATGGGTAGAGAGTAAAGCAAGAGCAGGGATTTGAGGAATGGCATTCATATATTATTTCAAATTTCAAATTTGTCAGGTAATTGGTTAAAGTATCTGCCAGGCGATCAGTATTCTACACAAGCAGCTGGGGTAACAAAAGTTTCAGTTGGAGGCAGGGGAAATGTCTGACAGAGCCTTCCTCCCATCTAATTAAGTAATAACCCTCACTCAGAGAAAACCAGAATAAGCCGCGAGGAAAATCTATAGAATTCATTTCCAGAGATGCAGCAGTAATTTGTTGCAAAATGATAAATATTGCATTTGTTAGATGCCCAAAACATTAATCATGAGACTCTATTATGGTGTGAAAGGCCAGGTTTGACATTCTTGGTCATGGCACATTAGCACTCATTGAAAGAAAATCTGCCTGTGTGGATTTCCTCTTCCTTGATGTCTCCGTCCGGTCTTCCCCGTGCTGTAGTAAATGTAGCAGCCCCTTTGCCAATTTTTGCATTCTCCATAATGGTTGGGGGAGGGGACGATCCCCACTGTGTGAAATTACGTCTGCACAGTCAAAATGACAACAAAACCAGCTTCAAATATGGCAGATGGGGAAAGACAACCAGCGAGTCTCTCCTGCTACCTCTTCATAGCGCAAGCCATCAACAAATCTGGGAAGCTGAGAACGCCTTGCTTGTTGCTTTTGTTTGCATGAAACATCAAACTCTCTGACAAATAGCTATTTGATGGTGTGCGAGCGAGCCATTTCTTTCTTCTGCCACTATTACTCTGCTGATATCGTGTGGGGAAACAAATTGAAAGATGAGTGAAGTGGAAAATGACTGTTGGTATATAACCAGTGAATCATTGTAATTATGCACCACAGCTAAGCATGAAATGTTTACCCAGGGAGATGTTTGGAAAATGCGCAACATGTACATGTCAATATATGAAATACAATTGGTCTTTATGGGTGTGTTTAATTATCACATTCTGCAGCTCTAGAGCCACCACTCCTCCTCTGCCTTTAACAAAGCTTCATATTTCATGTTGGCATGCGTTTCAGTCAAATGAGAGTGAGTCAGGTTGATAGATCAGGCGTCTGCAGAGATGATGCATTTCTTCTGTGATTGCTTTCATAGCCATTACTCACAGCATAGGGTGATTAGTAGGCTGGCAGCTGACACCTCTGCTTGCGCGTGCATGAAGGAGCTATCTCATAGGAGGGTCCTGTTACCTCTGCCACAACACTGATCTTTGGGCACAATCAATGGGCTAAAATAATGGATTAGGCACAATCCTATCAATCAGCCTGTCAGGGTGGAGGAAGTCATGAAGGACAAAGAGCAGCCGAGCTATTTATGTAAAAGGCGACAGGACTTTCTGAAATATCACTCAAACGTTGTCTCCCGGAAGTCATCGTGTTACCATTCATAGGTATTTTGGGAGGAACGTACTGTATCGGTGCTGACCTTTGTTTGCCTCTGCACACAGTGAGAGAAACAGCAACAGTCACAGAGCGTCGCCCTTTAACTGAGGTAACTCAGTCTTTGGCCGATCAATATTTTCTCACAGTCAGGTTTGAACAAGCATGTATAATGTTTACATTAATGAGAAAGCAAATTACATTGCCCAGTCCTAAATCCTATTGCAGAATCAATGTTTAACTCATCATCTATTAACATCAACTATCAACTGACACACAAATAGATGAGGTCAATATTGTCCTGATGTTACTAAAAGACAGTTTCCCATATAAAGGCAGCAAGTGGCCCCATTCAAATCTATGAAACAAAATGCGTTAATGCACACAGATTTGATTTTGATGTCAATAGATGGTTACATTTTAACAAGCGAAGAGCAGGAGGCTTATGAACTGCAACACACTGCATTAAAAGAGGGTTGTGGGCTGGGATTGGCTTTATAAATGTGATATAAGGAAGGGCTTTTCCAGGATATTTTAAAATGGGAGAGTAAAGACAGAATATTTCTGTTCTGAATATTCTTGTTTAATCAAAAATTCAAATCAGAAATATCAGAGGCCATATATCACATATAATGCTAGATTTAGATATAATAGATATAATGCTAAATTTTTCAAATATCAGAAACATTGATTTGATATAAACACAGGGTGACTGGTTTCTTTAATGTAATGTAACTTATAATAATAATTTATTTCCTTTATTTGTAGATTAATAGATATGTCGTTTTAGTTGTAGCATTCTAGATCATCATTTATGTTTAGAAGCACCACTGAACGACGCAGGAAATCATTCCTGCCTGTGGCCATCTGTACAACTCATCCATTTAACACACTGTATACTGCAATAGCTACACACTTTTTGCACATGTTCTTCCTTTTTCAGCTATTTATTAATAAGTGATCTTTATGTATATATATGCCTGTATATATTGTGCTATTCTTAGTTAGTGTATTGTCTATCTTTGTTAATGGTTGTTTATAATGGAGCACTGTAACAAAAAAGAATTTCCCCAAGGGATCAATAAAGTATTCTGATTCTGATTCTGATGTACACTTGTGCAAATAGTTACAATTTTGAATGTATTTTTGGGTTTGAAAAAGGATTCTACAGAGTGCGAAACACAATATTTACGACCAAATACAATAAAAACAAAGCAGCATAACACAGAAGCACTTAAATAATATATCAGGGAAGGCGCAGTGCCTGACATATCTGGACACATGGCTTCCTAATCAAACACATGCATGTTAGTTTAGCTGTGATTCTCAATTGGCCGTAAGCGTGAGACAGAATTTCTTAAATGTAACAGAAGAAATGTCCGTGTGAACATGTGATTGTGTAAAAATGTCAGTTCGATTAGAAAAAGGTTATTACAATTTCTTGTTGTAAGTTTGTTGAAACATAAACACTCCAGTTATGAATATTACTAAGTTAATTAGTAGGTTAATAGTGATGCTGGTCTAACATTCAAATTGAACTGGAGCTGCAGATGCCATAAAAGATTTATTGTTTTATTTTCTTTCTTTTTTATATAATCTAATCATAGCCCAAGGCTATAATCTGGCATATTTACATTTGTTAAAATGTTCATTAATATGTATTGCCCCTCTTTCTAAAAAATAAATAAATAAAAAATAAGTATGATAAAAAGAAAGTTTCAACATTTTAACCTCTTCACGTACAACAGGTCAGAGTTAGGGGATCCTAAAACCTCCCATAACTCTAAACATGTTCCCAACAACTAGGTGGGTATTAAGAACTTAAGCAGTTTTTTGGGCGGTACAGTGTCCTACAACTTATTTTACAAAGCTTTAGTAAATGAGAATAAATTGTTTTTTGCTGTTTAAAAGCATTTGATAAATGGTACCTTTTGGATGATTGTACATGTGATTAATTGTCTAATTACGTGTTGTCGGTACAAACTAATGCATTTTTGTTACTTCTCTAACCCAATATTATGGTCAATTTCAGTTATAATCAATTTAACCTTAGTGATGCCCTATTCATTGGGGGAGTTGCATCAAAGATCACTTACTCTTTTTTAAAGATCCCTTAGACCTACTATAATGCTAAATAAATCAAGCTAAATAAAGGCATGAAATTAGATCATTTTTACTAGGTGAACTGGGGAAAATGGCATTCCCTCCGTCTCTCTTCTGGGTTTATAGCATTAGATGAGATCATTAGTGAGCTGCTACATCCTCAGAAGTAGGCTCTGCACTTGGTTGGTCTCTTGTCTCAAATCGTTTGACCAAAACCACCAGTTTAAATATGAATATGTTTTAAGTGACCCTAATTGCACACAGATTGCTATCAGATGCAATTTGGTAGCACAGGAGTGCATCTGAGCAGCTCCAGGCCAATAATTAAAATCAAGGTACATAACATCAGCACACTGTCACCAGAGTCTGCAGAACCTGTTATAATGAAGGGCTAATGAGCTAGCTAGAGGACTTGGGTCAATGAGTCACCAGTACTGTAGATGTCCTCCTCTCAAACACTGTTCTTTACTATATCTCCCACAGGGCATTGTGGCAGCTGCATGGCTGATTCCTCCTGGTTTAATTTAATATCTTCATGCTTCCCTAGATTGCTGTATCTGCCAGATAGACCACAGTGGTCAGGAGAGAGATGGAGGAAAAAACCAGTGAGAAGTCAGGTGGAGTCTGGGCCAAAATCTGGTCCAGCTGCGTTTTCAGAAGACAGAACTGGAATGCCTGAATTCCTTCTGCTGCTACCACAGGTTTGAGTGCTTTAACTTCCAGTGAGCAAATATTGACTTACTCTGTTGTAAACATTTAATCTTCACAGTGGATACTGTGGACCACATACTAATTACAAAGAATAACTAATTAATATTTGAAGTGATTAATAATGTAACAAGTCCTGTTTTCCAAAGCTCACCTTGTGCCACAAAAGAAGTGGATCTCAATTATTCAGTTCTCCCTCGCACAAAATAAAGCCACTGGGTGAGATGAGGCGGCATGTGATTCTTGCCAGGGAATGAAGACAGACATGTTTATTACCTCTCCCTAGATGGAGTGCAAAATAGTTCTGAGCTGTTTAGAAAGAACTTGATGCAATATTGATGGTGGTGGTCAGACTATCAGACAATGCTCCGAGTAGACCGATCAATGCCACATCAAGGGAATAGAGACAGTTTAGTACAGGGAGCACAATTGAACTGGAGGCAGATCTGGTTGGAGATGTTGTGTTGTAGCCCGCTGTGTACAGTTTCTGTCCATTCTAAATCACACCGTGTATTACTAGGGGAACAAAAACAGCCCCTGCAATGACACGATTGCTTCTTTATATCCAACACAGGTACAGTTATTTATGTCGGCAATTTTTATTTTATTTTTTTATTTTATTTATTTAGGACAGTGCATGTTAATGAACATAAACAATAAATTACATGTAAACATGCCAGATTATAGCCAAGGGCTAATTTCCATATGTTGTCCATAAAACATTAAAAAATAGACATGACATGACACTGACATGGTGTCAGTGTCATGTTGTGCTGTGTTTAGGCCTGTTTTACCTACAATTAGCTGACTCTTATAATTAAAAGAGTGGGCAAACATACACATACTTTGGTAGCAGAGTGTCTGCGGCATGGATATAAGAAGAGTTTTTACACTAACACCTCGGGTGCTTCGCTGTCAGCCTTTGCAGTTCATTGCCTCTGGCTGCAGGAGTCAACTCTCTCTGCAGGGTCCTTTTATGTTTTTCCCATTATCAACTGACTCAGAGAAAATACTGACAGGAAATTGCTTGGGTATAAGACATACACGCTAGTCTTTTATTTCAAGTTTGAGTTATTAAGTGTAAAGGAGAATTTCCATTAGATGATTCAGCTGTAAATACAGAAATAAGATTGAAGTGTCTTTAAGTGATTGGACCTCTGTGATATCCCAGCAGTACTTAATATTATTTTATTTTATTTGACAATTGAATGAGTCATTATTGGTTAGATTAAATCCTGTATATATCTACAGCCTAACACCTTGTTTCTTTTTTAATACTCGTTAAATATTGTCTGTAGAAATAACGATATAATAAAACATGGATGTAACATGAGGGTTGGAAAAATGAAGCTTATCCAGACTGATTTAAACTTGAATTCTAAAGGCTACCAGATGGTGATAGCTGTGGTTGCAAAAAGATGGTCCTATAGAAGTCTATGGGAAAATGGCTTTCTCACTTGACCTCAATTTAGTAAGTCTTGCTCTTAAAATGTTTTACAATGGCAAATGGTGGTGGTATGCTCGCTGGCTTATGACTTAATCCAGCGAGTAAGTGGTTTCGCGGTCAGACTGAAGCGTGAAGATGGTGACCAAGAAACCATGATGGATTCGTTTGTTTGCTTTTTATTTATCACCAGTCTATATTTAGGTTTTGCAGACACATGGCTACTAACAATATGACATTAGCTTGCTTGCCATCGTGGATTATGTGGCAGTTATAGTAACAATGTATCAAGTGAATACGGTCCTAATCAAACAGTCCTAGAGTCAGGGTCACAACCTTTGACAACCACCAGTCATGAGGGAAAAATTTGTTTTGCCGGATGTTGGTGGCAGTCATGTAAATCTCAGTCATGCTGGCCTACAAACCAGTCAGCAACCCTGCCAATATCCTGTTGCTAGGGGAAAAAGTGCATTTTCCAATGGAAGTGGCAGACTGGTCTACGCACACTATCCAGCTACTCTCTGAGGCAAAGTGGAAATGGAGAAGGTTTGCCTTCTAAGTAAAGTTGTGCCTCAACACTGCAGCCAACATGTTGTAAAAGGTGCAACTTTTACTTTCCTTTTTGCTCAGCAATAGTAGTTTATGGCACATACATAATGTCTTAGAGAAAAATGACTTTTATTGGTTGTTTCATATAATGTTCTGTAAACCCTGTTGTTCTTGTGGCAGCCTCTATTTTATAGCTTCATCCATGGACTAGCCATGATGTTGTATTCCCAGTATGGATTTTTGAAACATCGGTCTTTCCTTTACCACAGTCAGCATTCCTCTGGGGATTCTGAGTTGTGTGCAAAATAAAAAAGACCAGCCAGTATACCGTATCTCCAAAGGCAGACAGAAGGAGAGAGCGAAAGTATCGACACTCTTCTGTTTTATGCCAGCATATGGATGTTTCAATTCTGCCATATGTGCCTGAGGGGGATTCTCCCTTGAGCTGGCTCTTTCTCTTTCTTCTGCCCCTCCGTGGGGATCTATGGCCCCCTCCAACACTGCTTCTGTCATCCAAAGCATGCTAGCTGGGAGCTTTTTCTCTCCTGCGTCCTCCCCTGGCTTCTGTCACCAACCGCTGTCTGAGTGTCTCAGTTGAGTCCCTATCTCCCGACAGCCAGCTCTGCAGTGCACTGTGCCAAATGTGAGGTAATTAAGACACAGAAAACTCCTCCACTCAGTTGGGAAGAGGATTGAAAAGCTCATATCTGTCAGAAGCGGCAGCATGCGGCTAATTTTGCCTGATTTGAAAGCGCTCCAAGGGTGCACCAATTACTATGTGCATATAGTATAGGCAGTGACATGTGATTCACGTTTGGGGATGGGCATAGAAAAGTAATGAACACCACCAACAGGCTATAGTTAGCCTTTTGTTAAATATCAGATGGAAGATTACAAATTTTATATTTACCATCAGAACGTAGCCATCCATAATTTTTACACTGAATTTCTATCAGTCACCATATTGCCCACTTTAAATAATATTTCTTTTCTAGCATCTTTTCCAAACAGTCTTTTATCTCTGAGATTGAACATTGTGTCGTAAAACTGGATGAACTGTGTGTCACAGATATAAATCTTGCTGCTTTGGACTTGTCTGTAGTGAGTCATTTAGCCTGCCGTAATTAGACATAATATAAGTAACAACATGGAGACAACTTTGCCATAATAAACATGTCCTTTCTGCAATAACAACAACAAAAAGTCATGCTTATATCGACACTATTTTAAAAGTTATAGACTATTGTACTATTTTATTATTTCGTGCACATAAGCTGAAATCAGCTGATTGCAACAAGTGTCAGGAAAAGAAGCCAGCTTTGATATTTGTTTTCTTAATAACATTATTTATGGCCAGCTAAGAATCACCAGTTGACCTAATAAGCATATCTTTAAACTATGGGAGAAAAACCCGGGAGCCAGAGAAAACCCATACAGGCTCAAGTCGAACATACAAACTCCAAATAGTTTATCATTTCTATTTGAAAAAAGAATAAAGAAGAAGTGGCAGTAGGCTAATAACCTATATTTGCCAAATTAAGATTGATTGATTATTGATTTTATTGTTTTTATTTTATTAAGTTATTATTGTTCAAATAAAATAAAATACTGGTTAGGGCCAATGCAGACTCAGTGTAGGCCGTGTAGCAATAATGGCAGAGAATCCAGCTTGGATCCAGAGAGAAGGATTTACTCTCAGTTCCTTTTGGATTTTTTTTAGTAGATGGCAAAACAATGGAAAGTTGATTGACTGAATAGATACAGAATAAGCCTTATATACTGGCTAGTAATAAAAGTGTCCCGCGCTGCTGGTTGCTCATGGTGTGATTTTTTCTCATGTCATGTTGAGTAAAAGATAACCGCAGAACTCCCTTAGAATGAATGTCCTTATTTTCATATCTTAACTCTTGAGTAATATTTTATTTTCTAATGTGTAAATATGTAAAGTTGGCATTTAAATAAATGTACATATAGAAGTAGGTCTGATTTTCTTTTATCCCCTGTAGCTGTGAATGGTTCATATCCGTGTGTAGGGTTTTTGAACAAATATTAAATTGTGACTTTTACCCTGACATAGTACAGACTTTATTAATAAGAGAATATTTTAAAGTAAATGTAGTTAAAATATGAATCACACACATATTTTTGACAGACAATTTTTAAATGTACGCTGCACAGTTCAAATGTACGGATTTTTATCCTGTTCAGCAATTCGTCTTTTTTGTCTTGGTTTATAGTTTGCCAAATTTTGACAGCATAAACATTTAATGTGAGTTCAGTGACTATTTAATCCACTGGTTTTCATTGTCGTAATTAAGGAATGTGAAAGTAATAATACTACTAATAATAGACTGGTTTCATAACTGGAGGCAAGGTTCAGCTATATGGATATTGTGTCTGAAAATTAATGGAAACTAATGGTTTTGACTCCTTTCTGTAAACCATTTGACAATCATAAGATACCAACAGATTTTTAACACTCAAAAATGAAATAAATGTTTTAGGTACCCGAAGCAGCATTTGTAAACTTAAAAAAAAAATCAATTTTGTTCCATTTCTTGTTACCCTTTACTTAATATTTTCTCCTCAAAGTGCCACTGATGAGATCTAGCGCAGTGTTTAATGTCACTGAATACACTTAATTTACATACAAATGAAGTGAATTTGAAATCATTTAAATACAGTACATACATAATCACTGTTGCCATCATTAAGCAAAAGTGAGGTTTGAAAATCTTTTTTCTTTCTCAGTTCACAAATCAACATTAGAAATTATAGTGTGAATAAGTGTGAACACGAGTATACGCACTGGGTTGTTGGCCCTATTCAAAAACACTGAACTGTCCCAAATATTTTACAATGGAAATGAAGCCCTATGCTAGAGCCATTTGAACTGAACAAGTAGAGGGCAGTGTTATCACCAAATGTGCCATGAAACTGATTTTTGTAACAACCTGACCTGGGTAGATGTAGCTCAAAGGTGCACGGGGTTAAAATTCGTTCAGTATTTGGAAACAAATTATTTAAAGCATATATCAGTGAAATCATTACAGAACATTGAAACTGCGGTGTGGTTAATGTCCAGCACTTTTTACATACCGTAACCCAAATCATAAAAAGAAGAACTGTAATTCCAAAATGAATACAGTCAACATAGGTGATAATCCTAACCCTGTTCCATGAATGCCAAGACCTGAGAGAACAGTTTAGTTGCACCCCGCCTCTCACCCTATGGATTGCTGGATGGACAAAAATCCGTGTTATGGCCCTTGCCATAATTTGAATCCCAGTGGCTGTTTTTTTGTTCTATGCTCTGTGTCTTTAAGAGTCTCTGCAGGTCGTTCCTGATTGGAGAGCTGGCAGCTGCTGATTGGCTTCCTGATCAAGTGGCTATTTTGAAAAAACCTCTCCAGCAGTTGTCCCCAGGCAGCAACTGACAGCAGCAACAAACCCGACCTTGGCCTCCAAACCCTCTGTGATTCTTGTGCATGTTTTCCCGAGGACTGTTGAGCTTTGTAACTAGGTTACTTATCACGTGTAAGTAGGAGGTGAAGCTGAAGGGGTGAGCTGCCTTATTATTTTGTTTTCTCAGTTATACTTTAAATCCAGTTTAGTTTTAAGTATATGGCTTTAATGGACCCTAGATGCGTCACCAATGATCTAATGTAGAGTGGTATTCTAACCCTAATCCTATACTTTGGAGAAAGGGAAAACAAGCTTATGTTGGAAAACTGTGAAAAGATGTGTGCTAAATGAATGCTCGAATGATTGTCTCTGTTCCCTGAATGAGATGTGAAAAAACGATTTAAAACTGGTACTGTTAGGATTGGGATCGACACCAGTGATGAGTTAGGCCTCATGGGTTCAGCTAGATTTTAAACATCAACAAACGACAACTGCAATCATTTTGCAAAATGTTTAGCAGTCACATACATGATGTGTAGTACATTGGCTGTGTCATGGAAAGCTGCTGATTTGTCTCCCTAATGTCTCACTGAATTTGTCAGTTAATAGCACTTTCAGATAATACCACGTTTGCGTCATGCACAGACCTGTTCCAAGTGATTCATAATGAAGCCGTGTGAGTGACTCCCCCTCCTGTGTTTTCACACCCATATCATATTCCCTCCATGCCTCACCCAGTGGGGGGTTAACAGGATGACTCGATATATGTGAAAACACCTTCCACCATCTGAAACTCTGCCTTCCCCAACCCTTAACAGCCCACAGGGAAACTTCATTATGTATCGCTACTGAAGGGGCCTTTCAATTATAATATCTCAGCCTCCGTGTCTATTACCCCACAGTCTGTACTGACAAATTGATAGATATTGCCTCTATCTGTGATAATTCATTCGCCCACCATGTGATAAGTTCACAGAACCAGGAACAGCAACAAGGTAGAGGCAATTTGCAGGTCTGGTCGGAGAGGGCTGAGAGTACCATGTTGTAATGTGCAGCGGGGGAATGGAGTCAGTGACAGCTAAGACATGTAGACTTTGCTGCACGTTCTCTCTTCAACCAACAACTCGTGGAGTAGCTTTTTCACTCCAACAGAGTACCTCTCAGCATGTCAAGTCTCTCACATCTTGTGATTTTTTTCAGATTGCAGCCTAATACCGAGCCTGACAGGGTGTTGATCTCTCGTCCCTCCAGCTTGCGTGTACAACAGTGTGAAATAGATGCCCAGGAAAACACCGCCTACTTTATGCAGAGACAGAGAGACTTGGTTTGTTGTTAAATATATTGCAGAGATAATAAAACAATTACGTATAAAAGTGTGGTTGAGCCCAGATCAGGAAATGTATTATCCCTCTGTCCGAATTCACTGACTGTGTCGTAGTGGTTTATCATCTGTGACTATTAGCAAATTGTGAAGGCGCTCAGTAAACAATCGCCCTCTGCAAATTGATAATCATTACTGATTATCTCAACAACAGGAGTCATTTATCAGCTTTTACACCAAGAGTGGGACCACTGTTTGTTTGTGTGTTTGAGTGTGTCAATGTGAAAACATTAGTATGTTTGTTTTTGTATTTAATGTGACCATCCTGAAATGATCACCTTTTTACCTTTTTTTTTTTTTCATATTTATTCATCAGTTATTCGTTTTTTACAGTGATCTCAGCTTTGAGCTCCACAGCTCCTTTTTATCACATAACAAATATATCTGAGGTTAGAAAATCTCAAGTTAGATTACTGCAGGATGCCCCAAATCATCAGTGGGATGACTTCAGCTCATTGAAAATGCAGCAGATTCCTTACCCCAGTATTTAAGGGGCTCTTCATTGGCTTTATAGCCTTTGGTGTTTTATTTCATTATATATTTTTTGTTTATCTGAACACATACGTGTGTGTGTGTGTGTGTGTGTGTGTGTGTGTGTGTGTATATCTACATATATATTCGTATCTGTAAATGAAAATATATGTAGTGTGTATATATTGTTTTTTGTTTTATATGTCTGAAACAAATAAAGATACAATACAATAGTTTGACTCCCCCATTTCTACAACCCAGTCAGACCTCTCAGACCTTTTCATTTTTTCCTCTAGATCTAAAATTTATATGGATTTAAAAGATCTGATTCTAGATCTTTTAATTGTTCCTAGAATCAGGTCTCAGGCTGCTCTCAGTTACTGTTGTCCTGGTCTTTGGAACAAGCTGTCTTGCTGATTTGGGGTCAATTACATCTGTACGTATACTCAAAAACAGACTCAAAACCCTTATATTCAGACAGGCCTGAGCTTAAGAGGTGTTTGTTTGTTTTTTAATTTTGTTTTGTTGTTTGTTTTTTGGTTCTGTTTTGCTGTTTTCACTGCCTTAAGGCACTGCAAACCTGCGCAGGTTTTTATAGTGAATGAAATGTGCTATATAAATGAAAATGTCATTGTTAATGAGGGAAACAAAAACAAGCTAGTCCACTCATGGCAAATATTATTCTAGTGACTTAAGGCCGGGGTCCATTATGTAACATTTATGATATATATATATGACCATTGGACTATATATGTCCCAACAGACTAGCCACAAACTTGTCTTCGGAGTTCTCTTGGAATAACAGAGCAAATTAGCAGCAAACTCAAAACGTGTTCACTTTTGCATTTTCAATTTTTCATCTGCAAGAAATAGATTTGGAGAAGGATACCATCTCAGAGCTGATAAATTTTAATTTGATCCCTCCTGTGCATTATTATTTGCACAATGCAACTGGCAGCCATAGCCTGTGTGCTCTGAATCTACATTCAAATTCTGCACAGAATACAAATTTTCCCCTCTCCTATACAACAAAAGGCAGTCGTTCCATTTGTTTTCCCCTCACAATAGCTTCTGGATAATAGTAATGAGGGGTTGAGGGGCGGTGGATGGAGAAAGAAGTGACCAAGTTATCTGCTTCTCCCAGTCTCTACTCTGCCTCTTCGTTATGAATAATAGATTACAGATGAGCGCAAGAGATTGCCTTGTAAGGAGGTGGGATATAAAGCTGCTCGAGGTCAGCACAGAGGAGGCAAGATCAGTCTTTTACCAGGTTTATCTAAAATACTTGAGAAAGTATCCTTAAAATGCCCTTAGCATCACTATTTATAACTGCTGTTTTCTCACTCAGTGCAACTCTTTAAAGGACATGACTGTGCACAGTGATATGGTTTTCAATACGATAAACAGCTTGAGCCAGTGCCATTGTTGCCAAAATCTTTGGTAACCCAGGCTGTGCTCAGCTCCTGTTCCAGCTTAGCTGCTCTTATGTTTGGTATTTTGAATCTTCAGCTGGTGTAAAAAGAGCAACAGCAGATAAACAGTTTAAAGGTATTTAGAGACAACAAGCATTAACACAACTGCCGCTGTGTAAGTTAATAAATAAAGTCCAGACTTAAAGGCATCCTAAATAGGAAGTGTTGCTATACAAAGGCTGTTAGATTCAAAAGCCCATAACTGTCCTTTGAACAGTGGATTAACAGCTCTCAGATCTGCACCCATGTCTCTAATGAGAGAGGGTGTTCACTGCTCACGTTCATTCATAAAAAATCAATTAAAAACCATTGTTTCTGCTGTGAAATAGAAGAACAAAAAGCGCCCAGTGTAGAGAAACTTGAAATTCAAAGACCGGGACCAGACCCAAAACACAAACCGGCCGCTGATTACAGATTCACAAGGGAGGCAAAACGGTCCACGGGGTGAGAAATTTGGGCCAAAGTTCACAAGTTTATTTCATTTCAGAGAAGGCCACCGCATTTTTAGCATATCCTATCGGAGAGGGGGGCAAAGGTGGTTAGGCAGGAGGCAAAGGTTGGATTTAGAGTTGCTAAATGTTCTTCTGATGATGGAACCGCTCCCAGAGACAGAACTGGAACAAGAACAGAACTTGAATCCCATACTCTGTTTGTTCTCCACTTTTAAAGATGATAAATGCTCCCTTGCAAAAAGAAACTAATGCTGCACTCAATTTGGTTCTGAACAACTGAAGCGGGATTTAATATATCACACGGTTTCATTAAACATAAATAAAAGTCCTGAGTTTGCTAAATAAACTGAAGCAGCAGAAGCAATTTGCAGATGTGATTCATCCAGACTCATCAGGCAGCACACCCTCTGCTTTATTTGTGTGCAGGACCATGTTGATCAAAGATGATGAATAACAAATCTAAAAGAGGGAAATTAGCATGAAAATGTCCTTGCATTTTAACTGATGCATAAAATATCTGCACTTACTTTAATGAGTGGCGATAAAAGTTGCCGTGCTGTGCAGTGGGCAGCATCTTGATTGATGCTCCACATTTAAAGTACACTGTGCTCGGGCAAACATCACCGCAGCCTTGTCAGTCCATTGTCCTCCAGCTACCTGCCTGCAAGTATTCTCTATCACTTCTCCTGCCAGTTACCTGCCAAACAGCTCCTCTCAAAGTACTTTTTTAGCTTGCTCCCTCGGTTAATACTCAGATATTCTGTCTGCGCTACAATTCTTGCATATTCCCCTCTCCTGTCTTTTCAGAGATAAAAGCGTTCTTTCTCTTCCCCTCCAGCATACCTCACTGCCAGACAAATAGCTCCACTTGTTTCAAAGTGACCACAACAGAAGGACAATGATAAGAGAGCTGTCTCCCAACTGTCATTTCCTCTGTCTGCCCCCACATCTCACATCACTGTAATTGACTGCAGTGTATCTAGAAGTGCTATTGTTCCTCGGGATACCCAAGAGTCTTGTCAGGAATTGTAGGGTGGCTTGTCATTCACTGACCTCGACATATTTGTTCTCTGCTGGTATTTTGGAAAATGCTACAAGGTGTTTGTCACATGTGTTAAAATTTCAAAAACCAGAGACAGTTGCTAAATCAGTCCTCAGCTAAAGGACAGTGAGGATTACTTCAGTGTTGTATAAATTCATGAGTTAATTGTGGGAAAGAGAAGCTGCCATTAAATCTCTGCAGCTGAGGAGAAACTATAGAGATCTTCAGGACACAACAATACAAATGTCAAATAATAACCACTCCATGTCAGTTCAGAGCTGCAAGCCACTTTATATTGTGAGCGTTCAATATTAGAAACATCTGACAATCACAGATGAACAAGAAGTTGATAATGATGAGAAAGGAGACCTTTTTTTAAAGGAAAACACCTTATTTAAAAAAAGGTCAGCCATGTGCAATGACTGGTTGAGATGACGACAAAGAAGAAGAAAAGACAGAAAAAAGGCAGATGAAGAAATAACACAGACTACAGGGCAGAGTAGACAAAAGTAATGATGTGTAATAGTGACTTAGAAACACATGGGAAGTGAAAAAGAAGCGAGTAAAAGAGAAGTGCTCAGTGCTTCATCTGTAGTACCTCATGAGGTACTGCGTCTTGTGAAGCGTCCCACCACCATACCTTGTTTATGCTGTTGCGACATAATGTAGGGGTGACAACAGACCACCTGATCCAACTATACAACCTTTATCAAAAGGTCTACTGAAGCCAACAACTAACAACTAACATTGATTGTCATCCTACATTTGCAATGTTCTACTGGGAAACCTTTGATCCTGGCAAAAATTGTTGCAGTAGAGACACAAGCTGCCATGGAGATAACATTCCCCAATGGCTGTACACTCCCAGAGTAGAAAAATGCATCCAAATAAACCCAGCAAAACTACTCATAGACAGTTCAAAGAACAAAGGAGCGAGAGACAGGATTCATTGCTAGTGACACCACAGGACATCACAGAGATTGACTGACAATCCTTCAATGGGTATGGAGCCACGGGGATCCTCAAAATACAAAGGAAGTGATATTAATGTTGTGGTTGATCACTGTAGCCGTGTACCTCAGCAAAACTGATCATCTCTTCATGGTGTGGTTGGGAGTGTTGAGAAAGATAATTTAACTTATTCAGCAGCACTTTTAATGTTACAATGACCATGCAATTTGATGTCAGTTAAGTGCAAGACTGGACTGTATGAATTTGTTCACAGTTATCCAAATATTTAAACTTCCATCTACGCTCCGTTTGGAACAAATACAAACACTGATTTCTGCCAAACACAGAACTGTCAGAACTAATTCTAACAGACTATAAACTGGCCCAAAATATGGTGAAATGCATAGCAAGTCACTTTTTTTCATTTTCTTTTACAGACACAGTTGTTCACCTCTATCCTTCTCCTCCTGGGCTCCCCTACATATTCAGTGGAAGAACTTTAAGAGATGGGACAAGTCCAATCACTCTGTAATGTATCTGAAAGGAACCTGCTAATGAGCACCACAGCCCCAGCCTTGCCCTCCACAGGACCTTATTAACACTTCTTTAATGGTTATTCCGTGATTTGCTTAGCCAGCAGGTCATCCATGCCACCTCCCCAGAACCTGACCATCATTTTGAATGTGCAGGATACTTTGTAGTGCTGTCAATCAAAAAATCTGCCACAGAGCCAGGATGGATTTCCACCTAAGACTGATTTGGGAGGTAGAGATTGCTCCCTGAAGTGGGACCTGGTTCCAAAGTGTTTTAACCTGAACTGATAATAACAAACGGAAGGAAAAGTCGCTGTAGGGAAAGTAACCAGCAGAACCACGAAGAACACTTCTTAAATCTAGAAATAATGCATGTATTCCTTATAAGACCATGTTTAGATGCCACATCATATACTATAAAATGATTTTTTTAATAGCTGTGAAGGCCTACAGAAGCTTGTCTTCTTTAGCATCTTGCACTTTAAACAGCTAATCATCAGAGATGTAAGCAACACAAGAGACCTTATATATTTCGCTTAAGCTGCTATTTTAAAGATGTGAAGAAACACAACACTAAAACTGTCTTGTTTTTTCGAAAACAAGCCAATGTAATTCTCATGAAAGCTATTCAAACAATGACAACAGGAACTACGAACAGTTTATAGTTATTCTTCCTACCTAACTCCATTACTTATTCAAATTTTGAAGTCATATTTGAAGATATCATAAAGATTTCTTCAGTTTGTCAAATGACAAAGTGAAAAATGTCACTTATTGTGATGAATCTACAGAAAATTATCAGCAGACTCTCTTGTCAGTTTACAGTACGTCTTTACTGTTTTGTTTCACTCTCACGCTTGGCATACTGCCATTTTCTGTCACAGCAGGCAGCTGATTTCTCAGATAAAGCTCTCAGAAGTCAGTATACAATACTTGACAGACACAATTACAGGCTATCTGGATAACATAGTTGAGCATTTAGCAGCTCACAATGAATTGGTTGAACGGTAAATGGAAATAGGCCTATAGTTGTTGAGATTTGGAGTTCAGACCAGTTTTTTTTTTTGCAGTAGCATCTCACTTACTAGTGTAATTGTGTGAGACTGTAACGTAAGTGGTGTTTATTTTATTCTTTAACACGATTTGAAGGGTTTTTGATCAGTGAAAGGACCTTGCAGTAAACACTCACAGCTTTTCAAGGAAATTTAGTCAGTTTTTTCAGTCATACTGAGTCTCTCCCTCACTAGACAAAACAACAAACATAAAATCAGAACAATTTTTCAAACATGTGTTCACTGAGATTGTTTTGATGAATAATTGACCTACAATAAATAGTTCTGGTGGTCAGGTCAGGTTGTTATACAAATGACTTCTTACTAAGATAAATAATAAATTACAATATACATGAATAAATGAAAGAAAAAGGTAAAAGGTAAAAAAAAAAGAAGAAAGAGAAAATACTCCAATACTGCTGATACACAAATGGCCTGTGGGAGTCTTTGTGGAGTTACTTAAGCTAATTGCTCATTATACAGCATGTTACAACTTCCAGTGTAAGCTATTAAACAGTGAAAAAAATTCACACGACAGAGCAGGCCATTAAGGTGCTGGTTACATGCATGAAATTGGGGAGTTCTCAATTTATAATCCATGTTGTTGAGTGTCAGATGTAACCATAAAACCCAACTCAAACAGCCACATTTAGGCAATCAATGCACATTACACCTTATCAGCCAGAAAGCCATCTTTGACTTGCTGTGTAGCCCCTGATCTTCATTGTGTAAAGATACTACTGCCACAGAAAACTGTTTATCATCAGTTTTCAAGTTCTGCACTGTCTGCTGTAGCTGTCCTGTCTTGCTTCTCCCACGCTCCACTCCAGCTTCCCAGTAGTAGCTCAGCTTTCAATTCTCTTTGTGCGTTTGTTTTTAACAAAATTGCAGAAATGGAGCCAAAAAAAACTGACAGTGTTTACTCTGCTTCCATTGTGAAAAACATTTCCAACTTTCAAAAAGTGTTATTTTTTTCCCAGGAGAGTAATAATAAAGAGGTATAAACTGCATCTGGTTCCCGTCTGTACTCTGGCTACGACATGCGACCAGCAGGAAACGCCTTTCACCGTGTAAGTTCACCTTACAGTCCAGATGTTTCACAAGGCTAATTAGAAGTCGGTAGAAGCTGCAGGGTGGTTAGCATTTCGATTGCTCGCTCATTCTGTTACATTGTTTGAATCCCACTAGCCACCTTTGTTATGTAATCTCTTTTTTATATAAGGTCATTATAATACTGTTAAGAAGAAATTCTGCATTATATAACCTTACAGCTCCAGTGTTAGTTTGGCAACCTCCTAGATCCACTCACATTGATGTAGATTAGTCTAAAGAGGGCAAAAGTGCTTATTTAGTGACCTCATCCAGGATTAGGGGTTCCTCTGGCTGTGGTTGAACAGGCAACCCATACTCTGCCCTAGGCCACTTCTTGTCTGCTGTACTGTCTTGTCATGAAAATAATCAAACACATTACAGTTAAATATTTAAATAAAAAGGATTAGGGACTTTGCGGAATCCGCAAGCTGTCGTGAAGTCGTCTGAAGGAGGGCTGAAGACTGAACTGAGTAACTAAGAACACTAAGTGTTGTATCTCATCTTCCATGTCTAGCCTGACGATCCGTGGCCACCATGTGAATCAGTTTATCTCTGGATTTGTTTTCCCTTGCACACTTTAAACAACAGCAAACGCTTTCACGGGTGGATGTTTTCATCTTCGGTCTTATCAGCCTGGAGTGGTGATTACACAGACTGGAAATGATGATGCCTGTAGGCTTGTTTTGTTTTTGTTTTTGTGTTGCATCTGATTCATTCAGAGGAACAAGAGATGACTGTGTCACAATCAGAGGGGAGTGCTGAAATGCAGGGAGGGGCTTGTCATACCCTGCCATCAAGTTCTTCACAAAAAGGTAAACAAAAAAAAAGAACACATCAGAGGCAAACAGCTGTTAGTACATAACAGGAGAAACAAATGACTGGTGTTTGCTCTGCTAGTCCTTTCCCTTGATAGTCCCTACAGTCCCTCGGCACGATGCCGTTGTATAGTACAACTCGAGTTGAATGCCAATTAGTGATGCCTGGACTTGTTAATATATTGAAATTGCGTTGTAAATAAAAAGTTAACTTCCCCATCTAATTCTGCTGCTGCATCATCACATGCAGCATTCAAAACTTGTATTCATACAGTAAAAACACTAATTGCCTGCCATGAAAACCAATTTGCCTTCCTCCACAGGGCAGAATTAAAAGTTGGGCTTAGCAAGGTAATGAAGTATGACACGCTAAGTCAAGGATGGAGGCTTTGTCTGAAGTAATCACTTCTCCGGATGCCGTGACTTGGCCGTATTTCATATCAACAAGAGTGACATATGGAAAAATAATTAAAATGGACACATTCGAGTTGTTGCCTGCAACAACAGCTGGCAAGCTGCATTTTTAATACACCATTAAATTTGCATGCTAGCTGTCAATCCAGTCTCCTGTCTGAGGCAGAAAATTCTAATCAATCAAGGTGTTAGAAGTGTAATCTAACTACATCAGTGGCGTGGATTTTGAGCTTTTCTCTTTAACCACACTCGCGCACAGAGGAAATATGTGCTAACAATGTGACAGTGATTTACAGTGCTGAATTAGATTCAGTGACAGTGAGTGAATAGAAAAGTACACTGCAGTTCTCTCATGACAAAAGCAATTAATATAAGTTTGCAATGGCACTGAAGTCAGTCTGTGAAAGCTACGAGTGGTGATGTGGTGTAGCGCTGCCAGCAAACGAGAAGAAGCACCGCCTTGGTCTTATCCTTCTTCTAAGATTATGCTTCCAAAGAACTTTTATACAATTACTGGTGACTCTGACGCTTCAAACTGAGTTCTGCAGTTTTTACACCCAAGGCAGAGGTAACAGTGCGGTTCTATCTGACAGCAGCACACACACACGCACACACACACAACAGATCTTTGAGAATCTTTATTGGTTTGGCTCAGTTTGACAGAAGCCTCAACCTCCCTGCCTCCTTAATTTTGGACAAGAGGACAAGAAAAAACACAAGTGCAAAAGAATGTGTCAGGCAGTGCATCGATCTGGACAGATGGCTGAGGGGACAGAAGCAAGGTAAGCAGCTGTGCATGCTAAATGAAGGGATAAAAAATTGACAACCAAGTAACAACAAAAAGATAATAAAAATGCTTTACTAAATGATATTTTTGCAAGAAAGACACATGAGCCTAATGTTTTTGTCATTTAGTCTTTCCCACATAAAATAAAAGAATGAATAAAATATTAATTTCTGCCATACCATAAATCAAAGCCACTTTGGTAGCCAGTATTTTGTATTTGCTTTGCATCAACTTGAGGCATTGAGCAAAGGGAATTCATGCAGGGAACAGATGGCCACCCACCCTCACAGTAGACCTGGCTCCATACACCACCACAAGGCTTTGAATGGAGTTGTGAAATTGAAAGAAATGAAATATTTTTACACAAAAAGCTTGCATCTGCTGGTGGTTTGACTGCTGGGACAAAATAATGCAGCTCTTTTTTTCTATCAGTGGAGATGTGAATGGGCTCTAAGATGGTGTGAAGTAGACTACAGTATAAAGATGCTGTGACATATGTGAATTGAATCAAAATATGCATTATCCATGGCACACCTGCTGATAAATTTATCCAGCCAAGCTCCAACATTAAAAGGTCGAGGTCTGTAATTGCTATCAAATATTTTTTATAAATTCAATTAATTAATTTTCTTTGAATTTTATTTTTCAGCCAAACTATTGCATGTATATATATATCTGTGTGTGTGTGTGTGTGTGTGTGTGTGTGTGTGTGTGTGTGTGTGTGTGTGTGTGTGTGTGTGTGTGTGTGTGTTGACAAATTTGACTGCATTGCCAGACACTAAAACCAAACACTAATACTGTTTTATGCATTTATTGATGTATTTACAGGTCCAGGTTTTTTTTCTAGTTATTATTTTCATTGACTTTTAATTTTAGTTCTGTTTAGTTCAGTCCTGGTAACTACAAATGTCGTGATATGGTCCATCCTATTTTTTTTTACACGAAAAATAACTTTTTTGTGTGTCAGAAGAAAAAGTCCAAAATGTGTAACGTTGTCATGGCCACATGAGTATGTATTATTGGAGTTAATACATACTGGAAGCATGTATTGGAATTATGTGCAGTAATTCAGCATTAGGGCAGCACAGTGGCATGGTGGTTAGCACTGTTGCCTTATAGCAAGAAGATTTGGAGTTCAATTTCTGTGTGGTAAATAGTCTGGTTCTTATATTAGCGCTTTTCTACTCTTCTGAGCACTCAAAGCGCTTTACACAACTTGTGCATTCGCACAAGCACATTGTTCTAAGTGCTTTCTAAGTGACATTCACACTCCGATGGATGCATCGGAGAGCAATTTGGGGTTAATATCTTGCCCAAGGATATTTGGCATGCAGACTAGGGGAAGCCAGGAATCGAACCATCAACCTTCCGATCAGTAGATGACCTGCTCTACCGCCTGAGCTCCACCCCATGGAGTTTGCATGTTCTGCCCTGTGTTTTTGTGGGTTCTCTTTGTACTCTGCTTCCTCCCACAGTCCAAAGACATGCATTTAGTGGGTTAGGATAATTGGTAACTCTAAATTGTCCAAAGGTATGAATGTGAGTGTTGTCTGTCTCTATGTGTTAGCCCTGCAACATACTGGGGACCTGTCCAGGGTGTAGCCTGAATCTCAAAGCTGGAATAAGCTCCAGCTACCCCATGACCCCGAAGAGGATAAGCAGAAGAGAATGGATGGATTTATCATCATCATCATAGTTTATTTATATAGCACTTTAAAAACACACAAGGCTGACCAAAGTGCTGAACAATAGAAATATAAGAGATACAATAAGAATAATAAATACGATAAAATAATAAACATAGCAAAAACAATAAAATATAAGTAAATACATGTCATTTAACCACTGAGTCAAAAGCCAGTGAATAAAAATGTGTTTTCAATCTGGATTTAAAAACCAGCACTGATGTCGATTGCCTAATGTGAAGAGGAAGATTATTCCAAAGCTTTGGAGCCATGATAGAGAGCGCTCCTTCTCCTCTAAGTTTCAGCCGTGATTTGGGGACTGAGAGCAACAGCTGCTCAGCTGACCGGAGCAAACGAGTGGGGACATAGGGCTTCAGCAAATCAGACAAATATGCAGGTGCTAGACCATTTAAGGATTTAAAAACCAATAAAAGAACTTTAAAATGAATCCTAAATTCAATTGGAAGCCAGTGCAGGGAGGCCAGAACCGGAGTAATGTGCTCAAATTTCCTTCTACCAGATAAAAACCGCAGCATTCTGCACTAGTTGCAGGCGTGTCAGAGTGCCCAGTCCAACCCCTATTGAAAGGGAGTTGCAATAATCCAAGCGTGAGGTTATAAAAGCATGGATAACAGTCTCCAAATCAAGGTTTAACCTTCGACAGACATCTGAGTTTGTCGAAGTTGAGTTGAGTTGAGGATTTAAATGAAAATAGTATTTGTACAATTCTAATGAACTTGAAAGTCAATAAAACCTAAAGAATTATGGATTTGATCAGGTGGTCCGGTAATAAAATTGACACCCTTCTCTTCTCAACGAGAAGCTTGGGCTTGGGAGAGCCCGATTGTCCTTCAGAGACATTTGCTGCCGGATACTCAATGTGTTTTCGTGGTGTTTCATTGCTTCTTGTCCTAAAGGATCATGTAAAAAATACCAGTCCCAGCTATTTTGACAAGGTTCCCAGCACCACTGGATAATATGCAACCCCAAACAATGATTTCTAAAGAAATGAGGGGGTGGCTCAGTATTGTTTAAATGTAAAATGATGCAGAAAACTGACTTGGTGACTCCACTGGGATGAAGAAAACAACAGATGTGTGTGGAGAACTAAAAACCTTCCCCAAAACAGAAGCGTCATATCTCTTTATGTTCACTGTTGTAGGTGTGATTAAAGGTCTTTTAAAACAGTGTCTGCTTCTACAGGGGTTTAATTGCACCATACAGGAACATTTGGTTTATTCAGTTCAATTCAATTCATTTTTAATGATATGGTGTCAAATCACAATGGCAGTTGTCTTAAGGTGCTTTATATTGTAAGGTTAAGATAACTATATAACACCTATGAGCAAGTGCTTTGGCGACAGTGGGAAGGAAGAACTCCCTTTTAACAGGAAGCAACTTGTAGCAGAACCAGGCTCAAGGATGGGTGGCCATCTGTCATGACTGGTTTGGGGTGAGAGCAGGAAGGCAGGACAAAGACGCGCTGCGGAAGAGAGCCAGAGATTGATAGCAGATTATTATTGACAGAAAGGAATGAACCAAAGTTTTAATTTACATTTCCTTTTAAGGATTAGGTTAGAAAAATTGTGAAGAGGTGCCTTCTCCAGACACTCATGTGGATTTTGCTAGTATTTTACATTTTCTGGTGTTTTAACAAAATGAAACGTAATAATATGTAAAACAATAGAGACACAAGGTTGTAAAATCAAATCTAGATAAAAACACATCTTAAAATTTATTCTTAGTTGCAGTTTGTCACCACAACTACTCACTAGTCAGTCAAAGGTTGTGCATGAACATTCTCAACCATTGACTTTCATCCACTTTCATGGTGAGTGTTCACATTGCTTGGTGGTAGGGAACCTGTTTCCATAATCGTACATTGATGATAACCCAGCCCTGACCTCACCTGTCCTCCCCAAGGCATTCTGTCCCAATGAGCTCAACTCATTTGATATACAACTCTTTAACAAAGGTGGCTCAAGTCAAGTGGTTGCTAACTGGTTGTATTCTAGCCATATTTTGATATAAAGCCAAAGTTTTTGACTTTCTGCCATTTTAAAGTTAAATGACTATCCTGCAGTAATTGTTCACAAGTTGTGAGTGATTTCTGTGTATGTGTATTGAGATTTTCACAAATTTACTGCAGTTAATTGAACCTTTTTGTGACAAATAGTTTGCATGTAATTGCCAATTTTACCACTTAGTCCATTTCAACATCTTTTCTAACCTTAACCAGAGGTCTTCTGTTGCCAACCCAAGCACAAACATGACCACCCCCTAATCCAGGTTGTCAAATATGACCACTCAAGTTCCTGATCTCTATGTAAAGCTTGCTAAAAGCACTTTCAGAAATGTGGGTGATTCCTATCTGAAGTAGAATCTCAATCGTACTCAAAAGGGTGATTTATACTCTCTGAGTATAAATGTAAGCTCCCCCTTTTTCATGCTCAGAGCTGATCTCATTTGACACATAGTTGTTTTGTATCATGCTACACAGATGTGAAACATCCAGCTGCTCTGACGCCCAGAAACCCAGTCCTGACTTCACCTGTCCTCCCCAAGGACTGCATTACAACAGCACACACACCTATACACACAAACACACACAACTTGCCATCTAATTACCAACCAAACATACCTTCTGCCTGTGTAATTAAGTGCTATAACAGATGCTATGCTAATCCGAGCCAGAGGACTACATCATGACTTCTAAACTTCGTTGTCAACCTGGCAAAAAAACCCATATATAACAGAAGAAGACAACATCTGTTTCAAATTCATGTGGCAAACAGACTTTTTCCACTGACTGACCTGTGAATATGTATTTGCATTCTCTCATTTTTCCAGCTTTGTTACTCTTGGCCTAGAGCAAACCAAGCTGTGCAAACCTCTTCCAAAAAAAACGTAATGAAGGTCGATATGATTTAACTTCAGCTGTTTACTTGATGTTAACCTTAACGTGGCTCACATCAGCCCACATGTTTACTGTTTGGACATTTTAGAATCCATCCACAGATTTTGGATAAATCCAAAGCTGGTTAAAGAGAGGGAGAAAGTGACTTTCTGACAATTGTAAATCACTGGGCTGGAAATATTAACACATGTTGTCAGAAACTCCGACTTTGATGTAAAGTAGGTAGAAGAAATTTAGTTTCTTTTGCCCGTCAAGGAGAAAACTAAGAAGCAGCTGAATCCATTCTGCTTTAGTGGATTTGTAGAGGACTTGTTAAAACACCATGAAAGAGTGTGGGATCCCTAATTAAACGGTTTGTTTGCCTCTGCTGTCCTGAAGTGTACATTGCTAAAGATAATACAGAGCAGTAACAACATCTGAACCAAACTTCACACCACCATTTCAATGATTTCAGGATTCACTCCACAGTAATACCTGCCTCTGGGCACGAGCATGGCCAAACAGAGATGTTGGAAAGAAGAATACTGTTAAAAAGAGCTGGGGCTCTGCAAAAAGCTTCACATATTTGTTTGTGAGAAATTTAAGCATCAGAACGTCTTTCTAAGATTCCAAATTCTCAGTCTGTCACATTTTATTTGTTTGTGCTGTGGAGGAATCAAAGGCTACAGTTTGCAAGAAAACACGGCTTTAACTGCACAGATGCTGAATGCTAAACCATCCCCCTTGCTGCTGTTATGACAAGTGCAGGGATGCGGGAGTGCTGCTATTGTGATATTTGTACAGGGAGGAAAATCTGCTTAAAAGAATCAGGATTCACAAAACTTCATTACTCATCTCTGGTAGAGAAGCGCTGGGTGGGGGTGGAGGGGCTACAGAGCATATCAGAAGGGTTTTTTATTATTTTTTTTATTATTTCTAGCTGCACATGAATGCCATTGTGAAACAAACCCCCTCTGGGGGTGAAAACAAATGAAGCAGAGAGCAAAGAGGAAAACGGCTAATTTCATGTAAACATAAATGCGATGGTTCCTCATTAGAAGTAAGAGTGGGAGGAAAACTTGCAGGCTCCTGCAGTCTTGTGCACTTGGAAACAAAGTCATGATGTTTGTTGAAAGAGAATCCGTTCCTGCTGGTAGAAAAGCCACACATATACAGTTACACATACACACAAACAATCACGCACACACAAATACATGTCTACCGAGCAACACATAAATCTGAACTGGTATTTATTAAAGCAACGGCAGGTCATCAGCTGCCGTAATTATGATGATGAGCAGGAAATCAGCAGGTTTTGATAGCAAAGAGGAAGCGTGGAAATACATCAAAGTACACCACAGAGGAAGCAAATTATATTTAAATCGAGTCGATTTTTTACAAAGGCAGTCATTTACCATGAAACGGTACAAGCATTCAATTAAACATTTGAAAGCAGGGTCAGGTAAAGGATGTCATCTTGCAACCACTGCAAGGTTGCACCAACACACACACAGCCACCAACACACACAGGCACACACTGAGTCTGATTTGTTGGAGCTAAAATGGATGGGAATAAACCACAAGAGCTTAGTCAGTGTGGCTGCATACTAATCAGTGTGTTACCCATGGGAAAACTCTACCCCCGCCCTACTAATAGGTGCATGTGGGTTGAGAATGCATACACAAAGTCACCTTCTCCACCCCATGTCGCCCATCACCGGAGCTATGTTTATGCTTGCTTGTATTTGATTGCAAAATGTATTCATGGGGACTGGATAGGGAAATTGAATCTGGAAATATTTTACCTCTGTCCAGTGTCTCGTAGTTGATCATCGGTGATGTGAGTGGAACAGTGAGCAGGACTTTAAGCATTCAGCAGGTATAAAGTGTGGTGTTTGCACAAAAAGAATTTAAACTTCTAAGTAAGAAAAAGAGAAGGAAACGAGGACAGAAAAACTACTTTACCTTTCTGATGGCCTCGTCCCAGTGTCACAAAACCAGAAGAGATAAAGTTGTGAAGGTCAGCGCCTCCACTGCTTCTGACGCTCTCTTTTCCGTAGTGGAGACCTGATCACATACAGAGACACACAGAGGCAAGCATGTAGAGCCACAACACAGAAACATTATAACACAGCAGTTGGGGAGACCTGAATGCACAGTGTTAGTGTTCTGAATCCTGAATATGAACGTTTAAATTTTGTGTAACCAGTAGGTAACTTGTGTCTGAGATACTGAGGGCGTGCTGTCCAAGATGTGTACTTGCATTTACGCAGCATTTTCCCAGTCTCACTGACCGCTTAAAGCACTACAAGTGGCATTTTTAATCATACATCACATTATTCTATGCACTTCAAACACTTTATACCTCACGTCCATGGCCTATTAACCAGTTAACATATATGACCTTGGGACAGAGGAAATAAGATCAACTGAAAAAAACCCATGCAGGTCTAGCAATAACATTACAAACTCCACACAAAACAACTCCAGCTAGGGTTCAAACCAGGAACCTTCTTGTGTGAGGCAACAGTACTAACCACCATGCCAATCAATAAAGAAGGGAGCTTTATCCCACCAAAATATCCTGTTATGCAGAAGTGACTAAATACACCCATTTTCCCTGATTAATAAGAAGGCATAATATTGCAGTAATTTTTAAACGTCATAAGGGAATGATGTCAAACATAAGCATCTGACTCACAATGAGATGTTAAGCTAAAAATTAACAAGCTTTATTTAAATATGCTTAAATTTGGATATTGTTGGAGGCACACTTGCTTTTCCTGCAGCAACTCAAAAATTTTAAAATTCAAAGAGACAAGGGGAAAACTGTGTGTTACAGTCAACAATTGGTGGTCAACATGAGTTTTTTGCCATATCCACACTGTGTTTAGACTGTTTAAGTCTGGACAGTTAAGGTTAAGAAAAAAGCAACATGAAACACAATGGCGACATTGAGCCAGAGGGACAAAAATGCTAAACCATGTGCAATGGAAGACAACGTGGGAAATAATCTGCTAGCACTTCCAGGGAAGGCAACTGTAAAAGTAAAGTATAAAGTATAATCGAACCTTTGCAATAATGTTGACCATCCCGTTGAAGCCTTACCCTTTCTGAAAGTAGCATATTCAATCACTTGTGGGACTATAACAAATTAATATTTTCATTTTTTACTCACTTGTTATTTTAGTTTAGTTTAGTTTATTTTAGATTATTTTGTAATCGGAAGGTTGCCGGTTCGAGACCCGGCTCGGACAGTCTCGGTCGTTGTGTCCTTGGGCAAGACACTTCACCCGTTGCCTACTGGTGGTGGTCAGAGGGCCCGCTGGCGCCAGTGTCTGGCAGCCTCGCCTCTGTCAGTGCGCCCCAGGGTGGCTGTGGCTACAATGTAGCTTGCCATCACCAGTGTGTGAATGTGTGCGTGAATGGGTGGATGACTGGATATGTAAAGCGCTTTGGGGTCCTTAGGGACTAGTAAAGCGCTATATAAAGACAGGCCATTTACCATAGTAAATAAGCTGGTACTTA
Source organism: Maylandia zebra (assembly GCF_041146795.1). Lineage (NCBI taxonomy): Eukaryota > Metazoa > Chordata > Actinopteri > Cichliformes > Cichlidae > Maylandia > Maylandia zebra. The sequence continues at coordinate 4,689,382 of NC_135174.1, read as the reverse complement.
TGTAGTGCTTTTCTACTCTGTTCATGCACTCAAAGCGCTGTCTATGAGCTTCATTCATCTATTTACACAGATTCATACAAATGCTTTTATTTAACATTCACAAACTAAATTCAGGGTTCAGTCACACTCCAATGTCGTGTACAAAGCTCTCCGATTATTAAATGACTCGTTTTACCTCCTGAGCTGCAGCCACTTGATATGAAATGTTAGAAATTAACTATAAAAGCTACCTGCTTTCTCCCAGAACTCATATTCAAATGTCAAAAGGTGGCGCCCATTACAAGTGAATCTGACAGTTAGGACAAAGATTTAATTTATTAGTTTGACTCAGTGTTTGGTGACAGGATAGAATACTTTACGGTTATTGAAAATGCACAATCAGACTAATGGCAGAGATTGGACATTTAGATTATTGCTTTTACTGTGTTGGCATGTAATTGTCCGTGTCATTGTAACTCTTTTATATCACTGAAAAGCACAAATATCACAGATTTTTTCATTTTCTTTGTGACACTGACGCAGTAAAATGTAACATTTACACAAAAAATGACATATAGAAATGTATAGAAATTACAAAGCTCAAAAAGTTATGTATCAGTTTTTAATGGAAACTAAATATAGAACCACTTTAATACTGATAGAACCCTTGGAATATAATATATATACTAACGTATAAAATCAACAATGTTTCACTTTAAAAGAACATTTGCAGGGCAGCTAAATTGTATTTGAGTGTTTCTATCAAATTTCTTATTTGCCTCAGATGTGTTTTGTTTGTTTTTTTTGTGCCAAATATAAAATTTTCCCATGGTGTCATTACCCCTCAGACATGGATTGAGGGGAAGTGGCTGAAATGTGAACAGCAGCTGCAAACACAGTGCTGTGATATTCAAAAAAAAAAAGGAAGAAGAAGAAACAAAGCAATATGTTTCCACCACCCACATACTAGTGCACTTTGAACTCAATCACACCTCTCCCTGTGTTGCCTTCATGCTGCAGATAGAATATCTACAAGGGTTATTTTACGCATTCAGTCATACCAGCATGCATGTATATATATCACATGCAGAATTGCTAGTGCTGCTGCACTATTGTCTTCTTTTGTCATATTTGTCATTGGTAGGTAACTCCACAGGCCATTGTAACGACCCTGGAAAAACCATTCAAAAGTGATCAGAATCCACCTTTTTTCCCCTCCCGCTTTCTCTCCCACTGCTCACTACTGAGAGATAGCATGAAGAGTCTGCAGAGAGAACGTTGCACATTATTAATTTATCCTCCTTGATACAAAGAAAATCGTGACTTTCACCTCAATGATGTACTATGGAAATGAACAGCCGCTGGAGCCAATGCACGCTGAGGATTCATATGGTAATATTTTTTTTAATCTGACCTCTTCACTGCACACCTACACCTCTGAAATTGGAAAAATGTGAATAATAAGATAATTATATTATGAACAAAGCCTGATGTAGTGCAGCTTGGCAGGCATTGGAGAGACTATCTGAATCCAAGGTCGATTAAGGTCCAACACAGCCAGGCAAAAGTAATTTGATTCAATTCAATTCAGTTAAGTTTAATTTTTCGAACATCAATTCACAACAACGGTCACATAGAGATGCTTTATACTGTAATTTAAAGAACCTACAATATTAGAAAGAAACAGAAACAATCACATGACCCCCTTTGAGCGAGCACTTGGTGACAGTGAGAAGGAAAAACTCTCTTTTAAGAGGAAGAAAGCTCTGAAAGAAACAGGCTCAGGGAGCGGCAGCCATCTGCAGAGAACTGTTGGGGGTGAGGGGAAGAGACCAGTCGGGACAAAAGACAGATTACGAGAGAGAGAGTTCAATTCTAACCTATGATTAAATGCAGTAGTAGTGTATAAACACCAGTTAAAAGGAATGAGCAGCCAAGCAGCCTGAGCTTATTGCAGCATAACTAAAGACTGGTTCAGGGTCAACTGATTCTCCCTAACTATGAGCTTTATCAAACAGGAAAGCTTTATGCCTAATCTTAAAAGCAGAGGCAGTGTCTATTTCCCAAATCCAAACTAAAGGCTGATTCCATGATGCGGCTTGATAATACAAGATATTATATGTGAGGAGAAGGATTTTAAATTCAACTCTGAGCTGAACAAGGAGTTGATGAGGAGAAACTAATATGGGAGGAATGTGGTGTCTCTTTCCAGTCCTAGTTAGTACTCTTGCTGCGGAGCTCTGGATCAACTGAAAGCTTTTTGGGAAGCTTTTAGAGCAAACTGATAAAAATGAATTATTATAGCCTTGAAGTTATAATTGCATGAATCAGTGTCTGAGACAAGATGTTTCTAATTTTAGCAAGAATGCACAAATGAATCAGAGTGATCCTATATATTTGTTTGATGTGCTCACTGAAGGACATTTCCTGGTCACAAATGACTCCAATATTTCTCACATTATTACTGAAGGACAAGGTAATGCCACCTAAAGTAAATATCTGGTTGGATACCATGTTTCTAAATGTCCTAAATGTTTCAGGCCAAGTATACTAACTTAAAAAATGCCTGTAGTTTAACTAGGTGATTTGTACCATGAGACTTCATGGATAAATAAAACTGGGTTTCCCCTGCATAGCAATGAAAATGTGTGCAGTCCTTTCTAATAAAATTCCCTAAAGGAAACATGTACAATGTAAAAAGTATTGGTCCCAGCACAGTCCTCTGTGGAACTCCATGACTAACTTTTGTGTCTGAGGAAAACTCCCCATTTACATACACAAATTAGACTCTGTCAGATTGATATGATTCAAAGCACTGGGCTGAGATCGAACAGGAACAATACAGAGGTGAGGCCACTGTCAGACGCCAGTCACTCATGCTGTTTCTGTGACATGATGTACTCTAACTCCTGACTGAAACGCTTTCCAATAAAACAACATTCCTTTGTAAATGATCAGTTAACTGTTTGACAAAGATTTTTTTTAAATGATAGGAAGGTTGGAAACTGTTTTTTTATGGCTGGATTGAGTAAGGGCCTTAAAAGCGTGTGGTTCACAGCCTGTTAATAAAGATGGATTAATCATATTTAAAATTAAATCATTCATAAATGGTGAAACTTTTTTTTAACAATCTTGTAAGGATGGAGTATTGATGTTTTAAAGGAAGACATTATTGAAGTTAACTCTGAAAAATTGATTGGAGAGAATGACTCTAAGTTCCTCTGCTTAATGACACATCTGTGGGATAGCTGTGAATATTTTTTTTCTCTATTGGTTAAAATATGTAAAGAAATTCATAAAGTCCTTGCTAATTTAGGTCAAAAAGGAATAATTGGCTCAAGAGAGCTCTGACTCCGTCAGCGTGGCTACAGTGCAGAAAAGAAACCTGGGGTTGTTTTCCTTGATCGTACCAAATAGTAAACGTTCTAGCTTTATGGAAGACTCTTATTGTGGTACAGTTTTGGATTTTTGATTTTTTTCTACCCAAATTAAGATCTTTAATGCAATTTTCTCTCCAAATGATGTTATCTACTTTAAGGCACAGATTTATCAGTTACGCAAGGTACCAACCTCTGTCACCAGTATCGATCTCTGATTTGTTGCCTTCTTTTTTGGAGCAGCCAAAGTATCTGGGGTTGTAACCTGAGTATGATTAAAGGCATGGCTGGGCTTATTTATATTTTCTCTAATAAAAAATTAAATGAGGTGTTAAGGCTGGGGGTGGCTGTAGCTCTGGAGGTAGAGGTTCGATCCCTGGCTCCTCCAGTTTGCTTGCCAAGTATCCTTGGGCAAGATACGAACCCCAAGTTGCTCTCCGATGCATCCATCAGAGTATGAATGTTCATTAGGAAGCACTAAAACAGATAACACCTGATTTTTGGCTTCTCTGATAAGGGTGGACAAAGTTCAGAGTGGCTTTCAAATGATTCATAACTCTGTCCAGGTCTTTGGTTGATTAATAAGTAAAATAAGTAAAAGACTGCTGCCACTCCTCTCCTTGGCCTCTGACAGTATGACTTGTGGGTGCTAATTTATTTAAACTAACATATTCACATTGTTGTAACAAGGTTTCCTATGGAAAAGAAAATCATCATTCTGATCAATTATTTATTGATTTATAAATAGTGATTTATAAGAAAGAGAGCTAATATTTAATATTGCACATTCATTTACTTTTAAGTGTACTTAATGGTATTTGATCAATCCTCTGTGAATTTTAAGTCTGCTTCCTAAATTAAACCGTAATACCATTTATATGCTGGTTTTAGAGAATGATCAGAACTATATGTGTCATTTTGATAAAGCCATTTGACTGTAGCTCAGTGTCACATATCTCATTCTTTTTCAGTTTCTCTGTTATATAAGCTGAAACCTCTAAAGGAAACATTTTCAGTGATACCTTGGAAAATACATGCCCCTGCCCTCTCATGAAACTAATTGTGCAGTGCAGTCCTAAGTTCTAACCCACTCTGGGCTGTCTTAAACCACAACAGCTGCGGGATATAGTTGGATTCCTGCCTCTGCACCTGAAACACATTTACTGTATCCACATACACACATATGTCTGGCACTCGGGGTGCCAGAAGTCCAGCTGTATAATAAGGGGCAATAATGAGATCTAGGGCAGGAGACAATTAGGTGGAGTCTCTCAGTTGCTCAGGTTAAACACAGGTGCACTCAAGAGAAAGCTTCTAATAAACATGTTGATGCAGTCAGCACAGAAATGTTGTTTTTAACATGGGGCCTGATGATTATCTGGCCAATGGGGAGCCAGTGAGGTCACAGCGGAGATGTTATTGCTGCACACTTCAAGGATTAATTGGAAAGAAGCAGCAAGAAGAGGAAGCAGATGTTTGTTACATGTGTGTAGTAGTGGTTGAGGCGGGATGCCTCACTGAATATAATTATAAAAGTGCCTATTGGCAAATAATTAGAGTAATTAATTCACTGTTTTGTTGTTTAGGCAAAATTTGGGGTTTATGTGGAAAGAAGGTGCTACACACAGAACGCTTTTAAAAATATGTATCTGAAGATCACGTCATAACCGCCAAACAGCCGAAAATGTTGTTGTATCATCACGACCTCTAATTGTCCACAGCAGCTGACCTTTAAGCTCGAGAGTCATCGCATAAAAGGAACTGACAGCTCACATCCCTTCAGTGCTGCATACAGTGCAGATATATAAATACCAGCTCAAGGCTTTTCAGCTGCTACGAGAACCCTAACATGCGGCGATTCAATGAACTCAACACCATAAATTATAATCCAATCTTTAATTCAACTCATTACAAGTTTATTGTTGTAGTTCACCCATTCTACTTTTGAAAACTGGGCCTGACCACTCAAGACGTTGCTCATTAGGAGATGGAGGATTCTTTCATTCTCTTCTGCATTTAACAGGGAGACAAACATAAGATCTCTCAAAGATCTGATCTCTCTTTCAGTAAGAGTACTACCAATCCCTGCAAGTGTTCTAAGTGAAGTGAATGCTTTTAAAACACTGTGATATTAGGGAATTCTAGTTGGCCTGCCTATAAGGAACAAATGCGCTTGACTAGTATTTTTTGGTTTCTGTACCTGAAAACTTTACTTCATCATTCTCTGCATTAGGAAACTGTCAGACAGTAAACCAAGCAACACTTTAAAAACCCTCCGAAAAACAGGCAACTCTTTGCCTGTGGTTTGTGGTGAATAAATCAGCTTCATCTGAAGAGAGCTGTGGGCCAAACTGCATTACTCAGAGAGGCGGTTATTGTTTACTTTAACCGACGGCAAACTCCTGCAAAGGTATCTGCTCCTCCCTTTCAAGGCCGGCTCCTTGTTGTGGCTCCGGGGTGCTCTGTGTTTACACCCCGACCTAAAAGAGGATCTGAGCCACACAACAATGCAGAGTGGATTCGAATAAAAATAGAAGCACTTGCGCTGGTATCATATTATGCTGTCTGTACTGTTTTTGCTGTAGGCCGCTCTTTTTTTTTATTTAAAAAAAATGCAGGGATGTTTTGCAATGCACCAAGGGTACCATGTTGCCACACAAGATCTGTGATGTGAAAAAATAAATCAGCGTGTATTTTTAGAAAAGGGCTGAAATAAAGGATTTTAAAATATGTTGGGGAGGACATCTCTGCAGCTAAGAGAGACCGGACATGTTTAAATGCAAAGATCAAAGAAGATATGGCTGTTATACCCACTTTAGACATAAGTTGACAGGATCCTCTTGGGCCCCTTAGCCTTTTACTTCATGAGGTCTGTCCACCTGATATAAAAGTGTCTCAGAAAGCCTCTGGATGTGAAGTGCCAGCAGCAACAGTTCCACCCGAGAACCCTCTCCTTAAGAGGCCTGCCTTGCCATTCTGTGCCAAATGCCCATTTAGGCGTACATGAATATGCATTTTCTATGTGAGCGAGTGGACTCCCTCTCTGTTCTCTCAATTTATATGCACACATTAACGACACTTGTGCCCGCACTGTCACTGCCTTTCATGTCCAACCCCATCAGGACGGCTGAGGTCCCTGATGTGGAGGGGGTGGGTTTTTCTATTTTATCTAGGATAGACTGAGCAGAGCTGGCGCAAGTTGTATTCTCTTTGCAGTGACTCTCTGCAAGCAGGCAAAACACAGGCGACAGAGCAATATAAAGATAAAGCGATGCCCGAGCTCATGTGAGGAAAAAAACATGCAAGTGTGCACTGAAGGCAGGCTGACATGTGCAGCTTTGCATCTGCCCTCTCTCCCTCTCTGTGCATGGGCCGGCAAGTGACCATTAAGGATAGACCAATTCATTCACTAAGCTGAGGAGACATTAAGTGAATGAATGCAGACTGCAGCTGCAACAAGCACTGTACTGCAAGAAAAATGCCCCCCCCCCCAAGTGTGTGATAGATGTGAAAGTGACAGAAAGAGGCCAAGTTTACATGACATTCAAGCAGCTGCAAACCCAAATAAAGCTGAGAATATGCACAATCTATTATTTAAAGATGAGGATGCAGAGAGACTGTTGCTGTCTTGTCACACAACTCAGCCATAACAACTTCATGTACTGTGTTAGGTTCTGTGCTGCTTACATCTACAGCTCAGAAAATAAACATTTTAGCTATAATATTCTCTTTGCTCACATTTTCTGAAGGTCGTTATGACTCTCTCATCGATTAATATAAATATGTTGTTATATGATTGGTTTCTAATTAAAACATTTCAAAAAGAGTGGAAAAATAGGCATGGATTAAGATTTAATCGAGGGATAGGTGGGGGTGGCATCTTAGGGGATAGCATCAGGCAGTTTATTTCCTACATTCTGGACTACATTTGTGCACCAGTTTATATACAGGGAGTGCAAAATTATTAGGCAAGTTGTATTTTTGAGGAATAATTTTATTATTGAACAACAACCATGTTCTCAATGAACCCAAAAAACTCATTAATATCAAAGCTGAATGTTTTTGGAAGTAGTTTTTAGTTTGTTTTTAGTTTTAGCTATTTTAGGGGGATATCTGTGTGTGCAGGTGACTATTACTGTGCATAATTATTAGGCAACTTAACAAAAAACAAATATATACCCATTTCAATTATTTATTTTTACCAGTGAAACCAATATAACATCTCCACATTCACAAATATACATTTCTGACATTCAAAAACAAAACAAAAACAAATCAGCGACCAATATAGCCACCTTTCTTTGCAAGGACACTCAAAAGCCTGCCATCCATGGATTCTGTCAGTGTTTTGATCTGTTCACCATCAACATTGCGTGCAGCAGCAACCACAGCCTCCCAGACACTGTTCAGAGAGGTGTACTGTTTTCCCTCCTTGTAAATCTCACATCAGATGATGGACCACAGGTTCTCAATGGGGTTCAGATCAGGTGAACAAGGAGGCCATGTCATTAGTTTTTCTTCTTTTATACCCTTTCTTGCCAGCCACGCTGTGGAGTACTTGGACGCGTGTGATGGAGCATTGTCCTGCATGAAAATCATGTTTTTCTTGAAGGATGCAGACTTCTTCCTGTACCACTGCTTGAAGAAGGTGTCTTCCAGAAACTGGCAGTAGGACTGGGAGTTGAGCTTGACTCCATCCTCAACCCGAAAAGGCCCCACAAGCTCATCTTTGATGATACCAGCCCAAACCAGTACTCCACCTCCACCTTGCTGGCGTCTGAGTCGGACTGGAGCTCTCTGCCCTTTACCAATCCAGCCACGGGCCCATCCATCTGGCCCATCAAGACTCACTCTCATTTCATCAGTCCATAAAACCTTAGAAAAACCAGTCTCGAGATATTTCTTGGCCCAGTCTTGACGTTTCAGCTTGTGTGTCTTGTTCAGTGGTGGTCGTCTTTCAGCCTTTCTTACCTTGGCCATGTCTCTGAGTATTGCACACCTTGTGCTTTTGGGCACTCCAGTGATGTTGCAGCTCTGAAATATGGCCAAACTGGTGGCAAGTGGCATCTTGGCAGCTGCACGCTTGACTTTTCTCAGTTCATGGGCAGTTATTTTGCGCCTTGGTTTTTCCACACGCTTCTTGTGACCCTGTTGACTATTTTGAATGAAACGCTTGATTGTTCGATGATCACGCTTCAGAAGCTTTGCAATTTTGAGACTGCTGCATCCCTCTGCAAGATATCTCACTATTTTTGACTTTTCTGAGCCCGTCAAGTCCTTCTTTTGACCCATTTTGCCAAAGGAAAGGTAGTTGCCTAATAATTATGCACACCTGATATAGGGTGCTGATGTCAATAGACCACACCCCTTCTCATTACAGAGATGCACATCATCTAATATGCTTAATTGGTAGTAGGCTTTCGAGCCTATACAGCTTGGAGTAAGACAACATGCATGAAGAGGATGATGTGGACAAAATACTCATTTGCCTAATAATTCTGCACTCCCTGTATTTTCTGCACTAGTTTCCACTTTAATATATACTGCAATATAATGTACTGAGACTCTTTGGCACTGTAGTGCTTTCAATTAAATTTTCATGACGTTTTTTACATTCAACACTATAACTTCCACATCTACACTTACATGTTCTCCTACTGTACAATGAGCTGACAATATTGGCTGCCATCAGGCTGCTTTTGTGCCTTTTCTCAGGTGAAGTAACCTGCGTAATCGTCCATGTATGTATGAGAATTCATTTATTTGCCCTGGATTTGGGGGCTCAGATGTGTTTTAGTATGATACACATATTTATGGAACTGACTGAAAGTGAGAACAGCCAACATTATCTCAAGGTCAGTTAGCAAACTAGCAACCATATTTCCAAAGGTAAAAAACAGTGGCTCACAATATCCTTTCACTTCTGATTTCTCCAACCTGCTCATTTTCTCACAGCATCCGAGCTGTGAAGCTGCTGGCAGAGATCAAAACACTTTGTCTCAAAACTTTGTCCACTAATCTGAGGTTCGATCTCCAGCTCTCTCAGTCCACAAGTCAAAGTAGCCTCGGAAAAGGTACTACACAGCAAATTGTCCGATGCCTGCATTGGAGTATTTGAATGACAGATAGCCCTCAAAGTCCGAAAATGCTTTGAGTGCTCATTCAGAGTATCAAAGTGATATATATACCCTGTCCAACTATAGTTTGGATATAATAAGAATTTCTATACAGCAAGATGATTTCTAAACAGAGATAACTGCTTGTTTGTCATTTATCACAGTGTGAAAGCATCCAAGCAAACACTTTGACTCTGAGTAACTGTTAGCTGATTGTCTTTTATTGAGGCCTTGGATGACAACATGACAGTTCAGCCTTCCCACGTGTTGCTCGAATGTCATTCTTAGACTTTTTTTTAGCTAAGGGAAGTTTGCGTATGAGAATTATTTTATATTGTTCTGTTATTTTAAAAATGAAACTAAATTTTCTTGCTGAACTCATGAAAAGTTAAGCTGTCATATACTGACGTATGTAAAGACAGTTTCTTCTGGCTTTTAATTTTAGTTTAGTTTATATAACTTGCAGGAAATCCCCCAGCCGGACTTAAAAATTAAAAAACACAATTTGTAGTTACTTACCAGTGTCAACCACCTGAGCTTTAAATTAGGGGTATATGTATAGCAAGGGGAAGTTTCTTCTCTGACAGTAAATACATAGATAAATTAATAGATCATGCCACAGAAAACGTTACACAGCAGTAAAGTCTGCCGTGCGTTCAGAGCTACATCACCTTTAATTTTCTACTCCGTATCTCTGCATTTGCTCATCCTGCACAGAGGCTTAACATCTTTCTGTTTTTCTTTCCATCTCAGCAACTCCATTGTAATATCTCATTATTTTCCATCTGTGTCCCTCTCCCCAAGTGGCTTTGTATCTCTCCATCTGATAACACCTGCTTTGTCTGTGAACCTGCCAGTGCTGCCTGGATTCTGTGTCCGTTTTTCAGGCCATATTAATGACTCACACTCCTGTCTGTTCTTGCAATTGCAAGGTTAAATGACTCCGTGTGTGTGCTGACTGAGTGAGAGGTCATCACTTCCAGCCTATCAGAATCTGCTGGGCAGGTCTACCTTTGCTAATCTGTCCTTTAGTCTCGCTGTTGCTCTCTCTTCTCTTTTGCTCAAATCAGATGATTACAGGATGTTACCACGGAAGATTAAAATGCTGAAAGGGTCAGTACAGTGGCTGCGATTTGAATGGTATTGCAGAATTTTACACACAAATAATGATGATATGCTGCAAATGCATTGCACAAAAATGCTCTCAAAGACACAGGCACAGGGTTCAGCTGCTGAAATGTCCCTTCAGCCATAAACATAAGCTTTAGAGCTTCGAGTATAGAGAGGAGAGCAAGAAGAGCTCTTACCATGGTTGGATTTGGAGGTGTGAACAGGGGTGTAGTGGTTCTTGGATGAGGTTCTGACTGGTGTGTTGTCTTTGGGTGAGCCATTCATGGCTGCAAAATTCTCACAGTCGTATTGTGATATAGGGATGGGCCCCTGCTGCCTCAGGATGTCTGCAAGGGCCCTAAAAACAGACAAGCACACAGCAAACAAGTGTGAACATTACACCAAAAAGGAGGCTTTTCCTCTTTGTACAGGTTGTCTCTGTGCATGCATCTGAACACAGTTAAAAACCAGACGTGGATTGTTGAAACAGTGTTGCGCTATTATGGGTAATTCAGGGCTGCTCCGTTTCTTGTTCTTCTGTCTCTCTCTCTCTTTTCTTTTTTTTCTTTTTTTAACACGTCTGGGAACATGACGAATGTTCATTTGCAAGAGAAACAGCGTTGGATGTGTGAGTATCTCAGCTAATTGGGTTGAATTTGAATGTTTTTCAGACCGCACCAGGTGCATGTGGAAGGATGAAGCCCTCAAGGGGGGTGAAAGAGGGAGAGAAGCAATCATGATGAAAGAAAGTAAAAAAAATGTTTGTTTGCTTTTTTTCTGACATCATACTTAGAAAAAATGGGGGGAAATCTAATTACTTTGAAGGCGCCGCAGCATCTCAAAGCTTTTGTACGACAAATATATTGGTGGTTTAACCTTTGCCTTTAAATTAATATCTTAGCTTCACTTTACCTCCCCCCTCTCCCCACCTCAGCGATTCATCCCTTTCCCACCCTGCCCTCCTTTGTGACCCTTATGGAATGTGGTGGTGCCAGTGGTGCATGCGTGTCACACAGCCTTGATACAGCCAAAACATTAATGCAAACATCATCTATTATTCACAGACTTAAGATTGCTCAAGACTGTGAATAATGCATTCAGTAATAATAAAAAAAACAATTCAATGTTGAAGATCTTATGTGTCAGCATTTGTTCGTGTTGGTCTGCCCGTGTTTGATGGGGCCAGTATGAGGAGATGGGATGCAGTTGTGCCATCTCTGCTAAGCATCCTCATCCACCTCCTCACCTGAACACATCAGACAGCCATGTGCTGATGTGTAGAGGCTGAAGAGAGGGCTGTCAAGTATGATTCTTGACAGCTGGCTGGTTGCCTCCTGAGCCCAGTATGCAGACTAGTGTTAGACTCCAGCACTAGTTACAATTACTTTTTCTTTTTTCAATTCTGCAATATGAACTAAAAAACATAAAATATAAACGTTGGCCATTAGTCCTTCTCACTCCCACTCATAGCAGATGCACGCACTTGTTTCAGGAGCACCAGCCTACCACAATCAGTATCAGTATGATAACACTCTTTCAACTTCTCTCTATAATTATTTTAGGCTTTGGTTTTTCTGGGATTTAACATCTGCTGCAGATCGAACACAATTTGATCTGAGAAGTGCTGCCTGTTAGATAACAGTCTGTTCATTCATTCCAGCGCTTTACCAGCCTCATTTTCACTTCGTTAGCGCTGATGGAGAGGAAGAAAACAAGTTGCTTGCTTGAAAAATATCGCATTTGACAGCACTTTGGGCCTGTTTCTTTGACCTTTAGCCCCTGCCTGTAAATGGACTCTACATCTCTGTGCATATTATGGTCTGTCCAGTTATACATATGCATGAAGTGCAAAAGGCAGACTTTTAATATGCAGCTTTGTTTCTTGATTAAAGGGAGCATGTTAAGCAGAATTATTACAGTCTTCCTCCCACTCACCTGTGTATATTCATTTCTTGAGGCGGCTCTGTGGCTTTGTCATATGCAACTTTGGCCGACACTCCCAACACTATGATGAAGGCTATGATCCCACAGGTGATGTAGACCGCCGTGTTGGTCTGATCCATGGAGAGATAGGGATCATTGGTCGGGATGGGGGACGGAGTGGCCGTCTCCAACCAGCCCGGCGTTACGTAGTTCGTGCACGCAGTCTGATCAAGTCGGTCTTTCTTATACTCGCAGCAAAAGCGCAGGAAGCACGTCCCGCAGCAGTACCGGTGATCTGTGTTGTTGCACTCGAACGCACTGTCAAACTGCCCGCTTACATCGAAGTAGCCCTTGCAGGACTCGTGTTTCCTGACGGGCGACGGTTTTGGAGTCTTCTGCGGGACGACCGTGGGGATAGCGGTGGCTTTCGGAGCCTTCCTGGTCGCCTGCTTGGGTTTTTTACCGCCCGTTGCGGCGCTCAAGACGCACAGGGGGTCCAGGTAGATCAGCAGCAATAAAAGGTACCTTATCCCCATGATAATGTGAAGAAGTCTTCCAGTGTTATGTGCTTGCACAGACACTTCAACTCTGGTTAAACGCTCAAAGGTTCAGTCTCGTGCAAGTCTTCCCCTATTCGGTCAGTGTCCTGTGCAGCCGTCATGCTGAATGCAACTCTGTGCGGACTGTTGTCAAGGGCATTCTCTGCAGTTATTATGCAATGGACACACTAAAGCCCATTGCGAGCCTTCGCCGAGTGTAGACAGGAGAGCACAACCATATCTTGACCGGGCTCAGGAACTGACAGCCGCCCGGGCTCTGCGCGTTCTCCCCGCCTCTGCTGAGCTGTTGCGGCGCGTCGCTATCCGAGGTGCTGATATCTGGAGCCCACAGTCAGCTCCGTTAAGAGTCAAAGTTAGGCTGGGGGAACAAATAAAACAAATGAGCTCATTAGGTATTATCCTCACGTCAGAAGCGCGTCATTAATTCATTTTTCTACCCGTATAAATATCCCGACACATTTGAGCCATGAATTTGAGTTCGTTCGTGCAGTTTGCGCGACACCTCGAACTTGATAACATTCCACCCACACATCACAGGATCGTCCAAATGAATCTGGTGTGTTATCTTTATGTTAAGCATCACACCCGAGCATTGCAGTACTAAACTAAACGTGGCGCCAAGAGCATTCCAGTCATTAATTTCAAAGAGGATTCAAAGTAAGTTGACGACTTTTATTTTTCTCGATATATTCACGGTATTTTAATTCGGAGTGGGAGTATGAAAAGCCAGCCTACCTCTGTTAGGATACCCACTGGGGAGTTGCTCTGTGTCTGGGTCTCTGAAAGTCTCTCTCCCTATCTCTCTACTTCTCCTCTCCTCTCCTCCTTCTTGGTTTTCTCCCTCCCTCTTGTCTTACATCACTTCGGTGCTGGCGTCAGAACTCAGCCATGTATCGGTAAATTGCACCCCCGTCTTCTTCTTTTTTCTCCTTCTCCTCCTCCAAGCAAGCCTGGTTATTGGCATTAACACTTCTAAATTAAATGGCTGCACAGACCTCTTGTTCGCTGGCGGTATCCGGCAGCATCCTTCACTCTCCGCATGGGTTGCATGCTTATTCGTGCTTGCAGTCTTCTGCGCAATTTCCTGACCTTTCTGTGCGACTGGCTGTTATCATTTTGTGGCTTAATGTCTGTAAACACGCATTGTTTTCAGGAGGAATCAACACTAAGCTGTGCTCCCGATCACAGTTAACACACTCATTATTCCAGATTAAGTCATTCACGTTGGCACTGTAGCCAAGCCTGGTACCTGGGGGATTGTGGAAAACTGATAGGGCTAAATTACCAGTCAAGTGTGTGTTCAGCACTGTTGCACTGAAATGCACACTTCCACAAACAGATCTCCCTTTTTCTTTTTTAAACGGCGGTCAGGAATGCAAACCGCCCATGCTTTTATTTCCAAATAAACCCCTTCACTAATTAACACACATTCAGCTATAGAAATCGGCAGGTACAGAGCCGGGTTATAATGAAGAGCTGCATACATCGCTCCTAGCGCTTGAAAGCAGAGTTATACTACACATCATATTCGCACCCAACACTTTCTCGCCTTCTGATGACAAACTGCCAGGGGTGTCTTGACAGCAACAGCTTCAGAAAGGTGTGGAAGCTGCGGGGTGAGAGTGGGACCTTAAATCGCAGTTATCCTCCATAGCTGGAAGCGCACAGCAACGTGAGGAGAATTCAGCGTGTTGTTAATGACGAGTATTTCTGGTAGGCAGCGGGCTGTAATGATGTGAGACAAAGGAGCACTAGTAAAGATCAGACAAGAGAGAATGTTGTGAGAACTTGAAGAGAGAGAAAGAAGAAGAATCGACTAGAAGTGTTTTATTATTTGCAAACCTCATTTGATTACACGTTTATTAAAGTTATAGCTAAGTGCGATTATGTTTGTGGCTTTTATTGCATTTTCAGAAATCCACTCTCCCACACAACATAATTCACAGTGGAAAGACTGAGCAAAGACTTTGGTGGAAAGACTTTGTATGAAGCTACTAACCTTATAGACCTAAATAAGTACACTTCCCCCCCCCCCCCCCCCTTACTTTAACTCCCCGAGTTCTGAAATCCCAATCAGTGAAGACCCACTCTAAGTGTTTCAGAGACAAGCAAAAAGAGAATGTTTTAGTATTTTGTCTTCCAGTTGCCAGTGCATGGAATAACAATTTAAGAAAAAGAGTTGTGTTGAGTTGATGAAATCGAAGCGTTTTGGTGAACTACTTTGGAGATTAAAGAAGCCCACTTAAGAATCTTATTTCACAGTAATTATTTTTGTTTGTACATCTAATACACTCTGTAGGTGGAATTCAGCAAATATGATGAGGAAGTCTCAGAGTTATTAGAAGAGTGAGACATAGCACTCAAAGAATTCAGAGTAGAAATCTATGGGAAATTTCTAGCAAAGGTAGTAATGACCGTATAAATTCCATGGGGCAAAAGGCCATTTAAAACCTAATTTTAGAGCAGTTCACAAACCTTTTAAGCTGCTTTTATCGGATTTGATAGAACTTGATTCTATACATGCAGCTTCCTGGTAAGTACTGAAATTAAAGATAATTTAAGTAATGGTGAAAAATAAGTGCCTGGAAGTGTTTCAAGAAGTAGAAAATGGGAAGTAGAAAATTATGCATAATTATACTGTATCATGTTGAGTCGTTTGGGGTTCTATTTCTCTCAAGCTCTGTTATTTATGGCTGTGTAAAGTAATGAAACTACAGTTAAACACTGCTTTTGTGTGATTAAGAAGAAATTGACTGAAAATTAAGTGATATTGGCTGAATAACTATAGTATTTAAAATGCTTAAATTCTAAAACCACAGGAATTTTCAAGAATGCCATACTTTTAAAGCAGTTTGTATTAGGATTTTCATGTTGAGGATAAATGCAGAGTGGTAATAGATACTCAACAGAGACCGCTG
This sequence comes from Maylandia zebra, assembly GCF_041146795.1. NCBI lineage: Eukaryota > Metazoa > Chordata > Actinopteri > Cichliformes > Cichlidae > Maylandia > Maylandia zebra. The sequence goes on along the minus strand of NC_135174.1, from coordinate 4,673,399 downwards.
ACGTATGTAGGCTTGGAAACTATTTAGGGTCAGCTGTGTAAATGCCCAGTACTAAAATAAATGCATGAGTTAGCTAACTCATGTTTTCTACTGAATATAAATATTTATTTTAATATTTTCTAGTTTATTCAAGTTTTACAATATCCTATTTTAATTTCTTCAGAACTTTAAATATGGATTTTTTTTATTCAAAAAATGTGTTCTAAATATAAAAGACACAATAGTAGTTAAATACATTTGCAAATAGCTGTTTCCCATATGTGTATAAGGTCAAAGAAAAAAAACACTTAAACAGCATGGTGATAATTTGTCCAATGTTATGTCACAACTGGTTTTACTGCTCTAAAGTGACCAAAAAACCCTGTCTTAAATAAAGGCAAACCACTTTTATGCTCCCATGAAAGATTCAAGAACCTGAAATTCCACTCATGCAGCCATTATTTACAGTCCAACAAGCCTGAACTTCCAAATCATTACAAAACTGGGCATGATTTTTGAATGTGCTGGAAATGAAAAGTTACTCAAAAGGCCTTTGCAGTGAAGTCACGTTGCTGCATTTTATATCTAAATTTTATAGGCCAGGGACAATTGACTACGGTGGAACTCAAATTAAATCAATTATGTATTTATATGTGAAACACTTTGCTTATGAACCATAAAGAATTATCTAAACAAATTACTTAGTATGTCATAAAAGAAAAAAAAGTGGGCTTTATGTATAATTGGGAAATTTTCTGGAGAAAACCTGGACTTGCATCCATGTTGTTGCAGCAATCTACCTCTTCAGCTTCAGCTTTAATTCATTTGAAAGCCTGATGCTTAGTCTTGTCCAGCTGGAAAACTCAAAAACCAGGTTTATTTGTTATCTATCATCCACCCTGGCCTTACTCAGAGTTTCTGTCTGATTTCTCAAACTTTTTATCTGATTTAGTGCTCAGCGCAGATCAAATAATTGTTGTGAGTGATTTTAACATCCATGTAGATGCTAAAAATAACAAGATCAACACATCATTAAGTCTATTATTAAACTCACCCGGCCTCTCTCAAAATGTAAAACAAAAATGTTGTTCTGATGTACAGGATAGATGCCTGAAAGTGCATAAGAATGAACTAAACATAATATCTCCCTGTTGATTTAGATCACGCAAGTGTGGAGCCAGTCAGTGATAACAATAACTTCATCCTCCAGGAACTGTCTGGTTCTATGGAAAATGCCAGTTGGGCTCCACGGTGCCAGACGGTGAGCACTGGGCCCATCGGGTCCTCAAATATCAGTAGCAAAATGGACCTGTAAAAGCATTCTTGTTTTGGTGTTTGTCTCATTGTTGCCCCTGTGGCATCCCTGTTTTTTATTTAACTGACACCAAAGCAGCTGAAACCGATTAACAACCCCTCTGCTACTTAACTGACCAGATCAGTATCACAGAAGTTTCACTTACTTGATGCCATACTCTGATTAAAAAGTGTTCCCTAATTATTTTTTCGAGCAATGCATGTCTGACAAATTTAACGCTTACAACTTTTACCACATCATAAGCTTTAATCATGTAAAATTAGCTGAAAGTGAAATGAATAAAAGTATTATTATTCAATGTGTTTTAACTTCTTTCTTTCACATTGTGTATTAATTGTTCGAGAAATTTTCTGTGGATAAATCAATAATTTATACATTTATTGTAAAACATTTTAGGCCTTGAACAGTGTTTCTATGTTTACATGTAAATTTGAAAAAGACATGGGTCTACACACAACACAAATAGCTTTTTTCCACTAGTACCTACTCAGCTTAACTTGACGCTACTCAACTGGACTACTCGGTTTCTGTTGTTTTCCATTACAATTGAGTACGTCCTAATGTGTCGTCATAGCAACATGCCCGAAAGTCTGATGACGTCATGTGTATGCAGCACAAACGCAACACAACACAGGACGCCGCTGAGGCCATAATATACATGCTGCTTGGTGTATCACGGGGTTGTTTGTTGCGTTGCCATTTCTCTCATTGTCAGGTTTCAAAAATGGCTAAATTAATTTTCATGAATGAGTCGCTCTCATGACTCACCAACTGACTCCACTGACTTGCCAATCAGTGGATCACCTGTGATTGCTTAGGCCCCCTGAAGTACCTGGTACCAGGTATTACCACCTAATGGAAAACCTTAAAAATCGAGTCGGGATGAGCTGAGCCGAGCCGAGTAGGTACTAGTGGGCTCTCACAGTCCTGTGAGAAACAGTATGAATAAGGAAAAATATTCATTGCATTTTTGGCAACTTTTTGTTAACAACAATGTTAATTTTAGACAAAAAAAGAGTTTCTTCCATAACATTTTGAAATTATGGCAAGTATTGATCATGTTGATAAAGGTCTCAGAAACTCATGTATCAAATATGATACAAAGGACATTATAGGATTAATCCCAGATACAGATACTGCAGCTGAAAAGAGAAAAAACCTGGCGCACCAGTTGTGGATGAATCAAAAGTAAAAAGTAGTCAACAACAAATATATCATTTACCTTCATAAAAGTAATGTTTAAAAGAAAAAAGGAAGAAAAGAGAACGGGAGACAGTAGCTGTTTCAGGGAGTCGGTGAACCTTTATTAACATAACATATATTTTCCAACCATTTTTTTAAAACCCTTTTAATCCTCATCACTTTAAATAAATCCAGTTCTAATCCTAATTATCAGACTATGTAATTTAAAAAATGCTTTTCTCTGTAGTGTCCAAATTTAGGATTAGGATCACTGATGATTACTGAGAGTTTTACTTGAGTCTTTCTTAGGGTTACGTCACAGTAAGAATGTTTTCTTTAAAAATAGGGGTAGGGTTTCAGGGCTAGGGTTATTCATCAATACCCGAGACCTCAGAGGGTTAAGAGAGTCTACAATTCTTGATTCTGAACTATGATATCACAAGGAAACTGACTATAAAGTTGCATTAATCCATATCTTTCAGCACTCCCCACCAGAAATGCACAGGAACTGCAAGATCAGATAACATCGCTGCAGATGGAAGTCATCTGACCACCACCTTGCTGTTCCATGACATTTTTTATGAAGCACACAAACCCGCTTACGACTTCTGCATAAGCTGAGAGCAGAAGACTTTTCCTGACTGTGTCACTTCCAGTGCTGTCATCTTTCCGTTTCCTCCCCTCCCTGCTTGTCCTCCATAGGAAATACTGTAGGAAGGTGGAATGCCAGTTCTCATTAGAAAAGGGATTTCAAAAACTCCCTGACAGAAACAGCATGGGGGGAAAAATGCTTTGCATAAGCATATTTTTTCCACTATCACCAGTGGTGTGACTGGCAGCAGGTTAGGGTACCAAAAGATCCTAATTTAAAGTCTAAGCCTCTCCTATAAAACTTACAGTACTGTATCTCCTGAATAGATTAGCACATCAGGCTGACGTTGATAGACTGAGTCAGGAGGTAGATTTGCCCCTCAGGAGAGAAATAGAAAGACTTTTTGAATAGAAGTTTTCTTTTTTTTAATTTAGGACATATCAAATATTTCACTCAGTATAGGTTTAGCACACTGAGTGACATGCAGTGAAGAGAGAGAGACTGTGATGATATTTGTGTCTGAATCTCAAACCAACAATGCTGCTGATTGGGAGGCTGAGAAGCAGTTGCTTGGTAACCACGTTTTACGATGCCATCCATACTTGTGATGAAAAATTTAAAACTACTCAATACTGAACTATTCTCTGGGACTTTGACATAAGATATAGATGGTGCTTTGAAACATATGGATTAGGACACCAAGCTGAGCATCAAAGAAAAATACACAGTGGTGCAAAACATACAAATACACAGTAGGAGTTCAGAGTGTACTCTGTTTCCATGAGTCGCAATTCATATTGCTGTATCCCCAAACGCACAAACGCATATGCGGAGGGTAGTGTTTTAACCTAAACCTTGTACTTTCTGTGTGCTGTGGTTTGTGACCAAGTGGGATGATGTTCCATTAATGTTTCAGATCCATTTCTGTTCCTGCAATAAACATGATTGAAGATGCATCTTGCATAAGGCTGCATTTGGCATCATTACTACATCCCATTACTGGTGGTGTCATAACTGTATTAATGTTTGATTTGGTTTTGGTGGCATATGTTTTTTACAGGTTTGTTGTCATGGTCGTTGTAATTATTCTTTTGGATTTCCTGCATGTTGAAGGTTTTCCTTTTTTCATTTGCCTCCTGTCTTTCCCCAGTTTGCATCTCATATTTTTCTCTGTGTTTATTCTTGGTCTCTTTCCCAGTTTACCACAGTCTTTATTTTGAAGGTTTATGCCTCATCTGCGTTTTATTGCTTTTTATTCACTAACACTTGTTAGTGAATAATTGAGTTTACCTATTCCTTACTAACCTTCTCTACCTTGTGTATATCTAACTTTTGTCTACTCCAGGAGCCCTTGCCAGGTCCTTGTCATCTTTTTTTGCAGTTTTCGTATTTTTCCAGTTGTTTCTATGCCATGTGCTCTTAGATTTTGAATGTCTCAGACTTCAGATCATAATGTGAACACCAAGGAGAGACATTACTACTGGTAATTCCTATGTTATATGTTTTAACTGGCTTCCTAATATTAACCATGGGTTTTAGGGATGTGCACAACTAAAAGGGTCAGCTGAATGACATCTAAAATCATGTCTGTTTTGTTGTTAAATTGAAATACAGTTCCATTCATAACCATCTCATCAAACCAGTTTGTGATAACATTCCAATACGTAAGTGTAATATGCTAGGAAGGATGATTGTTGGTGCTAGGACTAGTGTCAGCAACACTCAGAAAACAAATATTAGAATCATGAGGAGTTACATATTCCAAAGAACTTAAAATAGGATTTTTCTAAATGATGAATGTGAATAACTTCTTAAAATCACTCTTAAATATATATATACAACATATGTGTGGACAATGTTTAAATTTTGAAAAAGGAGACTAAAGTGGGCTTCAGGGTGGGCCTGCCTTGTGATTTACAAGTTGCTACCAAATGAGTGCAGTGTTGGCCAGTTTCTAAGTATAGTCCACCTCACAAAAATGCTCAGCTTCAGACTTCACTACACTTTACTAATGTCACAATGGCTTCATCCATGTTTTATACACAGTCTGGGTTCTTGTCCTTAAGGTAATAACACCATCATATGTTTTAGATACATATGACCACTACTGGCGGCCTAACTTTAAAACATGTGTAGCTCAGAACAGTTTGCATAAAGCACCAATGGGGTCATTTTCTTGGGGAGTACAGTCTTACATCCCAAGCATGAATATATGCTGGTCCCATCAAGTTTATTTTAACCTCCTAGGACCTGGTGTCCACATATGTGGACATAACATTTTGGGTTATTTAGACCAAAATACTCAATTTTGCTCTACAAGGGCCTGATATCCACTTACGAGGACATTATACTGCTACTGTTCTATCGAAGTTTTAAACAAATATCCTCATATGTGGCTCTCATTTTTCTTTGTAACAACAATCAGGTAAAAAAAATCTGGTTATTCTTTGTTTTTACATTCATTGGGTCCCAATCAGCCCAAATATCAAAGAGAAATTAAAAATGCATGCCGTGGAAGAGTTCGGGTCTTAGGAGGTTAAACCTTTCTTAAGCACTTTGTGTTGTAAAAGGTGTTATATAAATAAACTTTACTCATTACTAAAGTTCAGTTTAATTTAATTCTATTTATCTACCAGCTATATACTGTATAATAAACACCATACAATTTTAAAGCAAAAATCCACTACAGGCAACTGCAAGTGACAAATAAAGGCTCATTCATCATCATCATCATCATCATCATCATCATCATCATCGTGCAACAATCACACAATCATCCACAAGCAAGCTCTTGGTGACACTAAGGAGGTGGAACTCCCTTTCAACAGAAAGAAACCTCTGGCAGAACCAGGCCCAGGAAGGAAAAGCCATCTACCATGACTGCCTGTGACGTGTAGGGAAAGAGAAGACAAGAAAGGAAAGCATAGACACAAGAACAAAAAACACAAAGAAGAGTGATAAGACAAAATCTAATGAAATGTAGTATAGTGAGGAAGGCACACTTAATGCATCATGGGAACTGCCACAGCAGCCTTAGTCTAAAGGACCCAAATGCATTCTCACAGGCAGGCACATGTAAACAAAAAGCAAACCTTTAATTAGGCTGCTGTCAGATTTACCAAGAGTTACCAAGTCCATGACATGAAGAGGCAAACTAAAGCCCCAGTACTTCATAAACTGGCAAAGAACACGAGGATGACAACAGCGAGACGAGACTGAAGGCAAGACTGCACTACTAAAACACAAAAACAGTGATTAGGGAATTGACCACTGGTGGGTAATCAGAGGCAGGTGAAGATAATCAAAGACATTGACACATGAGGCAGAAAGTAGAGCTAAACACAAGACACTAGAGAAAAGTAACTACAATAATCAAAGGGAAAAATACAGACACAAAAATGAACTTAATAAGGGAGCTGATGAGACAGGAAACACCCGAGAGAATAAAATGAACTCCAATAGAAACTAGAAGTAAAAACCAAAGTGTCAGCATACATGAAATTCAGGGAATGAACAATAATTAAAGAGAACATTTTAAATACAGAATATCAAGTACAATAAACTGCACACCCTGTGGAAAACCCAGGGATTATTACAGTAGTAGTATAATCCTATAATGCCCTTTGTATCATATTTGATACATGAGTTTTTGAGACCTCTATCTCACCAACATGATTAATACTTGCCATAATTTCAAAATGTTATGGACAAAACTCTTTTTTTTTTTTGTCTAAAATTAACACTGTTGTTAAAAGAAAAGTTGCCAAAAACGCTTTATGTATCAAATGCGATACAAAAAATATAATAAACATCACCCAGTCTATAAACTTTATCAGAAAGGAAAGTTTTCAATATGCACCATTGACAGGGTGCATATTGGACAGGGTGCTGCTTAATTAATATTAAATGTTGGAATATTCCTTAAAATTGTTACAGACAGGGTCTTTAGTTATTGTGCAGCTCCATTGTTTAATATACTTGACTCATGTGTCTGTTAGTGTTGCGTTAAACAATTATAATGAAGTAAAAGTACAAATTCAGGGTTTTGTTAAAATCTGTTAAGAATCAACAGCATCTCTGTTTGTGTAGTCATAATGGTGAGTTAGAAATTTTCACAGTGACCAGCCGAGCGGAATAAAGACTGATTTTTTGAGTGCCTTGGTTTTCTCGCTTTCTTTTTCTTGTGTAATTTTAAGCTTGCAATCATGACTAGCCATGCAGAATAAAGGCTTCGGATACATTTGTTTCAAGTGCCATGGCTTTCTCTTTTTTTCCCACATGGCTGCCAAGAGACCTTTTTGACACTGAAAAGCAATGAACTTTACCATCACTTGAGTCAGGGAAAAAATAAGCCTTTTATTTGCTTGTGAAATGACCTGATCGGTGTCATGACCACACTATGCATTACCTGAATGTGGAAGAAACAGAGAGATGGGCTGAAGGAGTAGAATTATACAATCCAAGACTTTGCTGTTACAGCACTGACAAACCAGTGAAGCGCGGCCCTGTATGAGCAGGACACCATTGTTCTTGACTCCTCTTTCTCTCTCTCCAGGGGCCAGTCCTTTATACATGCCATGTTCTTCTGCCATTACCATGACCCAATTTCTTTTGAAAACCGTGTTTCCCAAATTGCAGAAAGAGCCGGTGCTGGTACAGGAGCTTTCAAGAGAAACTGTCCCCTTGAGTTTAACTATGCGTGCTGCTGAGTCTTACTCCAGAAAGTGCTTTGTTAGGAATTTCTGATAATGCTTCATTTTTTGCCCACAGGGCTACAAGTTTGAGCCATCGGCTTTAAGCTGGTGGAGTGTGGCGCAAACTAAAACCCAGACAGATTCTCTAATATGGAAACAGAACACTTCCCAACAAGATGGTGTTTCTAATGTCGTGTATGGCTGCTTTATCCTCACATGACGTCAGCAAAAATAGAAATACATGTTCTGTATGGTGTGCTAATGCCAAGTAAAATTAAGTGAATACATGCACCACTTTTGGGAGTGATGAAACACTTTAACCCTGTCAGTATTTTTCTTAGCTTTCAGCTGTTTGCTAGCTGTCTCATGAAGATGAATACTGTGGCAGCTCTAGAGTAATGGCACTTGCCAGCATGCTGTCATCACTTCCCATAACTGTCTTGTTAGTCTAAAATCCTGTCCCCGCACCAGCGCTGGCACGCCATAATATCTCACTAATTTACAGCCAGACTTACAAGTGAATGAGCCCATTTGATGTTCAGTGTTGGCTTTTGATCAGGGCTGTATATTCAGAGCTCTCAGTGGTTGGGGTTATAAATGATTATTACTGAAGTGCCGCTTTGTAGAATGTAATGAATGGGAGTTGATGGTGTAGTGGAAGTGCCTGGGGATTGGTAGCCCATATAGGAATTGGAAGAGTTCTTTCAAAGTGCAGTCAATTACAGAATATAATAATCATCTGCTGTCGTCATCAGGGAATCTTGGGATATTCCAACTGTATGCTGTAAAACACTGTAAAAAGAAACTGCAAAGTGAAATTGTTGATTTCAATTTCATGACATTATCATGAATCAAAGATATACATTTGGACAACAGAGTGAAGCAGGGATGGATTTAGAGTGGGGTGTGCAAATAGCTAGCTCTTTAGAGCTCAATTAATGGATATTTTTGTGTAAACAATGGTTCAAATAACAGTATGCAATGTGGTTACTCACTCACTCGTGCAGTTTTTACTATCTTGCTGCTCATTATTTGCTTTTTATAGCGTAGAATTTAAAGGTTTTGATTTGGTCCCTGAACTCGTATGACTATTTCTAATTTAATAAATTTACTGTATAGTACCTGGCAAGTACCAAATAGAAAATAGTTAGCAAAAATTAATGAAAAAGTGAACCACTGAAATGCAAAATTGGCAGAGGATGTCAGTTAATGCATCATTGAAGTTTTATAATACTCACACTTGTGGTCACTGATTCTAATGGTCATTGCACATCAAAGAATTCCATAACAAATCACTTGAGTATTGACCACTAGGAGGAACAAATACTCTTTGAGTTTGTGTTTTGTGTTAACTCTATCAAAAATGTACGGAAGAGAATTAGAGCCACTGAAAAAAAACGTTTTGTACTACAATGCCTTTTTTTTTATCCTGCTAGATGAGGAACACTTAACAAGTATGATTCTTTTAAAAAACAAGAGACACAGTCAGTGTTGAGGAGTAACGGAATACATGTACCGCCGTTACGTATTTAAAGTGCAAAATACGAGTAATTGTATTCTGTTACAGTTACCGTTTAAAAAGGTGGTATTCAGAATACAGTTACTTTGTTGATATAAAGGGATTACATGGCGGTCTTTTCCTGTTTCATATGCTAGGCTATGCCCTCTCTATTTTTGGTAATTCCACACCGGTGGAAATGCAAACAAAACACGCATTAAGAGGCTCAAATGCCTGTGTCTCAATCTCGCGTCTCATAATGCCGTGAAGAAATATTTTTAAAAATTATTTAATATGAAGGCAATAGGCACAGCGTTACAGGCTTCGCCCTAGAGAATGTAGCCTGATGGGCAGTGTAGTCGTGCTGCAGGGAGAATGGACTGCCATACCCGTTATGTGTCTGTGAACGCGAGGAGGGAGAAAAAGGAGAGTGTAAATGTACGAGTTGTCATCGAGCAGAAACGGGAGCTGGAAGCATGTAAATATAATAATAACCACTGCAGCCAAGAAGAGTGCCTGACGAGCCCAGTTGTAAGTAAGCTATTAAGACTCGACTGTATGCTGTGTTCGTGTTTTCCTCCGAAACAATAAGTTTCGTTGGAGCAGCCTTTCAACGCCTCTCTCTGTCTCTCGCTAGCAAAGTTGACCCAGGCAACAAAGTAAAGCTAGTTTTCAGCTACAAGCCCGTATTAGCCAGAGGTCCCTTTACTACGATTCGGAGTCTCGGACATGTTTTATATATGCACGGAATAGTTTTCTATACGAGATCACTTCAAAAAGTGCAGCCTTACCTAATGTCCACCCTACAGTTACTCATTTTATATTAACATTTAAAAATTTAGTTGGTATTGGTAGTAACCGTCAGTAAAAGTAATAATTCACATTCATGTAGTTGTAAAAAAGCACGATAATATATTAAGTAATCCAAAGTATTCTGAATACGTTACTCTCATTGAGCAACGTAACGGAATACGTTACAAAATACATTTTGGGGCATGTATTCTGTAATCTGTAGTGGAATACATTTTAAAAGTAACCTTCCCAACACTGGACACAGTAGAGACAAGGGTGCGACAAACTAGCAAGAGTCCTTATATTTGGAATGAAAAGTGTGTATGTAGGTGTGTGTGTGAGTACGGTGTGTGCATGCATAACTTTGTTTCTGTGCACCTGCACGTAGTGTTATTATAGAATGGCAAGCCAAGAGGCCAATAAACTAAAATGAGTCTTACAGGTACTGTTACTGCAGTCGTTGTCGTCTCCATCACAAGTGCGTGTGTGTGTGTGTGTGTGTGTGTGTGTGTGTGTGTGTGTGTGTGTGTGTGTGTGTGTGTGTGTGTGTGTGCGGGTTGGGTGGGGGGGTGATTACATATTTGAGTCTTAGTTTTTGTTCTGTGCTCCTTAAGTAAAATTCATTTGACTTTCAGTGTGTTCTGGGAATCCAAAGCAACATCCCAAGAAGGTACCAGGAAGTCACATACCAGAATGTTGTACTCTAAAAGTTACGGGAAACGCACTGAGGCCCTGCAAATCATGTCAATGCGTCCCAGAGGATGACTTTTCCAGATGCCTCTGTTTTCCTCTTCACTGATGCATTACGGCATTTGTGGGTGTGCGTTTGTGTGTATCATAGCTTGTGCATGGATGTGTAGAAGTGGGTCACAGCTGCCAATATAAGGGTATTTTTGCAAAGCAGGGTCTTTCCATGAGCAGGGAGCATCAACCTTGTCCCCTGCTTGTCCTCATCCAGCCCAGCTTCAAAATACATGTCCTCTCCTATGGAAGCAAGAGGAAGACAGTGGCAATAGCAAAGCATAAATTTTCCAAATAGGCTGTAATATTAATGCACGTCCTTCCCCCTATCTTTTAGGTATCCCTGTATTTCTCTTTGATATCTGCTTTGTCTCCTCAGACCAAGCAAAGCTTGTTTCCTAGGTTGGCCTTATCTTTGTTGTTGAGGAAAATTTAATTTAGTCTTGTATTTCCAATTTCTGCATAGACTATGGTCTGAAAATATTTGCAGAATATTCTGCTTCTGTGTTTTATTCAAACATACTTCTGTTAATGATAAACCACAAGGTTTCTGTGTGTATGTGAAGATTTAATTATATTAGGATACCAAATACAACTAACGAGTGTCTGTGAAGGTTCTCAGTCATCCATGACTACAACTAACGAGCACCTCACCCTGTGCACCCTGTGTCTTTCTTCACTCTGGCTTTCTTTTATTTTTTCACCTAATTACACAAGCATCCACATGAAAAGCAAGTTAAATAACTTACTTCTGTTGGCTCGTTCCCCATTTTTCCTTTTCCCTACCACTAGTTATAGGCTTACATAATCAAATAGCTTCAGTGAGACATATGCTTACGAAAGGTTCAAAGAGGTGAGCGTTCACAAAATTGAGATAGCACCTCACACATTATTTATCGAGCCTGACACTTTCACATCAGAACAGTAAGTGACGGTCAACATTATCAGTGTAGTTTTCCAGCTCATTACCTGGAGTTCCTTCAAACACTGCACCTCTTCTGGGAGAGATTTTTATGTTATGTAGTGGATCTCCCAGGCTACGGAGAAAAAAACCATCATATGAATTCAGCAACATTGTGGACATGATAGCCAATGCTGCTATAAACTGTTCAGACTACTCCCATCAGGAAGGAGGTTCTGCAGCATCCGGTCCCGTACCAGCAGACTGAGAGACAGCTTCTTCCACCAGGCCATCAGACTGCTGAACACGTCATAGACACCTCAGCTTCACTACTGGAACTTTAACATTATGCACTCCATACTGTACAGTAATGCCACTGTTTTGCACATGTCTCAACTCTGTATATTTTTATATATTTTATTTATTGTTTACTCTATTTAATTTGTAAAATATGTGTACACACACACACACACACCCACACGTAGAAAAATATTTAGTATACACATCCAGAAATGCATATACTATTATATATTGTACATATATTTATTAGTTTCAGATGTAGCCATTCTTGTATTTTGCTTGTTTACATTATTGTATTTTGCACAACTCTGTTGCTTGTGAAGCTCGCACACAAGAATTTCACTCACATGTGCTGTACCAATGTACCTGCACATGTGATGTGACAATAAAAGTGATTTGATTTGATTTGCTAGCAACGATCTTCATGTTATTGTTTGTAGGATCCTAATGAGTATTCTAGGTGTCACTGCCGGGATGGCTGATGTGTTTGTGGTGTGGACCCAAAAGCAGACATGGAAGAGAAAACTAAGTATAACAAAAGGCAAGCCGTTTGTTTTGGCAGAAAAACTCAAAACAAGGCAAAGTGAAACTGGGGGAAAAACTAAACTAACCTGAACTGGGACAAACTATAACTAAACATGGAAACTATGATGTGAAACCGACTGTTTCAGGCTCAGAAGAGTTAAAGTCAGCTAAGACTGTTTGTTTTAAGACTGATTGCTTGTCAGTCATAAAGGAGACATAGAAGAAACATAAACTAGACTAAAAGTCAACTAAGACAAACTAATAATAGTACTAGAACTTAACATTATCTCAATATATAATAAGCAATGAAAATACAAAACTGAAAAATGCTGGATCACAGATCCAGCCCCCTGACACTGGGCTCTCTATTTCTCATAGAAAATTGTTTCATTTGACCCTATGTTTTTTAAGTTTTAATCTTTGCCTTTGAGTTCAATCAAAAAAGATATGGTCCGCAGCATGCAGACCTGCAAATTGCCAATATTTAATTTAATGTTATGACCAGCTAAACCAGAGGGAAGTGGACCCAAGTGCAAGACCCAGACAAGAACAGGCAAAAGAGTGGAACTGAGTAGAACATTCTTTATTAACACACAGACATGATTTGGTTTAAGTACATGCAAGAGATCCAGCAATGTTTTGAACAGGCTTTAGCTACATTACATTAAAATAGATGGTAACATTTTTAGCCATAGACAGGCTCCCACACAGCACAATGGTGGCCTTACTAATTTTCTAATCTTCACATTTTTGCAGTGCCTTTTATTTCTGAACACTATGCCAAACACACAACTAAATTCAAAAGGCCTGATGCTAATGCCACTTTGCTGACTAAATATCTAATTAAGCTAGTCAGCTAAGCTAACAGTTGTCTGTACTCTTTTTCTTTCAGAAAATAAAACAGGTCAAAACAATTAGACGTAATTTCTGACGTCAACAAGGGAAGATGGATGTTTCTAATGTCTATGCTAATCCATGAAGGTACCAATAATGAGCCACTAAACTTACGTTAAGGTAGAAAAAAGATGGGAAAAAAATAAGAGAGAAAACAGAAACAGAGCGACAGTGAGATCAAAGTTTGTACCCATGAGTGATGCAGGGAAACAGCCTCTTCTGCTTGGATGGCCACATCAAACACAGCCACAGCTGTGCTGAGTTGGCTTTGTATTACTGTAAGCGTGGATGTGCATGGATTGGATGCATGCATGCATGCATTATTGTTTACATGGATATATACTTTTGTATAATTAAACTTTTTGAACTGTATAATACAGTATATTTGTGAATTGTGTGAAAGGTGTGTGTATGTTTTCTTTCTGTGTGTGGATAACAAACAGTAGCTTCTCTGCAGATACTATAGTCAGTGAGTTCCTGAGTGTGACCTTCACTATGGGTCCATGTAAGAATGGCGTCTGCTTTCTGACACTGCCTCTCTCTCTCTTTCCTAGGGTCTTTCCAGCACGGGGTCCGCTGCATGGCTCTGTCTTCTCCATTTGGATCAGTCTTGCGTGTTCTCTGGGGCGAGATCCACTGCGCGCATGTCTTCGGTGACTGCGTCCATCCACCGCTTCTTTGGTCTTCCTCGCGGTCGGCCACCGAGACCAGGGACCCGAGGTATTTGAATTGGGTGGTCTTCTTTAACTCCTGGCCGTCGATCTGGATCGATCCCGGAGTCTGATGGCCACATTCTAGATACTCCATCTTGTTGGCGTTCAGGCGCATTCCACTTTCTTCCAGCCAGTCCTACTATTCTTGCGACTGCTCTTAGATGGGCAGGCAGTCTGGGTCTGCAAGTGCCATATCATCTGCGTAAAGGAGTCTCCAGGGTATTGGTGATTGTAGGTCAGTCGTCACTGTGTCCATGCAGAGGATGAACAGCAGGGGTGACAGGGCTGAGCCTTGGTGGACGCCGAGGCTCAGCCCTGTCACCCCTGCTGGCAGGCAGTGTCACTGAAATGATGGGTTGGGCTGAACAGTGTAACCACTATGACTATGCATTGAATGTGCAGATGAACAACAACATTAAATACCATCTGCTCAATATTGTTTAGGTACCCTTGCTCTGTCAGCAGTCTAGAGATAACGAGTGGTTTAACTTGGAGAATTTCAAATGCAAATTGATAAATGCTAAATGTGTGTATTTGTTGTCCTAAAAGTGTGCATTTTGTAAGTTTTACTTGTTATGATTATTCATGTTTGGAGTCTTGGGGAACTAAAGCAGGTACATGAAATTCACCTTCTATTTATTTGAATATTTACACATGTGGTTTTCTTGCTGTGACATGTCCAAAAAAAACACTCACTGAAAAGGTATATGTTTATAAGCTGCTAAATAATTTATACCCGGAAAAAGAAAAGACGATCATGCTACTTTAACCCCTAGGTGTCATGATATCAACTGAAAACTGATTATTTCTACACATTAAAAACAATAACAATTAATATCCTGAAAACCATGTGTATACAGTAAAACACATCTGCTAAATATTGCATCATACAGAGGCTGTGGATAATTCATCATGATGAAATATTAACAGCTGCTTATATACGTAAAATGTTCAAAAATAACCCAGGAGCCTAGAATACATTGTGATTCAACGCCTGGAAGAACACTGCAAACAGAGGTTCTTAGACTTGTGAGGAGTCCTGACAAAGATAGTATTATTTTGTTGTTGTTTTGGGGATTTTTTCTTTTCAAATACCTGCCAGACAAAGTCCCTCTTCTCTAGACCTAGCATGTTACAAAGATGAAGGACAGAGAAATGGCTCACTAATTCCAAATATCACCCACCTCACCAACACAGCAGTGACATTAGACCTACTAGCCACTGACCATTGCTGTTGTGTGTTGCATTCTTCTTTTTCTTCTTCTTCCAGTATTGTTCCAATTCAATTCAATTCAATTCTATTGATATAGCGCCAAATCACAACAAAAGTCGCCTCAAGGCACTTCATAGATACAGAGAAAAACCCAACAATCATATGACCCCCTATGAGCAAGCACTTTGGCGACAGTGGGAAGGAAAAACTCCCTTTTAACAGGAAGAAACCTCCGGCAGAACCAGGCTCAGGGAGGGGCGGGGCCATCTGCTGCGACCGGTTGGGGTGAGAGAAGGAAGACAGGATAAAAGACATGCTGTGGAAGAGAGACAGAGGTTAATAACAGATATGATTCAATGCAGAGAGGTCTATCAACACATAGTGAGTGAGAAAGGTGACTGGAAAGGAAGAACTCAATGCATCATGGGAATCCCCCGGCAGCCTACGTCTATTGCAGCATAACTAAGGGAGGATTCAGGGTCACCTGGTCCAGCCCTAACTATATGCTTTAGCAAAAAGGAAAGTTTTAAGCCTAATCTTGAAAGTTGAGATAGTGTCTGTCTCCCGAATCCAAACTGGAAGCTGGTTCCACAGAAGAGGGGCCTGAAAACTGAAGGCTCTGCCTCCCATTCTACTTTTAAATACTCTAGGAACAACAAGTAGGCCTGCAGAGCGAGAGCGAAGTGCTCTAATAGGGTGATATGGTACTACAAGGTCATTAAGATAAGATGGGGCCTGATTATTTAAGACCTTGCATGTGAGGAGCAGGATTTTGAATTCAATTCTGGATTTAACAGGAAGCCAATGAAGGGAAGCCAAAACAGAAGAAACATGCTCTCTCTTTCTAGTCCCTGTCAGTACTCTTGCTGCAGCATTTTGGATTAGCTGAAGGCTTTTCAGTGAGTTTTTTGGACATCCTGATAATAATGAATTACAGTCGTCCAGCCTGGAAGTAATAAATGCATGAACTAGTTTTTCAGCGTCACTCTGAGACAGGATATTTCTAATTTTAGAGATGTTGCGCAAATGGAAGAAAGCAGTCTTACATATTTGTTTAATATGTGCGTTGAAGGACATGTCCTGGTCAAAAATGACTCCAAGGTTCCTCACAGTGTTACTGGAGGCCAAGGTAATGCCATCCAGAGTAAGAATCTGGTTAGATACCATATTTCTAGGCTTTTCAGGGCCGAGTACAATAACCTCAGTTTGATCTGATTTAAGAAGCAGAAAGTTAGCGGCCATCCAGGTCTTTATGTCTTTAAGACATTCCTGCAGTTTAACTAATTGGTGTGTGTTATCTGGCTTCATGGACAGATAGAGCTGGGTGTCATCTGCATAGCAGTGAAAATTTATGCTATGTCTTCTAATGATACTGCCTAAGGGAAACATGTATAGTGTAAACAGAACTGGTCCTAGCACTGAACCCTGTGGAACTCCATAATTAATCTCAGTGTCTGAAGAGGACTCTCCATTTACATGTTCCATCTTCATCCTTGGTGTGGCTGTTGTTCTCCTGCTGTTACCTTGCAAGTGAGAGTACACCTTGGATAGTTCAGTGGCTACATGTGTCTAAAATCAAGCACCTAGCCATGCACACTTATTCTACAACCATTTGTAAAAGAATGGGTGGTTCTCAGGAGCAGTGAATTCCAGCATGGTACTGTGAAAGGATGCCACTAGTGAAACAAAAATCAGTGGTCATTACAATTTGCATATTAATAATCAAGAAACTGATCTCACAGCCCATTGTTCACCAGTGGTGTTAGTTTCAGTCATTATGCAGATGTACTCTTTATAAGGTTGGGGAAACCTGCTGACACTGAAGAAGTCACTTTGGATAAGTGACAAAATGTTTCTCCCAATGAACAGAATCAACTTTTTGGGATTTCCTTACCTGGATGATTGAGCATGCATCAAGACATTAATTAAACCAATTAAATTAATCAAAATCCTTTTTCTTGAATTTCCAGTTTTCATTATGTAATGTCTTTAATTCATCAACAGCAGGTCATTTATCCAGAAAAACATGCTTCCGATAAACAGTTCTGTCAGTGAATGTTTTCAAACATTCATTCCCGCTCTGAAGTTGATACCCTATCCTTCTAGAGTCACACGAGGTGCGTTGGTTCTCAGCTTTATTTCAGATGCTGGCACACTGCTCCCAGTTTGCTCCGAGGACCACTCCAACATGAGTGATCTCACACTTGAGATGGGATGCAATCTGTCTTTTCCCAGGGCTCTTTGTCTAATACTACTAATTAGAGAAAGAGAGAAAAGGGTCAGTCCTCTCTGTGTGTTCTTTGTATACACCCCCCCTCCTCTCTCTACTCCTCTCACTCTACCAATTACTGGATTAGAAGGCATACTACCGGGAGTCACTTAGAAACCCAGGCCCACATGTGCTGTCATTAACAATATAAGGATAATGGTGACTGTAACACAGCCTTGAAGAGCCCTTTGGTTTGTGACCAAAGTTGGCCATTAGCTGATTACTGCAGTTAATGCAGAACAACAAGAAAATCAAGGCCTTTACTCTTATGTACTCCTACAACAGAGATATCAGCACAAGAAACAGAGAAACAAAATATACAAACTTCACCGGAGTGTGTGAATAGCTTTAATGTGTACACTTTACAGAGGAGAAGACACATTTTACTTTCAGCGATTCAAGCAATCGGTTTCTTAATTACTTTTTAAAGAAAGCAATCCATTACATTGAGCATGTTAAGTGAGTCAGTGAGACAGCAGAGGGGACAGTCATTACTGTGTGAAGTTTTCACATTATTTTGTGCTGGGTTAATGACAAGTGAGCTACTTCACATGTTTAAGAAGTACCTGCAAGAAGTTTTGGAACACCAGTAGGGAGACCAGTATGGAGCAAAACCATTCTCATATTGGCACCAAATGTTTATGATATGATCATAAATGTAAACTAAGGTTTACAAATGTGTAGACTGATTTGTCTTTAAGTGTTTGAGAGTTCACAAATGCTTGCTCCAATCCACACACATAAATGGAACTGCAACATACATAAAGCTATTTTCAGAAAAATTGTATAAACAACAATGACCAATAAGAACAGATCGTGTAATGTGCATGTGGGATTTGGAGACATATCTCATACTGTTAGATCCAGAAATGTAAGCTGCATTTAAGTGCTGATGGAATATCAAGACAGATGGGATTCCTGTGTATTCCTGTTTTTCTAAATAAGAAGAAACATAAGCACAAACAAGCTCTTCAACGTTCAACAAGAATACAGGTGCTGCTTCACAGTAGCCTGTGAAGGTTAATATCTAGTTTCAATAGGCTTCTGCTACATGGTGGATGTTTGTCTTAAATCCATTTAAGTAGTTTAACATTATGATTACTTAATTTCCAACTTCTTAGACAAGTCCAGTGTTTCGAACTTGGGTATAAAAATGAGAAATTAGTTCGTCATTTCTCTAATAATTAGAGAATAGCTTTTGATAGTTTTCTAAATTCCTTTCTCTAAAGCTGTTGCTGATCGTGTGGAGAAGGAAATGTCACATATATACACTCACTACACAACAGTGTTTGAGTGATTACTAAAAAATATATTTGACATTACTTCTTGCTTTTAACAAGTAATGTGCAATAAGACTAAGTGCAATACTCTTTTCTGACAAACTTGTATTTTTACTCAGTTTTATATAGAATTTGTATTCTATTTTTATCCTATTGTATATAGTATTTTTATTTTATTCTATTCTATTCTGTACAGTTGTGTACAGTATATTATCCGTATTGTATTCTAATTTTTGCTATATAACTTTTGCACTGTCCACTTCCTGCTGTGATAAAACAAATTTCCCACATGTGGGAGTAATAATGGTTCTCTTATCTTATCTTATCTTATCTTATCTTATATGTTATTTTTACATATTTAATTGAAGAAAGTAACTTCTTACTGTCATGAGCCAGAAGGCCAGTGGACAAAAGACTCAATGGACAAAACAAGACATGAGAGTTACACTACTTGTTTCATTCTTTATTCTGCACAATAGCCTGACATGAATTCTCATATAATTGATCATAGTTTCCAACCCTAACTTAGAGAAACACAATTGACTTTTTTTTGGATTTCAAAAAAAATGTGAATAGTTTACTTTGGCATGCAGACTGGAGGAGCCAGGGATAAAGCCACTGAACAACTGATTGCTACGTATACGGTACCCCTCCTCTTTCTCCTGAGCCAAAAGAATCATAATGCTGTGCAATGAGGTGAATTCGGTACACTCAGAAGTATACGTACAGTAGGCTTCACATCTGGACAATATATCCAACAAGGTAATTGCAAATTTTCTTTTTGGTAAAGCAACAAGTATTTAAAGAGTCAGTACTCTCAGTAGGCAATACTGTAATCTAAAAAATTACCTTTTCATGTCAGTAATTTTGTAATGCAAGAAGTTACTTTCAAAAGTAACATTCCCCAACTCTGAGCTCTCTTGGAAGTGCAGTGAAACCTAAACAGCCAAATGAATCATCCAGATGGTCTATAAGATATTGCATACATAGCAGAATATAATTTGGCTTTGCTTCCGTATTTTTTTCCACTGTTTGCTCTCTACACATAATTTTTAGACATGTAAAAGAATGGGCATCTCAATCAAGAGGGTGTTTTCCAGCCAAAAAAAACCCTCTGCCAAAATGTGCCATCTGTTCCTACTCTGGGGCAGAGGTAGCAGTATATTAAAGCAGCTCCAGCAACTTTTGCTTGGTGTCAGGAGAAGTTGCTTCCAGCCAACTGATCATTCAAATATCCTTGAGACCGTAACGTTAACCTTCTCTGCAGGAAATAAATGGACTT
This sequence comes from Maylandia zebra, assembly GCF_041146795.1. Taxonomy (NCBI): domain Eukaryota; kingdom Metazoa; phylum Chordata; class Actinopteri; order Cichliformes; family Cichlidae; genus Maylandia; species Maylandia zebra. Next base: position 4,653,229 of record NC_135174.1, on the reverse strand, counting down.
CATTTGCTTTAGATTAGCACTCTCACTGCTGTGATGTGTAAAACACCTACAGGTAACAGATGGCTGAAAATCGTCATGGTCTGATAGATGCAAAAGTGTGAAATGGGAGCTGAAGCGTGACTTTCCTGTACAATCAACTGGGAGATGAGAAGGAGATTCTATATGATCTAATCTCATCTGCTGTTTACGTAAAGGTTTCTCATTCCTGAACCTGAGAACATGCTGAGATGACAGGAGTATTTCCCTCAGGGATGATCACAACCATTTAGACACAAGATAGCATGAATCAAGATTTCCCAAAGCTTTCCCCAGTGGTCCATTTGGACACTCGTGAGTAAAAGCACGATGACTCAGGAATGGGGCAATTTTCACAAAGAAGGCTCTCAGCTTGGTACTTCAGCAGAAAGATGAGTTGATTTTTTTTGCCTCTGACCTTTTAATGTTGTTTGCCTTCTGCTTTTGCAACCAAAAAAACCTTAGAAACCTACAAAATGAATCCCAACTTTTACCCTGAATGTGCTCTGAGCTTAAATTACAGCAAATTAAGCCTCTTTTGTAGGGGAAAAGCTTATCCCTGCAAAAGCCACCCCACCCCTTCTGCTTGTTAGACAGCCTGAGACTTAACAGTGTTTAATTGATTAAACTATGAATGCCTTCGAAGACTCAGTTCCACCAAGTGATGCAGTGTACAGACACCGAATGGATGGCAGGCAACAGCAGAGAGCCCAAACTCTCTGAAATGACTCACAGGGGCAAGAGAATATGGTGTTGATTATATAATTGTGTGCATGCCTACTCCAGAAAGTCTCATTGACTCTAGCTTTTATACAGCACTCCTATCGTCAAAGGCGCATTTATGTTCCCACAATATGTGTATGTGTGCATATGATTTGTGTGTCTTGCTAACAACCTTCTTCGCATCAAACTTTTGTATTTGTCTGCTTTCATTTGATCTACCAACACTGTTGTGTTTATTTGTGCTCCATGCTGCCAGAGGAGGCTTGTTAGTCAGGATTGTTTATTGCCCTTAGAGGCCCAGCTTTGTCGTTGCCTTCCTCGACAGCTCATCAGCCAGTGAGTGGCTTCACAATAAATTGACCTAAATTATGCATGGCTTTCTTAGGCCAGTGCAACGGGTTCCTGACATCAAGGGGTCCCTTTACAACACAAGATTTAGTTTAGTTCGGTGACTAAAAAAGGATTTGCCCCCATGGAAGGGTTCCTATTTTATGGCTTGACTCAAAGTAAATTTAATATGGGGCTTTTTGATCAAAAGAAAAATGTCCTTTATGTTAGGGCAAAACACGTTTCACCAGAGTTAATAGCAAGATCAAAATAACAACCTGTTTACATATTCACCACTCCATAATCAATCTCAGTCCATCTGAAATCAAACGACACAATCTTGATTCATGATTTAGGGCATGATAGACGTCAAATGGCATCGATACTTATTTTCGTTATCTAAGTTAGGTACTATTTCATCACACTGTATGTATTGAACTTTTAGCTGGCCTTCAGCAGTGCTAAAAATATGTGGAATGAAATTTGAATTTCCTTTCCTTTTTATAAATTGAACCCTCTCAGGCTCAAATTAAACTTTTTGTTGCTAATGCATAACCAAGTCCTGCAGTGATACTTCTGAGTAAAAAAAAAACTCATAAAATATGTATGTGGGGTAATCAGGTTGTTAGTTTTTAACTGTTGCAAATCAGCAACGCCTGCCTTGAGAGGGTTAACAATGTAGCTTTTAGTGCCAACAGCTAATCACTAAGTAAAAGTCAAAGTATAAAGTGAATGAAAAATTAAATGAATAATTCAGTGACGTAAATTGTAACAGATAAAGGTCCAATTGGGATGCTGAAACAAAGACAGTTTATTACAGTCTCTTTCAAAACATGTGAAAAGGAGAACTATATAAAGCTAAACCGTCCCTGGCCTGTTCAACAGCCAAGTCTGGCCAGAGTTAAGAGATACACAGAATGCATAGGTCTCTGTATTGTAGCTAATTGTAGCTAAGGCTAATTGCCTTTAGCACTGTTAAAGGTCAACCAAAACCTACTACTGGCAAAAAAAAAAAAAAGACTTGGGCTGGCCAGTTTGTAGGGCTTAGCCTTTAGCTTGTCTTTGGATCCCCAGTCTTATCCCTCTCAACAGAAGTGGGTGGAGGGGGCGGGGTGAACTCTCCACTAACTGGGTAGCACTGCATCTATAGAGGGATAAAGTCCCAGTTGATGTTGCTGATATTATTAATCTCTGGCTCTCTTCCACAGTCTTTGTCTTCCTCCCGTAACCCCAACTGGTCGCGGCAGATGGCCACTCCACCCTGAAGCTGGTTCTGCTAGAGGTTTCTTGCTCTTAACCCTAGAACACTATCGCTGGGTGATTTATACCCGAGCAAATACATTTACATGATTTCTCTCTCCTGCAGCTGTTTGCGTGTCGAGGAGCCTGTGCCTTCACCAGGGAAGTCTCAAATGTCCCAGGAATGGGTGGACCAAAGACCAGCTTTCCAGAGTCATTCTTTTGTTTTAGGAGGGTTTTGGAGTGGCCTTTCCCAAACCTCAACCTTCCAACCTTCCAAATACAGGAAAAGCAGTGAGATTCCAAAGAAAAACTGAAGGACGTTAGGAAAGCCAGCAGAATTATTGCTCAAGAGCACTTTTTAAAAAATGATGAGAAAGTCGGGTTTCTTTGAATCAAAATATAAAAACAAATTAGATACAGACACAGACACAGTTACACAGTATTGGAGATATTTGGTTTGAAATAAGCTCAGCATATTTCACAATATCAGCCTAGTTTACAAATTATGTGTTCCTGCCAATTGAATCTTTAAGAGAGCACTATTATTTTGAAAATGACAAGAATTGTTGAGTTTATATAAATACTGTATTGCAGTAACTAACAGTGCAGGAGCAAAATTACCATTGAACTATAATAACACTGGTTTCATTGTCACATCAAACAAAAGAAATAAGAAGAAGACAGTTATCTGATGAGGTAAATTAAATCATTGTCTAAGGTAATTTACACCGTCCGTGTGAATGAAGCAGTGTTCCAAAGTTTGGTTAACTTTTATCATTTTAGCCGCTCCAAAAAATATAAATGCATTTTGCTGCCTTTATTGCATGTAAACCTCCAACTAGCAGCAGCTTTTATGGTGAAATGCTCACCTGCATGCTATTTAATTCAAGATTTGACTATGTGTATCAGTGAACATTTTACTAATCAGATTAACTAAGTGGGGCAAATTGTTATGAAGCTGTAACATCCGAAATGCATCATTGGAAAGTTCTGTGGGACATCCCATCAATAATGGACTGATTTATAAGCAGCCTGTTTATTTAAATGGTATCAAATATGGTTTACTGAGAGCAGCACAAACTAGCATATCAAAAATCAACAGAGCTGATGAAAGAGTGAGTGATCTACTAATCGAAACAATACCTCATAAAAGCAAGTTTTACACACTGTAGATCTGTCAGCATGCCATTAATTCTGTGGTTGCGACAGCTCTGCATATCAGCCTTGTTCTTGAAAACTGGTACCAGTACACTTCCTCTCCTTTCGCATGGTAAGTAGTATAACACTAACCCATGTTACTAGTAGATCCTGGGATCTGCTGGATCCACTCACTTAGCTTGGAGGTCACCGCACCAAGTGGTCCGATTACCACTGGGACCACTGTTACCTTCACCCTCCACATCTTCTCAAGTTCTTCTCTTAGTCCTTAGTACTTCTCCAACTTCTCATGTTCCCTCTTCAGGATGTTGCCTTCAACTGGTATTGCTACATCTTCCTTTGCTTGTCCACTACTACTATGTTTGTTTGGTTGGTCTGTATCTCAGAGCCATTGCAGGGGGGCGCGGTATGAAAAACAAAAAAACAAAAAAACAACGCTTACACACTGCTAGCATAATGGACAGGTTTTTGACAGGGCTCCCACACAAATGCAAAGCATGAGATGAAGCATAGCTGAATATGTTTCCAAACCAACTTCATTCTAAGCCGACGACTAGAAAATATGGTGAAGCAAATCTTCCCTTTGGTCTCCCCTGCATAAGTGGTTTTCCCTTCGTCGGGAGCACGCGTTGGGCTGTCCAAATCACGGACAAACAGGATCCCACATTCTTGATTTTTAGTTCACAAACACTTCTTGTAATGACTAACTACTCCTGACATTTTGGATATGTTAACTTTTTATACAGTAAAGTTACAGTGGGATACAAATAATATCAGGCTGATCCTGCCACGATTTGTTCCCCCAGTTCAAATCACGGACAAACAGTATCCCACAGTTGTTTATGTTTTTAAACCAATTTCCACAGAGAGGCATTTTTTGAAAAATGTATTGATAGCAATGTTGAATATTATTACACAGGAAAAAAAACAACTACACGTAAAATAATTACACCGTGACGCCTCTGCCTTTCTAAATAGAGGGACAGTAACTGCGTGTGTGTATGTAGGCGTGTAAAACCTGAAGATAGAGACAAAATACTGTCACTGTTAATCTGAATATCTGCCATTCTGCAATTCATCTCATGTGAACAATAACGTGGCGCACAGCGTGACGTGAAAAAAAGGCACATACCTTTGACATTGTGTGACAAACTCTGTATTCCTCGTCCACACGTAAATGCAAAAAAGGAGTTTTAAAAAATCTCAGTTTTCGGTGATTCTAAACGCCGTTTACGTGTGGACGAAACAGCTGCGTGTTCAAAAATACCCGTGTAGGTGCGGACGTAGTGTAAAAGAGTTAGTAGTTTATTTTCTTACTACCTGCACTACCTGTACATTACTTGTATTTACTTAATTGTTTACTAAATGTTTGAGGTGTGAAATAAACTGCAATGGAGCAAAAAATGGGTGTGTGTGGTTAAAGGATGTGTGCGTGCGTGTGTGTGCGCGGGGGTGGGGGGCGCAAATATTTTTCTTGTAAAACAAAGGGGGGCCTAGCAAAACAAGTTTGGGAGCCACTGCGGTATACTATGCCAGTGACTTGGTTTTGGTGCTCCATGACCCTGGTGCTGTCCAAGTCTTCATACTGGAGAACCTTTCTTGGATGTCTGCCAAATGATGGTCCAGTGATGGTCACCTGTTCAGGGAGGTTATTGTGGTCTGCCCTTAGATGCACTAGCCACTTAGCATTTTCACTATGGGTTACCTCCTTCTCCCATATGCTCTTCCAGTATTCCAGTATCCCCAGCAGTGATCATCTCCATCATTGTGGTGGTCCTCCTTTTGCAACCAAAAAAGCCCTGACCCGCTGAGACTCCTCTAGACCCTGTGGCTGTGTGGTGATATCTGGCACCAAGATGGTAGCACCACTCTTTTAAGTTGCAATTAGGCCCTGCATGGATTGGACTTGTTTGACCAGCACATCCAAAAGATGTTCGATTGGATAAAGATATGGGAAATTGGGAGGCCAGGTCAACACTTTAAACTAGTTGTACTTCTCAAACTATTCCTGAACTATTTTGCTTTGTGAATGGGTGCATTCATCAGGGAATACTGTTTCTATTAAAGGGTGTACATGACCTGCCACACTGCTTAGGTATGTTGTACCTGTCAAAGTAACATCTACATCAATGGAAGGACCCAAGGTTTCCCAGCCGAAAATTGCTCAAGATATGAAACTGCCTCTGCCAGCTTGCCTTCTTTTCATAGTCATGAGAAGAAGGCAAATCCTGGCATGCACACGCAACCAGCCATGCCCATGAAGTAACTGTCAAAACTTGTTTTCAAACTCACCCTGTAAAACTTGCTTAAATCCTCAGGTTTGCCCGTTTTTCCTGCTTCTGACACATTAGCTTTGAGGACACATGTTCATGTGCTCCGTAATATATCTCACACACTAACAGGTGCCACAGGGAAGACATGCTCAGTGCTATTCAATGGTCATAATGTAATATAAATGCTGTTAAACAGAGAAATAACTTTTTGACACAGGTTTTCCAAACATCCTAGTTTTAGTTTGGATGCTTACATTATTTAACTTTGCACACAGACACAAACTTATTTTACAAAAGCCAAAAACTATTGGGGTCAAACTTATTGGCCCCCCTGATGCTAATGTTCAATTGTAGATCCTTGTTTCCAGATAATAGCCTGTAGTTCTTTGATATATTTTTCAACATGCCACACACATCTCTTGAGCAAGTCCAGCCCAATCTTCAAACACTTACTGACCTCCTCCATACATATTGATAATGATTTGAACTAAAAATTTCAAATTTGAATCGATTACTGCATAAGACCTTCTTCCCCTGATACGTAATGCCTCCATGGCTCCTGCAGGCTAGACTCTCAGTCAGAGTGGATTTCCCTGTGATTAGTAATGTTTTGTATGTACAGGAATTAGCATTAGAGATGGTCTGAGAAGCCGAGGTGGGGGCAGGAGATACTTTAAATACTTCCTTAATGTTTGAATAAGCTAGGTCCAATGTGTTCTCTAGGTGGAGGTGACTCAAGACTTTTGCACAGTACTCGATAGATAGATAGATAGATAGATAGATAGATAGATAGATAGATAGATAGATAGATAGATAGATAGATAGATAGATAGATAGATAGATAGATAGATAGATAGATAGATAGATAGATAGATAGATAGATAGATAGATAGATTTGACAAAAGCTTATTATCAAACCTGACTTGATTTTTTTCTGTCAAGTGTTAATTTTTGTTTTGTGGAGAGGGATTTTGTCACCTTATTAACCAATGAAAGATCTTGATACTATAATGGACTTATATAATGCCTCCAATGCCCAGGTTAACTAATTATATTGACTGGAGCAGCTGTATTTTAATTGAGTGACTTAATAATAGAGGGGAACACATATAAAAACATGCATTTGTGCTTTATATCTGTAATTCATTTAAATCATTTTGTATTTAGTTGGTGTTACAGCCTGGGGTGGGTGTAGCTTAGGTGGTGGAGAAGGGCCTCTGCTAATTGGAAGGTTGGTGGTTCAATCCCTGACTTTCCAGTCTGGATGCCAAATGTCTTTATGTAAGATTTTAACCCCACATTGCTCTCCAATCCATTGCTTGAAATGTGAATCTCAGAAAGTACTTACATAGAAAAAAGTGCTTGAGGTGAGTTGTGTGCTTTGAAGTGGTGAGTGCTCAGATAGAGTAGTTAAGTACTATATAACAACCAGTCCATTTAAATGTACATTGTACTGTAAAATATCTGAGTAGTGTCTTTTTAGAGTACTTCGCTGATCTATGCCTCTGTGGGGGTTCTCTCTGAGGTCTTTGTTGGAGTAAACTCTTACAGACACATACAGTAGATAGTTGACTAGGACAATCAGGCTAGAAGGGTCAAGGTTATGATACTTTACGATAGAAGTACAAAATCACAACATGATTACAGGGGTGGATGTCGAAATCATGCCAGTGTAGAGAATCTTTATAGGGATTAGCAAACAGTGCTTAAAAAAAGAATGTAGATAATTAGTTTCAACCATGGCATTTGCCAATTGTTATTTATACAGTTTCCAACAAGCTTGATCAACAGACGAAAAGTCACAATAATCCATTTGAATAGACACCAGTTAGTTTGCGAACTCCCCTTGGCAGTTGGTCTCCTGGTTTGCATCTCTAAAATGTAACAGAAAAAGTCCACCCATCCATTGTCTTCCACTTATGCTTGTCAGGGTTGCAGTGGGGGCTTGAGCCTATCCCAGCTACCAGTAAAAGTAATTTCTCAAAACAAAAGAAAAAAGCAGGAAGCACACATCAAGGCACACATTTATCCAGTGTGTTTGTAACTCTATTAGATAAAGTGTGTTCAGGTGTGTATTGTTTTGTGCTTATCATATGTATCCATTTCACTCTGCGTGGTATAAGAAAACCAGTTCTACTACCATAAGCAATAGAATAACAATATGAATAAAAATATTAATAAGAAATAGTAAGCAATTAGACTATAGTATGTATGTTCCTGTAGCTTTCACCAGTACTGACCCTCTCGAGTTTATGTTGGTTAAGAAAATATGAAAGCATGCAGTCTGCCCTCAGTTGATTCTCTATGTTGGATAGATTTTACATTCAGCATGTGTCTAGTGGTATTTTCACCACCTTGGAGCCAAAACAAAATAAACCAGAGGAATCAAACTATCTTTTTACTTCTGTAGGCATCATTCATAATGTATGTCCCAGTGAAGGTAACCTTTAACAGTTCGACTTAAGGACCACAGGTTAGTGTGCAGAATTAAGCAAAGAGACCAGTGGTGCTGCAATTGCCTGCTACACAGAGTCAACTGAATTAGCGTTGCACACAAAAACTAGCAGATTAGTTATCATGAAAGTTTGTAAATTGATTGGTATCCATGGTTTCCACAGGATCTACAGGCCTAATGACTTTTGAAATGGGATATTGTGAATGATGAATAGCAGACAGTAAAAAGTAACATTGCTGTACAATGTATTTGTATTTTTCAGTTTACAAACATTTCATCACTTATTATTTTCCTTAGTTGTTGTTTTTTGTTTTTTCAGTTATTTTGTCTCACTGTTATACTCGAGGCCACTTTCATCACATGATAAATAGCGATTTTCTGCTTATTATTAATTGTAAGGTCCAAAGGTGAATAAGACTTCTTTCTTGTTACTCTTACTTTACTGACTGATTCCAGTGTAATGTTTTCTGCTGTTCCTGTTTGCTTTAATAAAATCAGTATCCTCAATGGCAAGTGGGCTTTAGAATGGACTTTGTTGAATGCACAGCAGTAAATAGCCAAACTTAGCCTCTCAGGTATTTTTCTTAAAAGAAGTAGTCACTACAGTATTAGTCAACAGTCAAAATATTCACTTCCACGTCCAACTTGCACTCCGTTGAATCCTGCAATGATAATGTTTGTGTGGATGTTAAAGTGTTGTGATCATTGTTGATTGTTGATAAAGTTGAGTTGTTGATCTTCTTCTGTGTGGTGATGTGTGTTTGTTTGATGTTATTGAGCTGTGAGTATATCAAGATTTGAAACAATCTTGGTGATTTGGGGGTGTATTTAGGCAGTTTATGTAAGTATGGAATGGAATTAAAGGAGAAAATCTCCCACATCGAGCCTCAAAATCACATTTCCTCTCCTCAGTCAGATATTAACCCAACATCTGACAACAAACAAAGTTTCTCTTGCTTAAGTACCAGAGTTTCAAGTACTGCATCTGCTCAAAGAAAGCATGAAGCTGAGGTGGTTTTTCCTACTGCTCAACAAAAACTGCTTAAGAATAAACATGCTTTAGAAGAAGAGCAGCTGTGGAGGAAAAATGAACAGATGGAAATGGAAGCACACATCACTGTTATTACACCTGAAATTAAGGTTTTGTGAGGATCACAGGAGATGAGTAGAAGTGACTTTTCTAAGATTTCTGATGCTATGGAGTCATATTTTGCAAAAGGACAACTGGAAAGAAAAAGGATTAAATATAAAAGCAGGTTGTTTTGTGACACGATTTTTTTATACTTATGGACAATATCTTGGTCAAGGTCTTACCAATGTAGAAAAGCCTATCAAAGCTACAGAAAGCTACAGAAACTGCTTTAAGCAGTTATGAGCACAGAAATGTAAAAAAAAAAAGCCAAAATGAAATAACTGCATTGTTAATCCAGTAGCAGTGTTTATCTTTTGTGCCTATGCAGGAAATCCCAGTGTTTGATGCTATCAAACATTCATTAAATCCTTTGAACACAGCATTGAAGAGAAGAACAAAAAAGTTTCTATTAAAGTAGCATTTTGGCAATGAACCTGAAATTGCTACAACTTATATGGGGAAGGTTGTCTCACGGTTTCACAGTTTCTGAAGATATGATTGCTTCAAATTCTTCAGAAGGCATCGAGCTTAAAGAGGTGCTCAAGCTGGAAAAGGGGCCACTGTTGCACCAGGGGCACAGAATATAACAACCAAAAGCTGAGAGCTGGTTAGCAACCGTGTTCAATTATCACCAGATTCCACTATTATAGTGAGTGTGTGGATGTGTATGACAAAATGCCAACAAATCAGTGCTGGATCAGTGAAGATCCAACAGTTAAAGTTGTGCAAGCTCATCCTGCATTCAACATTGCAAGGAGGCAGCTACGCTGTATAGGTTAAGTATGCTACAGTTGCTCGGAATCACTTATAAAGGTGTGGCCAAAGACTTTGTTTCATCAGAGGACACCATGGCTTATAGTAAAAAAGATAAGAAATGTTTGAGACATGTTCCTCACATTTTTCTCCCCTTTTTGTCTGTAACGACAAAATTATCTATGCACATTGAACTATGTTGACTGGTCAACAGAGATATCTTACAGTTTGAAGTTTGTAGGAGTTACCTTTTAGTTGTAGTTTTATACTGTAGTCTTGGGGTCAATATTTTACGGCAACAAATGATTTCTTATTTATTCCTTCCACTGCTCTCAACCTTATACAGAGTTTTGCTGTCTGTTCTTTGGGGGTTTGGAGTATATGGAGGATTTTACAGTTTTATCAGTGCTGTTTTTTCCTCTTCATTATGTACAGATGTTCTTCATGTCTTCTGTCTAAGGAACTTGGAATGAAAAGCCTCTGGACTTCTTTAACATTCTTGAAGAGGTTTCACCTCTCATCCAAGCAGCTTCTTCAGTTCTAAGAGCCCTATGGGAGTGTCCCCAAGAGGGTCATGGACCCCCATTGATCCTCTACCTAATCACACAAGCCAAGATGTGAAAACGGGTGCAACCTAGCCCCGCCCTATCATGTGATTTACTGAGGTCAAATGGTGGGCATTAAGGTGTCTGGGAATCGCAAGGACCCAGGACCGGGCCAGCAAAGGGAGAATGGTGGTGTTGATCCAACACAGCTGATTAAAATGGTTAAATTACCTCCTCAACATGTCTTGAAGTTCTCCTGAGGCCTGGTAATGTACTAATCATGTGATTCAGTAGTGTTGACTCAGGGTGAGATCTAAAAGCTGCAAGACAAGAGCCCTTGAGGCCTGGAGTTCCCCATCCCACCTATAGGGTCCTTACCTTATGATATAAAGGCTCTTGAGGCAACTGTTGTTGTGATTTGGCACTACATAAATAAAACTGAATTGAATAGATTTGAATTTAACATTAAACTTCTGGAAAAGCCTTTCCAAAGCCTCAAACCTCAAAAGTCTTGAAAGATTATAGACTACACTTAAAAGCCAGGTCCATACCAGGAAAGTACCAACTAAAATGAACTCTGCCACTGTTTTTGAAAAAATGGGTAAATATTATTTCAGAAGCTAGTTGATGGCTACTAAAAGCATTTGATAAAGGTATAAATTGCTAACTGACATTTAATCAAATATAAGTGGTGGTGGTGTATGTATAATTTTAAAGCTTTTGTCCACACGTGAGTTAGTGAAAATCCAAAATAAATACGTACTTGTGCATCAAATAATGTATAATAAATTTACCCTAAGATCAAAGAACACTTCAAAGAAATCACCAAAAGTCAAAACTTTCAATGACATTCATCCTCTTGATGAGTATATAAAAACTTTTGACTACAACTGTACCTCTGTCAACGCCCACCACCTTGGTCAGGGGCAATGTGGTCAGAAAATGTGCCAAAAAGCTGTGACATTCACTGGTTTTAATCAACTTGATAGATGATTAAAATGGTGACAGTACCCTTTTCAAACCAAAAAGATTCCATTTTCACTAAGGCATAACTTTTTTAATAGTTTCTAATCTGCACTTCAATTCAGTTGATGGGTGGTCACAAATGTCCATAATTTTCTAGTAGTCTTAGGTGCCATATGAAATTGAATTACCATATCTTCAACAAGCCCAACAGTCTTTAAGTAAAGGAGGTAAATATTCCAAAGTTTGAAGAAATGGCAGTGCCATAGATTTTAGAATGATGAAATGTAAGAGTAACTGCTCTGCCTTGCTGATGAAAATGGTCCATAGACAAATACAGTTCCATTTCAATGATACACTAAAGACAGAAAGTTGTTTCCCTTTTTTGAGAGCAGAGCAGATTCAGTGGAGCAGATGAGAACTGAGTTGGTAGAAAGAGGAGTTCGATTCCACTAAGAGAAAGGTAGCTGTTCAGATTTAGGGGCAAGAATTTGCTGCACACATCGTTTGCTTCTTTAATTTAAGAATCCTAACAGGAAGAGTGGTGCTGTATGGCTGAGTGATTCCATCCCTCATTATAACATGGCTGCTTGTCTCAGTCCATAGGTTCAGTGCTATTACTTCCACTGTTGCAAGACAGGTTATTAGAAAGCCCTACAACTTATTCACAACAAGAATGTTGTTGGGGAATGGCTTCTACTTTTATCATCAGAAAAGTTAGACAAGGATAGAGTCTTTGTATATGTCAATGTAGAAATGCGCTCCCCTGATATTAGCCTGACACTGTTAAAGTCTGTGTGTAGGATGTACAAGGTGCTACACTGCCACGTAAATCATCTTAGACTGTCATCCTACAAACAGCTCACTCTATCATCTTAAATCATTCCATGCTTTTCCTCTCAGTCTCAATTTCTACACACACTTGTAAAGAATTTCCCTCCTGCTCCCACCTCCTGACAACTGAGTATAGTGAAGCTGCTGTATTTTATCATATATTATTGGTTGGGGTTGCTTGTCTCATTCCTGATTCCTCTTGCTTTTCAATCACTCTGCTCAGGGATGCAGTCCAAGCTTAGGCCCTTGCCAGAGGAAGATAATGCACCCACATAATGCATCCAGACAGTCTATTATACTGATGGCTCGCACGATGATGCCAGTGAGATTCCTGACTCATTTCAGGCTTTTATAACACTCCATTTGTACTGTAGGCTCACTACAATGAAAAAAGTAAAAGGAACTACCTGTGTTTTGTTTCCAGGCTGTTAGCTTTTCAACTGTTTGTTACTGCTTGTTTTCATCAGCCTCTGAGAACAGTGATGAAACTACCAACCGAACAGTCCTGCAGCTGACAGACAATCCAGATATTAGCACCACTTCCTTTCACTCAGTCAGTTGTCGCCCTTGTCTTTTTTCGCTTATTTTAATTACTTTCCTTCATTTTTCCTGCTGTCACAGTTCTGCACCCTCTGGCTTGCTACCCAAATGCTCAGTGTTAGGTGTCCTTTCGAAGCATATTTAGGTTCAGAAAAGAGAAAACTACCTAACTGTAGAGAAGTCATGCTCTTCTGCTTATCCTTGGGTATGTTGCTATTCCAGCTACCATACCCTGCACCCTGGACAGGTCGCCTGTCTGTCACAGGGCTAACACGCAGAGACAGACAACTCACATTCCCACCTATGGGTTCTTTAAATAAATAAATAAATTAGGGCAGATGAACAACCATTGATACCAGGCAACTATAAAATTTATATCTTGGCCCCAATGAGACTATTAACTCTTGCAGCACCGGGTGTTTGTAATTTTGGTTCAAGTGAATTGATAAACTTTTTGAAGGCAATTGACTCACACAGTTATGTAGATATCCAAGTCCTGTTGTCTCGGGATGCATCACGCTGCCTTGCCTGGGGTTAGCTTCTGTTTACTGGGGATGAGGGTTGAGTGTGCTCCCTTCTCAAGGTAAGCTAGGTTAGTCTTCTTGTGTGAACTTTTCAAGTGCACTTTAAGGTTTGTGGGATTTTTTTCCCTTTAGACATGTCCCTCATAATTTGTCTCTTTCCACTACAAGACACTTTATCCAAAACACAGTCATATTCAAAGTAATCCCAAATTGGACTCTGGCGCTTTCTCCTGACTTTTCCTGACATGATTCTGCGCGTGGACAGAGCAGCAACGCAGATGACTTGACTAACGTACTGCCACCTGCTGGCATAATGAGACACAGCAAGAAAAAATCTGGAAACTAAACTTCATTTTCACCCTTGACTATTGTATGACACACACACATCTACGAAAACTAAATACATTTTTGCTATAAATTCAGTTAATTTTAGTTAGTTTTGTGAACACTCATTACAGTTTTAGTTAGTTTTCCTTTTTTTGTTTTTATTTTTATTTCCGTTAACGAAAATATTTTTTCACTTCTAGTTTTCGTTATTTCGTTAGTTTTCGTTAAGGATAATAACCTTGCTCCAGACCAGATCCATACCAGTGTGTTTTGCTGTCTGAGTAGGCTGTCAGTCTACTGTTTACTTCCGCTGTACTCAGTGGTTGAGAGGAGGTGGCAGAAACACTCAGCAGGACAGTCAAAAACTCACAACCACACTTTTACTGGGAATTCCACAGCGCTTGTCCTTTAATAAACACACCCTTCACCAACCTTACAAGGCCCGATTGAACAGCTGTTGTCTTATCATACATGAAGCAAGCAGTGTTCACACAACCCGTAACGTTACTTTAGGGAGGTAAAGATATGAGGTCCATCTCAGTCCATACGTCCATGAGCAAGCACGTTTCTCCCACACTCTACAGAGAGTAGTGGCACATACTTGTAACATGACTAAACATTAACTTAGGTTGTCTTAAAGAGACACCACGCAATTGTGACTATTACAAGCATCCACTTTTGATTACTCTGAAGCAAGCTTTAAAACTTTGTGAAAAGAGATCAACATCTGTCGAAGAGTCAGTGATCCACACTTATATTATAGAAATATTGAAGTTAGCTTTTGAAGATATTCTGCACTTCAGTGTCAGTAGGCTGTTGTCAGTGAAATTTACTTTGAAGTGGATGTAAAATTGCTGGAATCAGACTTGGCAAATAAATTCTAATACAATGTGAGGATGAAAACAATTTTTTTACTAGTGGCCCAGATCTGGTTTGCCAGATGTGGCCCACACATGGACCAGCACAAGGCCAGTTGCAGACACAGTAGTGGTCCTGTGCTGGCCCATGTGTGGACTACCTCTGGCAAACCTGATCTGGGCCACCAAAGGGCCATCATTCTTTGCAGTATGTGGGCCATGTGTAAGTTGTGTGCAGCCACGGGCCAGTTGTAGACACACTGCTGGCCCTGTGCTGACCCAGAACAGTTTCAGCCCTGGCCCCAAACAGTTTCAGCTCTGGCCCCAGATGTCAGCCCTAATGTGTACTTCAATCAAGCCATGTAATAAGAAAATGTGCCAGAACATGCAAAAGAGTGCAAAAGTCATCAGTAGGTGCCCTGCTCTACCTCCTGAGTTATAGCCACCCACTGGCAAAGATGAGTAAACCCTCACTAGGTTTTGGATAAAGTGTACACTCACAAACCTGTCAAACCTGCATTTGAAACGTTGGCTACCATAGCAGTATAGTATTGCAACATGGCATTTGGGTCTTCTAACTAAAATAGCAAATTAGGAACATAAATAGTGCCATCATTGTCAGACCTGGCCCACATCTGGTTGACATACACCCTGACGTGACACCGGTCAGTCAGAAGTGCCAGCTTGATGCCGGATCCAGGGAAGACCTGTTTTTCATGAGCCTGGGTCACATAACCCAAACCACAATCGAGACAGATATGGCATGCCATCACATAGACAGTGCCATCTATGCCAGGTCTGGCCTATATCTGGATGACATATGTCTTTTCATGCCAGAAGTCAGCCAGCAGTGACGGCTTGATACCTCCTTGCTATTTGGGCATAAGTATTTTTAATGGATTCATTCTAAGTACAGTGATCCCTCTTTTATCGCGGGAATTACGTTCTAAAAATAACCCACGATAGGTGAAATCCGCAGACTACCAAGCTTTATTGTTTACAATTATTATAGATGTTTTAAAGCAATAAAACAACCTAAAGAGCCGGTTCGGAGCTGAAAGAGCCGGTTCTCTAAAAAGAGTCGGAAATCCCATCACTATTGTGGAGTGATGAATTTAAGTGTGAATTTTTTTTGCTGAAACTGTCATCACTATTGTGTGAAGAGAGTCGGGAGAGAGGTACAACATTGAGTGTTTTGACCACCTGTAAAACATAGTGGTTTGGGGATGTATTTCAGCCAGTGGTGTTGGGAATTAAAAACAATTATAAACACAGAAAAGTACCATCAGATTTTGATCCACCATCGTCATCATGTGGAAAACATTCAGCTGACACCAACCGCAATGGAATACTATCGGTGATTTAATCTATCTACACCAATGACACACTGTGGTTAATTTCATGGTTTAGTACATTGCCTAGAGACACTTCATTGAATAAACTAGAACCAGTGACCAAACAGGTAAATCAGAAACCTCCCATGTCTTCGTGGCAAACTATCATATGACACATCACACCAACCTCGTTTGCTGGATTATTTCCAGTTTGATCTCCCATTA
The DNA here is from genome assembly GCF_041146795.1 of Maylandia zebra. Lineage (NCBI taxonomy): Eukaryota > Metazoa > Chordata > Actinopteri > Cichliformes > Cichlidae > Maylandia > Maylandia zebra. The sequence continues at coordinate 4,637,002 of NC_135174.1, read as the reverse complement.
CCATGTCAAGAGGTGACATGAAATGTTCAAATCAGGTTACTTACATGTAACATGTTTATGCACATTTATTCTATACAAATGATTTCCTGAAATCTACAGACAGATTTCTTCATGCATTGCTTTTTACACATGTGCAACTCCTCAGAAACAGCATGGCAGTTCAGATCAAGGAGAGGCAGCTTTTTTATTTACTATTGATTACTTTTAAATTATGTGGACATACAGGTTGAGGCAGACATTCTCTGGATAAAACAAAAAGCTTGTGGAGTGCCGTGCTTATCCATTGGAGAGCTACATTATTATAAACTATTCCACTTGACATACGTGTGTTACAGCTGACCTGTATGTTGCATGGAAGAACACAAAACATTTACTAGATTCTGATCCATTAAAGGGACCCATCAAGTTACTGTTAGTATTCCACATCCATAAGAGCATGCATCCTCCAGACCTACTTTCAACATCCACACATTAATCTAACACACTTCAGATCAGTTTGACTTGTCAGTAAGATGCATTTTGTCAGACATTTTAATCATCTTCTACTTTTTAGGGGTTAACGCACATCTCCCTCCACCTGACTCTATTCTTAGCATTCTCCTCTGTCACACCAACCCTCTGTATGTCCTCCTTCACTATAACCATGAATATTCCAGGCAGGTTTTCTTCCTGTCTTTCAGCTGCAGATCCTTTTTCCAGCATATTCACCATCCCTCCTCTGCATATGTCTAAACTGTCCCAGCATTGCTGCTCTAATTTTGTCTCCAAACAGAACCTCTGATACATCCATTTCTTATTCTTTCCATCCCGGTCACTCTAAATCAAAAGCTTTGCATCTTAAACACCGCTACCTCCAGCTGCCTCTTCTCTATTAGTGCCACTGTCTCCAAACCATACATCAAAACAGGTCTCAAATCTCCCCTTCTGTCACAGATCACTCCTGGCACTCATGTCCAGCCACTCCACTCTGCTCGCACACTCTTCTTCACTTCTCTTGTGTATTCTCCGTTACTTTGGATTGTTAACCCCAGGTATTTTACCTTCTATCTTTTACCAGTATCTCTACACCTTGCCTGCCCATCTTTCCACCTGTCTCCTTGTCATTCATACACATGTTTTCAGTCTTCCGTCTACTGACTTTCATTCCTTCTCTTTCCAGAACATAGCTCCACCCCTCCAGGCTTACAGCCACCTGCTAACTGCAGATCACAATGTCATCTGCAAAGTCCAGGGAATCTCCTTTCAGACCTCACCTGTCGACCTGCCCATCACCACCACCACCGCAAGCAAGAAGGGTCTCAGAGCTGATCTCTGATGTAATCCCACCCAGAACCACTCCTAGCGCACACCTCATTACTAGTTCACTGACCTCACGTATGTCCTGCATCGTGGCATCTGTCCCACTTCTCTACCACTGATAACAGCTCTCCCTGGCACTCCAAACCAATGACGAATCTTTATATCCGAACAGGCAGTGCAAATATCAGCTTCAGTTAGTGGTATTCATTTTTCATTATCAAAAAGAAAAATCGCTAAAGAAAGTGAAAGTCTTGTACCAAACTGGGGATCTTTCCTTCTGTTTTTGGACAAATTCTGGGCAGGGCATGATGTTAGCAGGACACTTTAATAAAAAATAAAATGAATGAGAGGTCATTCAGAGATTAAACTGGGGGCTGACCTCAAGCATCATTCAAGGGCACGTTTTGCAGTCTTTGGGAGATGAACCCCTGATACTGTGATTATGAGGAGCGTGTGCCATAAACATTAGATTAAAAATGGATTGCATTTATATAGCGCTTTTCGAGACCCTCAAAGCGCTTTTACAATTCCACTACTCATTCACTCTCACATTCAGACACTAGTGGAGGCAGCTACAGTTGTAGCCACAGCTGCCCTGGGGTAGACTGACAGAGGTGAGGCTGCCATATCGCGCCATCAGCCCCTCTGGCAATTACCAGCAGGCGGTAGGTGAAGTGTCTTGCCCAAGGACATAACAACCGAGACTGTCCGAGTCGGGGCTCGAACCGGCAACCTTCCGCTTACAAGACAAACTGCCAACTCTTGAGCCACAATCGCCCAGATTAATAGAAGCCCCGCTATTTTACTTAAATTTATAAAACTCATTTCAAATTATAGGGAGCAGAGACTCTTACAGGAGCCTTTCACATCTGCAATCTATTTAAGTAATCCCTAAAAAGCATGTAGGGCATGTCCAGAACTGAACTTGTGTGTGGCTTTAAAGAATATTGTATTCATGTTGCAGAGAGCTGAACTCCTTCAAATGCACAACCAACTCTGTGTTATTTGTCAATTACATCATGGTCTTTATCATTAAAAAAGTCAAACAAAGATACTAAAATAAAATTCTCACTTCTATTTTCTTAATGCTACACTCCTGGACTACAAAACTACAGAATTATACCTAGCTTTTCATTTGCTGAATAAAACAGGAAGTATAAATGTCTTTGTGAGAAAATCAAGAGTACATAAAATAGATTAAAGGGATTCATCCAGTTATCAAGCCACTGCAGACAATCTCTGCTCAGTGATAGCAGGGCCATTCAAAGAGAAGGACTACAGTACCCAGACCTTACAGGCTCTACAACCATAACCAAAACTATCTATAACAGTTAATTAAACTGGGGAGATGATTATTAATGAAATATTGAAGTTGTCATGGTCCTGAGTCCGTGGACTCGGTGATTTTGTGTCTGGTATATTATTATTATTATTATTATTATTATTATTATTATTATTATTATTATTATTATTATTATTTGTGGACTGTTTTGGGATGGTTTGTGTTTTGGGGTTTTGGATGCTGGGTTTCTGGGTTGATGCTCCCTCTGTTGATCCCTGGTGTTAGTGTTCCCCTGTCTCGTCAGGTTAATCAGGTCCAGCTGTGTCTCCCACCTGTGTGTGATTTCCCAGTGTCCCTCTGTGTATTTATAGTGTGTTCATCGTCGCGTCGTCTGTGTTTCTCAGTGTTCTTCTCCTGGAAACTCTTTGTGAATCCACTGTGTGCTCTCCCTGCTGTCCTCCCTTCGTGTTCAGGTTTGCCGTTCTATAGTTTAGTTTCTCCCAATTTAGTTTATCCTAAGTTCCGTTTTTGCCAATAAACCACCCTCGCATCTCAGTAAGTGCTGCCTTTGAGCTCTTTCCCACGCATCACACGGCGGCTGCCCCAGCCGTGACAGAAGTTTGGTATATAGATATACTATTTTTCACAATGAGCAATTTGAAAATCATGCTATATTTCCATTCAAATTTTCACTCTGCTTACCGTGATGTTAAAAGGCATTGCACTACTTTCTCTATTTGATATAACCTGAGTAGCATTTTTATGTAGCTAGGTTTTTCCAAATGCAAAATAATATTTGAATTTTCAGGGAAATTTGCAGAACAATCCAGTTTTTATCTCCTTCCTTAATCAGTTTGTGCTCCCGTTTTGTTTTGTTCTTTTACAACCTTGGTACCAGAAGCTGCAAAATATCTTAAACACGTTTAAAAAAACATGCTGTCTTCTTGAGTGATTAATTTCAAGACAAAAGAATATCCTTGCACTACTTGTGAAAACACCAGTTATAGGAAAAGAAAAGAAAGGCTTTTTTTTTTTAAAGGTGGTGTGAAAAAGTAGAATTACAGCAAGAAATTATGTGAGTGAGGAAAAGACAATTTGACAAAGACACCAGAGACTACATCTTAGAAAAGACTTTTCAGACACACATCAGAGAGGAGATGGCATTGGCACTTTTAGTTCTTCTACCAAAGTTAACCTCACAACTCAAGTTAGATTCACTCAGCACACAAATCTTTTTTACAAAGAAGTCCAAAAGAGAATGCGCTTTTATTGCCCAAGCACACTGAAGAGAACAGTGAACTTGTATAAGAAACAAATCCTATTACGTCCTTATTAAACACAGAAATTCCTCCACAGATATGAGGTGCAGAGTAGTAGAAAGATATATTTTTAAATTATTTAATAACAAAAGACAACATCTAAGACCTGAACTAACACAATGAGCTGAAAACATTACAGCTTTCTGAATTAGTATTAATTAGGGCTGCCACGATTAGTCGACTAGTCACGATTACGTCGACTATCAAAATCGTCAATGACTAATTTAGTAGTCGAGGCGTCATTTGAAGCTTTGTAAGATCACAAAAGATGCAGGAATAAGTAGTAACGAGTGTAATAACGGACTGAAACAGAAGATGGCAGCACTGCATGTACAAGGATGCCAGCTGCCGTTAAACCCCGAAGAAGAAGAAGCAGTGTCCGGTATCGTAGCTGTGTCCAAATTCAGGAACCGCATCCTCCTGTGCCCACATTTGTAGGCCAATTACGTTACAGCGACACGACAAAGACTATCCAAATTCGAAGACTCCGACAAATGCAGCCGACAAATGCGTCCTTCATTTCCCCAGATTTGAAGGATGGGTCGGGTGGATACTTCGTGGCCCAACTTATCCCAGAATTCATAGCGCGGCCCAGCTCAGTTTTCAACAATGGCGGCAGCTACTTAGTTTTAATATTACTCTTATTATTCTTTCTGGATCACAAAATAAACTTTTAACATATTTTCAGGCGGGAATGTTGCTGTGTAAACTTTAAATATCTGCTCAGTTTATCAAGACACCACATATTTTCAAAATCGCTCCGGCGTTTTCAGAGATGTCTCGATAGCTAGCCGGGTTCAAGGCTCATTAGAGCCCGTGAGAACACCGGATTCCCGGCAGATGGTTTTCAAACCCACCGCCGTCTTTTGCTACTCAGGTTAAACATGATGTATAGTCACTTAGATAACTTAAAAATGTTATTGTTTGGCTTTTTTCAGTATTTTATTTGTTCCTGAGTAAATCGGTTTGGCTGAGATTAAAGTTTTTACACAGCTGAATAAACATCAAGCAGACAACTGATTATCAGATGGCTGTTACAGTTACACTATAGCCCCCCTCACCATTCAACAGGCTGGGGAGGACAATAGAAACTGAAGAATGTCTCTGATCATACAGTTTAAGGCAAGGCTTACAAATTTAAGTACAATAACAGCAACATTTAACAATTTCAACCTAACACTTGTCAGATGCCCGAACCACCTCAACTGGCCCCTTTCGATGTGGAGGAGCAGCAGCTCTACTCTGAGCCCCTCCCAAATGGCCGAATTTCTCACCCTATCTCTAAGGGAAAGGCCAGCCACCCTTCGGAGGAAGCCCATTTCCGCCACTTATATTCGCTATCTCGTTCTTTCGGTCACTACCCACAGCTCGTGACCATAGGTGAGGGTAGGGACGTAGATCGACCGGTAAATTGAGAGCTTCGCTTTTACACTCAGCTCTCTCTTCACCACAACAGATTGGTACAGCATCCGCATCACTGCAGCCGCTGCACCAATCCGTCTGTCGATCTCCCGCTCCCTTCTCCCATCACTCGTGAACAAAACCCCGACATACTTGGGGCAGGAAGTGGAGGACCCCTAAAAAACTCCTCCAGCTTCACTGTGTTTATATTATGCTAACCATAGCTGTGTAGCTAGTCACCACGTAGCACATCATTATATGCCAGCTAGCCCACCTTCAGTAACCCTACAAACGTCACTACTGTTTAGTTTTCTGTCTTAATTTATGTTGGAAGTGACAGCAGAGCTGTACGTTTAAAATTTTTTCTGCAGTTTTTTATTTTCATTGCTGTGAGTTTTTAGAATAATGAAGAGGTAGAAACGGAGGCGGCAGCCTGATTGCGCATTAGTTTGTTAACTGTTGAAGTTCAGCAGCGGCTGGCCACACCACAAATGGCTCCTAATTTTATCAGTAATTGGCTGGGGTCAGCATTCACTCAGCTTTAACATCACTCTGCGTTCTTGGTTAGCTTAGCATTAGCATGCTGTCTGTGTAGGTGCTTGCGAAGAGCCGAAGTTTTAAAAATATATTAACAGTCATTTTAAAAATCAGCTGAAATAAAAGCCTTGAGCAATGTGTGAAATGGTTAACTGTCTATATCTATGAGGGGATTCAAATATTAATTTAAAATGAAGCTGGAGTGTTGGGAAAGTAGCTGGTTAAACTTGTGGCATTCTCATAGATGCTGATCTGAAAGTAGTGCTGACCCTGCACCTGGTCAACTTGCCTGCTTTATTAGACTGGACAAAGTCCGAGCTTTCCTTGCTAATACGCTAGAGGAGTTATTAACAATTTTTCCACATTTTATCTCCTCTATATCACACGTTAAACATGACAAAAGTCATCTGTTACGATTATAAATAACTGAAGCTTGCTTGTTTGCTATTATTAGTTTTTTCCATATGATCAAAACTGATCTCAGAGCAGTCAAAGCTGAGCCAGCAGCAGCTTGCCTCACTCGCTTGTCTTATGTCAGTTTACTGTCAAAGACCAGCTGATTTATCAACAAAACACAGCCTCTCGGCTGCTAGTCTCTTAGCTTGCCCAGCTCAGGAAATAGACATGCCCTCAAAACACAGAAAGATCTAGCGTTCTATTTGGTTAACAGAAGTGCTGCTTTCAGCTACACTATACAACTGCAGCTGCAAGATAACAGTAATGTAAAGGATGGATGTAGATATTAACTAAAAGGCGAGGAGCTTTATGACAGCGCTGCCTGAGAATAAAGAGAGAGATTGCTTTAATTTGGTACATTTTAATGTATATCCATTTTGTCAAATCAAGCACTCCTTGCCTTGTCCTGACAGAACACGACTGATCACAAGGATTCTCAAGTGTAGGTGTCTAAGCAGTCTACATGTTTGTGGACTTCGATAAGGCTATCAAACACGTCCCTTTGAAATTTCTGTGGGAGGTGCTTCCATGGTATGTCGTGTTTGGCCCATTGCTGCAAGGCCTTCAGTCCATGAGCAACCACATTGAGAGTTTGGTCTGCATTACCATCAGACCTGTTCCCATCTTCCATTTTGGTAGCCTTAGAATCTTGTCTCTGCTTTTTTGGTGTAGTTATGTTAGGTACTGGACACCAACTTAAACTGGAGCAGTTTACAACCGAGAAAAAAATGAGTGCCTACAAGCCTGATGGAGCCATGTCTGCAGTGATGCAGATACTTGATGTCAGTTTGGTGAAGAAAGAGTTCAGCATAAATGTGAAGCTTTTACCAGTTCATCTATGTCCCTACCCTCAACTATGGTCACGAGTTCTGGGTAGCGACAGAATGAAACCGTGGCAGGGATGAGCTTTCTCTGAAGGATGGCTACCATAGAGCCTCTGCTCATCAAAATGAGCCAGCCAAGGTGGTTCAGACATCTGATTAGGATGCCTCCTGGACAAAGTATTTCGGGCATGTCGTGCCAGGATCAGACCCAGGATAATCTCTCAGCTGGTATGGATGGATGCAAAGACAGACTTTGCTTTGTGGGTCATGCTAGCAATGGCCCAATAAACAGCCCCAGTGTATTGCCTCCACTGGCCCTTTCATCCCAAACGTTTATACACAATCAAGGCCAGATGTGTCTTACTGAACTCAAGTGCTCGGTTCCTCACGGTCTACAATTATGAAGCTTGGATCTTACTTTTGAAGGCGCTCTTACCTCCATGTCAAACTTCTTTCTCCTCCTGAATGGTGGCTTTTCTCTCTCAGCCAGCACGTCACAGAGACTCCTTGGCAACCGCATTAGCTCTTTTTCTCTGCTTCATTCATATTTTTCCCTATGACCCAATTTTCCCTGGTTTAGGCAGCATAAAAACATGGAGCACAAAGACAATTTTTCACAGAGCTTAAAGGCTTTTTCATATGAGAGAAATTGTGCAAATGGAAAAGGGTCACAAAATTGCTGTAATGTAATCAACAGTGCCATGTGAATTGAACCCAGTTGTATCACACAATTGGGTAAGAGCTGATTATGGTAATCCACAGTGGTTATATTTTTCAGGTATTGTAGCCTACTGTATGTACAGTCATATTAACTCACACTAAATGAATGATGGGAAAGAAGAGAGATCTGTAAATGCTTGCTAAATGTGGAGAGGAAGAAGTTTGCAAAGTCAAAAATGTAGATTTACATCAGTACATGCACTGGCAAGACATATGGAGTTGAATTTGTAAGAGCCATATAAAGACATATTTTACAGTCATACTGATCCAAATGCAATTTGAAAAGAACCAACTGAGAAAAACAGATGGCAAATAGTGTGTTTCTCAGACATTTTATCACACTGATTGTAAATTCATTTGAACTCACTCCTGGGACCTTGGTTAATGATCTGTGTACCTATTGAAGTCAGCCTGCAGGATATTGATGCCTGTCTGATAAACTAAGAAGAGCTTGACTTCCAAGAGCAGCTTTTGGAATTCATCCAGGTGAGCTTACTTTACTTTGTGGTTCCACTGGCTGAAGAATCATAATGAGGACTCTCTCTCCCTGCCTTGCTTTGGCCTATGGCCCTGAAACAAAATGATTATTCCTCACATTTTGGCTAATGACTTTGGCACATCAGCATATCCTGTTCTATAACACACATCAATTAGTTTGGACTGCATGAATGCCCGAAACACTCATGTGGGCAGAATGCTGACACCAATGTGACTGAGCTCTCCCTGCTTGACTCTTAAGTAGTTCTGATAACTCTTGTTTTAATGCAGAGTCAAAAGGTCCCAATTTGGAGAGCTATAATAGGTCCAGCTCAGTCAAGTCACAAGTAGACTCAATTAGTGAAAAATAATCAAGAGTTCTGGATCAGGACAGTAGCATGTACACAAGTATCCAGAGGAAAAGTGCTCATTATGAAGAGTAGCTAAGGTCTTGTTGTGGGATTTGGGTATTTTTATGCTTACGAAGCACTGACAAAGAAACAGGAAGAAAACAAATGAGATGTGAAAACTTTCAAGAGACAGGGCACTCAAGCCACTCCACTATATCAGTGGCCACCTGTAGTGGGACAATGTACCCTGCAATACTGCAAAAGCTGCTTAGAAATGTAACAAATGAACTGAGTCTAATGTAACGGTTTTCTACTCAAAGACCTTTAAACCCTGAGGCATGGACACATGCTCGAAACCTCCAAAGAGATCCCAATCTGATGGAAAGTTTGAGAGAACAAACCAGATTCGTTTAGGCTCACAGATTAACATGGAGGCGGATCAGCTCCCCATGTCCTGGTTCGAGATGCTAAATGATATCTCAAGAGGACTCACATTATTTCTCCAAAGGCAGAAACCTACAGAATATTAGTCAGGTAGAGTCATTGTTGTGAATGATTGGTGTGTGATACATTTTTTACATACAGACCTGCAGCTTTGCACTATTGGCTCCTCAGCCAAACACATAATGCAAATGTTTAAACCTGTGGACCCTCTCGTACAGCACAGGACTGCTATTCCAAAAACTATAACTGTATCTAAACAGGATTTTGATTAAAAGGTGTTCGATCATAACCCTGCAGATGGTAACTGTGACAATGACCCACGCTCACATCGCCAGCACTGCAGGGTTAGTGTCCATTTATTTACAATGCTTGCAACACAAAAACACTAATCACACTCTTATGCCGCAGTGACTTTTCAGTTTCTGTTTTTCCAGCAGACCACACCATTCCATTCTGGTGATAATAATGGTACATTATCAGACAGGTCCAAGAATCACTTCACCTCTCTTTTGGTCTTTGGAGACGGCCAGGATGCATTGGCTCTTGTCAAACCATCTGAAAGTGTGCTTGCACACCTCCCAAGTGGAACCCCAGATATTGTGCCTCTTTCAAACCACATACTTCTTGGTCAAAATCCAGCATTGTGAAAAAATTAGCTCGTTGAGCTAGAGCATGGGATAAGCACCAAACTGTAAGACCTTGTTGTACCTTGCACAAGATGACACAGAACCGTATAGACCCATCTTTCTACACTACAAGAGCTATGGCTCCTGTGTGATTTTTTTAATCACACCTATTTTCAGCATCACAGTCAAGTCCAGTTGCCTTTTATGTTCAGGCAATCTGTGGGGATGTCAGTATACCGTCATGCCACCCAAGAAGCACCCACTCAATGTTGGTGGCAAGCTAGTGCCTGTCTGAGTCCCCCCTGACAGCAGTGGCAACAGCCTCAGCGACCACTCTACAGGCCACACCCCCGCCAGAGTAGCTTGATACGAGGTTGGCGTGATTCAGAAGGTAGAGTAAGTCTTCTGCAAATCACAAGGTTGGTAAGTGGTTTGACTTGTCCCTGATCAATCGATTGTAGTGTGAATGTCTGTGTGAATACTAGACATACTGCTTTAAGGCATAGAATTGAAAGGCTGAATGACTTGTCATAAAGAGGGATTTGAGCGCTAAGAGTGCAAGATTAGAACACTACAATATATGTATCAGTCCAGTTACCTTCCCAGTGACTTTTCATCTTAATAGCTGAACAATATTTAGAACAATGTAAACATCAGGTTACCAAGTAGGATTTCAGTCCTCTGACTCATTCAACACAAGTTTTATTCTTAGTGTTTAATTGAATGCGTCATTAAATTCTGCCTTCTCTGTTGGCATGGTAATTCTAAAGCTGCACAAAAGAATTTGCTTAGCAAAACTGCGAATACTGCCGACACAATAGCAACAGTGGCAATGTCAGTGATATTTACAGAATCCTTTCAGAAATTACATTTGCAACTCTTCTCCCAACATCCTTTGTTTAGTCCACCAGTCCTTACAGTTTCAAGCATAATAAAACAAGGAACTCCTTAGGAGGTACATGTAGACCATAGTAGCAAACATGAAACTAGACATTGTTTATTGGAATTATTATTAATGGGAGAGTTGGAGAGAGTTGGAGAGAAACTCTAAACCAAAACTCTAATTGCATAAAAACTTAGTTATTTTGCGCTGAAGGGGTCAATGTACTTATTTGGTATTTGTTGTCCCGCCTTCACTGTTCCTGTTTGGTTACGCTGGTAAGGCTGCTTCCGAGGTAAGAGGAACGTGGTCGCTGCTGAAACAGTGAACCACATGCAGCATGGTATCTGCTCCGTTAGCTGCTAGATCTGGAGACCTGAAGCAGTTCTTGTGAATACACAGTGCTTTGCACTGGCGAGTAAATGAACTGTTATAGCCGCTAACCGGCATGCCGAAATGTTAATCTTGTTCGCTTGGGAAAACAAATGATGGTACTGTGCAAGTAGTTAGCGGGTGCTATCCAAACTCACATTCTTGTTTGTTAAGTGTTTTGGTTGAGAATGTATTAGCTGTATTGGGTTTAAGGAAAAAGCATGCATACATTGTTGCATTGTTTTATTCTGTTATTTTTATTCACCACTGCTGTTAATTGACAATGAGGAGAGTATGTTGAGGCTGCTGCGAGCAGACAGATTAGATCTATGGACCTAATTAATTTTGGTTTTATGATTGGTGATGACTAGATTGCTATGTAAATGCGTTACAATATTTTGAATTTGATAGTTGTACAACACACTAGAAACAAAACTTGGATTTGAAACTAATTTTGTTAATGCTTCTTTTCCACAATGGGCCCACACTCAGAAAAATTATGGTTCTTAAATGGTTCTTCAGATGTCTTCATGGTTCTTTAAAGAACCATCATACGTCAAAGAACCTTTTTATTTTGTGGATGGTTCTTCAGCTATTACAAATGGTTCTTTAAAGAACAAAAGGTTCTTCATCCTTAGCAATCTAAGTTTGATGGTGTAAATGGCATAAATATTTATTCACTATAATGAGGCTGTGAATTATACTGTGTGTTTTCTTTGTGTGCATGTGTGTGCGAAGGGGGAGGGCGGGATACTTGGCAATTACCCTTTAAGAGAAGATGGTAGGAAGCTGAATATTCAAATAAAAGTTAGAAATATTTGCAAACAGTAGACACAATACACACATTCAAATACTGTACTTTAGTTTTAAATTTTAATAAAGCATTACTATTTTCTACTCCAAGGCATTGCTTTTGAGATTATTATATATTTTTGAAAATATAGCATAATGATAATACTAGTTATTGTAAACTTTACAAACCACCCAGCAGTATGTAAAGTCAAATTATAAAATACAAGTAAATAACAATTGCAGAACAGAATGTCAGTGTAATGAACACACACTTCGTTTTGATAAAGCACAGCTTAGGTAAATGATCTGAGTAGTTGTTCATCACTGAGCAATTTGTTAATATGTGTTTCGAGCCAAATAAATGACAGGGAGAGAGAGAGTGACGTCAGAACACGTCATACTATAACCTCCCGGGAGCGGACGGAGGGGTCCGTCGTTGGTCTGCGCATGCGCAGACAGAGTGTGCGAGCGGCGGGCCTTGACCTTTCGGGAAAAAAAAACCTCACGGACGGTGACAGCGAAACGGATAACAGTCTTCAGTACCTGCTGGACTTTGAAGCTGTGGATTCTGGGACTGTTAGAAAAGGTAAAACATTTTCATTAAAACCTTATTACTGTTTTGTTTTTGTTAGTCGTCATTGTAGCTTGCTGTTAATGTTGTGCTAACAGTAGCGATTAGCTAGATACGTTAGCCGTTGATGTCAGCGCAATTTAGTATCCAACTGTTTTCCTAACAAAACCACTGTTATAATTAAGTGAAGCTGCTCCCAGCTAATTTGAACCTTTGGCTTCTAAAATATGTGGTTCAATTGCGTGCTGCGTACATAACCTAATGTCAGCTAGACCGAAATTAAAATTTAATATATTGTTAAAGTCACTAAAATGGCGCCTGAAGCCTGTTGTGACGTGAGCTCTGTGTCTGCTCTAGAAACTCTGAAATTCTGTAGATCTGAGCCGTACATTAAATACTCACATGAACCTGTACTTTGAATTCTGTATGAGCTGTATAAAATGCAGCTATGCATAAGAGTTTTGAATGAATAATTCGATTAGATAACTCTTTATTGTCTAATCAAATTATATAGAAATGAATAGAAATGTGACATGAGAAGGTGTCTTTGACTGTTCCTGCATAACTTAGTTTCGGACTAGTTGACAAGTTATGCTCCGGTCATTTGATGTTTCCAAGATAGATGTTCTTTTGTAATATAGTTAATTTGTTTTTATATTTCATTTATCCACCATCATACATACAAGCTAAGAAGAGGTCGTTATACTAACAAGAGGTATCAACGCTGGGCCAAAGTTCAGCACATGGTTAAAGTTTGTAATCCAGCCAGGGTGTAAATATCACTCAGCAGCCAGAGCTGAAGCAGGTAGCATCAACAGATAAATCTACTCTACCCGGCTTAAATCACAAGAGCACCTCTGACCAAAAAGCTGTAGATTTTTCTTGTTTGCACAAATTAATCCAGATTCACATTAATTGTGTTCACAGCTCCAACAAAATGAGGAAGAGGAGGGGGAGAAACACAATTAGGTTGAATTACAATTGGATGGAAGGCGAGGACAAGGAGAAGGAAGCTTAGGATGAGGAGGAAGAGAAGCAGCAGGAGCATCTTTAGGGCTCCCTATGATGAGGTTTGTTTCATTAATATGGTCCTCTCACAAAGAAAGATGACTTGTTTTAGTTCACCTACTTCCTGTATTAAATAGTGATGTGCAAAATGTTGTGAAAAACCATGGAGCAGGTACGTATAGTGCATCTGCAGGTAAATGAACATCAAATCTCTAAGACAGACTGAAATCTGTATATTTATCACCTTTATGATAAAACCCATGTCAGCCATTGGTTTATGGACTTTGTATTTTGAAGCCTCAACATTTGCTTTATTGCTGTTGCTATGTTGGGACCATATTAGGATGAGGGATCAGAATCTGGAGTCATGCACACTATTGTTTCATTTAGTGTGTATTCATAAGATTCGTACAGCAGATCCAAGTTGTGCCTTGAAAACAGGAAAGTCGTCTGCATAGAGGAGAACTGTAATAGCAGGCTTTTACAAAGTGAGGCTTTGTGCACTCGTTTTACTTCTGTCACCCTGTTTTGATGCAGATTTCACTTGAAATCAGGCAAGAACTGGACTTATTTTTTATAATGTGTTCTTGTGAACTGCTTGTGTATCGCATATGTTTGATTTGACTTTCTGCAAGACAACAGTCGTCCACTGGCCAAAAAAGTTTTCCAAATACCTCCACATGATCTAGCCTGGATTTAGAAAAGAATAGCACAAAAAATCTGCACCTCCTGCTTCAGATGAAATTTGTGTTTCTGTGTTCAGAGGCAGCGGTGAGAGGGGAGACCTCGGCTCATCCAGCTGGAGAGCCTGACCAGGACGAGTCGAACATTAACTCAGCTCTTCCAGGGCACCCTGCAGACTCGGCTGTTGGCAACAACGAGGGATGACGTGAACGCCAAACAGGAGTCCATCACAGGTCAACTGCAGGTATGCGAGTCAGACCTTCTGAGGAGGGTTTCACTTCTCTCTCTTCTTTATAATTGACTCTTTTCTCTCTCTTTCAGCTCCTTGTCTCAGAGTGGGAGGGGTTTGAAGCACAAAGGGAGGAACTTGTCGTTTGGTTGGCTGATATGGATGTCTGCCTGAGTGAGGTTGACCAGCTGACAGGAAACACCAGTGAAAAACTGAAACAACTGCAGGTGTGGGCTTGTTTTGATATGACATATATTTGATATGATACATACGTCAGAGACATTATCCTAAACTGGACTAACAAAGGACCATGAGTACAATATGAAACGTACATTACATAGCGTAAGGCTGAAGTTCATTGATCATTTTAATCATAAACTTGTTGAAATATTTTTACTGAACATGCAAACATCTGCTGATGAAAATGTGTTGATTTATTGGTCTGTTATGAAGCTATTGCTATTTCTAATGTGTTTTATCACTTTCTGATGTTTTATTAATTAAACAATACATGTATTATTTGTTGTGTTATCTGTAGCTATAGTATTTATATATATTTATTTATAGTATAGCAAATATATTTAATTATTACTGTTTAAAACACTAATATGTGACATGTATTAGTAGTGATGTTGTGCTGAGGGTTAAAATGCCTTTTTGTCTTTTGGTAACTACAAAATGACAATAAACCATAAATATATGTCTATGCTGTGCTAGTATTTATTTTGCCCTACTCAATTCAATTTATGATGCATTTTATTTTGAAAGATTTAAAATGGTTTTTTAAAGAACCACTCAAAAAAGGTTCTTTAAAATGGTTCTTTTAAAGAACCATTTGAAGGACCTTTTTAAAAATGGTTCTTTAAAGAACCATTTTTAAAAAGGTTCTTTGAAAAACCATTAAAGGTGCCCCAAAGAACCATTTCTTGATGGTTCTTTGGGGCACCTTTAAAGGTTCTTCAATGAACCACTGAAAGAAATGGTTCTTCAAAGAACCATTGTTTGAAAGGTTCTTTGTGGCACCAAAAAAGGTTCTTCTATGGCATCAGTCTAAAGAACCACTTTTGGTTCCAGTTGGCACCTTTATTTTTCTGAGTGCACCGGCGGGCCCATTTTACAAGTGCACTTTAAATGACTGTAACTCCGTCATGGTTTATGCTATAGAGAAAATGCAAACAGTTTTGAAAAGAAGAGACGCAGAGCTTTACGACAGCACAAAGCATTCACAAGCTATTCCTGTCTGAACACAGAAGGAAAACTCCACCTACATTTTACCATGTGCGCTTTGCACTACCATAACTCCCCGAGCATTTGGGCTAGAGATAAATTTCAAACAGCTACTGAAAGCTGAGAAGACGAGCCTTAGGAAACTTTACGGTGCATCATTGGAATGCACAAGCATGGTTCAATTACAGGTAAGTATTGATGACGCACGGAGCAGATAGAGACGGGTGAGGAGAAGCAACAGCATCAGAATTTAGAAACATGTTTTAGTGAATATTGAGAGAATATGTCAAGAAAGACAGAGAAAACCTTCCAAGAGGTTCACAGAAGAGGAAAATGACCTGGATGACGAACCAAGTTCGTCTGGAGCAGATCCATCTAAACAAGAGTAAGTAATGAATTTTGCAAACATAAGAAAATGACAGTTTTACTAAACCTAAATTTTCTGCTTTGTGTGATTTTTTTTTTTTTTTTATTATTGCCTGTAACTTTATTAGTTTAAATTGTCAATGAATGTTTTTTCTACTTATTCAGTATATGTATCTCCATTATTATTATGCTATTTTAGAATTCTTTTCGTTTTTAGCCTCTATTTTATCATTATTCCTATTCTTATTATTATCTGCCTTACTTTTAGTTTCTTTAATTCACAGCTAATGCATGTCTATCTTTTAGGCTGGTTTCTGCAGTACAAACAACATCCTCCTCTGTATTGGAGAGGAGTCTCATCAAGGGTCAGATTCGCTGGCAGAGGGAATGCTGTTCGCAGCCAGTCACCATGCTCTTGTTGGAAAACTTATGAAGACCCTGATGTGGTCCCCCAGCCACTAAGGTTTATCCCAAAAAGAACCAAAGGTTTCAGACTTTTGGAGGACAAAGACAATTTTTCAACCTCCCTTTTCTTGCCAATATCATGTCCAGGAGCCAGTTTTTTGCCATCTCAACCAATATTCACATAAGCGATCCAGCTGAATACGTCAAAAGTGAAAAGAAAAAAGGCAGTGTGTCTTATGACTCTCTCCACCGGGTCAGGCGTCTGCTGGAAATGATGAGGACCTGGAGCATGTCATCCGAGGCAGAATATTTCTGTAGATGAGAGGATGGTTGCTACAAAGGCCAGGCTGGGAATCAAACAGTATATGAGCGACAAACCAACAAAATGGGGACTCAAGTTTTTTGTACTGGCTGATGTAAATGTGTACACCATAGATTTCAAGCTGTACACTGGCAAATCAGAAGTGGCCTCGGGAAATGGGCTCTCCTTTGATGTGGTCACATCCCTCATCAATAAGTACTACCTTGGCTCTGGCTACGTCATATACCGTGACAGTTTCTACACAAACCCCTCCTCTTCCATCACTTTGGCCAGCAGGGATTTAGGGCTTGTGGCACCAACCTACAGGCAAGGTGTTGCATCCACCCAAGAAAATGCCCTGACTAAAAGAAATCACAGAGGGGATCTATAAGGTATTATTTGTCAAGTGGATGGACACCAGAGAAGTTTCAATCTGCTGCAACACCCACACTGTCTACACTGGTGACACAGTGTCGCGATGGCAGAAAGGAGAAGATGGTGAGCATTGGAGGGTCCCTGTGCCAAGGCCCACAGCAGTGGCTGACTACAACTACTACATAGGGGGAGTGGACCAACCATTTTCCTATCCCCACAAGCACCAGTGAAGGACAGTCAAAGGCAAGTATGGCCACCCAAGGAAGGAAAAGTGCACTGTGCAAAAAGAAAAACTCCCTGGCAGTGTGAGCAGTGCAATTTGAGTCTCTGTCTCCAGGTGGACAGGAACTGCTTTAAAGTCTATCACAAAGGCCCCAGAACACCTGGACATTTGTAATATATCAGTTTCCACTTAACTATAAATCTACTATACTATAAATTCGCTTTATTCTGAGGTGGGAATGCACTGAGAAGGACTTTTTTTTTCCTTTACATAAATTTTATTCTCCAGCTGATCTGCTTTGTAATAATCAATTACCAGAGTACCCCATCAGCACCATTTTTCAGCATGCATATTAGGTCATCACTACCACAAATGGAATTGTTGCTGATGGAATTTTTAATTCCATGTGAATTTGGATGGAATTTGGTCTTTCCCAAAAATTCAACAGAATGATTAAATTGCTAAACTCAACCCAACGGCAACAGAAAAAATACAGTGAAAAACAAAATTAAAGTGCAAAAACTGTCCATCTGCAACTATGTATACTTAGTCTGAAGAATGTACTGTAGTACTGTAGTTTTTAGGCACTCCAAAAATTAAGGGAACACTTTGAAAAACACATCAGATCTATAAAAAAAAAATCATGCTGGATACCTGAACTGGTATGGACTTGGAGCGAAATGTGTTAGGAATGAAAGGATGCCGCAAAGACTGATGGAAATTAAACTTATCAATTCACAGATGTGGCAGGGTAGCACATTGTTCTGAACTTTAATTGCAGCAACTCCACCATCCATGGCTGGAGATGGAGTAATACTGGAAGAGAAACAGGACACAAGCGCAGTCGCAAAAACCATCAAGTGCTTTGACAAAATTGGCTCACATGAGGACCGCCTCATGAAAGGAAGCCCAAGAGTCACCTCTGCTGCTGAGGATAAATTCATCCGAGTCACAAGTTAACAGCACCTCAGATTAGAGCCCAGAAAATTGACACACAGTTCCACTAGCAGACACATCTCTACATCAACTGTTCAGAGGAGACTGTGCGAATAAGGCCTTTATGGTCAAATGGCTGCTAAAAAGCCACTACTAAGGAAAAGCAACAAGCAGAAGAGATTTGTTTGGGCCAAGAAACACAAGGACTGGACATTAGACCAGTGGAAATCTGTGCTTTGGTCTGATTAGTTCAAATTAGATCTTTGGTTCCACCTGCCATGTGACACAGAATTTAAATATATATTTGAATTGCCTGTTTTTTTGTTTTTTGTTTTTTTTATGTCAGTAGTGGACCAACTCCAGTTGATGAATTGTAAAACACTAGTATTTCCAGTTTTAAAAATAGGCAGCCAAAGCCATTGGACGACACGCAGTTTGCATCATGTGAGGACAAATGGCATGTTGACATTGTAGAGAAACAAGAATCACAGTTCGATTTGCTGCTCAGGATCCACTCAGAAACACACACATACAAAAGGTAAGGTGAGACAGCAGCCAACTGCTTTCCCAAATTTCAAAAAGCATTTTTCACATATCCTCTTGTCCTCCTGAGGAATGACTTTGCTGCAACAGCAAGACAGTGATAAATAGAAGCGTTCAGGTGACTCACAGGGAAGCTTAGAGCAGGGTGGAAGTGCAGGACAGCCACTTTAAAGAGCTGTGCTTTGCTGGACTGAGTCTGCAGTGTGTCTCTAGAGCCTTTATGTTCATTTCTGATCCATTCCAACATGGAACAAAGCTTAAAGATAAGTGCCTCACTTAAAGTACTGTTCTCCAACAAATATACTTTTGTTCTTAGAAAATGTCAAACAGGATTTTGTAAAGAGGGATAAGTAAAAACCTGGCCTGTTGCTCAGTTTCCTGTGTTAACAAGAGGCAGACTTTGAAGACATTTTAACTTTTAAGCTTGTTAAGCCAAAAGTTGGTTTTAGTATTAAAAAAAACCACATAATGCATTTCATAAATGCTGGAACATCTATCACTGCGGGACCGTCATTCCACTGGAAGTCAGCCATAACCCGGCGCGGACCATAACAACGCGGAAGGACACCTTTCGCGTTCCTCAGGAACGCCACGGGTCATGACAAAACATCGGTATGCTACGCCCCGGGGGTGAGAACGGGCTGGGGTGAAATACAGTAGAATGACGGCCCCGCGGTAAAACAGATTCCAGCCACGTATTCCATCCCTAACCATAACCTTATTCCTAACCTTAACCAACACTTTAATGACGTGAAATAGTGTTTTCCAAAGCGATTTGGCGAAAATGAATGGGTATGTGTGGATTTATTTCAAACGGTTCTCATATTTCCTAATTTTTCCGATCTCGTCATTTAGGAACGTGTTGGGTGCCCGGAAGTGTAACATGTTGACGATTTGTCACCTAGCATAAAATATTACGCCTCAGGAGTGAGAACGTGTTGTTCAAGAAGGGCAGCCAGCATAAAATCCATCCACTGTACTGACCCCTCAGGAAATGAGGGACATGCATTCAATTGACACAAAACTGACATGAAACATTTACTTTTTTAAAAAGTCAGTGAACAAAAACACACACAAAAAAAAAATCTTCTATCTATCTTTCACTATCTTTTACGGTGTTTAAGTGATGGTGTATGAACCCTGCTTCCGGGTCCAAACTGCTCTGCGTTTATTAAGGCTGTTGCGTTTTTAACATGTTTTAATGCTTTGTATCTTGTTGTATTTAATCCGAACAATCCCCTAAAAAAAAGTGGGGTGATCACTGTCAACCTCTCTGAGTTTTTATTACCACTAATCATTTTAAAGCTCAGTTTTTTAAACCCTATGATGTAACTGCAGCCCAGGCTATGCAGCAGTAAATTAATGATTAACCTCGTATTATGGTTTGGTCCGTTTACAGCATCCTGCCATGCAGTTGCATTTGTCCCTAACCATCGGGAACCCTCATGTTAGCTTTCATCAAGTGGAAAAAAGTTAGCGTTCATCCTCCAGCTTCACTGTGCTAATGTGTTTATATTATGCTCTCCATAGCGGTGTAGCTAGCCATCAAGTCTTGATACATGCTCAATTATCCAGGTAAGTAAATCCCCAAGTTTTCATTCTGTTCATCTGGACGTAGCGTTTTCAGTAGGTAGCCACCAAGTAGCACATCACTATATACTAGCTAGCCCAACTTCAGTAACCCCACAAACGTCACTGCTGTTTAGTCTCATTTCTTCATTTATGTCAGAAGTGATAGCAGAGCTGTACATTTTTATTTTTTCAGAAATCCCTCAGTCAAAACATGATATATTATGAATATTATTACTAGCGAGCTAACTCCCTGCTAACTTCTAACTCTGTTAAATTGATTAAATTCTGTTTTCATGGATGCCTGGATATTAAACTAAATTGTTACACCTGGTAGAGCAGCCACACTGATCATTTTATTAAAGATGAAAGACTTTAGACAGTTTGTAACTCCATGATGCCGCAGTGTTCGTTTGATTTTGGGATCTGAGGCGGATTTGGGACCCGGAAACGGCTAATGACGTCAAACTTAAAGACCGGATGGAAATAAATTCGAGAAAAGACACTACTAAAATCCCTAGGCCCTACATAATGCAATTTGAGGGTCTTTTCTTACATTTTTCCCATCTGATTAAAGTATCAATCTGAAAATGCTATTATTGCGAGAAAATAATATGGATTATTGTCTCAGACTTTGGATTTAGGCTGTGTCCTAATTTTCTTTATTCCTGATGGATTTTGCAGTCCATCATTCTAAAACAAACACTACAGAGAAAATAGACTACATCTAAATTTTCTGGCCAAACCATTCCCTATTTTCCCAGTTCATAAAGTTCAATTGAAAAAAAAAACTGAACATGGTTGGGGAAGATTTTCATCCTTTACCTCATCAGCAGTCACTGAATAAATGCCCTATCTACCAGGTAGACATACCTGGTAGGTGGTAGGAATAAGAGTAGGAATAATAGCGCTGCGGTTTGCTGACACTGTGCAGACTGCAAATCATTCAATTCTTGTGCAACACATTTGATCACTCAGTGATAAGTTGTGGCAATATGATAAGCCACCAACACAAGTCTTGGGTAAAGTGGTGTTCCAATGAAGAAATCTAGTGACAGTGTTGCCTACCCCCTTTGCAATCTGTTGAGGAAAACATGGTTTGACTGGCTATAACAACTAACACCAGCTTGCATCCTTTTTGAGCTCTACCTCCCACCTACTTTCCCCTACTAGGTGTGTTTGTGTGTGTCAGGGGGGGATCTGTAAGTATGTGTACCTCTGTGCATGTGTAGTCATGTAGGTTATTTGCACATAAGTTAAATGCACCACAGTGGGAGCCGTGACTGAAGGCAGTTATCGCTCTAAAAGCTGCAGGGTACAAAATGTGCTAATGGATCCCAACAAAACTGCTTTTCAGAGCAGAATGTCAAACAATAACGTCTGAGAATGGAAAAGCACTTGGTGGCCTTTTTGCAGCAAACTTTTCACTCTACAACATCATGCAGGCACACATACATTATAAATGCATAAAGGGTTGTGAAAATACAGAAAACTGATGAATTATTAATGTAATCTATGCAGGACCAGCAGACGGCAATTTTAATGAGCCAATGCAATAAACAAAATGTTTGTTACAGTTTGTAGCATGCATAAATTCTTCTGAGCTTAGGTAGTACACCAGTTAGCCAAAACATTTAAACCACTGACAGATGAATAACACTGATAATCTATTGAAATCTACATGAAAATCATGGTTCCTGACTTTTACCTGGATTATCCTTTGACACCCACCTAGAAATTGTTGCACAAGTGCCCCTCATCTTCCTCTTTTGTAGCAACAGCAACCCCTATGGCAGATGGATAATACAACAGGATTCCAGTGAACACTTCCTTTCAAATTCTTTTCTTCATCTCGAAATTGGGTCTTACTTAGTGTTAAAATATCTTGAAATACATTTTTGAAAATTCTTTAAAAGTCTAAGAATATGGAAGCTGAATTGTATCAAGTGGCAACCTCCAGTGATGAAAAATGATAAAAAGGAATGAAGTGACAAAACTCCTTTAAACTATTTGTGCTTCTATAGTTTCTCTCTTCGTGACAACTGTGTAATGTGGAATGAATTTATTAATCAGTGCCTGAGTTAGGGGTGTGGACACTCAGACAGGTGTTCTGACACAGCCAGCCAGTCTTTTTTGTTAGATCCATTCTCTGCCAGCAGAAAATGAACTGGACCTCTCCACTGTGTTTGTGCTGTTGGCACCTTTTCAAGGATTTTGATGCAATTATCTGACATAATGGCCTGCTGTGTGATACAAACCAATCGAAAATTGTTTTTCTACAGTTTTGTTAAGTGTTACAGTTACTGTTTGATTTGACATAATTTTCATTCAGCGTAACTTTTTTTAAAGCCTTTAAAAGTCTTAAATCTTCAAAAACTGCTAAGAAATGTGTTTAGGAACACACCAAAGGACCGCAATGTTGATTTGGTCTTAAGACTCCCTAGATCCAAATCCAATAAGCATCCACAACAGACAGAGAAAGAAGAGTGAAAGAAGCTTAATCCATGGAGACTCCAGCCCACACCACACTGGATCCAAGTGATCTGCTGTGTTCTTGTGCCACAAACCAAAGACACCCCGCTGTTCTATGTCCTTGCCCCTGAGGTCAAAGCTGTTTTGCAAGCTTGAAGGGGACCACACAGAATTTAGCAGATGGTTTTGATTGGTTTATACTGGATCTCCTACTGACTGCTCAAAGCACCATGTTCCTGTATGCGCTGCCAGTGATATCCTTAAGATGATTCTGACTGTACTGTATACACTATAAAAATGTGAAGAACACCCACTCAATTCAGCAGGGAGATAATGTCTCATCACAGAAAACTTCTTCTTTTGTGCTTCTTACATCTAATGTGGGATTACATATGGTGAAAAAGAGCAATGAAAGAGCAAAATTGACAGATTTTCTGCTTTGATATCTGTTAAAAGGAGCTCCTGAGGTGGTCGGCGTGCATGCATTCTTTGATTTGTTCCTACATTTCACTTAAGGCCTTTTTCACAATCTAGAGCTTTAAAGGGCAAAAATAAGTCTTCATTTGAATGGAGCGCTCACTTTTTTTTTTTTCATCGTGGGGGTAGGGAGGTGATAAGTGACAGCTTATGCATATTTTAGTCAACTTTTCTACCTCGCCTCCAGGGTCACGTTGAAGGTCCACTCCCCAAAATCTCCCCATTATCTCCAGCTGACTGCATAAGCACTGCTACTGTGGAGCCCCATGCTGAGAGCCTCCTGACCTTGCTGAGCAAGGAATTCTGCGCTGTGGGAGGCAACATCATCCAGTAAGGATAGACTCCAGGTTTTTCTTACAGGCATCGCTGCTACAGACTAAACACTCACAAGCCTGAAAGAGTATTTGCTTTTGGATAAGTCAAACATTAATCTTTCAACTCTTTAATTCTTTTTTGTGCCATAGCAAGACTTGTCTCATATTTATGAGGACAGCAGCACTTGTACCCAAACATTTCTCTTTTAATGGAACACATTCATTTTCCCTGTCCCTTAAAGCCAAACTGAGTAGTATCCATAGTTGGTGGGTGTTTTGAGTTGAATATTTGATGAAAATTGTAACAAAGATAGAAGGGGTTGTGAGTTTTCATACAAGGACACTGACAATATCTATAACAGCACAGATTATTTACAACATTACTGGTGAAATTCAAATGGCCTGCTATGAATGAGAACCATTCCAGTGACTGCATAGCTTGCAGGCTGATATAAGTTATTTATTAGTGGATGATTAGTTGTTCATTTTTATCTGAACGCTCACGGTATTCTTTCACTTCCTACCACATATACTGTGCGCCATGATTTGTATCACAGGGGGACAAGAGGGCACATTACAGGAATATCTTTTGATCTGCCAAAGACCAAAAATGCAAATGTTAGCCGAGTACGATCACATCACTGATCATTACTGACTTTTTCCTGTTGCATGACCCAATTTCAGCCAACCTTTAGATTTAGGAGAAAAGGCCTCACAGAATCTGAGCCATCAGCCATCATGGTTAAATCGGTGACTCCAAGGTCGAATATCACCCTTCAACCATCAGACAGTTTATGATGATTTTGTCAAAGTGGCTCTGTGCATTATGTCAAAACCTTTCCACTTTTGTCTTGTTTGTCCGAAGCATATTGTTTCACTAGTCTTGTGGTTTGTTTCAATGAGACTTCACAAGCCTAAGCTGTGCTGCCATGTTTATTTTAGAGAGCAGGCTCTTTCTCCCAGCAACCCTTTGAGACAAGCCATACTTGTTCAGGCTTTTTCTAATTATACTGTCATGAACATGCTACCCATTGGGTTTGAGATCTAGCACTTGGTTTTTCTGCAGTTTCTCTGAGCATTACAGCGTCTGATCATGGGGTGAATTAGCTCCACTCCTAAGACTGTGATATTGTGTTAACATACTCCTGAATGTTCCATGCCAGCAAACATACTTCCTGACATTCAGTCAATAAAGTGCATTTGATCAGCAGCATGTGACTGCTACTTAGCCCCTTAATTCCTATGGAAGCAGAAAGGGTGTACTTCAACTGTAGATGACTTTTACCAATACCTAACTTTATAACCCAACTTAACTTTGTGCCTAGTATGTGAAAACATACCAGGCACAAACTGGGAATAGAATGAAGAAACCTTTTTTGGGTAACCTGCTAATGTACCTGATTGTTTTTTCTTAAAATGAATTTCATTACTTTTAAACAGTGGTGTTCAGTACTTATGCACAGTACCTAGTGCACATGTCTATCACTGTAAAACTGGAAGGTAACTAGCCTAACTTGCTATTTCTTAATATTTGTAATGTGCTTTTAATCTTTCTTTTTTTTTCAAAATTAATTAGCCACATGATTAAAACTACTGACAGGTGAAGATAATAATATCAATCATCTGTTCTTCCATTCATCTAGATGTCACTTTGACATTTGCCACCCAACAAAACTGTGTTGTGGCACTATGAGGGAAACCTAAGATATATTACACTAGTAACTGTTTGCTGAGGGTTGATCATGTAACAATTTGATGTGAGTTGAAATAACACATAACATCATGACAGATACTCTTCAAAACTTAAAAGTATAACACATACAAGAGAGCATATCCTAATACAAGCCACATCATGCTTGGTGAAACTGAGGGCTTTTTAAAAATACAATCTTTCATCCATATTTGTTTGTTATACAACAGAAAAAATTCCAATCAGTCCCCAACTGTCATTTAACTGATCTAACATGGCAAGTCTTCTGAGAGCCTTTAAAGTCTCAAAAGTGTTAATATTTTAGTTATTAGTAGAATTTCTTTCCCCCAAAAAATGAACTCAGTTTTCAGTTCAGCTATAAATGTAATAGTTTTTCTGAAAAATGTGGGAAGATGCTAAAGTCTTTGAAGGAGCTCAGCTGCACTGTTTCATATTCATTCTACAAAGAAAATAAAGTAGTTCTTCAGTGGTTACTTTTACCCTGAAATCCAACCAAAAATCAATCTCTACAATTCCTCTCTTGTGCGCTGCTATACACACACAGTGGACAGAGAAATATGGCTGAATATAGCAAACCAGTTTGTTTGCTAAAATCTGATCTGCTTTTAAAACTGTTTTAGTTCCCTCCAATGTGACCTCTAGGGTTGCTGCCTCATACCCACCATACAGGATATAACTGTGTGCATGATGTCTGGAGAGGGGGTGTAGAGGAACAGGACTCAACTCTCCATTATAGCCGTGATTAATGGCACACCTGAAACACAGTTTGGATACAAGGGTAAATGGTTTCCTGCACAGCGTGTCTTAAATAGAAAGAGTCTATTTACTGTCCCCTCTCTCCACTTTTGTGCACCACTCTCTCATCAACATGTTTTTTCATGTCATTTATGAACCCTTGTGTCACTGCTCATTCCATCTCAGTTTTGTTGTTCTTTTGATTTTTTGGTTTTTCTTCATTCACTGATGTTTTTTCCATGTTTTAGTTTATTTTATTTCTGTCTGTAGTCTCAATTCATGCCCTGTGCAACCCAATTTAGTCCTGCCGTTTATTGTTGCTTCATTCTCTTTTCACACCTCATTGTCCTTGTGTTCCTGTCAGTCTAGACAGTGTTGTCTTTTATATTGTGTTATCACACATGTAACCCATGTGAAAAACAGAGTTGTTAAACTTGTTTTGTGACAAAAATATATCTCGGTATGCAGTGCTACTAACCAGCTGATGAAACCTACTTTTTATTGGACCCCGAACTTTGAGCACAAAGAAAAGTAATATCTGTCCAGGGAGTTACATGCTTTCGTTAGCTACCTGCTAAGTTAGATGATGTATTTTACTAGCTGATTAAGCGCCAAAGCGTTTTGGGGAAAAAACAATTGAGAGGTATAAGAATGTGCTGTATTGTTTTACTTATCTTGTTGTTCCTGATATTCTGGTATAAGTGTATAAATGATCTAATGGTACAAGTTTTATTTATGATGCTAGGTGTCATACTAGCTGCTAAGTGCAGTTAGCCAAATCCCCTAGCCGTAGCGTGACAGGGGGAAGTATTCAAATATAAGTACTTGCTCTGTTTATATTAAACCCTTAAATATTTGGTTATACGTGGTAGATAATTTTTGATAATATCCTTTTTGGAGGGAAAGAAGTTTAGAGCTTATGTTAAGAACAGAAGACAGAATGGAAATTTATTATTCTGCACTTTTTGTGTAGATTGTTTGTTTGTTTTTTAAACTGCTTAAAAGGATTCTGGAGAATCTTGTGGAAAATCTCTGAAGAACAGCGTCAAGCCATTCCTTGGATTTCAGATGAGCCCTGCACATTATTAGTCCTACCCAGGTAGTAGACAATAGGGTCTGCACACTGACACTTCGCTTACAGCACTGGTGTTTGGGTCTCAATGAACATTAAATACAATCCAGTACAACTCTTTTAAATTCAGTTTATAATTTTATTTTATTTTACATCTTTTCACCTAAAAGAGCACTACTGGCGTCCAAACTAGGTTGACTGTGACTGTATGTGTTTATGAGTTGTACTGAGGCAATAAAGGTCCGAGTTGTTCACTTCCAAGACAACATCTTTTGTGAGTCCTTAAATCCAAACATCCTTCTGAACCTAGGTAGATGTGTAGGGTCTCTATTGGAATTGATGTTGTACTGGTCCTGAGTAGTGGAGCTACACATGTGTTTAGGCTCCCCCCCTCTTTTTTGTGGCTTGTGAAATGTTCTACTCAGCCCACTCAATTTTGCAGCTCCACCATATACAATTAAATTAAAACATATTGCTTTCTATCACATTAATGACACTGTTGAAATCAATTATGTATAACTACATAATTATATGTATTTCCAAAATAAATTGGTTAGGCAGAGTTTCTGTTTCAGGCTCTTTACATACTCTCATAGAAGTTACATAGGAAAGAAATAAATATTTCTAATTTAATTGAAGTTAATTATAATCCTCAGTAAATAAAACCGGCAAGGTACCAGAACATCAGGTCAGGGGGCGATATGATCTTCCCAACCCTCTTAGTACATGGTACAAAGCCGCAAGAACAACTGGTTTGTTGAAGACATGACAACAGTGATCACTGAGATGGTTGGCTACAAGATGAACAGCTACAAGAAGCCTCCACCTGAAGAGGGATAATAGAGAGAGAGGAGTCAGGCAAATAGATAAGATATTTCCTCTGAACCATCCAAAGTGTACTCAGGAGCAGAGGAACAATATGGGGAAATCCCCACCAGGGCTGGAGATGGCGCAATACTGGAAGAGCACATGGGTCAAGGATGCAACAGATAATAACAATGCTAAGTGGCATAGGGGATCTAAGAGTAGACCACAGCAATCTCCCTCAGCAGGGTCCAGTAACCATCATAATGGCAGACATCCAAGAAAGAATCTCAAGCATGATGAACAGCACCAGCCCCTGACATGATTCACACGTCTATTAGCTAAAGAAGCTAACTGCACTCTATGAGCACCACAAATGAACCAGTTGGATGAGTCCTGATTCCCAAAGGTCCACAGAATGGACAGGTTCCATCCAACTACAAGCCAATAATCGACCAATAGCAGCATGGAAACTCCTGTCAGGCATCATAGAAGCTAAGGAACTGGCAAGAATACATCAAAAACATCTCACTACCACTGAGCACAGCTACAAGTACCTTGGAATTCCACAGGCAAATGGGAATCATTAAGAAGCTGGTAGGAAAGGCGCAACTACCAAATACCTACAGAGAGGTGTCAGGTGAATGGGAAGAACAAGATCTGGGCAATCAACACCTATGCCCTGCCAGTTGTCAGTCCAGCACACTGAGACTGTACACTAAGTGAACAGAAGGAGCCTGAGGACTAGTGAGTGTCAAAACACCTACAAAGTTCAGTTCAGTTCATTTTTATTTCAAACATATACGTTCACCAACATGGGCGATCGTGGCTCAAGAGTTGGGAGTTCGCCTTGTAATCGGAAGGTTGCCGGTTCGAGCCCCGGCTCGGACAGTCTCAGTCGTTGTGTCCTTGTGCAAGACACTTGGCCAGAAGGGCCGATGGCGCGATATGGCAGCCTCGCTTCTGTCAGTCTGCCCCAGGACAGCTGTGGCTACAACTGTAGCTTGCCTCCACCAGTGTGTGACTGGGTGTGTAAAGTGCTTTGGGGTCCCTAGTGGGGACTAGTAAAAGCGCTATACAAATACAGGCCATTTAACATTTCATAAAATCTTTCCATGCAGTTGTTTGAAAAGGACTAGGCAGAAGTATATACTTATTTAGCCCTACCCCCTCAGGTTTACATCCTCATCATCTAAATTTGAACAACAAAAACGTATACAATGCCCTCAACTTAGAACATAACATCACAAAAAATATTTTCTCATGTTCGACTAAAACTATATTTAGATTTGCTAATTTGAAGAAGAAAATAAACATCAGTTTGACTGCTGTCTTTGGTTAATTGCATTCTCTTCATTCTTATACTTATTTAAAATTTCATTTTTGAGTTTTCTTTTAAACTGGTTTATATCACCAATGACCTTTATTTCTTTTTTTTTAACTCATTCCAGAATTTAACTCCCGCTATTGAAATAGATATCATTTCCAATGTTGTTCTTAAGAAACAACAAACACCCATGAGTACATCAGGAAGATGGCCACATGCTTAGGGAATACTTTAGGCACAAGCAACCCGGGAAAAAAGGGGAGCAAGGAGAAAAACAATAATAGATGGGATGGGCCCCTGCCCAGTGTATACCACTGTCAGACAGAAGAAAGGGCCGACATCCAGAAATCCTACCAGTAGCTGGACTAAACTGGACTGAAAGATATGGCGTTCTTTTTGTGCCACTATTCTGAGCGCACGCAAAAAAAACTGAGCGCACGTAAAAAAATATTTGCAGGTGCAAGTGTTGCATTTTGAGGAGAAATTTATTTTGAGCGAAGAAAAGCTTGAGTGAACAAAATCCATTGCTGCGTGCAAAAAATGTATTTCAGTGTTTGCTATTATCCACACGCAATAGCAGCCCCTCTCGCTCAGTTTTTGCATTTGCGCTCGCTCGCAATGTGTTGCTTGCGCTCTCAACATTTCTGCCCATGTGCGTTCAACTCTTTCTGTACGCCGTTATATTGGTGCCATAAAACCAGCCAATCACAGACTTGGATGCAAAAAAAATCTGATTGGCTGTTTTAGTCTCCAATCAGCTCGAAATGACAAAATGCAATATCTCAGAATCCATTTTGTCGAAAACTCAAACGAGGCAGTGGTGGAGGAACACAGAGTGGCGGAGTTTGAAATATTACTCTTTCTGGGTCACAAAATAAACTTTTACGATATTTTTACATTTTTTTTTATGTGTGCTCAGGATAGTGGCACAAAAAATAATGCCATAGAAAGTCAGCACAGAGCCACTAATCATGGCAGCACCAGGACAAGTTCCAAGCACAAGATCGATAGAAATGGTAAATGGTAAATGGCCTGTATTTATATAGCACTTTACTAGTCCCTAAGGACCCCAAAGCGCTTTACATATCCAGTCATCCACCCATCCACACACACATTCACACACTGGTGATGGCAAGCTACATTGTAGCCACAGCCACCCTGGGGCGCACTGACAGAGGCGAGGCCGCCGAACACTGGCGCCACCAGGCCCTCTGACCACCACCAGTAGGCAACGGGTGAAGTGTCTTGCCCAAGGACACAACGACCGAGACTGTCCGAGCCGGGGCTCGAACCAGCAACCTTCCGATTACAAGGCGAACTCCCAACTCTTGAGCCACGATCGCCCAAGTCTGGTCTTACCTGGTCTACCACATCAAACAAGCGATGCCCCTGAGACAATCCAGCACATAACAACAGGGTACAAGACACTAGGTGGTAGGGCATACATGGAACAGCCTAATCAAGTGGCCAGAATAATATACAGGAACATCTGTGCCTGGAAGTCCCGAGGTCAAAATGAGAAACTGACCAAGCTATATTCCAGTGAGACTTCCAGATACAGACGGACAAACTGGTGATGGCTAGTCAACCGGACATAGTACTGGTGCACAAGCAGACAAAGACGGCAGTAATGATAGATGTAGCTATACCAAGGGATAGCAACATCATCAAGGATAGCAACCCATCAGGAAAAAGGAACTGGAAAAGATTGAGAAATACAAATAGCTGAGAGAGGAGCTAGAGGAAATGTGGAAGGTAAAGGCAACAGTGGTTCCCATGTTAATTGGAGCACTGGGTGAGTGGCTCCAGTTCCCAGAAACAATATCTGAGATCTCTGTCCAGAAGAATGCAGACGTAGGAAGAGCAAAGATATGACATGACCCTCAAGTTTCCATCTGTTGTCTCATAACTAACCTGCTTACATAGAGTCTCCTCAACTACAAAAAAAGGAGCAAAGATCAGCAAGCTGATGTCAGAGAAATTTCACAAGGAGGACCAAATGTTTTTACATCAACAGATATTTTCTGTTAAATAAATTAAAAACTATTTTCCTGTTGGTGTTGTTCAAATAGAAAATCTTTTTGTGTAGGAAGCTTGTCAGTTAAGATGTTTTCTTGTTCTAATATGTCAAAAAAGATCAGTTTTAATTCCATGTTTTTATTTTTCACACGGCTGCATATTGTACTTTTCACATCCATCCATTTCACATTGTGTTAATTTGTTACTCGTCCTGCTGCTCTTTGTAAGAGAGAATTCGTTTAGGCTCGGTGTGTTGCACAGTCAAGCTTACTTTACTGTTTTTCTGTTCTATGAGAAAGAAGGGCGTGATACAGGTGTCACTCTGGGCTGGATAGTATTCTGGCTTTACTGGTGAGGAAAGTATGAAGTATTTTTCTTCACTGACATGACTACCTGGAAGATTCTACACATCAAATTAGTTGTTCTGGGGAGCCTGATGGTTCATCATCCAACACAGCAGTTGGGCTAGCTGTTTTATCCTGTTTTCTCTGCTGGGAGGGGATGGGATGAGAAATCATAATATTAGAACTGTAACTTTATTCAGTAAAGTGAATTAACTTTTTTACATTTATATTTTGCATATGTGGCCTTTCTCTCTTTTTCATTCTTTCTGTGGGATGATTGCCACTTTCTAAATTTAAAGTCATGCCATGCAAGTTTTTATTAAAGTCCTTGCATATTCTAAGTTTCAGATGTTTCATTATTCCATAATATATTAATTGTTGTGTGTCTTTAACACAATATGTAAAGGGTCTCACACTAAAGAGAAGTTTAAAAACTGAAATGATTTGTGGTGTGAGCACACTTGCATTCTATGGACCAATTATCTGAAACATTGTGAACCGCTCACTGTAAAAAGTAGTATATTATTACCTCCACCAAGCATAGTCATGTCAACATTTGTAATAAAATGGTTTGAAAAGTTTTGAATTAATTCGGATAAACCTTTGTAGGGGTCTAGAATGTGGTCATGTTAACAAACCATTAAAATCTGGCTTCCATCTTCTAGAGACTTCAAGACCAACTTACTGATTTATTGGTTAAAACCTGACAAAACGCTTTTTAAATGAGAAACTATGATTCTTACAAGTGTGGTGTATACTGTGAACATGTACAAAGATTTAAAATGTCATGTCAAATTTGACCTCTGACCTCTCCTTCAAGGTCAATCGATTGGTTTGAAGGTCAAAGTGATAATAATGCTCCTTTAAGCTATTAAAAACTATGTTTCTGACTGGTTTGTTTGACAACACATAGGCAATATCAGGTCCCTTCTTCAAATTTAAATGAGGTCAATGTCCAGGGATAGCTCAGTAGGTAAAGTGGTTGCCCCATAATTAGAAGGTTGGGTGTTCGAATCTACTGAATGGCTGCCCTGAGATACCCTGGAGCAACGTACCGTCCCTACACACTGGGTAAATGGGTTAAATGCAGTTTTTTATCTTTAAAATTCTACTGGCTTTGTTTGTTTTGGCAACATTTAGGAAATGATACTGGTATATGGAATTCTAAATTTCTCATTATAGTTTGTATCCTAATATCATGTCACATTTGACGTCAGATCTCATTTGTACATTTCACATCTTCCTTTCTTTCAAGATGACCCTAAAACAACCCTAACCCAAGGGTAAGGAAGATGTAAAAAACACAAATGTATATATACAAAATACAGAACTTTTCCCTTAAAAGTAAATATTTCCCAAAGAGTTTTTTTCCCTGTTAAACTTTAAAGTTAGGGGGTTATATGATTATTGGACTACGATCTGTATCTTACAACATTAATCCCCTTGAGGCAACTGTTGTGACTACGTTAATGAACCTGAATTTGATTTGAAAGGAATTTATTTGAATCGAACTGAACTGAAGTGAAGCAAAGTGAATTGATTTGAATCAACTGAGCATGTCTTTGTGTAGCAGCACTGGATCCTCTCAAAGGAACACTGGTGGCAGAAGAGGTATGGACATCACGTCTCACCCTCGCCCAACTAGTTCTGGGTTGACCATCTTGGGGGAATCAACCCATGTCCTCTTAATCATCTTTATGGGTGCAAAACATGCCCACATATTGGTTGTAGACCCCAGCCCCTGCAAGACCCCAGATTCAATGCCAAGCTGTATCCTAGAGAGGCACTGAGTGAGTGTTAGTGGCCTCAAAAGCAGCCCTGCTTTTTTGAAACCACAGCAAACCCCTCATGGAGATCTCTCCCCTGAGCACTCGGGAAGCTCTTTCTCTGTTCTTTCCTCCGCCCAAGAGTGAGGAAGATGTAAGAGCCAATAATTTTCTCCTGATACACACTGAAGGAGCACAAGTTCCCTCAGTGCTCTTCAATTTATTTACTCCCTCTTTTTGCTAGTGGGCTCAGTTCAGAGGGAGAGGTAGGCGTCATTCAAAGCACAAAAGCATTTTACATGTTTTTTCAATAAAAAGGTCACTGTCATAGTCAAGAGTAAGGCTGAGGGCACACTGTGTTCAACAAAGGAAAAATCATAAAGGGCAGGTCAGTTTGTACCCAAAGAAGGTGCAGCTCCATGAGTTTTCAACTTCAAGCGTCAGTACTCTTTAATACTGCCGCTTGTGGAAGAATGCACACATGTACAGTCCATCCCTGTTTGTTCACTGTTACCAAGGATTATAGCATTTGAAACAGTGCGGTGTTGTGTTTTCAGTGGCTGCACGGACTGAGAAAAATGTAATCTCTCTTAAACTGAGGAGCAATAAAAGTTTTACCAGAAGTAGAAATTATACTAAGCTTCTTTTCCAGATATTTCTTAATAAGTAAGGGTGATCCCATACTGAATTTATATTCTCTCAATTTTCATCTCAGGAAATACAAATTCATAATGCTGTCACAAGATATGCTGTTCTGATCTGTTTGACAGGATGAATGGTTTACATCAGTAGATCTGTAGGATGCTTATTTCTGAACACAGGTTCTTCGGGGCATAGCATACAAATATCAGACCCTCCCACCCGGGCAGGTACTTGCCCCGAAGGGTATTCATCAAGTGTTTTGAAACAGCCCTGAACCCCTCGTGGGTGGCAGGGCTGTGATGTGAAATATGCCAGAGTGATGGCTGTTGGAGTCAAATTGTTAAATGTTGTCATTGTGTTACTTAAATTTGTAAGTCTTAGTTCAAACTGTATGATCATTCTTTTGTTTCTATTGCCCACCCCAGCCTGTTGGAGGCTGTAGTGTTTTATAGGGACACATCCTATGTGAGTGTTCTGTTTCTTATTTAGTGAGGATGTTTTACTTCCTGCCTTTATGACCTCACCTGTGTTTGTGTATGGTGAAACCGTTAGAGGGGTTAAACCATATACAGGGTGGGGGAGATGATCCTTTGGTGAGCAGGAGGTCACACAAACACACCCACAAACACACACACTCACATGCATACACACACATTCTCGCACATGCATACACACACACACACACACACACATTCTCGCACAGGCATACATACACACACGTGCTTACACATGCACACAAGGGCAGAAGGGCTGCTCTGAGATCCTTCCCTTGCGTAAGTAAAATCGCTGTTCGTCTTGCTTCCTTGTTTCGTTAACGGGAATACGTTTCTAAACCAGCGGGGCCTGTGGGAGCGCAGACCCAACAATGGCATATTTGGATGTTTTTCTAATGCGCACTTCCAGCAGAGAGGACGTGGAGAAAAACATTCAGGTGTTATTACACAGCCTGTCTAGATTGGGTTTTAGTACCAAGAGTATACTGTCTCCCATTCAGATTATAGAATAACTGGACCTTAAATGAAACTGTTTAATTTCTGACTTTTCTGTCATGAGACTGCATGGAGAAATTTCACAAGCAGATTGCGCTGTTTCACAAGGCATGTGTGGTTTCATTAAGACCCTGTTTGCATTTGACCCGCATGATGGCTTCAATCATTTCTGTCCCCTCAGCAGGATTTCTAGGACTGGTGTCCTCTTTGCAGTTGGATGTGAGATGTCAGCTGAGATATGGTGAGAATTTCCCCCAAGTTTTCCCCCGAGTTTCTCTGATACACCGGCTACATAGGGGATGACAATGTTGTTGCATCTGTCTTTCTTATCCTCCCTAGCTGGTGTCTGATCTTCTTTTCTGTGCATCTTTGCTGACTTTACAAACACCCAATTAGGATAACCGCATGTTTTAAGTGCTTCCTTTACATGTGTGTGTTCCCCTCTGTGGGGGGAAACTCCCACTGGGTTTAAATCTGGGACTCTCCACCATTTGACCCTTAGAACTGAAGAAGCTTCTTGGATGAGAGGTGAAACGTCTTCAAGCAACTTAAAGAAGTCCAAACGCTTTTCTTTCCAAGCTCCTTAGACTACGATGACCTGGATGACTGAGAACCTTCACAGAAATAATGAGTTAACATTTAGAAACATGTATTTAGAAACCTGTCTTTAAAGCACTTCTGTGGTTTAAATGTACTATATCTGAACTTTTACCTGTGGATTGTTGCTATTTTAACTAGCCACGGACATCAGGCAGAGGTGGAGGCACAGTTACTGTCTACAAAAAGGATTTTAAATGTAAGCAGTGTTTTCTACAGCCTTCGTTCTCCAGCTTTGAACTTACCTCGTTTGAGGTGAGTCGTACAAACCCGGTTTTCTGCGCTGTCATCTATCGCCCCCCGAAATACAATAAGAACTTCATAAACGACTTTTCTGATTTTTTAGCTGGGATTATGCCCAACTATGATAGTGTTCTTATTGTTGGAGATTTTAATATACATGTATGTTGTCCTGATAAGCCACTGGTAAAGGACTTTTTAAGCCTTATTGACTCTTTTAGCCTGGTACAGTCCGTACGTGGCCCTACACATCAGCACGGACACACACTGGACCTTGTTCTGTCATATGGTGTGCCTGTCACTGACTTGGAGATTTGTGACTGTGCACTCTCAGATCATATGCCTGTGTTATTCAACGTTGGTTTGACATATACCGCAGTTAAATCTGGAGCTGCTACTCGGTGCTGTCGGGTTATTAACCCCGCCACTGCTGCGCAGTTTTCTGCTGCTTTTAATCAGCTCGGCGGCCCTTCTGACTTTGTTTCCTCTGATACAGCAGAGCTAAATTCCTGGTTTTATTCTTGCTGTCAAAAAATCATGGACTCTGTGGCTCCTTTAAAAACCAGGCAGCCTAAGGCTAAACCTGAGCCTTGGTTTAATGAGAGCAGTCGTGCTGTTAAGAGGGAATGTCGTCGAGCAGAACGGAGGTGGAAAAAGGATAAACTGCATGTATCATTTCAAATTCTCAAAGACTGCTGGCATCGCTACCAGAACACTGTTAAAGAGGCAAAAAGGGAATATTTTGCAAATATTATTTCTTCCAACTGTCATAACCCACGTGTGTTATTTAGGACCATTGACACTGTTCTTAATACTCCTTTGAATGTCTGTTTGGAAGTTTCTCCTGAGATTTGCAATGATTTTCTGAACTTTTTTATTGAAAAGGTTGTCACCACCAGGGCTCTTATCACAGCTCCTGACTCTGACCCCTCTGTCTCTGTCCCTTGCGCTGCTGTTTTCACTCAGTTTGAGCTTGTGACACTCTCCACTTTAGAGGATGTGGTTCGCCATATTAAGCCCACAGGTTCTCCACGGGATCCTGTCCCTCCACAATTCTTTAAAGAAATTTTTCCTAGTATACAACAGTATGTCCTTGACATTATTAACAGCAGTCTGTCTTCTGGTGTGGTTCCTGCAAATTTCAAACATGCAGTAGTACAGCCACTGCTTAAGAAACCTGGCCTTGATCACACAGTTTTAGCGAACTATAGGCCTATTTCCAAGCTGCCTTTAGTCTCCAAGGTTTTAGAGAAAATTGTTTTTGGTCAACTGAAAGATTTTCTAGATGAAAATGGAATCTTTGAGGTTTTTCAATCAGGTTTTAAAACCCTTCACAGCACAGAATCTGCATTATTAAGGGTTTTTAATGACATCCTTCTGGCACGTGATTCTGGTAACCATGTTGTTCTTGTCTTGCTTGACCTAATTGCTGCCTTTGACACCGTGGACCACAATATTCTAA
Source organism: Maylandia zebra (assembly GCF_041146795.1). Taxonomy (NCBI): domain Eukaryota; kingdom Metazoa; phylum Chordata; class Actinopteri; order Cichliformes; family Cichlidae; genus Maylandia; species Maylandia zebra. The sequence continues at coordinate 4,599,815 of NC_135174.1, read as the reverse complement.
TTTCTCGATTACATGATGTAGCGGGTATTGGTGGCACTGTACTTGATTGGTTTAGGTCTTATTTGTCAGATAGAACTTTCTCTGTCAGCGTTCTCGGTTACGAATCGTCTTCTGCTCCTCTGTCATGCGGCGTCCCACAGGGCTCAATTTTAGGGCCACTGCTCTTTTCACTGTATCTATTGCCTCTGGGTTCTATCCTTAGAAGGCATGGGATCTCATTTCATTGTTATGCCGATGACTGCCAAATTTATTTGCCACTAAAACACAAGGATGGCATCTCCATAAAACCTCTCTTGACATGTCTAGATGACATTAAAGCTTGGTTGGCTCTAAACTTTTTAAATTTTAATGAAAAGAAAACAGAAGTGTTGGTGTTTGGACCCAGTGGTCCCTGTGAGTCCTCCTCTGTTGTTTTAGGACCCCTGGAAGTCTATTTTAAACCTGTTGTTACTGACCTTGGTTTTAAGTTGGACAGTGATTTTAAATTGGACAACCAAATCAGAGCAGTGGTGAAGTCCAGTTTTTATCATTTAAGGCGACTGGCAAGAGTAAAATCTTTTCTTTCGAGACAGCACCTTGAAACAGTGATCCATGCTTTTATTTCTTCCCGCCTGGACGACTGTAACTCACTTTATGTGGGGGTCAGTCAGTCATTGCTCTCACGTCTGTAGCTGGTTCAAAATGCGGCTGCACGACTCCTAACAGGAACTCCAAAAAGAGAGCATATAACCCCCGTGCTAGCCTCTCTGCACTGGCTGCCTGTGTCTTTTAGAGTTAATTTTAAAATTCTTATGTTTGTTTTTAAATGCCTTCACAGTCTTGCCCCGCCTTACCTCTCTGAGCTTCTTCATCCCCACATACCCTGTCGGTCTCTCAGGTCAGCTGACCAGCTGCTCCTGGAGGTACCGAGATCCAGGAGGAAGCTCAGAGGGGACAGGGCCTTCTCTATTGTGGCTCCAAAATTATGGAATAATTTGCCCATGCATGTTAGAGAGGCCTAGCATCTCATTTTATTACGTACAACACATGTTCTGTACTGCTCTTGCTCTTGATGAAGGCGGTCGCACTTTTCTCCTCTCCCTTAGCTTCCCTGTTTAGCCTCTTACTGTACACTGATATGCACACACTCATCCCCCCTCCCTTTCCAAACGCCTTCGATGCTTATTCCCTTCCGATGCTGACGGTGGATCATGGAGACCAGCGCACGCAGGCCCGGATGTACTGTCTAATTCGGCTGTCTCTCACCCTTTACCCACCCCTGTTGCTTGTCATGTGTTTCTTTGGTGTATTAAGAGTTTTTTTCATGTGCTATGTGCAGAGGTGTCTTTTTCTGTTCTCAAACTGATCTCCCTGTTGGAGCTCAGTCTGGGGGGAGTTATTTTTTTCTCCTTATCTTTCCTCATGTGGTGCATTTTCCATTGTTATACCTCTCTGACCTGTCTTCCCCATGTGATGTTTTGTGTAATGTATGTATGGTCGGAGGGTAAGATGGCACCGCCATTGCGTGCAATAGGTCGGCAGCCTTATGAAATTTCCCCTTGTGGGACTAATAAAGGTATATCAATTTAAATCAAATGTTCATGGCGCATTAAAGACTGGACCGACTCAAACCAAAATCATTCATCAACTGTGGTACAGATTTTGTCAGATGTCCATACATAAATTTGCATTGCCAAAAACGTCCTGTTTTCCTCAGGAAAAAATCTCTTTGAGCAATAGTTTGTCTGTTGTGTTGGGCTCTTGAATAAAACTCCTGCTCAAGCGATAACGTGGAGCAACAACAATCTTTTTAATACAGCTTGCTCTCGTGCTGTTTACTTGCCCCCATTACCTGTTTAGTCGGTAAGTTGGACTGATGTCACTGTGCCTTGTGTTTTTGTATCCGTGATCCAGACTGGTTGCCCTGGCACCAATTTATCCAGCTTTCTTATTCTATGTCTTTTGTTAAAACATTCGGTTTGTCTCAGCCTTTTCTCTCTCAGAATGACAAATCTGCTGAAAATCAGACAGACATGGCTCTAAGGTTTCAGGAAGCATTGGTAAAGTAGTACAAAGCCTGCGCCCCATGAGAAGTTGAGCCGGGCTGTAGCCATTCGCCAGTGTTGTTGTTCTGTATGCCAGCAATGCTTTGTACGGATCGCTGGCTTTTTTGAGGAGATTTTTGAATGTCTGGACGCCTCTCTCCGCCTCGCCGTTGCTCTGCGGGTACCTGGGACTACTGGTGACATGCTCAAAACAGTAGTACTTTGCAAAGTCTTTCATTTCTTGACATGCAAATTGTGGGCCATTATCGGTAATCAATGTTTCAGGTATCCCATGGCGTGCAAATATTGACTTTAAATGCACCATCACATTGGCTGAACGAGTTGGGCTGAGTTGAGCAATCTCAACATATCTCGAGAAATAATGTACTACCAATAGATAGTTTTTGTCTTTTAGTATGAACAAATCAGCTCCTAAATTCTGCCACGGCCTCTCAGGTAAACATGTGGGCATAAGAGGTTCCCTCACATTGACTCTATGCACAGCTTGCACTTAAGGACAAGTTCACTGATCTGATTACTTAAGCCTGGCCACCACACTGCTTGTCGGGCGCCTTCTCGATACTTAACCTTGGTGACCCTCGTGTATTTTGTCCAAAAGTGCATTCCGCATGTTTGCAGGTATGACCAACCTTGTGCCTCGCAGTAGTAGTCCATTGTGTACACTCAAAACTGCTCTTTCTGACCAGTAGTGTTTTACCACTCCCTGCAGCTGGTTCCTGTCTGGCCAGCCCTCTGCACAGAACTTCATGACTTGCGAACAGACGCTGTCAGACTGTAGCTGCTCACGGAGATCTGCAAGATATTTGCTGCTAGTAGGAAAGCCCTCCGCACTGTGTCAACATAAATATCAGTGTCCTCCATAAGATCATTGTCTCTGGGCATCACACTGTGTGTCAGCGGTAACCGTGAGAGCGTGTCTGCTGTGGTGAGGCTTTTGCCTGGAATGTGCCTTATAGTGTAAGAATACCTCATTAGGTGCATGCGGAATCTCTGTATCCGCGGTGGAAGCAAATCCAAGGCTTGCCCTCCAAGTAGGCTCACGAGTGGCTTATGGTCGGTCTCAAGCTCAAAGTGTAGCCCTAGAATAAAGTCACTGAATCTTTCACAGGCCCAGGTGAGCGCCAGCGCTTCTTTTACCAGCTGAGCATAGCACTGCTCTGTGGGTGTCAATGATCGTGAGGCATACGCGACTGGTGACCACACGTCATTGTCTTTCTGTAGCAAAACTGCCCCCAACCCGTATGAAGAGACATCTGCTGAGATCTTTTGGGGTTTGTTTGGGTCGTAAAGCTGTAGCACTGGAGCGGATGACAGTTCTTGTTTTAAACTGTTAAACACGTTTTGTTGCTCGTGCCCCCAGTACCACATGTTTTAGTTGAAAGCAAGTCTCTCAGTGATTTGTCTTTTTCGGAGAGGTTTGGGATGAATTTCCCCAGCTGATTCACCATTCCTAAGAAGCTTCTAAGCTCACTCACGGTGCTTGGCTCTTTCATATTCTGTACCGTACTAGTTTTGTCAGGGTCAGGACTCATGCCTTCAGATGACACAATGAATCCTAAGAATTTCACTGCTCTTTTGCCAAACTCACATTTTGATATGTTCAGGGTGACGCCCGTCTTCTCAGCACGGTCGAGGACAGCGTGGAGTCTCATGTCGTGTTCCTCTTTCGTGGATCCCCAGACCAGGATGTCGTCCATGTGGCACATGACTCACGCAAGGCCGGTTGTCACTTCCATCACCATCATGTTTTGGAAATGCTCTGGAAATGCTCTCCATTACCTGTTTAGTCGGTAAGTACTGCCGCCTAGTGGCGCATGCATGTATATCAATATAAATGACACCACATTGTCCCCTGTTCTATTTGTAAGAAACAAAGGCACACCATTAGGGGAGAATACACTGGGTCTGTCACCTATGGCCAGCCAGTCATTTCGGCATTGGTAATGCAACAACTAGACAGTACTGGACAGAAGTTTATGAAGGAATTGTTTTGCCTGAGGTTTACATTTAAGCCCGTCAACCACCGCTGGGTTTTATCCATAGTTTTAGAGGTGCTCTCACACTGGACCAATTGGCTTTTCAACCCGCACTATTAACTAGCTATTAGCTGTTAGACATTACCCACAAATGTTTCAGGTTTCATTGCATTGATGTAACTGTGCACTCACTGGCTTCTTAGCTAAATGCTGTCCTTTGAGTTGGATGTAAGGCAGCGGTCCCCAACCCCCGGGCCTCGGACCGGTACCGGTCCGTGAGTCGTTTGGTACCGGGCCGCGAGAGTTGAGGCTCAGGTGTGAAATGTATGGTTTTCAGGGTTTTTATCAGTTTTCAGCGTAATTTTGTTATCGTTTTTATCGTTTACTCGGTTTTCCTGGGTCTTTTCACGTGTGTTATGAATAAATTTTTTTTCGGTACCGGTACTAGTTTTATTTTGTTGTATTTATCCGCGACAAAGGCCGGTCCATGAAAATATTGTCGGGCATAAACCGGTCCATGGCGCAAAAAAGGTTGGGGACCGCTGATGTAAGGTGTCAGCCCTCCTGGGTCAAGTTGTAATGGACTTTGGAGTATGCAGTCCTGAAGTGGGCCAAATTTCCCATAGTGATTTTGATAAAGAATGGTAAATGGACTGATTCTTATATAGCGCTTTTCTACTCTCCTGGAGTAATCAAATCACCCTATACAACATGCCACATTCACCCAATCACACAAGCACTTTTTCTTCTTCTTTTTTTCTTTCTTTTTTTTCGGCCTGTCCCGTTTGGTTCTTTAGCCATCAGAATTATTGTCTGAAGGCCAAGAAAGAGGCCCAATGGATTTACTTTAACAAGTGGGTCATCACGGCCATGCCATATTGGTCAATTTGTTTGACCTTTATTTTCAGTTGTTACAGACGGGACAGACATGACTGGGTGATAGGAAAGGGAGAAAGAAAGAAAGAGAGGAAGGGAAAGAAAAACAGGAGAAGAGGGACAGTGAGAGAGGACACTTAAAAACATCTCCTGGATCACCTGTGAAAGAAGAAAAAAAGAAGAGAAAACAAGCAAAAAAGAGAGCAAGATAATAAACAACACCATCGCAATAATCTAGCTAAGTGTAAATAACAGTAAATACTAAATACTGAATGTTATTGTGCAACACGCAAGACCAACAGCGCACAATGTGCTTTGAGGTAGCAGCCAAGAAAGGTGTACTTTGTGTCTGTGAACACCCATGTGTACACCTGTGTGCACACCTGTGTGGATGAGAGCGCTTGTATTCAAAAGGTTTCTCCATGTAACAGTCTGCTAGGGGGTGGTTTGGAGCCATAGCCCCATCCCCCAGGGTATGAAGCAGGCATGGAAGGAGATCCAGGCCCCAGACATCCAGAGGCCCCCAGAGTGCAAGAGTCCAAGAAGGACCATCAGTGGGGCAACTGTGCCACCCTCCTGGGAAGAGCTGAGGAGAGCCCCAGATGAGGGGTCACCCAGCAGTCGTGGCTCAGAAGCCAGAGGGGGCTGCAGTGACGTGTCCACGGGCTCTGCCGTCAGCCAGCTGTGCCAGAGTGGACCGAGCCCCAGGCCAGAGGCCTGAGGGCTGCCCACCCCCCAGAAGGGGTCCGTCAATCAGCCACCGGGAGTGAGCCGATACATACCTGAGCGCCCAGGCCCTGACACCAAGAACCACCAATGCACCAACATCTGAGGGCATCAGCCACCGGCAGGGAGTGTGGTGAGGAGAGATAGGCCTCCATATTTTGGAGGGCCTGAGATGTTCCTGAAGGGTGGGCCTGAGGGGTGGAGTCTAAGACCTGACCTGACATATAGACACAGACGAACAGGCACACACAGACACAAACACCCTCATGCACACACAGACACAAACACCCTGATGCACACACAGACAAATACTCGGCACTCACCCAACGTGGAGACAGACACAAATGGACACTGTACACACAATCACACTCCCCAAACATACTCTATACCCCAGATCCAGGTACCCTCGCCCCCAGAGGGGGAAACCGCACCTAGACCCAAGGACTTTCTTCATACACATGCATCAGAGAGCAACTTAGGGTTAGTATCTTGCCCAAGGATACTTGGCATGCAGACTGGAGGAGCCAGGAATCAAACCACTAAGAAGAATGTGTGGTTACCAGAGTTTCTCAAGGTCCTGAAAACTGGGTGAGTTTTTTCACCACATTCCCCTGCTTGTATAGGCACATAAAAGAAATACATTGAGAATGCCTGGTGTGAGGCCGGGGCTATTAAAACTGATCAGGAGACTTTGTATTTGAAGTGAGATGTGGTGGTGGAGCTTCTGAGTCTGGTCATAGGAGAGGAGACTTCTGATGATGAGAATTTCTCAGTTTTCATAGAACTGGTCTTACCCTGGTAATCAGACATCTTCCGCTGGCACAGACTGTAAATCTTGCCCTAAATATCATTATGACAGCTTTGACCACTCTTCCTGATGTCCACAAGAGAGAAGACAGCACCCAAGACAGGACAGAGTGATACCACACACGCACACAGGTGAGCTTGCCTCTTACTGGAAATAATCACTTTAGTGATTGATGATTAACGTTTGGCTTGCTAAAGTAAGGACTTGGATTTCTGGACTCTAGCCATGGGGCTCTGCTCATTTTTCTCCTTAACAATGCAATGTTGAAGCATGTTTTAATTCTTAAAATCCGTCTGTAGGACAGGAACGAGAAGCCATTATAGAGGAGGAGTGGCACAGGGCTGACCTAGACAAACTGGGAGAAGGACATATTTTGTTTTCATTAAGATAAAAACAATTTATGAATGCAAAAGGCAGTTTTGCTTTTACCTCTCCTGTTAACCAATCAAGATTGTTTAACTTTCACACACTCTCATTTTAAAGGGTGAAAAGAAACAGAGATTGCACAGTTCCTTATAGAGCTCCTGTACTACACACAACCAAATCAGACTGATGACTGTCAGTAATTTCTGAGATATCTCTCTCTCAGTAGCAGCAGACTGGACTGTGTTAAATGCACTTGATAAATAAAAGACTCACTGTGAAGCCATTACTATCAAAGATGGAAATAAGCTCTCTGTGGAATATAGATGATTGCATCATCCACTTCCACATTTGGTTCATTTTTAGTTTATTATTTTTATTATTGTTAATGTTACCGGCACCAGACCTAGGGGAATCTGGACCGGCAGCAAGCGGCACACAGGCTAGAGAGCACTGCGTAGCCAAATATGAGCAAACTGTGGATTAATAGAGAGGACACCGAAGTTAGCGTCTTGCTCAGGCCGGAGCTCATTTATTTCTCTACATATACACAATACAAATCACACTAGACCATGCATTCTTCCCATAAAATAACAGAGTTCATAAACAAAAATGAAGTTACAAAAAGCATTCTCTCAAAAGCAAAATAAATACAAACTAATTCAAAATGACTTTACATACTCACAACTTAAACAAAACACTCACGGTTAAAGCATAACAACATACCACATTCACACAACCTTTCCCCACATTCGCGCCATATAAGCTATTACTTTTGAACATGGCGTCCCTTGAACGCAACATAACATGGCGGCAGACGACTGCAACGTTGTTTCACCAACAAAAAGCTTTCCTCTTAATACATGTACTCAGTACTGCTTGGCTAACACTAAAACAAACACTACAACACATTTTCGGAAGTCGCAGGTTGCCACTGTCATAGCATATACTTATAGTGCTACGTAGCATTATAGCATTATGCCGATGATACACTAATACTCATTACAACAAAATACCACAAAACAACATCATCACTCTCATCTCAAAATATAGCCGAACAGTTGTTACTCAACTTACATGACATTTAGAACCAGTTCGGTAACATCAAAGTTTGTTTGTCAGTACCTGTGGATTAATAGAGAGGACACCGAAGTTAGCGTCTTGCTCAGGCCGGAGCTCATTTATTTCTGAGCTGCGCATGCGCAGAGCCTATAGCTAGAGTCTCTCTGGTAGTTCCACAGCAGTGCAAGAGCACCATCTACTGGCATAATGAAATATAACCAATATAACAACACATAACAATGTCAAAATAAGTCACAATAATAAACAAAAAATAAGGGGGTAATTGGTTTTCTTACAAAAATAAACATGTAGCTTTTTTCAACCTGCTACACTCTCCCCTGCTTTAAGAGATGGCTCCGGACATCTGGAACCAAACTAACACACTTCATGGCGTTTGCCCAAAGTCTTTAAAGTCTAATAGTCAAAACTATTACAGTTCCAGGAGTAATGTCAAAAGGTCTTTTGGTCACCAGTCTAACATGTCCATACTGGTGTGGGGTAATAACAGTCAGGAACAGCTGGGTAAAGTGGCATGTGGCAGGGAACAAACGCAAGCATCATGTTTGCTCCAGGTCTCCAGAGCTGATATGAAGGCTGTCCCATTTGGCTATATGTAAAAACCTCTCTCGGTTTCACAGCTCTGGTCGACCTCCGTATTGGTGGCACATCCCATTCTGGTGTCTCTGGGGCAGGGTCCCTGTTATCCACACAGCTCTCCGACCCTGTGTCCTCCATAAGATCCTCAGTTGCAGGTTCCTCCTGGGTTTCCACAGTTGGTGATGAAACAACAGGCATTGGGAAATCTGCTGGTTCTGTAGATACAGCTGGTGGGACTGCACTTCCCTGCTGCACTTCCACTGATTCCATTTCGTGTCTTATTGGCTGAAACTCAGGAGCTACAGCTCTCAGTTCACTGTGTGGTCTCGGCTGAGGCCTTTTGGGGTTAACTCTCCTCCACTGATACACAGGTATAGTTCTCAGGCTGTATGTGTACCCTTCCTCTTCATCCGAATGATCAGACTCATGTTCCACTGTTTCATTGGGGTTTGTCTCTCCCAGTCTTTGCGTTTGTCTTTTCTGACGTCCCTGCTGATCTTGCTCTACCGGCAAATCAGTCACAAGCAGCAGGAGGTTTCGATGCAGGACACGAAAGGTTTTGTCTCCTGTTTCTGATTGTACCCTATATACAGGTCCATCTCCAATCTTCTCAACAACTCTGTGAATTTTCTTTTCCCAGTAGGCACGGAGTTTGCCTGGACCACCCCGCTCGGAGAGGTTTCTGACAAGCACTCGATCTCCTGGTTGCAGTGCGATGCCTTTGATGTGCTGATCATAATGCTTTTTCCCCTTTGCAGAGGACTTTGCACTGTTTTCTGAAGCAATTTTATAGGCTTCCTGCATGCGTGCAGCCCACTTTTGTGCATACTCCTGTCTGGACTGTGACTCTTTTTCAGGTTTTAAATCAAAAAGCAGCTCAACAGGCAAGCGTGGGGCTCTTCCATAAAGGAGGAAGAAAGGTGAATAGCCCGTTGCCTCATGTCTTGTGCAGTTATATGCATGGACTATATGGGGCAAGTGATCCTTCCATTCTGCCTTTTTCTCCTCATGAAGAGTCCGCAGCATTTGTAGAAGTGTTCTATTTAGACGCTCAACAGGATTTCCCTGTGGGTGGTAGGGGGTTGTTCGAGAGTGGCCTATTCCTGCCAGCTGTTTGAGTCTTTGGAAAAGGTTGTTCTCAAACTCCCGGCCTTGGTCATGATGCAGCTTTTCAGGGTACCCGAAGCGCGGGATGAAGTCAAGAAAGATTTTCTCAGCTGCTGTTTTGCCAGATTTATTCTTAGTCGGGTAAGCTTGGGCAAAACGGGTAAAGTGATCTACCAAGACTAAAATGTACTCAAAGCCACCTTTATTTGGTTCTAGATGTAAATAGTCAACCGAAATGAGTTCAAAGGGGGCACTGGTTGTTATCGAGCCCATTGGTGCTCTCTCTGGGACACTTGGCCGTTTCTGTTTGATACAAGGGCACTGGCGAATGACATAGTCCTCAATTTCACGCTGCATAAAAGGCCAGTAAAACCTCTCCCTTGCTAACTGAATGACTTTGTCAGCACCAACATGTCCCATATCATCATGCAGGTGTTTCAGTACAGTTTGCTTCAGCTTACTGGGTAGAATCAGCTGTTTTCTTTGTCCAGTCTGTCTGTACAGTATTCCTTCCTCAAGTACAAGTCTGTTCCATTCATGTACTAGCCTACGTGTCTCTTGTCCTAGCTGTCTCTTATCTTTACTATTAGGACTCCATCTACTCTTTTTCAAATTTATCACCTCACAGATAGGGGGGTCCTCCCTCTGCGCAGCCCTGATGTTTTCTGGGGTGATGACAGGGGCACCTTCAGGGGGTGTGTCATCAACACAGTGCAGTGCAGCCACCCATGGTACATCACCGTCTCTCATGGCTTTGTCTCCTTGCCAGATTGCAGAAACCACTTCTGGGGACAGTGTCTCAGTATACTCCATGAGGTGTTCCTGGAGTGGCAATGGATAGTGGGAGAGCGTGTCAGCGTCTGTGTTGGACTTGCCTGGTCTATACTTTACAGTGAAATGGAAGTCAGCTAATTCGCCCACCCACCGATGTCCCACAGCGTTTAACTTTGCTGTGCTCAAGATGTATGTGAGGGGATTATTATCTGTGTACACTGTGAAAGTGGGTGCATAGTAGAGGTAATCCCTAAATTTATCACAAATTGCCCACTTCAGGGCAAGGAATTCAAGCTTGCCAGAATGGAGATGGTAATTTTTCTCAGCAGGTGTGAGTGTCCTGGAACCATAAGCAATGATACAGAGCTTTTCCCCCTGTTGCTGATAAAGCACAGCCCGCAGGCCTTCATCTGATGCATCTGTGTGTAGCACAAAGGGCAAACTGAAATCTGGGTAAGCCAGGACAGGTGGACTGGTTAATATATCCACCAGACGTGACACCACAGTACGATGTTCTGCTGTCCATTGCACTGGTGTTTTGGAAGGAAGCTGACCACCATTGGTGCGCTTTAACTTGATTTTGGCTCTAGTTGAGCTACATTGCAGGCTAGGATCACTGGGACTCTCAATAAGCTTAAACAGTGGTCTTGCTATTCTAGAAAAGTCCTGAATGAACGTCCTGTAATAACCTAGAAACACTAGGAGTGCTCTGACCTCTCCCACGTTCTTTGGCTCTCTGTCTCTCAAATGTTCCACTGCTTCGAGATCTTTTGGGTCTATCTGGACACCTTCACTGGTCACCAAGCGCCCAACATACCTGACCTGACGCTTAAACAGTTCACATTTTTTGGGACGTAGCTTCACACCATGCTCTCGCAGGCGGCACAGCACACGCCTCAGATCATCAACATGGTCATGAAAAGTTTTGGAAAAGCAAAGCACATCATCTAAATATGGTGAGCAGCACTCATCCCTCAGACCATCAAGGACCCCCTCCATGCATCTCTGAAATGCTGCTGGGGCGTTGGTAAGGCCAAATGGGAGGCGGATCCACTCGTACAACCCCCAAGGCGTGCTGAATGCTGTCAGGTGTCTTGAGCTTTCATCAACAAAGCCCTGGTGGTACGCACTACCCTGGTCGAGTATTGAAAACCATGAATAGCCCCCCAAATTATCCAGCAGGTCTTGGATGCGTGGTAGTGGGTGGCGGTCAGCAATGGTTTTACGGTTAAGGCCCCGAAAGTCAATACACAAGCGTAAGCTTTTGTCTTTCTTTCGGACACACACCACCGGAGATGAGTAGGGTGATGTGGACTTTCTGATCCAGCCGTTGTCCAGCAAATTCTGAACATATTCTTTTACCTCTTTATACAAAGGTTTGGGGACCGAATTGTAGGATGTCTGGACAGGTGTATCGTCTTTCAGATTAATTTTCAACTGCAAGCTTGGGATGCAACCAATGTCAGAGTCACTTTGGGCAAAAACATCTGACTGTTCATACAACATGTCTCTAACTACCTTTTGTTCATCCTCTGTCAAGTAGGACAAATCAACAGGTGGATGCCATCTCTGACCTTCATTGACTTCTGTCTGGTGCTTTTCGTTACCTAGCTGAACTGAACACACTTTTACATTTGTATGGGCTGATGACCCTGCGTCAGCAGAGAGATACTTGACAGGTTTTACTTCAGTCACTTCTTCCAATGTACCTAAGACTGTTCTTTTGGAGAGAAAAATGTCATGTTTGGTAGGATTCTGAATGGGAATCTTAACAATTTTTGTCAACCCACTGGGGACATCTACCAAAGCTGGGAACAACTCCAAACCCTCAGGGCAGCTGCTCTCTAGATTTGGTTGGAAGAGTCGTGGGCCACCTCTTGGCCATTCTCTGACTCTACACTTTACTTCACAAATCTGTCCTGCAGGAATCATTACACCTTTTTTTCCTGTTCTCACACTACACTCAGGATCTATTTCATCAGGGGTGGGCATCTGAAGTGCTGAAACAAGAGCATCTACTGCACTGCTGCTGACACTTAAAGCTTCTTTGAGGAGCGCAGAAAGGTCAGCCCCACCTCTCTGTTCTTTATTGGTTTTTAGGATTTCAGCTATTACGTTGCTGCCTAAAATAGGACAGTTAAGGTTGTGCTGACTGATAAGCACTGGCACTTGTATGGCGACATGCCCATAGTTCACACTCTGAATTTGAAGTTCCGTGTCTGCCCAACCATCAAATGGAACGTCTGTACCATTAGCTGCCGCTATTTCCAGAGGCTGGTCTGAAAGGAGGGACTCAAGTGGCTTGATCTTAATGTGGGGGATGTTTTTCTCTATCCATGCTCTTGATAACATAGTCACTTGGGCCCCTGAATCAAGCAGCATCTTAAGTGGTACTCCATTGATGGCACATGAGACCATACATCTGTTCCCAATAAGCTGTGCAGTGGGTTTCGCTGGTGGTGCAGGACTGGGTACATTTGATCTCACCACACTTGAAGTCTTAGCAAAACTGGTGTGTGCTTGGGACTCCTCGGCTTGTTCGGTCACTGGCAGCCCCTCTCCAGTGACCTCACCCCGTTTCCCGACACCTTACACCGCAGGCAGCCAATAGCCCGGTGTCCTGGCTGGCCACACGCAAAGCAGTGGGGGCAGCTCACTTTGCCTTGCTGTACACAATCACCACATCTGCCCCGGTTCTCAGCTGGAGGTGTTGGAGGGTGGTTCAGGGGCGAGCAGGAGTCTCCAGATGCCACACTATCAGTCTGGCTCACCACTTTAGTTAGCTGTCTGGTCAATGAAGACACTTGGGCAGTCAGTTCTCTAATAGCTGCACGGTTAGCCTGTAGCTCAGTGTTAACCTTCGCTTGCTCAGTCAAGTCCGTGTTAGCAAGCTGAGCGGCACTTACAGTCACAGGTCTGATTTTAGATGCTGTACCCAGTCGCCTCAGTCTCTCAGCTTCCTCACTGGTGGACTTTGTAATCTGTTCAAGCAAAAAGTCATCACTAACCTGCAAGTCATTAAGAAAAGGTTTGAGGTCTTGTCTCACATAGTTGTTTTTTTCATTGAACCCTTGATAAAGTGTGTGAAGAAATGTGCCCTGCACAAGCTTTTTGTCATAGCTAAAGTCTGCACCAGGCTGTCGTGACTCAAATAGTACACGCTGTTTTAACCCTACAATCCTGTACAAAAACTGCTGCGCACTCTCTTTGTCTTGCTGCTTAGCATTACTTAGCTCTTGAAAGAGTTCAGCGCTATTCTTGTCTCGAATATGAGAGCGGAGAAGTTTCTTCAAACCATCAACTGTCAAATCATCTTTGTTGGTTAACATTTCCTTGAGAGTACCAGGCTTCATTATCTTTAGCACGGTTCTGATTATTTCACACTCAGTAAACCCTTCTTGTAACCCCTCATCAATTTGTTTGCACAGACTACTGTAGGACATATCCGAGCCAAGATCTGAAATTTGTCCACCATGCAACTTGAATTCTCTGCGTGGAAACAAAGCTGCCACATCACTGAGACTCAAAACTTGGTCATATCCTCTGGACGGACGACTCACCCTGCCAGGGGAAACCCCAGCGACACTAGGCGCTGGTGACACTGAAGCTGGGATGTTGAAGTTCTTGGTGGGCGTATCAGTTTCTTTTAGCATGGATGAGGGAAAGGTGGAGATGTCTCTGTCCTGCGGTAGAATGGGCTGTGTGTGAGAGTCTTTGTTAGGGTGTGATGGTAGAGTGGGGATGTGGGGATGCGAATACTATCCACATAATACTATCAGACTGTAAATCTTGCCCTAAATATCATTATGACAGCTTTGACCACTCTTCCTGATGTCCACAAGAGAGAAGACAGCACCCAAGACAGGACAGAGTGATACCACACACGCACACAGGTGAGCTTGCCTCTTACTGGAAATAATCACTTTAGTGATTGATGATTAACGTTTGGCTTGCTAAAGTAAGGACTTGGATTTCTGGACTCTAGCCATGGGGCTCTGCTCATTTTTCTCCTTAACAATGCAATGTTGAAGCATGTTTCAATTCTTAAAATCCGTCTGTAGGACAGGAACGAGAAGCCATTATAGAGGAGTGGCGGCACAGGGCTGACCTAGACAAACTGGGAGAAGGACATATTTTGTTTTCATTAAGATAAAAACAATTTATGAATGCAAAAGGCAGTTTTGCTTTTACCTCTCCTGTTAACCAATCAAGATTGTTTAACTTTCACACACTCTCATTTTAAAGGGTGAAAAGAAACAGAGATTGCACAGTTCCTTATAGAGCTCCTGTACTACACACAACCAAATCAGACTGATGACTGTCAGTAATTTCTGAGATATCTCTCTCTCAGTAGCAGCAGACTGGACTGTGTTAAATGCACTTGATAAATAAAAGACTCACTGTGAAGCCATTACTATCAAAGATGGAAATAAGCTCTCTGTGGAATATAGATGATTGCATCGTCCACTTCCACATTTGGTTCATTTTTAGTTTATTATTTTTATTATTGTTAATGTTACCGGCACCAGACCTAGGGGAATCTGGACCGGCAGCAAGCGGCACACAGGCTAGAGAGCACTGCGTAGCCAAATATGAGCAAACTGTGGATTAATAGAGAGGACACCGAAGTTAGCGTCTCGCTCAGGCCGGAGCTCATTTATTTCTGAGCTGCGCATGCGCAGAGCCTATAGCTAGAGTCTCTCTGGTAGTTCCACAGCAGTGCAAGAGCACCATCTACTGGCATAATGAAATATAACCAATATAACAACACATAACAATGTCAAAATAAGTCACAATAATAAACAAAAAATAAGGGGGTAATTGGTTTTCTTACAAAAATAAACATGTAGCTTTTTTCAACCTGCTACATTAACAAAGGGGGGAAGAAGGGGAAAAGGGCAAAATCATTAAAGGTAACAGGGGGGTGTGAAGGCCATGGTGTGTGGTGGAGCAGGCAGTAGAGGGCTGTGAATTAAAACTTTTGAAGAAATTGCCTGCGCAGTGATCCCCAAGTAATCTAATTGTAACAAGCATTTCACTTTATTGGTCCATATTTATAGATTTGTAGTCCATCTTAATGATATTGTAGTTTCACCACAGCAACAACATCCACCATTGTTAAGCAGCGTAGCGTAGGTGCATTACAGTTACATTTAGTTCAGACACAATTCCCAATTATCCATCATATATTCAGATCATATATACATATCCAACTGTCTAAGTATCTTTGCAGTTTGTTGTAATATTTCATGTGAAATTCTATTTGAAAATTCTGTCATGATCCTGGATCATTTCACCCAGCATTTTAAATTTGTATTATATTTTTATGTTTATGTTTAAGTTCATTAGATTATCTAAGTTCATTTCTATTATGCTTAGGTTGTTGTTATAGTTCATTATTTCTTAGATTCCCCTTGTGTCTTCACCTCCTGTGTTTAAGTCTCCCTCACCCTTCATGTGTTTCATGTCTACGTCTTCTGTGTCAGGCTCATGTTGCCATGGTTGCATCCCATTATGCTTCCTGTTTCCCCATGTGTTTCCACTTCCCCTGATCACCTCCAGTGTGCATTTAGTCTGTGTGTTTCTGTTCATTCCTCGTCTGATCGTCTGTTGTCCTGCGTTGTTTCCACATCACGCCAGGATTTCATGTCAGGTTTCTATGTTCTTGTTCGCGTTCCATGTTTTTTTTATGTTTAGCCTTAGTTCACCCAGTTTAGGTTTGGTTTTCGCCCTCTCCCTTTGTTTGTATTATTTTTGCCAGCCTTAATAAACGGCTCATTTTTTGTTACGTCAAGTTTTGTCTCTTCACGTGTCTGCACTTGGGTCCACCTCCTCACTCCACACAGTCAGCTTCTCAGCCAGACTGTGACAAATGTATTAGGGCTTGGCATTTAACACAACAGTGCCTTCCAGACTGGTTGCTTAACTGTGAGATTATACTCCTCATGCAGACGGGTCCTGAACTTCAAGTTCAAGTTCAAGTTCAACTTTATTGTCACTTCAACCATATACAGTTTAAAAATACACAGTGAGGCGAAACAACGTTCCTCCAGGAACCAAGGTGCTACAAGACAGGAACCAAGGTGCTACAAGACTTGGTATCCAAAAGCCCACACGTAGTATGAGTATTTTTCCTTGCCCTCAAAACCAGAGTACTGTGTCTTCCTGCTGAACCCCTGCTCTACTCACTGTGACTGTGATCCTTCAGATTCCAGGCATTAGACTTGGAAGTCCAAGTGGATAGGGTGGGCAGCTTGAAATATCTCTGACCTGTCATCGTGTGATATCAATATTTCACAAAAAAAAAAAAAGGTATCTATCACTTCCATGGTAAGCTGCCTGAAGACATGCCAATCTGTATTATCAGTATTGAGTTTTATCTTGATAGTCCTTGGTTATATTATATAGAAATATATAAAACAGTGGCAACAATATGTCAAACTATACTTCATGTAAAAGAAATGTGGGTGTATGAATAATCAGGCCAATGTCTGCACATACAGTGCAAGACATTACTGCTGTTAAGAAACAACTGACCTAGTATTAAAAGTTAATCAGCTTCTCAATATGCTGGAGATGCATTACTGACTTCATAAAGGATCTGTATCCGTCAACACTCTCTAACTAGATTTTTTGAAAAATGTTAACATCATCAGCTCCGCAGCAGCCAGGATATGGAGTCACCCATACATATGCATGTTGTATTATTATTCATGGTTTAAATCCACTGAACTCTCACTTCTTCAAATACAATATTTAATGCACCATGTTCAGAATATTTTAGTTTACAGAACAATAAATGCATGCTTGATATTGTGGGTTACATAATACTATCCGCAAATTAAATCCTGTGACAAAATCCACAACCATTACGATATATATTCATTTCACCTTAAATTTCCAAGCACATGACACAGTTTTAAATCATTCCATAGCATTGTGTATTGAAAGGCTTTGATTGACAAAGATTTCTAAATCCGAGCTGGTGATCAACCAGCATATTCTATTCCTAATGAAGGTAGTTACTGTGTCACAGGTTTTGTGTCTCTTTTTACACAGTTAAAGATGCAGCTCAATAAAGCAAAGAAGGATTTCTCCTGGGTGTAACAAGAAGACCCTCAGGTGAGTTTGCAGTCTCAACTAGAAGTAGTTCACCTAAATAACTGTAGAGTGTCTATGGATGACAAACATATTTCACTGAATGTTTTTTAACATTTTGAAAGTGTGAAAGAATCACTCTGTTTTTCATTGTTCATGTTGTTTTGTGAAAACATTTTGAGATTTTAGGATTTTTGCTTCCATGTGTATTGCACTAAGAGTGAAATGAAAATGTTTAAAATACACACCTAGTGTATCAAATGAAAATTTGTGTATATTTAATGAGATAGGACCTCATTTAAAGGTTAACCTTTATGGCAGTGTCATGGTCTTGCACTAGTTTGTTTCCTGTTTTAGGGTTTTTCCACTCTCTCGGTGGCTCCAGTTCCTGTACCCGAAACTGACCCCATGAGTTCCCATGGCAGGATTTGCTTTACTGCCTTACTGCATTTTGGCATACGACAGGCAATAACTATGACTTAAAATGTTTACCAGTAAATACTAGTTTCTAATAAAAATGCAAGAAATTTGTACTGGATATCTTTTAACAAACATAAATAACTTCATTTTCATAGTGATCTCTACTGGATTAAAATACCCTCATCACCTGTTTTCCCACTTAATGCATTCTTTTGTTGATTTGAGTGAAATGCAACAAACTGTAATGGTGTGTTCACACTAAATGCAAAGTTTTCACACAGTGTGATTGCATACCATGTTTATGTCATAACTGGGTGAAAACATAATTGAATCCATGTTCATGTGAGTTGAAATATTTCATCTTTGGAAAAGAATCCATCAAACGTACTGTTGTGAAAACCAGTGAGCTGGAATATTCCACAGACTGTGGATCCATTTCTGTCAGAAATGGAATACGCCCTTCGTAGATCTCATCGATACCATTTTATTGGGGCTGGTCCAACTAAGTTTTAAAACAGAACAAATAAGGACTCAAGAACTTGTAGAGCTTAATAACAAATTCTGTCAGTGGTGAATATTTAGAGTTTAATAATAGTTAATAGTATAGTGAGATCTCTAGATTCTGATTCCTGTACCAGCCAACATTCGTACTTTCAAACGCAGCTGCGAAGTTTTATGCTGTATAAACACTCTTATATACAGCATTCTTTTTTGTTTGTTTGTTTATTGTGCTTTGTTTTTTTGTTGTGGTTTTTTTTGGGGGGGGGGGGGGGGCATAAAGTTGACTTCTTACTTCTACAATGGCAGTTTTCTAGTGTTTTTGTGTGCAGCTAAAACGAGCCCTCTCTGGTCTCTGATAACTCTGTGAGTCTGAACCACCCCCCACCCTCCCCATTCCCACCCCCACCTTCAAAGGACCACAACAACTTAGACTTCTGTGGTAGTGTGGTAGTGGGGGAGGCTGAGCACGAAGGCAATGCATCAAAACGCCTTTGCTGTGCCACTGATAACACGGCGCTGCCTTAGGAATAATAGACTTGATTGAATTAGCCATCCATTTTTTTTTCACGCTCATACATCTCACAGTGGCTTGATCCCACTGCCAGCCAAACTCTTGTGATTGAAGAGTCAGCGGAGGGGGCGGTGGACTAAAGAAAGAGGAGAAAGTCAAGAGGTGATAGGACAAGTCTGCGAGATGAAGATGGAATGCGAAAAAGGGGGACGGTTACAATTTCAAGACGGTGTGTCTGGATGTGTTTGAGTTAGGGTGAAGTAGGTCACGCTGGACCTAAGCTTCTCTTTTGTCTTTCGTCTTTCAGATCTCGTCCTTCAGCCTGTATAACTGAACAACTGCATAATAATGCATTTCCCGATGGGAGTGTTCAGCTGTCAAAGAGAGCAGAATGAGGTCCACTAAGCCTTTCACAATTAAGAGACCCCACCAAGAAAAAGTCCTTGACATGAATGATTAGAATGTGTGCCAGGTTGATTTAATATATATTTAAAAAATATGTGATGCAGCATTTTTGAAAGGAATACACCCAGAAACATAGAGGAAGAAATATTCTTTATATCCAGTCTGCCAATGGTCCCCTTGCACTACAGAATTGGGGTAGAGGTGTCATTTTGGATAACGTAAGAGCTCAAAAGCTCCAGTCTTTGAAAACCACAGCTTCTTATTAATATTCCTGTCTTACCATAAGCTCTCATGGAGGCTGACATAGGATTGCTCCAATAACTGAAGTACATGGCAATGGTTGCAATCCCCTGAATTACCTGGAACCTGACTGGCAAGCTAAGGCGCCCATAAGTCCGCCTGGAAGTAAATCAATTGCTTATAATTGGTTTGTTTCCCTCTCTCTCCCATGTTCCCGTTGCCTCTTGTTTGGCGTTTCATGACACACTCTCAGTTTGTTGCCTTTATTGCTGTTTATGAAGGAATGCAAACTAATAAGTAGGTTGAGATGCTACTAGGTGAAAAATAGATTTTGGAACTTGAATCTTTCCTCTTAACCATACCTGTATGTTTCTCCATTTATCGGCCCGTGTACTCGACATCTACAGATACACAAAATATTTGGTTCGACAGAAAATAACACAAGTTGCTCTGTGAGTTAAAAAGTAACTCAACAGTAACTCAAAATGGCAAAATAATTTCATTATAATGAAATCTTTTACATGTGTTTTAAACATTTATTAATGATGTATTTTCAAAAGCACTTATTCAAACCAATTTGGCACCAGACATTCTGATGCAGAAATACAAAGGTTGCTGCATCAGAATGCCTGCTGATCCATAAAGCCACACATTTAGTGACAACAGAAATGTTCTCAATTGCCACAGTTAAAGGATTCAAACTATGTGGCAGCTGGATTTCTAAGCTGATATTTTACCAACTGCTTGTAGAATAGTTAACCATTTTAGCATCTATGACGCTCTAGCAGAACTGTGTCTGTGTGCATGAGAGAGAGAGATTTACAAATCTAAAATCGGATTTGTAAATCTATAAATAAGTCTTTATATAGATTTGTGAATGTGTCCTTTTAATATGTGTAAATAAATCTGCATGCATAGATGGCTAAAAGTCCATATAAAGTCTTTAAACTTTAGAAACTAAACTTTCTAAAGGCCTTATGGAGGCTTGGAGATATGTGCACATAACAGTAATAATGGACAACAGTCATATCCAGAGGAGCAGAGGAAGAACTCAACTGAACAGAAAAGCCAATTTATTTATTGAGTTAAATCATCGTCATATTCACTTAAGTTTGTTTGTTTTTTTATGTAGAACTTACACAGTGACAGGACTGGATTTCATTTCCTCTATATTCTATTGTTACTCTCTTGACTGCAATGCTGTAATATTTACTATTTGTCAATATAAATAGTACCACTTCTCTTCTCGGGCTCAGCGGCCCGAGAAGAGAAGTGGACTCAAATGCAGATTCAAAAACCGGAGGCTCGGAGCGTAGTGAACAAAGAGCTTTTTTTTTTACAATGATGAGAGATAACAGATAAACTAGGCTGTGACTATGAACCAAGTCAAAAACACTAAACATGAGCTGAATGATTAGGAAACTAGAAAGGCCAAGGCTGTAAACGCGAACAGTATTATGTTACTATGGCTGCTGTGTGCAGGAGCTTGACGGGGGGGAAACTGTTGCTGACCAAAGGCACTGAAACAGATGAGGAGAGTGGTCAGAGATTTCCAGAGGAATGGTGAGTTTAAAGGTCCAGTAATCAAACTGTGATGCCTGACTTGCTTGCAGGAGGGGAAGGCGAGAGGCAGAGATCCAGGTGAGCCCGAAGTGCAGGGAGTCAGGAAGCTGAGAATGGTACGATGAATGAGGGTTTTTTACCAACAGCAGCAGTACAGTAGACACCAGTGTCCACATAAGCGAAAACAAGGTAAGTACAAACACTATGATAAACAAGAGATACGTGAGGCCACAAACTAACATGGGTTAGCAGATAATCTGGCAAAGACTAGTTGTGAGCGCTGGTCTTACTGCAGGTGATGATTGCCACCGGGTGGGAATCCAGGGAGGTGCAATAAGGGCTCCACCCAGAGGAGGAGAGCAGATGCTGTGGAAAATTACCATGACTCACCCAGACCATGACACTATTAGTTCTTACAACCAGTTTAATAAACTTGATCGTCTTTTTCTCTCAGTGCATGTTGTTTTTGAATATTTTGGGCTAATTTATGTTGTCTTGCTCTGTACATAATTTTGTTGTTTTATGATCGACTAGAGTGTTACATTCAGTGTACAGGTTTATGTAATTTTTTACTTTATATAGTATTGTGACTGATTCAGGTTTTGATTCACATTTATGCAAATCAGAGCAGTCAAGACATTCAATGATTTTTGGTTCAGGAAATAGCAGCTTTGCATTATTGTTTAGGAGTGAGTTGGATACACTGATGCTTTTAAAGAAAATAGCTGACTCTTAAATCTACATGTTTGTGACAAGACTGCAAATAGCACACCATTCCTTTGCAAAGTATTTTGCAAAATATATAGTATAAAAAGGAAATAAAGTAAACATGCAGCTTTCTCTCATGAGAGTGAAAACACTATCTTTTGCTGAAAACAGTCTGCCTTTAAAAGGATGATGCACTAAAAGCCAACCTGACAGAATACATGTTTATAAAATATTTATCAGTTCTGGTTTCTCACATTTCTTGTGTTTTATTATTTGCATGTCCAAAAATGTAACTCTCAGGCAATTCTAATGTGAGGTTCTAATGTAATGTTCTTCTTGTTCATCTCACAAATAATTTGACATTTTTGTTCAATTTTTAAAGGGAAGGAGGACACTTCTGCCTGTTTTATTACTTAAATGGGATAATTTAAACGATGATACAATCTTGTCTCAGGGCCGTGCAAATAGCCTACTCTTTATTAAGAATACAAAAACTTTGATGTCTGCAGTTATCCTTATTATTTGCTGAAGCAGCTGCATCATGTCACACAGTGGATGGAGGACAAGCTTTTCCAATCTCCCACCCCTGGACTCATCCATTCAGAGAAACATCTGACCTCAGATCAGGGTTTACAGATTTGTTCATCTGCACTGTGCTATTCTTTACACAGATAAATGGCTCGGTCTATTTTCTGGCGTCTAAAGGTTCAACAAAGCCACTGTCACTGTTAAGATGAAACAGACGGGTCTGATGTGATCCTTCACCTTTAAACACTTCATTCTTCTGCATTGCATCCTCTGTTTTCTTCCTTCCCTTTGTTTTTCCCTCCTTCTCCTCTGTTCTTTTCTCTACATCTTTAGATTTCTCACTCACACAGCCTTCTGCCTCAATTAAACTCTTGAGGTAGCAACAATCCTGTGGCAAGAACGGCGATTCATTTCTGAATGAGGTGACACCCACTTCAGTGGAGCTGACATGAGGTCAGATGCAGTAGAATGAGATTCCCTGCCTGCATCGCTCTGCCTATAACACATGGCAGAGGTGAAATGTGTAGCCACGTCACTGTCTTCTTAATAACCACACTCTCTGTGGTATGAGGTCAGCGTGGTTTTTCACCTTGGAACTCTCGCATGGATTCCCTTTGTGTCCACTCCTTTTCTTACTTTTGAATCATGAGTGCTGATCTTAACTGAGGCCAGTGAGGTCCTAACCATCTGAGTCACTGGTGTGCCCTTGGTTCAAATTTGGTAGGTGAGCCACTCCTGGGAAGGTTCACTTTTTCCAGGTTTACTCCATTCATGGCTCTCCTTGTGGTTCGCTGGAGTCCCAAAGCCTTTTCTCGACTGAAAAATTTCAATGACTGCTTCTCATCTGTGCTTGACTTTGTTTGGATCATGGCATGAAGTGTTGCCTTTTTGAGATCTTTTAGCCTACTTCTCTTTGATTTAACAGGACTGACAGTAATTAGACCTCGGTGTGGCTATTGAATTTAAATTCAGCTTTCATAAAACCGTGGTAAATGACAGTTAATTACTTTTTTCATAGGTAAAGGTAGGTTTGGATAGGTTTCTTCTCTTAATAAGTGAAATTGCTTATATAAAAATTGATTTGATGTTCATTAAAATAAAAATGAAAACTGAATAAATTGCTTGTTCCTAGTAAAATCTATGAGTATATACAGAAAACGGTGACATTTTGGAACCTATTTTGTAACTGATATTTCAACTGGGACAAACAAGCTCTCAAATAAATGAAAACTCATGCCATAGAGGGGTAAAAAGTATGACATTTCTACAAACCCTTATTTTCTAATGCCTCTAACTCAACTATATTTTCATCATTTCAAGCTACAATTTGGTATGGTTTGATTTAGATGTACAATTCCCTCAACCCCATTAATCGTCTTTGTAATCATCAGCTTGCATCTAATTTTATGAGAAATATAGGTTAGAAAATACAAGCTTTTTTTTACAGGTCAGGTACTATCAAGGTGGTATATCTCACTCAGTGAAGTAACATTATTTTTTGAAGAAGTCTGTTTAGTCTTCTGCCAAATGTCTCCTCAACTAATTATCCAGTCATTTCACAAAATCAATCCACAGTGCAACATAAATTTTCATGTAAATGATGAATAGGAGAAGCTGAAATTTTGATCATTTTAACAAAGTAAAATGGTTACTTTGTAAGCAGGGGTGTGACAAGTAATACATTGTATCACTATAGAATTGTAATACACTGTAAATACACTGGCACAAAATAATAATGATATCTTATGTCCAGACACTCGAAACAATTCCCTTGCCAGTCTGGAAATAAAATACTGTCTCAGAATTTCCAGGCAGAAAACAATAACCAACAGTTGGCCAATAGAGCACCAAGAACTCATTAATCAAACAAAAGGAGAATCAATACTGTTGGTTTGTTTAGAGAAGAGGTCATCCATAAATTCATCATGAATTCATTTGGAAATAGTTTTTATATACTGCTTAAAGGTTTTAGCACACTGACAATAACTGACTATTGGGCTAATTGCATGCAGGATTGATTTCAGGAGGGGAATACAAAAACATATATTTCCTTAAGTTTATGATCTTCCTGTCCAGGTGTCCATACTGTCTTCCTTACTGTCTCCAAAAGTTGATTCTGTTCATCTGGATGTAGCATTTTGTGGGAGAAACGTTTCGTCACTCATCCAAGTGACTTCTTCAGTCTCAGCTGACTGCAGGTTTCCCCAAATCTTATAAACAATACATTTGCATAATGACTGAAACAGCCCACTGAAGGGACAATGGGCTGGGAGGTCAAATAGAGACTGAAGAAGTCACTTGGATGAGTGACGAAACGTTTCTCCCACAAAACGCTACGTCCAGATGAACAGAATCAACTTTTGGAGATTTACTTTCCTGGATGATTGAGAATGCTTCAAGACGTCTTCCTTACTGGTAAATTTTGTTGCACCAGGATCTCAGCCCGACAGTCAGATGACAGAGAAGTGGAGAGAGCGAGACAAAAATCACCATTCATAGTTTCTCAAAGCATTTAAGTGGCTTTCCTGGACTGCACCATGCCTTAGTACATTTTGAAAGTATTTGAAAGCTAGCTAATACAAATCCAAGTCCAAAAGAAGGCTGGAAGAGTAACTGATCCAAAATATCTAAGAATAATTTTCAGGCTGTAAGGTGGCACTGCATTGAAAACAATAACTTCCTACAATCACTGTCTGTAAACACAGTTTGCTATGCCATCCACAAATACAGGTCAAAACTCGATCATCCAAAACAGTAGCCATATGTGAACATGATGCAGGAATGTTGCTGTCTTCTCTGGGCTAAATTTCTTTTAAAATGAATCCAGGCAAGGCAGGCCTTCACCTCTGATGGTATGGGGTCAAGAATGGGATAACATTACTCTCCCAAAAGTCAGCAACTGGTTTCCTCAGTTCCTAGACATTCACAGACTGTTGTTAAAAGACAGAGAATGTAGACGCACTGAATGGCCTGTCCCAACTTTTCTGAGATGTTTTGCTGCCAACAAATTAAAAATGAACTATTATTTTTCTCAAATTGGTACATTTTATCAATTTAAACCTTTGATCTATTTCCTCTGTTCTATAGTAAATAAAATATGGGTTAGTTAGTTTGACCTGGGATGTGCATAATGTGCCTCAGTGCTGTGATCATTAACTGTCATCACTTTCAAGCTGTATCCAATCTGCCACTGTGCATGGGACAAAATGACCTGACACTGATGTTGAAGACAACTGCAGTGCTCTGATTTTGAAAACAGAAAGTGCCATTCATATTTGTGTCTACTGTCGCACAGATAGCTGCGTGTGCTTTGCTGCTAATGCCTGCACCGCAGTGGAAGCTTGGACTCGGTCTTAGTTGTGAAACATCCATCACCATGGTTCTGCATTCTTACCATGATTGTGTTTTATGTATAAAATCATGCAGTCTGGCTAAACTATTAACTTTTCAGCCATTTTCTTCACTATCTGACTGCTTGTGTTTCTGGCCCCATAGAAATGTACTTAAGTTCTCAAATCATAGCAGTTATTTTTTAAAAACAGTGTTTTCAAATCCAATAAAAATGAGAACAGTACTGTGTTTGTTTTACAGTACTGTTGAGTTTGAGGCAAACAGTAAATGGACTTGTGTAAATTTTTCTAATCTGAGTATTTCACCCAATCTCACACACGTTTTAGACTAGACCTATACCTAAGCACCAACACAAACCACCACCCTTCCCATTGTTAGACAGCCTGCTCCACCCCCTGAGCCACAGCCACCCACCTTTCATGTCACAAACGTCTCTACCCATTTCCAAGCTCAGGACAACATGGATATGACCATTGGTAATTGCGCTTTCTTGTTGATGAGTTAAGTCTCCAGTCTCTGAGTAACGAACAGTCTTCCAAATTTTATGGATGTGGGTGTGGATGTGACAGCAGCATCAGAGACATGGCTATGACACTGGACCTGTGTCGCACACAGAGACAGAGGTCTGGTGCAACGGCATCTCCCTCGCCCACTACATCAACCTACCTGTCATACATACACAAACACACACAAACACACACACACATACTCAGATCAGAATCACATTAACTCTGGCCGCTGGGTTCCACTGAAGACATTACATTTGCTTTGATGTATACATGGAAAGTGATCTGCTACTTCTCTAGTGCCTTCTAATGACAAACAAGGGTGCCCGCAGATATCAAAAGAAGGACTTACAACACATTTTACTCTGATGTCATATCTATCAGGTAAGAGCAGGGATCCTTTGCCAATCATTAAACCCACACACATCGCTTTCACTCCTTTAACAGCTTCTCCCATGTGAAAACAGACACATGCTTAAAAAACATATCCTGTGCCCCCTCTTGGTCATAAATTATCACAGTGATACTTAGCAGAGTGTGCATGGCAGTATTTGTTCTGTTGGTTAGTACAAGCATGCTGATGCTGAGAGCATAAACACGTTCAGTAACACCTCAGTGATAGCGGGAACACAGAGATTCTCATCATCTCAAGTCCTGCAATCCAATTTTCATATTATGCCGGCCGAATCATTGTTGCCAGGCAATAGCATATCGCTGCTTCACATAACTTGGCACTATGAGCTTCACCTGCATTCCTCCTTCAGTTTAATGGTGACAGAAGACACTTCATCACTAGCTCTCGAGACCCTTCTATGTATATAGTTCAGACTTTCACCAAGTGCTGCATCCTCAGGGTGCAAAATGAGGATTTTGCTTTGTTACAAGTAAAAGAAGAAAATAACCTGGCAAGTTTGCACTAATGTAAGCAAATTCAAAAATCATGTTAATAGTGTGTGATTAGTTTATTGCATAGAAATCATTATTTGAACTAAACTTTGTTTTTTCTTCGCTTCATGTCGATGTGCATGAGAAGTGAAGCTCACTAGTAGAAATACTGTCGCCATCTAGTGTTGGCTGGTACTGATGCCCACAGATGAGCAGTCAGAAGCTGTTGCAAAGGTTGTAAGAATCAGTGACAGAAACGCCTCCAGACTGCTCACTGTACGCTGCACTGTCATTGCTACCAGCTCGGCTCAAGCTCCACTGTCTGTTTCCTTATCTGGTCCACAGCCAGACAAACAGATGCACATAAGCACTGCAGTAATCCAGCAGCAGACACACTCATAGCACAGAACATCCATGATCAATAGCTTTCTGGGACCACAGCCAGAAACACTTGTATACTCCTTGTAGTGCACATTCTCTAACTGTGTTGCTATACTCTTGTTAGAAGTTCTGTACTAGGTTAGACTGCATTTTCTTATTAGGGAATAGGATACAAACACTCACGGGGTACAGAAAAGACTCTAGCACATTCATTGCAAGTGTCGATGTTCTTTGTGATTTTGTGCAGTGTAAGTGTAGAGTGCATGAGACAGAAGGCAGGAGGAGAAATTTTTCCAACACCAAGATTGCAGAGGCATTTTTGCCGGTTGTGAGGATAATACAGCCTGTGTCACACAGAGAGGACACCAAAGGTGGCATTTGAGCTGAGGAAACATGTCAGAAGTTTATTATTGCCTGCAGGCTCAGCAAATCTAAGCCCAGAAAACTCTTAGCATTCTGAACCCCAACAGTGGAAAGGAAGGAAACAACAGCAGAAACGGTCCAGTTGGTATAAGAATGCTTCTATCCATTACTTAAATACATAAGCCACCACGTAATATAGGTGATGTTGCTTTCTACAGAATCATTTGCAAAAACTAAATAAATTTAAAGAAAAAAACAATCTGCAAAGAAAATAAAGACCAGTAAACCATCGCTGGAGAGGAAAGGTTATATACATGTTACGCTTTTACATCAAGTTGGGTGTGAAAGAAGTGATCTTTGAAGTTTTAATACATTGTTCTAGAATCAGTGTCTCGAGTGCACTGTGTAATGACCATTTACTGATAGCTTCTTTGCTTAATGGCCCACTGGATTTCTACCAAATTAAAATCCTTTTTTTGTCCAAAATTTCTATTCAATTCAATTCAGTTTTATTTATATAGCGTCAAATCACAACAACAGTCGCCTCAAGGCGCTTTATATTGTAAGGTAGACCCTACAATAATACAAAACCCAACAATCATTCTTTCTTGTTACATGGTCATCGTCATGGAATATTCCAAAAATGGAGCCACAGCGCCCCCTACAAAATTTCAAAAAGTCTCTTGGCGCAATATCCCCCATCCAACAGGAAGTCAGCCATTTTAAATGGAACGTGTTATTTCTGGGAAATTTTTCGCAGTTTTCAGTTCTTGGACTTTAATGAACTCCTACTAGGGGTTTCATCAGATCGACATGGTCTTTGGTGAGTGGAATCTTAAGACTTTGATGATGTTAAATTGTGAAGCTTTTGGTGTTTCTTGAAACGGTGTGGTTGTGGTGGCACGGCGAGTTTCAATCATTTGCCACAAAGAACAAAACTGCTGTAACTAAAAGCCACATTGTCCTTTCTTTCCCAAACTTCACAGGCATGATGAGAGTCGAGCCCCGAACAGATTGTTGTGCCGTCTGTCAGCAACTGTTAGAGCGCTGCCTAGTGGAAAGAGGAAATGCACCGTAGGTTATCATCCTCATTGATTTAGATGAGATTTTAACTGGTGGTTCCACGCTTGATATGCATCAGATGGAGATTACACCAGATGGTAATCTCCATCGCCGTCTTCTGGACGTAGGTGTTGGGTGGCTCAACGCACCGGTGTGCAAGGGCCCTCTTAATTTAAAATATACCTGTTATATATATGACTAAACTAAAATCCACCTCTACCACAAACCCCCAAACCATTCCAGAACAGCACTGTTATATAATGATATAATGTTTTTTGCTCATATGTAGAGCAGGCTATAGAATAAAAGAGCTGCTTGCCCCAGAAGGAAGAGTCTGAAAGACAGCGAGCACTATAGACTGAAAAGAGAGAAAAATGAATGCCAGTGGTGAGTTTGTGAAAAAGAAGATGGGGAGGACATGAGATTTCCCCTTATCTTTGACCACAGTTGCAGATTTTTATCTCTGCTGACAGAGAGGCATGTGAGGCTCACTTTATCTAGCCTTTAACTGATTATCTATTTGTCAACATTTCACACAATTTCCCGTTTTCAAATTCCCTTGGAGGTGTGGGAATATTGACAGTTTCCAAATTGTATATTCAAAAGCCTCCTCTCCCGCCAGGCCCAGTTCTATGCTTCTGTCTACACCAGGACTCTAAATCAGTATTTAAATATTGACAACAGCAGCGGTTCAGTTATTGGGCATCTCATGTATAACCTTTGGGAAACAGTTTGTGATTGAGCTAGCAGCAGTTAGCTAGAGGAGGCTAGAAGCTAAAGCAGCAGTACAAAAAGCTTCATGTTGATTTTCCATTTATCAGTTATTAGCCAAAGTGTCATTCCGCTGTCCTCCCTGAGACCATGTTTCTAGCTGATTTGAAACAAACAATTGAAGGAATTGAAAGGCCTAATATGATTAAAAAACGATCAGCTACGTCAGTGGCAGGAGCCTGTGTGCATAATTGGATTACTAATAGGGAAAACAAATGAATAGTGGCTGGCAGTGGTGTGGGGGGCAGAGCACTGGACAGACATGGGTAAAGGGCGATTTTTATTCTGATGCTGTGAGCATATTGTGCTGAGAAAATAACCACTATAAATCATGTCACTCTCCCAGATTTAAGGAGTCATTATATTTTTCAAATGAGTGCATTTCAGATAACCACAGCGCATGTCCCTTTAGAAATGAATTTCCAGACAATAAGACCATGTCTCATTAATTTGATGAAATGAATTGTGGTTTTGTGGCAACTGTTCATTGCTGTGACCATGGTGACAATGTTAAAGGGTCAAATTAAAAAAAAAAAAAAAAAAAAACTTTCCTTACTTAGTTTTGTATGTCTAAAAAAAATGTAAAACAAGATGTAAACTGTATATAAGATTGACACAGCCAAAATTATGTCACTCTATAAGAGCCATTTCGCCACTGTACAGAAATCTGTCTATTAAGGCTGATTACTCATGAAATAGGGGCAATCAAATAAATCGCTAATTACCATATTGTGTTTTTTTCCCCATATAGTAAATCTTAATTCAAGTCTGGTTGGAAAATATCAACCACAAGAGCCCCTCCATAGTATGGAAGGGCTGTTTGGTCCAGGTGATCCACCCCGTTGGCCCTGATTGGCCCTGACATTTTCTTTGCATTTACATTTCTCCTGTTCATTCTGTTAAAGGGGTAAATCAGTGGTTTCCTGAAATCAAAGTTTGGATCAAATTGTAGATTCAAGCAACTGTTGTCAGTTTAATGAGTTTATTGAAGGCGGCAGATTGTAATCTGGCAACAGTTCATCATGGGAGTGCACACAAGAGCACTCCTGTGGGAGAGGGGTAAGGGTGTTAACTGCGTTCCAGGCAAAAGAAAACTGTTGTGAAGTTTAGCAACATTAGGATTATTTTTATTTTGGGGGGGACAAATTGAGGTTTAGGGGGAGCAGCAGGGAGATGCAGTCTTCTTCAGAGATGTCTTCTTTAGATAGTTTTCAATTGTCAGTGTATCTCTTGTGTTCGGCACTGATACTGTGAGTGTCTTTAATACCCCTGCCCCTGTGCAGTCAGTGTGAGAGCTCACAGTATGATCACTTACATGTACATACATAACCCACAGACTGCATAGAAAAGATGGACACTTTCATGTCTGATCATTGAAGCAATGCAGGAAGTTAAAAATGCATTCTTTTTAAAACTTTCCTGGTGATCTTTTCTTAGTCATTTCAAGTCTTATTGATTATAGGATATTCACTTGTATGGACCCCAGTGGTGTCAAGACAGGGTGTGCTTTAGGGCCATCCTACCTTGTGACTGACAAATCACTTTCTTAGTAAAATATTTGTCCAATAGCAGAGCGCCAATAGCTGACATTTAGTAGCCAATAATATTAAATATCAGCCATGTATATCTCTGATATTTATAAAGAAAAATATCTAGGTAAGATATTCCAGAAAGAACCTCTCAGCAGTTGAAATGGTTGAATGGTGTGAGTGTAGCATGCTGTTACATTGAAACACAGTAAGGGAAGTCATAATGCTATGAAACTGTGCTAGCAAAATAGGACTTTAACTTGGTGGTGGCTTCTGAAACGTTAATTAGTCCAAGTTGTCAAACTTCTGACAAAGTTTTATTGGATTTAACTGGTGATTCAACAAATTTTTTATGTCTCAGTTACTATTAAAATTCAAGTTATAGTTCATTTCCTTATTTATTTAGATAAGGACTTCAAGATGGCTTTCAAGTTGTGAGATTTGCTTCTCAGTTGTGAAACTTGTATACCATGGTGCCATCAAGTATAGCCTAGCAAAACAGCAAAAAGTAATAACTCAGGGGGAGAAATGCAACCAAAAACTCTTCGGGAAGGAAGTCCTGTGGTATATGCTACTCCCAACCCACCTGCTCAACATTATCTTTTTTCACACAAGATGTAAAACTGAAAACTAATGCCTGGCGAGTACTTGGTGTGTTCAAATTTGATGTGAGTGACCAATAAACAACAACTTGCGAGTGAGAATTCATTAATGAACTATCCTCTGTTTGACAAGTTTATCTGGAATCACTGAGTATTAATTAATTGCTAAAAATGTAAAACCTAAATTTAGCTGTGTATTCAATATACAGATATGACACTAATATAAATTTTTTTCTGATAAATGGGAAGTTAAAAAAAATATTTTGCTGTAAATGCTGAACGCCTCCCCTTTGACAGAGAAATCTTGTGCATTAACCACATATATGTATGTTTGGACAACATGTGTGCCATCTCCCAGGCGTCAAAACTATTTATTAGGTACATCAATGATTTACATAATGGGTAGGATTTACTGAAGTTTGAGTAAATTGCTAATGATACTAATTTCTTGGGTTTGCATGAGAATTTACAGTAACAAAATTAATAAAATAAAGAAATGGTTTGACAAAATTAGTTATCACGAATTTTGAATGAGGCAATCATAATCAGGAAATCGCTTTTAATCATAAAAGAAAATCAAGTACAGGTACAAAGAACAAGTCATAGGGTATTAGGGGACATAGGACGTGCATGAAATTACATTCCTTGAGCAACATATTTAGCCACATGTTCTCCTTAAAATGCTAGCTGTCTCTATGGTGTCCAACTGTGCAGCTGTGTTCCCCAGGTGTGTATGCTCTGCTCTTTCTTGTTCTGTGTATAAAAGCCCTTCTTTGGGTAAATGCTGTGTTCTCCCTCTTGTTTCCTGTATGTTTGGTGTTTCCTGTGTAGTTGGGAAAGTCCAAGTATCTCCCTAGTTTACGCTCTCTGTATCTGGTTTTCTGTAAGTCCAGCAATAAACCTGTATTTTGAGTTCAGCTCTGCTTCTGAGTCCTGCATTTGGGTCCACACTTTGCCTGCCACACACAGTGTCACATGACATTGTGAGGAATCTTGTTAATATTTCTGACCAGGATATGTTTTTCAATGCCAATGTTAAATAAGTAGGGCTGTTTCTTTGTGTTTGCCCAGTATCTCTAAAATTAGAAATTAGGGATGGGTATCGTTTAGGTTTTATCCGATACCGGTGCCAAACCGGTACTTTTGAAACTGTGCCAGTGCTTAAACGGTGCTCAAACTGGTGCTTAAAGAATGAAGAACACAAACTTTGTCCAAAAACCTCTCATGTTTAGCTGTTTTTTGTTTTTTTTTTTGTAAAAAGATAACAATGTTAGTCTTCTCTGCAGCTATGGGGCATATATGGTATCACTCTTGGCTGGAAGCAGTGTTTAATCAATGGAAAAACACAAACTTTGTCCTAAAACCTCTCAGCTTTTATCCAGTTTTTCTTTGGTCATTTTAGCCTTTTTAGCCAGGGTGAAGGAAGTATCTGCCATCAAACAAGAAGACAGCCGCATGTAGCTATGATGATGTTTGCTAGTTCACCTTACATGCATTAATGTAATAACGTGGTTAGCCTAGTCAGCGTAAATTACACACGAACAACATTAAGCTACTCACGCAGAGAAGAACGGCTGCTGCTGCTGCCATCATCAGCCGTCATCATTTCTGCTTCACTGGCAGGGCTAGGGGCCAGGACTCTCCTCTTCGGGTTCATGTTGCTAACTCTGGGTCAGATAACAGGCACCACACCCGCAGTAGATGTGCTCGGTGTGAGGTCTTGCAGCAAGCTATCAAATACGGCGCTTTTCTAGGCTTTTAAAAAAACGCTATGCGTCGCCAGGTGTTTCATCAGATTTGAGGTGTTACCTCCTTTGCACAGTATCACAGTATCAGCTTAAAGCACTTGTTGCAGGCTGCTGAGTTTGCATCTTTTGCTGTGAAGTACAGCCAGACCTTGACTGCTTTGCCTTGGGCGTTTTTAATCTGTAGCTCTGCTCTAAAAGAACGTACGTACCTGGGCCCGCCTACTACGCTTGCAAAGGTAAAATGATTGGCTAGAATCCAAAGTGTGTGACATCTCAGGGAAAAAAAAGCACCGAAATAAAGCACCGAAATAAAGCACCGAAATAAAGCACCGAAATGCGCGCTGCTTTTCGGTCTGGTTACTACCGTTTACGTCAGAACCGGTGCCATTATGGCACCGGATACCGGTACCCATCCCTATTAGAAACAGAGTGATGCTGAAAAATTTGCTCATGTTCCCCACAGATGAACTGAAGTGAACTGGCTGTACCTTTAGAAGATCACCCTGCAGTTATGGATGGCATCACAATAATTTGCTGCAATTAGGTGGGTGGCTGGATGGATGGATGGATGGATGGATGGATGGATGGATGGATGGATGGATGGATGGATGGATGGATGGATGGTCTTTACCTTACAACATAAAGCACTTTGAGATGACAGTTGTGGTTTTGCATCATAAGAATAGAATAGAATAGAATTAAACTAAATTAAACTGACATTCTAAAGAAGTATAAACACAGTCGCCCACTGCAGATAATGTTGAAAAACCCTCAAAAACATCTACAAGGCAAGAAACAACTTATTGACAGGGTATAATTTTTTAAAATACAGTTTTTTCTAATGGAAAAGAGCCTCAGTAATGAACTTCCTAGTGATGCTCTGACAGCTCTTCAATGTAGGGCGATCCGATCAAAATCATGCAACACCATGAAATTTGGTCATCTATATTTTACGATAAGATCAGGCTGAAATTCTTGTCATGTTCCTGTAAGAGATGTAATTAACAGAAGTCCTGAATTAATGCAGAGATTAAAAACAAATTGCTTTGGAGAAAATGACACATACGACGTGTTTTCTCATTTCACCGAGTCCCATTCTCCTCACACAAACCCAAATGCCGTGATGACCTTGAAAGGACAGTTTGGCCATAAGACTTGTTTCTCTTTTTTTCTCCTCCACTTCATCTTCCTCTGTTCCCTCCCTCCCTATCCCTCTTTTATTCCTCCTCATGCTTTTGCAGACTGATTTATATGACCAGGGTGAAGACAATACCACTCAGAGAGGAGGGTAGAGGTGGAGGCAGAGAGATGCCGTTGACGTCACTACTTTCCGTGTCAGTTTTCCAGGGCTGTGTTAAAGTGGATATAGGAGATGGCTGACAGTTAAAAACAGCTTGTTGGGCAGATCTCTTTGGACAACAGCAGATCGGACATGACCTTTGACTTCAGAGAGAGATGTTGAATGTATACTGTGTGTAAATGCAGTAGGTGGGAAGCATACACTGAGTAAAAATGTAAGTAAATGTCTTTACTAATGTTCAGGTGGTGCTGATCAGTATTTGTAATGGGACAGACTAATGTGAAAGTTGGCATTCATAGTTATGAATGCAAAGAGAATCATTCATCTCTTCAGTGTAGCCTAGCCCTGGAGTGCTTTTAAGAAGCATCTTTCAGCTCATTGTCTTGGTTCTCTACCCTGCAAGATTACTGTTATGGTTCTCACTCAGTGATGCCATCAGCCTCAGTACAGGCAGTTGAAAAACTCTTTTTATGTGTATGATCTAAATATTTTATGTATAACGTTTAAACTGGCAGTGAAAGTGTTGAATCCAAAATTAACTGTCAAATGAATATTGTAGTTATTTTCTTAGGTCAACAGAATTTTCAAGCATCTTTCAGCTCAATGTTTTGACAGTGTCAGGTGACGTGGGGTCGAGACAGAGTGAAGTCCCTCCTGGCCGCCCCTCATCATCACAGCTGAGAGGGGGTAAAAGATCTTAACATCCAGCCTTATGTGATTAAAATTGATCAGAGTGCTAAAACAGAGCCTTTGTCTATTTTCTAATAATAAAGGGTTTTTATTTTTAAATCAAAGGTATACCAAAGTTTGATCAATATATAAATAGGAATTGTAGTTTTAATAGTAAAAATTATTGTTCTGATGTCTGAATTTTGTGTGTGTGTATGTGTGTGTGTGTGTGTGTGTGTGTGTGTGTGTGTGTGTGTGTGTGTGTGTGAGATCCAGCTTCAACCTTGGTAGTTTAGTGTATGACTGACTGGAGGAATGTGAGAAGAACCATCATTATACATGCTTTTAAATGAAGTAGGGGGTTTTAATGGGTGAACACAGAACCCAACACCATAGTTCATATGTGATTTTGCTGATAGTTAATTACTATACTGATCAACATGAGTAGGTGTAAGTTTTACTCATCTAATAAATAAGAAAATATCATCTATGCAATGATTCTAATAACAGGCCCCGCTGAGAGCTGTACAGTCTGACCTTGGTGTGTGTGTGTGTGTGTGTGTGTGTGTGTGTGTGTGTGTGTGTGTGTGTGTGTGTGTGTGTGTGTGTGTGTGCCGCTGATTTCCGGGTATCTGTATTATAAAATATTTGATTTATAAGAATAAGTTGTATTAAATAAATAAACAAACCTAAATAAAAGTTAAGTGAAGAAGAGATACAGTGTTATAAATACATATCTATATTTTTGTCTTTTCTCCCATTTTAGAGAATTCAGGAGGATTTTGGTTTACATCAGCTGCTTTCATATTCCTTTCAATCGCTTTCAATTTCCTACAATTTAAGTCTTAAGTATTTAATTGTGGACATCAACTTTTTAACCTTTTGCAAAATAGTAAAGGTAATATTCTGAGTATTATTTTTTTATAAGTGCAAATAGCTCTTACAGGTTACTCTCGCACTTTAATTACAACATTCCCTTGGGGTCTACTGTCCAGGCCTCTAAAATTAAGCCCAGAAATTACAAGTGCTGTGATCAGTGGGGGAGCTACCATTAACAGGTGGGACTGATTTGACCTGATTTGACCGGGCGAGTCCCCTTGCCCACATCAGCTCCATTTGAACTCTGCATTACCTGCTGGGTAAGATTCATAGGACCAGAGGTTTGGAGTATCAGAGAGCTGATACATTCCTGTATACAAGTCGTGGACCCTGCAGATCGACAGAAACAATAAGCTCAGCTTACATTTCAGCAACCAGTGTGCTTATGTGTAGCCCTAACAACTCGAGCTACGCTGATATAAGAACCAAAGGGAACAGGATAAGCTTTGTCAGACCATATTATAAAAGAGAGACATGACAATTGTGACATCACCAATTGGTTTGTGAATTCCCATGCTGATGTCTCTGGTGTGTTTTGGGCTTTCAACCACATGTGGAAAAAAAAAATTGCTTTGCAGCATCAGAGGTGCGCTCCTTTATCTCCTTTTTTGAAATCAGACTATATGCCATGTTATTGTTTGCAAGCTTCTGATAGGTCAGGATTTCTATGCATTTAGGGTGATATCCTTACCTGACATTGTTTTTACATTTCCTTGTGGACGGAGATATTTTTTAAAACAAAAACAGAAAATTCACGTCTTAAAAAATAGCCATGTACGTGTGGATGTAGCCTAAATGGTGAGGGGAAGGTCTGACTGTGGCACCACATGCTCATCAACTAATGGCTTTTCTTTTTTTTATGACTCAAACTTTATTCGATTTTAATATTTAAAAAACAAACAAACAAAACAGAAGATAACAGAATGGACATTCCCAGTCACAACAACAAAACAAATTAAGAATCAATACATATTCTCATCCAAAAAAACAAAATCCAAAATAACGTAAATACACACTGATGCCAATATTTCACATAGACCCAATTACAGGTATCATATTCAGTCCAACCTTAACTACTTTAGCCGGATACGTCACTAACCTGTATATGAAAGGTAATTGGCCCATTTATCATTATAATCATCCAGTCTATTTAGCGGCCTATATGATAATCTTTCGTAAGCTGCCACTTGTCCCAAAGAAATGTACCATTGAGAGAAGGTAGGAGTCGATGAGGCCTTCCACTCTTTCACCAACAGCTTCCTCCCCAGCATAATAGCGGATTGTACCCAATGAGCAAGAGGAATGGGTAAATGACTTGGCCTTGGCCTACAACCTTCTCTACTACAGTGTGAATATGAATCCAATAATCTTGGACTTTGGAGCACCACCAAAGCAAATGTAAAAGTGTACCACTATCCTGCTGGCACTTCCAGCATGCATAGTCAGTCACTAGACCCACCCTGTGCAACTGTGAGGGTGTCCAGTAAACTCTATTTAAAATCTTAAATTGAACCAATCTTGAACACAGTTCACGTGACATTTTTTTCAGATTCCTGAGGATGCCATTCCTCCACTGTAAAGCTGAGCTTTAAGTCCATTTCCCACGTTCTTTTGAGGGACAGTGTGTTAGGATCAGAAGCTAATAAAAGCATTTTGTAATAAGCTGATGCCTCTTGTCCACGCCTGAAGATTGTTTTGATTTCCTCCAGAAAGTCGCAGATTAAAGGGAGCTTTGTGGATGAGCCAAATGTGTTTACCATCAAATGTCTTAATTGCAGGTATTTCCAAAATTCCTGCCAAGGTAAATCAAATTCTTCTGCAAGTTTTCTAAATGATTTAAATATACTGTTTTCGTAAAGATCTCCCAGCACTATGATTCCTCTCTGGAACCAGAGCTTCCAAAAAAAGGGTAATTTGGCGACAGAAAGTTTGGGATTATACCAAATACCAGCAGATTGGTTGAGATGTGGGTCAAATTTGAATAACTTGGACATTCTTTTCCATACTTCTTTCAAATGAGAAAATACCGGATGTGATTGGATGTGGGGAGACAGATTAGTTGATAAGCTATATAATGGTGTGAATGGCGAGCAGGCAGTACTTTCAATGGAGAACCAAGGAGGCGCTTTCTCAGGGGGTAAAAACCAATGTGCCAAATGCCGTTGAGAAAAAGCATAATGATATAAAAGTAGATTGGGCATCCCTAACCCACCTCTGTCCACTGGTTTCTGCAATTTTCTCAAATTCAGTCTAGGCTTTTTATTACTCCATATAAATGCTTTGCAAAGCTGGTCAAATTGTTTGATGTATTTCAAAGGAACATGAATTGGTAGAGCCTGCATCAAATAATTGAACTTAGGTGTACATACCATTTTAATTACATTTACCTTTCCCCACATTGAGAGATACATCTGAGACCAACGATCAACATTAATTCTCATATCGCTGAGTAAAGGTTCAAAATGTATCTTTATCAGGTCTGACAGATGAGGCGTGAAGGTAATGCCTAAATACTTAATGCCCTTCTGAGGCCAGGAAAACATACCGGTTTAAAAAATGACCTATGACACAACTAGTTAACGGAAGAGCCTCTGATTTGGTCCAATTCACCTTGTAACCAGAAATAGCTGCAAGGACTTTAACGACTTTTCTGGGTCTGATATAAAAAGCAAAATATCATGGGCATACAACAACAGTTTATGACAGTCTCTCCCTATACTAACACCTGGATAATTGGGCTCCCTACGAATAGTCACTGCGAGCGGCTCAAGGGCCAGAGCAAAAAGGAGTGGGGAGAGGGGATCCCCCTGTCTGGTTCCTCTATCTAGTTCAAAAGAAGGCCCCATTATTCCATTTGTAAGTACTGATGCCTTGGGGTGTACATATATAAGCTGTATCCAGTTAAT
Organism: Maylandia zebra; assembly: GCF_041146795.1. NCBI lineage: Eukaryota > Metazoa > Chordata > Actinopteri > Cichliformes > Cichlidae > Maylandia > Maylandia zebra. The sequence continues at coordinate 4,560,555 of NC_135174.1, read as the reverse complement.
AAAGCTTTCAACTAATTGCTTTTCAATTACACGTGACAGTATGATTATGTGTTAGCACACAAAGTATCCTGCAATGCTGGGCACTGGTTAGTGGGTTTTCTGTGGGGGTTTTTTCATCTACTGAGTCCAGGAGGAGCTGTGCGGCAATTCCTCCCTCTGAGGTCGAGTCACACTTAGCTGTCCAACCCAGTATCAGTGTGCAAGAGACACCCACGTCCCAACCAGTCCACTGTGTCAATTTCATGCTCTGCCTCTTTAAAGCGTGATATGTGCATGCATGCAAAAGTTGCATTGACAATATGTTTAAAGCCAAGGAGTCAGTAAGGAGAGCATTAAATGTATGAAGTACATTCCAGGGTCCTTATTCGCCAGAAACAATTGAGCTAGGCGGCTAATATGTAATTACATGTAAATGTGTTAATAATGTCTGTTTCAAAACCTTCCTGTGATTAATTTCATGTTGGCTTGAAATAAAACATCTCCATCTGCTGTTACTGCAAATTACTGCAACTTCTGCAACCACCTCACACATTTCTCTATAATGCTGAATGATGCCAAGTATTGAATATAACTTCAGTTTAACTGTCATATAAGGAAAAGACAGTGAAGTGAAATTTAAAAAAAACACCTGTGGAAAAAATACTAATAACTACTTTATACAACTACAAACTAAAGAAGTACATAGTCCAAATTTCCCATGATCAAAGAGTGCTTTTTCCACAGACAGAATGTGATTCAGCTGTCAGTCGTACTGCTGGCTGCTGAGTTGAAAGAACAAAAATGTTAGAACTCATTAATCTACTTTTGTCTTTTTGAGCTGAAGAGTTTCACCGAGAGCACAATATTACCAAGAATGGAGGATTTGACTTTAGGATTAGTTTAATCTCCACATCCACCAGGTCAAAGACTCACATTTTGTCTTTCAGTGGAAGGTTGTCACTGACTGCGCATGTTAAGTTTATTTAGCTTCAACTTAGAATACATAGTGGTCACGCAATAGATGATAGGCTTTAAGAACAGTGTAAGAATTTAATAGAATCCAAGTGCATCGTGTGGGGAGAAAAAAATGTGTGTGTTCACATGTGTGGGTGACCGCGTATTTGTGAGAGTGGGTTGAAAGAAGAGCTCCACATTGAGCCCCTCAGGGATAAACAGGTAAGAAAAGTAACTGCTCTCCTGAAACACACTATCAGTTTTAATGCAGCCTTCCAATTTTGTACCCCAGGTGGGGAAAAGATACCGCCTCAGATTTGAAACCCCCTGCTTCATCGACTCCACATCCCTCAGTGGCTAAAGCCGTGTAAACATTTAATGAAATTACTCTGTTTAATCCCCCAAGTTCCTCAAAAGTCAAATGGCTCCCTTTTTACATTCCCAACAGGTGATGAGAAGCAGAAACGAAGCATGCTTGATCGAGGAGGAAGAGAATAGAGGAGAATGTAATAGAGAGCTGGGTGCTTTTTGGGAAGCTGGATGGGTGGGCGTGTGGGGGGGGGATTGACGTTTAAACGCTCACAGACACCCATGCATGTCGAGACTCCAATCCTCTGGGAAATCAGGGCCCGGGAAGCCGTCAGCCTTCCTGGAAAGATCCCCATTTCTAAGCACAGAGAGCTGACATTTTGAAATGTGAAGCAGCCAAACCACCTGCCACATCCAGAGGCTCAGATGAGACAGACAGGAATGGCAAATGGCTCCCATTTGTTACAGTTTTAGATCTCATTGCTGCCTTTGATGTCCTCCTTCTTCTTCTCTGTCAGCCTTCATCTCCAGATTCTTCATCACTGAGCTATAACTTTCGGAAGCAGCTGGGTGACAATAGCCCCCTTGATATTATTGATCTACGTCCTCAATTACCTTCCAACTTTCAATTATTTAATACCGGTCCAGCTACTTTACTTCCAGAAGTCGTTCAAAGAGAGAAAAAGCTTTAACTCTCCAATCACACCGTGTCACACATAAAGTATTTATGTGCTACACATCTTTCCTGATTGGTTTTACACTATAATTCAATCACAACAGTGTTGGTTTGTAAAGCATGTACCTCATCCTCCGCTCGGTGTACCCCTTGCATACTCACGACAAACTAAGAGAACTTTCGAGACAACAACATCAATCAAATTGTTTCACATCAAAGTGGAATGTGAGCATGTTGCTCTTTACACAGCTTTTATGCAGAGTGGAGAAAAACAAGTTCAGGCTGTTTTCACTCTCGCAGGCATTATTTTTAAAGATTCTTATTTTCTTGTTTTCATCTCTTTTGACTACCCTGGGGTTTGCCAGTCAAAAGACCGTTTTGTTTTTTTCTTGTACTTGCTCTTTAAAATCAGTGTTTTTTATTTGTATTGATCTGACTCGTATTCATGTGTACCAGTAAAATTACACTTTACAGATATTTCCTTTTACATAAACTGCAAATAAAATCACATGAAGAGACTCAGTGACTGACCAACTGGAAGAAATGTAGCTTACTAAATATATTTTTTTCATCAGTGTATTGTATAGATACTGCACAAATACATGTAAACAGCGGTGTCAGGGTATAACACCACTTCCTAATGTGGTGTCTGAATCAGCTTTACTACTAATTTATGTTTCACTAAATGTGTTTGTGTGTTTTTGTCAGTGTTTGTTAAATGTTATAAGCGCATGTCTTTGTTTTCTTATTTATTTATATTCTTATCTTTTATCCATGTTTGGATGGTTTTGTATCCAAGTCCAAGCAAGAAGCAAGAGTTATGTGCTAGCTAATTTACTGATAACTTTAACTTTTCATGAGTGCCTGAACATGATTCACATTATTGAATCATTGACTCAAAGTACTTGTTACCAACACACCTCATTTACCCAATCACACACACATTCATGCAAGTTGGAGTTTTTTGTATGTTTGCTTTTCTACACTTCAGCACCTTGTCTAACATTTAGACACACACTCATACTCTGATAGATGCATTGGCTACAGGGCCTGGGCACCTTGAAGTCACTGAGTTGACCATGAATTCCTCTGTATCCCACCATTTTCTAGAGTCAAATGTAAGCCCTTGGTGGAAACAGGTCATGCAGCAGGACAATAATGCCAAAACGCAAGCAAAGACTTTCAGTCCAGACCTCAAAGTGACTGAAATGGTGTGATGGGATGTTAAGAGAGTTGTATATAAACAAATTCCTGACATAAGTAGTCATTTTAAATACTGGTCACTGTTTTTTTTTATTGCCATATGACAACTGGGATAGCCTCCAGAATCCCGGCAATGCAGTGGAAGCGGATGGATGGATGGATGGAAAACCGTGCATACACTGCTTCTCATTTCACTAAATTTGTTTTTGTTGTTGTTGTTTTTTTACAATTCTGACAGATTTTCTTTTTGGAAGAACAACCTGCTGTTAGGACCCAGTAAATTAGCAAAAATAACATTTACTGAATAAAGTCTGACCTGCAAAGTCTAATTTTTTGAACCTTTATTTAATGAGAGAGTGAAGTTCCTCAGATTGTGAGAATGTCCTTGGTGAAGTCAGGCAACATTAACCAAGCATGTCGTTTGTTTGTAAAGGAATAATTCACGCAAGGATTTTTGGACACTTTCAGCACATTTTATATGTGAAACATGCAGAAGGAGCCACTCTGCTATGAGACAGTGCTAACCACTGAGCTACTGTGTTTTATTCTTAAGCTAACAGCTATGCATCATCAGATAGCTGCTAACACTGTCCGGTCTTTTTTTTGTACTGAAAAAGGAAAGTGCAAGATCTGTACAGGCTCCTGCTGCAGCATCACTCCAGTGGAAGGAGAGCAGAGATTTCAGACATCCTGTGATTTTGAGGTACTGGTGATATAAAAATCATGACAAGTGAAGCTTTAAATAATTACATGTCTTTAACTTCTCATATGATAACAAATGTCAAATATTTATCACCATATGCTAACTAATAATTGAAGAAATTCTGACCTGCTCCATCTCACCGACGTTATCTGGCAGTACGTTATTCCAGAGGCCACTGCACTGCAGTGCATTCACGCAGACTTAAAAATGTAATCTTAGGAACATATTTTGATGTGTCTCCACATGTGCAGTACCATGTTTTCTCTGTAGCTCCACCTTTTTAGGCTTTTTAGGCAGCTCAGAATCAATGATCTAAAGTACTAATTTGTACATATCTTCATCTGCATGCACCCTGATGTGCAACCTTTGCATCGCATGTGCAAGAATTAATTTTCTATTTACTTCAAAGTCATTTCATTTTAAATTTCCTTGTAAAAATTGTCACTTTTCCAGATCTTTTACTTTGGCACTGCTGATTGGTCTTTGCAGTCTGCCTCCATTGCAGTGCTTCATGTAGGTGCGCCTGTGATTTGAAGATGACTGGTGCCCTCTAGCAGCTGGATTTATATATACAGAGACGCATGAAATAGGGGGGATTTTCTCTACATGTCCTCTGTGTCAGTCTTACTCTTACTCACTGTCAGTATACACTCATAAACATACAGCCCTGCCTACTAAGCAGGTTAGACTGTAACTGCAATCACCTGCAAGCTGTTAGGAAAACAACATGATCAGCCCCTTTTCACTCCTATGCTCGTGTAATTTTCTCTAGCAGATGCTTTGCATATGGCAAAGGAATTATTTTGAGCCATGAAGGACTTCACTGAAGGAAATCCATGTAATGTGCTGCGCCTCTCAGTTAATCAGGGAGCTTAATAATTCATGAAATCATTCATAGTGTGACTAGGTTGCAGTTTCAATGAGCCCAACCCAAAGAACAGCAGAGGGGTCTGGGGTCTACTGAGGAGGAGAATATTTATACCTTCAAGCACTGCGTGAAGTATTGGGGCAAAATGACTGCGCACAGTTTATCCAGAAAAGAGATGAAATACAACCAAAGAAGTAAAGAGGATTTTATGTTATTGTTGTTTCATGTGGCATTTCAGACCTCACTCACAGCGTTTTCCTTGATTAGCACTCAGTAGCTTCAGTAATAGGAAATGCCTGCACAGCAAAGTAAAACTGACTTCTTCATTTTAATATTTAAAGTGAGGTTTGGTCCCTGCATTATGCAGCCTGTACTATCCTTAATGTGATGTTAAAAGGACACAAATGTGGTGTACTCCAAAATGTTATAATACTCCACCCATTCAGTGGAAAAGATTGGGGAAAAGCACAAAATACTCACTTTTCTTTTATTACTACCTCTGAGGTGCCCTTTAGCAAAGCCTTTAATGTCACCCAGACATCACACCCCACCCCAGCGGCTTCAGTGGAGCTGCTCAATGACCAGTAGGGTCAAACTGGGGTTGAGTTCACATTTTCCTTTACTTTTTATTTCTATGTTTTATCTTTCTATTTCATTTTAAGTTATTTGTCAGTAGGGCTGTGCGATATGACCAAAATCTCATATCCCGATATAAGAATTCGATCGTCCCGATAACGATATAAATCACAAAAATGTAACATTTTCTGTAAATTCTGTGAATCTCGGGCAGCTCGTCTTGCCTGAAGTGTTTCCAGCTGCGCGTCATCTGGAGTCCAGTGTTTTAACTGATGCATGAAACTATACATTTTAAAGGCCGCCGTTTTCTTTGTGAGTATTTATCATATGGCGTGCTGCGGGGAAAAGCCTGTTCTAACGTTTGAGTCTAAGGTTTATTTTTTAGCACCTGGCGGCTCTTTTTAATTCTCATCCGTAAATAATCTGCTCTTTCACGTGATTTAGTTTATTTTGAAAAGTCACAACAGCATCTTGAGCTTTATTGTGAAAGGTTTATGTGGAACATAAACAAGCGGACACGCGATGGCGTTACCGTAGTTGTTGCTAATGACAACGCATAAAAACAGGTGCTTGTCCATCTGTAGTGTGGTTATATAAAATGTAAGAGAAAGAGAGAACTTTAAGAAATTAATATAGCCACTGCATTGACCATCAAAACGATGAAAAAATATTGTCTTAAACAGTTTATTTTGTGACACCACGAAACAAATGATAGCGTAAAATGAAACGATAGACGTTTTTATATCGTCATCTGATATATATCGTTATATCGAACAGCCCTATTTGTCAGCATTTATTAAAGGTTTGGTTTTGATCAGACTTCTCAGCGATCACTTTGAACTACACTATATGAAAAGTGTAGATTTGTTAACATTAAGTCACCAACTTTTGATATTGAGCTCATTATGATAAGATTTTTCAAAGCTAATACAGCATAATGCATTTAACTTTAACTAACACATGTTTCTTCCTAAAAAAAAAACGTTATTTTGTGTATAATTCACACAGAAACGTTCTCAAATCAAACCTGAGATATGTTGCACTCTACAAATATGTTGCTGTACACAAGAAAGCATATTTTATTTAAAACATGATTTTTGTCTCCTAGGGCAGCGGTCCTCAACCTTTTTTGCGCCACGAACTGGTTTATGCCCGACAATATTTCCACGAACCAGCCTTTAAGGTGTCGAGGATAAATACAACAAGATTAAACTATACCGATACCGAAAAAAATATTTATTCATAACACACGTGAAAAGACCCAGGAAAACCGAGTTAACGATAAAAACGATAACAAAATAACCTGAAAACCGATAAAAACCCTGAAAACCATACATTTCACACCTGAGCCTCAACTCTCGCGGCCCGGTAACGACTCACGGACCGGTACTGGTCCGAGGCCCGGGGGTTGGTGACTGTTATAGGGCATATAATTCAATAAAAATCAGTGAATGTGACATATTTCAGAGCTTTAATGCTTAGATAACTATTTTTTATATTAATAAGACGTTTCAAATCGGATGACGGTGGTGTTACACAATTAAATTGTGCAGATAACACACCAGACTAAACGTGCACAACATAAATAATGAAACACACAGATACAAAAAATATGTTTTATAAATCTAAGCAGCAGCGTGTTCAGGTTAAATCCACCTGACAATCACTGGACAGCTGAACTTGCAGCTTGGATGAAATGACCCTTTCATCCCGATGTAGGTCTTATTTCCATTGTCTCCAGACGACCAGGTATGGAAATTTACACTGTGCATCTAAAAGTGGCATTAAGCACAAGCTACGCTTTCGAGTCAGTGACGTGGAATCAGGGCGGGGTTTGCGCAGTTGATCACCGCACAGGTGTAAGAGTGTGGAAATGTGCGTGCTGAAGAACAAGTTGTTTGAGTTACTCTGCGCCCGGTTCTTGACTCTGCTCTGGGATGGATCGCAGCTTCGTGGGGAACTGCCCGCCGTTATTCTTCCTCGCCCTCATTTTTGACGTTATTGGTCTGATTGTACTGTTGGTCGGGATTTTCGGAAACCTTAAGCTGGACGGCCGCTTCTATGGAGATTTCCTCATCTACACGGGCTCACTCATCATTTTTCTCAGCTTAGTGTGGTGGGTACTGTGGTACACGGGAAACGTACAGCTTTACTCGGCTGACAGGACAAACTCCATCAACTTAAGGTACTGGGCCAGGAAACTGTCCGAGAGGCTGTCCGTGAGCGGCAAGAAGCCCATGGAAGCAGATGACTTCAAGAAGAAAAGCATGGGGAACGGGAAAGAGATGAGCGGCACTGTGCGTGCGTCTGCGCCGCCTCGGGTTATGTGGGAAGGTGGCAACTTAGTCTTGTCCGGCCATGACAACAAAGGCTTTGATGGAGGGACTGAGTGCGCATCCCTAGCATACAAAAACATGGAGCTGGGGGTGCTGAGGAGCTCAGATGTGGGTCTGCAGGCACAGGATTGCAAACCAGAGAGGCTGCTCTGACAGATCATGGTGCGTATTTCACCCAACAGCAAACCAGAGGCCTTATTCGCGTCCTTTCTGTCTTGAGTCTATTATTGGAACTTGTTCAGTGTTGCGGAGACTTTGAAAACTCATTCGCTCCCTCCCTAACCTACTGAATCTCCTGACACTGTAACCTGTTACATTCTGTAAAAGTTAAAGCAAACTGAAAAATGAATGATCCCCAGACTGTGTGGAACCCAAAAACAATTCTAATTGAAAGTCATAAATATTCAGCACGTTGCCCTGCTTTCACCCTTCCTGCCACTTTGCTGTTGTTTTGCTTGCTGTTAGCTGCTCACTGCCACAGCATTAACTCTTTCATCAGTGATGTTGGCATCCACATTGTCTTACATAATGACATGGCAACCCACTCGAACTGCCGTCACCCCAGTTATAATTATCAGATATTTTACATCACACTACCCTCAGATGTCACCCACAGGGAAAGGGGAGGAATGGGTGCCCTCAGATTAGAGCTCTGCCAAAGAGTGGAGCTCAACACCAGCTCCTCCAAAGAGTAGCTTTCCAGGACCTTTCTCAGCACTCAGCGCATGAATAACTGTAATAATAGATTGAGGGGTTTTTTCTTTTCTTTTCCTAGCTGCTGTAAAAAGATCTTCAGTGGCCTGTGGCAGCTTTTAATTAATGAGCCTGACCATTTCTACTCACCTTCACAGTTATTATTTTAGCTGTCAGTTTGCTTGTAACTGGCTGGCAAGCCAGACCTTTGGGCCAAAACGAGCAATTGCATTTTAATGGAACAAAGCAGCACTTTTGATCCAGTGAAATGGAGTGCGGTAGATCGGTGGGTGGGTGGTTGTAGGTATGGTTGGGCACCCGGCCACAGAAAACGAGCAGGGATCATATACGAATCTGCCTTTGCCCATCCAGTAGTTCCATGTAGTTAACTCTAATGGCTCCTAGCCAGAGTCCTACATTACCTAACTTGACTAATGATCTTGAGATATGGAAATGTGACAAATGCTGTGGTCACAAAAGCAAACACTATATTCGCAACAATAAGGCTGTGTTCTGTACTCTGACTTTACTGCGTTTGATGTAAGACAAGCAAGCACTGAGACACTAAACTAAGGTCACGTCCCATGTTTCTGGAAATTCAACACAAGAGTCGGTATACCTCCACTGGAGTTTATATTTTTCTACATTTACAAGGTTTCTGGTACTAAATCTTAAAGCAGTTTTTCCATACATGGATTAAACCTAGCCCAGGCCCAGAAAAGAAAAATTCAATGAAGAAAAGTTTGTTTAGTCAGTGAGGCTCAGCTCCCAAAACATAGACTGAGCCCACATAAGCATAAACTTTTTTTCAATAAAAGTCTTCTATTTTATCCAACATTTATACAATGACATAAAAAGGGTTTTACAGTTTATTTAAAAATGTAAAAGCCAGGAAGCTGACAATTTTAAAAATCAAGACTTGATGTTTATTAAATTAGACTTTTGATAAATAAGATATTTACTCTTTAGAAAAGTATTTTTCAGACAAACATCCAGCTGTAATTGGGGGGAAAAAGACCAGCCATCACAGGTTAATTATAAATCATAGCTACTGAAAACTATGTTACTCCCTCACTAAACTGCAGTCAGTTATGTTTAGATAATATTCTTTTAATTTGACATGCTTCATTGCATGTCTTTATTGCATTTTAAATTTCATTCATCTAAATCTATTCTTTTTGTAATTAAACCAAGCCCCCTTTAATCGTACACTTGTCTTTTTACTTCAGTATACTGAACTAAAAGTTCAGTATACTGAAGTAAAAGTTCAGTATACTGAACAGTATACTTTACTTGGAGTCAGTAAAAGTTTCACAGCTGGTTTGGTTGAAGATTTTTTTTAAAAAACACAGGTGTGTTTGGGCGGAGTCACGATGCAGACCTCAGTATCACTGACCTCAGTATCACTGAACTCACTGCCCACAGTTCTGACTGAAGGCACATTATATTACCCGTGTTTATCACTGTACACCAGTGATCACACGCCTCCACCTAAGGATAACATTGCTTTTGTAGCAACCACCTATTCTTTATATAATGAGTCAGCGTGTAATGTGTTTATCAGTTAGATTTGATATTACACTGTGGACCTTAAACTGCAAACAAGATATTTCATAACATACATTAATCCTGCCATTAGCAGTTAGGATCAGGATTTGGTGTTGAGCCGTGCATGTACTTGTTGCTATAGTAGGCTAATAATGCTGAATGGATTCACTGTTTCTTTGTTTCTTTTGTTTCTTTGTTTGTAGTAAACATCTAGTTCTTTCAAAGGTTAATGTATTTTTATGTATTTTTCGTTTCTTTTCTTGGGGGTTAAATAGCAGATAATAATCAGTTATTTATGTTAGTTTATTATTTAAAATTTATATTCACATTCCGATCATGAAAAAAATATTTATACAATTAACTTGGCTCTTAGTTAAATAATGGTAATATCCTATTACCATGTTCTGAAAGTCAGTTGCAATTGATACTTTAATTTAATCTGGTTCTCAACTCGGCCAGTAAATAAAAGCCTCATCTCCTCTTCTTCTTTACAGGTGATGACCGACTTTCCCATTGTTTTGAAGGGTGGTTCTCGCTCCTTCACCGTGCCTGAGCCACGTTCCGAAAACTCCAACAAACTGAAAAACCTGAGCCGATGTCATTTTTAAAAAATATATTATTAAATAGGGGAGACAGTTTCTTAATCAGGGAAGAGCCCCACATCCACATTAAGGAGACGGGCTGTGCACATTGGAAGAAAAAGTCTTGGACATAGTCTTTTTGTTTTTTCTTTTTTTTTTTTTGTGCTCTGTTTTCATGACAGATGTCAATTATTTTTTCAATAAAGTGTATTTGAACGTAGTCATTGCCTGGTTATCTTCATGGATGACTGCTTATGTCTGATCCTCTCCTTTTTTTGAGTTCACCTTCTGCTCTGTATGTCTATTTTTTTCTCTCATCATTGTTGGACGCTGCCTGGTGTTTTTCTTTGTTGCTGTCTCCTGGATGCAGTAGGCTTTGTCCTCTTCTTCTTTGGCATTTTCACTCCCCTCGACTTCTGGGATTTCTTTGTCTTCTCTGGGCCACTTCTCATGTTCCTCAGCCTGGTGTTGTGGATCTTCTGGTATCTTGGAAACCTAGAGGTACCAGTGGAAGACCTATTACATCACTGAGATTCTCCATTTGTGTCATAATTAGAAGCACAAAGCAGATTTCTGGATGGTGATGTTGGACCATGGAATCGGCGCTAAAGCTTCAGGTGCAGATCTTCACATTTAAAGCATTATGTAGTCGAGAATAATTTTCCTTTAATAAACATCTCTATATTCTGTAGGGTGAAAATTCTGAGCTTCATCACAATCTCATAGGTGGATATTTGATTCACCAACAAAAGAGATGGAACCTTGACCTGAAATGCTCCCTGTATGCTGAGCACCTTAAACTCAGCAGCTGCACATCAGCATGTAAGACATTCCCAAAGTAACATTAGCAAGAGAGAAGAGACTAAAAGAAAAGTGCAAATCACAATGCTGTATGCTTTATTGTTGTGGTTGGTTAATACTTCCTTGTGTTGCTTGTTTTACTTTACCTAACTTTGTTCTCATTTTGGTTCTTGTGATTTTGCATGTTTGTTTGGGGTTTTTTTTGTTTTTGTTTTTTACGCTGTTTGGTTTCTTACATTAAGACAGTGACATGGTAACGTCTTATCACCTTCTGATCAGGGACATGTCCAGAGGGGGATCACTTCGGTCCCCCACCCTCAATCCAGTCCCAATACCAGCAGGCTTAAACTACTACAGAAGAACAACTAGCAGCCAGTGTCAGAATGTACTTTACTGAAATATAGTTATAATGTACTTCAGCTTTATTTTTGTGTTGTGGCGATTTCTACTTTAACCAATTTTTTTTAATCCGTTAGTGCTCTATATCATTAACTTTAAAGGTTTAGATTATCATTTTGCAGATTTTAAAATATAAATCCATTAATTGATGATAATGTGTTATTACAGATCAAACTATCCAGAAGAATCAAAGTAAATCAAATCCAGCTTAAAGTTTGATAAGTGTTACTCAATCAGTAATTATGATCCAGTAATCTAATATATATGATTCTGCATAAATAGTATTTTTAAATATTTTTGATCATAAAATTTTTGTACTATTACTAATTAGGGACAATGGATTTGTTTCCAACAGTTATTCAATACATACTATGTTCAAACTCTTTATCAGTGCCACTTTTTGTGTAGTACATCTAAATGTGGGCACAGAGCCTGAAATTCATGCCCAGTGTTTTTGACACTATATTCATCTCTGATTAAATATTCAGATTTCTTGTGGGCCCTTGAATGCCATGTTTTTAGACCCCTGGAAAAATCCTGCAAGTAAGTGTTTGGGTGCACTGTGGTTGTGCTTATTCTAGCTCTTCTCTGATTCTCCAGCGTAACATGATCCTGTTTTGATTGTTTTGTTTCTGTTTTAAATAGTGTTTCATTTATTTCATCAAATTTTTGGGATGTTAAATGTGTTTCCTCACTCTGACCTGGAAATCAGGAGACTGTCCTCTATTTGCACATTTCTACTTCATTTACATCCTGATGAGATTATTCATGTTGTTCCTTTGTCCCCACTGATTTCCTTCTAAGGCTTGTGCTCGTGATTAGTCTCTGTGGTGATTTTCTTGTTGTGAAATCTAAGAATTGGTCACACAACCCATTTAACAGAAACCAGCCAAACTGGGTCTATTAGTTACTGGGGCAAGTGTGCTCTCATTTTACAAGAATTTGTTTGTGTGAGGAGAAAAGACAGGAAACATTTTTCAGTAGTCCCACACATCTGCATCCTTACACATATGGTGGAGTCAAACTTTTGAACAGAGGTTGTTTAGAAATATGTATTCTGACGTAATCTTTACCAGGAATGAGGTACAACTTGTTTCTCTGTCATACACCTTATTAACAGTCTAAGCTTATCACCACAATAATCCCCAGGCTTACAATACTGACAACAAGAATAGCACTGCAACACTAAACTGTTATCAAGTACATGTGATGAAATGACATGTTGAACAAAATAATGGATTTCGAAATGAAGCTACAGTGCCTCGTTAATCTTTGCACAATCCCTGTTTCCAACTCATAATCTCTTTTGATATAGCTGTTGTTTTTCAAGGAGCAATCCCACGCAGTCATTTAGTCTCTCACAAGGGAAGTCTTTGGGAATGTGTCAGCATTTCATTACTAATTCATAACTTTAGCCTCGTTGCTCAGACAGGTCCAGGAAAATTACTGTAGAGATGGTTGACATGTGATTCTAAGGTGTTGCAATCTCACTTTGTGTCTGTCTGTCTTCTTGTGTCTCTGGGGCTTCAGGTTCCACCTCACACCTAACATGTGTCTCAGTTACCTGTTGTCTGCCTGCTGAACAATGCCCGGCCAGCACCCACATGCAAACACACCTAAGTTTGGCCTGGGTCAACTGACACTGTTTGCCTCAGTGCAGTGGTGACAAAGGCTAAAGTGATTACGTTCTAATGTAGTGTTGTGTTGCAGTCAGGCATGCCAACAATTCATACTGTTCTCATTTGATGTCAAGCAGTCTTGCAGTCCAAAGTCCAATAATGGCGTTTAATGGTACTTTTTTAATGGTACTATCCTCCAAATTTAAACTAAAACTTGCATTATCAGGGCCAGTGTTTCCCTCGTTAGTGAGCTGAGACATTTTCAAATTTGTGCTTTGACTTTTCATATTTCTTTTTAGCCCTACGACCATTTCCTCAGGAGGTTTTGCTATTTCCAAGTCACCAAGGTAAATAAAGATGTGTTCTAATGTTAACCAGGCATGGTTAACCTACTTTACATTGGTGTTGCACACATACACGGCCCAGCCATAGTTCAACTGATAACACTGGCTCGATTGAACACAATACTGTGCAATCATTGTTTCTTTATATCCTGCTGACAGGTCTAGTTATTTATGGGCGGTGTTAAGCTATATTTAAATACAATGAACTTCCTTTAAGTTCACTGAAATATAATAGTATTCTACTTGCTTACAGTTTGTCCTACATTTCACTTCATTAACAAAAATTAACTGAATGTGAACAGGTGTATTGTAGCAGATTGACCTTTGGAAAAACTTTAGGAATATGACAGGAAAATACAACATCAACAAACAAAATGTTAAGGAAGTTGGAAATAAATCATTTAAAGCTACTGTGTCTGAAATATGTTGGTATTCCATAGCTTTATCTTATGTTTCTTATATTTTAAAAATAGACATCCTATATTTACTGATTTTTAAATCTAGATTTTGTTTTCATGTGGATGTGGACTGTGAACATGGTTATAATATATTATATATTCTAACTGTATCTTCTCTAACTAATTAGCTTCTTTGACAAGAAATAGCTGTTTTTAATCATACGAGAACAGCAACAATGTAGCAGCTCATCTAGCTCATGATGCATCACCAAACATCAAAATCTGAAAAAATTCTAGCAGTAATAATGATTCTAGTGAAAATGGAAAAGTAATTGTAAAACAATCAATATGACCTTGACCTGAAGCAAAACTTGGTTGACCCCTTAGGTGATCATTGTGTGCAAGTTTTACTAAAATCTGACCAATATTATTGGAGGAAGAGTGAACTGTCAACTGTAGATTGACAGCTGGATCGTCAGAACCCTCAACACTGTATAAGCTTGGCTGGATAAACTAAAAATGACCAACAAATTCATGTTTTTTAAGTTTGAAATGGTAAAGCAAAATTTACATAATTTATATTTGATAAATAAATTTGATAAAATTACGCCTTGTAATCGGAAGGTTGCCGGTTCGAGCCCCGGCTCAGACAGTCTCGGTCGTTGTGTCCTTGGGCAAGACACTTCACCTACCGCCTACTGGTGATGGCCAGAAGGGCCGATGGCGCAATATGGCAGCCTCGCTTCTGTCAGTCTGCCCCAGGGCAGCTGTGGCTACAACTGTAGCTGCCTCCACCAGTGTGTGAATGGGTGGGTGACTGGCTGTGTAAAGCGCTTTGGGGTCCCTAGGCGGGACTAGTAAAAGCGCTATACAAATACAGGCCATTTAGCAAAGATAATTTTCGAGGATTTTTGAAATAACTTATAACATTGTTTTTAATCAGATTTGTGCCTGTGCTCGGAATAGCACCTGGGTGACCAGACTTTGAGTGACAAAGATTTTGCTTAAGTAAAATGTAACTGCACTTTAGCATTGTAGAACAGTAAAAGGTTTTGTTTAATGAAAGGCAGATTTACAATTTTGGAAACCTTATCTCTTGACGATTTGATGGTATCTGTGAACTGTTCTGCAGCACAATCAACGTAGCACAGAGAACAGAAAGTTCACTTTGAAGCTAAGACCAAGGGTGTCCCATATTTATTATATCATTTGTTTTTTGTACAAATTAAGGAATTTAATTTAGTTTTCTTCACATTTTTGCTTCTTCTTCATTTTTGCTTTGTTTAAATTATTAAACTATTTTTGTTAATGAATATCTAGTTTTTCTACCAATGAAGAAGTACTGAGATCACAACAGTCACAAACTGCTTTAAATATGGTGATAGTGTTTTTCTATTCAGGTATGCTTGTATTGCATTAGCAGTGGGTTTAGAATCATTGCCAATTACATGGTTTCCTGATGGCATTGCATGGTGGCTGTTGTAGAGACCCACCTTTTAGCACATCCCAGCACACCCACTCACTTCACCAGATGCACCTTGTTTAGTTCTCTCACCTTTGATTGGGTGTGGTGCTTGTCCTTGATTGCACTCACCTGTCACACATAAAAGGAGAACACTGAGAATAATTCTGAATTAGATGGCTGCTTTTTCTTATTCTAACCGGATGAGCCCATGATGCTGATTGCTTCAGCCCTGAACCTTCCTTCCTTCAAAACAGTGGCTCAAAATCTCACAGTACTTTTTCCATTCATTATTAATAATAATGGATTGGATTTATATAGCACTTTTCAAGGCACCCAAAGCGCTTTACAATGCCACTATTCATTCACTCTCACATTCACAAACTGGTGGAGACAAGCTACGGTTGTAGCCACAGCTGCAGACTGACAGAGGCGAGGCTGCCATATCGCACCATCGGCCCCTCTGGCCAACACCAGTAGGCGGTAGGGTAAAGTGTCTTGCCCAAGGACACAACGACCAGGACAGAGAGCCCGGGGATCGAACCAGCGACCTTCTGGTTACAGATACGCTTCCCAACCCCCTGAGCCACCCCTTCAGCCTTTTCTTAAACATGACACCAGTTCTGATGAAGCTAGGTTTAAGTTTCATTTTTTTCCACGCCTGCCACTTCTTCTTGATATCCAATATTCAAAGAAAATTTCTTAAAAGATCTTCAGAAAGTCTGGAGATCTACTGATCAAGGCTGGTTTCAAATATTACAGGAAAGTCTGCCTCTGCAAAATATATAGAAATAAATGTTAGCTCTAGACTACGTGTTAGTAAGGGTAGTGTAGATGCTTGCTGTGCATCATTTCATTTTGATTTTATTTAGTGGTGGACATTTAAGTCAGCTGTATGACTGGACTTTTGTGTGGCAGAAAAAGGGAACCAAAGACATAACATCTACCTATACTAATTTCACACTTATCCTGACTCTTATGTTACATTCAGTACCCTCCAATCTAACAATTTACATTATGAAGCTGGTCCTGTTTGACCGATTTGTCCCCACAGCACGAGTGACACACATAAAGACACATTAGAGGATGAGAACACACTTAGGTAGCAACAGTAAAACACAGACACGAGGACATAGAGACACAAAAACAGGCGCACACATTGAAATGATGTTTGCTTTTATTATAAGCGCTCTGCAATAAATCCCACCCACCCACAATGCAACTGCATTTCCCAGTTAATAATATTATTATATCTGGTATTGTTCCTGGTCCACAGAAGTCCAAAAGCAACCAGGTGTCTTGTGAAGTGTAAATCCAATTAAAATTTCAGACTAAGTCTTCTTCAAATAGTCGTACTCTTTAATGAATATTGCATTGCAGCTATTTCTTTACCAACTACAGCTGCTTGAATCCAATCAGTATAACCTGATATGAAAGTCCATTTTGCTGTACACATTCAAAATTAATTCCAAAAATTGTTCAGCTGTGTTTCCTGTAAATTAACTCCTGGCTCCAGGACCTAATTTATCAAAGTTTCTCTTTCACTGCATTGGTGCAGGGTCCTCAATACGTTAATGAGGTTCTACATCACTAGAAAATACTTCATTAGTCTGGATTCTGTGGAAAGAAAGAAGAAAAAACCAAAGTGAAAAGTCAGTCATTAAAACTGAAGGATTACACTATTTAACTTTCATCTGAACTCTTTACTGAGTTGTAAAATAAAGCTTGTTTGTGGAAGGTTTTTGTTTGTTTCTCCTTTTTTATAACTACAGTAGTTACAAAGCAGTCTTTACTGTCAGTTTACACCTATGCTACTTTTTACAATGATTCTATTGCAAGCTATTTAGTGCTTTCTAAAACATGATATTAGCAAAGATTGAAGATTAATAAATCAGTTACTACTTTAAAAATCACTCATGATAATATTAATAAAAAGTAACCTTTGTGCATAAGATGTGTTGATATAGACTGAGCCAAGAACATCCTCATCTTTTCCTTTACAGATGCACAGAAACATACTGGTCTTAGTATTTGTGGGGATAAATATTTCAGGACACTGATTAATATTGCACTTCCAGACCTATAGTCATATAGAGCATTTCTACGCCTTGTATGAATCTACCTACCTGCTCTCTTTTATACAGCTGATAAGCTGATATGATTAAGAGATATGCAGGCATACACTTCCTGAGCACTCATCATATAAAGACGCCTCAGATGTTGCAGCATCACCATATAAATCCACCAGGTGGCAGCACTTGACTTATGTTACACTACCTGCTGTGACTGATACCCCATACACATGTAGCACACACATGTGGACATATAACAATAATAATAATTATTGTTATTATTATTATTAATGGATTGCATTTATATGGATTGCATATAGCGCATTTCGGGGCCCCCAAAACGCTGTACAATTCCACTATTCATTCACTCTCACATTCACACACTGGTGGAGGCAGCTACAGTTGTAGCCACAGCTGCCACAATTGATTGTTGGTTGAATTTTTACCAGATCACAAACATAAAAACCTAATTCTGGTGAAAATGAAGACACATGAACCATTTTACACTTTAAAATTTGAGGATGTATATTGCAGGACAACTTAAGGTGATGCACATGTTCATCAGTTTGGTCAGTATGTTGTGATTATGAGCCAAAACTTTGTCCTTATACAATTATTACTTGTGGCATTAATCTGGTTGATGAAAATGCCACTAACAAAGTTTAGCTGGCATTAGCACTCCAAACAAATGTCAATCCAATATCACCTCTAAATCCAAAAAGCCTAATTCAATTCACTTCCATTCGGTTTTATAAAACCCCTAAAAACAGAAGACTTGTACTCTGAGCAAGCATTTGGCAACAGTGGAAAAGAAAAACTCAATTGTTGCCAAAGTTGAGGTATCGAAACAGTAATGCACAAACGTGTGAGAGATGCCAAGCGGTCTGCATCACCTTTTTCCCCCTAGAAAGTTCCCTGACTGGAGTCCTTGCATAAAAGTTCTGTGGTAGAAATAAAGCAAATTAAACGTGGTAATTCAAATTTATTCTGCTAGCCTACTTTCTTCACCTCGCACATTTGGAAAGGAACCATCAGTGCTTAAAGGTAGGTACGTTTTAAGGTTTGCTCCTATTTAGAAGATTTAAAGGAAGGCCTTCCATGTATCAGCTAGACGGTGATAAACCACATCTAGTTCAATAGCATGGTTTCCTCGTAGAATCTGGGTCCTGATCTGCCCAGAGTCCAAATAAAAATATCTGGCCCATCATGAAACCGAAAATAAGGCAAAGAAGACACTGTTAAGACTGTTGAGAAGCTACCAGCAACTGGTCTCGTCAGTTCCCAAACATTAGCTTACTATTGTTGGAATAATATATTTTTCTCACAAGTTTATACATGTGACATGTTTTCTATTGCTTCTATTGTGAATTAAATGTGTTTTGTCTTGTTTTGAATTTTACACAGATTACCAGTATTTGGGGGCTGTAAATGGTGACGCCCATGCTGTTCCAATTCTTGTGGAAGGAATCAATTAATGTTGACAACTTGATAATAAGAAGAGTATGTTAAGTCCTCCTTTAGCATAATCTGATCATAGTAAGAACCTGCTTTTTCACTTGAGGAACATTTCAAAACTTAGATCCATCGTGTCAACAAGTGAACTCGAGATGATAATACATGCTTTTGTCTCTACAAGACTCGACTACTGTAACAGCCTGTTTACTTGTCTAAACAATAAAGGGCTAGCTTGTCTACAGGTTGTTCAAAACTCTGCAGCGAGGCTACTGACCCAATCGAACAAGGGAGCTCATATGACCCCTGTTGTAAAGTCACTGCACTGGCTACCAATCAGATTTAGGTTCCATTTTAAAATTCTAGTTTTAACTTTTAGAGCATTACAGGGACAAGTCATTATAGCTGATTGGATCTAGCTTGGCTAATATCATTCTCATTTTGTTTGAAGACCCCAAGAAACCAGGTTAGCGTCAAGATCAGTGAGTTTTGGATCACCCAGTTGATCCTGAACCTTTTAAGCAGAAAAATTGCTATTTTTTTATTTCCACATACCAGTAAAAGAGTGGTTAAATCATAAATCTCGCAATTTACCAGCTCCCCTAACGTCTCAGCTTTCAAGAATGTGCTCTGTTTGGTTTTATCTGACATTATCAGAAATTTGTTTTCTGTTCTGTTCTTTTGTCTGTTTCTTGTCCCTTTGATTTTTTTTATATATGTATGGTCTGAATTTAATATATTTGTGTTAAGTTCAAAAGTCTGAAAGCCAGCTTTGACTTAATGTCACATCTGGCTTTGAGAGGAAAGTATTTGTAGGTTCAAAATCTATAGTTCCAAATGTTACTCATAAACCTCGTGAACGGTGCATTACTCTTGGATTCTTGCATTACTCTTGGATTACTCAGTTCAAACTGATTACGTCATTGTGAAAGAACACGTGTAGCATGGTGCATGGCCTTTCTCAGGGCAGTACATTTTTTTGAATATTGATGACATCTCAAAGAACGTGCACATACTAGCATCAGACGTCTAACAGCTTGTGGTGCTAGGCCCCTGTCTAAACCAGTCTACGTCTGTGGCAGTGTCTACACAGAATGAGTGATTTTACATGCATTATTTAACATGATCTTCATATACAGACTCTGTCCTCACAGCGTGGTAGCTGCTGTACTACAGTTAGTAAACTAACCTGATGCACAGAAACCCTGGTCTGGTAAATTACTGCATGGAACTGGAATTATGCAGCAATAAATGTAACCAAGTCTTTACTGCTTTTTAAAAAATCTCCTATGTGTAGAATATGTCTACTTTTTATTATTATGTTTACCATTTCCCATTCTCATTAATATAAGATATAAGAACAGGAAAGAAGGATGATTTAAGTAATTTGGAATGTGGCATAGCTGTTGGTGCCAGATCGACTGCACTACTGGGGGCAGGGATAGCTCAGTAGGTAAAGTGGTCACCCCATGATCGGAAGGTCGGCGGTTCGAATCCACTTAACGGCTACCCTGAGGTACCCCTGAGCAAGGTACCGTCCCTACACACTGCTCCCCGGGCGCCTGCTTAGTGGGCTGCCCACTGCTTCACTGAGTGAATGGGTCAAATGCAGAGGAAAAACAAGTAATTTCCCCATGGGGATCAATAAAGTATCCATTATTATTATTATTACTGGGACTTTCCAGCACAATCATCTCTTGGGTGTACAGAGAATGGTCTTCTAAAGAGAAAAAATCCATTAACTCTAGGAGAAAATACCTTGTAGATACTAAGTCCAAGGGCAGTTGCCAGACTACTTCTAGCTGATAGATGACAACAGTAATTCAATTAACTACTCAATTAAACCAAGGCAAGCAGAAAAGCATCCATTAATCCACAACTTGTGAAACCAACAGCAGCAGAAGACCACATCTAGCAACACTCCTGTCAGCCCTAAGAACAGGAATCTGAGGCTACAGTTCACAGAGGCTCTCCATAATTGGACAACAGAAGGCCGGAAAAATGTTGTCTGATTTGATAAGTCTCAACTGCAACTCAAGCATGGATTTACCCTGCCTGAACCATTGTGTACATCAGTGGTTAAGGAAATGGTGTGGAGAATATTTTCTTGGAATGTTTTGAGCCCCTTTGTACCAAATGAGTATTGTTTTATTTAGGACTAATTAGTAGGTGTGTCTCTGTGTTGCACCTGTATATCCCAAAAAGTTGATTCTGTTCATCTGGACGTAGCGTTTTCAGTGGGAGAAACGTGACTTCTTCAGTGCCAGCTGACTGCAGGTTTCCACAACCTTATAAACAGTACATTTGCACAATGACTGAAACTAGAACACTGAATGAACAATGGGCTGTGAGGTCAGTTCCTTGATCATTAATATGCAAATTGAGACCACTGAGTTTTCACTGGCCTGTAGGTGTTGTCACTTGGATGAGTGATGAAATGTTTCTCCCACATCCAGGTGAACAGAATCAACCTTTCAGGATTTACTTACCTGGATGAGAGAGCATGCACAAGACATTGCACCTGTATAGTTTATGTATGCAACTAGTTAATCAAGTGTACTGATAACTTGTCATAACATGCTGACTTTTGGCTACAGAAAGCCAAATCTTGGCAGCCAAAGCAAGAATCTCGTTTCTGGCCAGGTGAACAATGTATACATAGATTAGATAGTTAGTGCACAATTGACTATGAAAAAAAGAAAGAAAGAAAAAAATTGTAATTTGGCGTCAAATGTGTTATTCTGGATTTATGAATGTGAGATTTCGGGAGGCAGAAAATTTAGTATTAAATATAAGACACTGTCTTCATTAGGTTCTGTTAGTTTATAAAATATAAATAAGGACGAACATTAGACATTTTTGGGACACAGCTTGTATGTACATTAGACTCCCCTCCTGCGCCGCATTTTCCATCTCTCCGTCCATCTGCGTGTCAGCCTGCGCCGCAACCGAGCCCTATTTTATACGGCTATTTTTATTATTGTTGTCATTGGTAAACGCCACGCTTGTGTCTATAAAACCTGCTTTCCCATTGGTTGAAAAGATTGTCTGTCACAGTACTTCCGTCCGTTTGGCCGTTTTTGATTGGTCGGTACGCCTTTTTTTTCCTCTTCATCACGGCGGTGGGTCGGAGCCGCTGTGTCCCCGGGCTGGCACGTTCCTAGCTAAATTCTCCACAGTATAAAATTGGGTTCCCCTCTATTTCACAACCCGTCCCCCTAAAAAAATTATTTGGTTCCCTGCAACTGTTTATATATTTTCGCTTAAGACAGATTTCTAAATCCCCTTCAGATATCTTAGAAGATGGCGGTGGTAAGCGGGATGTCAGGGTTGGCGGTAGCCCGGCTGGAGGGCCGAGAATTCGAGTATCTCATGAAGAAAAAGTCCGTGACCATCGGCCGGAACTCTTCGCAGGGCTCCGTGGACGTCAGCATGGGACACTCCAGCTTCATCTCCCGCCGGCACCTAGAAATATTTACCGCAGGAGAAGATGGCACCGGCACGGGGGAATTCTACCTCCGATGCCTTGGAAAAAACGGGGTGTTTGTTGATGGGGTGTTCCAGAGAAGAGGGGCTCCACCTTTACAGCTTCCGCGAATGTAAGATTGATATTCCCAGTTTGCTTAAAGTGCGGGGAAAATCGAGTTATTTCTGGAATCGTGTGTTGTTGTTTTGTTGTCCCGCTGCGGTGTTGCACGTGCTCTGACAAGCAACACTAAGCTGGTACGTGCAGCTCGTGTGTGTGTGTGACGAAAGGAAAAAATGGTCAACCGACACGCAGATATGCACGATAATGGCAGAGGTAACTACTGGAAGCGCACTGAACCGACTCATAACCGCTGATTATTTATTGCTGGTTTATTCGGCTTGTGTTTAGCGAGCTGCTTACGTCAGTGAGACGTCAGATAGTCATAATTCAGCTAAGAGTCGGTGCGTCATGTGGATGCTAGTATTCTACTTCATTGTTGCATTTGTTTATATGTATCACGTGTTTTGGATATGCCTAATTACAGAGAGGCTTGGCACAGCCTAAAATTTGATAACGTTCATAGTGCTGGCTTGTACTAATAGCTATGTGTATGAAACATCAAAATGGCCGAATTATAGTAGAATTACGTTGGAATTTCACAAAGCGAAAAAATTCTTGTTTGGGGCTATAACCCTCAACAGCTGTCTCTCCCATGTCAGGAACACAGGCTAACTATTAAACTTGCGTGGGTGGTGTTTCTGACATAATACAGAACAGGCTACAGTATTTTCCCTCACAATAAAAGGCTGGTAAAGAGTTATTATACACTAGTTTTACTCATGATGCAGTGTTCCAGCGCCAGGTGCATAGTTAAAGTTGGCAAGTTAAGTACTTGCTTGACTTCATGTTCCCAACCTTTGCTCTGTCATTATTTGTCTCAGTGCTGCTCATGTGCTTACATTAAAAAAAATCTATGGGTATGAATGTAACCATGCACTGGAAGCTATTCATGTTAGACACGAGCTGTTATATAATGGAGGATGTCCCTATTTAAACAGTGTGAAACTGAATCACAGTAGTTGGACCTCCTTGGCCTGCTTGTCACCAGCTGGTCTGAGCAGTAACATTGTAATAAGCACTTGATTGACTGGCAGAATTATTTCACACATTTAAATAGTATAATAGTTTTTTGGTTCTTTTCTCCTTCTCTTAGGTGTTGTTTCCGCTTTCCCAGCACAAGTATAAAAATAACGTTCACAGCCCTGTCCAATGACAAGAAAGAGCCAAGGAACGTGCCAGAATCACCGATCAAGCCTGTCCAGCCCCAGATTTCCCCCCTGACCATCAACATTCCTGACAACATTGCACACCTCATGAGCCCGCTGCCTTCACCTACTGGAACCATCAGGTAGGACTGCTTAGTTGTATGTAAGCAGATTAGAAAACTGTGGCTTTTTTCCCATCTCAAATCAAGACACATTTTAAATATCTTTCACAGTGCAGCAAATTCTTGCCCATCAAGTCCACGTGGGGCAGGACTGTCCAGCTACAGGACATCTCGCATTCTGACCTCCGATCTTATAGGAGACAGCTCCCAATCAGAAAACGACAAGGAGGCCTCAGGTGAAGACAGTCCAAAGGTGAGAGGAAATGCATAATGTGAACAGGGCAGGAAGGGGTGAGTGCTTACAGTTAGTCTATCTGCTTGATTTCGAAATGGATTCAGACTAAATGTCTGAGAAGAACCGTGCGTGATGAAGGCAGCAGACTTCAGAGAAGTCTCAGTGGATTTGAGGACTCTGAATATCACTGTTACTCATTGAAGTCTAAAAATTGCCCAATGTTTGCAGTAGCAGCATAGACTTTAGAGTACAAACCCTCTGTGTCAGTGTGCATATGTGTGCTTTTGACACACATTTCCTGTGTAATAAACTTCACTTTATGTCTCCTGCAGGATGACTCCAAACCTCCATATTCATATGCACAGCTAATAGTTCAAGCTATCACCATGGCTCCGGACAAACAGCTAACACTGAACGGAATATACACCCACATCACCAAGAACTACCCCTACTACAGAACAGCAGACAAAGGCTGGCAGGTCAGTTTGGTTATAATACTGATAATACTAGTAATAATGGTGTGCTTGCGATTGAATAGTAATACAGACTTGAGTTGGTAACAGTTTGTTTTTTTTAATCTAATTATTGGCTGAAGAGCTTCATAAACTTATTTATTCACCATTCCAGCTAAACCACTGTAGTTCAGAATAGTTAGAAATGAAATACAAGGGTTTAAGTTAAAACAGAATACATTTATGTAATTGTGAGGTACAGATGGATAGTCTGTCCCCCACAGCATGACCCAGTGATGGAGGACCAGATGCAGTAGGGAAGCATCCCTGTTTGTCGTGGAGAGTGAGCCCCATTATTGAGCTTCCACATATCAGTCACTCAAGATTGCAATTATTTTCCTTTCTCAGCATTGGTAAGCGTGGGTAGTTTGCCTGACATTCAGTTAGGGTGTGCAAGTGCATGAGTGTTATACCAGATCTTATAGTTTGTTCACCAAGGAGCTACATGTTTTCACCAATGACTTTTGGCATTCTGATGATTAACCTGCATAGAATAAACAAAAAGCAGTTTTTGCTTAACCATCAAGCAAAACATTCTAAGCAACAAAATAACTGTATTGTTACTATACTTGGGCATCATAAAGTGAAATTGGAGCTGAGCTTTCATTTCAGCAGACATTTATTATTAGATTATTCACTGTTCACAGCTTCACCATGATGTCAGGATGTTTTTCTTCTAAACCATTTGAGTTCTGGATGAATCTCAGGAGGTCACTGTTGGAAATTGTGTGTGATAAATTAGGGCAGCTATTTTTCATTTGTTGAAATAAGAAGGAAATGGGGATGAAACACAGAGGGGAAACACACTTTCACACTTTGTCTTACTGTGTTCTCATTTAATTCGGAGGGTCTGCCATAAAGTCCACTTTTACCATGTGCTTTAGCTGTGGAGCACTTGACCCTATAGTATGAAGCGAGTTCAACATCCCTAGGGTATCGTTCCTATCTGGAACCTACCCTTATCACCTGTGTAATCACATGAAAGATGGTCTTGGCAGCATGTAACCAATCTAAAGGGGGCATTTCACAGATATGACTATTATCCACAGATAATAGTCCCTATGAGTGCCACCTACTTCAGAGAGATTGTCAAATGCTGATTAAAAATCCATAACGAACCATAACGAACATAGAAAATACACCGGTAAAATGCAACACTCCTGTAAAAAGGACACATGATTAATAATGGCAGAAAATCTGGCGATTTAGTGCACAGAGCAGGAAAATAAACATTTTAATTCCAGTTAATCATTTTATTGCTGTTTGTGCTCTGTGTTGCTGTTTCTTAATAATGTGACACCTGCACATTAGAGCTCTGAACTGTTAAACTGGATCCATTTACACAGTAAAGCTTACGGTCCCAAGTCTAATAAAAAAAATTTCACTTCAAACAGGTATTCTTAGTGTGCCTTCTAGTACCTGCAGTTTCAGTAGTGTTAGAGAGAATTAGGAGTGGATTAGAATAAAGTATAATAACATGTATACATTTTCTAAATCGTGAAAATAATACCCACATAGGGCTGGGCCATATTATACCGTTCACGGTAATACCGGTATAATGTTAGGCAACGATAGGAAAATGAAATATCGCGATAGAATGGGAGTAAAACGCGCACGCGCAGTGCCTTTGTTTTCATACGCACATGGCCGATTGTTGAGTGAAACAGATGAACCAGAATTGGTTTGTAAAAATGGTGCAACTTCAGTGATGTGGAACTGGTTTGGTGTTTGTCCGTCAGATACACAACAAAGCACATTTTTTTGCAGAACATGCAAGCGGCCGTTGTTATTGTCATATTTGTCGGACTAAGATGCTCTTAAATCTGGGAATAATCTGGGTCCTAAGCTCTGTATGCTTCAGGTCAAACAACACTGCAGCATCACTTAGAGTTAAAAACTGTCTAAATTCTTTCATCTTTAATAAAACGATCAGCATTGCTGCTTTACCAGGTGTAACTATGAAGTTTAACTTCCAGGCATCCATGAAAACTAAAGTTATTACATTTAACGGAGTTAGAAGTTAGCAGGAAGCTAGCGGAAGTTAGCTCGCTAGTTTCGCTAGTTACCTAAGCATGATATTGCATGTTCTGACTGAGAGATTTCTGAAAAAATTCAAACGTACAGCTCTGCTATCACTTCCAACATAAATGAAGACAGGAAACTAAACAGCAGTGATGTTTGTAGGGTTACTGAAGTTGGGCTAGCTGGTATATAATGATGTGCTACGTGATCGCTAGCGACACAGCTATGTTAGCATAACATAAACAGTGAAGCTGGAGGACGAACACTAACACTTTTCCACTTATAAAAGTTAACGTGAAGGTTCCTCATGGTTAGAGACAAATGCAATCGCATGGCAGGATACTGTAAACGGACCAAACTTCAGTCAGGAGAACAACTGAGATAATCCATCCACAATACGAGGTTAGTCATTAATATACTGCAACAACATGGGAATAGAGCAGCTGCCAGAGAATTCAACATTAATGAATCAATGGTACAGAAGTGGAGGAAGCAAGAAGAATGAGTTTAATAAAGTTTGATTTATCTGACTGCTTTGTTTTGCTTAATGTGCCTTATAATCCCGTGCACTTTATGGTCCGAAAAATACGTACTGCACACTGCAGTTTAATGTTGCAAAGCACCTCTTTTTAACTTCAGTGGATATTATACATGGTTATGCTCAGGATATGTCAGCCCATTTCTACTGGAAATGCCTTTTGGTTAAACTTTCAGCAAGGAATTTGCATTTGCACTGTTACATTTTTATAAAGCTTTAATGTACATAAAAACCAGCTTCTTGTTTAAGTGAAAATAAATGGAAGGTTGTCTTTTTGCGCTAGTAATGTTGTGGAGTTGTATTTTGTCTCGCATTAATTATATCGTCAGTTATATCGTTATCGCAAATTTTCAAATATATATCGTGATAAATATTTTTGGCCATATCGCCCTGCTCTATACCCACATATCCATCACTATCTGATGCATAGCTGCCGCTTCATTCAGTGGTTTCACTAAGATCTAGCTTAACAAGCTGCATATACACAATATAGACATCTGAACTTCATTATTTTATTGTATTTGTGTTATTCTACCCCCATAATGTTTGTAAATGGAAAGGGCCATAGTTTTAATGTAATTATCTCGCAGGATCTGTTATTCTTATTTCCAGGTCCACAAAACATCTTATCTGGCTTCATCTTACTCTCTAGTATCTCCTCTGTCAAACCAACCCTCCGTCACTACATCCACGAATCTTCTCTGTGGTCTTCCTCTTTTCCTTCTGCCTGGCAGTTCCATTTTCAACATCCTTTGTCCAGTATATTCACTATCCCTCCTCTGCACATGCTAAATACAGCTCAGCCTTGTCTCTCCAGTTGTTTCCTCCAAACCACTCAACCTGAGCTGTCTGCCTGAAGTATTCATTTCTAATCTTGTCCATTCTGGTCATTCCCAGTGAAAATCTTAATATCTGCAGCTCTGCCACCTCCAACAATTCCTTGGTCTTTTTGTTAGTGTCTTCATCTGAAACCATACATCATAGTGGTTTTCACTTCCCTTTCACTTTTGCTGCTATCCTTCATTCACAAATCATACCTGATATTCCTTTTCATCCACCCCAGCATGCCTGCACTCTCCTTCACCTGTCTTCTGCATTGTCTGTTGCTTTGGATGGTTGATCAAAGGTATGAAACCCCTTTGTCTGCATTACCTCTGCTCTTTGCACGTTCACATTTCCACCTGTGTAGCTCATTCACATCCCTTCTAGTGACTTTTCACTACAGATAACAATGTCATCTGCAAACTATAGTCTCAATTGACTATAGTCAATTGAGACTATAGTCAATTGAGACTATAGTCAATTGAGACTATAGTCAATTGAGACTATAGTCAATTGAGACTATAGTCAATTGGGACTCCTGCCTCCTTATCTGTTTATCGATTCTCATCTTCTGTCTATTACCATTGATAACAGGAAAGGGCTCAGAGCTAATCCCTGATGTTGTCCTCATACGTGTCTTGTACCACCCTGTATACTTTTCAGCCACCCCCAACTTCCTCATGTAGTACCACAGTTCCTCTCTTGAAACCCTATCATATGCTTTCTCTAGATCCACAAAGACACAATGTGACTTATTCTGGCGTTCTGTGTACTTCTCTATCAGCACTCTCAAAGCCAACCTTGCATCTGTAGTTTACTTTCTTAGCTTAAAGCTGTACTTCTGCTCACTCTTCGCACCTAGTTTCAGCATCTCTTTCCCATAGCTTTATGGTTCAGCTTTATCTCTCTGTAGTAGCACATCACAATCGGTACCAGTACACGTCTTCTCCATTGCTCGGGCAATCCTCTCTCTCCAGAATTGTGTTAAACGTCAGTCTGGTTGAAAAGTCAACTTCCCTCTCTCTTAGAGGGAAGTTGACTTGGCAGAGCTGCATACCTCCACAGGTATGCCATCTGGACCAACTGCTTTCCCACTCTTTGTCCTCTTTCTAACTGCCCTCACTTCCTCTTCACCGCTACACACTCTCTGATTCATTAACTTTGCTCGATCTGTCCTACTCTCTCTCATTTTCTACATTCATGAGCTCCACAAAGTACTCTCTACGTCTTCACTTGTTAATTACATTTACATCTCATTCCATTTGTATCCCTAATCATCCCAGTCTGCTGCACATCCTTTCCAGCTGTATCTCTCTGCCTAGCCAGTACTAGTCCTTTTGTCCTTCCTTAGTCTCCAGACTCACATACAAATAACAGAAGGCCTTTTGCTTTCTCTTACACCTAGCCTCCCAGTACACCGGTCTACTTTCTTCATCTAGTAGTTCTGTTTGATTCAGTTTCAAATATTTCTTGTTTTAGGGCCTCAGCAATGTGTACATTTTGAAAAGTGAAATGTATCCCTTTTTAAAATGTACACATTGCTGAGAATCCCAGCAAACCTTGTATAACTGTTGGGGAATGGAAGCAGTGTTCAATACAACCAATGACCTGATGCCCCAGGCGAAGTTAGATGGCCAGCTGTTAGCTCATTCAGGCCAGTGACGGTGTTTCCACTAATCACAGTTAGTAAGTGAACCTGTAAACTGGGTGAAGCAAACCCTGACTAATAAATGGTTTCTGTTTTGTTTTTGGTGTGTTGTTGGGGGGTGCAGAAATAAAGAGATGTTGCCGACTAATGTTGCGGGATGAGGATTTGTAAAATGTGCTTATGAGCATGTGTGTTATAAGATTTAGCCCAGATTTAGCATTGGTTTCCCTGACAACAAGGTTGAGAACATCAGTGAAGTTCAGGCTATCAGCAGTATAGTCAGTAGTGGTTTTTGATTCGGGCGACACAGGCGGTTGCCCGGGGCGGCATCACGGGCATCGGCAAAAAAAAAAAAATTGCTCGTACTCATGCTGCCCCGATATCAGCCAGCGCATATTGGGAATGGCACAGGCACCGATCGGTTTTCTATCGCCCATTTGCTGGGAGTAAGGGTGCCCTTCGTTTGCGAGGTGCGCCTGCTGCTTGCGGCACAGGGAGGAGAGGGCGTGGCGGCGGGGGATTCTCTGGCTGGCTGGAGCAGCATCTAATAACCAACTCGCAAAATAAAAACAAAACACCTTGGGCGGCATGGTGCTAACCACCGTGCTGGTGGTTAGCACTGTTGCCGCACAGCAAGAAGGTCCTGAGTTCAATTCCACCATCAGGCCGGGGTCTTTCTGTGTGGAGTTTGCATGTTCTCCCCGTGTTTGCGTGGGTTCCCTCCGGGTACTCCGGCTCCACTGTCCAAAGACATGCAGCTTGTGGGGATAGGTTAATCGGATAATCCAAATTGCCACTAGGTGTGAATGTGCGAGTGAAAGTGAGTGCGAATGGTTGTCTGTCTCTGTGTGTTGGCCCTGCGACAGACTGGCGACCTGTCCAGGGTGTACCGCGCCTCTCACCCCATGACAGCTGGGATAGGCTCCAGCGCCCCTGAAAAGGAGAAGCGGAAGCAAATGGATGGAAAAACAAAACAACAAACACGAAAACACCAGACATTATGATACAGACTTATAATTTGCACCGATGTTTTTTCGAAATTCTATTCTGGAAAAGTGAGCGCGAGAGCCCTCGGTGCGCCTGCTCGCTGCTGAAGTCAAAGTAAACTTTATTGTCACCTCCGCTACACACAGTCCAGTATGTAGAGACGAGACGACGAGGCTCCAGTTACAGCAGTGCAAGTAAACAAACAATAAATATAAGAACAGTAAGAAAATAAATATACGCTTTAGGACTCGGGGTAAAGGGATCAATAACAATTTAAAATTTATAATTTACGGTTTGATGATTTAAAGTCTCACACACAACCCGTCAAAAGGGGAGGGGGGCGGCTGCTTCCAAACAGAGCACATTTCATTCATAATGTTGTAAATTATGTATTCATGATTTGAATCCTGGGTTGTGTGAAATCCCAGAAATACACCTTAGACAAAGTGAATCTGTGAACTAAGGTGTAGGTCTGTTAGGTTATGCTGTGGTGATCCTCGGGTTGAGGGATGGGTGTTCATACTGGAGTGCAAAACTAAAACCAATGGAAGATGGACAAGAAAAGTTCAAAGCCATCTGGTGCTCAGTTTAGAAAAAAGAGAAGAGGAGGAGAAACGAGCGAAAGATGCAGGTAAGTAGATGTGTCATTGGATAATGGCAGGTCATCCTGAAACAATCAGAATCAGAATACTTTATTAATCCCTAAGGAAATTATGTGGGTTACAGTTGCTCCAAAAAGAAATGGTAAAAATAGTAACAGACTAAACTCCAAACATTATGTTACAGATTTTAATATTAATTAGTCCTTGTCAATTGTTGATTTGTCCTGTTCTCATTGTATGACGAATTATGATGGCTGTTTGGTAGCCGTTTGCATACAATGCATACTCTCTCTCTCTTCGTGTGTGTGTGTGTGTGTGTGTGTGTGTGTGTGTGTGTGTGGTGAATTTCGACAACAGTTTTATGTTAATGTACAATCCTTAATATGTTTTGTGGGGGGGGCAGCAAAACAGGCTACGACCGCCACTGAGTGTAGTTCATGGTTGAGCTCAGCCTTTCCTCTCTAAAACACATGTGACAAAGGGCAAAGAGGCTGTACTATAACGTCACTGAATTAAGACAAAGTGAAAATCAAGGCGATGTGAAAATAGTTCACATCAGATTTCTGTTAAACTAAACAAGCAATCTATGTTGCAAGCTAACAACAGCTGTCCTCAGTCTCCTGCACTGGTGAGAGCAGCAACATGCAGGGGTGCATTTAAAAGGGAGGCAACGGGTGTCATTCACCTAATTTAAATGTATTTTCACTGATGTTCAGTTCAATACAACACAGTACTCTTATACAAACAGTTACAAACGCGTGTCTTTTTATGTTGACGTGTCTTCCGCTGTTACCTGTCGTCTGCAGCATACTAGTGTGTTTTAATTAGCATTGAGAGCCAGATGCTGCAGCTTTTCTGCTCAGACGTTACAAGACAATGAACTAGGAGGAACAATGAAGCGCTCATACAGAGTATGGCTATGTCCTCAGTGTTAATGAACACGAGAGGCATGTTTGGGGGTTTTGTTGTATTGTGTTGTCTAAAGCTGAAAGTACACCTCTGATTTCTATTGTATGAAGATGCCCCAGTTGATTTAATACATGGATCTAATTTATGCTCTGAACTTTGACTGAGTGACTTTTTTTTTTCATTGACAGGATGCAGGATTTAACAGTAAAATGCTGATATTTACACACATGGGTGAGGTTTGACAAATGCGCCTCAAAGTGACTAAAAACTGTGTTACTGTCGCAATAAAATGGAAAATCTAATTGCAGTTTACACCAAGCTAAAATCATCCTGTACAACAACATGGGCGTGTTATGCATTATCAAACATGGATACCCCAACAAAATCTTCAGTTTAATTAAAGTTCTTAATTTTATTTAATTTTGATTCTGTAGAATTCAATTCGCCACAACCTGTCTCTGAACCGGTATTTCATCAAAGTGGCTCGGTCTCAGGAAGAACCAGGTAAAGGCTCATTCTGGAGGATCGACCCCGCCTCTGAAGGCAAGCTGATAGAACAAGCCTTCAGGAAGCGCAGGCCCAGGGGTGTGCCCTGCTTCAGGACCCCTGTGGGGCCATTGTCCTCCAGGTAAAGCATCTTGATGCTACGCATACATGACTGTAAAAAGTTTCCTGTACAGTTATATAGTGTGTTTTTTATGGCTGGGATGAAAACTGTACTTTACTTTTACTTTTCCAGGAGTGCTCCAGCTTCTCCAAGCCACACTGGGGCACTGTCAGCCCACTCTAGTGGGGTCCAGACCCCAGACAGCCTGTCCAGAGAGGGCTCCCCAGTCCCCATGGAGCCAGAGCCAACTCCACCACCAGCCCCAACCCAAGCCACAACAATCCAGCCCAAACTCGCCGTCATCCAAGAGGCCCGCTTTGCACAGAACTCCCCAGGTAAAACATTGGGTTTAGGTTTTTACCTTTTTATGAACCATATAACATCTAGTGTGTGCAGAGTGATCACATGTGGGCCTTAACAGATGCATTCACATTTTTCAGTTTTTCGTGACAAAAAAGACTGCAGTACCACCACCACCCCATATTAAACCCTTTTCTGTGACAGTGTACAGTGTTTGTGTGCTCCTGCACATCTTTATCTGAGTGAATGACATCTGCTTTAACCTTTATCACACCGTTTGACAGGCTCCCCTCTCAGCAATCAGCCAGTATTGATCGCTGTGCAGCGCCAGATGCCTCAAACGACCATGAAGCCTGTGACCTATGCCATGGCCACACCAGCCATTGTTACGACTACAGTTAGCTCTGCCCCTGTCATGCAGACTGTGCATGTTGTTCACCAGATCCCAGCTGTCACCATGGCAACTGTTGGTGGACAGCCTGCTTCTGCAGTGAGCAGCGAACCTCAGGAGAATGGAAGCGGAGAGCACAAGGAGATCAAAGGTGGTGCTCTTTTTGTTGTTGTTTTGGTTTGTTTTTGATTCTATGAGCATGTCTAATTTTTGATATTTTTGTGTGCAGTAAAAGTGGAGCCGGTCCCATCCATTACAGCCTCCTCCATAGGTGGAGTCAGTCGTATCATCCAGAGCTCTCAAGCTGCTCCTCTGACTACGGTTACCATCGTGCAACAAGCTCCGCTCGGTCAGCACCAACTCCCAATAAAGGCCATCACACAGAATGGGACCCATCTGGTCCCCATTAGTACTGCCGCTAGCACAGGTGAGTCGGACACACACACAGTCAAACCAGCACTTCATTAATAAAGGCCAGTTTTAAAAAACCTACAGCATGGTTGGTGGAAGTGAAGGTTTGAACTAGAAACCAGGTGAAAATAGGAATAAAGGCCTGCCTCTACCATTAGTCCTAAGTATCTGAGTGCTTCTTCCACCATTCCTTGTCATGTCTCCTGATGCTTCATATCTGAGACTGACTGGTAACTTATTCTTAACAAATAACCTGGTTGAGAGCAGGCTATGTTCAGAGCTTTGGTTTAAACAAATTCTTTTATGGTCAGCATGTGTCTGTGTTGGACAAATACATTTTATATGTGCAAGTTGTTAAGCTGTACCTCAAGCACAACTGTGCATTCACTGGAATTCATGTAATCAGTTTGTGATGATGAAAAGGTGTATATGTTGTTTATACTTGATGGTAATCTACCAGTAGGTCTCATTTTAAATTGCTGGAATTGCAGGTAGTAGGATACAGATTAGAAAATTGCTTAGTTGTATTTGGAGGCAATTTGTTACCAAGGATAGCTGTTCAATCAATTCAATTGATTTCTCTTTGATCTGCCACCAAACAAAAGCAGTTTTCCACACCTCTCCTTTATTGGGCTTTAGGAGAATAACCTTCATAACATTCACCTTCAGTTATTTTAAAAAGGTTATTTTATAGCTCTGTGCACCAAATCCACTTTTTCTTTCTAGGTAGTTTATAGGTTGTTGATGATGTTTATCATCATTTTATTATGCTGATCTGATACTGTCTGGTTGGAATAAGACTCACTCACCTGGATCATTTGTTCGGAGAAGAATAATCACATGACAGTAATGCCTCTTTTTATCAGGGTGCATAGAGCCCAAAGCAAAAAGCCCAGCTTAACAGAGAAAGTTAATCACCATCATTAACACCTACCTAACAACTACTTCTGTAGTATGCCACTGAGATTTCAATCATCTCAGCCTGTACTGGAGAAACATGCATAGTAGAAACGATTGCAGCAATCCTCCCTGTAAAGTAAATGATCAGATTGAGTTTAGGTCTATATTGATACCAATGGTATACAAAGATCTCTGCTAATTATGGTGCTTGTAAGTAGAATTGGAGCACAAATTATTATATGAACATGCTGACTCAAAAACAACACAGATTCACACTTGTTCCATTTGAAGTAAATGATCTGAAGGCATGTTTGAGCACCTTGCTGTATATATTGCAATCGTAGTGATGTAAACCTTATGTAGCCAGAAGATGGAGATGCTATGTTGAGGATCTCCAAACATTGCCATATAACCTAGCTTCAATGATCTACAGTCTCTCTTACCTTGTGACTAATGTGAGTCCACTTCAGTTTGACATGTTTTACAACCAACGTTAACCAGCAGGGTCATTTCCGTTGCTGTTGTACATGCCTGGCTTTTGTAATTGTCGGTATGCTCTAGTGCACCTCAAAGACACGCATGTTGGGTTAATTGGTAACTCTACTGGGTTTTTGCAGGGATGGCATCATGATAGATTTGTCAACATGCTTCCTTGTACCCTGCCTGTCACCTCTCACTAGTTATTATGAAGCTGTAACAATACTTTTCAACGATATCACGGGAAGATTTTGAGACCATCCTGCATATAACAGTGAAAAAGTTAACTTTTTAAATTTTTCAACTAATTTTACCAGTTGTAAGTTTTAGTGAGTATTTAAGATTATTTGTT
This sequence comes from Maylandia zebra, assembly GCF_041146795.1. Taxonomy (NCBI): domain Eukaryota; kingdom Metazoa; phylum Chordata; class Actinopteri; order Cichliformes; family Cichlidae; genus Maylandia; species Maylandia zebra. The sequence continues at coordinate 4,525,013 of NC_135174.1, read as the reverse complement.
CATTTTACAAATGATTTCGATAACTGCATTACAGATCGCGAGGTGAAATATAGCTTAGAACCTATTAATAAAGAGACTACAACGAACAAGAGCTACCATCCAAAAAATGTAATTAATGGAAATCTAATTAATATAAATGGAGCATTATGGAATTAGTGGAAGTGGTTCTAATAAATAAAGAGCGCATTTACTGTGAAATAGGACATGAAACAATACACACATACAGGCTAATTATCATCATGGAGCTCTGCTCTCTGACATAGATGTAACTCTGTCTGTGAAGCTGGGTTTAAGAAATAAGGCTTAAAGTTTTATAAACATGTTTAGCGCCATGTTCTGTCAGCATGACGTCATGTGACTGTTTGGTTAGTTGCAGCTAATAGGCTTACATTAGTTTATGTTAGCTAACCAGTGACAGAATCAATTACTGGGAGTAAAATAACGACACTAAAACTAGAAATCAGTTTGAAGGGGTCACTTTTGTGCTGCCCTAGGCTGCAACAATGAGTTTTATGTTAAAGCCGAGAACATACTGCCCACTGTCTGTGTCTCTAGCAGTAAGTGGCTGTTGGCTGTCTGGCTAGCTGCGCTGAAATGGGGAAATCTAGCTGTTAGCTGTAATGTTCAGGTTTGTAAAGCACTTTAGTGTTTGTTAACAGTCTGATTGGCCCAGGAGAAGAGGCTGTTTGTGAGTCTGGAGGTGGGGGACCTCACTGACCTGAGTCCCTGACCAGAGGGCAACAGGTCAAACAGGTGGTGGTAGTAATGCTTTTCTTAAGACAGGAGGTGATGGCCTCCAGTGGTGGCAGAGGACAGCCAGTGATTTTTTTTTTTTTGTTTTTGTTTTTTGGGGGGTGGTGTTAATTACCCGCTGCACAGCCTTCCTGTTCTCAATGGAGAGCTCTACTGAGGAGCGGTAGAAGGCCAGCAGCAGCTTCTGGTCCAGGTTGTCGTTCCTCGGGACACAGATGAAGTGCAGCTGCTGGTGGGCCTTCTTTAACAGGGTGATGATAAAGAAACCTGAAGGTGGAGACAGATTCCACCTGTTCTCTATTTATAGTGAGAGGGGAGTGGACCTGTCTGTGCCTCCTGAAGTCCATTATGAGTTCTTTTGTTTTAAGGACGTTCAGTGTCAGGTTGTTTTCTGAGCACCAGTGGGACAAGTTCTCTACCTTCACCCTGTACACCGTCTCATCTCCATCAGAGATGAGCTGAACCATAGTGTTGTCATTGGCATACTTGACAAGGGCTGTGGGGGAGGGGTGGCTTCAAACCGAGCAAAGAAGGTTTGAAGCTCAAAGAAGGTGTTGAGGTCCTGCGAGTTTGAGGCTCCTGTCAGGGGTTATTACTAAACTAAAGTGAAAGAGTGCTGCTACTGTGCTACAAGGATTCTGACAGTTTGCATAACTCTGGGGCGTTGATGAGCTGTTACTACTTGGGAAGTATTATTGTTATTATCATTATTATTAATAGCTCTGATCTTACCAGAGTACAAGGAACATTGGAAATTCATTCTTTGTCTTGGTCCTAGTTTGGATCATTTTCTCTCTGTGTAACTCTCTGAGCTTGACTCCTTCTAGAAGTGGTGATAAGAGTCGCCTTTCAGGAGCTTCTGCCATTGTTTGGTGATACCTTCCACATCAGTATCAGTGCTCCTTCTGCCTCGATCATGTCTTCCTCTTCTCATTTTGGGTTCTAGCCAGTGTGAATGCTACATGTATTATTTGTACCACCTTGTGGTAGGAATTGGTATTGCATTTTTATTGTAGTAAAGTACAGTGCAGGCCTGTATTAACCAGAGCTGATATCTCCTCAGCATAGATGTTTTGGATGTTAAGTCCAGCAGTTGTTTCTTCACATTCTTGATGGCTTCAGTTTGTTTTGGAAGTTCCTAAACTAATTTGAAATACAGGACTATAACACTCCATATTGAACCTTATTCATCTTCTCTTCTTTCCCACCAGCTGTTGCAAACCCTCTGCATCTCCTGGCAACTCACGCTTCAGCCTCAGCTTCCCTCCCCACTAAAAGGCAGAACGGAGAACTGCAAGACCAGCCTGAGACAAAGAGGGTGAAAATGGAGGAAGAGGAGAACGAAGCAGCGGCTGCCAACCGCAACAACGGCACCACGGACAGAGCGGGAGAAGGAGGGGTCAGTGAGCAGGTCGGCGACAAGTAGCCCGCCCGCTCCCAACGGCTCCCATCTGCATCCTGACCCCTGCTCTCCTGTACGCATTGAGCCACACATCTGACCTGGTGTCATTATCTTACTCCAAGGTGCCAAAAAGCGAAGGACTACAGAATGTGCAAACTCTTCTCGACCTCTCCTCCATGTATTTCCGACCACGAAACGTGATGCAAAAACTAAAAGACCAAACCTAAAAATGGAATTGAGAGAGTTACTGACGACTGTAAATGCCCAATGTTTGAGACCCAGATGGCGAGAGGAAGCACAGAAAGGAAAAAAGATTTGAAAATCCACATTAAAGGAAAAAAAGAGGCTTTTTTTTTTCTTTCTTTTTTTTGTATTTTAGCAACAATGAGTCCCAAAACTCACCCAAAGAAGACAAGGAGTCTTATCCTGGTAGCATTACAGACAAGCGCTTAACTGTGTGTCAGATAGAAACAGCAAACAAGTGATCTCACCAGTAGTGTATTCCACAAGGGGAAGTGTGTGTGTGTACGTGTGGACATTCCCATCTTCGGCAGCTAGCCTCCATGTCGACCTAGCTAACCCAGTTGTGAGTAGATATGCAGTATTCTGTTGTACAAGTGTATCTTTGGATATTTTGAGTCTTTCTCCATTTCCCGAGGCACAGATACTATCTAGTAATAAGATAACTAAAGCTATAAGTGGCGTCATTACAACATTATTTTTCTTTTTGTTTGTTTGTTTTTTTTAATAATTTATTTTTTTTAATATTGCTGTTTTTGTATGTGGGCTCTGTTCGGTGAAATGAATGTAGTCTCCAATTTTTTTTTCCTTTTATTGAAAACACTATGGAGTTAATGCCTGTTTTTCTGCTCATTCATGCAAATTAAATTCCTTTAATCACTGTACATCTACAGAATTTTCATATTTTACAAATAGCCTAAGAGTTAAAAATATATTCCCATGTGTATTTGACCGTATGCTTCATTGAGCTTGCATGTTATGGTTCTAGAAACAATGTACCTGAGCAGATTATCCGACTATGGAACTGAAGAAAATTTTGACTGGATCTACACTGATTCTGACCAGTGCTGCACTTAACCTCTAGTTCTTTCTTCTTTTTTCTTTTTTTTTTAAATTGCATTTTTTAATTTGTATATTTCTAGTTTTCCTTTGTTTTGTTTTCCTGTCATTATTGGCTGTTTTTTGTTACCTTTGTGTTGAAGTTGGCAGTCTGTTGGCTGGATTCTTTTACTCCTTTCAGGCTACTAAAAAAAGTCTATTCAGATTGTATTCTATGTTACACAAAGAAAAGCAAGTGATAGGTGTTTGTTCTGCTTCAGTGGAAAAATGCTTCTTTTTTTTTTCTTTTTTTTTTTTTATAAATTTATTTAAAACACAATCTCCTAGTTTGTATTTCTTTGAGTAAACGCCTTTTCTGCTGGGCAAATGATGCAAACTCAGTCTCAGTTTTTTAAAATTTTTGATGGAACGATGGGGACATCTGGGGTGGAGGTGAGGCATGTTAAGTTTTGTTAAAGGCTTCAGAAAGCATTCCTCACATTAAATTGTCCAAGGAAGGCAGTGGAAATGTCCTTTTACAGTTTTCCTAAAGGAACAAACACACTGGCTCACACATTTCCAGTCTGAATGTGACATTTATGTTTATGAAAAGGTGTACAGGTATACTGGATCACCTGTAGAAACCCTTAAATTTACAGTTGGTTGAACTGTAAAGATATTTTAAGAAAATTCCAATCAGTCAACCATAGCATTCAAATTTAGGACATTCTCTTAATTATGAATTGGATGCATTGAAATGTGATTAAAAGGAAGTTTAACAAAGTCACAGGTACAGTTGTTTCTGGTGTATTGATCAAGCGTAGGAGGGCTTGTTTTGGTAGTGCTTAGAGCTTTACACAGCAAGTGCAGTTTATGCATTTTTGACTGAATATGAAGGATGGACATGCCCGTTCTGATGTAATGCATTGGTATTTACTTTGAAGACTACAGTTTAATATTTTAGCCAGATCTATATTTTCTGGAGCCAAAAGTGACCATATATGGCTAAGAAAGTGGGGGCATTCACTGCAGTTGAGCCAGGACCATAGCAGCGGTTGCTACTATGATAGCTCTCAGTGAAAAGCAGTGAACTCAACTGAACGACAAAAATATTTATTTGGAACTATTGTTTTTGTTTTGACAAATGCATTATCAATAAAACATCTTAGTTGAAATGAAACACTGAAGACTTCCCTGTTTTTAGGGGTAACCGTGCCAATCAGCATGCAGCAACACACACTTGATGCCAACTGTAAATGATTACTTCATGTGTAGTTAAAGCTTCCATTTGTTTATGAGAAACATGGCTGCAGTAGCTTTAGCAGGACATAACTGTAAGAAGTTATTGCTCCAGAAGTGAAATAAAAAATGGCAGATTCAGTGGTGTAGCTCCAGGTCATGTTGCCAGGCAATTTAAATACTTAACTTTATCATACTATAGGGATTAGTTTGACACAAAGTTGCCTTTGTAGTGCAACCTCTGCTCTGGCCATTATTCAAAGCTTCAAGTTACACAATTTTTAAAATGTATCCATACTTCTATGACTTTCCAATTCGCACACTTTTTAGTAAATTTTGTGCCCAAAATGCTGATCTTGTTACCAAATGTATCCTTAAAATATTAGTTAGCTGCAGGGCCAGTGCTGATGTGATTAAAAACAGCAGTAAGACAGTCAACAGTTACACAGATTCAGTGTGTTACATGTGGTTTCCACGTCACAGTAGGCATGAAACAGCACATTATTATAACTGAAAAATTTTAAAAATTTTATTCACAAATTTAAATGCAGGTTTTACAATCATTCTGCGTGTGTAAGAAGCAGGTTGGCTTTTCAGTTTGTGCAGCATCCCTCCTGTAGTCAGTACCCGCCAAGTCCCGTGTATATTCAGCGTTACACCTACAAAAGTACAATGCGACCCAAAAAGTGACACACGTGATGTAAATTTTGCAATGAATCAACAAAATGTTGTCAAGCAGCTGACAAATGGAGAGAGAGGGGGGAAAACAGCACCCATTAACAGCGTGGCTTATACAAGTTCAACCGAGTTGGATCCACACTGAGATGTCCCATTTATGAATGAATGAAAGAGGTCGGCTGCCGTCACGACTGCTCCGACCACTTTTTCTTTATCTTTGTTTTTTAAGTTAGTTTTCAGCGTTTCTAAATCGGCAAAATCATCACCATTGGGTACATTAGGTATGACAGTGACACTCTTGTTTCTATTGGTATACAATGTACTCACAATTCGAAGTTTTTAACTCCGGATCCGAGCTGGCCGAGTGAGATCTTACCCTTCATTCTAATTTGTGTTGTACAGTTATTTCATTTTTAACCTTAATTTATATTTTATTCCTTCCTAGTTAAATTTACCCTTTTTAATTTTTCATATTTATTTCCTATCTTATTCATAGCCTTTTCCTTTTTTGTTTTCTTTAGGTCACGAGCAGTTGTCCAAGCATTTCACTACATATCGTACTGTGTATGACTGTGTACGTGACAAATAAAATTTGAATTTGAATTTATGGCCCAACAAACAACACAGCACTTCACTTTGCATTAGCTGAATTAGCTTCAGAGTGAAGAGGTGAAGTTACTTTTACCAAAAATAACCTGGTGATCTTTAGGGACATTTCTGATTAATCATACTGGGCTGAATATTGAATACAAGTGCATTCTTAAAGCAAATTTTAAATGTTACAGTTGATCTCAGCTGCTGCTAGCAAACTTTTTTTTGTTATTTATTAAGGAAATATATTTGTTTGGCTATTAAGCTCCCTGTTGTGGCAGAAACATTCACTCAACATTCACTTTTAACATTTCAGCATTTTGGTAAATGTGGATTTTTTGCAAAGAGATTTGAATATTCTAGAGGTAAACAGAAAACTAAGGCTAGCAGCTAGTTAGCTTTTTCTTTTTTATATTATACACATGCAAAAATAAATTTTCTATTTGAACACTTAAAGTTGTTTCATGACCTCAATTACTGAACTAGAAGGTGTTTATTAGAAGGGCTGGTTAGTGACTTGTTTTACTTTTCAACAAAGCTGTGCTAATTATTTCCACTCTTTCTGCTTTACTTAGCTAAACTGCTACCAGCCAAAGCTTTTGATTCACCGTACAGACTTAAGAGTATTACTCTTTTCACTGAACTCCCACTTTGAAAAAAAAGAAAAGAAAAAGGACTTTGCTTTCACAAACTGAACAAATTAAATAAATAAATAAATAATCAAAATGTGGAGATAATGCTGAGTCACTTGAATGCCAAGGCTTCATTATCTATCGGGTAAATGGGATGCTAAGACTAGAAGCCAGTTACCTTAAATTAGCATAAGTTTAAACAGGAAAAACTCTGCTAGTTTCTATATAGAGAAATTACAGTCAACTAGTCTTCTGTCATCCTCTTTTTGAGTTTGTAACAAGAACTAAATGTATTTATTGTCAAAGTGCAAAATGTGGGCCAAACCAACTGAGAAAGTATCAATTTTGCTGGAACTTTTGTTTTTACCTTTAGTGCTCGGGAAACTCTTTTAAACTCTTTTAATAACAACCAATAATTTTCCTTCTTTCCATTTGTGAAAAATTAGTGCCATTAAAAAAATGTCATGTCGTTTGCTACAATCAGTCAACAAAGCTGACATGTCAATATGTTCCTATGGCAACAAAACTACTACTACTAACCAAAGTGGTGTAAGTAACAGTGACAAAATGTGTTATTTTTACCCTTTTGTTTAAACAAACTGAAAAGCACTGATTGACAGACTTAGACACCTTCATCCAGACCTTATGCTAAGCTAAAGCTAACCAGCTGTGTTCTGTAGCTTCACATTTACCATACAGACATGTATCACTCTTCACTCAACAAGAAGGTAGATAACTATTTACAAATATGCCAAATTCTTTAAGCTGTGTTGATCAGGCAAATATAAAAAAAATCTGCAAAACAAAACAAAAAATAATAATTAAGGAAATTATGTATTGCACAATGTCAAGGACGAGTGATTTCTTTTGCTACTATTCTGTACAGTTTGTGAGTAGAAGTTCTGTCTGGCAGGTTGTGTATATACAATGTCTACAAGAAAATTTAGTAATACTAAGGTGGCATTCTGTTTGGGGCTGTAGATGTTTCTGCAGATAATTAAGACCAAAGTGAAGAAAAACAGTCATCTTCATTCTGATCCTGCTTTTAAACGCTTAGTATGGTACACTAGTATACACAAATACTTGATATATATGAGACAACAATATGTGCACACATACAGATTCTCTCCAGTTTCAGAGGCACTCCCTATTGTTAGGTCAGGTGGTGTTAGTTGACAAAAATCTCTAAATTCTCATTCTAACTATCAGAATCATCTGTGTGATTAAAAATATCCATCCTTTGTAAATTCCTCGGAAGACGTCTTAAAAAGCGGCAAGTTGTCCTTTCAAAAAATAACTTTGTCTTTTATATTCCCCTTGTGTTTTGTTTAGGAGGAAATCGTCCGTGTCCCTCAGTGCAGGTCGATGAAATCTGAATCACTGTTCATACCTCCAGCCAACCACCTTTCCATAGAGGCCCCCTCCCACCCCAAAAAATTCCTTTTTTCTTTTTCCTTGTTCTCCCGTCATTTAATGCTCTTTTTACAGAGTCTGTCAAGATAGCGAGAAGTGAAACAAAAAACTTCTCTAACTGCCTTGAAAATAAAAAGACTGTAGAGAAAAACAAAACAGGTTGTTTAATAGGAAGTCTGAAGAGAGGTCAAAGGTCATATTTTCTCATCGGTCATCTCCAGGAACTGGGCATACACATCTCTGGAACACTCTCCTTTTTGGTTGAACAGAAACTTGTAGTAGCTGCCATCAGCACAAATAGCTATAAATTGAGGAGAAGGAGAAAAAAATTAAAAATGAGTGTTTGTACCAATACCACACACAGAATTCACCACATGGTACTACATCAGATTAGGAAGTTATAAAAATTACAAAATATTGCTTTTTCATGATTGACAGACTATTCAATTCAATTTTATTTATATAGCGCCAAATCACAACAAAAGTCAGACATGACCAAACACTGCTCCTCAGTGAATCAGGCACTAGCTAGTTTCCAGGAAGAGAAGGTGAATAGCTGATGGGTACCAAATTCACAAAGGCCTATTTACTTGACTCTACTTGGCTTTTAGGGTTTTCCATTAGGTGGTAGCACCTTACCAGGTACCTAGTAGTGATGTCACTGAATGAGTCATGAGAGTGCCTCCATCACAAGAATCAAACCTGCCACTTTTAAACCTGGCAATGAAGAAAATAGTCTGCCTTGCCATAACGACTCAAGGTGGTGTTCAATTGTAATTGAAAGCTACAAACAAGCAGAACAGAGTTGAGTGGGTTCTAGTGGAAAAGAGGCAAAAATAGGCAAAACTAAAATGTGTAAAATGACAGCATCTATAACTTATGTTATGTAAAGACTCTACAATAATACAGAGGAAGCAGAGAAAACCCCAACGATCATATGACCCCCTATTAGCGAGCGCTTTGCCAACAGTGGGAAGGAAAAACTCCCTTTAAACAGGAAGAAACCTCCAGAAAAACCAGGCTCATGGAGGTGCGGCCATCTACCATGACCAGCTTGGGGTGAAGGAAGGAAGACGGGACAAAGACACACCATGGAAGAGAGCCAGAGAAGCAGCAGTACAACTAAAACTCAGTGACTGATTGTGCGCTTTGTGCCCATACAAGTCAATCTCACAAGAGTGAGAAAAGACCAATAAATTCAAACGTTTGTTGTGATCTAATGAGCTCTCTCAAACGCAACATCAGGTTTAGGCAATTAGGACACAACATGAAATAAAATCATAGCAAACTGTCCAAGACACCCATTTTTGTTCATCTTATTCCTCACACACAGAGTCTTGAACGATCAGCCCCACCAATCATATAGCACAGATTTCATCGTATATTAGTAAATAAACCCAGTATAGCACTTCACTTTTAGACTGCAGGCTGACATATGGGTCCTAGAATTTCCAAAAGTAGAACTGAGGCAGAGTCTTCAGCTGTTCTTGTGGAACCATGATCTTCAGGGCACCCTGAATATCCATTATGATGCTATGGGCTTTGTTTTGACAGTTGAAGATAAAAGAACCAAACACTTAAAGCAAGTTTTTCATCCATGGATTAAGCCATGAAACAACATGTGTGTAATCAAGCTGTTTTTTAATGAGAGCAGCACTTGAGCCTTAGCTGAAACGCTTAGAGCTGAAGTCATTTGTGGAACTACAATCTATGAGGAAATGTTAACGTGTCTGGAGCTGAGTGTGAGGAGGAAAAGAGAGAAGTCCAGAACATAAACTAAAATGTTTTTAAAAGAAAGATATAGAGAGACAATAAGCTAGCTACAATAAAAATACATTTTAAGACGATATTTTGTTATAGCCATCCAGAGTTGCTGTGTAAAACAGACTAAAATCAGTGCCATCCCTCCCCATTCTGCTGGTCAGATGATATTAAACTAGAGCTTTGTGGCCACAGAGACGCTGCTTATGTTTGGAGAAACAAGGAAGAGGCATCTAACCTATGGAGCACTGCCCCACAGAGTGAAACACGGTGGAGGTATTGGGGATGCTTCAGTGCATCTGGAACTGGGAATCTAACAAGGTAGAAGGAATCATGAAGAAAAAAGGATATGTGAAGATTTTGAAAGAAAACCTGAAGCAGTCAGGAGCAAAACTGAATATTCTTGTTTCTGTGTGCAAAGTAGAAAAATGCAAACATCCAGATCAAACTAGGGTGTTTGGAAAAGCTGTTAGAAAGCATTCACTCTGTTTAACAGGTTGGGGTAATAATTCTGTCCTCGTCTGCAACTGTCAAACACTGTTACATGATCAGACGATGAGTTGGACATTACAGAAAATATCACATGTGTCTGGAACCTACCTATGACGGCATTGGGCTCTGTTCCAAAGGCACACACACAGGGAGAGCCTGAGGGGACCTGGAACTTGGAGAAGCTCCACTTAGAGCTGAAATATTTAGGCAGGAAGCTGGCTGAGGCCAAGCTGCAGAGACAAAGATAAACAGGGTGTTTTAGGCTTTATGTTTATAACACTGCATCGGATTTAATTACTACGCAACAGATTCTTCTCATCATCCAAGTTCAGAAAAAAGAAACACTTAAGCAAAGACCAACCTTGACTGTTTGTTCCTTTTTGGGTCCTCTGCAGCAAATATGTGCACTGTGCCATGGTCACTGGACACACAGATGAGGGACGCGTCCTGATTAAAATTAATGCTGAAAAGACAGTAGACCAAGAAAATAACACACTTTCAGTGACTCAGATACACAGAGGGACAAAGTAAAACCTGCAAACTGGTTGCTCTATTAATGAGTGTGCGACACAGTAAGTACATTCCATTAAAGCTTTGCTAGACAGGCACTGAAAGATATAGTTAAAGCTTTCAAAACAGTACAGCCCATACCCTGATTTCTTCCTAAGACCAAATTATATGGGAATCCCTCCTGTAGACTCATCACCAGCAGGAGGGACCATACTGCCCATTCTGCATATTGTCAGGTGCCCTGTTCAGTCCAATCCCTGGCTATAGAGGCTGGGCTAGGACAAGGAACCTCACCTTTTGGTGGGAAAGGAACTTGAGGCAGTGTGTCAGGGTGAAAGGCACTGGCTAGATAATATTCAGTGTTCAACTCAAGCTAGGACCCTAGAACCAGTCTCTTGAACAGGAGCTGCGTTCCAGTCTGGAGCTGAATTCATTAAAAGGCAACAGGCAGTGATGGGTACCTCGGCTCGGCTCAATTGACACCCCTTCTCAACGAGAAGTCTGGGCTCGGGTGAGGCTGACTGCTGAAGATATCTACCTATTCGGAACCATGATAACAGGGTTCTGGCGGATCGGAGCTGGCTTGGCCCTGGCTTATCGAAGAATTAAGGAAGCGGAACCGGCTGTTCAAACCCCACAAGGCTGCCCGCTGGGATTGAAATGATGGGAAGAGGCGTGAGTTTCTCAAAATGGGCTCATTGAGTGCAGCACGGAGAAGATCTTGGAGAACGCACGGCTGCCGTGAATACTCAGAACAAGACCTCTGAGTGAAAAACTGGATTACATCTGGAGGGTCTAGCTCGAATAACACCTTTGAGCGCAAATTCGATCACATCTTGGGGAAGTGCACTGCGGTCGTGAGTTCTCAGAACCTGCTCTTTGAGCAAAAAGAACGACAACATCACGGAACGCAAGTTTGGATAACATCATAGAAAGCTCGCGGCTCTCCAACGGGAGATTGAGAGACCAGTGTTGGACTGTTAGAACAGCTTTGAAATTCATATGAGTTGTTCGCACTAAAGTAAAAACCATCATCACTTCATGCGGAGACCCTCTCGGCGCCAGCGGCGGTCTCAAGGCTGGAGCTGAACAACAACACTCTGATAACGACTGTGTTGAGTCTGTTCCTTCCCATTCCATGCAAGGCCACCTGGGTTGGCTGGAAGACTGTTTACTTAGCCTAGCAGGGCGAAGGACACTGTCTCAGCTGAACTCTGGACACGCACACATACATATACACTGATATGCACACACTCATCCCCCCTCCCTTTCCAAACGCCTTCGACGCTTATTCCCTTCCGATGCTGACGGTGGATCAAGGAGACCAGCGCACAGGCTGCAGGCCCGGATGTACTGTCTAATTCGGCTGTCTCTAACCCTTTACCCACCCCTGTTGCTTGTCATGTGTTTCTTTGGTGTATTAAGAGTTTTTTTCATGTGCTATGTGCAGAGGTGTCTTTTTTTCTGTTCTCAAACTGATCTCCCTGTTGGAGCTCAGTCTGGGGGGAGTTATTTTTTTCTCCTTATCTTTCCTCATGTGGTGCATTTTCCATTGTTATACCTCTCTGACCTGTCTTCCCCATGTGATGTTTGTGTAATGTATGTATGGTCAGAAGGGTAAGTCGGCGCTGGCAAAGGTCGGCAGCCTTAACCCAATTTCCTTCGGGGTCAACCTTCAGGATCAATAAAGTTTTATTGAATTGAATTGAATAACTGTACAGTTACAATGAAGGCTTGGTCCACATTGTTAAGTCCAAGCTGGACTTATTCCCAGCGGGTGGCTGGACCTCGACAAGAGCTGCCTTTTTTCTCTGATTCTTTTCATAATTTTTATGGACAGAATTTCTAGCATAGCCAGGTTGCAGACAACTTTAGTGGGCTCAGTATCACATCTCTACATTTTACAGATGACATGGTTCTCTAAGCCTCGAGCTAACCTCCAGCTAGCACTACGGCGGTTCACAGGAGAGTGTAAAGCGACAGGAAGGAAAATTAACACTTCCAAATCTGAGGTTATGGTTCTCAGCCAAAAAAGGGTGGAGTGCCCTGTCTGGGCCAAGGACAAGCGGCTGCCTGTGGAGGACTTAAGTATCTTAAGTATCTTGGCGCCTTGTTCACGAGTGAGGGAAGTGGGAGATTGAAAGACAGATTGTAGTGGTCCGCTGTGATAAACAAAAAGCTGAGCATAAAATCAAAGTTGTCGATTTATTGGTTAGTCTATGTTCCTACACACAGAATGAGACTGTTGATACAAGCAGCAAATATTAGCTTTCTCTGAAGGGTGGCTGGTCTTTGACTTAAAGATAGGGTAAGACGTTCAGCCATTCAACAGGAACTCAGAGTAGAGCAACTAGCCCTCCACATTGACAGAGCTAGCTTGCTAACTTATTATTTAATCATTTTGACATGTTTCTCATGCTGTTAGCATTGTGCTAAGCACTTACCAGTAAATGTTAGCTGCCTGTGAGCCTCGTCTTAGCTCCTGTATGAGCTGACCTGCAGATGTGTCAAAAATTCTAATGAGTGTCCCCTGTGGAAATATAACACAGAACACAGGTTAGTAAGAAATACAGCAAAATACACAACTGAAGGAGTGTCCCTTTACTACTACTTTACTTAATTTTCTAAAGTCCGTACTTTCTCTGATGCAGTAGCTATTCTTGTGCCCTGAAGGTTGAGCGCTATGCAGCACAGTGCCCCCTCATGGGCAGGGATGTCAACTGGAGGCTTCTCTGTGTTGGCAAGGTCCACAATCTGTACGTGGCCTGAATGCGTCCCAGGAAAGGCCAACAGAGAGTTGTTGCTGTTCGGACACAGCACACACAGACCTGAGGAGGACAAGGAGAGAAAGCGAGCAAGTGTTGAAAATGTCACACACCTGAAGAACAGTACTTCCACAAAAAAAAAAAAAAAAAGATTTGTTGCTCTTAAACAAAAGGAACATTTTTAGCCACTGAGCTCAGTTTTTTTTTCACTTATTCTTTTGACCAGAGCAGTAGAACATTTGGGACTACAGTTTTGGTGATTAATACGTTTCCAAAGAATCAGCATGGTTTAATAGCTTGAGCAAGTCACAGTTTTATTCAAAGGGTAAACTGACCTTTGGGATTGTAGCAGGTCTCAAACACATGTAGCTGATGTGGGTTGTGGGTAAAGGTGAACACTTTGATCATTGAGTCAAGGACCACCACAATCCTAAGAACCAGGGACAACCGACACACAAGCAAAAATGTAAACTATTAAGTAATGCCAAAAAAAAGGAAAAACAAAATTTAAGAGTTCATTTTTTGGATTTAAATCTTTATCAGCCTGTCTCACTGATGTTAAGATCCTTTATTTTATTCATTTACTCTTTTTTTAAAATGGAGTGTGAATAAAAACAACCACGCTATCAGCAAACAAAAAGATCAGAATACAAAAAAGAGAAACAAAATCATTAGAAACTGCTGCAATAATAACTGAGCTACCTGTCACGTCGAAGTTTCACTGCTTTTACTTCTGTTGAAAACTCAATCTCAATGACAGTCTTCTTCTTCAGGTCATCCCAGATCATCACTGGAGAACAAAAAAGCCGTCACATATATAAAACATACTGCATGTTCTACAGGAAGTGGCATTTTAGTGTTGCAACATATACAGCATTTAACAGACCTTAGTCATACTGTGCAAAATGTGAAAGTATGGTGGAAAAGTAAAACAAAGGGTTATCTGCCTTGGACCTGGAGATATCCCACCAAACTGATGTGTTTTGCTTCTTTTCCATTGTAATTTCTCAAAACATTACTTTAAGTACTAACAGCAACATCCCACTGAAATCCATAGTTAACACCCTTTGGAACAAAAGCTGCAGAGTGGACAGGTGAATGTATGCATTTATAATCTGTGGCTTTTAGTACAAATAGCAAACAGGTGAGATTCTCACTGTGTATGACAGAAAAAAAAAGAATCTTTCTTAATATCTAAAAGTGATCATTTGTCAGATTACAGGACTGATTTAAATCCAGTATTGACAGTAAAGCAAACAAAGCTGACAAAACATACCTTTGTTAGTTGGGTACTTGGGTTTCTTGCCTCCTCCCACTAGTGCTAAATAATTACACCTGAACAGCATCTCGACGTGGCCAACCCCACCCTCGAGGAATTCTGAAAATGACATTAATGGGCAGTAATGTAAAATACTGTAAAATACAGTAAGTGACAGTAGTAGGTAAAAAGAAAAAAACAAACAAAAAACTGCACTGCTTGCAGTCTCTTAACTGTGGGTTAGCTCAGAGAAAGGAGAGACTGCAGACCTAAAGCAGTTAAATTTGAGTTTAAAGAAGTGCAGGTCATGTGCTTGGTCACATGCTGTCTTAGCCATGTGCTGGGTGAAATGTCCTCCATGTTTCAGGACTTGCAATGCAGTTACAACACTGACTTCCTGTGAGCAGCATCCGCCAAGTTCTAACAATTATTTTGCCTTTGTTTTAAATCACTGAACTCTACACTGTATGGTATTCATCATTTACATTCGTATATAGTATATTATTTTATTCTATTCTGTACAGCTGTGTACTGTATTTATTCTTATTGTATTCTAATTTTTGCGTCATAACTTTTGCACTGTCCACTTCCTGCTGTGACAAAACAAATTTCCCACGTGTGGGACTAATAAAGGTTATCTTATCTTATCTTATTTTATTGAGCTATATATTGTTTGGCTTTTTTGTGTTGTTTTTACTGCTGTAACACAGGAAATTACCAACTTCTGTGATAAAGCATATCTTATGATTTATTATGTACTAAGAAAATTATTTAAATCAAGTAAAAATATATCATCACTCAATGTGCCTTCTCATGCAGACAGCTGTATGTAAAGATCTCTGGGTTTCCCCACACATGGACTTTAGTAGGGTGTGTTACCCAGCTATAAAGAAGGCTCCCCAAGAGTACTCTGATACTGGACAATGCCCTCACTCTTATTTTAGGGTCACTTGCTGCTAGACAGCCAGTTCCTGTCCTTCCTATCCAGGCTTTTCAGGGTGCTTTTTTGGTGGTCCTCATTTTCACTCAACTGTCTTGAGTCTTGCAATCAGATAGACTCCAACTCCACAGTCTTTGACTGCAGCCGACAATCCACTTTCACAAGGAATGTCCATCAAGAACTGCAAAAACTGAAGGGGGGCTACTGTCACCAGCTGCAGCCCATGATGGTAGAGGATTTTACTGGAAAGGCAGCACTTATACTCATATATAAGTATGATACTTTTTAATATTTCTAACAAAGTATGGGTGCTTATCCATTCACGTGAACAGACAAGTATGCCCATTGTTAGTGTTAGTCCATTTTTATTATATTTGTCCTCTTCAAATTAAACTAAATCAAGGAATTCTTGTGGAATTTCTTTTCAAAGACTGTTTTCCTGTCACTGACTTCTTTTTAAAATGGTTTAATATTTCCACACTGCTTCTTCTAATCCATTATCTAGTATGTGAGCAAACCAGTGACTGTAGAAAATAGTATTTACAAAGTCTGAGGCGTAAAATCCCTACCAACAAAAAATATGACCAATCTTTGCAGTCATGTTACCTTGTTTCTCCTTCTCTTTGAGAGGATCCGTGTTGTACACACGAAATCCATTCTCCATACCGCAGGCAAAGCATCCTGTAGAGAGACACCGAGGTCAAACAGCAGAAATCACAAGATGAACACAAGATTAATCCACTGTTGTTGCCATACAATGTGGTTCTCGTAAATGACTTTACAATATCAGGTCATCTCAAGATTTACAGTAATGAGAACGCACTACATGAGGACACTGGGAAGAATGAGATGCATAGACAAGTGCAGCCCTTATATAGAAAGTGTTTGGATCTCTTCTGGAATTCATATGAAACTGCCGCATCATATGTTGACAACGACGACAGTGACGTTTAGTGCCATGGCCCCATAGTGTAGTAACAATAAGTTAACTTCAATCTTCACAAATGTGGCTGACGAGTAACTTTAACAAAAGGTTATGATAGAATCACACTCCAACTTTACGGCCTGTGTAAACGTTGGTGGGTGGGGAGCTAGGAAAATGTCGATTTAACGTAAACTACAAATGAACAACATGTTATCTGTATTTTAGAAAATGGACAGTCATAACGAAAAACTGATCACCGGGAAAGCTAACATAAAATTATGCAATTAAGGTGCATTAATGTCGGTTTAACGTTCATTTACCGAAGGGAGCTGTTAGCATTGCTTAGCTAACACTTGCTGACACCCGTTGTGGTCACAGTAATGACTAGTGCGATAAAAACTTAGCTTATATTAGCATTTGTGCTAAGTTTAAATACAAATCAGTTAGTTAATTTCCTCGTTATAGAATTCGACCATTTTTTATCATGTCTGTACCAATTTTTCTAGTTTCTAATTAAGACTCGATAACTGGTTAGCTGAAAACAAAAACGCTAACTATTTTTCGGATAGGTTAGCCTAAGCTAGTATTAACGTTGAGCGCTTAAAGTTAATGTTTCAAGAAGAGAGAGCACGTAGCCATATTTTCACAATGGACTACAATATGTGAACGTGAAAAACTGCAGTTGTTATTTTAGGTTTTATATTTGAAGACGCTGGCTTAGTAGTGATAGATTAGCATCAACGATGCTCCCAAATCACGTTTGGGAGGACAAACCCCCCACCACGACGCTTCATACCATGATCCTGGTTAAATCCAGCATAGAGGAGTCCATTCCCGTGCGGATTTGAAGGCAGTAAATTCATTATTGTGACAGAACAACCGAATGCCAAACAGCGGTAACAAGTTAATCCAACAGCTGCTGTCTGAGAAGCTAACTGGCTACCATTCCTCCTGACTGTGCTGAATAGGGAGGAGGAAAACAAACGAGGCTGGTTCCTTCTCAGGAAGCGCTGTCACCAGTCGGGAGATCAAAGAGGGTTTGCACCATCCGCTAGCGCATTCAAGAGACGAGAGCAAATGCTGAAATAATTGCAAAAACTTCGTTTTTACTAAATGTTGCTTTCCGACTTAACTAATAAGCACGTTTTTAAGATCCAAGGGAAAGTCCATCAATATGTAATCCCATCCCATTCTATTGCCCTACAGTTATACGTAATATATACCAAGCACCACGGTTTAATCTGTATTTATCGTCACGATAGTGCATTAAAATATTGTATTAGAAATCATATAACAACCTACCGCCGATATAGCCCCAGTGGCCTAATGGATAAGGCACTGGCCTCCTAAGCCAGGGATTGTGGGTTCGAGTCCCATCTGGGGTGATGTATTTTAAAATGAATTTAGTAAGACTTGGTAGAAAACTTGAAATTTAGACCAACACAACTGCTGGTTTATGATCAGCGGAATCCTGGAGGGTCGCTCATCTTTATTTAATAGGGAACTGTAGCATTACATAGCCTAATGTGGCAGTTCTCGAAGTGAAACATGAATATATAAATACAGCAAAAATAAAACGTCATCAGTGTTCAGTTATGTTCACACCAAACGCCGATAGTACGTGAACAAAAACGCGCCAGACGCCCTAAATGACAGCATTTGCTCCAGGAGCTGCAGCTGCAGAGCGCCTGTCCATCTGCACGGTATGGCAGTCCTTTATTGATACTTGTGCTAATAAATGCTAAACTATTGTTTATACACTGCTAACATGGATGTGGTATGCTATCAGTGAATGCCATCGGAGTTTACTGATAGCAAACTGTGGTATGGAGACGACTGTTTATAATATTTCTAGTGATACTAGACTCATCAAGTCCCGATTTAATTCGATGTATGCTGTTATCAGTGTTTGCAATGATAGCATGGCTGTGGTGTCATATCAGTGTATGCTCTCGGTGTTTCCTGATATCAAACTGTGGTATGGAGACGACTGTTTATAATATTTCTAGTGATACTAGACTCATAAAGTCCCGATTTAATTCGATTTATGCTGTTATCAGTGTTTGCAATGATAGCATGGCTGTGGTGTCATATCAGTGTATGCTCTCGGTGTTTCCTGATATCAAACTGTGGTATGAGGACCATTGTGGGTTAATCTTTGTAGTGATACTCACTCCTTTTTGTTTATTTAGACCTGGTTTAATTCTGGTATAGTTGAAAATTTGTATATAATCCCCGCAGCTCTCAGACTCTATAACAGGGGTCACCAGCCTTTCTTAAAACTGAGAGCTAGATAAAATTGTGAACAGTTTGGTTCACTTTTAGCTATGTGGTTCTATCCAGCATATTGTATCATGATAAGCTGTCTTATCACGGGTTAATTTTTCAAAAATATTAACAATGATTTAAGCAAGGAAAGGTCTACATGTCAACATACAACTCTTTATTTCTATTAATGTCTTACTTCATTCCTACCTGATTGACATTGTTTTATTGTAACAACCAACGATTTATACAGGAAAATAATGTCTATTAACAAGGTTGCCCAAACTTTTTGCATCCCACTGTATTAGTATATTTTGTCATTAGTATAATATGAAATAAATTCTACATGTGTCAAGTCGTGTGCCAACATTTGCTGTGTAGTAGAACTGAGACATCAGTCATTATAAAAATTTATTTGAAATAATATTAAAATTCTCAAACAGAAAATCATTAAACATAAATATATAAAATATAAGTATTTACAGAGAGACAGGAATAAAAAGGACCAGCTGATCTCCAGAGCAGGAACAAGGCTGAGGAGGAAATGCTCCATTGGAGACTGGTGTGGACTCTTCAGGGACACCAGGATGGCCAGCTCCACCACCGATGGACCGTCCTGGGACCCGTCCCTCATCCGCCTCAGAGCTGTCCTCCTCTGTGGGCCTGTAAAACAGCACAAAACACAAAGAAATGAGAAGGCTGCTACTAGATTTTCATTTTCAACATTGAAAAAAAAACCAAAAAAAAAACAGGATCTAATCAGATTGGTTGTAGATATTTAGTAAAGGTGATCACAGGCAATCCCACAGAGTAAAGAGCTATCAGTGCTTGCTGTACATACCTGTGGGTGCAGCAGCAGGAGCTCAGGGACTGGGGAGCCAGGAGAAGCAACAGGGGATGCTCTGCTGCAGAATCAGTTGGTTCTATCAATACAGTATTAAATGTTAACAGGTTGAATACAATAATCATAGAGAAAGTATATACAGTGGTCCCTCCTTTATTGCAGCAGGGGTTCTCAGAATAACTAGCCCCTGGCCACGCACTTTATACACTTTTTTCCACACACGAACATTAGTCACAGTTCTCACAAGTTGATTCTCAAAGTGCAAACCTTTGTAGATTGCAAAACGTAAAAGTATTATTATGCCGCATTTTGTCTTCATCTGCCCACCACTTTCGTGCGCCTTTTTCCCTCGCGGTGCAGGTGTCTATTTCCGAATGAAGGTCATAGTTATGGGTGTTTTTGTGCTGTTTTTTCTATTGGACGTGATGGTTATCAAAACCAAACATGATAAATTTGGCAAGCGCAGGAGACACGACATGGAGGAGATTTGTCAATCAGGCTGCAGAATGCAATGCTGTACTGTGCAAAAAAAAATCAGCGAAAAAGCGAAGCAGTGACGGGTGAACAGCGGGACCACTGTGTGCTGTTTATTAATAAACAAAATATATTCCTATATGACAACATGCATAAGAGCAGAACAGCATTTGTACATCAGTGGGAAAATAGCGGTGGCTTGCTAGCTTTTGTGCGGCTTCCCCGGCTCAGTGAAAAATTTCTAAAGACAAATGAATGAACTTACCAGGTTGCCCGATCTCTTCACATATCTTCCTCCAAGCTCGTCCTTTATATTCCTGTCTCGGTACAGAAAGCAGCTGGTGTCATACAGCTCCGGGTGGTTGATTAGCCTTTCCTCCATACTGAATGAAGTATGAAGGGCTTTGGCTGGATCTGCACCTTTGACCTAGGTCAGAGCCACATCACCAGGCTCCTGATGGGTTGTCGCGGCGCGAATTGACGCTGGAGTTCAGATTTTTCCAACTCGAGCGGTAGACGCGATACCCGCGTATGCACAAAATGCAACACAAAAACTGAGGCGCGTGGTTTTATTCGCGAGTCAAACGCGCCAGACGCACTGCTGTGACGCGCGTTTCAAGCGTTTTTGCGTTTTCGCGACGCAAATCTGCTTTTACATTGACTTTACATGTAAACCTGATGCTCTGGTCGTGTCTATCGAGTTACCGTAGCCAGCTTAGTTTTCTTCACAACTCCCGTGGAAGCCATGTGTGGAATATGATTCTCTTTTATCTTGTTTATTAGATTAGGGTCACTTATACTCACCTTTGAAATATCTAGATATACCACCTTCTTTTAGTTTGGCATTTTTGATGATTTATCACTGCACTGACTTCTAGGTAACATAAGATAAAAAAATATAAAAAAATACCAAAGAGCAATTATTCCAGTGCAGTGGTCCCATATGGACATAGAAATCTTAAAATTTTAATTTTATTATTTTTGCCAGCAATCCTTTACATTCTCTAAAATGTTCTAAATGCTTAAAACCAAGTTAGTTTAGTAATCCTGAATTTGCTAATAGCTATTTTATTCTGCCATTTCCAAATTCTGTTAAATAATTGTAATTATTTAGGTTTTCTAATTTCATAAATGCAACAAACATGGTAAAGTTGATAGCTAGCTAGTCACATATTAAAATGTTTTATTTACAAATAGTAGTAATGCTAATTTATGACTGTTATCATAAGACATTCGTCTTTGGCTCTCAGCAAAGGCTGTCGCACTTTTTCTCCTCTCCTCCTCTCCTTTAGCTTCCCTGCTTAGCCTTTTATGTCCTTGTCTGGTCTCGTGGTTTTTTTTGTATTACTTTTCCCTGGAACACTCTCTCACAGTCTGTTCTCTAAAACCTAACAGAGGAATTATGGATTTGGATTTGATCAACTGGTCTCTGAATGCAATTGACACCCCTTCTCAACGAGAAGTCTGGGCTCGGGTGAGCCTGACTGCTGAAGATATCTACCTGTTCGGAACCATGATAACAGGGTTCTGGCGGATCGGAGCTGGCTTGGCCCTGGCTTATCGAAGAATTAAGGAAGCGGAACCGGCTGTTCAAACCCCATGTCCATGCAAGGACACCTGGGTTGGCTGGAAGACTGTTTACTTAGCCTGTCGGGGCGAAAGACACTGTCTCAGCTGAACTCTGGACACACACACACATACATATACACTGATATGCACACACTGATCCCCCCTCCCTTTCCAAACGCCTTCGATGCTTGTGCCCTACCGGGGAAGATGGCAGTCAACTGGACCAGCGCAGACATGCTGCAGGACCGGATGCGCTGTCTACACCGGCTCTCTTACCCTTTACCCGCCCCTGTTGCTTGTCTTGTGTTTCTATGGTGTATTGATAGTCATGTGCTTTTTGTGCTGAGGTGTTTTTTCTGTTATCAAACTGTTCTCCCAGTAGGAGCTCAGTCTGAGTGGAGTCTTTTTTTCTCCTCCTCTTACCTCATGTTATGCATTTTCGTTTTTTTCCTATCAGCCTACCTTTCTGACATGTCTCCCCAATGTGATGTTTGTGTAAACTTGGTCAGAAGGTTCCTTTGTAAGTGCGCATGCGCCATAAGCGTGCTGCCTGCTGTAACCCTAATTTCCTTCGGGATTAATAAAGTATTCTGATTCTGATTATTTCTGATTGTGTCAGCATTTTTCAAATTAGCTGGCAACTAACCATTAAAGGCTACTCTCCTACGAGTGCTGCAGCAAAATCCTTTTTGAAGAAAGACCACACAGGAGATTCATGGATGTTGTAAAGGAGGACATCAAGAGAGCTGCTGTGACCTGTTCTTAGCATCCTCTGGACACGTCACGATGAAGGCTTCCTAAACAGAGCAGCTGAAAGCAGACATATGCCTGATGCAGCTTTTAATTTTTTAGGTCATCTAAAATTTTAAAACCTTTAGATTATGATACAAAAACCTTATTTCACTTATCTATCTTTGGTTGACTGTTGGTTGTCTAAGTTTATCTCAAACTGTGCTTATAAAACTTTTGTGGTTTACAATGCAGTCACTTGTAAAATTCATAACATTCTAATAAAAACTCTCCTACGTTTACGAGAAACCACCGATCCATCACAATCCACCGTGTTATTGCTATACAACAAAGATGAACAAGTCACCAGCATTACGGACTGACTGGCCAGATAGCTGCACTGGTGTTTTTAACCACATGGACCGGTTGTTTGCTGGATTTGGGGCAAAACAACTTACAATTTGCATTTTATACATCAGAAATGAACTAACTGAAAAGATGCAGCAGACAGTGAAGTTAATGTAACATTGTTAAGACTCTGAAGTTGGGTGTTCCTGACTGGGATTCACCTGCATCTTTGGCCATCTAGTAATACGATGGGGGGAAAACCCCATCGTATTACTAGATGATATGATATTGAAATTACTTGTGTTAAATAACTGACACTTGGAATCAAAGGTTCAATTTATTACAGAAAAACATAATCAAAGGTCCCATGAAACCCACTTTCAGTGGAAACATTTTTATAATCATGGAGGTGTAAAATCAAAGCTGTGAAAATGTAACTACTGCTATTTGTCTAGCAATCTCACAACCTCTTAGCTTTACAAGCTATAAGAATTTTTTCCAGTAGCCAGTTTATTTCAAAGTTAGTGAAAGGACAGAATGTTGCCTACATTGTAAATGTAGGTTGATGTAGATGCTCTGATGTTCACTGCATGATTTTCACAGCAGTCATTGTAGCCTAGTCTTCTAGCATTAGGTCGTCTGATGTACTAAACCATAGGCTGTCAGCACAGTTCCAGGTTGGTGATCCAAACAGGAATATCAACATGGACTAACCCAACAAAGAGACCCATTTCAATTTTAATGAAGACTACTTGTTTGACAGCCCCTACTGACAAAGAACTGAAAAAAATTTGTGCTCTCAGTCAAAAGCCACAAGACTGCTGACAAACAGTAATTTTTCCTCAAAGAATGCAAACTCCTGATCTATATCGCAGCCGCCAGAGGTTATTTTGTGTGACTTTTGTGTTTGTTTTAATATGTTAAACAGCTGTAAACGAAAAGCTGTGTTGTGTGATGTGATGTTGTGTGATGTGATGTTGTGTGAGGGTTGTGTGACAAGTAAGCCTCCAAATAACCTAGTAACCTAACCCTGTGTGATACCTAAACACTCACTGGCTTACTTTTATATTCTGTTCGCATGTCACCACTACAAAATGAGGAGGGGGGAAAAAAAAAAAAAAAAAAAAAAAAATCACATTAGCATGGTGAGTCGCTAATCCGAATATCAGTTTGGTTTGAACAAACACAGGTCACAGCTATGTGGGGGAAAACAGCGATAGCAGAATATTAGAAAATGTGAGAAAAGAAAGAAAGAGTTAACAAATAAACAGTGATTGGGTGTGGGTGTCTGTGTTTCCTTCCCCTGAAACGTGCATAGGCAACTGCATTTCTAATTCATCTTAAAGCTGCACTTGCTAAAGCAGAGCTCAAAACCAGGAATAAAGAGGCAACAAAAGAAATATAATATGGGACCTTTAAGGGTCATCCCATTTATACATACAAATCTTATGTAGAACAACAAATGTCTCTGTAAAAAATACAAGTTACATTTTCATAATGCATTTTCATAATGCACAACGCAATTACACACATTCTAGCAATCCAAAGCTGTGCCAGTCATAGGAAGAACAATAAGGCTGATAGTTTACAGAAAATGTCCTTCAACTGGAAAACTTAGTCCATCTCTTCGTCAGCATCAACAAAGGTGTCCTTTCAGTGATAGGTCAAATCATCAGCTCTTCACTCTTTGCAAAGTTCTGGTCTACACCTAACACCAACATCCTTCAACATGGGCTGGTTATGCTAAAAATCCTTTTGGAAATATGTATTATGTCACAATGATCTATGCATGAACAAGTCTCCTGTGTCGTTTTAAGCCATGCAGGCTTGAAAACCCCTTATTGCACACTGCACAAACATATGGCCGTTCTCCAGTGTGGGTTCGCATGTGTAAAGTAAGAAAGCAAGATTGAACAAAGCCCTTTTCACAGATGTTGCACTTAAATGGCCTTTCTCCAGTGTGGTATCTCCTGTGTATCTTTAATTCTGCTGCAGATCTAAATGACTTGTCGCAGTCGTCGCACTTGAAAGGCCTTTCGCCCGTGTGTATCAAAGTGTGCCTCACCAACGCGTCCTTGCCAAAGAAGCCCTTCCCACAGTGCTCACACGGGAAGCGCAGCCCCTTGTGATGAAAATTGTCGTGCTTCAGGAGGCACCTTCTTGAAGTGAACGTCTTCCCGCACTGAGGGCAGGTAAAGATCGGCGTAGGTTTTTCAGTCACGGGTTCGCCAGAGTGATGCACACGCTCCACATGTCTCGTCAGCGTGATGCCATGCCGGAATTTCTTGCCGCACTCCCAGCACAGGAATGGGTATGCCTTAGTGTGTTTTTTCTGGTGCTCCACAAGGTCAGAGTATGAACGGAATCTTTTACTACAATGGGAGCACTGAAATGGTTGGTAACCCGTGTGCTTCCACTCGTGTCTAATGAAACGCTTCAAACTGGCAAATGTAGTCTGACAGTGGGAGCAGGTAAATGGCTCGGTGGGGTTGTGGACGTCGATGTAGTGCTTATGAAGGGCCTTGAACACTGGGAAGTTCTCCTCACAGCGGTTACACTGAAAAGGTGTGTGGGATTCTTTGTGCATGGCCAATGCTTCTGAGTCACGTACCAGTTTCATACACACCTCACAGTAGAGCGGGTTGTGAGTCTGTTTGTGGGAATCCAAAGTTGATTTGTATCTGAACGCCTTGTCGCATTCATCACACCTGAAACAATGCTTAACATCATCAGGCTTCTCAGGATCAACCTGCTGCTCATTGTAGCAAATGTTTCTTAAATGGAACCTAAATGTTTGTTTGCACTTGAACTCGACACTGCAGTGAGGACAGTAGAATGGACCCTCTAACACACTCTTCTGTTCTTCAGGGCTCTTCTGCCCTGGTTCTTTGGAAGCCCTCTCTGCAGGGGGAGAGTAATCAGGATCCTGGGTGGTATTGTCAACTGGCTGCTCTTCATTTGTGTCGTCGCAAGGAACCCCGCTTGATGACTGTTCGCCTTCGTCTGCTGGGGTGTCTTGCTCCTTGGCTTTCCTAACAGCCTTTGCCTTTGTCATGCTTGCACATCTGTGCTGCTGCAAGGAACGTAAGCTCTTGTAAAGCTTCTTGCATGAAGGACATGTAATGGGCAGCTCCTCGGAGTGCTGACTCATGTGTCGCTGCAAGAACTTGGCATGACTCACCACCTTGCTGCAGACTTTACAGGTTCTCTCATCCAAGTCGTTGCTTTTGGCTGGACCTTGGGGCCCGGCAAACTTTTTGGGTCCACTGCTGGTCGTACTGGAGCCCGGTGTCTTCCCAGATTTCCTCCACTGTGATAAGTACCGTTTCATCTTGAGCCCTCTGTTCTTACGCACTGATCTTTCTAACAGTGCGTCACTTTCTGGTGTTTCTTTTTTGCCCGCCACTGCACTTTCCGGTTCAAAGTCTTCATCTACAGGACGTTTCTTTTTTCTCCCACGTCTGTTTGGCTTCTTCTCCACACCATCCAGCACAGTCACCTGGCCATCCTCGCCGATGATCAGTGTTCCTGATTGGTTGTCATTGCGGTCCTCTGCCATTTCGCTTTCGCTGGCCTCAGTGCCTTCCACAGTATCCATAACTACCACTGCATCAATTTCTGGTTTTACCTCACCAGTGAGGCCAAACCACTCAGGTTGCACACACTCCTCAGAGTTCCCAGTTCCCTCCACATACACCTCTTTGTTCTCAGATTCCACTTCCATCTCTGTGCAGACAGTATACACGAGACTGCTCTCTGCATCCGTTTCAGTTTGCTCATTGACAATCACAACTCTTTCCACAGGAGGGAGACACAGGGCAGACAAAATGCCACTGTCAACGATGAAAGACTCTGAAAGGAACAAGAATCATGAATGAATAAAACAGATTCTGGGGAAAAAAACAAAACAACATGTTGAGAACTGATCCCATGTTTTAAAATATTCAACTCACCAATGTCCTCTAATTGGGTGAGATCTTTTTGATTGTCAAGCAAGACTTTGAGCTCCTGAGGCTGAGAGAAAGCCCCAATGCATTCATTCAGAACAGATGAGGTGTCGTTGAGCAGAGAGGCAATCTGATGAAACAAAGGCTTAAGTAAAATAACAATCATAAGAGTCAAAAGCTCTGCAGTTTCTAAACTTTTGACACAATTCTTATTTTTTTGTTCATATTCTTGTTTTGCTCTGTAGACCTACTATAAGCTGGAGGGTCAGTCTAACATAACCCTGGAACAGAACTGTTTGTAAAGTCACTTCTCTAAGCTCCCTGAGGCTGCATAGCAAGAGAAGGAAAAGTACCATCACCAGCAGCCATGACAGACAGTGAAGATGGACTTTGTCTGTGTGATGATAGACCTATTATAACAAATAAATTAAAGTAAAATGAAGTATTTTTGCAAATGAGTTGAATTGTATGTGTACAGCCTTTCACTACTCAGAGCTGCAAACTGAATGCAAGAGATCACAAAAAAGGTAACAAAAACAACTAACAATGCTAAAAAAAACTAATACTACAAGGAGAAATGCTCTTTGCTCAATATTAGACATTACATTTACCTGTTGGAGAGTTTTGGTTGGAAGAAGCTTTTCCAGTCTTGACAGAAACAACCACATCAATGTCTGGATTGCTTTGTCATATGTGGGACCAAAGTCTCCAGGGAAAACATCCTACAACACAATTCAGTTTTATTTATATAGAGCCAAATTACAAAAACCATTTGCTCAAAGCAACAAATACAAACGTACAATTTTATTTTATTTTTTCCTCAAAAGGGATCATATTAACAAGGACCTGCCACCAATCAATCACATTGTCTCCGTATTCAGTTTTAACTCACAATGAAGAAATTTCTTCTCTCTTCGGGATCTCTCAGCAGATTTTGGACTAGGCCCATGAAATGAGAGTCTGACACCGGTTCAGCATTCTACAAGTAAAGAATTTAAAACAGAAGAGGTCATCGTGGAACTTCAGATTTTAACGAGGAATACTAAACGTCACAGACACAAAAAAAGGTTTTCACCCACCTCCACGCTCCACAGTGATCTGAGCTTCTGCATCCGGTCGAGATGTGGTTGAATAACCTGCAGGTCCGCAGTGTCATCAGAACGACACAGCTCCAGGATCAACTGCAATCACCATTAATAAGCGAACAGTTAAGAGAAAAGATGCATTCCATTCACTCTGTGTTCTATAATGAATCTCAGGAAATGCTTCATGTTTAACATTCAACTTCTTCTTTTATTTAGAATAGAATAGAATAGAATTCAACTTTATTGTCATTGCACATGCACAGGTACAGGGCAACGAAATGCAGTTTGCATCCATCCAGAAGTGCTTAGTGATATAGATATATTACAATATATATTAGCAATAATATAGATATGTAAGTATATTACAGAAATGGGTCTATTATGTTATAATGTACACGGTATGAAGTATGTTGTGAATATTCTATAACTATAAGTATGTACAGGCTGTAGTGAGTACAGGATATGGACAGGATATGGACAGGATATAAATATGAAAAACTATACAGAATATGAAATAAATAACTTTACATGCATGCATGCATGCATGTATATGTGCATGTATATGTGTGTGTATATATATATATATATATATATATATATATATATATATATATATATATATATATATATATATATATATTGTTATTTACTAACTAATCTTGAAATTACTGTTCAGTACAGAAATGAAGCCAAACAATCATGTTTTACAGTCCCGTGGTCTCAGCCTCAGATACTCAACTAATCAAAGTGATGTCATGACAAAAATGAATGACCAACAAAACATTGTTTCTCCTTCATTTATGTCACACAATGCTGTATGTAACGTTTCTTGCGGTTAGTATCATGGTTGCTAGGCAACCTGAACAGCACGACGAAGGCTAGACCGTCCCATTTCACAAGCCTCTCACTTCCGCACTTCTCGTACTTACAGTACGCACCGTACGTAGTGCACGTACTTCAAGCGTGCGGTCTCTTAATTGGGACACAGCCATACTCTCAGTGAGTGAGTCAAAACAAAGACTGTGACAGCTTTAAGATAACGACAAAGGCAGCTGCAGGCAACCATTAATCTCTCTAAAGGATAACTATCATTCTTTCTCAACTTAGTGGGTTCCGCCTTTTGAGGTTTGGATTAAACAAACTAAGAAGAAGAATTGTTTATAGTAACTGCTGCAATTAAAATTAAAACCCAATTTATCATTCAGCCCTACTGCATACATCAAAGGCTTTTTTCTGTTTAAAAGCCACAATTGTTGATCAGATGAGTCTTCAGCTTCAAACAACACACTAACCCACCTACTGTCACCCAAGGAGTATGTAATTAAAATGTATGTTAAGCTGCTAAACAAACAAGTGACAAAATACATGTATTAGTAACATGCTGGAGCGCCATGCGGAGCACCTAGATTCTGCCAACTCACTCGTGCTCTGAGTCCCAAGACGAGTTCAGCGCGCTGCCTCGTAGAGAGAAGCTGAGGAACAATTTCTGTGACCATAAACACAAACTCCTCAAGCAGCCCATAGTCTGACACAACCTTCTGCTCCACAGTCTGCCAGATGGCTGCAGAAACCAGCCGAATTGGTGAGACCAGGAGCCGCAGAGCAGAGAGGGGAAGAGAGGGGCCTGCAAGGAAAAAGGCATTTTTAAAAAAAAGTGCTTGAAAGGCAATACGCAGTGAGAGTGAAGACAGGCCAACAACACAGACTTTCCCATTTAAGTTGTCAATGGAGTGATGACCACAAACTAAATTCCCTTTATTTAGTCACCGTCTTTATATTGGTTCCAAAAGAGAAAGGAGATTCATGCATAGTATACCAAATCAAAATTTTGTGAAGTTTTTCACACAAAAAAATCCCATCACGAACTTACCAGCAGGATTAAAATAAAATGTTTTATTTTGGCTCGAATGGCCATTATTACCGATAACAAAACTAAGGTCTCACGTAACATTAAAGCGGAGTTATTCTTCACAGAAAAACACAAACAAAAACAAAAACAAAAGCAACAACAAAACGCTTAAATGCCGAGCTCCGGATAAAGCGGATGTGCCTGCTACTTTCATTTCCGTAATCTACTATTGAGCCACTGTTACATATCAATTTGAATGTTTAACAGTATAACTGCTTGCATACGTTGCTAATATGTTTGCATATCCCCTTCCCCTCCCACCCAAAACCCCCAAAGCAAATACATGAATCAGATTTACTCAAAACAGGCGGATTCACTTCAACGAGTGAATTGCTGTCAATGACTTTTCCTAGCCTAGCCTAGCATTATCTAAGCACTATGGATAACTAATACTCACAAACGCTGAGTTAAAGAATTAAGTCCAGCAACGTGTTTCCAGGCTAGTAAAAAGTAGAAGCAGTTTGTATTTTTTTAGACACAACTCTTTAGTAAAATAATAATATAATAATAACGACCGCTACGGCTTTAGCAATGCTATTCCCGCGCGCGGGCTAGATTGCGGCCTAGCCAAACAAAATTGTATACAAGCATTTAAACTCACCAGGTAACTCGGAGACACCTCCGTCCATGCTGCGAGCTGTCTGCAGTTACATTACAGTCAGAGAACATGTAATACTGTGACCGAAGTCAAAGTAACGGTTTTAAATGGGTTGGAAGCCAGAAAGCGAAGTCACACAACTGATCTTTGTGCGTCAACTGTTGCCTTTCGTTCCATCTACAATAACTGTCCGACAACGGGAAATAGTCCTGTTATTCGTTCCGCATCGCGTTTTTTTTTTTACATTTTATTTTACTGTGCTTTTGGCCTTTCGATCTCCACTCCCCTTTGTTTCTGTATGGCTAATAAAATTGCGAAATAGGTGCAGGAGCAACTTTGGTATGGCCATGTTTAATTCCTTAACAAAGCGTGAACTAAGCAAGCTTTCCACTAATTTCTTTTAGTAGTCTTCAGGAATGGTTCTCCAGGCTTCTTGAAGAACATTCCAAAGCTCTTCTTTGGATGCTAGCTGCGTTTTCTTCTGTTCTCTGTAAAGGTGATCCCACATCTTCAATAATGGGATCAGGGGTCTAGGAATGCAAATCCATGACTCAGAGTGTCCATGTGTAGTGTGTGTGTGTATTTGTGACAGTGATCTGACAGTAGTTTTCTGCATTTAGAATTCCATCAATTTTATCAAGATCTCCAACGCTACTGGGTGCAATGCCACCCCTAACCAGGACAGAGGGCATTAGACATTAACTGTTGTACCTCTCTCCTGACTTTTACAAATTAATGACAGTTTGGACCAAAGGTTTCAAATTTGGATTACTCCATATGGTCTGACACCTTAGCCTTTCCTCCCTTTTTACCTACCGAAGAAGCATAGAATTCACATTATTTTATGTGTACTAAATTAAATGCATTATGGATGTCTAAATTAGTGAAAAATGATGGCTCAATGAAAAGATTCAAAAAAAGATGAGGCTAATTGAAAGGGATACTTAGTTTTTTATAGTTATTTAGTATTTATTTATTTATTGTCATTGTCAAGAACAATGAAATTGCGTTTGGGGCTTCCATACAACCCCAAAAAAAGAAGAAAATAATAAATACCCCTTAAAACCCAAGTGTACATATTTAACCCAGTGTGACTCCAATGCAATAAGACAATCCTTAGCAATAATGTTCGTAGAAATTCAGACAAAGACCTGAGAAACATGACAAAATACAACAATGCAACCCATTCAATATTATTGTACTGTGAGATATGATATCAGATATGATAGTTATCTATTTAAGAAAGAGGGGGGGGGGGGGGGGGGGGGGGCAGGAGGGGGAAGAGAATAAAGATATGATGCACCAATGCAGACTAGTTCATTGCTATTAAGAAGTTGGATATGGTTATTATCCGTGAGAGGGGGGCAGAGAGTTCAGGAGCCTCACAGCCTGTGGATACAGGCTGTTGGCCAGTCTGGATGTTCTGGCCTGTATAGACCTGTACCTTCTCCCTGAGGTACAGGTCTATCTGATTAAGTCCTCAATATACACACTGTCTAAACATCGTGTTAAGAGTTTAGAAAATAGAAAGAAAGAAAAATGACCCAAGCCTGCCCTGATCCTAATATTAGCTGAAAGAAGAAGAGGCAAGCACATTATTATCAACTTGCTCTTCACTATAACACTTTGTACCGTTGTCTTTCCTTCCTTCTTTTATTTCTACACTAAAGAGTTTCTTCCTCTTAATAAAAAATCATGCAATCATTTTCGCATGTACATTTAAGTAGTTTATTGTAATCTTGGGGTTTACCAATTTTCAAATACAAAAAAACCCAAAAACATGAGCAAAGCCCCACAAAATGAAAGATCACTATTTTAAGTGAAAGCTTCACCATTTTAATTTTTTGATAAAAAAAAACAGATGAAAATGATCCACAGAAGAAGCTGAATGCTGCTCACTTTTCTGCTTCGTGCCTAAAACACATTATACACAACATGAAAAAGAACAAAACATATGATGTAAAATCAAACAAACTAAATAGTTAAAAAAATTACACTGCTAAATACAAAGTACACATGAAACAAATATGGTAATTCTTCATATGAATTGAAGTTGGGAGAAGACAAAGATCTTTATACACCGAGCTGAACTCGTTCACCTCCAGTATGTGTCCTGCATTTTTATTGTGTTTACAGTGTTTGTTTGTTTTTTTCATTGTACTGTCAGCTGCTGACTTAGACAACAGTCACCGCAGCCTGTGCCCCACACAGAGATAGTACATTTAACTGTGGGACTGTAAGTATTTTACATGCTGGAACCACTACTTTTTCAGTTTCATCGTAGACTATTTGAATCTGTGTGCTCCTCTTTCTGTGTAGCACAAAGCAGACATTTGTCTAGGTATCTTTGTGAGGTAATTCACTGGCATCAGTGTATTCACACACTTTTTACCTGAGGTTTAAGCATCTAAGTGCCTAACAATAACCTAAAACGTACTGCTAACTTTACCCCTGAACAAGCATTTGGAGGGTTCTCAAAGTGGTTACAAAGTTAGCTGGACATGTTTTGATTCTTTCTCTCTCTCTCTTTTTTTTGTCCAGTTGGTTGGTTTCCTGTGGCAGTGACCTCTGTCATCGCTCACTCTTGGTAGACAAGTGGTTCAAATGAAAACATACATACTTTAAATAGTAAATAGGGAATTATTTTGCCAGCTTTTGCAACATCTGCTCCTTGCTGCCCATTAGACAGAATTCAGATTCAATGCGCATTCACACCAAGAAGCTACTTTCCTTAACCAATCAAGCATTCCTGTGTCACGTAGTTAATGTGTAACAAATGTATGTAGAAGTCTTTTGTGCCTGAACATGCTGTAGGCCTTTAGGAAGGCCTTGCCGCAGATATGGCAAACAAATGGTTTTTCTCCCGAATGTATTCGAGCATGTACATTGAGATACCACATTTTTACAAACCCCTTTCCACAGATGTCACATTTATACGGCCTTTCTGTGGTATGGTGCATGAGAATGTGTTTCTTAACCTCCGAGGTTGATCTGTAGTACTTTTCGCATTCAGGCACAGTGCATTTGAAAGGTCTTTCTCCAGTGTGGATTAATTTATGCCTTTTCATCGTTGATGCCGAAAGCATCTTCCCGCAGGTCGGACATGGATTACGGAACAACTCGTGTAAGTGTTTGCTCCTCTGGTGCTTTTTCAGCGCTCCTTTCTCTTTAAAGGACTTCTCGCACTGAGAGCAAGAGTGCTTCTTCTCATTTCGAGACTCGCTGTGGATGAAGTGCAGGTGGCGCAACATGTTGGACTTTTGGGCGAACGTCTTGCCGCACTCTGCACACAGATAGGGTTTCTCTCTGGTGTGGACCCTCTCGTGGTACATGAGCTCAGAATCACATTTGAATCTCAGGCTGCAATGAGAACACCGGAACGGCAGGTGGCCTGTGTGGTGCCATTCATGTATGATTAAAAATCGCAGCCTGGGGAGAGTTTTGGGGCAATGGCTGCATTTGAATGGTCTGCTGACTTTATGGATGTTTTCGTAATGTTTGAGTAAGGGCTTGAAAAGACTGAAAGACTTGTCGCAGCGGTTGCACTG
The DNA here is from genome assembly GCF_041146795.1 of Maylandia zebra. Taxonomy (NCBI): domain Eukaryota; kingdom Metazoa; phylum Chordata; class Actinopteri; order Cichliformes; family Cichlidae; genus Maylandia; species Maylandia zebra. The sequence continues at coordinate 4,491,279 of NC_135174.1, read as the reverse complement.
AAATGGAGTGTGTGAAACTTTGTGCCTTGCCAGCGTTGCAGCATCTCGAAGGACCTTTCTGCATACGTTGCAGTAGAGCTCGTTGTGGGTCAGCGTATGCTTTTGCAGAGCAACTTTGTACTTGAACGCCTCTTGGCATATGTCACATTTGTAAAGATTCTTGACTTCATCTGGATTCCCTGGATCTACATGCTGCTGAGCATATTCATAACAAGTCTTATTCAAGTGCTTCTTCAGAGAGGATAGGAGTTTAAACCTGCTATCGCATCGAGGGCACGCGTAGTCATTGGTGGGAAAGTGGGTTTTCATGTGAGTTCTCAGGTTTGTGTTGACATGCTCTTTGCAGATAAAGCACTGGATTAAACGAGTGTGTTTGGTAGAGCTATGCTTTATGCCAGCAGTGCCCCGATTTCTGCTAGAATCTGACACATCTTTAGGACCCAGGAACGAAGGGTCCTCATCTGAGCTGCTACAAACTGAACCACTTTCAGGGAAACTGTTAACAGGACTCACAATTGAAGACTCATCGTCTGAGTAGTGAGACCATGAATCAGTTACACTGGGACTTCTACTAACAGTGTTATGACTAGAGTCCTTATCCGAGTAGTAAGACCAGGAGTCATCTTCACTGCAAGTACTGATGGGAGCCATGTATGAGGAGTCTTTGCCTGAATCCTCATTGTCTGACAGCATTTGAGAAACCCTCTCGAACTGTTTTGCTTTCGTGGAAATAGATTTGTCAGCAGGTAGGGCCTCTCCACAAAGTTGCCCTTTCACCTCTTGGAGAATCTTTTTCATTCTTAGGCCTCTGTTTGATCTCACAGGTCGAGACTGTAAAGACAGTGGCAGGTCAAGTCTTCTTAGACGAACGTGGCACTCTTTGATTAGGCAACAAGAACCATCTGTCTGACTTTGAAGATTTACATTTTCGGCATGTTTTGTTGAATCTCCTAAAGGCAACTGTGTTCCATTGTGCTCAGGAGTCCAATCACTTTTACCATCATTGGTCTCACACGTCTGCTGTTCTGGAGCCAGTGATTCCTTTTCCAAATCTGATGAAAATAACAATTCATCCAAAATGCTGCCCTTTGCTTGTGTTTTAAGCGTTTCTGTTTTTTCTACACAGGGAAGGTTTAGAGCTGAAATGATCCACTCACCGTCCAGAGAACTATCTGAAAAGACAAAAAAAGGTGTCATATAACAGTGAACAAGAACAGAGCTCAACACCCAAGTGCCATTCATTATTACATTATTGCACACGTCATACTAATCTGAGAACATTGGATTTATTTTTTTGACCACAAAGCAGCAATCCCACAAGCCAAATACACATCATTAAAGTGGACCGATTAAAAATCAGCTCCACATTTTTAACGTCAGACTCTACTAGAGTAGCTTTGCATGGTTCACAGTTCAAAATAATCCTTATTTGTCTTATACTGGTCCTTTGTTTCAGCCTCGCAGTGAATCTGCTATCTGAAACAAGTTGTTTTAGCTACTCAACAGACCTTTAGGGTAACTTTCCTCCGATTAGCTGTCCTTGCAAACTGCAAGTGGGCGGGGCCTTTAGCGCTCACAGCCAGAGCCATGTGCCTGAGATGGCTAAATCAGGGATACGGAGCTAAGAGTAGAAAATCTGTAACTACTTACCTATATGATCTAGTTGGCTAAGGTGTTTTTGATACTGCAGCAGAGTTTTGAGCTCTTCACACTGAGACACCAACTGCATGCAGTCCTTGAGAGCAGAAGAAGCTTCACCAAACATGGAGGCAACCTTTTGAAAATGAAAAAGAAAGAGCGGCGTTAACATTTGTTAATCTAGCTTAAAATATAATTGGGTAATGTTGAGTAGCACTTTTGTGTACCTGCTGGAATGACTGAAGATGAAGAATCTTTTCAAATCTGGATAAAAACAGGCACATCAAAGTGTGAAGTGTTTCATCATATGCAGGACCAAACTCTACAGGGAAAACATTCTGAGAAGCACAAACAAGAAAGCACACCATGAACGTCCAAAACATACAGAAATATCACTGCACCTGGCGCTTTTAGTAAACTCAAAAATACACCTTTACACATACTAGACTACTTTACCACTACTACTACTTGAAAATGAAAGTACTCCAGCTTTGATAATAAAATAATAACACTTTTATGGTATTATTATCTAGGATGCAAAAAAGCAGTGAAAAAACAAATACAGACCTGAAAGAAGTGCTCTCTTTCTTCAGCATCATTCTGCAAGTTCTTTACAAGATCCACAAAGTTTGATTGTGGCAGTTCTACATTAGTACCACCAGCCTGCATAATTCATAATAATAACAATTAATAATGATAATAAGCTGTTTTGGGAATCTAAATTATACTGTCACGATAACAGAAAACAAAAACCAATGAAATCACCTCCACTAGCCATGCATTGATGAGCACTTGCATCCTGTCCAAGTGTGGCTGGATGATCTCAAAGTCAGCAGGAGCTTCACGCTGGTATAACTCCAGGATCAGCTGAGAGCGCAAAGAAACTGATGTTTAATAGAGTGACATGAACGATCACTATTTCAATTTTCAAGGTGTTGGGCAACCTAAATCATCATAAATGAGACTGTAAGGTCCTGAGAGACCTGAGAAAGGATTATTCAACAGTAACCTGCATTGTTTGCCAGCATGCACGGCTTTTATCAGCAATACAAACAGGTAGCACAACCTGTCCCACTCACTTTTGTCTTTTCAACCATTTTCCATAAAAGAAAACGGGTTAGACAGATCAGGGAAGATCCAGAGCAGAAATGAGACTTCCACGTGGAAATGTAAAAAAAGCACCAACACTGAAATAAGTCCAGAGGGGATCAGCCAAACTTTGTTTTGGTTTTGTGTGGAAGTTTCTAGTCATGCTTGGTATAGTATTTCACCTTAGTGGCTTAATTGCTGAACGGCACAACTAATTAATTATTAATATTCTCAATGTTAAGATCATCACAGTTATTAATCACAACTATTCATTGACTGTAGACAAAACTGTTCTACAGCACTGTCACGTAGACGCTACTTTCACATTCAGATTGAGGGGACTTTCCCGCTAATGTGTAAATCTTTGCATCACCAAAGCATGAAGCCAAGTTGCCTCTGATGCCTACACTGAAGCATACGTGTGTGCACGAATTTAAGACTTTGTTTGTTATCTGCACAAGTGCTATATAAATATCAGCCCATTGTCTTTTACCAAATGGAATGCTACCGTGTTGGTGATTTCACTGCGTGTTTTGTGAGCTTGATGGATACGCCGGCACTCTGTACAGGCACGATTTTATGGACATTCACGTTGATGTTGAACGATTCACATTGTCAACCACTGTTTTTCTTGGCCTCTGTATTCACCATACTGCAATGGGTGAATTCTTTGAGATCCAGACACTGCTCTGCACTCTACACTTATTGTAATGGTTCTTGGGTAACATCACTTGATCTAAATGCCCTTAGTCAAGTGTATTCAGGAAACTTCACAATGCGTGGCGCTTTGTGACTGGTATATGCAGACACATCTTCAGGTGGTGATTTAGGGAGTGCTAGATTTTCTTATGCTTTTTGATCATTTAATTACAGGAAGCTAGGAAGTAGATTAATTCTACAACCATATTAGAGTTATCTACTTAAAGATTAAAGGTTTGAGAAGTAGAAACATGGCTGTGTTTGCGGCAGAATGCCTGAAAAAATTGGATCTAATTGGACTAGTGGATTAGTGGAAATCTGGATTTTGGACTGCATAATCCAAGTGTGACAATGTTGACTGTGGATACAATGTCTTCTGAGACACAGAGAAGGTGAACAGATGGTATCTTAGTGTGTGGTTCCCAAAAGGAAGGATGTAGGAGGAGTGGTGATGGCCACCCAATCAAATGACCTAGAACCAACTGACATTCTGTGTCAGAGCACAGAAGGATGGAAAAGCAGCCAACTGTTGGATGTTGGAAATGCTCCAGTCCTCGTGAAGCTGGTTGCCAAAGAATAAGAGAACAAAAGGCGTGCAAAGCTCTTATCGACGTAAAAGACAATTATGATGAAGGCAAAAAAGTACAAATCCATCAAATCTACAATGACTTAATTTGCAGATGCTGATAAACTCACCCGTGCTCTGAGGCCCAGGCTGAGTTCAGTCCGCTGGCGGCTGGTGAGCAGCTCTGGAAGAATGTCTGTAACCATAGACACAAACTCCTCAAGCATCCCGTAATCAGCTATAACTTTTTGCTGGATGGTCTGCCAGACGGCTGCGGAGACCAACCGAAGTGGTGGGACCAGGAGGCGCAGGGCAGTGAGGGAGAGTGTTGCACCTGAATGTGAACAGAAGTGGGTCATTTTAACATCGGGGATAAATGTTTTATTATCAATATCCATAAAATGAACCATAACTTAAACCCAGACACAAATACTTGGCTTAACACAGCTGTCCAATTGTTTGTATATTGTTTAGTGGTGACCTTGCTCCAAATGCTGCTCATCGTCTGTTTTGTAAATGAATAACTCATTAAAACTGACTGTTTTGACTAATATTGTTGTTATTATTATTATTATTACTACTACTACTAAACTAAAATATGTCATTTGGCCCATAAACTAGTTCCTGGTTTATTGTGCAAATTTTCTGACAATGAGTTTCATGAACATGGGATTTACTAAACTGCAGGGCCAAAATATTGTTTTGCTCTTTTGCTTTGTGTTCCTTGATCCTTTCATAGCGAAGCAGTCGCATATACATATTTAATAAACTCATATATATATGGTGGTGTTTAGCCCCATCGCCTAATAGCAAGAAGGAATCCACTGGTCAGTTGAGGCATGTTCTACCCGTTGCCTGCACAATACACAGACATCTGTAGTACTCAGTAGGCTGGCCAGTAATGAACTGTTGACATACCTCGCCTCTGTCAGTGCACCCCAGGGTGGCTGTGGCTACATTGTAGCTTGCCATCACCTGTGTGTGAATGAGTGTGTGAGTGGGTGGATGACTGGATGTGTAAAGCGCTTTGGGGTCCTTAGGGACTAGTAAAGCGCTATACAAATACAGGCCATTTATCATTTACCATACAACATTAAATCAAATCTATACATCTGTTTGAAATCTACTCACAATTGAAAAATACAACATACTGTAGTCTACTATTACTTTATGATCAAATGAGTTTTGGTCAGAGTGTCACATTTAAGAATGCAAGTATTTATAATGCTCATGACAGATGGTAGCATCGCAGCCTCACAGCAAGAAGGTCGTGGGTTCAAATCAACCAGCCAGTTGGGGCCTTTCTATGTTCTCCCCATGGTTGTGTTGGCTCTCTCCTGATACGTCTGCTTCCTCCCACAGTCCAAAGGCATCCAAGTTAGGTTAACTGGTGATTCTACAGTAAACTGGCCATAGGTGTGAATTTGAGCGTGATTGCTTGTCCATCTCTCTGTGTTAGCCCTGCAATAGATTGGAAACCTGCCCAAGGTGTAGACTGCCTCTCTTCCTATGAAAGCTGGTACATGGTCCATTGTAACCGTTTATAAGTTTGTTGCAAAATTTCCACCACAGTGCATTTAGATTAAGTCAAAAGAACCCACGACAAACATCTCCAACATGTTATGGAATCCCTGGCATCAAGAACGGAAGCAGAGACCACTTTAAATGAAAGCGTTCACTTTAATTGAATTCGGTACTACAACTAATACCAAATTCATTTGTAGACAGTGCCTATGTTAGATGTTGCACGTATTTGCATAAAGTGCCTATTCAAGAAAATGCAGGCAGTGTTACTCATAACTGTGCTATTTTTATTCGACACTAAACCCCCAATGTTTTATTACTACTCATCAGCGTTTGTGAAATATCTCCTCCGTTAAAATGCCACATAAGCAGCTTGTTATTCAGACTGTCTGACTAAAAACCAACTCTTTACAGTGATGCTAGGAAAACTTACCTGAAGAGTTAGTAGATTTCCCTTCTGAAATATCATTTTCCATCCTGTTCATCCACTGCACTCGATCGCACACAATCAGAAATTAGCTATAAATATAGGGGGGTGTCCTTTCTTTTCTACTACTTCTCCTTTCTTCGTCAGACACGTTAAAAACGTCACTTGTTATTCATGACAATGACTAAAACCAACGCGACTTAAAAATGGGGGGAAAGAAAAAAGCTTGGTCCGACGACGTTTTTGTTCCGGGTGGCTCAAATCGATGGTTCCGAGCACACTCGTCATATAATCCAGCCCCGTCAACATGTAACAGCTAGTGCCGTGCGATACTTCAAAATCGGGTATTAGTCTGATACCAAGCAAATACAGGGCAAGTATTGCCGTTACTATAAAGGCCACTTATATAGGATAGAGCAGTTATGAAAAGAATAATAATCAATTTGCATTTTTTTTCTTCTTTTAATGATCACTAAATCACTATGATTTTTCTTTCTACAGTAATTAACAGAACAAAACTCACCCCTCTGCTTTTATTTTCTTTGTTTTTTGGAGACTTATAATTTAAATGTGTCTGTCTCTAAAGCACTTTGAGTTAGCTTCTGTTTTTTAAATGTTCTATAGTCTATAAATAAAAAATATGTAAATAATATAATAATAATAATATAAAAAAGCACAAAAAGGTTAATGCATTTTTCGCTGATTGGTTGGTTAAAAAATTCATTAATCTAGCGAATGATTGAGCAAACAGTAGAATCAGCAGTCTGTTCACGCACCACATTTAATGAAAATATGTCTATAAATCTGCAGTTTGGAATAGTATCATGCTTAAGAATGCATTATTGTCTGCATTTTATTTAAGTATTTTTTTTAAAAACAAATAGTCCGTGGTGTAGTGGTTAGCAACTTCCTTCTCCAGTCCAAACACATGGGTTAGGTTGTTTGGTAATTCTAAATTGGCTGTAGGTTTGAATGGTTGTCTGTCTTTATATGTTTTCCCTGCAAACTTATGTCTTGTCTCTGTTGTCTCCATATGTACCCTATAATATAAGTACATACAGGTTTTAGAGCAACTTGTGCTCTCATCCAGGTGTTTCTTGAATTTTTCACCAAGACAATGCATACCAGGATATATGTGTCCAGTCTTCCTTCACTCTATGATACTAGCCAGCACTCTGTCTTTACCAGTCATAGTCTCTACATTTAAATGCGTCCTCTCACCTCTACTGCTTTCCTTCTCTCTCACTGCCCCTTAGCATGCCTTCCATCTTTTGTCTTCTGCCAACAGCAGCACAGTTTTGACCAGCAGTAAAAGCACTCGTTGTTAAACTGGGCCTTAACCAATCCGGTATGAATGGAAATCTCATTCTGTATTATTTGCATGCTTAATTTATATCAGATGCACTTCCTGAGGCAAAGTTCCCCATTCATCAGGGCTTGGGATACTAGGAGTACACTGGTGTGTGCCCCCCAACATGGGTGGAATACTGACACCAAAAAGGGAAATTCCAGTATATATGAAAATGCGATGAGCTTATTAGACTTTCTGCATCAGCGGATAAAAAAAAAGTAATAAATCTGACCGTCACGTGTAACGTCATAGGAGCAAAACTTGAGTGGAATCACAGTACTAAGACAAATGTTTCCCACAAAGCTTTTATTAGTGGTGGTAATATCATGCAAGAGCTCTGGTGAGAAATGAAAAAGAGAACTTGAGAATGATGAGCATGAAAACTCTATCAGAAACCAATATAACTTCATAGGATACTGCCGCAGTCTCTTTCCAAATCCAATAGGGAGATTCCTTTCTTAGGGTCAAATTATGCACAACAGGTAGAACTTTCTACAGACTGTTTATTGGAAACCAGCAGGAAGATTAAAAAATAAATACATTTGCAGCTAAAAGGAAAAAAAAAGACCTCTGCAGTGGGACTTCACACACAGCACATAACCAGTGAGTTTATGCATCTCAAACATATAAAAGGAACCATTTGAAATGATGTATAATTACAGGTGGCATCGGTCACTTTAAACGAAAGCAATTAACGGTGAGTTCACTGACTTTCTTCACACGTTTGTTTACTCCTAATATGGACAGTGCTTCATATGGCGACGGAGAATACACTGAGGATCTAATGCCCATCATTTCTGACAGCATTTGAACCAAAATATATTCTAAAGTTACCTTCAGAGTTGCTTTGATTTTGAAAAAGAACTATTTATGGCATCTACTACTATTTTTTTTTTTCCACCAAAAGGCATGAGCAGCAGTCATTACAAATGGGAATGCATACTGGCCAAAAACAGAACGGCAGAATCAAAGTTATGGGATTCAATACAAGCCGCCTCAGTCAGATTTAGAAAAAAACAAAAACAAGAACAAAGAGATTTTATTTTGATTGCAAATACTATTAAAAATGCTCAATAATATCCCACCACAAGAAGTCTGCTTCTATATCATACAGTGCCAAATCACAGGCAATTTTATCTCCCGAGCTCCATCGATGTGTCGAATCTCCAGATCACACATTTTATGTAGAAAACATTTCTCGCTTTTTTTCCCCTTCCGTTATACAGAGTAATAAAAAAAGTTAAGGCAAGATGCATCAAACAGAAATCTGCAGGCCAAGGAGCAGCTGCTGAAGGTGTTCCAATTCCACTGATTCTGGATCAGCCAGTGGCTCCTGCTAGCTCTCTGTCTCAGGCATCTTACACTGGTGGGAGGGGAAGAGGAGGAAGTGACTGCTGATATTGGGGGAATGGGGCTGTCAGAGGTGTCTGCTGCCCCTCCTCCTCCCCTCCAATTGCCCGATTTGAGTCTGCCAAAACACTCTTCTTTGGCACTTAGGCTGGCAGACTCAGCTTCTTTCCTTTCAGTACTGAAACCAGACAGGACAGATTTATGTTAAACATATTAGACAGGGAGCATTCATCACAAGAAGACACACTGATGGATTGATTTTTTTCAGTTTAGTGTTTTTGCTGCCTGAGACTTGAACACCAAAACTTATATGAAAACTATTTCATCAACATTTGTTTTAACATCAGTGTAGTTAAAGGGAACTTATTATACCTGAATTATTTAAAGCAATCAAAGGGATGTGAAGAAGCCACTGCTATTTATATCCAAATGTCTATGCACTGTGTTTAAGAGACATCAGCTGAAGTCGACCTATTATTTTGATGAACACCAGTTTCTACCACAAGATGGTGGAGTGACTATATGTACTGTCCAGTGTGCTCTGAAACATGAGTGTAAAGCCTGGTTTATGGCCACTGCATTGGTTGTGTTGTTTGTGATGTCACCAGTGAGAAAAGAAAAAGGAAGTCGTCTTAAACTCATATTAAAAACTCAATAAATGATGAAGCATCGAGGGCGTTTCTGAATTTTTCATTATAGTGATGCAGTAGTTGATATGACAATGCATCTCTTCCTGATACTCTTTTGTAAACAAGACAGTTATGAACTCAATGACATCAATTTATGGACAAACCTTAAAAGTTTAGGATTGCAAATGATGAAAAAAAAAAACCCAAAGAAAAAAAACAAAACACTACACACAGTAAAAACAAAATGTTCAGATTGGAGAATCTAATCTTGTGCTCATGTTTGCTTTGTCCTTGAAACAAGTTACAACATATCTGCACTGCTACCATTAAAGAGATTTTCAACTTTGGTTTGAACAAATATATATTTAATTAAAAAAATGAAATGAAAAATGCAGCAGCACTCACCTTTTGTTACATACAAATAGAAGAAGTCGCAGTAGAGGATGGTCTGCACCACTCCAGCAACGATGGCAATCATATCAAAGAACCCCTCAAAGTAGAACCTCCATATCCAGTTGATGAGGTAGAGAGCTCTGTACAGACCCAGGAAGAACAGGTAGTGGGTGGTGATGGTCTCAGCTTCTCCCGTCTTACTGATCATGAAGAGCTGAGGTAGGATGGCCACTGACTCCAAGTAGATAGAAAATGTCCACAGGATCTGAGGTGGAGGAAATGGATGGCAGAGTGTTAGCAGTGATGTGTGTTTTAAATTTACATACAGAGATTTTATCATGTTTGCCAGTGTTGAATGGCGGGCATAACTGTGAGTACTTGGGCAAATGTTAAAGTGATTTTCCTGGACTGAAAATCAAGCTCACAAACACACTCTGCAAGTCAGTGTGTTGCAAATACATGAAAAAAGAAAGCATGCACATGTAAACAAACCAGCCAGAGGCACGGTAAAAGAAATCAAACTGAAACATAACCCTTTTTTCATAGTAAGTCTGCACTGGTGCATGCATGCTGCATGGCAGCTGTCTCACGTGACTGAGTTTAACATGTATGTGCATCCTGTTCCCTCTATAGAATGAAGTGCTGGGTGATTCCTCAGACTTTGGTTTCAGTTATGATTTTCTCTCCCAAAGATTTTGAAAACAACTTTGTTTGGACCTAAGTTGGGCTACATGTCAGTCACGGATAACGCACGTGATCTAGGCTTTGAAGGAGGCATACTCCGTTTCCTCCATGTCCGTGGTATAAGATGCAAAAAACGTAGCCTAGTGAATGATGGTAATGCAGCATACAGCGACCCACATCAGGTAGAAAAGTGCACATTTGTTTCCAGTTATGAAATATGTCATTAACTCTGAACGCTGAATTAAAGCCAAGAAACTTTCCGAGCCATAAACAGCACCCAACACGGCTGCCTTTGAGAAGTTTTAAACAGAGCTCCACCACAATGATGGAAACTTGAAGCTGGGTTATATCATACCGTTCACGGTAATACTGGTATAATTTTGGGCAACGATAGAAAAATGAAATATCGCAATAGACTATGGGTAAAACGCGCATGCGCAGTGCCTTTGTTTTCATACGCACACGTCGGAAAAAGCATTGCGGCGAAAGCAAATCGTTGAATGAAACGGATGAACCAGAACTGGTTTGTAAAAATGCTGCAACTTCAGTGGTGTGGAACTGGTTTAGCTTTCGTCCATCAGATACAAAGCAAAGCACTATTTTTGGTAGCGCATGCTAGCGGGCCCTCGTTATTAAAGTGTTGTTTGGAAAATACGGCACACTTAAAATCAATCCTTTGATTTTTCTGAAAGTCGACAGTGCCCCTTATAATCCCGTGTGCCTTATGAATTCTGGTTGTGTTTACTGACCTCGAAATGATTTTATGTAAACGGCGCTTCAAAACCTGTCAAATGTTTTAGTACGACTTTGCTGAGCTACGAACCCGCACTGCTTGATGGATTGTTGGAGCATTACAGCTAACGTAGTCAGGAGCCTGGCGGAGTGATACGTACTGTGCTTCAACATAATATTACCGTATCGTGTGTGTATGACCTCTTTTTAAGTTTTGTGGATATTACACATGGTTATGCTGAGGATATGTCGGCCAATTTCCACTGGAAATGCCTTTTGGTTAAACTGTCAGCGAGGAATTTGCATTTGCACTGTTAATTTTTTATATAACTTTAATTCACATTAAACAGCTGCTTGTTTAAGTGAAAATACATTGATGTTTTTTTTTTGCACTAATAAAGTTTTGGAGTTGTAAAGTATTTTGTCTAGTGTCAGTTATATCGTTATTGCAAATTTTCAAATGTATATCGTGATAAATATTTTTGGACGTATCGCCCTGCTCTACTTGAAGCACCATGTTGCTGTTCAGCACATGAGGATTCCCATACCTGCTGCTCTGTTAATAGTTCGACACTACCATCTATGGCACTATGACAACACAGAAGCAGCATGAAAGATCGACTGCTCTTAGATAGTTGGCTTATAGGTGCTGCAGAGAGCCTGTCATAGTAGGAATCAATCTAGATGACAGCCCTCTTTTGTCTTCCATAACTTGCATACCAATTTCTCCTCGCTTCTTCTTTTTTTACATTATCTATTCTTTTTTGGAGTCTTTGAGTAGTTGTGTCTAATAACAGTCATTTCAAGATTTAACAATATAGTCATGAATTTTATTTTATCATAGAGCAGCCCTGGCTGTGTGTTTGAATGTCTGACCTCCAGAGGAGAGAAGTCATGGTTAACCAGGAAAGCCAGGCCACCAACAGGGACGACCAGGAACTCCACTCTGAACGTGTCATGGTTTCCATCATAAGTTGCCTTGAACTTCATGTAGATCAGGTACACAGTGGCGTATGAACATCCGATGTAGATGATCTGAAATATAAATGGGAAAGCATTAAGACTCTCGTGACCTAATGGCCTGAGGTACTTGCAGTTGTGCAGCATGGACACCTCGTACAAGCCTACCACAAATTATTTGGCAGCTGTATCGTTTAGCAAACACTGACATGTTGGGCCTGGTGTACCGGTTACGCCCACACTGTGTTCATTGCTTGGATGGAAAATGCTGCAGGATGTGATGATGAGAAGGGGGCAGGATCTTACCTTCATGGTGGTGTTGTAGAGAGAGATGAACGATGTGAGCAGGTCAAGGTATCGAGTGGTGAACACCAAGGCAAACAAGATCTGACTCTTTCCCGAAATACCTGTGAAAGACAGCACAAAGTATTTTAAACTTAACATTATAATGTTTTACTCCCTATTATATGGTTAGTATAGGAGCAGAGGATATTATATAATTGGAACAAGTATCTGGTATGTTGTCATGTGACAAAACCTGTTTTTTTTTTTTTTTTTTTTTTAAATCATCTGATACTATAAAGGCCAAGAGTTTTTCCACCTCATTCATGCTCAAATAGCTGCACTACTATTACTCACTAATAACAGAAATCTTCCAGTGAGTTGATTTTAAACGTTAAATGCTTGTTTTTGAAGTTGTACATAATCAGAGCTCTGGAAAAAGCCACCAGAGTATTCCCCCATGGAAACACAAATTGTGAAGCTGCTTGGAACAATCTAACGTTGTATGTTCTGCTACTCCCATTAAGTGTGCTCCAACAACATAATTGTTTAAAACTAAACTAAAAACTTGTGTAATTATCTGAGGTTTTGTACTTCCTGATATTCATGTATTGTTTTATTCAATTATGGCTCCTTTATCAAGTTTCATTTGAAAGTTTTATCACCTTTACTGGTCCACTGTTTGTGAGTCATTTCAATTTATTTCTGCTTCTTTAAGTATTGTTAAAGCAGCCACTCCCATTAGGATGTAAAGGGATAAAGGCAATCACTCAGAAGTACTTTGATTTGCAGGAACAAATAAGCCTAAGGCAGAGATGTCTGGGGGGGCAGAACTAGTCCACCAAATGTCCAATCTGGTCTACACACAGACAACTCATGTGAATTATAGATTCAACTTGAATTGAAAAACATGCAATACCAAAAAGTTGATTCTGTTCATCTAAACGTAGTGTTTTCAGTGGGAGAAACGTTTTGTCATTCATCCAAGTGACTTCTTCAGTCTCAGCTGACTGCAGGTTTCCCTAACCTTACAAACACTACATTTGCATATTGACCAAAACTAGCACCACATGAACATAATCGATTTTTTGGGATTTCTTTACCTGGATGATTGAGCATGCATCAAGACACATGCAATAAGACTTTATGTTAGAGTGTGCACTTTAAAAAATGCATTGCTTGCTGTTCATGATCTGTTAATAAATGTCAATTAATTAACAGATGCAATGGCTTACTTGCACTTCTCTACATTAAAAAACACAGGCTATTATGCAACTGCTTTACTTGCTTGCTCAACTTGTAATCAAATTACATTGTTTGTAACCCATTAATGAATTCAACAGTCCTCTAAGGACACCAGGTGATCCAAACCTTGTTAGCACTTCAAAGTCAATTATTCGTTTTGTTCGCCTTTACACTCTCACACACCATTGTGTGGTTTAATCTAGGTATGGCTCCCTTGCAGTGATAGCAACCTAACCTTTGGCCACAGCAATAACAGGAAAAACAAAGTTTCACAGAATGCAGGAATTTACTTTTCCCTCAAAGACCTGCTGGACTTGCAAGCAAAAACATTCACCCAGTCACCGACTTTGCATGTGCAGACTCGGGAGCACTCGATGCTGCCACGTCAGAGAGGTCATACCAGGCTGTAGTAAAGCAAGTCACAGGAACAGTAAGGCTGAAACGTGGAACTAGCTTAGTGTCAATCAGGTGAAATGACGAAGCCAAACTATCAAGTACTGTGGCCCTCAGGTCCCCCATCTAACGCTAGTTTGGGGCCAAATGGACTGTCAAGACAAGCTAGTAGCACAACTGATGACAGAACCACATAACAAGTTTCAGGGTCCTATTCTTAAAAGGCACAGTGACAGCCGCGGGAGTGGTTGTCATTACTTGATGACAAAACATACCGCTTGAAATGGACAGGACTACTAGCCAGCTAGCTAACATTAGCCAAAAGCTGGCTAATGAGTTCCAACTAACTACAGATAAGTTCCACGGTGGACAGCTTTCACTTCTCCTCAAACTGCTAATTACACGAGAGGACACATGCTGTGCCTACTAAGGTTCGCTTAAACTCTTAAGTTAAAGACTTTGGCTACTCACCGGCACAAGACCTGGTTTTCCATATTTTTAGCAGCAGGATGATGATAGCTGCTAAGTGGGAGAGGTCGCCGGTTAGCCTGAAAATATTCATGTTTGCAGGAACGCGGCAAGTAGCAGGGCGATTCTAGATTCTCTGAAGAACTCTGCCTGTCTCCGGCAACGGTTTTTTTTTTTTCCTATCCGACAGCGCTGAATGACACTGTGATGTTAGAATAAACGGTTTCTGGGTCCAGAAGATGGGAAAATGGCGAGTCAAGCGCGACGTGGCTTGGGGACGTGGCCAAGACCGCAGTATCCAATGCAAGACGGGAAACTCTCTTGGTCCCAGCCAATCAGGACAGAGCGATTGGTAATTTGCATAAACTATGCTGGAGAAAACGTTGCCTTGAAGTTCTACGAAAAAAGAAAGTAAATACAAGTTTCCATTTTCCCAGTTGCAATGGTCAAGGAAACGAACCAGGAAATCAGCGTCTATCCTTTACTAAGACACGTGTAAATACCGTAATTGTCGGGCTATAAGCCGCTACTTTTTGCACAAGCTTTGAACCCTGCGGCTTTTAGTCAGGTGCGGCTTTTCTATGGATTTTCCATGATTTTTGTGATATCGTAAGACGATTTGTTTTGTTTGTTCCGCTGTTGTACGGCACTACGTTGCCTGGCGGAAGGATCGGGGTTCAAGAGTGGTAGTGATGGGCAGATGAAGCCCCATGAAGCACTGAAGCTTTTCATCCAATTGGTTCACCCCAACGCGAAGCTTCATGAAGCTTCATTTGCTCTAGCAGGACACCTACTGGACGTAAAAATAATAGCTGGCATGAATTTGAAGAGTGTGGCATTTTGCACACAGCCTGTAAATGTCAACAACAAAAGGAGTGTGTAAAACACCTATAGTGTAGTGATGGCAGTATACTGTGTATATTTATGCTGGCAGTATGGAAAATGATTATTTGCGGCAAAGTTCGAACCGCTTCATGAACCAGTCACGTGGTACAGCCGGGCAGCGAGGCTTCGGACGTCATCATTTTCAGCTCCTCCCATAAATGAAGCAAGCCTCGATACGCGCTTCGCGGAA
This sequence comes from Maylandia zebra, assembly GCF_041146795.1. NCBI lineage: Eukaryota > Metazoa > Chordata > Actinopteri > Cichliformes > Cichlidae > Maylandia > Maylandia zebra. Next base: position 4,475,775 of record NC_135174.1, on the reverse strand, counting down.
ACGCCCCCTCCATTACTCGACACACGCTCCGAAGCCTCGATACAGAACGTCCCATCACTAAAGAGTGGTATGTTAGTCACATGTCCGTCCGCCAGGCAACGTAGTGCCATACGAAGTAGCGCGAAAAACAAACTTCAAAGTAGCGCTACGCATTCAGCGGGAGGCGTGGATGACGAGCGGCGATAAACTTGCGAAAAGCAAGTTATGCCCAACTCCACCGGTGGATTCTGACAGCGTGGAAAAGATCCACGATCACCAACGGATTTTGAAGGGCTGGACTGCTGCATGATGGAGAGGAGGACACCGCCACGGCCCTTCTGAGGGTGTTCGACTCTGACACTGACAACGAGGATTTCTTTGGTTTTGAAAGTGACAACGAAGGAGAGAAGCGGAGAGTGGATGACGAAGCCATCCTGAGCCTGTTCGTTTCCGACACTGGAGAAGAGGACTTTGGTGGTTTTAGAGCGCAGGAAGAAGAGAAAGATGGTGAATGACTGACTTTTCTTCTTGTTAAAGCCGTGTCACTGCACCTGAGCCTAAAAGGTAGTCCGAATCTATTTTTCTGGTGTGCTGTAGGTTACTGTTATGTACTACATGTGCAAATATGTACCCATAACTTGTTTTTCAAAATATTAATAAAAGGGGTGTGTCTCCAAACAGCCATCTCTTTCCTGACAATTCCCTTTGTGCATATTCTCTTACATATGATAAGTCAACATTGAAACACCTGCGGCTTTTAGTCAGGTGCGGCTAATGTATGTACAAAACAGGATTTTCCCCTGATTTTAGCTTGTGCGGCTAATATTCAGGTGCGCTTTGTAGTCCGGGAAATACGGTACGTGGAGTTAAATTTTACTTTAATATCCAGTTTCATTCAGGTGGTACTATGTTCATCCTATTTATAGCCTAGTTGTAATTCGTTATATTTTGCATAGTTTAAGATTTTCTGTAACTTGTATTTTTCTTTTTAATCTTCTCATATTTATTGGCTATACCTACTGGAGTCAAATTCCTTGTTTGTTTGCACAAATTTGCCCAAATAAAGATGATTCTGATGTGTAGTTAAATTCTCCTTATAAAACAGAATTTAACTCTACATATTGCTACGACACAGAATAAGTATTTTTTATACATATTGAGAAGAAGGTTTAACTACATTTACACAATTTGGGAGTAAGTTCTCTCCAAACATTAATTCCAGAAACTGAAGAGCTTATTTGCAGATTTTTAGAGGCAATCCTGTTTCGTCTGCAGCAGAGGTTGACTCTCAGGTGGTTCCTGTAATCAGCCATCTGCCCATACTCACGTACCAACTTTAAGCAGTCCTTGCCAAGTCCCCCAAAACTTGTTAGTGAAACATAAACACCCCATTATATGACCCCATATGCTCATTGTGCTTTCGCTGCTCCATTTTGCAAACCCTGACCAACCTTTTAAACAGGTACAACATGAGACTTAATGGCAAGCAGTACGTTGGAGTCTGGTAACAAGCAAGAGCAGAAATGCATTTCTTAAATATACATCAAATCAAAGATAATCCTTAAAATATTCAAGTAATGCCTACTTGCCAATCTTTGAAATATGTATAAAACCTTTGAGACCACAAGAGCAAATAAATAAAAAAAAAAAAAAACCCACAGAGATCTATTAAGAGTAGGGGATAATCTGATAGCTGGACTAAGTTTGAATCTGCTGTTTGGAAGCAGTGCATACATTTATAGTTCTCACAGAAGACTAGGCTTGGGATACACTAGTATTGAATTTGTTGAAGGTACAGATTGTCAAATTTCTTTGAGGCAAATATTATCTTACAGGAACGTCACTGCAGCATGACAAAAATAAAATTAAGCCAAGAAATGCTCAAAAGTGTATTTTATTTAGAACAAACACTTAGACTGCATTATGTGTGGCACATTTCCCCCCCCCCAAAAAAATTCATTCTGCACCATTATTTGAGCAGCATAGATTCAGGCCATAACATTGAGAGACAAAGTTTAATTCATAAACAGCCATAAATGCAGGGCTTGCTGCTACAGCATTGCTTGGAATAGTAAAACCAGTAGTTTACAAGTCAATGCGGTAACTAAGGCCTTGTCCATTTATATCATAGTTACATCTACTAGCACCAACAGGTATTTTATATCAAGAATTAAAGATTTAGATGTTATTGTCAAAGAATAAAGCTTTAATCTATTTTCATTAAAAAAAGAAAAAGAAAGAAAGAAAAGAACTAGCTTTGAACAGTCTACAATATTCTTTTTGTGGTCATTGAAGCTGGAATTCCATGGGCTCACTTTAAAAGTTCTGCTTCAAGTTATTGTAAAATTATAATGAACTGGCTACAAAATGGGTGTTTAAATGCCTTTCTTTCACTTGCACCATCTTCACTGTCTGATATTGGGTAGAAAATTTGTTGGGAAAAATAAGGGTCCAGTTAAACACCATCTCAAGAGGGTCCTCTGCATCAATACAGAATGATACTTCCAGTGAGCACAGGTAACGACAAAAAAAAAATCTCATGTTTTGTTGGTTGTGTAAGAGTTATGACATCAGAGTCCATTAGTGGCATTTTCTTATAGGCCAAATGCCTTCCAGATTTTTGGGTAGAGGTCTCACTAAACAAGATGGCTGGTGAACATTGAAACTATGTTACCTGAGCTTCACACCCGACTCGCCACTTCTAAAAAAGTCAAACACTGCGATTCAAGAATGCTCATGAAAATATAACTACATACTCTGTGCTTGTAGTACTCATGGAGCAGCCACTTGATCATCTGAGGACTTTAGAACAAAAACTGCATCATCAAGAAGGTAGTAATCTCTTGCTATGTCCCCTTCGCAGAGGTATGGCAATCGGGTGAAGGACTCCACCTCAAACCCCACCTTTCGGAAAACCTCATTTGTAAGACTGTTTACTTGCTCCTCCCAAGTCTTGCCTTGAATTTTTATGTATTCCCTGGGACGCTCCCATCTCCCTCCTGGGGAAGAGAGACAAAAAGAGGCTGCTTTATCTGGACAGAAAATGGTTACAGAGCATAACATACAAGCAGCATTTATTTTCAACTGACCGATTTCTAGCCAAGGTTGGAAAGGAATCACAGCAGCCACGATGAGTCTTCCCGTCCCTGGAACCAGTGATTGTCGGATGTCCTTCAGGAGATGCAGGGGATCGTCGCAGCGGTCGAGAAGGTTCAAACAGCTGATCACGTCATACTTAAAGCCTGTCTCCTGCCACGCATCTATACCCAGCAGTCTGATATCAACAGGAATTTAGCAGGAGAAATAAGCATTCAGTTACAAGAGATCATCCAATTCAATTCAATCTTTATTGGCAGACTTCATGTCCATAAAAACAAGACAAAACACACCCCCCCCCCCCCCCCCCCAAACACAAGGTATAAACCATTAATATATATATATATATATATATATATATATATATATATATATATATATATATATATATATATATATATATATATATATATGCATGCATTTGTAAAAATACAAAACCATAATATACATAAAACACAATTACTTAAAATAAATCAATAAATACACAAACACTTTAACCAGTGCTTTCTCAGACTGGAGTAACGGGAACCACTCACTGTTGGATCTGTAAGTGCTAAAATTATACTGTTACTCGAACAATCCAGTCGTTCTCTAAAATTGAACATTAGCTTTCTTAAAAGTGCTTTAAAAGTCCAAACACCCACAGCTACAAACATCTGGCTGGCAGGTATTTCACCTTTTTATGAACTTCAAGAGTTTTTTGTGCCAGTTTAAACAAAGGGAAATTTAGCTGTTTATCCTGCTTGGTTCTACATATCAAAACAGCACTTTTAGCAGCATTGTACTCAATGTCATATTGCACACCATATTCAGTACAGACATTAAGAAGATCCTGTAACCCAGCACTGCTTGGACTAAAAACAACCAGGTCATCTGCATACATAAGATAATTTATCAATGTTTTACCTAATATACACCCAGTGTTACAGGCTCTCAGCTGTATGGACAAATCATCAACATACAAATTAAATAAAATTGGAGACAAAATCCCACCCCGTCTAACACCATTGCTGACACCAAAGGGGGCAGAAATACTGCTTCCCCATTTAACCTGCATGTTCTGATGAGCGTACCAGTAGGAGAGAATCCTCACGATATACTGAGGAACTCCCCGTCTCTTCATTTTATCAAAAAGTTTTCTGTGGTTCACTCGATCAAAAGGCTTAGAGGCATCAATGAAACACATGAGGACAGATGAATTTTTAGCCCTATACAAACTAACCATTTCCTTGAGTGCATATATGCACATGTCAGTGCTGTGCTTTGGTTTGAAGCCAAACTGATTATCCAGAGAAGAGATGAACACACTAACTCTGTCAAACAAGATTCTTTCTAACACCTTAGATAAAATACTGGCTAGTGCAATTGGCCTGTAATTATCCAAACAGCTCACTTTTGCAGCTTTGTCCTTCATAACTGGTACCAGTAAAATACACAGCATTGAGTCTGGTAATATGCCATGAATCATAAACCCAGTGAAACAGAGTGCTACATGTTTTAAATGTTCTGCAGTGATGTGATCCAAACCAGAGGATTTATCATCAGACAACCTATGAATGGCTTCATATACTTCATGTGTCCTTACACTTATTGTGTCATTACTCATGTCAAAATTGTCCTCATATGGATCACTTTTTATACAGTTAAACAATGCACTGTAATGCTGTCTCCATAATGCTGCAATGTTATCTGCCCCAGAAACACCTTCAACAGTTGATGGTAGAGATGGTTTACAGTTATTAAGAGCTTTCACCTCTTTCCAAAAATCTGCCATATTATTACACAGCATTTTCCTGGCCAAAGAATCTGCTCTCAGCATTTGCTCATTTTTAGTTATAAAGCGAACAGCGTACTTATATCTGGCATTCGCACATTTTTTCTGTTCAAATTCTGGGCCTTGTTTAGGTCTTCCAGCCATGGCCCAACATTTATAAGCTATGCGAGCTTCATCATGGTACATGGATACATGTTCTTTCCAGCCAGGTCTGATGTTAGGTTTCTTATGCTTATATTGTTTATCAAGCAGTGTACCACTTTTATACAGAGCAGTCACTATATCATCATACATTGAGCAGAGTAAATGTTTATGCAGAGCTTTCTTACAGTTGACATCTTTGCACAAAATAGCTTCTTTGGGCAAAGAAATGTTGTTCAGATGTATATCGGTATTACTATGATAAGCTAAGAAATCATCTTCACTACATGCTGACCAGTCTAATTTTACACTGGTAGCAATATTAGCAATATTGTTTCCAGTTGTTGCTGGCATTTGTTCCAAATTCACAGTAAAACCAAAAGGTATATGATCTGACACAGTTACCTCATACCTAATAGTCATGTTTGCTAAAGCTGCATGTCCATCAGCTGTACAGATACAGTGGTCCAGCCATGATGTACTATGCCAGGCTTCACTTATGTATAGCCATCTGCAGGCAGTAACACTTTGGTAGACAAGATAAGATTATTAACTTGACAAAAGTGAGTTAAGTGTTTAGCAAACTGAGAACTGCTGTCTGTGAGATCAGCATTAAAATCACCCAAAACATATATGCTGTAAGTATCGTTGTCTTGAATAAATGCATTAATAAAAGCCAGCCTACTGAGGTATTCTTGCTCATTTTGACAAGATTCATAGGGAGTATAAATATTAAGAATGATAAAACTACTATTGTATACCAATACACCAGTCTACATCCAGTCTAATGGGCTTTATCACAGGGTCTATTTTTTTTGTCCCAAAGCACAGCAACCCCTCCAGGTATTCTGCCTCTGACTATGGCTGTGCTGAGATCAGTTGTTGATTCCCCCACTCCCAAAAAACTTGCATTTAGACAGTTAAGTTTTCCCAGGTCCTGTTTGGACAACCATGTCTCCTGCAAGCATAAAATGTCACATTCTGCAAGCAGACTGTCCACAACAATCCGTCGAGCTTTGTCCCCTGCACTCGGTCCCAAACGTAGACCACGACAGTTGTATGATAATATCCTAATAGACATCTTCATGTTAATACGTTGGTATCGCAGTTATCTCCCCTGCTGGATCCACTGAGCTTGGCACAACCGTACCGGGCTTACGAGGTTCATAAAAACGCCGGACCAGAGCCCCTTCAGGCCAGAGTTCAGGATTGTACATTTCACCTACATCATTACGTTCAGCAGTAACCTTGAAAGAGCCGAACCTGCTACGTTTAGTAGCAATTTTTTGACAGGTCACATCTCTTTTGAGTTTCTCTCTCAAATACAGAGCAAGAGTTTCTGCATCTACATCCAGGGCAAATTTAGTGGCAAACACGCTCACCAATTTAGTTTGCACAGTTCTGATTGTACTCACAGCTCCAGTGCCGATAATCGATACAGGTCCAGGCCTCTTATTGTGTCCAGTGGTAGCAGCATGCATTCCTGAACCCGAATTAACCTTCTCCAGCTTGAGACGAGGCTTGCCATTTTTCACAACTTTACTCCATTGTGGGGAGCATGTAGAAAGCACTGTCTCAACGGGATCCTCCGTTGTTGCTGTAGTTTCCATATTACGACCTGAGGCTGTCGTCGGAGCCCGATCTTGACCACATAGCAACATCTCCGGGCAAAATGCTGACACTGTGCTTGTCCCAGTCCTTGAAGCAGCCAAAGCTCTGGCTTCCTGCCTTTCACGCGGGCCGCCTTTACTTCGACTCCCCCACCGCTCCTCTGCGTGTTTCCCCAGGGGAAAGTGGGAAGCGGTCCCCGACCCCTGAGCATTCAGCGTAACAGGCTCAGCCGGTACCTCAGGCCGACACTCAAGAGCAGTCACACGTTGGTCGACCTCCACAGCATTGGTCATAACTTGCTCGCAGACATCCGCCTGTAGTTTAACTACATGTTTTAAAGCACCCACCTCAGCACACAGCTGGTCCATTCGCCGTAGTAGACAACACACATCCATGCTGGAGTATGTAACAGGCGGCAAATCATCCAGGTGATGAGATACAAATCTTGGGATATTCTCCCCACACTCATTCAGCACTTTAAGACAGAGTTTAATATTGTTGGCGTCTTTATGCTGTCCTTTATATCCAACGCACCGCTGTGAGGTAGTGGGGCAGAGCTCAAACAAAACTTTCTTGGAGGCTTCAATCCCCTCGGATTCAAATGTGTTCGTGGCCAACAACACAATTTCATCCTGACTTAAAGTTTTGATTTTTACAGCAAGGAAATTAAGTAGTTCATCCTCTACAATTACCCTTCCATCAGTTGTTTTATATATCTCTGGTTTTAATCGTGACCGTTTGAAAGTCGGAGCTACGTCTGCACCACCACCTGCTACATCCGCCATCCAAGATCACCCAGAACTTTCATTTAGTTTAACAAAACAAAAATCCCACACTTACTTGAATTTCTTCTTGCGGAGACGCCTTTTCATGGTCAATGACACTTCAGTTACATAGACCTCCGTGAAATGTGGTGCCATCACCTTTGTAACACCACCATCCCCCGCGCCGAGGTCCAATAGTCTGTCAGCCACCCAGTCTGGCTCGATCCGCATAAGCTGCTGGAACTGGTTCTTGGAAAACACGAACATAGAGCCGCGACCCAGAAACCTAAGAGGGAGCGCAAGTCAGGCAAAGATGGACTACAGGTGAAAGGAAGACTAGTGTGTAAAGAACTCACCCATTAATGGAGGTACGCGATACCAGCGGGCTGAGGACAGTTGAGACGAGAGAATAATAGATTTGGGTGAAGAGATACGTAGACTTCTCTTCACTCTGTTCCACAAAAGCCCTGGTGTCCGCATCCAGCTGGTTTTGGATAAACAGTGGCTGCAGTGATTCTTCCAGTTGGTCAGGGTTGCACCTGTACCACTAAACAAGTTTTAGAGAAAATATGAAATAATAAGGCACAGCTGAAAAGTACAGAAAACATACAGTTGCTGAATACAATCAAGTGAGCATTGAGGATAAGTCACAGTCATACACATTCTGAGTTCTCATTCAACACCAACCCTGCTGAGTGAACATGCTAACCTTGCTTTGGGCTGATTTGCTGGAGATCTTGTTGTTCCAGTAGTGTTACACTACATTTTATTTGCAAGATGTGCAGTAAGTGGGGGGTGTGTGCATGTTAAATGAAGGAACATGTTCTGCTTCAGAACACATTGTTCATTACAGTAAGATTATTATCAACAGTCAGTTTTTTTCCTTTCAAGCACCACAACCATATTATTCGCCCTGTTTATAATTGCGCAACACTTACAAGTCATCCACCGATACAACCCCGGTGTTGTGCCAAGTGATTTCTGATGTTTTCAATGTATACTTTATACATTTGCCTATACTGGTGAATATGCTGGGCATAACAAGATTTATGAAGAAGTTGTATATAAAATGAAGAAATGACCTGTTTTGCAAGTATATTTATGACTGTGTTAGTGCACCTACATTTTAAATCAATGCAGTTCATATGTTTATAAAACTGTTGTATGTGTTGAAATAGCCAGATCTCCCTTTACAAAACAAAAACAGACATTTTTGATGTCAGTGACACTTGAGCTGATACATAAGCGCTATATATAAAAGTCACTTTGCCAAAAACGCACATATGTCTACATTGTGACAGGAATGTAGTTCGTGGCTCAAAATTACCCTGTCATACCCACGAGAAACTTCCTTGACATCCTGTTCACATATTATAGATCAGCAGCTTAAATACAGGCAATAATCTTTGGGCTGGAAATCACTTTGGCAAACGATCACTTTTTAGTCCAACATCTGCACAATTGATTCCAACTTTTCAGTATTTCACAAAGCCTCGTTTTACCCTTTACAGAACCCCCGCAGTCGTGACAAGGACCATTCGCAGGTAACCTACCTTTGTAACGTCTATCGTATCCAGGTCGCTCAGCATGTTCACCAGGAGAGAGCGGACAACCGGATTTCGGATGTACTTCCCGGTCCACATCCTCTTGATTGAGAGCAGAAAGGCGACGTAACCTACGACCCACCCTACAAAGAGCAACTTCCTCAGCTGCAGAGGACACATAATGAATAAAGTCTTGAGCAGAAGAGATGACAGAAACCGAGAGAGAAGAGGCAAAGTGGCCAGAGTGCCGCGGTTAATATTAGATGGTGTTAAAGAGGCGAACAGCAGCCACTTGCAAAGCAGCACGCAGAGGCATGTGTCCGGTTACACGACGGCAAACTAACCTGCGGGGGCAAGCGGAGGATTCAACAAGGCCTGTTACCATGTACTTAATCCCACTGTCAGCTTATTACATTTAACTCAGTGCCATCTAAGTCAATGCTTTGTCTTCTTTTGGCTTTATTGGAGGCGTTTAAACCGCTTATGCGCGCTTTACCGCCACCCTATGCTTAGGCGTGTCCATTAGACGTGCCAAACCTAAAAAACCCGTTTCCAGCACCTATCACCTCATTATTTAAAACTCAGCATTTATTTAACGCGCCCGTGAATCATTTCCTGCAATATGTAAACGTTTTCCAGTAGTTTCCTCCCCAAACCACGGCTACATGACATCACCTGTTAGTGAAGTTCAATTTTTAAGCTTTGAGCCAGTGTTCGCTGTAGTCTTGGCACTGTGCAGCCAGGCGTGATGGAAGGTTTGATCTGACCGAGAAACAAGAGCATGCTCACTTGCTAACAAATGGCTGACCAATGAACAAACCCTGGATATGCTTCTGTACTATAAGACTAGAAATGTGTAAATGCACTGCATTTTATTCAACAGCCTGGAAGTAGAAACCAGTCTCAAATGGGAATGTTTAAAGAGGTCAGAGCAAGGGAACGCGGGGCCAGTTTTCCACAGACTCCTGGTATCCTGCAGTCTTTTGACAGAGTCACCCTCCGCCCATAAACAGGAGCATGTTTATGGTCTGATATAAAGGCTGTTCGACTCTAGGAATGTTTCCTCTAGAAATCTAGCAAGGTCTAAAAAAATATAAATAAATAAATAAATTATTTTTGTCGGTTACTTTCACCAATGAGCAAATATGTGAATTTTTCCAACCAAGCTAGCAGGCATCTAAATAGTACACAATTTTGTCCAAATACAGTTACTTCTGGATCAAAATCAAATGCACAACAACACAGTGGCTATTTCTGTCTTTTTTTAGTTGGCATTGATTATACGAAATATGAAGACAATGCAATGTTGCAAGGCCTCAGTTTCAGATAAGACTGCAAAAGCAAAATGGGGCACTGAAAGAATCTAAAGCAATATGGGACAATTAAATTTTTTAGAATTAAAACTTTAATGCCAACAATTCATCCACTGAACTAAAATGAGTCTCACGTTCCCTCTTGTGGCGTCTCAAACTCTATTAGAGTTTCAGCAATATACAATACACGAGAAGTCTTGCTGTGGGTAACAGACAGCCGTGGAGAAACTTTGATTAACTGATTGAATCAACTTGGGCATCATGTCATAATTCATAAAATATGTGCAAAAAAATTTCTGCAAGAAAACACTCTTCACCAGATTACCTCTAAAATGCTAACGATGTAAAAAAAATTTTTTGGGTCATTTAGCATCAGTTTGTCATTCTTCTGCAGTGGCTCAAAGTTGTGAGAAGCTTTACTTTAATTTCATTTGTCTTGCTGAGAGAAGCATCTCACAGAATTCTGTATAAAAGTCTGTCTAGACATTGTTTGAATGAGTTTTTCTTACTTTAGGTTTCAAATAATTGAAACACAACTGCACTATGTCCTGTTTTGCTGCTCAGGAGAACTTTTCATGCTTTGCATGGTTAGAACAGCCAGCAAGATGAGTCACATTCCTCAAATCAGTCTGCATGGTTCCCAGTGACTGACCTTGGAAATAAAGAGTTTATGTTCATCTCTAGCCTGTTTCTTTCCCAAAGGGAATACTGCATGATAATCCTAACAAGGCCGTGCACACAAAAACAAACTCCACTAAGAATAGTTCAAATAGTGACATTGTGAAAGATATCCCAGATGAATTCACTCAGGGCTTTTAAAAACAAAGCTCAAAAGCAACCTTTTTGAATTTGATCTTCAAATGTCTCCTTTCCAAAGCTAAAAACTGCTGGAAGCTGTCACTCATTTACATTTATATCGTTTAGATAAAAAACGAAAATCTTATAAATAAAAATGTAACTAGAACCCAAGAGAAGTAGCAGTGGAAGCCTTCTTTGTTGTGAAAAAATGTTACATTTTAATTTTTATTAAAGACTATATTCTATATAACATTAAAGTATAGTACAATGTCACACTTAAATTAACAGAAAGGGAAGTGTGCACACCTTTCCTCGACATAGACAAACGCAACCAACAGGCTCTCTGGGAGACATTTCTACAGCAGTGAATGCCAAGGAATTACACGGACTTTGAAAACGCAGCATGTGTTACATACCCCGACGGCGCGCGAAGAGATGAGGCGTTACCTGCACCTACAGAAGTAAATGAATCTCAAAGTCTACTACTACAGCTATTTATTTCCGGGGCTAATGAGCAGAGAAAAAGTGGGCGTGGTTGACCGAACCTGTTGTCTGAAGACCACTTGATGCCTTTGACTTCTTATGTGATAATTTTTCTCGTCTTATTTTGACCTTATGCTTTATAACTTTCTAGCTCCTCTTTTCATCTCACAATTTGCCATTCTATCTTCTCATCTGCATGTTTTGTCTCATCACTTAGATTTTCCCCTCATAATTTTAAACAATTTGTCATACCTTCATTTTCTTTTCAGTTTTTCAAAACTCTCACCATTTACCTTTGTGATTTCATAATGATAGTTTTATTTTTAAAAACGCTGATCATTTTAGCTGATCCTTTTAACATGCAAGTCAAATCATGATAATTTCTATAAATCATGACTAACTTTTTTGGTTTTTAACATTTCTGGATTTGGTTTTTCTTTTTAATGGCCGAAATGGACTTTTATACAAGACTGTAAACGCGAGGTAACAGAAAATCGCGCTGCCTTGGATTTGACTAGGAGTAATGTTAGTAGCAGTGTTTCATCAGCAGATGTCGCTACTACATCACTGCTCTGCTAGCTCTCGCTCACTCTTCTCACCAGCAGGGTCCACTGAGGGAAATAAGCTTCTAACAAGACTTACTTAATACTGACTAAAAATGGTCTGAGGATTTAACTCACACTGCCATCACACAAACAGTCAAATTTAAATTCGTCAAGAAAAACAAAACAAACAAAAACAACTATGGCTAAAATAAGCAATTAAAGTATATAAATGGGGGAAATGGCTCCTTAGTAGCGAGAACTTTGCTTTGAAATAATAGTAATAATATTTAGTTTTCATAATTATTAATAAAAAACAACTTTTGTTTCAATATGATGGTCATACAGTAGGCTGGTTACTCACCTCCGTTAAGTTAACCAAACCGAAGAAGGACGCTAGATCGAGTTGTGTAATTTTCCCTTCATAATAAAATCATATAGAAGTGGAAGTCAGACAATCCAAGGGTTATTGCTCAGTGGCGTCAGAAACTGACGTTGAATTTTCCGGTCCGAACATAACTCTGTGCCATCTGATATTGAAAACAAGCAAAAAACAAAGGAAGTTTGACAAGCAAGAATCCAAGACTTGTTGCGCAACTTTACTTTGAAAGTTTCTACCAGAAGTTGTGTCAGTGTTCGCGGGTCTCTTAACGCTGTAAGTCCGTCTCGCGCTACCCTGAGCGCTCTTCTTGCTCGGTTGTGAGCTATCCTATTACACCGCCGTAGTTGAGCAGGTGAGAACCTTTTCCCTTCTTTAAACCTGTTCATTGTGAACAGACTAAAAAGAGACGGACTCGGTTAATAGAAATACGACAGGATTATAGTAGGAAGGACAGTAGTTGGGACACCTTGATAGTTGAGATTGGTAACTTGGCGAACTAGATTTGAACGATGAGAGCAGACGGCAGTCCCAATGAAATGCGTTCACAAGTCGCATGATCATGTTTTTTTCACTTACAGGCAAACAGCTGAAAATGTACGATAACTTTGAACGAGCTATTGGCGTTTTCCAGTAAATTTCCCTGGTCGGCAAGGACCTTGTTTTCATAAATCACCAACTTTCAGGGCTTTTTCCATCCATCTGTGCTTCACGGTGGTGGAAGAGGGTGTTATAGATTTGTGATGTTGATGAGATGCCGATGTTTTGATTTCATAAAGTTCTCAGTTTTTTGTATATTGCATTCGTCCGTTTGCTGCAGTGGGATGTAAATGAAATTGTCCCAGTGAAGAATAGAGGTTTGGTCTGCTTGCTATTGAGCTGAATATTGCAGAGAAAATTAGGTCTACAACATATACATGTAGTATATTAGACTATATTAGACTGAAGAATTTCTCGTACAGTGTAGTGCAACTCAAGGATTTGTCACTTATCACTTTGGTCATCCACGATCAACTACAGTGTAACCCTACTGAAGTAAGCTCTCTATCCACTTTAGGCCAACATGCCAATTTTGACTTTCTTGTTTACATTCTGCATTGCTCATGTTAGTGATGGGCTGTGCAGTTGTTTCTGCGTGTAGAGGTGCATGGCTAGTTTTAAACCATGTGCATTGGCATCTATTGCTGGGCTACCCTGCTGCATCATCACCTAGAAGTCTGCAGCAGAATAGCTGAACTAGGTGGACATCGTGCCTGCAGAGCACTATTTCATCCAAGACAGCCTCCTCCAGACTCAGATTGTTTTGTTTTGCATACAGACAGAATCTAATTGGACACTGTTTGACTCTGTGAAAAACCCTGTTTAATCTGCCTCAGTGGTAAGTGTAGAAACCCAGGGAGGCTGTCTCTATGTTTCCCTGAGATCAATTGTATGGTCACTTTGTGTCCCCCTAGTCTGCACTTGCTAACCCGCACATCTGTGATTTTGAACAAATTGGTTCTGAAGTGGCTCTGCCTGCTGCTTTTTCTCAGAGAGAAAAACACAACTTTTTCTCCCAATAACGTAAGCTGGCAGAATGCCTGGCATTGCTTCACTGAAAAGATGCTTCCTCTTAAAGGTCAGGGGGATGTTATCAGTGAACGGAGACCATGTTGCTGCACGGGAAGAGTTGGAGATTAGTTGCACACTCCAGAGGGACCTGGCTTCCTGGATCAAAGAAAACAAACAAATGCTGGGTCAAGTTTAAGTCACTTGCTTATTCTTGACTGTATTTAACTACTGAAAATTTGCTTATTGATTTCTTGGAAGGGATTGCATTTTATTTGCCTGTTGAATTAGACAACTTTCTTCAATTAGAGCTTGATAATTGTTTTATATTAAAGGATATCAAATAATGGTGCCATTGTTTATTAGGTTTCACAAAATGCTTACTAACTTATCATGATACCTGTATAAGCTGAGCACTTTTAGCGCTTTTTTAAGTTTTCATTGATGTTTATCTGTTGTGCCACATCACTGGACTTTTATAGTCTCCAAAGAGGTAAATACATTTTCACACAAGTCATAATATTTCAACTAAGGGAAAAAAAAATCCATCAGCTAGATTTCCCAGAGACCATGAATTCTCTCTTGATGTGATGAGCAGTTGGAAAAGGAGGACAATATTACTGATGCTGTTTGAGGGCAGCTCAGATTGTATCGTTCAGATCAGAATTTCTATAGAGACAGGAGAGGAAAGGGCTTGGAGAAAAGTAAGTGTTGGTAGGTTCTCATGCTAAATTGGGAAAATATGTTGCTTTAACTCATTTCCAGCTACCTGTTCTACTCATCCTTGTATTACTGGCTATTTGGGGTGAATAGCTGTGGTTTTCCAGTTTTACCTAATTCACGCATGTAATGAAAGGCAAAACTTTAAGCATGACTCAAAAGATTCCTATGCATCACCTTGCCTTGGACTGGTTTACTGTGGAGTTCATCACCCCCTACAAGGTTTGCCAAGCCCTCCACCTACAATAACCTACATCTCCAACAAGCCTTTAACAAACCTACAGCAGCCTCCAGCTACAGCAAGCCCTCCCATGACCTAGGCTCCTTGCTTGGTAAGGTGTTTCAGGCACGTTGAACTGGGAGGAGACCCTGAGGTTGAACTGGGAGGAGACCCTGAGGTAGACCTGGTTAGACTGGAAAAGATTATGTCTCTCAGCTAGCATGGCCCCATAGAAGCTGGAGCAGGTACCTGGGAGAGAGAAGTCTGGGCTTCTCTGCTCAGAATGCTGCACCTACAACCTGGAAATAGATAATAGGTGGAAAACGAAAACATGGATATAACTCCGGTGTAGACACTGCTTGACTTTGACAGTCTGTTTAGATGTAATGCATACTCTGTGGCACTACCGTAAACATCTGTGTTATAAAACATCCATGATACGAGTCTGCTCATCCTCTTCTTCAGTGGTTCAGTGTCACTGGCTGGGGGAATCGGCCCGACTGCTGATGGTTTCTACAGAACAATGTCAGAAAGCTGTTGATAATTGACCGTTTTTAATATGAAACGGTGCATTTTTTGGGACTGTGTGGTAATGCTCTTTTCACTGGCTGTATTTTTTTTAAAGTTACTGTGAACTCAAAGTGATTTCATTCTGTTCTTTCTTTCCTTTGCTTCTACTTGGCAGTGTCATGGCAGGTTGGGTTGCAGCTGCTTCCAGTTTGTCAAAAACAGACTGTGAACATTATGCTCAGTCCTGCGAGCAAGTAAAACTGCTACAGAGCTTACTGTAACTTCAAATCAAGGTCATCATCAGGAAGCCAAACAGCGATCAGAGATAATGGAAATAAACATTAGTGACAAGAGGAAGAAGACGTCCTTGACCACCTCACCTGATGCGCTGTTCCCTCTAGATGCTGCTCAGTCCTGCATTCACCCGCCTCACCTCATTGCTGGGAATTAGCAGCTACCTGTAGCTGAAAAGACAAGACAAAAAAGCCTTGGCGGCTGCCTGCGATCAGTTTGTGTGTCTGTGGTTAGGTCTGTAATCATGGGAAAAGAACAGGATCTGCTGGTGGCCGTGAAGAGTGGAGATCTCCTGCTGGCTCACAAGCTTCTCTCTAAAGTCAAGTGCAATAAAAGCAGTAAGTATGGAAAGGGTGGGGGATTGCTTTTGTATGACTATTGTGTTTGTTCTTTGCTCAGAGCCTGGGAATATATATTGTTTACACTGTGAAATCCAACTGAGATAGCAATGGCGGAGTTCCTGCCATCAGTGTTGTTGCTTACTAAACCAAGTGGAGTCTCTTTGTGATAATCACAGGATCAAGTTCAGCAGCAGACCACAAAGCGTGGCCCTCCCTCTGGCATTTAGTTTGGGGACAATTTGAAACTAAGTGGATTCAAACTGCGGCACAACACGAGCTAATCTCCTAAATGCAGACCCCAGCAGCTCCTGCCTCTTGCTTTGTGGGGTTTACGGGGCTTTCTTTGAGTCTTATCTGCTTAGATTTGAATTGGCCGACAAGCAAGCTCTCTTTATAGTTGCATTGTTTTAAATGACAGGGTTCTCCCTTATCCACGTCTGGGGAGAGTAGAGGCCAAACAGACTGTGAAGCTGAAGCTGCCTCTGTTCATGGCGTTATCTGCTCTGGGCTTTCATCAGGATGGTTGGCTGTTCAGTGACGAGTGCTGGGAACAAAGCTGTGGCTGTCAGGAAAAAGCCTGTTATACACTTTGCACACTACACAGGCAGCGAGCATTGCTTTGTAGAGAATATTAAAAGTGATATTGTCTGTCTTTGTGCTGGTGTGTATTTCTGTTCATGAAAAACCAGCGACTGTTAGACTGGCTGAGGCAGTGCAGCAGGGGAAAGTGAATGAGTAATGTTCTCTGCTGTTTTCTAAACGACCAGCGAGGGTGGCCTGTAGCAAGTGCTGCATCTGTTATCAAAATGCAGCTTTGGAGCAAAATACAAAACTGTGGATGTTCATTTACATTTTTCTGTTTTTGCTATGAAGTATGAAATGGTTACATACAAGCAGCCCATGTAGGCTAAACTGTTAACCAGTCATTTCAAAGCAGCTACCCTGCAATGCTGAAATCAGTTGCATTTAAATGAACTGCAATTAACTTATTTTAACTGCAAATTCTATGACAATTTAGTATATGGTTAAATTCTGTGATGCCAGCTGTAGATGCTATATCTGTAGATGCTATATATATGTGTATAAATACCACCCTGAGAAAAATTCAAGTGCCCTTTCAACTCAGCTGCCGATTGATGTTTGCCGGCATTAAAAACGACCATGTGCTCGTGGGGGATGATTGAAAATAGTAGATGGGTTTTTTTTTAGCGAAAGGGGTTTGAAAAGTTGCAAAATTAGGTGAAAGTTGCAAAGTTGCTCAAGTTGCCTGCATTGATGAGATGAACATGGGGTTAATTTAGAGAGGAGGGGAGAGCGAGGGTTCACAGAGAGTGAAAGCAAAAAGATGCAAACAGCGGGACAGCTTTTGTCAGCAACATCTCTATTAATATTTTAAAGACAACAGCAGCAATAAAGCAACAGCACACTCCTTTGACTGAATGTGGCAGTCCATGTCGAGGCAACTCTTTCATTTCTTGTATTTAAAAAAAGGTGAAAGCAATCCAGCATTTAAACTGACATCAGAGAAAGAAAGTATTCATGTAATTTTTAGAAACTCCACGTTAAACTACATGTGCAGTTACAAATTTCAAACTGAAGTTGTACATATGTAAAGTGTTAGCTAAAATACTGAATAAGTGTTCAACAAGCAATCTACTCTATATAAGGACACAAAAATATATAAAGAAGACAAACAAATGTATGAATGCATAGAAATATGTATATTAACAGAGGTGTAAATCTATAAAAAGTAGAATTAAATTGATCAAATTAATTACCTTTTTATATCCATGTTAACAGTATGTTTTAATGTGCAATATTTAATTTGGTATATGCTTTTTTTAAGCACAGTTAGGCTTTACAAATGTATTAGTGTCGTGTATTCTTTGCAGCATATCCTCTGGTTTTGTGTAGTGAAAAAAAAATACTCTCATTACTCATTTGCTTGTGTGCTAAGTAAAACTTCAGGCTGTACTAGACCTGATGGGAGAATTTGCACACTTTTATGCTTTCCACCAGCACAATAAGAGCACGAGTGTGATATTGCTGTTCAACAAAGTGTGTATCTGTTGCACCAGTGGACTGAAAATTGTGTTTGCTGGGATCAGGACTCACAATTTAATATCAGTGATGGAGTTGTTTGTCATTTTTGTCAGAGCCTCCACTGTCTGACAGCAGCTACGCAGATCCCTGGAGCAGCAGGGAGCTCTCTGATGTTGACCTGAATTAGCTAACATTTACACAACTGCTTATCGATATGAACAAATCAATCTGAATTCTTAGTGACCTGCTTTGAAACTCCCTATGATAATACTAGATTAGATAGTTGCCATTGGTGCTGGATAGTAAATCAGGGGATCATCAGAGGCACTCAGGTTTCATGCTAAAATACTTAAACATATTGCTATAAACCTTATTAAAATGGTCATTTCTGCTGGAATTCAAGTTTCAAAAAGTTTGACAATTGCTTGGGTGGCTGAAGCTAAGGTGGTAGAGCAGGTCACCTACAAACTGGTTGGTGGTTCGATCCCTGTCTGCTCCAGTCTGCATGGCAAATATCTGTGGGCAAGATAATAACCCCAAGTTGCTCTCTGATGCATCCATCTGAGTATGAATGTGTGTGAATGTTAGATAGAAGAGTGTAGAGAAAAGTGCTTGTGCGAATGGATGTATGAGGCAAGTTGTGTAAAGCGCTTTGATTGCTCAGATAGAGTAGAAAGGCACTATAAAGGAACTTGTTCATTTACCATTGGTGAAATTTGTCACACTGCATACCTAATGCAGTATAATAGATATTCCTCTCCATCATATTAATGATGGAGAGGAATATCTCCAAAATATAGACTTTTGTGGTGCAGTTTGTTGTAAGTCCTTCTCTCCATCTTCTATACTTGTCTGCAGCAGCAAAATATATCTTATCAAGGCTAAAGTTGGATTTATTCCGGTAACCTGGCCAGAGGTGGTTGGATGTCTTCATTATTATGATTATCATTATTATTTTATCATTTATGGTGTTCCTTGTTTTCCCTTTTTAAACATTTGAAACATTTAAAAAAAATTAATTAAAGAAAATTAAATTGTACCCAGTAAATACTGGGTACAATGTGATCTTTTTGACAATCATATTAATTCCCTCTAAAATTATGAGATTATTGTTTTTACCAAATGTAGCAATTCTGAGATATAGTTGGCCATTTTTACTTTATATTTAGACTGTTATTTTCCATCCTTCATCTGACTGTAAGACACAGTAGGAGCTGTGCTGTTCCTGTGTCTCACTTTTACTTCTCCCTGCAGCCTAAAAATGCTTTTGTAAAAGAAATGGATGCAAAGCAGAGAACTGATCATGGGATTGTTCCAAAACACACTGTGATACATCTGGTAGAAACACAGATGGGTGGGTGTGATGAGCTCTGGCGCCTCAATGGAGTCAGATTTCTGTCTAAAAGCAAAGGGACTAAACACTACAGTTTTCAAAATAATGGACCACAACTAAGATGCAACAAGTGTAATTTTTTTCCCCTTTGCACAGATCAAACGAGCCTCAGCTTGTACACAAACTAACGCAACAGCACCTGACATACAGTGAAAGACAAAACAGGGAGAATGGATAAACTGTCTGCTTTTCAGCAAAGAGATAAGTGCTTAGTTTGTAACAGTGCAGGAGGATGTCTCCTCTTCTCTCCTTTTGGTTATTCTTTAGGAGTTTGGCGACCAAAATGGGCACACAGGTACAACTTAAGCTGTGCCTACACTGGAATTAATTTGCTTGTCGTGCATCACTTTGAAGCTGACAGCTAGTTGACCAAACAGTTTGAGTGAGGAGTTTTTCATATTGTGATGCTGTTACACCCTGCCCTCCACACAGACCTCGCTGAAACCTGAATCCTGCTTTAAAGCTGTTCTGTTTACATATCTTTTCAGAGTTAGTTAGCGATACACATACGAGGTAATAATGACCTGGTGCAAATAACACTGAAGCTCAAAACAAGCATCATGTCTTTTAAGTAAGTTGCGACTGAAAAGCAGTGCTGTTTTGAAACAAATTACAGTAATCTGCTGCTAAGGATATTATAATAGCTTTATTGCCTCTGTGAGCTGTGTGTCCCAGCCTCTCAGCCTCAGCTACTGCTATAACTGTTTATTAGTGGGTATTTAACTAGATTCAATTTTTTTAAATTCAAAGATTCATCTCAAAACATTTGTCAAATATGTTAAAAGTCTGAATATGAGCATTACTCTCAGCGTTATCTCTCTCAGTGCTGGGTTTAGGGACCTCTGCCAGTGAGGGCTTGTCCTGAAGGGGATTAGCGATGGCACTGTGGCTGTCTTGATGGATGATGAGCTGAGAAGGGAGGTTTCTTCTCTCGATCAGCCATCTGCTGACTTCAGGTTAGGTGCTCAGTCAATTTAGCTGGAATCACCACAGCCGTTTTCTTTTTGCTTAGCTGTTGCAAGCAAAGTGTATATAGATACACAGAAGGCTGTAGGCTGTGGGTAGCAACTCAGATTCACAGCTTGACCCGTAAAGTCATTTTTATGTGGGTGTTGTTTGCCTCACCCTGGAAATTATTACTAGAGGTTTTTCACAGGCCTCCATGATTATAATGTCTTTCATTGTAACACATGCTTGCTTTTATCTTGACCCTTGGTCCAGCCCACCCTTTTGTCACAAGTACTAAATACAAGGTTATAGTTGGGCAAAGAGCAGCAACACAAAGGCAAAAGAGTATACCGGTACTGTGCTATTGCATGCACTTTTAGATGTGTATATAATATACTGATAGCTCACCCAGCAGATATTATGCCAAAAAAAGTCTGCAAGTTGCAGGATTATGTTAATTAGAGGTTGTTTTTCACTCATTTTTGATTAATTGACCAGCCCTAGTTTAGCTAATAATCTCCAAATATCAGCAATAAATTATACCACCATTATATCTTAGAGTGAAACCTATATTTATATATTTACCCTAGAATATATATATATATATTTATCACCAAGGTGAGGTTGGGTGGATTGTTCTTTGGCAGGCATGTGGTCAAAAATCTCCACACACTGACTATATTGGTATAGACCTGTCACGGGTACATTAATATAGATTTAGACCTTATACATAATAATGAAAAAAAAGATCATTGGTGTAAAATTGAGTTTGTCCAACAGCATGGTTCCGACTTGTTCAGCTCAAGCCAAGATGTTTAAAGAGCCTTCGGTCAACAAGATCTACAGTGGGGCAAAGAAGTATTTAGTCAGCCACCGATTGTGCAAGTTCCCCCAACTAAAATGATGACAGAGGTCAGTAATTTGCACCAGAGGTACACTTCAACTGTGAGAGACAGAATGTGAAAAAAAAATCCATGAATCCACATGGTAGGATTTGTAAAGAATTTATTGGTAAATCAGGGTGGAAAATAAGTATTTGGTCAATAACAAAAATACAACTCAATACTTTGTAACATAACCTTTGTTGGCAATAACAGAGGTCAAACGTTTACTATAGGTCTTTACCAGGTTTGCACACACAGTAGCTGGTATTTTGGCCCATTCCTCCATGCAGATCTTCTCGAGAGCAGTGATGTTTTGGGGCTGTCGCCGAGCAACACGGACTTTCAACTCCCGCCACAGATTTTCTATGGGGTTGAGGTCTGGAGACTGGCTAGGCCACTCCAGGACTTTCAAATGGTTCTTACGGAGCCACTCCTTTGGCGGTGTGTTTTGGATCATTGTCATGTTGGAAGACCCAGCCTCGTTTCATCTTCAAAGTTCTCACTGATGGAAGGAGGTTTTGGCTCAAAATCTCACGATACATGGCCCCATTCATTCTGTCCTTAACACGGATCAGTCGTCCTGTCCCCTTGGCAGAAAAACAGCCCCATAGCATGATGTTTCCACCCCCATGCTTCACAGTAGGTATGGTGTTCTTGGGATGCAACTCAGTATTCTTCTTCCTCCAAACACGACGAGTTGAGTTTATACCAAAAAGTTCTACTTTGGTTTCATCTGACCACATGACATTCTCCCAATCCTCTGCTGTATCATCCATGTGCTCTCTGGCAAACTTCAGACGGGCCTGGACATGCACTGGCTTCAGCAGCGGAACACGTCTGGCACTGCGGGATTTGATTCCCTGCCGTTGTAGTGTGTTACTGATGGTGACCTTTGTTACTTTGGTCCCAGCTCTCTGCAGGTCATTCACCAGGTCCCCCCGTGTGGTTCTGGGATCTTTGCTCACCGTTCTCATGATCATTTTGACCCCACGGGATGAGATCTTGCGTGGAGCCCCAGATCGAGGGAGATTATCAGTGGTCTTGTATGTCTTCCATTTTCTGATGATTGCTCCCACAGTTGATTTTTTCACACCAAGCTGCTTGCCTATTGTAGATTCACTCTTCCCAGTCTGGTGCAGGTCTACAATACTTTTCCTGGTGTCCTTCGAAAGCTCTTTGGTCTTGGCCATGGCGGCGTTTGGAGTCTGACTGTTTGAGGCTGTGGACAGGTGTCTTTTATACAGATGATGAGTTCAAACAGGTGCCATTCATACAGGTAACGAGTGGGGGACAGAAAAGCTTCTTACAGAAGACGTTACAGGTCTGTGAGAGCCAGAGATTTTCCTTGTTTGAGGTGACCAAATACTTATTTTCCACCCTAATTTACGAATAAATTCTTTACAAATCCTACCATGTGGATTCATGGATTTTTTTTTCACATTCTGTCTCTCACAGTTGAAGTGTACCTCTGGTGCAAATTACTGACCTCTGTCATCATTTTAAGTGGGGGAACTTGCACAATCGATGGCTGACTAAATACTTTTTTGCCCCACTGTATGTAGAAAAAGTAAAATTTAATTGCACTTGCTCATGATCACAGAGGTTCTCTGACATGGTCCTCTCTGTGCAGTGTGTAACAGTTTGCGGTCAGCTCTCCCAAGGCTGCTAACTGGGCCGTCTTCACCCATAATGGGGGCTGTGGGTTAGTGGGGTTAGCTGTTTTTTTGTGTGTTTCAGTTATTTAAAGTTGAAAGAATTCCATTGTAAAAAGACTGATGTTCAAAAAATTACATGAAGTTCGTTAAGTTTTAACAGTGTTAACACATAGCTAAGATAAGAGTTGACCAAAATAATAATATTTGTGATTATTATTATTTGTGGTATAAAAGGCTTGCCTTAATGTGTACGTTGACTTCTTTGGAGGTCTGTGTTTATTTGATGAGTCGCTTTTCTTTTTCATGGGCTAAATGTTCAGAATCAATTTGATGAAACACTAAAAGACTTTTAAACATGTCACTTTTTATTTTATTAAAACAATTCCATGTAACAAAAGGTGGAAATAAATATCAATCAAAAAATATTGTCTACACATTAGCTGTTTTAAGCATATTAGTGTATTAGAGCACAAGTCAAGGTAAGCTGAGAAATAGCTTGTGAGCTACATTGCTGAAAAGCTATTGAAAAATGATCTAATCTTTTTCAGTGTACTCTAAATAAGATCAGACAATATTGCACAAACTACATTTTAAAGAAAGTTGTGATTCTTGATGTTTTAGAAGGTGGAAGTATAGAAAGTTTGCCACTTTACACAAACTACTTTTTAACACAAAACTATAAAAACAGTGACATTTTGTGAGTTATGTGCGCTCCACTGAGATTTGTAAGATTTGTAAGATTTTTATGGCTGCTAACGAGACCACTTGTTTCTCTGCTGCGGAAAAGCACAGTGAAATTTATTGCAAGAAATTGGGCTTTCTGATTGGGTGCTTGCTCAAAAATTCTGCTCATACTACAAAAAGAAGTTCACACTTCATACCAGGCTTCCTACTGATTAATCATTAATGACCTTTCTACAAAACTATATAATTTCTAAACACTAGTTTTCTAAACAAATGTGGGGATTTCACATCTTTCACATCACACAGCAAACCTACAGTATAGTCTCATTAAGTATTGTGTCAATACTGTGGTCTTATTTTAAGGTCTGTTGGTAGTATTGCATCTCATTTTGACATGTTTTCTTTTTTGTTCTGGGCTGGTTTACAGTCAAACTGGCTCTTTACATACAAAGTTAAACCTACAGATGTACAGATCAATCTAACCCTAACATTTAACTACAATATTTAACTGCAAAGGTTAGGTGTGAAAATACCTAAAACACCAGTCAAAAAACTCTAAATACTAAAGGCTACCAAAAGTGAACGTAGGATTAGATAATAATTTGCACAACACAGTTATCAGAAGTTAGTTCATAGTTAAATGTTAGTCGTTCAGGCCTGAGGAGCAGGGTTGAGGACGTGAAGGGCTGCAAACTGAAGTGTAATTTATGGTACCAGAAATTTGTCCATCTGTGTACGCAGGTTTTAGATCTCACCCTGGGTCAACACACCTGAATCAGATGGTTAGACATTACCAGGCCTCTGCAGAACTTCAAAACATATTGAGGAGCTCATTTAACCATTTAAACCAGCTGTTTTGGATCAACGACACATCTAAAACCTGCAGGACACTGGCCCTTGAGGCCTGGAGTTGGACACCCCAGGTGAACAGGTTTCCATTTGTCCAGTTAGCAGAGAGGGGTTTTCAGTCACTACAGACGTTCTCACTTGCTGTTCTCCGGAGTCCTATCTTTCTAAAATGTAGTCTTAAATTAGATGAAAATTAAAAATGTAACTTTTTCAAAAAATGACAAGGATGGTGTCAGAATTTTCCTTAAAAATGCTAATGAATATCGAGTATTTCCTGGGTTTCGGCATCAAGTTGGAAACTCTAGCATTGCTACAACCCTTATAGAGTTAGATCTATTTTAAGATGAACAATAATTTCCATAGCTACAACTAAGATCTATGCAAAAACCTGCTCAGACAACCTTTATGTAATAATTCCTGCTAGAGGTATTGTAAAGAAGTGTAGTGCGTATGTCAAGAAATGTCTCTAGCATGCCAAAGTTAAGTCAGAAGAATCCAAACCTAATGCTTAGCTATAAAAGTCTTGGTTTCAGCTTGTCTTTTCTAAAAACAACCCCCACTTACACTTCCCTCATCCCTGTACCTTGATTTAGGGATAACCCATCTGGCTAAATGTCAGATTAGAAGTCTGTTAGACTTGAACGAATCTAAGTGTCTGTGTCTGCATGCAATTAAGTGTCTTTGTGCAGACTGCCACATGTGTGCTGTGTTCTTGAGTATCCAGTAGTAGCACATGAATGCATTTCACTTCTTTAACTTTTGTCCCGTCTCATTAGTTTTGAGTCTTCAGCAGCAGGGTGCTGTAGTTAGCCCATTAGCTAACCGGCTAACTGGGCTAATCAGTCTTCTACTTTATTACCCAGACAGCTGGGTGGCAGCCAAGTAGTGTGTGACAAGCTCTGGAGTTCACCTACTCTTCTACACACATTAATCCTGACCCCTTTCCTTCCCTGACAGATGGGATAGCCTGTCTAGGATTGCTATTTAATTACTAAAGTAATTAAGTAGCATGTGTGTGGTTCCAATAGACAGCACCACTTAATCTAGCACAACTAGGCTTTTATTACATGCTCCAGGCAACACATAGTTGGAATTGGAACTCATCTTCAGGGCTATCTTCAGGTCTATTATGTATTTCTTGCTAAAAAGAACAAGCTGCCAGTCAGGCAGGTGAATGATTGTGGCATTCAGATTGTGGCTACGGTGTCGCTGCCTCCACATGCCCTGGAACAGTTTTCTTGTGTTTGGATATGAATCTGTGATGCAATGAAAGAGAACAAATCTGTATCTGTAGGCAGCGTAGTTTGACTTTGTGGAATTACTTGCGTGCTTGTATAGACAAGGACATGTGATTGTCTGACATGGAGGTGTTTCAGTGTTTATTTACTGGAACGTGTATGGACGAGGAGCATACTTTCCAAATGCATCTTGTAGCTAATGAGCATCAGCAGGAGACGCTGTTTATGTTGCTTTGATCCTCTCATTTTCTCATTCTTTTCTCTTTTTAACACATTCATTTACATTTTATCATTTGCAACTCTTCATGTCTCTTCCGCTGATTTGAATGCAAATAAAAATCCCATCCTGTGCTGACTTTGTACTCTGTTCATTGTAAGAAGAACTGCCAGGATAACAGGATAACAGTGTCTTGGATGAACAGATCAGTGTGTCTATGTTAGGCATCTGTGACATGGAAAGAACAAGCGGATCTGATGTTTTTAGGTTTTCATTTTAGTTGTTTTTCAAATTCTGGATTCTCAACAGCCCAACAAGGATGCAGAAGGATGTGAGGTTTCTACGATGTGAGACTTAAAGTGTAACATTATTAGAACTTTATCCCTTTATTCCAGTGCCTTAAATGCTTTGAGTGGCTGTCAAAAACTCTTTTCCCCACGTTGTTTCTATATTTGCCTGTAGTTGAATGTGGAGATGATTCGCTTCTTTATAATAATAATGCTGATAACTGTTTTAAAGATATTTACATAGGCACTCGAAGCAGAGATAGTAACGTGAGCGTCACATTGTAGCTTAGATACATTTGTGTTTTAGTCAGGTTACCTCTAAGCTTGCAAATGCAATTCAGGTCATATGAAATAGTAATTTTTCCCATGCCTTCTGTGCTTATTTGATATATTGATTAATATCAAAGCAAATAAAATGTCAGTTAATTAGTATGGATGATGGGGTTTGTGTCATGGCTGTTACGTTTTGTTTGATTAGAGCAGTCCGTGGTGTTGTAGCTTCTGTCCTGGTTTGTGTCCTAAAAGAAGAGTTTGGGATCTTATGCCTAATTTGCAGAGAGGACAAACTGAACTCTCTTCTTAAGCTAGAAAGAAATATTACAGCTTTTCCATCTGTGTAGTAGAGTCGGGCTTCATGTAGCTGTAGCTGCAAGTTCAATAATCATTTGATAGTTAACTTAGTGGAGGGGGTCAGTAGCTCATGGTCAATTGATTTTTGTTTTTTACACCTCAGCAGCTGGATTGGAAAAAGCCTCAAGGCTGTGCTGCTGGCACGATTTTGAAAGTGGAGTGAGCAAACAGCTGGTGGAAGATGAGTCATTCAAACTGTACTTTGTGTCTTTGCTTGATAACAGTAAATACACAACAAATGACCCAGGTAAGTTACCTTCGAGGCTGTAACCCAAGTACAAATGAAATAAACCAAATATAGAGCATACAATTAAAAAATAAATACGATTTGCAAAAACGGGTGCACACAGCAGACTCCTTAGACAACTCCACATCATCAAAGAGCTGATTATGAGGTTATGAGCCAGCACAAGTTGTGCAAGCAATACACAAAAGTTTTCCAGGCTGGTGAACTTTTGGTGACCGGTCTCATATTTCCTCTAGTATTTGGAATGACTGCCTCGCCACTCAGTGAAGACAAAAGAAAGAGAAAGGAATGTCTCCTTAGTCGATCTATCATAATGTTTTTTGTTATTAAGAGGTGTTTCAATCCTGGTATGTGGCTCTTCCTTTGCCTCTTCAGTGGTATATCTGTTCTCCATTTGTGGATTAACGTTTTAGCTGGATTAAATTGTCGGTGTGATCCCAGCTTCTTGCTACTTTGAAACAGTTGTTGGATTGGCTGTCAGAGCAACATATCCGGAAGGTCAACCTTACTAGGAAGCAGATTTATCCTATGTAAACAAGATTACATTACTTAAATAATGTTGCTTTGTAAAATCCTTCTAGTCGTGGCTGCGCCATTGATATGGGAGGCCGGTTGCAATCGTTGCTTTCATAAGAGAGAAAATAATCTGTGATTGCCGTGATGTGTTTGTGTAACCAGACTGATAATTTAGAGAGGTGTAATGTATTAGCATTCTGTATTAGTGGCTAAATTATGGTACTTCATGGAAATGAAATATCATATACCTTATATAGGGTTGTTAACTGAACCCAAACCATAGCACAAGGAGCAAGAATGTCCACTGACCTATTTTAACTGAAATTAAGCCACTGCTCCTGCATCCTTTTAGCATGTCCAAGGAACAATTTCCCCCTACAATCCAGAGATTACTACAGTGGCTTGCAAAAGTATTCGGCCCCTTGAACTTTTCCACATTTTGTCACATTACAGCCACAAACATGAATCAATTTTATTGGAATTCCAGGTGAAAGACCAACACAAAGGGGTGCACACGTGAGAAGTGGAACGAAAATCATACATGATTCCAAACATTTTTTACAAATAAATAAATGCAAAGTGGGGTGTGCGTAATTATTCAGCCCCCTGAGTCAGTACTTTGTAGAACCACCTTTTGCTGCAGTTACAGCTGCCAGTCTTTTAGGGTCTGTCTCTACCAGCTTTGCACATCTAGAGACTGAAATCCTTGCCCATTCTTCTTTGCAAAACAGCTCCATAACTGCCCTGTGACGGCCTCAGAGGTTGTCTAAGAGAATATTGGGAGCAACAACACCATGAAGTCCAAAGAACACACCAGACAGGTCAGGGATAAAGCTATTGAGAAATTTAAAGCAGGCTTAGGCTACAAAAAGATTTCCCAAGCCTTGAACATCCCACGGAGCACTGTTCAAGCGATCTTTCAGAAATGGAAGGAGTATGGCACAACTGTAAACCTACCAAGACAAGGCCGTCCACCTAAACTCACAGGCCGAACAAGGAGAGCGCTGATCAGAAATGCAGCCAAGAGGCCCACGGTGACTCTGGACGAGCTGCAGAGATCTACAGCTCAGGTGGGGGAATCTGTCCATAGGACAACTATTAGTCGTGCACTGCACAAAGTTGGCCTTTATGGAAGAGTGGCAAGAAGAAAGCCATTGTTAACAGAAAACCATAAGAAGTCCCGTTTGCAGTTTGCCACAAGCCATGTGGGGGACACACACCTAACCACATACAGCAGTTATGTATGTCTGAGAGCACACTTGTCCATCGCCTGTGTATTGGATCAATTCCTTTAAAGTTACATTTAAAGCGTATTGTGCTGGATATATTTGTATAGCTATCAGGTTCATTTTCACAAAAATTATAGCCTCTTTCAAAGCATAGGTACTGATTATGGGTTTTTTCTATTCCACCCAAGCAGATAGGTACACAATGTACTCGTAATGCTAGTGTTTACTTATGTGCTTCTCACAAGTGAACAAGAAATTCACTGTGTTTGGTTCAAAACAAGATGACGTTTTGTCATTCAGAGGTAATTCAAACCTTAAAACCTGATCTCAGAGTATGGTGATTCACTAGAGAATACAAAAGTACTACCAAAGTACACCCAGGAAGTAATCATTCCTCCAAGACCAATATTTTTGTTATTTTTAAAACAGTCTAACAGAGCTTCGGGTCTTATAATTGTGGAAGAATGCATGAAAAATGAAGGAGGGGCAGCAAAGTGACTTGGGTAAACATGATTTGAATGGTATGTAAAGTGTTTAGTTGCTAGGGTGCAAGGTTGACATGTTATGTAATATGAAATGTACAGCTGTGCGCATGTCTCCTGTGTACATTCACACTGGTTCATGTGCACGCTGCACAACAGATCTGTTTCATTTCCATACTGGCTTATTGGCAGAGAATATTGAGTGTGTCTGACCTAGTTGCCAGCAGCACCATGGGAGATTACTTTCTTCATTTTTAACAATGGAGCAAATTTATTGGATAATGCAGCCCGGAGCTGTTTTGATATTAAGGGTTTTTCTCAAGACCCAGTTCAAGCGCTTATTCTTATAGCAAGCGATACAGCGCTGGAGCAATTGATAAAGAATTGATGAAGCCAAAGTGTGTCACTTTGCAAGTTTGGTGTATGTGCATGCCCTCGGGTGTGTGCCGTGTGCTGTTTACGGTCCTGTCTTTAATGAGTAGTTTTAGTAAGCTCTGCAACTCACTTGAACATGCAGTTCTCATTTTCATTCACAGCTCATGTGCTACATTGCGTCCCTGCACAACTGGGGGTAAAACAAAAGGTGTTCTGTTGCAGGTGTTAGTCTGCTAGGAAACCCCATTTGGCTGCCACTCAGTTATGTATTTAAAGACTCATGGTGCTCTTGCTGTAGGGCTTGTTTGTCTGTGCAGGCAGATGTATATTCCTCTGCTCAGCCAGCTGCATTAATATGCATTACATGCTGGGCTGTGGAGCTATGCCTTTGCAGGATTATACCTTATTACACCTGACAAGCTGCTGTTCTCTGAGGCATATTAAATGGACACACAGTGACACTTTGGTCAATTCCAAATTTGAAGTTTCAAATTGAATGAAATGTCAAGCTGAATGAGGATATTTAGTAAAATCTGAGGTGAAACTAGTAATAACTTTGGAAAGAGTTTTGAACAATATGGCAGAAAGATTCAACTTTTCCACTTGCTGATAGCATCATTTTACTACAGCGATCCTCTGGTGTGTAACTGGTAAGTGTATTTATCCCAGCAATAGTAGGGGAACAGTCTAGAAGAGAAACTGCGCCGCCAGGAATTCAATTCAAGTAAAAATATGCAAGTTCCTCATCTATTGTATTGTATTGTATTGTATTGTATCTTTATTTGTTTCAGACATATAAAACAAAAAACAATATATACACACTACATATATTTTCATTTACAGATACGAATATATATGTAGATATACACACACACACACGTATGTGTTCAGATAAACAAAAAATATATAATGAAATAAAACAAAATCGTCTGACATAATGTAACAATGTTTGGTCTGAAAAGGAGTAGGAAGAAGTATGAACATACTTATTAATTCCTACCCCTGCTCAACATCTTATTGATCCCACATAATTCACCTAATTCCCATCATCACATACTCCACACGATACACGAGGAGAACCTATATAAACTTGGCTACCGTGATTGATATAATTTGGATATAATTTGATATTTTTATACATACAATGGGTGATCATCTTTATCGGTATCATATTCTTCCAAAATCAGTTTTCGAAGTATTTTCATGAACTTACTAATTCCTGAGCATTGCTGTAGATCTATAGTAAAACTATTCCACAGTTTTACCCCATAAATAGTGACACAAAAGGTTTTAACCTTTGACCGTGCTTTAAGAATCCTTAGATTCAATTTCCCCCTCAATTCATAGTCTCCTTCTCTGTCATAGAACATCCTCTGTATATTTCCTGGTAACATATTGTATCTGGCCTTGTACATAATTTTTGCAGTTTTATATTTTATAAGATCCATAAACTTCAGTATTTTTAATTTCAAAAACATGATGTTAGTATGGTCTCTAAATCCTGCTTTATTAATCATCCTGATTACTTTTTTTTTAATTTTACATATTGGTTGAAGTGCAGTTTTATATGTGTTTCCCCAAATTTCCACACAGTATTCCAAATATGGCAATATAAGTGAACAATAAAGTACCCGGAGTGATTTGGAAGGCAAAAAATATTTAACTTTACTTAGTACGGAGATGCTTCTTGACAGTTTGGCTTGTATATGCTTTATGTGAGGTTTCCAGCAGATTTTGTTGTCTATTATCACACCCAGAAATTTTGTATCCGAAACTTGCTCTATTTCAACATTGTTTACTAATAATTTTGCTCCTGCATCTTTTTTACAATTTCCGAATAACATAAATGTAGTTTTTTCCAAATTTAATGATAGCTTATTTCTATCAAACCATGTTTTCAGTTTAATCATTTCTTGTGTGACAATTTCCAAAAGCTGCTGTAAGTTCTCTCCAGTACAAAAAATATTTGTATCATCTGCAAATAGAATAAACTGTAGTATATCTGATGTTCTGCATATATCATTGATATAGAGGATAAACAGCTTTGGTCCCAATACTGACCCCTGCGGAACTCCACAAACAATGTCCATACACTCTGATTGATATTCACCAATTTTCACAAATTGCTGCCTGTCTCTCAAATAACTCTTTACCCATTCTAACACCACTCCTCTAATGCCGTAGTACTCCAGTTTATCAAGTAATATGTCATGATTAATTGTGTCAAAAGCTTTTTTTAGGTCAATGAATACACTAACTATACATTGTCTTTTATCTATATTGTTGGTGATATTTTCGATCAGTTCCATTAATGCCAATGATGTTGATCTATTTGATCTGAAACCATACTGACTATCCATTATTATTTTGTGTTTATCTATAAATTTGTCAAGTCTATTACTAAAGACTTTTTCCAGTATTTTTGAAAATTGAGAAAGTAGAGAGACAGGCCTATAATTTGTGAATTGGTGTCTGTCACCATTTTTAAACAGTGGTGTTACTTTACCCATTATATTGTATATTATATAGCTTTCTTGTTATATGTAAAATTGTATTTATTTAAATTTTTACTTTTTAATTATTTTACTTGCATTTTTTAATCACTTTTATATTTAAATATATTTAAATGTTCATTTGCTATTTATCTAGGGAGTGAAGAGTAACGCAATTTCTATTCTCCGTATGTCCTGTACATGTGGCAGAATCGACAAATAAAGTTGACTTTGACTTTGACTTTGACTTTGACTTTAGCTGTTTTCATTTGTTTTGGGAATGTACCAGTTTGTAAGGACAAATTGCAAATGTGTGTTAAGGGTTTGGAAATGCCCTCTATCACTCTCTTAACGATTTCCATATCAATGTCGTCAGAGTCTGTAGAGTTTTTTGTTTGTGATTTCCCAACAATATCAATGATTTCCATTTCTTCCACCACCGTTAAGAACATTGAATGAGGATTGCGGTCAATGAGTCTAGTTTCTTTCTCTACAGAATCTGTTATATCAGGAATTGTTTCAGCCAAGTCTGGCCCAACACTTACAAAGAATTTATTGAACTCATTTACCACATCTCTCATATTAGTAATATTTCTATCATTATTTGCGAAATACGAAGGATAGTCTGCCTGCCCCGAGCCCTTTTTGATGATGGTATTTAATGTTTTCCAGATCCCTTTAATATTATTTTTATTCATAATCAGTAATTTTTCATAGTATTCCTTTTTACATGACCTTAAAATACTCGTTAATTTATTTTTATATTTCTTGTATTTATTTTCAGCTTCTGTACTTCTGTTCAATATAAATTCTCTGTATAAGGTATTTTTCTTCTTACATGCATTTTGCAATCCTTTTGTAATCCATGGGCACTCTGCATATTTTTGTTTTTTACTATATTTCTTTACTGGGCAATGACTATTATATAACAGTTTAAATTTTCCTAAAAAAATCTCATAAGCTTTATCAATATTTTTTTCCTTATACAGCATATTTTATTGTGTTTTGCTGTTTAACCTTCCTGTAATTGCTGTTATACACTATAAAAACAGGTAGATGATCACTGATGTCATTAATTAGGAGACCACTTATGGTTCTATTTTCTATTTCATTAGTAAATATATTGTCTATTAGGGTTGCCGACTGTGCTGTAATCCTGCTGGGCTTAGTGATCACTGGAAAAAGTCCCAAGCTATACATTGTATTAATAAATTCCTCTGTCGCTCTCTGCTTGTTTGGATTTAGTAGATCTATGTTAAAATCCCCACAAATGAACATGACTTTTTGATTTGTCCTAATGAATGTTTTATCTACCCACTCCTTAAAAATTTCAATATTAGAACCTGGTGTTCTATATATACAGCTTACAATGACATTTTTCTCTTTTCCCATACTAATTTCTATTGTTACACACTCTAATATATTATCTACCGCCATCGTCATTTTTTCTACCATCTTGTATTTTAAATTTTTATCCACAAACAAGGCCACACATCTATGAAAAGTACAAGTGTTTAAAGATGAGTTTATTTGAATGACTGTACTTTTGGGTGGTTTAAGTTGCAGTACTGCATCATATTTTGTCACTGTTGTGTCAAAAAATAAAGCTTTTTTCAGCTTTTTTGCCTTTATGCATACATACATTATGGAGCCAGAGTAAAGCAGGGTTAGTCTCTGCTCTCCCTTGGTGGTTTGGTTTGAGGGACTGTATTTACTCTCTCAGTAATCAGTGCACTTAGATGGATGTGCTCCTCAGATAAGTGTTTCCCTTGATGAGGTCTTTACCACAACCCATGGTGGGGGCGGTTGTCCCAGCCCACAACTCCTAAATCAAGTGTCCTTCTCTGCTGTTGTAAATGAGAAGTCTGTTAGGGCGTAATTGGGTTTGCATATTCTGTGGGATAAGTCCATGGACTGTTTTCCAGATATAGAGGGAAAACTATAATGACATTCCAAAGAGACTAGCTTGCAAGTAAACACTGGGATTAATGCTATGTTTTTGTCAAAAGGCATTTAAAAGACTTTTCTGTCTTTCTGATATCATACTGAAAATACAGACACTACAAATTACATAATTGGCTATCTGACATATTACATTGCAGAGTTGCACCTTAGTACTTGCTGCTGCTTGCTTAAAATGTAAAAATGAAGAAAAACTAATTAGTTAGGTAGCAGTACTTGCTATTTTCTTGTACAGTGTACAAAATGGCAACAAACAGCATAAAACATGATGTTATTTCCAAGTGAGAAGAATTAAGCCAATGCGAACATCCCTCAAATCTTTATTCTATCTGAAGGCCACCATTTGGCAATACAAATGTACTCTTTCCTATTGAGTTTATGGGATTTGCTTGTGGGTCATATTGACTACAAAATTGTCTGTTTTAGAAGTCTTGGTCATACTGTGTTTCATTGGCTCAATGAATAATTATTTTTCGATCACAAGTCATTACCCAGTGAGCTTGCGGTTTTGCAGTCAGACGCGCTGCTTCCTCAAGTCTACTTTTATGGAGCAGAGATGGTGAAAATGCTAATATCAAGGCTTCAAAATGGGATTTAAGAAATCAGTGGATGACTTCATGCTTCCATCTTTTATATTGCTAATGTGTGTAGCTCATAGACAGTGTAGTGTATAATGACATACTCTTGGGACCTGGAGGAAAACTGCAGCATTTTAGTAATTTTTTTAAATGAAGGTTCTGGTTGTTGCCATCAACGAGTTATCTCGTGCCAGCATAGAGACAGAGATAAACAGTAGGCCTTTATACACAAGTGTGTATTTTGGCTTTATGCATTTATTTTTTACGCAAGTAGATGATGATCAAAGCCATTTTAAACAGAGTTTTGCAGCTGTATAAACTAAACCAACACGGATCTCTGTCAGCTCCAGTCTTGTTGAAGGAGACAAAAATAAGCAGGCCAGCTTTTTTTCTGCTCTTTCTTTTTAATTTATATATTTCCAGCAGGTTTTTCCCAACATGAAGAGGGTTCACAGCCGTACTCGTCTGATCTTGCAGCAAGACTTTCCACAACTCATTTACATGTTTTCTTTCACCTCACACATACATATACACTAAAAAGAAACTTCCCCCTCATATTACCTGAAACTCATTTCTCCTCCTGCTCATCTCATCTCTTCTGATTGTTCCTCTTCCTTCATCTGCATTCTCTCCACATCAGAGTCGAGATCCGTTTTTTCTGTCCGGGATGCTTGAGCAACAGTAGTTTTGCAAACTGCTAATGCATCTGGTGATGCTATCAAAACACAGCACTGTGGGTTGGGGTTTTTTTTTTGGCTCTTTGTTCTGGCAGAGAGTGTTCACATCAACATCGTCTCATATCTTAGTGTTTAATCTTTTCATTTGGTCTATACACATCAGCTTTCAGAGGAGAGCAGACCCCGTCATTTCTCCATCTCTGCAAGAAAACACAATATTAGAGATTTACTACATCCCTTGTTACCAACTCTTAGGAATGACGTTGAGTCAAGATGCTGCTAATTGGATGTATGCTAATGTGAAAAGGAGGCCCTTGCTGCTTTTGTGTAAAGAGATAAAGAGCTAGGGCAGAAAAGTCGGGAGGCCACAGTTCATAGAGAGCTAACATGTAGGATTTCATGGTGGGCGTGCTATGTTAGGAATTCCAACTCATGTTGTAACTAGAACTCCTGAAAGGCTCTGTTCTTTCCTGGTGGCTGGGACATCTCAGACCCCGCTTTGGCACTGAGCCCAGCCCCTCTGTCTAATTATCAATGTGCCTTTTTGTGTCTTTGGACTCTTGTTTTTATGTATGTCTTCAGCAACATCAGCTCTACAAAAGGCCTGGAACTGCTGTAAAATGAACACAGCAACGTTAGGCGTGACTGTATTTATTCTCTATGCACAAGTGTTCAAACACTCTTACTGATTTCCTCACATGAAGTGAGAATTTCTAATTTATCCACTGAATTCACTGAAGTTTCCTAGAAGTTACCCAAATTGACCCGCATAAGTCTGTAAAGGTTAAATTGGATCATTAACGAACTTAAGTTTTACACACGAGTCATTACAGGATCGTGTCACTTTAAAAATCTAAATCCAAGTCATTTTCTCTTGATGACTTTTGTGGACTGGAAAATCAATATATCAGAAAGAAAGACAGAAATAATATTTAATCATTGCTCCATAGGTCTATCGTTTAGGAGGCTGAGGGGTAGCAGTGGCCAGACTCCAGCGAACCACGATAAAAGCCATTATCCACAAATGGAGAAACCTTGTAACAGTGGTGAACAGTGGCCTACCAAAAAGTTAAAGAATTTTGAGGTCAAGTCCAAATGCACTTCCTTGGGTTCAGTTTTCAGACCTGGGGATGTTCCTGGCAACTAATTTCTTAGTCGACTACATGAGGAAAAAAATGAGGCTAACCAGCTCGTCTAAGAAACACTCAGACACTGAGTTACATTTGTGAACCTTGAATAGGACAATGTCAAAAACTCAGACAAAGGCATTTGAAACCATTAATCACAATTAAAATGTTAACAGTTACACTAAACGACTTGTACGTCTGGTACCGAATAGTGATAACAACGATTAATTGTGTTGTCGCACACATCCCTAATCTATACCGTGTTCATCAACAATGCGGCCATTTTTTAAAGCGATGAAACCTGTTATCCATCCGTCTGCAGTCTGCTATTTGGCTCAAGCACTAATAAAAATGGTTGCAGCAAGGGTGGATGTCACAGTTTGCAATGATCAACATGTCAGCTGTAATCATAGCTGTAGAAACAGTGGACTGTTGAGTTGATGCTGGCAGTGTTTCAAATCAAATCAAATCACTTTTATTGTCACATCACATGTGCAGGTACATTGGTACAGCACATGTGAGTGAAATTCTTGTGTGCGAGCTCCACAAGCAACAGAGTTGTGCAAAATGCAACAGAGTTGTGCAAAATTTTGTGTTTCTACAAGTGCAACAAGTTTTCCACACTTCTGCACACCTCTACAGACACACACACACACACAGTCACATGTGATTTTCCACACCTGTGTGGGAAAACACAATGAAAGGAATTGACTCAGATGAATGGTGCTGATTTAGAGGGCCTGGTAATCTGGTTCCTGTGTGGGTCCTTGGTAGACAGTGGAGCCTTTACTTTGCCAGTCTCTGCTGTAGGATGAGAAACAATAGAGCTATGTGAGGAGCATTTTCATTTCTTTTTAGATGCTGAAGATGGATTATATT
The DNA here is from genome assembly GCF_041146795.1 of Maylandia zebra. Lineage (NCBI taxonomy): Eukaryota > Metazoa > Chordata > Actinopteri > Cichliformes > Cichlidae > Maylandia > Maylandia zebra. Next base: position 4,438,326 of record NC_135174.1, on the reverse strand, counting down.
TGCTATCGGAGTGTAGTTTGGTATTAGTTAAAATGTGGCATTAAGGGTGGAGTGAAGCATTGGGATGATGTAAGATGTGAGTTGGATAGTTAAAGAAAAGAGAAATATGCACGTACAAGATTTAGTTCTGTCACACTGAAAGGTCTGACTTTGATATTTTATCAAACTTTTTAAAGGTTCCTGAATAAAATGTATTTATTTCATAACCGCTAAACCTGTTTGTTGGCAACTACTCTTCAATTTGAGTTCACCTCAGTTGTTGTGAGTCAGGATGATTGCAAGACAAAAGATCATTGCAGTGTAGTCTGTCTTGGAGTGCTGAATGAATGAGTGAGACATGGAATAAGAAGCACTGTCTCTTCCGAGGAGAGTGGGGAACAAAACAACAACAACCTGTAGTCAGTTAGGAAGACTGAACTGGTATATTTGCACCAAGTATATCTTTTATCCGTGCATGCTCGAGTTTTTTAAGCTGTCACTCTCAATTTTAAAGAGCTGTGATAAGATGCCGATGTAAATGAGGGCAAATCATACATTTCTGCAAGGTTGAATCATTTGGCTGCTGTGAGGGTGTCAGACTCGCTGTGAGATGGGGAAGGGTGAGGCAACGGGAGGCGAGGAAAGCTCTCCATCCTGTCAGGGATGTCACGTTGTTTGATAAAGGGAGTGACGACAGAGAGAAGTGCAGAGGAAAGAGAAACATTTTGAAGGCACACACAGGTTTGAGGGATTGGCAGAGCGCTCTGAATAAAAACAAATAGAATCAAATATGTCGGCAATGACCTGTTTTTGACCCTCTTGTCATTTTGTCCATGTCTGTCTTTTTCCAGAGCTGCTGGGCTCTACCAAGAGGCTCAACATCAACTACCAAGACTCAGATGGGTAAGAGGCGTGCATGTGTGTACGTGTTTATGTGCGTCTCAGCGAGAGATGAACACGAAGCTGAGTCAGTGGAATGCAATGGAAGAGTCATTGTTTCTTGATTGATGTGCAGATTGTGTTCAGTCTTCACAGAATGACTCACAGTAGAATCACACGCATGTGCTGACAGAGTGTCCTTCAGTTTTTACCTCACTCTTTGTTTTCCGATAATGTCTGTTAGAGCTTGGAGTAAAATGATTCTTTATATTCACTTAGATTCATTCTGACTTCTTTCAGAGGTTTATAGAAGATGTTACCTTTATTCCTGCAGTTTAAGGCTACAGACACTCTACGGAAAACAGTGACTGGAGACCACCGAGCAACATTATTGCAACCATATCCAGTCGAAGTGGTTGCATCAGGTCTGAGACCGCTCCTATTCAGTTGCTGCCTTCAAAGTGACTTTGGTGCATCATGATGGCGATGAATCAGAAATAAAACTGTGTTAAGATGGATTATCAGCTTATGAATGAATAGGGTTAAGTTGGCACTTATATGCAATATGTTTATTGCATATAAGTACCAACTAAATGTACCATAATTAAATGTGAAAAACCTCAAATCTGTTGCTCACTGTTTCTGTTTGCATCACAGCTGCAGTGCGGTACAGAGCCAGGGGCAGGCTTGCCACTGTCAGCGTATTGACAAACTAAAAATGAAAACAATAAGAAGAGGCTGAGGAAAACTGAATATGTTTATGATAGAAGGATGAACTCTGAAAATGCCGGGGACTGTGTTGCTCTGAGAACTGAGACTGAGGTGGAGCACGAGTTGCTTTATTACTATTCCTCCATATTAACATGAAATCTATGTGTCATTGGTGACATGTATGAGATGCTGACTGACACAAAACATTTATTTATTTATTATTTATTTATTTTCATTTTCATGTTTTTTTGGAGGGGAGGTCTCATGCATATATGTCTGGAGGTAGAATAGAGTAGATAGAATAGAATAATCCTTTAATTGTCCCACAAGGGGAAATTTGGTTGTATCAGCAGCAAAAAAACACGCATACACAAAAAGAACAGGACACAGAACAGAAAACACAATTTTTACATGTTTACATCATGGACAATAGCTACAGAGCAGAGTACAATACAGTTGTTAAATTTAGCGTACAGATAGTGTGCAAACAGAGCAGGATACTGAAAGAAGAGTGACATGTTATAGAGCGACATATAGAGTACATAGGGTGACATGTTATAGAGGGACATATAGAGTACATAGAGTGACATGTTATAGAGGGACATATAGAGTACATAGAGTGACATGTTATAGAGCGATATATAGAGTACATAGAGTGACATGTTATAGAGGGACATATAGAGTACATAGGGTGACATGTTATAGAGGGACATATAGAGTACATAGGGTGACATGTTATAGAGGGACATATAGAGTACATAGAGTGACATGTTATAGAGGGACATATAGAGTACATAGGGTGACATGTTATAGAGGGACATATAGAGTACATAGGGTGACATGTTATAGAGGGACATATAGAGTACATAGAGTGACATGTTATAGAGGGACATATAGAGTACATAGGGTGACATGTTATAGAGGGACATATAGAGTACATAGAGTGACATGTTATAGAGGGACATATAGAGTACATAGAGTGACATGTTATAGAGGGACATATAGAGTACATAGAGTGACATGTTATAGAGGGACATATAGAGTACATAGGGTGACATGTTATAGAGGGACATATAGAGTACATAGGGTGACATGTTATAGAGGGACATATAGAGTACATAGAGTGACATGTTATAGAGGGACATATAGAGTACATAGGGTGACATGTTATAGAGGGACATATAGAGTACATAGGGTGACATGTTATAGAGGGACATATAGAGTACATAGAGTGACATGTTATAGAGGGACATATAGAGTACATAGAGTGACATGTTATAGAGCGACATATAGAGTACATAGAGTGACATGTTATAGAGCGACATATAGAGTACATAGGGTGACATGTTATAGAGGGACATATAGAGTACATAGAGTGACATGTTATAGAGCGACACATAGAGTACATAGGGTGACATGTTATAGAGGGACATATAGAGTACATAGAGTGACATGTTATAGAGCGACATATAGAGTACATAGAGTGACATGTTATAGAGCGACATATAGAGTACATAGAGTGACATGTTATAGAGCGACATATAGAGTACATAGGGTGACATGTTAGTTTGCATCCTGTGTCATCTACCAAGTTGGACACCTGTCGGTGTTAATTATTGAAGTTAAGTGGCACAACTCACTAAACAGTACTATAGGGATGATTCTATATATTAAACCGTTTGTGTTGTTGCATTTACTGTTGAGTGTCTGAACAGGAAAGAATAGGACAGGGAATATTGCCCATATTGATTTGGCTAATCTTTAACTTAACATTCAGACATTATTCCAGCAAGAGATATTTGTTATGCACTAGCACCTATTGAGGAAGGGAAGGGAAAGAAATGTGAATGTTGCTTTGTGTGTGTGCACTGCTGAGAAAAGACACACAAAGCTGCTTTCATTGTGTGCTGATCTCTGTGTATAAATGAAACTAAAAGCCTAAAACATTGGAAAAGAAAGGAAAACAAGGTGTACTATATCATTGTGTTTTGGGATTTGCCTCCTCTCTTCTTCAGCTTGCTCTGTTTAGCTCAGTTCTGCTCTGTTTCAATGAAAAATCTTATCTTCATTTTAAGTATTATTGCAGAGAAGGAATATGTGGAGTTTGGCTCAAAACACTCTGAGTGAGAATTGAGAGTTGAGTAAAGAGTAAGAGACAGAACCAAAACTTTTGGCAATGCACTTACAGATTTGAGCCATCCAGCGGATTATGCATTTGTTTTGATACATTTGATCTCCCCTTGAATTTTAACGAACACTTAGCGGCATTTACTCACATATGAGATGCACAATAAGGTTTTCTGAGTGCTTTTCTGTGTTAAACTTAGTGTAATTTATACAAAATTGAATGCCACAAACATTAGTAACTCATTGTGTCTCGACTTGGAGAAATAAATGATGGAGCAGACGAGTTGCTCCTTGGCACAGTGACTGATCGCAGTGTGTTGGCAAGCTGTCCAACCGAGATAGTTTGGAGACAGGTTACCTTTGCAGTCACCTTGTGACCTAAACTGCTGTCCCAGGGGTTGAGGGTGCTGCATGCTCTCTGGGTGACCAGTTAATCGTTGTAACTAGTTACAGGTGATCCCAGACAGCCAAACTTAAATGCAATCACTTTTCATGGTCCCATGATGGTTACCAGCTTTTTTTCCTTTAGTGTGGCTGAGGCAGCAGGAAGTTATGAAGGCAGAGAAATAAAGCATCTTTGCTACCTGATGAGCCGTGTTCCAAATAGTATAGATAGGACAATGGTGCCAACATTAGCCTAACTTCTTATGATGTAGCATTCAGAATTGGCTTTCATGGAGCTGGAAGACGCGGTGCCATTGTTGCACCACTGTCCTGACTGCACTGTGTAGATATTTTTAAGGCCTATTTCTATGTCATCTTTAAGCAAAAAGAATATGAAAATATGAAATGATGTCCGTGCTCCACTGTGTCCACGTGTTGCCTGGTTATACTTCTGTGATCAGCCAGTGTTGGTTGGTTACATATGTTTTAGTCTTGTTTGAATACATTTGCAGACAAATAAACTGCTCCCATTAGGGCAGCTGTGAGTCAGTATTGTACTCTTTTATTATTTAGATTTTTTGGTATAAAGTAACCGCTTTTGATTCAGTTTGGCTCTTCTGTTCATCCTGTGTAGATATGCTTCAAGAATGCACATTTTATGTAAGACGTTTACTGTTTTTCCCTTCAGATGTACTTTTGTAGTTTTATTTCAGTAGGCCTTAAAACACGCAAAGAATCTCCCTTTCCAGACTGCAGTCTGAGTCTCAGTCTACGTGTGATGTGATTCTGTGTTGACTTAGACCCGCTGCGTGTGTCTACATGCAAGGTCAGTTCAGTGTGTGGGAGGCGACATACAATAGGGGTGCTGAAATCAAACATGCACGACTGCGACAAGACGAGTGCAGAAGGTGAACAAATCGTCTGCTGTCACCAAGTCAAAATTATCCCAGGAGGACATTTTCAGACGTGTTTGTAGAAAGTCACCGTAACTGATGACTCAAGATGAGTAGACAGGAATGTGAAAGAATAAATGGTGGTATATGTGTGCTGAGGAGACATCTGAATAATGTGAGTGATAAGATACGCCATCTCACAGTCTGCAGATACAGTTGGAGCTTCGGGTCTGGTCTAAACTCTAAAAGACCTTACAACTCAAGTTTCGTCTTGTTTTCTTTTTTTGGTGTACCTGGCCTCTTTAAAGCTAACTGTACCTAATAACTCTGGATCAAAGGAATGTATATATTATAGTTTATAATAATAGTTTATATCGATGTTTCTAAATACACATCTTGGATAGAAGATGGGACATAGGTCATCTATTTGTTCTGAACTGAACGTTTTGAAACCTGGACATTTTCTGCCTTTTAATGATGTAAAGTTCAACCTTTTGACATGAAAGTCTGTGGGTCACTTTGTGTGCCAGGAAGCTGTGTGTCAGATCTGCATGAACCTGTTGCTTAATGTGAGGTATCGGTAAAAAATTATCTGTTGTGACTACGTAAGTTTTGTTTCGCAATGACTGCATCAGGCTGTGACAAATCACCTGAAAGCATGAATGAAGCAGATATTTAATCCCCATGTCAGACGAGTGTGTCACAGCTTCAACTGTGGAGTGTTCACTGTGTTTCTGTCCCCCCAGAAAAAGCAAAACTCATCACCAAAGAATTTATGTCTTTAATTTCTCCCTTAGTCATCTATATCGTGACCTGACAGACACCCAGAGACAAACACTTTAGATTTTATCTCTGAAGCTGTGATGAACAAACACACTCACACATTTTCAAATTATACACACACATAAACCGTCACACCCACTTTATCAGAATTAGATCAGGTTTGATGTGACCACACACATACACATCAGTTTACTGTTTTTTTGCAAAAGGTCTCACTGTAAAGGCAACAGGATGATTTCTAACTCTCTCATGCCCTCACCTGTCCCTACTCTTGATCTGTCTTGTCTTCATGTTTTTCCTCTGTCTCCTCTCGCAGCTTCTCGGCCCTGCATCATGCAGCTCTAACGGGGACCATCGAGCTGCTGTCTCTGCTGCTGGAGGCCCAGGCCACGGTGGATATCAAGGACATAAACGGTATCATGATGGCGGAACAGCTTTGCCGGTTAACCCAGTGTCACCACGCAAACCCACAATTTAGGGGGGGGGGGGGGGGAAATCCCAAATGTTCATGATGAAGAAGTCAGTTGAGGTTAAATTGAGCATGAAACCTCTTCACAAGTTTTCTGACACTCTCAGCTGAAAATAAATTTGACCCATATGAATAAATATGATTCACTTTGAAGTGGCTGCAGTGCTAATGTAGATATCCTCAGACTCCAAGTGGAACACATACAGTTGAATTTGGCAGCTTGGCTCCTGAAACCAGAGGTGTGTAGAGCTCTTGAAGCATGTCCTGCCAGCTTTTCAGTTTTGTTGTATCCACTGGCCTCAGCAGGGGGCGTCAACCCTCCTTTGGGCATTATTGACAGCCAGTGCATGGAAACAGAATAGCTCTATATCCTAATCAGACAAACAAACAAAATCAAACAAATTCACCTAACCAGAAAACAACAGGAAGTGAAAGACAAACAAACAATAAAACTGCTCTCCTTATTCAACATGGCATAATACTTCCAAATCATTAATTACAGATAGTGCTGGATCTTATGGGACATGAAAATATCTTCTCAAATATGAAAAAGCTTTAGTCTTTCTGTACTGTGAAACAAAAACTGTTGCTCCAGCCTCTGTACACTTACTACTGTTATATTGTCATTAGAAGTTAACTTTAACACATTAACCACATCTGAGTATGAACTGCAGCACTGACTAATTTCCAACCTTTAGCTGAGAATTCAGTTTTCAGATCTTCTTTCCATGTGTTTAACTTCTAATGTGGACTCCTCCAGTAAACAGAATGTAAATCCACTTTCTTATCATCATCATTATTTCAATAAGTGTTTGTGAGGAACAGTTACAATAAAAAGCATATTCCAATTAAATGTATGCCTTAGTTTGTCAAAAGATATGATTGCATAATGATCTGGATGATAATTCAAGTGGAGGGAGGTGGTGCGCGAGCCTACAAAAATAACAGTGACAGCCTTAGTATATGTGTATTACTGATAGTTATTATGAAATAAAATAATTTTTCATTTTAAGAGGTCATGCCTAAGTAGCAGTCCCTGTATCTAATAACATTTTAAAACGATTGCTTTTTTATTCTTGCCTCCTAACCTCTTCTTACCTTTCTCATTTCCACGTTTAGGCATGCGTCCCCTCCACTACGCAGCGTGGCAGGGTAAAGCTGACTCTGTTCTATTGTTGCTGAGAGCCGGCGCTGCAGTCAACTCCCCTTCCAATGATGGACAGATACCATTGCATCTCTCTGCACAGTACGGACACTATGAGGTGGTGAGTAAGCAGACAAACACCAGAGGCTAAAGGCAAAGTTCCAAGGTTTTACCTGTCCTCCCATTTCACTGAAATCGATCCCCTTTTGTGCCTCAGCTGGTATTGTCCAGCAACAATAGCAGTAATACCATTAATGCATACCATTAAAGAGCCTACAGGCAGTAACGACGAATATTCCTTTCTACGTGCTTGCTGGAATGTTTGAAATGACAGTTGCGTATACCGTGCACATACAGAACTTGTTACGTCATACAACCCCTACCCATGCCTGACCTCTTTAGAACACCGAGGCTGCACCCGACCTGTTTTATGTTCGTTCAGACAAACACACACACACACACACATTAATGAGCATGTTGGGAAGACTGACATGTGAAAGCAAGTAAAAATAATAATAATAATGGATTGCATTTATATAGCGCTTTTCGGGACCCTCAAAGCGCTGTACAATACCACTATCCATTCACTCTCACATTCACACACTGGTGGAGGCAGCTACAGTTGTAGCCACAGCTGCCCTGGGGCAGACTGACAGAAGCGAGGCTGCCATATCGCGCCATCGGCCCCTCTGGCCATCACCAGTAGGTGAAGTGTCTTGCCCAAGGACACAACAACTGAGACTGTCCGAGCCGGGGCTCAAACCGGCAACCTTCTGATTACAAGACGAACACCCAACTCTTGAGCCACGAGTTGGGCCATGAGTGCGTAATATATTAGTTGATTGCACTAATTTTACATTCTCTCCCTCTTCTTGGCTCTCAGTCTGAGATGTTGCTGCAGCATCAGTCTAATCCCTGCTTCATGAACAAGGCTAAGAAGACACCACTAGATTTGGCCTGTGAGTTTGGCAGACTGAAGGTATGAAAAGATTTTTGTGGAAGTTCCATATCTTTGATGTCTTCTTTTCCAAAATAAGAATGAGGTTGTTTTTTCTGCAGGTATTTGCTTATAAACCAAAATATTCCCTGGATTAAAACTGATTATGACATCACATGAAAAGTTCACACATCTGCTCAAAATGAAAATTATCCATTACTTTATTTTAAGTAATAAAATAATTTCTGAGATCATGATATGTACTCAGCACAGGGTTGCTGCAGGTCAAAAAAAGCCTGAAAAAGTCTCAAAGTTTGAAAATGAACGTTTTTTAAGAGAAATACTGTAGTTGTTAAATGTTCAGTCGTTTTTACAGCTGGCAAAAAAAAGTTAAAAATCAATGTATAGCGCTTTACTAGTCCCTAAGAACCCAAAAGCGCTTTACACATCCAGTCATTCACACACTGGTGATGGCAGCTACATTGTAGCCACAGCCACCCTGGGCGCACTGACAGAGGCGAGGCTGCCGGATACTGGCGCCACCGGGCCCTCTGACCACCACCAGTAGGCAACGTGTGAAGTGTCTCAAAGACCGAGACTGTCCAAGCCGGGGCTCAAACCGGCAACCTTCCGATTACAAGGCGAACTCCCAACTCTTGAGCCACGATCGCCCCATGATGTGGGTTATAATGTGGGTTATTTTCTATATAATGTGGGTCATTTTCTATATCCATAGTTATTACAGTAATGTCACTTGCTCAGGTGACAGATGGATGTAGACACTGTGACTTCACCGATCGCTTTCTCCCCAGCACGCTAGCTTATTAAAACCACAGTGCCGGTAGATCTGACTTTAAAATCGAGGTCTGTTGCCTGTTTATATGGTATTATTTACAAAGTAGACATGTCTATGCTTTTTGTGCACTTCTCTGCGCTCTAATGTGGACCATAATGTGGACATGTTTCATTTAGTAAGACCTCGAGACCTTAAACTCATTCGAAAGATCGAAGGTGGTGAGGAGCTCCATACACCTGAAGTTATTCATGAAACCTACAGATGACCCTTAGTGGCTGTTAGAAGGAACTGAAGTTTAAAATGCCCCAGTTTTCTGAGCCATAAGTTAAGCCCATCTTTCATATGCAGTCTATGACTGCTCCATTAGCAACTTCACAGTAGAGGCCCATGCACTTACGTTACACTACCTGTTAACTGATGTAAAGAAAAAAAAATGAAAGTACAAATAGGAGAGACAACGAGAGAGGCAGCGGGAGTAATGTTCAATAACCATGAACAGCCTTCAGCTCCAAGAGTCTGTTTAGTTCCAGTTCAGTTAGTTTCACTTTAATGTCGTGTACCATCATAGTCCAAATAATATATGTAATTTCTTTTAATGTTGACCTTTTAATTGAGTTTAATCTAACTGAATGAGGGTGGAACAGTGGTGCGATGGTCAGCAGTGTCGCCTCACAGCAAGAAGGTCCTGGTTTCGAATGAATCAGCTGAATGGTGGTCTCTGTGTTATAGTGACAGACTAGAAGGTGCTCGAGTTGTACCCCGCCTCTCACATTATGACGCCTAGTATAGGCCCCACCCCCTCTGCAACCCTGAATTGGATAAGTGGAAGAAACTTGATGGAAACAGTTTATTTATTGATGTTTTACAAAGGTCACAGGAACCCCGGGGTTATTTTTTAAACAAAAAGAGTACTAAAGTTAGCCCTTTAGTGAGATGTATATAGGTTTTCTTCATATGTGCAATCCAGTTGTTTGCATATGAGAACACGTGTTTTTCATGCTTTTTTTTTATTTTAATGTGAATGGCCTAACACAAACCTTTGCTGAGACAACAAGGCTGAGCTAAATCGAGCTCATTTCTGTGAAAGCAGAAGAGGCTTCAGTAGCTCCTTTTAGACTTTGTGAAGAGATTGCATATTGCAGTGCCTCTGCCACATCAGTGGATAAGCCCAGCTGTGAGATGTATAGCTGGCTCTGTTATTAAGAATTAGACAGACGCACACTTCCCATGCTTGTTAAACGTTCGCTCGTCTGCTCTGAGTTTGCAGTTTGGCTATGAAAGAAAATCGTAAGCTTTGGGCTGTTTTTTGTCACACAGTATTTGTGGGTGTATGCAGAGGCTGTGGTATCTTTAGACGACTGCTGAGTAGTGGATAAGCCTCTGTGCTCGTTTAACCCTATATATAAGTCACCATTTACACTCTAATACGTCAATATATATTTTTAGCATATATACATATATATATATATATATGTGTGTGTGTTACTAAGGCTGTAATTCCTGTCCTGATTCAGCTATTTCATCTCAATTTTTTTGTTAGGTGACTCAGTTACTGCTGAGCAGTAATATGGTTGCAGCCCTGTTAGAAGGAGAAAGAGGAAACGGCAGCCTGGACTCTCCCTCCACCACCCCACTCCACCTAGCAGCCAGGAATGGACACAAAGACATCATCAAGTAAACAGCAGCTCAGAGTGGCATTAAATGTTAAACATTATGATACAGTATCATGTAACACAGTGGATTCTGGATTCAATATCCAGGCATTGCTTTTCCTTTGATTGACAGTCTGAGCATCTGCGTTCACAGCCAGCATTTGCACACTGTTGTAGTTCAGCCCTTAAAATTGAAAAAATAAACTCTTAATTTTCAAAGGAATATAAAATACGTATAGTATGCACGAATAGTTTAGCTACAAAGTTGTTGTTGAACTGATACTTATGCCCACTAGTTAAAGAACTAGTATTTACAGTCATGGGAAATAGAAAGCAGGCCCACTGCAGGCAAAAACACACCATTAAGTACGCTACAGGAGATTCGCACCCTGAATCATTCCAACGAATGTCACTAGAACAATCGCTAGCTGCACTCCACATGACAGGAAGCGCAAACAGGGGATGGGAATTACCGGTGCAGCTACACAGCTGGTTTAAAAGCTTGAGCCCAAGTAGAAAATATTTTATTAGGCGACTAGATGACTAATTGTCAATATTGTCACTAGTCAGTACCAGGCACACTAGTCATTTAATCTAATTGTTTCACATTTTAATTGATGCCCAATTCTGATGGAGCAGTTTTCTGCTGGAGCATCGTTGTAGAGAAGGGCCATAAAAGTGTTGATCTCTGTCTCTTTTTTTTGTTAACTCTATTATTGTTAGTTCTTTAAAAGGCCAAGAATAAGACTGCAGATACAAGTGGCAGAAATACTTTTTCCGAAGGGTGGATGGACTCTTCCTCAACACAGGGTGAGCCAATCAGTCATTCAGGAAGGGCTCAGAGTAGACCTGCTACTCCTCCACATTGAAGGAGCCAGCTGTTTGCCTCCTGGGTAAGGTGTTCCAGCCAGGATTGTCCTACTGGAAGGAGGACGCGGGGTAGACCTAGCACACGCTGGAGAGATTATATCTCTCAGCTGGCTTGAGAATGCACCGACATTTCCCCAGATAAACTGGAGGAGCTGGCTGGGTTGAGGGAAGTCTTCCCCCGCTTCTGCTACTGCCCCAAGACCTCACTTTGGATAATCAAAAGAAAAAAACTGCCTAAACTACTTTTGCACTTATGCTGTGCAAAAGAATAGAACTTTATTAATCCCTTGGGGAGGTCCCCTAAAGGAAATAATAAAACTACTGTCACTACTACTGTACTATAATTCTGCTGCTGCTGGCATCATTTAAAAAAAAGGATGCAAAATGACCTTCACCTTATAAATGCTGCTTCTTTAACATGGTGTTTATTGTAGGCAAACTGTAATGGGTAAACTTAACACAGAAGTCCAATAACAGAACACCACTTGAGTTCAGATTAGACTGACCAGTCCTGCCAGTCACGCCCCTCCAGATTTCACTGGCCTCCACGTGAGCGGTAAAGTCTCCCAGTGGAGTGACATTCTCTGACCTGAAGGGTAGGGAAGCAACCCTCTTATCGCTTAAAATGCTGTTATTGCAGTCATATCCTCTCTGTGAATGGTACTCATAGCCAGTGATCAGTGGTCATGACATTTTGGATATTAACAATCATGAAACTGACCTCACGGCCCATTGTTAAGCAATGGTGCTAGCTCAGATGAGTCACAAAACGCTTCTCCCACTGAAAGCGCTATGTCCAAATGAACAGAATCAACTTTCTGGGATTTCTTTACGTGGATGTTCGAGCATGTGTCAAGACTGAACAAGAACTGTTACCATTTGAATTAATTCTGTAACTTTGTAACAATCTGTCCAGCACCAAAAAGAAAACATTGTACTATGAGGTTTAATCCCAATCGACTTTGCACTTTCAGCCTGTTTCAGCCTAAAAATGTCTTTGCCATGTAATCCCATCCCGCTGTTTTAGACATGCTGCCAACTATTCCCATCCCGTCTAAATTATTAAATATCTCATGCAACACCATCCATCTCCCCCTCTCCTGGAGTTGAAAGTGAATACTTAGTAATAAGTCCGTACAACATCATACCGCCCGTGATAATACTGGTGGAAGTTTGTGCATGATACAAAAATGTCATACTGCGATATCCTTGGTAGCAGAGAAGCCTATGCTCAACACAAACATGAACTGAAAAATAACACACACACACACACACTCCTACACTTCACTGACAACCGCATAAGTTTATTCAGAATTTACACAGCAGAATTTGGAATATGATACTAAGGGATTTATGGCACTTCAAAGACTGCCATACCTAAGCTGCAAATGTATTTGTAACTTCTCCCTTTTTGCAATAACTGGAGGAGCTTTATGCAAACAGGATATGACTTTGTGCCTGGAAAGATGGGAACTTTCTGTTGTTTTAGTATCATATACATCTGCCTGTGTTAGAAACTACGCTTTAGCAATTCATTCAGAGATCATTTCTGATCATGACACCTCATGTTCAGAATCTTTGCTCTAGCACATTCTGTACTGTGTACAGTGTAAATTGAATGGAGTATCTGAGAATAACATTTCTATGGAGGACAGAAAAGTCTAAACTCTGTGAAGGTTTTCAGACATTCAGCCCTCTCAAGATTTCATACCATCAAGGTTAAAAGTGGTGCAAGAAGATTACAATAGGAACCTTTTATCCTCACAAATTACAACTTGGTATTTCTCCTGTCAGTACTATCTGCAGCATTTGGTTTAAAAACTCTACACTCACAAGGAAATGTTTTAAATTATTTTTAATAAGCTGTTAGATAATTATTTAAGGTTCTATTCATTAAAACATTTCATGAATGTTCTTAAAGTATGTGATTAAAAAAAAGATCAAAAATAAAATAATTTTGTTGCTGCACCTTTATTCCATATTCCATAAATGTCTACTTTTGATAGAATAATTACAAACATTTTTTGCTCATAAGTTGCAACATTTTTGAGTTTAAAGGACTGTGTTCAGTCTTGCAAAAAGCTAAGCAGTAATGGTGAGGATAAGAGAATAAGTAGCAGCCAGGTGCTGCTACTCAAATGCACTTGTTTAATTGATCATCAGGAGGTGTCACCACTTATAATATTATCAAAAAAAATACCACAGTCTTCCCAGGAGAGGGAGCAAATTTACCCTAAGGTTCCCCAATGGTCAGAGAAACTGCAAAAGATGTACTCTTAGACACTACCGGCCTCAGTTAGCATGCTAAATATTAAAGTTCCTGATAGTACAGTTTAGTATTTAGTATTTAGTATTTATTTATTTATTGTCATTGTCAAGAACAATGAAATTGCGTTTGGGGCTTCCATACAACCCAAAAAAAAGAAGAAAATAATAAATACCCCTTAAAACCCAAGTGTACATATTTAACCCAGTGTGACTCCAATGCAATAAGACAATCCTTAGCAATAATGTTCGTAGAAATTCAGACAAAGACCTGAGAAACATGACAAAATACAACAATGCAACCCATTCAATATTATTGTACTGTGAGATATGATATCAGATATGATAGTTATCTATTAAACTGAACAAGATGGACTTGTATGGAAGGGTTGTCATGCCAACCCATGCCTTCTGTATACCAAATTTTTCTAGAGTCAAAGTTCAGACCTCAAACCAATTGAGATGCTGTAGGTGGAGTAAGATGTGTGGCCTAAGCACACAGAACAGCTGAAAACAAAAACAGAAACAAAAAGAATCAAGGTTTTGCCATGACCCAGTTAAAGTCCAGACGTCAACCCAATTAAATTTGCAATTGCTGACTGTGACTATATGACTTCATAAATTGCTGCAGATGTCTGCACACACCTGCACACTAACACGGTGTTTCTGATTGGACTTCCTAGGTTGCTCCTCAAAGCTGGCATTGACATTAACAGAGCCACCAAAGCGGGGACGTCTTTGCACGAGGCTGCCCTCTATGGCAAAACGGATGTAGTACGGCTGCTCCTTGACGTAAGGAAAGAAGAGAAACATTGTATCTGTTAGCCTTATGAGCCATGTGGAAGGCTGCTTTTTTACAACAAGTGTCAACATAAAGACTCTTCACGGAAACATCACACTATGTTTTCACCTGCTCAGTATTATTCTTTAATAAAGCAGATTGGAATTTAAGGGAGGGTTTGTTTTTAAAAGTCCGACTCCCACGTAGCCGTTTTACGATCTGTATGTGTGTGTGTGTCTAGGCGGGCATCAACGTGAACATGCGCAACACCTACAACCAGACGGCTTTGGACATTGTCAATCAGTTCACCACTTCCACAGCCAGCAGGGAAATCAAACAGCTGCTGAGAGGTCGGTAGCTCATGAAATGGTGTCTTGATGTTGCACTGATACATTTGGGTAATTTGGCTTCTCTGGTTTAGAAATGTGATCAGGTGTCTTTTTCTTTCTTTCTTTCTTTCTTTCTTTTTTTTGCAGAAGCATCAAGCTCCCTTCAAGTTAGAGCAGTGAAGGACTACTGGAATCTCCATGATCCCACTGCACTTAACCTGCGGGCGGGAGATCTGATCATGGTACTGTTTTGTGTGTAAAAGTCTCAAAATGTTGTTTTATGGTTGTCATATTGTTTTTGTTCATTATTTTCATTGTCCTTGTTTATAGAAAAATGTAATTAAATGAAATTAATTTGAAAATCCCTAATATCACATTTAAAACAGTCATTATTATTCATTGCCTGGGAAAATTATGAAAGGAGAAGATTTCCTTATTTAATGAATTTAAAAACCTACTGAACAAAAATGTAGCCGACATTTGTTTTTATCAATCAGTAGCAGCAGTTTCTGTTTGGTAAGATTTTGCAAATTGTTTAAAGAAGAGAAGTTGAATCATTTATTTTATTCTAAAAATTTCAAGAAAAGTGTTTTTTTGTTTGTATATGCTGACATATATAATTCTTACAAAGAAGAGCCAACACAAACATCGGAATCGGCTTGATTGAGATGAGAAAATGAGATGAAGTTGTTAGGTGAAGTTATAGTGAAGCCTTGTTGTTCGGATTTGTGTGGTATGTTTCAGGGTAATTTCATGTACTCCAAAGCAGGAGACCACAGCAGAGGAACAGGCACAAACTTGCTGCTGCTGTGTCTCTCATTATCAGCATCATTATCACAGTTTGCTCTAATTCGTGTGTTCATGTCTTTATGTGCTCTCTGCTGTGTATTTTGATATATTTATGTGAGTCATAGGGACATCTGAGAGTTGTGTTTGAACTTGTATGCTGTTGTCTCTTACTCTGCCAGAAAGCAGAGGTGTTTGTTTTTCTTCTCTCGAGGCGCTTTGCTAATACTCACAATGAATAGATAGTGTATTTCCAGCCTACTGGCCCACTCATTATGGACTTAAGTGCATGCCTGTGGGTGTCGCACACAACATGCATGCTTAAAGCTATTGTATTTTTGCTAACACATAGCATTTTTTTGTTTTAATCAACGCCCATAGTGTTCATATAACTGTATCAATTGCTGGGACTGTGAAGTATACCAAGACTAATGCCATTTGTAATGAAGTGTTCTCATGGCTTCTTGCTGACAGGTCCTGGAGCAGCACTCAGACGGCCGGTGGAAAGGTCACATCCATGACACCCAGCGGGGGACAGACCGGGTGGGCTTTTTCCCCCCTTCAGTGGTGGAGGTCCTCAGCAAAAGAGCAGGTAAATAAATAGCTTATTCACACCTGCATAAACATCAGTTACCTTATTAATAATTAACATTAATACACTCCAGAATATTTATGCAAGTATTATAGTTGTGCTCCTCTCAGTAGTTGTAGAGTTATCCAGTTAGCAAGACGGTGAACAGAGAGGACGGCACCTTGGTTTGCATCTTCAGTTTACAGTGGCATACTTTGAATTTTGTGTACATGGCAACCTGTATCCAGTCCAGTCCAACTCAATACATGCCATTGCCACAAGGTTTGCTGTGTCTCTTTGCTGGGATATTATCTTCGATCCATCCAACGCCGCCAGGTTGCACCTCAGATGGTCCAGGAGCTCAGTGATGCTTTGGTCCACATCTGGGAGGAGATCCTCTAGAACACTAAGCTATCCTATGTGCTTAAATGGATGCTTAACAACATCTGGATAATCATTTTCATTTGAATTCAACTTCAATTCAGTTCAATTTAGTTTTATTTATACAGCGGCTGTTTGGCGACAGTGGAAAGGAAAACCCCCCTTTTAACAAGAACATTTCCATCAAACTATGTGCCATCCCTTAATTGCTAACACATTACCCATTTCATATCAGTGTAGACATACAGCATGATTTTCTTTCACTGTTGAGAGCTGATGTGTTTTCAGAGTATTCCTTTAATTTTTTTGAACAGTGTACATGTGCACTGTACAATTTCACATGAAATACCAAGCCTACCTTTTTCATTTAATTTGTGTCATTTCAATAGAAATTCCCAATAGTTTTACAAAATGTTAAAAAAACAAACAAACAAAAAAACCCCAGTGAACTAAAACATACTAAAAGGGCTCAGAAATACTGCTGAGAAATAAGAGGAAGTGCCAGGTCTCATATTCATATAATTATCTGAGACATGAAAATATCTGTCAAGTTTCATATTTATTTATTTGTTTACTTGTTTATTTTTGTAGTCCAGGGGCCCGTTCTTCGTACCTCGCTAAGTAGGTTAGCTGGATTAGATTGTTGACGATTTCGCGTGATCTTGGATCGTTCGGTTCCCCGAAGCTCATCCGGGACTTGCTGCCATAGCAACAGAGCCGTAAGCGTAAATCTGCTCGGGAGCAGGTTTACTTTATGTAAACAGGATTAGATCGCGGCCACGCAGGTATGTCCGCTTCATTTATACGAAAGCAACAGCGATATTCCACCACTGTTTCACCATAAATAAATAACATCAATGTAACTAAAGATAATGCAGCACTTGATCCTTTTATTGATTTCACACAGATACATACAGGTCATTTCCTAAAAAAGGGAAATGTACTATTAACATTCTATTACATGTATGTGATTATTACAGATGTAATTCATATTTCAGAGTAGCAATTGCAAATTACTTTGTGTAATCAAGATGAGAGACCACGGCTATAAAAGCGAAGGTGGATTTGGGAAGTCTGTTGCAGCCATGTCCTGTCCGTTTACGCGAGCCACCCATTGCGGAAGGTGCAAGATTGATAAGGAGAGTTTTCAGATTCAGCGTATATTGCGGGACAGACAGGATCCTTTAGCTCAGCGCGACAGTGTGCTCATAGAGAGATGTCGATTTTCCCGTGAGGGTATTATTTACTTAACCAACTTGTTGACAAGGGGGTGCAGGACCACCACCTGTCTTTTTGTTGCTCTGCCCTTTTCTTGGTTGCTGTTATAAACAAACAAACAGATTATTTCAGGGTCTCTTTCCAAGAGACTAAAAGCAATATAAGTGATAAATATTACCATTCTGTGGAATATTCTTATATTTCACTTTTACCTGTTCCCATGTTCTAGTGGGTCCTGTTTTGTGGCTCTAATGTGAAAGAGGATATAATATAACATATTATAATATAATATATAATGTAATATAATATAATGAATTTACCCTACCGCCTACTGGTGTTGGCCAGAGGGGCCGATGGCGCAATATGGCAGCCTGGCTTCTGTCAGTCTGCCCCAGGGCAGCTGTGGCTACAACTGTAGCTGCCTCCACCAGTGTGTGAATGTGAGAGTGAATGAATAGTAGTATTGTAAAGCGCTTTGGGTGCCTTGAAAAGCGCTATATAAACCCAATCCATTATTATTGTTATTATTAAATTACTTACCAGTTTAATTTGTCAGCAACTTCCTGCCAGCCCTCTCTCCTTGCTTTTGCAGCCTTTGCAGTGTTCCCTTGCGTTTTAATTAAACTCTGAAACTCCTGAAATCCCTCAATCAAGAGTTCCTGCTCTGCTACTGAAAAATACCGAGCGCGCTCCTTCGACATTTTCGCCGACCAATCAAAGGGTTGCCGATCAATGTTTCTACTATCGATGCGTAGCCCCTTTTACGACACCCAGTGATCTCACATTACTTCATCCAGCTATACTAATCGTCAACAACAGGTGTGTTCGGAGAACCGGGATAGCGATCTCAAAGTTAGCGCGATGATTTGATCTTGGATGTAGTAAGCGAGGTACGAAGAACGGACCCCTGAAGTACCACCAGCCTGGGCAAACACATTTATTGTGGACATGAATTCAGACAACTGTATTTTGGTGTTGATAACACCTAATTTGACCCATGACGACTCTTATATATCTGGGCTACCAAAATATCTCCACACTTGTACACGAGCAGGATCTATCATGTTTGCAGACATGGCCGCTGGAGAATTCAGCATGCTTGTAAATCAACAAATTTAATCCCTGTGAATATGAGCTCCTCACTTGTTTGCAGCTGTAAAACCCCCGACTTTCTAGCACAGAGAGACCAGCACAGTCAGGGCTCCAAAAACAGCTCCAGACATGAGTGCACACTTCTGTGTCTTCAACAAGCCAGTCCACACACACACACACACACACGACAGTCTCACGGAGAAACACATTAATAGGATTACTATGGCCAGATTGCAAAGTGTCAGCTCAGTGTTAAAGCCTTCACAGCCTACATCGGGGTATTCTGTGTGTGTGGGCGTGTGTGTGTGAGACTGCTCATGCTTGAGGAAAGAGACGAAAGAAGAGAGTTCGCCTCAAAGTTGGTGATGGGCTCTTTGCTTATGAGGCAAACTCAGCAGGTTGTGTGCACCTGTGCAATAGTGTGTCTGAGCTCTGTGATAATGTCAGTGATGTCAGCAAACAGAGACCAATACCACACTAAGGAAGAGTAAGCCTTCTCAGTGTCTTTGGTGATCTTAAACTTCCATTCAGCAGCCTGTTATGTAACTGTAGAGGGGATTTACCGAGAGGGGATCTGTCTGTTTTTAGTTGTTGTTCCATGTACTCAATGAAAAAGAATACATGACGGAGACAAATGTTAAAGTTGATGATATTCATAGCTCTTCATTGCATGGTTAAAGGGCTTTCGATGCCTGTGCATGCATTTCAAACTGCCACCGAACACGCATGTGCATTATCTGCTTTCCCTCACTCATGCATGTCCACCTCAAACCAAACCTGTCTCCCTGGCCGTAGGAGGCACGCTCTTCCGCCAAGCTTCAATGCCTTGCAAACGACAACACTTTGTGTCCGGAGCTCCTCCTTCGAGTCACGGCCCTGCCCCTCAGACTGATGACTTATACATCCTTGGCTATGACCCTGCAGGTACACACACAGATGCACTCACCAACCTTTTCCCTGTTTTACCACCTGCGGTGGATTCACGTTATCCCAGGCAAGGCAAGGATTGTTGGACAGGAATGTTTCTGTCCATATGCTCCCAAACAGCACCCCAATCCCAGTTTTTTCTTGATGAAAAAACTTTCCCTGATGCTGTGTCAGCTTGATAGATCCAGTCCCAGCTCCGGTTCTGCAGTAGGCAGAGTGTACCGTGAACGTTTGTCTAAAGTGTGTGTGTTTATTAGGTGCTCCATTGGGCAGTCAGCTCTCAACCCCAGCTAGTTCTGCTAGCCCCACTCAGGAAATCTGGGTCCTCAGGAGCTCTCCCACTGGTAAGAGTGTGTGGTCCTAAACCCCTAATACCCCACCCACCGAAACCCCAATCGCCGGTGAACTTGTAGACCAGTCAAGTCACCACATTTTTGATAAACTGGGTCTTTTTAAAGAAGCTTATTCCTGTTTTATCCTTTTATATACCAGAGTTTTGACCTTACCATGCTAACCCTTCAAATCCCACCCTCTGCTTTATACACATCTAACAATCCAGCAACCATAACCAGTTCTCTTGCAGCAGGACATTACTATGAGGGAGCAGCATGAAGGTCTCTTTTTAAGTTCTTCTTCTTTTAAGCATGTTGGAGCTTCCTCTTATTCTCTGAGAATCTCCGCAAACATATTAATGTTTTTCTTCTACTATGTAATATATATTCAGTTATTTCCTGAACAGAGAGAATGTCGATTCCACTAAAACATAATGTTTTAATAATTTCATAAACGTTGAAAATTCTTTACATACATAAGAAGCTTGATATTAGCATCTTTTTGTTAAATATGGAGCTAGTGGCAGAGCGTGATTAGCCTTGCTTAGCATAAAACAACTTACTAACAAACACCTTGCATCGATTCAATCTGTATGGTGAGGCAATAAATCCTTCAGTAATAAATAGGACTTAATAGTTTTTATGTATTTATTTATTTACTTATTTTTAGTACAGTAGGCAGCACATATAAATATATAACCTATAAACTGCCGGCTACAATTGTCTCCTAACTCAGACACTCCACAGGTCTCCTGTCAGTCTGTCATCTCTCTCTGTTTTGCTTTCTTTGCTCTTCTCAGGTGACAGAAACAGTGTCGGCAGCGCCGGCAGTGTTGGTAGCAGCCGCAGTGCAGGGAGTGGTCAGAGCTCAGAGAGCGGCCACAAACAGAATGGGATTCATTGCTGCCACAACAATGACGCTGGCAAGGTCAGATATGCACAGAGACAACCAAGGTGGACACTAAAAAACAAGGAGATGCTCTGCTTCATATGTCGACAGCAGACAGTTTCACTAATAGTAACAGAAATGAACAAAGTGTGGAGGATGTCAGTAATGCACTAAAGTACTTTTCTCTATCGTTGAGTACGCCTTTGTTTTGTGTGTGCAGCTGGCTCCCTCTGCTGGCGAATCAAGGGACCGCGTTATAGGAGTGGACCACAGCACACAGGTTGATGGATCCACAGGTTAGTAAGAAGATGACAGATGTTTCATTCGGTGACTCTGTTTGACAATAATAATAATTCTGTTAGCTGTGATTCTTCCAAGGTCCCAGACTTTCTGAAGGTCTTTCAGAGTTTTTCTTTTGCGGGTTGGCTGCTTTTTCAGTCCAGTTGTTTTACCTGACCTTTTAAATGGTAGATGGTAAATGGACTGATTCTTATATAGCGCTTTTCTACTCTCCCGGAGTACTCAAAGCGCTGTATGCAACATGCCACATTCACCCAATCACACCCATTCTCACGAGCACTTTCTCTATACATAGTGCTTTCTAGGTACATTCACACGATGGATGCATCAGAGAGCAACCTGGGGTTAGTATCTTGCCCAAGGATACTTGACGTGCAGACTGGAGGAGCCAGGGATCGAACCACCAACCTTCCGATCAGTAGATCGGGGGTGGCTCTACCTCCTGAGCTACAGCCACCCGATTCTTCTTTTACAGAAGAATGTTATAATGTGTTTCTTTATCTACTTAATACTGGCCTATGAATCTTTCAACCATAAAAGGGTTGTATCTTTAGAAACCACGGGGCTGCTGTGTGCAGGGATCATAGAGCATTGTTCTGCTGTTTTTGTTGATGGTCTGAAAGGAAATGAGATGGAGGGGGACAGTAAATGCTTACCATACTTTACTTCACCACTGAAGCCAATAAAACCAGCATCTTCTTTCATCTACGCAAGCCATAAAAGCCCAGATCACTACTTCACAAGAAACACTAAAGGCCTGGAGAAATGTGCTCTGCTGTCAGGTATAATGGCAGGTGCAGGATTGCATGTTTACAGTATTTTCAGAACTTAAGTTCATTCTGCTGAGATAAGGCTTTTCAAATGTTAACACTCAAAGAAGCAGAGAATTCCCGTTGACCTCAGGGTGAATCGGAAGGGGGGGTTAAAGTGCAGGAGAAGAGGGAGGAGACAGGGAGCATCAGGAGCAAAAGACATCTGTTAAATGCCTGAGAAAGAGGAAGGAAGACAGGGAAGAGGAGCTGATGTCTGCCCTGCACGAAGGATAGGTGGAGGGAAGGATGAAGTGTGAGACATCAGGAGCTCTCCGGCTCTCGTTTTTTCTCAGGGGTAAGACCGTTGTTATAATTTGACATGATGTTTGACGTTTTGTCAGAGGAGAAAGGGTTCGATCCTGTTTTAAAGGACCCACTGCATTCCAAATTTTTGGTTAATATTTCATTGGGAATCACCTTATTGGTGCAGAAATATAATTTTATGCCTGCCAAACTTTGTTATCTTCGACATTTTTGATAGATTCAGCTAAAGAAATGGGAAAGAAATTGTGTTTTTGCCACAGTCTGATAGTTATTGTCAATATTTCAACCTTTCTTTCTTTGCTTGTTGTCTGTTGTGGGCAGATAAAAGATAAATAAATAATAAGATGAAAAACTGTTTTACATTTGATCACTGAGTTCCTCTTATGCTGTACTTGAATGAGTCGTGGTCAGACTTAAGTGGCTTAAAAAAATCAAACAGTTGGAAATAGTTGGGTGCAAAGACTGGAAAACACGTGAAAGCCCTTCAGGAAGCCTGGAGATACCAATCTTGCTTATGGGTTAAGGACCTACAGCCCTGTCTAGCTCTCCTACAGTGACTGCCCGTCTGCTGTAATCTCCTCCATGCTCTTGAGACTATGCCGGGAGACACAGCAAACCTTCTGGCAATAGCATGTATTGAGTTGGACTACCTGCACAACCTCTATTCCTATCCAAATGCAAAACTAGTGAAAAACAGTCAGAAAGGCTGAGGAGAGAAAAAAAAATGTCAGTTGCCTCCACCTTTAAAACCATTCTTGATTTGATGGGCGATCACTAACCTAGAAATGTAACTGACTGTATTTGAATTGTAGTTGTACTTTTCCACAGTACAATGACACAAATTCCTCATCTCTTTCCATCTTGTACAAAGAGCATGTCGCAAGAAGCACGACTGCGTTGTTTTGATGGGTGATTATCATGCTGAATAAGTTAACTCATCTCCCAGGAACATCTTGACAGTGCAGTGTCTTATATTACTTATTGCCCTGTTACAAGGTGTATCTGCGTGTCTGTAAGAGGTCTTAAATAAAAGTTATTGAGAAATGAAAAGATCAAATGTTGTTGTGAGAAAGGACTAGAAGAGTGGAAAAAAAAGACTCAGCCTTGGGCAAGAAGAGAAGTGAAATTGGAGCAGTTGGCAACAAAGTATCGTTCCTCTGAGATCTGAGTATATAATGACTGTAAATAAGATGAGTGAGGGGTGTATGAGATCTGGTAGATGGCACAGCTTCACTCACCCGGAGAGACGTGACGGCCCCACTCAGTCACACAGCTGCTTGGAAAAGAACGATTTAACATGACTCAACTAATGCAGACCGGATTGATCTCTTGCTGTCACAAAGCAGAATCTTGTTACTTTGAAAACATGGCTGTCTTTTTTTGGGTTCGTCTTGTTTTTCCTCCAGTGTCTGTCTTCCTCCACGCACTCATCACAAAACACATCCCACAGGATTAATTGTGTGTGTTTTTTAGGTGGTTCCCGCCAACAGGTTAACGGCACTCCTCAGAAAGACTTTGTGAGGCCTGAACAGCTTTTGGAAGGCAAGGTGAGCTGAGTTTTAGAGTTGTCCAAGTTTGCGTAAATGTTTTCTACACACAGAGGTTTTGGAAATGAATCTCCTCTCTGTCGTTAGGATTCAGAAGCTATCTACCAGTGGCTGTGTGGGTTCCAGCTCGAGCAGTACACGTCCAGCTTCATCAGTGCAGGATATGATGTACCCACCATCAGCAGAATGACCCCCGAGGTGTGTATTTATGTTACAATTTTCAGCATTTTTAGCTCTATGCCGTTAGACTTTTCTTTGTTCTTTGTACTTTAAAGTTGTGTTTGTTTTTTGCTTCTTCTTTTTTTACATAAAACCTTGGGATGACTGTTTTGTGAAGTAATATGAAAATGAATAGGTTCCATTTCAGCCTGAAACCCTCTGAGCCTGATATGTATGTTTAAAAAAAAAAGGTTTAAGAAGTCCATTGAAAACTTGACATGACTGCAACTAAAGCACTCTTTTTTTACACTCTTTTTTTACAGATGAAAAAATGATTTCTCTTGGCTAAAGTACAGTTATTTAATTGATTTGTTGTTGATTCTTTCATTTGTTGGTTATGTTAATGATTCACTCATTATTTGCGTGGATATTCTTCAGGATCTTACAGCTATCGGAGTGACCAAACCAGGCCACAGGAAGAAGATATCGATGGAGATTAGCAAGCTGAGCATTCCTGAGTGGCTCCCAGATTACATTCCTGTGAGAAATCAGTCCTCCCTCTTATTTGCCATATACATCATGTAAACAGCTGGCTCTTGCAGCCATTGTAAATTTTGTCTGTGTTGTCGTGTTCAGTCGGACCTGGGGGAATGGCTGAGTGTGATTGGATTGCCTCAGTACCAGAAAAGATTGTGTGACAATGGCTATGACTCCATTGCCATTGTCAAGGACATCACCTGGGAGGACCTGCAGGAGATAGGCATTACTAAACTGGGTGAGGAATTTCTATAATTTTCTATAATAACTTCTGCTAATAACTTCTCTGATCGGTGACTGGTCCGGGGTGTACTCTGCCTCATAGGCTTTGAAACTGAATCTTTTGTGTGCTGTGACTGCTTGTGACATTGTCAAAGCACAGAAGGGGAATGTTTGATCACTTTTATTAAATCTTTTTGAGCTCTGTAATAAATAAATAAATCTGTGTGTTTCAGGTCATCAGAAGAAACTAATGTTAGCAGTGAAGAGACTGTGTGACCTGCATCGCTCTCGTAACCATGCCGACAGAACCGGAGGCGAAACTCTCAGACGAAAGCTGCCTGCTGCTCTCGAGCTGGTGGTTATCGAACACGCGCCGACACACAATGCTCAGGCACACGCTGACACTCCATCCAATGACTGTTGCTCCTCCCCTCGTACTCCCAGAGCCCTCCTTTCCTTCCAGGACAGCGAGCTAAGCGTGGAGCTACAGAGTGCAATGATGGGAAAGGCGGGTGGAGGTCCCGCTGAGATGTTCAGCATTAAAGGTGTGTCCTCTGCTGCAGGTGGGACTGCCATGTCAGTCAGTCAAGAGAGCATTGGCATGCGTTCGCGGGGCTCAGGGAAATCTGGGAACTCTGGAAATGTAAATTTGGCTCATTGTCAGGATCAGCAGGCCGTACTGTCTTCAGCCAGGACATCGAGCCGGTCTGAGGAGAGTTTAAGTAGTGGAGCAGGGGAGGAGGTGAAGAGTGGAAGAAGCAGTCCTGGAGGCAGAAGTAGACAGAGACCCAGTGAGTCATGGGTGTATCAGAGTCAATCTGCTATCCCAAATAAAATCCCCTTCTCCCCTCTCACACCTCCACTGACCCCCAGCAAGATGCCCCGCTTTGCCTACCCAGCTGTCCCACCTAAAGCCAAACACTTCCAGTCTCCTAACCGCCCTTATCAGCCTCAACAACACCCACCCTCCTCCCCATCTTCACCATCCCCGCAAGCTTCTCCGACACAGAAGGCTTTCAGTTATATCCAAGCTCAAGCAGAAGTAGTCAGTGGGGCTCCACGACTACTTTCCAAGCCACTGCCTGGGGCTGTCCCGCTGCTGGGGCCCTTACTTGTACAGGGCCCAGCCAATGAAACTCAAAAAGGCCCACAAAAGAAGCGCTCGCAAAGCCTGAATCGCTATGCTCTGTCAGATGGTGAGCCAGATGAAGACGACAATCCCACTTCCCCTTGTACCTCTGCTTCCTCTGCGGTCATGCCATCTTATGCCACCATGTCACGCAGGCCGGGATGTGGCCATGCAAGTCCTCTAGGGGCCCAACGTCACATCAACCGTAGCCACTCCTTTGCTGTGCGCTCTCGACGCAAAGGTCCACCTCCACCCCCACCTAAGAGGATGAGCTCGGTAAACGACACCCGTGTGTGTCAACCAGGAAACCACCAAGGAGTGGAGCCAGAGGTGAAGGAAGGGGTAGAGATGGAGAGTGCAGGCAGTGTGAGGAGTATCGCAGCCAGGCTTGAAGGCAGCAGCAGCAGTAGCCCATCTAGAAGAATAGATATACCACCAGCCCACCTCCCTGTTTCACCTGCATTCAGCCCTGTTTCCTCACCGATCCCACGTGGATTTCCTTCTCACACCATCACTCAGCACTCCAAACCTGTCCCAGCCTTGGGTCTCGGGGGCCTTAGGAGGGTAGGAAGTGAAAGGACAGAAGGAGACTTCAATAGACAAAGAGGTAGAAGTACAGAGAGAGACTCTGGTGAGGAAGTGAAAGCAAAGAAAACTGAACATATATCAAAGAGTGCTGCTGCATCTCCCAAGCACAGGTCCAAGGACCATCTACCGTTTGCTGAAGAAGGCAACCTGACTATCAAACAGCGACCCAGGATAGCAGTCATTAGTCAGCCGGGTGCTGAAGTTAAAACTCCTTCAGAGGCGGTGCAGACCCCAGACAGCCTTGAACTCCCAGAGTTCAATCTAAAGGAGTCTGACACGGTGAAAAGACGGCACAAACCCAAAGACAAAGACGCGTCCACTCCTGAAGAGGTTAGCACCCCACACAGAAACAACAAGCACCCAGAACCCAACAGCCTCCACATGCAAAATAACATCAGTACACTGAGTGACGATGAAGCTCAGAGGCCACACAATGTTTTCCAGAGGATAGGATCAATGGGCAAAGGCCCAAAGCCTCCAGTGTCCTCAAAACCTCCCAGTCCCCTCAAACAAACCCCCAACAGCAAACCAACAACTCCTCAAAAAACTGTTTCGCCATTGCAACCAAGTGGACAAACAGCCATCCCTAACCTCACGAGCGTACAGATTCACACAGTCTCCCCAAAGCTGAAAAGCAACATGTACATTCAGACTTGTATGTCCAGTCCAAAACCTGCGAAACACAGACAGACCTTCACGTCCGAACCTGAGAGTCCACAGAAAGCCGTCGCTGTGTCAAGACTCCCTCAGAACACCTATGCAGCAACAGCAGGTAACAATGAAAAGAAGATATAATACCAACAAGGCCATCAGTTGGCTTTTGTTTTAGCCACATTTTCAAATCCACTCTTTCAGATTAATTTTGGCATGACGGTTTTCTTGTTAAAGCTTTTAAAGTTGCTATAAAAATGGCCGGGTGTAAACATAATCCAGTCCCTACACCAATTCTAGATGGGCGACCAGTGATCTGGTGGATGTTAAGAGGTTAAACTTGTTTCCTAACAGCGAGCTTCTTTTTGATGGTTACATAATATTTATTGTTCCTCAGGTCCGAATCTCAGCATGGCTCAAAGTGTTGCCTTTGCTGCTCCACCGTCACCATTGCTGAACTCTTGCTGCCCACCCTCGGCACTACCCAGTCAGCCAGGAAAAGGATGGGTAACTCCGCCTGGTGTGGCCAGTGTGGAGATGCTGGCCCAGAAGAAACTAGAGCAAACTAGTACATCACTGGAAGCTGCTCTCAAAGTAGTGGAGACCAAACTGGCACAGGGGAGCAATGTGGACGGGTAAGAAGTATTGTATTGGTGTAGTTGGGGTGGTGTGCTTTACCTGGAATGATAATATTGTGCTCTTCATACTGATTGCTGAGCTGTGGTACCGCGGTAACCGTTGGTTTGCACTGGTTGTTTGAACTGTTCCTTGTGAACATGCAGCAGATCTGACAGATCAGCTGCTGGGCTGTAACTAAAGTCCCTAGTGAGGACACCGTCTACAAGCTTTACTGTTGTCAGTCTATATAACCTGTGGAAAACTTGAAATCATGAATCTCCAAAGAAAAAAACAAAACAAAATTTCTTTTTCAGTTTTTCTTTTGTCTTCTTTGTTTTAGCACCTGCCCTCTTTTTTTCAAGTTTCTAAAATTGAGAGAAGGCCAAATGTTATCACTGATAGAAACATGTAGTCTCAGTGTAGTTGGCACTGCACTGCTCATGCTAACTCTAAATTTAGCAACAGGGAAAATGCCAAAAACATCTGCAGAATTCAGTGAAGGTCCTCGAGCATTAACTTTGTCCTTTGTTTAGTTCTCTAGTTATTTGTTGCTCCACACTGATGAAAAGAGAGGTTACTAGAGTAAACCTGGTTCTCTTTCAAACCTCGCTTGGTATTCCACTTTGAAAAGCGCCCTTTGGCATGACCCCCTTTAAAACAGCCCTTGAACCCATACCCAAAGTAGTTCTTCCTGATGTCCATGCAAATGGGCGCTGCAATGAGCCAAACTCAGTTTGCAAAGTTATGATAGTAGCCAAGGTTGTCTGTCAAACCTCTCTTGGTAGCTCACTATGGTAGATGTAGACCCCTCTGAGATTGCATGGTCCAAACACTATAACTTCTCCACCCAGGAAGAGCACCACCTCACACAAATTTAAGAGCCCACAGTAAGCACTGAGTGTGCCAGTGAAGGTTAATGTTAAGGCAGTAAAACCTAACAGATGTATGTAGAAATTTCCAACTAGCAGCTGCACAGATGCTCCTGCCAAGAAACACCCTTAAAAAGGGCCCATGAGGTAGAATGTGCACGCAGGTGCGCAGGAGGTTGCTATCCCTGGCATTCATATGCCATCACAATATCGTCTACCACCCACTGTGACAGCTGGTATAGGCTTCCCTATGTGCCAAGGAGCCTGGAACACAGAGAGCTGATTGCTTTTTACAATTCCCTTATTTCTGTCTACATAAATGCATAATTCTCAGACAGGCCACAGCGAATTAAGCCGCCTCTCGTTCTCATCAGCAGATGGCAGGGGCTTATAGCCTGAGAGCGAGGTAACAATAGGTAGACTCCCTAACCTTAGGCACAGAGGCTGGGTTAAGGCGCAGAACCACTTTACTATAGTTGGGTTTATCTCTGAAGTACACACTATTTGCCATCATAAGGTCAGCATGTGGAAAGAAGTCTTACACCATGAGTGGTCTCAGTCAGCCTGAAAGGGAGACCAGACTCATTTAAATTTAGCATTTCAAATGTCAGGCTGAGAAAATTAACTCAAATGCTGATGACAAATCTGTCTGCAAGGCCTAGTCACTGCACAAGGCAGTGGCCATGAATGATTGTGGAGCAGACAAGCTAGCTCCGCCATCCATGGCCAAGCTGTTTCAGTGCCTCACCCAGCTCAGTACTGAGGGCATGCTGAGGAAATGAATACAGCAGCATTCCCGAGGGTCTAGTTTTAGCCATAATCACTAATACTCAGCCTTGAGAGCTAGCTATAGCTACACAAATACAAACACAAGCTTCCTTGACGTGCTAGCTTTGTTGCAGACCCACGTGTTATAATGTCACAACCGCTCGTAGAAGAATATATTTTCCACCTATTTATTCATCCATTCTCTTCTACTTATCCTTATCAGGGTCACAGGAAGCATATCCCAGCAACCATGGGGTGAAAGGTGTTATACACCCTGGACACAACGCCAGTCTGACGCTAAATCTTGTGATGAAAATATTACAGTGTCATAAAATTCCTGAAACAAGAAAAGCTAATGTTTGAGGATCAGCAAACAGTTAAATGGATAATCCTGTTCCAGGACCGCCGAGGAGCTTTAGTGATCTTCACAGGAAAGAAAGCAAACATGCCTGATGTGGGGACAGGGGCTAAGATGTCCTTAAAGTGATTGGTCTGTTTTAGACAGACATGGTTGTAGTGGAGCTTCTGTGATTGTGCATGCCAGAGTGCTTGACTACAAGCTACACGATACCATGCATTCATATAGTGCTTTTTTCTCTATACAAACACTTTGTCTCACATTCATAGCTGTTCTGAATCACCAGTTAATTTGACAGTTAGCTTAACTCTTTTTTTACTTCACATTGTCCCATCTGTTTCCTAGTGGGGGCACCACAGTGAAGGCAGCAGGCAATATTCTGGATGACATTGGCAACATGTTTGATGACCTGGCCGACCAACTGGACGCCATGTTGGAGTGACCTCCCAACTTCTGTCCTGCACACAGAAAAAGTTTCTGTCTCAAGGGAGCAGCAGACAGAAATCCAAACAGTGAGCACGGGGTCAGAGGGAACCTTAGATGCTGGGAAGAACAGAGAGTGTGGAGCTCAGCACTTCCTGGGGTTTAAGATCAATCAGTTTGTGAATATTTGAGGACTTTCCTGCACAGCTTTTCCTCTGTTTTTGAGCACTTCGCCTTAGGACACACACCTGGGAAAGTTATTGGAGGGAGTACAAACAGCCGCCAGAAGAGCTTCCCGATGTTGTTCAGTATCTTCAGTATCACTAAAAGGGAATAAGAGTCCATTGTATCCATGTAACCTGTGTATATACAGACACGTGTTTATGTGTGTAGTCAAATATCTTTATACTTAACATATTGACCTGTGATTATATTTATACTTATATATGTTGGGGGTTTTTTAACCAAAAGAGTTCCTATTGGCTGCTTTAACCCATTCTATTGTATATTAGCAAGATGATCTAATATGTATATTTTGCTGCTTATGGTCTGTAGCGTGGGGAAATGAGTGTTTAATATAGGGAAAGAATTATATTTCATAAATGTACGATGGATTGGCGTGGACCTGTTTTAACACAAGTGTTTGTTGTTGTTGTTCTTTAAAGCACTGTTACTGTCAGTAAAAACAGATGCTTATTGGTTTTAAAGTTATTTAGTAACAGAGCTCATCTCAGGTTGGTATGGTACCGTCAGCACGCTGTTTCATTTCAGCAGTGGCCAAAACATTTCGTGGAAGGCAACATGTTAATGAACTCAGAGTGACTGAACATGGAGTCTTCATTTGCTGCCAAAATGTTTAATTGGCGTATTAACTGATAGTTATATATTTGATTATATATTTAAATGAACAAACTCGATGTGAATTTGACATCAAATTTTTAAGAGGCTTTAAATTTTTTAGAACATTGTCTCTCCCATTTTAATTTCACAATCAGTCGTTTAGCATTTCCTGTTCCCATTTTTTTCGTTCAGTGTTAAATGTTGTTCCAGCAGTGTTCAGACTAAATCCCACAGAGGTTTTATGTGCCAGATTTCTGACAACATTTAGCAATTAGTTGCTTTTGTCTTACACTCTTATAGGTCTTTGAATGCAGTATAGGCTCACAAAATATGTCACAAACACTCTGTGGCGGGGCAGGGGAGGGGCTGGCCCAAATGGTGGCTGAGCTGGTGGCCACACGGAGGGAGCAGGCGGCGGTGTCGCGCTGAGAAGTGGATGAACTGCAGGACCAGACCGAGTGCACGTGATTATGATTCTGGCGGCTCGGCTCCATTCCTGGCCAACACCGCTGCCGGCGCACCACAGCTGTATGGGAGTGGCAGGTGTCCGATCTGCTCCGGTCCCCAGGGTGAGGCCAGCCAGGATGCCGTCTGCCTCCACACCCGTGCCCACTCCTCAGGTGGAAGCAGCTGGTGCATGCTGGTGCCTGCACCCATTCCTGCTCCCCGGAGGAGGGCCGCTGAGCAACCTCCGCGTCCACCACCAGCTCACTCACCTGCTCAGCCGGGGCCGGAGAAACTGTTTGTTGTTAAAGAAGAAAATAGAAGACTTAGTTTGTGGGATCAAACTGGTTTGATTTGTAGAACTGAGTTGTAAATTGAGAAAATGATTACTTTGAGTTTTGTATCAGTTAAATTACTCTGGCATACTTCAGCCTCCGTAGAGAGCAGGGACCAGTCTCATAACTGTAAATAACCAGCAAAGTTTGATAAGAACTTCACTTTGGATTTTTGTTCTTCGCTTGTTCCTGCTGCACTGAAGACATTTGTCAGCAGATGCTAAATCTATTGTAGCACTGACAGTTACTCCTGTACCAATTCACTTTAAAATTCTCTTTTTAAAAAAAAGCTGTTGCATGACTCAATACTTCGCTTACTATCCAGTGGAATATCTGTTTTTGAGCCATTCTTTTTTTAATTGGGCTCTTTTAGAAAAGTCATTACCTTCAGCCATCTTTAGGCTTCCTTCTTTTACTCCTCTGCACGCCTTCATTTTAAAAATGGAGTCGAATCTCTCTCCCAAACCTTTTCTGGGAAGATCTGGTTAATGGAAGCTGGCATGTTTTTACATTTTTTAAGATACCAAGCATGTTCAAATTCATGCAACAGCTTTTTTCTCTGTGGTTTCGATCTTCTGTTTTGTTTATTAATGTTTCCTTCTGAATTCTGTGTCAAACCAGAAATAATTAAAGGGATTTGTACTGACCGGGTGCTGTTGTTTTGCTTGTCAATATAAAATATGCATTACTATTTCAAGATTTTTCATTTGTTTTTGCCATTCTCATTCAGAGCTTTTGATGTGCCATATAGTTGATGCATACATTGTTTACAGTTTACAGCTGATCCATAACCTCCTCTCTGTACATTTAGCAGCTTTTTGTGTTCAGTCACATCAAATGGCTTTAATTTGCATAAGATAATTGAAGGAATATGTAATATTTTTTTCTTTTGGGGCTGTAGAAGCAGCTGTAAGTACATCATCACCATAAAAAGTTGATATGGTGATAACAGTAATATATGTAGGTAATATAGTTTGGCTGTTAGCAATAAAGGGAGTGTGAACTTACAAGGCAGTTCACACAACAGTCACCTCATATCCCTTTATATTGTTGGGTAAAGACACAATTATTACCACTGTTGTCTTTCTCCACCATTATGTTATTTTTCTGTGGCCAAGAGGCTTAATAAAACAAACAAAAACCCTGATTGGATATGATGGGAATCACCATGAAAAGGTTCATTATATGCATCATTTGACTCCTCTGCACAAAATGATCTCTGAGTTCTGCCTCCTCCAATCAGTGACTGAATCAGAGGATGTTGTTAGAATGGATTAAAAAGAATATCAAACAACAGAATAATGGGCAGTTAGGAATAAAAATAGATCATTGCAGCTCAGCTCACTGAGCAGTAAAATAAACACTTTATTTCAAATGAATCATTGAAACATTGAGTGTGCTTTTGTTGATGTTTAAGGTAATGGCTGCACATTAGAGCTCTGAAACTGGATACATTTAAACATTAAAGGTTATTGTCCCATAGCCTAATAGAGGCGGAGACATTGTTTTAGTTTATCGGCAAATCTAAACTATGTGTTTTTTCCCCAGTAGATGCAATTTTAGCAGTTCAAAATAGACTTGGCAGAATATTCAAATCAAGTGCAGATACATTTATAGATTTTTTTGCACCACCAGCTAAATACATGCACATTCCAGTTCCAATGTTATGCACAGCTAGCATTTGCCCAAAGTCAAAGTTGACAACAGCGTCCTGTGACATCACTATGAGTCCATAACAGGCTGACGTCAGCACGTTGTAATATAAAATTGTGGAACATCAACGTTTTAGGATAGCCCTTCTCTCTGAGTGCTCCTGTTAAACTTGCTTCATAGTCGGCTCCTTAGTACTCTACAAATGTGGTAAATACAGACAGAGATGAACAGACGTGTAAAACCTAGTACATCCCACTACCTCAGGAATTAAGTGATTCCCACTGATCTGCGTATGCTTTCACAGCCTGTATAAAACACAGTGAGGACCAGAGAGGCCACCCTTCGGAGGAAGCTCATTTCTGCCGCTTGTATCCGCGATATCGTTCTTTCGGTCACTGCCCACAGCTGGTGACCATAGGTGAGGATAGGGACGTAGTAAATCGAGAGCTTTGCTTTTACACTCTGCTCTCTCTTCACCACGACAGACTGAAGACATAAAGATGAAATATCTAAGATGTGCTTTGTTGGACATCTGCAACACCAACATCTGCTGTCACATTATAAAGCAGCTTAGTATAAGTGCAATCACATTCTTTCACCGTGCTTTGCCTCAGTGCTTATGGATTCTCCTTCACATTCTTCTTTCACCTCATGACATTTTCCATTAAAAAGGGAATTTTTGGACTGATCTGACGGAGCACCAGACTGTGCACTGAGTATAAAACAGGTAAAACTTCACCAAGCACAGGTTCATCACCCCAAGTAGCATTGGATCCTCAGTTATAACAGGAATTTCAGGAACGCTGCTTTCAGATCAGTGTTTTCAAGGTTGATCATGTGCATTAAAAACCAGACTGGGTTCCATTTTATTGATATGCTATGTTTATCAATGTTCATTAAGACATTCTACAGCACAGAGCCATCAGTACATTCTGTATATTTCCATTGGAGTGAAAGTGTGTAAGTGACGCTCGAGCCAAAAGATGCAGCTTTAAAATTGAACAGACTTCAGCAGAATCAACAAAACACAGAACATTTCTTTTCCTTGAGAATACATTTGTGTGTATATACAAATTTATCAAAAGCCACATTAAAAAGAAAAATAATAATCTCGTTTGAATCACAAATTAAGACTGAAAAAAAAAACAAGGTAAAGAAGAGTAGACAGAGGTGCTACATTCTTTCTAAAATGTTCAGATTTAAAATCACGACTCAAAAATAATCAATAATTTCTCGTTCCTATGCCCCAAAATTCCTTTCACGCTCCTTTTCGTATGAGAAAGTGCACACTGCTAGTTCTCTTCTTGATATATTATTAACATTCATTTCTGTGTGTGATGCTGACATTTCAAACGTCATTCAAAAGTTAAGAAGTCACAGAAACCCTAAATTAAAACAAACAAATCATCATATAATACTGTTTAACATGGGAGT
This sequence comes from Maylandia zebra, assembly GCF_041146795.1. Taxonomy (NCBI): domain Eukaryota; kingdom Metazoa; phylum Chordata; class Actinopteri; order Cichliformes; family Cichlidae; genus Maylandia; species Maylandia zebra. The sequence goes on along the minus strand of NC_135174.1, from coordinate 4,403,180 downwards.
TTAAAATAAGCTTGATGCCACATTATTTTTCACTCAGAGCGTGGGTTGATTATTTCTCTGGATTGGCCTCTGGATGGCAGTACAGAACCACCTGGAGGACATGAGGACGCCCGTGGTGTTTATAAGTTGCTAAACAGTTCATTCCTCTTGCTCCAGTCCATGGCCGGGGCCTTCTTGGCGCCACGCTTCTGCTGGGCTCTTTCTTTGGCCTGAGCTACTGTCAAGGCAAGACCCAGGTTGTCAATGGCTGGGGCCGGTTCTGACCTCGAAGCCCTTTCAATCTAGAAACACACATATATTCAAACAAGTTCGTTTTTCTCTGAGCTTTAAAACTATTCCAAATCTTTCAGTGGCATGGAGACAGTACCTCTGAAGGCGAGGAGTTGTTTGTTGCTGCTGGTAGGGAGCTGCTGGAAGAGGCACTGGAGGCGGAAGAGCTCGCAGATACTTTAGGCTTTGCATTTATCTGCCAAAACACACAACACACATTCAAAAGGGTCAATTCATCCAAAGTACAAAACACCATCCGGAAAGCATCTCAGCTTCAAAGGACATGAACATTTCGATTATGCAGAACTAGACTCTTTTAAAACCCAGTGGAAACTCAAAGTTTAGCGGTAGCTCATTTCAACTAGCTGCTCATTAGAAGCCTTTCTGAATTTCCAGAGAAAGGAAACTTCACCAAAAAAGCAAAAATAAAAGCTCATTCAATGTTAGAGTCCAACACCTGTAGCTCAGGAGGTAGAGCAGGTCATCTGCTGATCGGACAGTTGGTGGTGTCTGTAAGCCAAATGTCCTTGGGCAAAATATTAACCCCAGGTTGCTCTCTGATGCATCCATTGGAGTGAGAATGGTAGATATAAAGCACTTTAAAACATAGAAGACAGTGCTTGTGTGCATGGGTGAATGCTGTATAGAGCGCTTTGAGTACTGTGGGAGAGTAGGAAAGTGCTATATAAGACAGTCTGTGTTTTTACATCAAACAATCTGAAGCGAAGTACAAGAACACAGACGTGGTGTATTTCTTCTACGAGAGTCACACAAACATTTCTTTTTAATTATCAAGACCAAATGTGCAGGCAGAGAGAGGGGAGTGTCACCAGCAGGGGGGGCTGGTCATTCAGAGGCTCAGTGTGAGCAGTCCTCTCTCTGAGCAGACCGTTCAGGGATCGGCACATAGCCCTGCTCCTATCTGATATGCAGTGTGGAACTCACCTCATCTATGAAAATTTGGCCTCCAGTGTGGAAGCAGCTGTTTCTCTAAAAATAACCCCAGCCCCATGCTGCACACGAGCATGAGCCCTCTGCTGTAAGGTGTCTTCATCAGACGCCTCTAATAGTATTCCATTTGCACTAATGCCACTTAAAAGCCTTTTAAGTTACTGAATATCTAAGCAGGACTATTGGCCACCTGATGATAAAAGGCACACTGGAGGTCAGAGGTCAGGGTATGGATTCATGCCGCCATGTTATATAACAGCTGGTGAATGACTGATTGTTCACTACAGAAGTCTGGCTGTATGCGAGAGTGTGTGAATGCTGCTCATTAGCATAATCCTCAAATTAAAGCCACTGCAATCCCATGATCTTCTACTCCTGTTGCCATGGTGAAGAGGTCAGCCACAATGTCACTAGAGGGGCCAATCCACAATTCCCATGTTGTCACTGGGTGTGTGTGTGTGCGTGTGTATAGACGTAGTGGGTGGTGTTTATTTTGATGACTGAGCCTGTGCTAATTAAAGGGGCATTGCACTGGTTTTCTCAGGCTGAGGAGAAGTGAGTCTGCTACATTTTGAACTCTTTATGTGACATTTGTTACTTAAGTATATGTCACACAGTTGCATCCTGCTTCACTCTCTCGGGCTGCTTAATGTTATCTCTTCAATTGCAGAAGACTCGTTAATATTAATGTCAATGCAACGACCGTGATCAATTTAATGTGGAAATTCAAAATCCTTTAAAATAACCCTACTATGAATACAGACATGTACAAAGTAGCATGCATAATTGAAGTAATGCAAATCATGATGGGACAAAGAAGAAACAATCAGAGCTTTAAATGGAACTCAATGCAAAAGCATCTTAAAGTGTAGGACCACAGACAGCCACTAGGGGGCTATTTTCAGTTGGCAGATTTTCATGCCAGATGCAACCCCAAAAATGTCTCTGCCACTGGATTCAAACCAGCAAGCTTTCACTTGCCATCAAATATATGAACCCCTGCACAGTGCCAGTTTACTTCCATGAAGTACTAAATATATTTTGTTTATAACATTATGTGTATGTGATTTTTCTTTCAGCTTTGGTCCTAATGGTTTGTGTGATGATGATCACTTTCAACATTATGCTATAATCAGGTAGATAGTAGACCTCAAAGACAGCATCTTTTGTAAAGGCTCACCACTCAGCACACTCACTTCACTAGATGCACCTTGTTTCTTTTCCTCACCTTTGATTGGGTGTGGTGCTTGCCCTTAATTGAACTCACCTGTAACTCGTTATATAAGGACTGCACTCACCTACAGCTCACTCTTTCTTCACTGCCACATGGGGCGGCAGCTGAGGTGAGTTTCTGTTCAAGTCTTCTGAGTTCATGTATTATTTTGAGTTACTTAAATCATACTTTATTTCCTTTCAGAGATAGAGTCCATGTGTGTCTTTCCTTTTGCTCATTATTTAATAAAACAAAAAACCCTGCAAGTGATTACTGACTGTTCATTCTCATCCTGACCGGATGAGCCCATGATGGTAACAATCTGCAACCTCCTCTGAACCTTCCTTCAAAACAGCATCCTTGGGGGTGTGACTGGTGTGACTCCAAACTGTCTAGTTTGGAATGATTGACAAACATTAATAACTTTGAGTCACATGCTCACTGGTTTCATTCATTAGTTTGTAGTCAGAATTTTGAAGTAGACGACACTTTCTTACTGTTCTTTAGGTTGTTTAACTGTGATAATGATCCGTTATTTTGGTAAATGTAGAAAAAATAGCCTTTTAAAGGGCATCTAGTGGTGAGAACAAAATGTATTAGCATTGTCTGTGTGTGTACGCATGCAAGGGGTCCTTACCTTGTTTTCTGCCATTGGCTCTGGAAGAGGTCCTTCAACAACAAACAAAACAGAAAAGTCCTCGTTTCACTCTGTTTCAAATAATTTTCCTCAGTATTATGTTTTGTACTTCTAAATATTAAGGAAACATAGTAAAAAGTGTGGTACCACTGATGTGTTCCTCAGTGGGCATAACATTGCATTTCTGGAAGAATTCCTCTGCCTCAATGTCAACCACCAGTAGCCTAGTCTCGTCTCCTCCGGCCTTTATGGCTGCCACCACCTCTGAGTGCTGCATCCCAGCCACAGACATACCATTAACCTGAAGAGACAACAGGAGAAACTTAGGAAAAAGTTCTTAAATTCTAAAATGATCCATTTTCAATGTTTCCCTCCAGAGACCGAAAGTTATAGCATGGCCCATTTTACTAAAGCCTGCTTATTATTTTCTCAGTTAACGGTTTGGAGAACAACCTTATCTTTGTATTTTTGATCATGATTTTTACGTGTTATAAATCAGTAAATAAGCAGAAACATTTTATTGTGTCCAACTTAAACACAAAGACTGAATAAATAGTGACTGTATAACCAAAGGGAAGCAGAAATGATCTGAGTGTAAAATTGTTGCTCTCTAATTTTCTGTTATTGAAGGTTACACTTGGATTGACGCTCGGCTGTTTCACAGGTAGGTTTGCTGTGTCTCTGAGGACGTTCCAGGAGACAGACAGAACCCAGCGTCCTTAGCCCTGTGTTAACTGTCTGGTATGGTGGACTATGGATTTGCCATAGAATACTAGAACTGGCAGGTCCCCCCACTGTGCTTTTTACAGATGAGAGAGAGGTTCACCCTAAGCACATGTGACAAACTTAGAAGTGTCTGGATAAGTCACTGAGAATGTTTCCTTTAATGTCATTCAGCACGAGTGATTTGATGGAGGGTCAGTGACGGTCTGGGGAAGCATATCCCTGCAGGGATGCAAAGACCTCTCTACAGGCCAGGCAACGGCACCCTGACTGCTATTAGGTATTGGGATGAAATCCTTGGACCGACCGTCAGATGCTACAGCGATGCAGTAGATGCAAGGTTCCAACATTCTGTGCACAGACTATTCGGACAGAATGTTCATGCGAAGTGTTTGTGCCCAACATCCTGTGTGCGGGATGTTCATACCCAACCACTGACTGGCCCCCATGTTCGCCTGACCAATAGACCCAATAGAACAACTCTGGGATATTATATTTGGATCCATCCGACGCCGCCAGGTTGCATCTTAGAGAGTCCAGGAGCTCTGGTCCAGATCTCGGAGGACATCCTGCAGGACAACATCCATCTCTTCATTCGGAGCATGTCCTTATGTTGTCAGGCATGCATACAAGCACAAACTACTGAGTACCATTCTAAGTTGCTGCAATGAAATTTCAGCAAACTATACTAGCCTGCCACATCATTTTTACACTTGGATTTTCAGGGTGTCTATAATTCAGCTTTGAAGTAAGTTAATTTTTTACTTCCATCAAACGATGTGGCATTCTTTGATTCCAAACATGTTATTTATTTTAAATTTTTTTTTTTTTTTTAAAGTTCTTTATTCAATGATTCAATGAGTACGATGCATATATGAATTCGATTTAACTTTCAGTTTCAGTATCCAATTTTTACCATGCTCATTCTTTATTAGTACAACATTATTACTCACTTTTTATTACTCTTGATTTACTTCTAATGACAGAATGTTTCAACTTGACTTGGCGTGCTCAATGACAGCGACAGAATTTAGCCAGCTGATGCAGTTACTAAAACCAGCATGAAAACGAACCCTTTATTATAGTTTAGCAAAAATCTGAAACATGTACGTGTTTACCTAGATTGTGTGTGAGCTTTTACTATTGTCTGTTATCAAAGATATTGGTAATACTAACAAAGCAGAATGAAAAGCTACTGTTTATTTAACTAACTAAACAAACTGATTGGTTTACCTCATTCTGCGATCAGAACTCCCTGTGAGTGCATAGCAGTTAGTACCAACCATTTTATGTCATCACTGACAATGTCGCAAAATCTCTGAAGTGCCCAAGAGAGTGTGTTGGTAGAACGTAGGGTAGATGCTTTAAACAACTTCTTTTTGTTGAGCATGACTATGTTAAAAGCATATTTCTTGGTTTGGAAATCTATGCACTTATTTTCTTTATATTTCTCTTCATCGCCCCAGTCACTTGTTACATTCTCTAAGAAGTTTTTTGGTGCAGGTCGCTTAACATGGAAAGAGGGTTCTTCCTCCCCACAATTGCCAAGTTATTGGTAAAAGGAGACTGATTGCTGGTGTTCTGTCTCTAATATTGGGAGAATATATACATATCTTTAGATGAGTGCTATTGTGAAATTGGAGCCACATAAATAAAACTGAATAAAACGAATCAGGATATTTAACACATGGTGGAGAGCATCATTCCTTTTTCTTGCATTCATCTAACAGTAAGTTAACCGGCTTACTTTGGCAAAGAGTTTCTTTGGACAAATGGAAATACTCAGATCCATTGTCTGTAGGCTGTCACTGCCCATTCACACAGAGGACTACATATCAAGTCAGTGAACTGTCATGACAATGGAATGGACACCCTGAAGGAGATTAATGGCACTGGTGATGGCTAATATTGTGTCATACTACGAGGAGTGTTGTACTAGAATACTCCCAGAGTTGAAACTGATTAAGCACCCAGGGAGATAAGTCACTGAGGAATTTTTGTGGGAGGAAAATCGGAGAAGTTTCACCAGCTCCCACACTGGAACATCAGGAGATGGTACAGAACACCCTGCTTCAGAACCTTGACATGAACTTCCAGGACTGCCCACAAGACTCAAATTACACTAAAATTCAGCTTTTAAATCTTTACAATATCCCAAATGTAGCCTTTCTCTCCCATGCATGGGAGAAGCCCGAGTGGACAGTTTGAAAGCTTCTAATTCAGCCGACAGACATGTTAAGCAGATTAACTCTAAAGGATTATTGTCTCTCCCACACACTTAATGAGGCAGAGAATACCGATTTCTCCTTTACACCACATGTAAACAAAGAAGCTTCTTAATAGTTCGGCTTCTGCTAATATTTCATTCAGTTTCTCATTTTCACACTGAAGTAATAGGATTACAGCTGATATATATATGGCTAACACAGCGCGCGCACACACACACACACACACACACACACACACACACACACACGAAAGTTGTTTAACTTTCATTATAGTCACCTTAAGGCAACTGTTGCTGTGTTTGGCACTTTTAAACCATAAAACGAGCCCTTTTAATCTGCGGTTGTGACTGTGACTGGTTCTCCTTAAGAATTTGTTTTCAGACTTTTCCTAATATGCCATCTCAAAGAGCTTTATCACAATTTATCAATTTAAGTTTTTGACTGCAAATCCTACAATTACGTAGAATACCTTTAACTTTCTGAGCTTACTGGTGTTTTAATTTTGCACCAAAATTATTGTGGCTTGGACTTCCCAAATGTCTCAGCAGCGTTGCACTCTATAGCGACGGGATACTGGCATTGCCTATCCCTAGCCTGGTAGAGGAGTTTAAATGTGCAAAAGTGAAGCTTGAGATGTCACTCACAGACTGCCGGGACCCCATAATGAGAGGTACTGCTCCCACTCTAGCAACGGGGAGGAAGTCGACCCAGCCACATCTGTGCTACAGGCCAAATCTCCTCTTCGACATCGTGACGTGGTGGGTCACATCCAAAAGGGCAGAGGAGGATTCGGTCTTGGAGCAGTAACACCTCGGTGACAACAGGCATCTGTAACCGAATGTCGAAAGTAGTGGAGGAGGTGCGACGACAGGAGGAAACAGTCAGACATGCTAGAGCCGTAGCGCTGGCCAAGCAGGGTCGCTGGATGAATTGGGAGAGTGTTGAAAAGAGGAAACTCATGGAGTGAAATCTGGGGAATGAAGTCTAATAGACTAAGTTTCATCATCCGAGCCACGTACGATGTGCTACCTTCCCCAATAAATCTGCAGATGTGGTTTGGAAAGGACCCAGCCTACCTCCTGTGTACAGTCCCAGCCACACTCAAGCATATCTTGGTTGGTTGAAGGACTAGCCTTACTCAGGGCAGATACACATGGAGACACAACCAGGTTCTCAGGTGTCTGGCTGAGAAAGTTGAGCGCAAAAGGAAATCCATCAACGCTCAACCCTTCACGAAGCAAGAGGACCGTCAATTTTCATCAGCATTTGTCCGGGAGGGAGACGAGCCGAGGTCGAACCCCTCAACCCCAGACCTGGGCCCGCTGAAGGTTGCCAGGGATTGGCAAATGCAAGTGGACTTGGATCAGAGGCAAATTTTTCCTACAGAGATCGTAACAACAACTCTGCGACCAGACCTCGTCCTTTGGTCTAACTCCCATAAACTTGCGTATGTCATTGAGCTGATGGTACCATGGGAGGAAGCAATTGAGCGTAAGAAGCTGCGGTATGCCAACTTGGCAGCTGAGGCAGAGGACAGAGGCTGGAAGATCAAGGTGCGCCCGGTGGAAGTGGGGTGCAGGGGCTTTGTTGCCAGTACAACAGCAAAAGTTCTTAGAGAGATTTGGATCAGAGGACAGGCACAACGGCAGGCTATAAGAGAACTAGCTAACACTGCTGAGAGGACCAGTCACTGGCTATGGCTAAAACGGGCTGACATCACTTGGGCATCTAAGGCAGTCAGCTAACCGCGATACACATGCCAAGGATTGATCGACTGGTGGTGGGCCTGCCACAACAGAGGGCGTCGAAAGGGTAAAACATAACATTAGAATTTTTGGTGGTTGACTGCTACAGTCTCAGGGCCTCCTGGGGACTGTGCAGTTAACCTCATGGTAGTAAAACTAAAAAGAAGACTGAAAAATGTTCCGCTCTTCTCCCCTCTGCTCTTCTCCCCTTTTCTGGGAGGCAGTGGGGAGGTAGAGCGTACAGCCTGATCCGGTGGGGAGGTGTGGGAAGCCAGATCGGGCGCCCCCTTCCGGCTCTCCTTTCTGCTCTCTCCTATCTTATCTTACTTGTCTTACTCCTCTCTGTCACCTTTTCTGTCTCTTTGAAGAAACGAGGCTCCATAAATGCTAAAGAGGTAAGTATTTCTCAGTTGCAGTGAATAGATAGAATAAACTGTAGAAAATTAAACAGGAGAAAGAAGAAGACAAAAACAATTTTAACATAAACCAGTGACACACTCCAGGGTCTGATCAACCCTGGCAGAGCCTCCTTGTATGAGGGTGTCTAGTGATAATGGCCGAAACACCTGATGAATCCAAGGTCCACTACTGATGATGTGTCCCACATTTGAACAATTTGGATCTGATTTCTAATCCCTAACCCTAACCAGGGAAAATGGCAGGTTAGGTTGGGTAAAAGAACAAAAGTTGAGGCACACAACAATGTACGCTGCTGGTAAAGTTTCTGGGCTGCTTTCCTCATAACAGCCATCCCTCAAGATTTTCTCCATTAAAAGCAATGCATTGTCTGGGATTGTAACATCTAGTCCTTTACTGAATCATGTCAAAAATCTTTCTTCCCCTAATGTTATACTTCCCTCAGTATTATTTTCAATATTCTTTGAATGTCACATTGTTTTCTTCTTCTTCTTCTTATATCGTCTTTCCTTACACTCAGTAATAAAATCCAACTTTGATCACAAAGTTTCACACTAATTTTCAAACATAATTGTCTTTGATCTTCTTGGTTATTGTTGCTATTTAACAATAATAATAATAATAATAATAATAATAATAATATTTTAAAAAATAATAATAACAATAATAACAACATATTTGGTTTCTTATTGTGTGACGTTTTTAACGACAGGTGAAAAAAAGCAATGGCCACAATACTGAACTGTGCCATCATCTCTTGTCGTAATGGGTGTTGTTTATCAACAGCAGCTGCTGTCAAAGCACAGGGATATCTGAAAAAGTGAGTGTGTACCTGGATGATCTTATCCTGCGGCCTGAGGCCGGCGCTGTGTGCTGGAGAGTCCTCATCCACAGCTCTGATGAACTGGCCTGGTCTTGACTTCTCGGTGTGCAGGTTAAAGCCGTAGCCACCGGGGCCCTTTTTCAAGCGGCAGAGACGAGGCCGGCGCCCATCTCTCTCCTCCTACACAGGATCACACATGAAACTCAGTGTGAGAGTTCAGCCTAAAGTGTAACATTTTACTCTCATAACATACATATTCATACACATCGGTGCTTCGTCAAAATTATTAATCTGTTCTTCTAATTTTAAATATAAACCTGTCACAGTTATGAAGAAACCATAATTATAATACTCGGAGCAAGACACAAAGTATTTAACATAATACTTTATATTTAAGACTATTTAAATCAAAACAATCACAGGTCATGACTCAAAACAGAAAGTTAGGAGATACTGATAAAAACTAAAAAACAACATTACAATGATAAAATTATCAAAAAAAATAAAAATGGTACCATTTCTAGCACATTCTCAAAGTCATGTACTATCATCCGCTTATTAGAAACACCAACTAACCCGGCCCCACTAACTACATCTCTTTGGACTGTGGGAGGAAGCTAGAGAGAACCCACGCAAACATGTGGAGAGCATGCACAGAAAGATCAAACCCAGGACCTTGCTGCTGTGAGGCAACAGTGCTAGTCACAGCTCCACCGCTGCACAACTTGATATAAATAAATAATGATATCACATTTTAACATTTAGTACAATGCCAATTCTTTTTTATATATTATTTTAGAATTCGGACTTAATTTTTTATTGAAACTGTACATCAGTCTAGCACACGGGTGACACTCTTAAATCTCGTTATTCTTTGCAGTGAATCAGTAAAAGCAGAATGCAGGAAATCATCTATTTGTGATTAGAGTGTGTGACGAGGTTTATGTCTTATGTCAACCTGAGATGCCACATCAACAGTTCCTACATGTTTGTTCTACGCTGCAAGGTTTGGACATCATGCAAAGTCCCTATTAACATATTGTAGACATGAAGCTTCTTCAAATAACGTCAAGTACATTAAATGTTCATGTATATAATGAGGTAAGATGGGTAACCGAATGAAGCAGCAGCATCCTGGCTCTGCTGCTCAGGCTAATCCTGCTGTGACCTGTGCCTAGTTAAGTGTTTAATCCAACATATGTTCTTATAATACTGTAATCACACATGTGCTCCTGTGCTGACATCATGAACTTTATCTTTATTACAAGGCTCTTGGAAATGATTACAGATTTTCTAATACCTCACTTTCTCTCTTCTAAACATTCACTGTTAGTAAACTTAATTAACAGAACATTTGTATATAGACTTTTTTTTATTACTTATTTATTTCATTTTCAAAGTCCTAATTATAGCATAGGCCACAATACCAACATATTAATTAAGAAAATCTTTTATATACTTAATTTAAACTTCAACTAAATTATTCTAATTTAGAACTGTTGCTGGCCATGTCCACCCCTTCGTGACCACAGTGCCCCCATCCTTGCACCTCAGTAGAGACTTTGATACTGATGATATTTTATTACAGAGAACAGAGCATGTGTAGGTCTTAAAGATACTCCGCCACAGCACTTTGAATCATATCTATCTAACAGACTCCATTTTGTTATTTGTGATGCAAATAAAACATAAAATACTCACATACAAAGTCTCGAATAATGAGGCCCCATCTTATCTTGGAGACCTCATAAAATCACATCACCATGATCAATAATAACAGCACTTGGCTCTCAGACTGCAGCTTTTCTGGTTGTTCCAAGAGTAATTAAAAGTAGAATGGGAGGCAGAGCCTTCAGCTTTCAGGCCCTTCTTCTGTAGCACCAGAATTTGGGAGACAGACATGGCTCTACTTTAAAAATTAAGATTAAAACTTTATTCTTAGATAAACAGTTATAGTGTATAGTTAGGGCTGGATCATGTGACCCTGAAGCCTCCTTTTGTTATGCTGCAATAGGCCTAGTTTGTACCAAGTGTTCCTTCTTCACTCACCTCTTTTCACTCTTGTGTCTTTACATGTTACTGCGAATGTAATGAAGATTTATTATTTATCTCTGGCTTTTGTTTCATCGCCCAACCTCCAACCAGTCGCAGTGGATAGCCCTGCCTGAGTGTGGTTATACTGGAGATTTCTTTTTAAAAAGAGAGTTTTTCCTTCCCACTGTCACCAAGCGAGTGCTCCGTATTATTGTAGGGTGTTTATCTTACAATATAAAGCACCCTGAGGTAGGGCTGGGCGATATGACCCAAAATTCATATCTCGATATTTTTAAAAAACTCGATATATCGCCCAGCCCTACCCTGAGGTGACTGTTGTTGTGCTTTGGAGCTAAATAAATTAAGTTGAATTGAACTGAATCTTCTGAGGCTTCTAGCAGGATATTGTGCCTTGTCAGAAACCTCAAGCTCAAACAAAACAAGTTACAATTGAGCACCTTTGGGATGTGGTGAAACGGCATATTTGCACCATGCAAATCTTCAGCAACTGTATTAACTGGTAACATGTCAACATGAACCAAAGTCTCTGAGGAATGAATGACCTGAAATCAGGCCGGTTGATGATTGCTGAAAAATGATGGGTTGAGGCGATAGTCAGGTGCAACCTTTGGATGGAATCACACATTTATGACACAGTCTGTTAATGATGATAAGGATGACAAAGTAACTGAGGTGGAAAGTTACACCAAAGGAATGCTGCGAGCAACGGTTATATCACAAAGGCAGAATCACACCTTTGGTTATAAGTACCACCTAGAGCTGCAACAATCAGATAACAAATCAGCTGGCTGATATGGCACATAGTTTGATTTTAAAATAATGATTCAAGTTATTGCTCGAGGGGAAGCTACAATTGTTGCCTTATTAGATAAACAGGAAACTGAATATTTACAAAAGGCAAAACTGGCATATTAGTTGAAAATATATTTGCAAAAACCAAACAAAGCTGCATTTTATGAATATTCTGTGAGCACCAAATTGACAATGGGTAATTTTCAGACACTGACATGGATATATTCTATTTGCCTAAATAACAGGGCAATATTCACAAACATCACATCAGTCTCATTTCAAACAGCAGGCAACTGCAGGTATATATCAGGTACTAGACTAGCTGGTAGAAACAGTGCACAGTTTAATCTGTTTACTGCACCATAGGTGAGCCTGAGAATCAACCTATGGCAGAGCAGCACAGCAGGTGACCAGGAATAGACTGCCAGCCCTCATACTTCAGTCTCTCTGTTGACATCAGTGACTCTTCACAGCGAGGGGAAGAGAAACACAGGCTTTGACTTCACAAGCCAGGCATGTGTTTGTCGTCAGACCACTTTTTGTTCCTAAATGTTTAATACAGCCCTGCTGTTTCTGTCAAACTGGACTCTAAGAGGCCCCAAAAGCCCAAAGTCTAGGCGTGGTGACAACACTCAGCAGGGAAATGGAGGACGGAGAGCAGAAACTCAAAGCCAGGCTAGCTTTCCTTTAGATTAGACTCAAAATTGGATTGGACACTTTGTGCCTGGAATGAGTAAAATCCTCATCATTGTATTGTTTTCAAACTACTGGGTCTGTTAGCAAGCAGGTCAGCAGGTGTCTCTGCACTGTTTTCTCCCTCTCTGTATGAACAGGCTGGAGACTGTTTGCTAAAGCAGGGAACTGAGTAAATATAGACAGAAAAATATATGAGAAGCACAGAGAATGTCATGTTATGAACTCCCTCAGCTTTTGTCTGATTTCTTGAGTGCATTGAGTCCGACTCAACTTTTCAGATGATTTTGTTTCATGTGCAGGAAATACAGCATCAGCAAATTCGCACAGACACGTACACACTCACACTGCAGTGACAGTGAGATTTGTATGATAATAAAAGTGCTGGGTAAAGTCCAGCAGTGCCCTTTTTACACACACTGATGCTAACCAATCAGGATGCATTTTCATTATTCATTAGCGAACCATTAAAAAGGGGTTTCCACATCATAGAAAAGCTTAGGCAATTTTTTTCCAATTTCTTAACACTAAAGGAGAAAAACCAAAGTTGCGTCCATCAGCTACTATTTACGTTAGCCAGCAGGCTACTTGTAATGTTTAGATGCCTCAACCCAACTAACATAAGCATCTACTGTGCCTTGTAAACTCAATCATAATTTGCATAATACATCCATGCATAACTTCATTACACATGTTATGTACTGAGCAGGTATAGAGCGCTTTGAGTACTCCGTGAGAGTAGAAAAGCGCTATATAAGAATCAGTCCATTTACTTTAAGTACACTGGCAGCATTAAAATCATACAATTTTTAGATTTAAAGAAATGTAATCCATGCTAACAAATCTCAGACAACAAGGAAAACAATATTAAATGTGACCAACAGGCATCAATATCATCAATATCTCTAAGCTTAATTGGTTGGCTGTATTGTGTTGCTGATTGACAGGGGGTATGCACTGTACTGGTTGGTATCAGTGTGCATGTTTCATCTGCACATGTTACTTGTGATATAATCTAATTTTGTGCCTGCATAGAAAAAATATCTGGTGTGTGATCTGCCATAAGCAGCTGCAGCGTAAACGTAGGATTACCCAGCGTTGGTGTGATGGTACAAGAGGCATGGAGCAGCCATGATAAACATTCTCTAAGCTTGTTCAATATCAAAGGTTAATGGTTTTACAGCTGACTATAGTTAAACATCAAATCCTGTGCTTTAACCTCATCATAATGACAGCTGGGAGGACCTTGTACTGAGGGAGTGAGTGATGTGAAAACTTTATGACCATCTATGCCACACAGATAAAAGCTACTCCTCGAACAGGGTGTAAATGGAAATTCTGAACTGCACTAACCTGTTTCTGCAGAACTGTACATACCAGGTTTGTCAGTATTATGTAACCAACAGCCCCTCTTACCTCTGCTAACAGCCAGAGTTAAATAACTGATTTAACCAGGATTTAAACTTCTGTGGTTACAATGTAACCAACATTAGTGGTCTATGTTGTTGCCAGCACTTGTGCTTGTGGTGGTACGTTACAACTTACTTACCTTGTGGTCACGTCCTGGTGTTCTACATGTCGTGTCAGCACATAAAAAACAAAAAAACATGGGACTTTTTCCCAGTCTGGGTCTCCAGTCTTTGCTGTGGTTTATTTGGGGTTTTTTTGGAGGCAAACACATTTATCCCCCAAGGTTTACCACATCTTTGGTCTTCTTTGGTCCATTACCTCCAGTTTCAACAATCTTCCTACAGGAATTTGATGACATTTGTGAATCCTTATATTGATGCTATGATTATTATTACTTATATTGAGGATGATTGTTAAAATTCAAAAACAGTGCCAAAAAATTATCTGGAAATTAAAGTAGAAATCAACAGTACTGAAAAGGCCAATTAGCCACAGAAGCTGTGGGCTACGCTGACCTGACATGTAGTTATATTCCTAGAGAAGTGCATGTGAGACTATGCTGTAGCTTAGGGGGTAGGATTTCAAAGGCGTTTACAGTCTATGTTTGTGCACTTTAGAAAAAGGAGTCAGTGCTTTAGTGCCTGATATCCAGTTATTTCAAACTGCTCAGCCACAAACTGACTTTACTTCCTGATATATGCACTAATATTTAGTTTTGCCTGACAAGCTTATTTGCTTACATAATCAAAACCAAACATATATGCCTTTGTACACAGCTTTATGGTTATCATTAATCGGCTGAGACAAAAAACAAACAGTGATGTTTCAGCACTATAGCAACTAGCTAAAAGGGCAGGAAGTGGTTTCTTCGCCTGTTCCACCCCAACACCCGAACAACTCTGCAGAGGAACCCGCTGTCTGTGTCAGTCTGTGTGTATATGAACACACATTTGCTCTGGTTGTATGTTTATATTTAGAAAATCCGCTACTGAAACTGTTGTTTTTGTCAAGACCAAGTATGTCCTTTACTTATTTTCTCTAGTGGCTATTGAACTAACTTGCTTAGCTTTACATGGTAGCATGATATCAAAATGAGCTCACAGGAATTAAAAACAAAAACATTACATATACAGTCCTATAAAAAAAAGAAACCTTTGATTGGATTCTATTTAGTCCTGTGAAAAACTACACCCCGTGATTCAATACCTTTTTGGGAGTTCATGGTCACCCAGTGACTGCTGGGTACCACTTCTGTTGCTACAAAACAAGCCTAAATCATCCGTCTCTACCACAGGGGTGGGTAACTCCAGGCCTCGAGGGCCGGTGTCCTGCAGGTTTTAGATGTGTCCTTGATCCAACACAGCTGATTCAAATGGCTAAATGACCTCCTCAACATGTCTTGAAGTTCAGGGGCCTGGTAATGAACTAATCATTTGATTCAGGTGTGTTGACCCAGGGTGAGATCTAAAACCTGCATAACATGGCCCTTGAAGGCCGGGAGTTCGACACCCCTGGTCTAAGCCACCTACAGTTGTTTATATGCTAACCTGTGCTGCTATATTTTTTAGAAAGAAGCTTTCTGTCCTGGGAATTCTTCCAAAAGAGCCACTTGTCCAGTCTTTTTCTATCCGGTTGTTCAGTCTGACGTCACTAGCCGTGTCTGGGCCTAAACTCCGCTGCAGGTCCATATATCAAACGATCATATGGCATTACTGAGAATTGAAAAACTGTCTAAAGTCTTTCATCTTTAATAAAATGATCAGCGTTCTGCTCTACCAGGTGTAACAATTGAGTTCAACATCCAGGCATCCATGAAAACGGAATTTATGACATTTAACGGAGTTAGAGGTTAGCAGGAAGTTAGCTCGCTAGCTTCTATCTAAATACAATATAGCATGTCCTGACTGCGGGGTTTTGGAAACAAATTAAAACGTACAGCTTTGTTATCACTTCCAGGATGCTGTAAAAGGACCAAACTTCAGCCAGGAGAACAACTGAGATAATCCATCCACAATACGAGGTTAGTCATTCATATACTGCTGCATGGGCTGGGCTGTAGTTACATCCTAAGGTTTTAAAAACTGAGCTTAAATAAATGATTAGCGGTAATAAAAGCCGAGGGAGGTCAACAGTGATCACTGACTGTTTTAGGAGCTTTTTGAGATTAAATAGAAGAAAATACAAAACATTAAACATGTTAACAACACAAAAGCCATATTAAACGCAGACTACTTTAGGCCCGGAAATAGGATTCATCACGTCATCACTTAACAACCGGATTTCTATTAATTTTAACATGTAACATGCTAACTGAGGCCTTCAGAGTAGCTCGTGAGTTTTTGCAAGAGCTTGGAGAGGAACTAGAAGTCTTTGAGTTAGTTGAGCCAATTGTTCTTCCTCTTTGTTAGATAGGCGAGCAAATGAAGTTCTTCTGTGCTAATTTTATTATTTGGCTGAGGTGGAGCCGGCAGAATACCTTGTGAACCCATTTGTGGTTTTCCTGAAATATCCCATTAGAAGGATGCTCTGAGGAGGGCCCAGGGATTTATGGAAGAATTACCACATCCTACCAGGAGCTGATGGAGGTGGTTGGGAGAAGCATTACTTTGTTAAGCCGCATGCCACCATCAACCAGATACAGATAAGCAGTAGCAACATATTTCAGTTCAAGCATGTTTTGGTCTATGTGCACACTCAGTCTGTTTTGTCATACTGAATGCCCAATTTAGCTACTGCTGACTGATCAGAGCTGAAAACAGGCTGAGCCCACAGCTTGGTGACACAGGAGCCCATATGTACCAAAGTATCAATCCACTCAGAGTTGAAAAGAGGGAGAGATATCAAAGATGCTTTCCTAATTGGTTGCAACAAATGTAATTATAATCTCTGTAATACCAAAAAGCCTGAGCAGTGGATATAAAAGGCTTTCTCCAGACAGCTTAACTATACAGTTCATCCACAGCCTGAGCCAACAAAATGATGACAGAGGCTGAAAGTCTCCTCTACTTTGGAAGGTCCTTAAATAGCCTAAAACGCCTAAAGTGAATGGTTGTCTCCATGTTCTTCAATGTTACGAATGAAGGAGAGAAGCTTGGATAATAAACACAGTATTTTGTAAACTTTGGGAATGTGCTCAGTCAGATGATACCAACAGCAGTTTAATGGAGTTTGTTTTGGACGGCAGTCCATACAAAGAATCCTCTGAGAGAAAATTGCTCCCCATGGCAAAGTATTCAAATTCTGGTCCCAATCACAAATTTATAACTTTAGCATACACTCTGTACAAGGAGAATCAAAATACTACACACTCCTCGAGATGTTTTCTATGTTCTGCAAGCTATAACTTGCAATACGTGGGACCCATTTGATGCATTACATGATCACTGCTGAGAGGTCCAAACGATTTCTACCATCCACACTATTAATTCCTCAAAAATCTACTTAGACAATAGAAAAGGTAGTTTACTATGTGCAGTTCCAGCAATAGATGGGTATAAATATCCTAAGTCCTACCCATCCCTTTCAACTGAAGTTGATAGGCAGCTTGGCTATTAGTAGCTATCAATCATTTTTACGACTGAGTTGGTTGTTGTTGCCATTTTAATGAAATATTAGCACAGAAGCTTAGAGAGTCGGAGATTATACAGAGGGGGATTTTGCAACAACCTGAAAAGACTTTGGAAAAACCATTAAAAAAAAACAACAAACTAAAATGTGACAATTTCTTAGACTTCTCCTGGGTGCTGATGTTGCAGTATTGTTGCAGTATTGTTGAGTACTCAGGTATTCAACCCAAGTACTGACCAACTGCAGAAAAAGTGTCTACCTGTGCCAAAACTCTGAGAATAAATAGCCATAGCCATAGGCTAAATTGATGTGGCTATGTGATGACTATGTCTGTGCAAAGTAACCAACACAGCAGGTATACAGAGCCTTCAGGTTGCAGAGGGATTTCCAGTAATGTACTGTGCAATCCTTTCCACTCCATTCTTGTATTTTTATATATACATCTTTGCATGTACATAATTTTATCTACTGTCTCCAGTACTTTGCATTTGTCCTGTTTGTCATTTTTTTGTTTGATAAAATGACCTCAACAGTCATTACACAAGAGAGATTACCTATCGAGTGGAGATAATAAAATTAGTAAGTGGTAAAACACCCATATGCCTATCACAGTTATATCAGTATGAGAATATATTGTTTGTTGGTCGACGTTTAAACTGCAGCAGAAATATCATAGACTTTGAGCTCATTATCTCATAATCTACTCACCATGCAACACTCACACTCCTATAAATGGTTCAGTGAAAGTTCAAAAATCCACCTATTAACAGACTCAGGGTTGTAGCACTAATAAAACAATGAGAAGAAAACTATAATCTTCAGTAGGCGCAGAGGAATACATGAACTTTTCAATGCACACAAAATAAAGTCTATGTGTGATTACATCCACCTGCATTTTCCCTCAGAAATGACTTAAATGTCTACTCAAAGCCTTGTTCTCCACAGGCAATCACTGTGGACAAAGCCTCTTTTTGCTGCCGGGGATCTCTATGGTGACCAACAGACAACCTCAGTGTAGTGTGAAGACTCTGGAAGCTCGAATGGTACATGCTAACATGCTCACTTAGTTTGTGCTTTTATGTGACATGAAAAAAAAATATTTGCAGAACAAGAAGAAGATATCCAAGTATGTCATGGAATTTTAGGAAAACTGAAATCATGTATCGTTTCACCACAAGCAAGGCTACCCAAGTGTATCCCACTGAATGGCCAATATCACACAATCAGAAAAGCTCTGCCAAGTTTCCCATCAGGCAGGAATTTCGCTGATGGTTTGTAGCAATACAGACAAGCCAATACACACTTTACACGTAGTGTAAAGTCAAGGGGCAAAGATACAGGCAGATAAAAATTCCAGTTAAATAGAAGCACAGCAAAAGGTGGGAACTTGGTTCACATGGAATGTAGAAATGCTGTATGTTTGATGAATGAGATACTTTTGCAACTTTAACAATAATGATTTAGAGGGCCACTGGAGTAACTTCTTAAATCCTTGCCAAGTCCAAAGATTAGAAACTATGTTATAACAAATGGGTGCAATGAATGCTTTTGTGATAACAGATAACCAGTGGTATTACACAAGCAAAAAGGAAAAGTACATTTGGAAGCTCACTTTAACAAACAGGCAATAAGTAAGAATTTACACAAGAATATCAAATTGACAGGGTTTCTGCCAGATGATTACAATTATGGTGGCAGTGGCTGCACCATGCAAAACACAAGACTCAGAAATCCGATAGTCAAGGCCAGCAACATCTAGCTCTTAACCTAATGTTACGTAGCCCAAGAGCTAGCTTTACAAACATTAGCTCAATGAGCGCTTGACGTAATGGTCCTCTAACTGAGCTTCGCCTCTGAGTTTGGACAGCTAATCCGTTATCTATTTAAATCATTTTTTTTTAAAATTGTACAGTGTAGCATTAGCTATTTGTCATAGCTATTTGTCATAGGTGGCCACGAGTGAGATTAGCTAACACTGCTACTACTGCATTTCCATATAAAAAAGTTAGAACAGCTAGCAGTTATTGCTGTGCAAAATATCAACTCACTTTAGTTAGGATGGACATTCCGTGCTCTGGTTGCTTATGTAACTGTTTATGTATTTCTCACCAGATTACGCCACAGTCAGCAATGTCCTTTGTTTCCACAAGTAGTCGCTTCGGTCAGTCAGCTCAAAGATGAAGTTTGAATGAAGAATAAGTTCTATAGTGATGCTAGTCTCTTCCTACGTGAACCGGGTGTTCTGGGCTTCATGAGGCTAGCCTCTGACTAGGCCTTATTGTGTGAGAAACAAAGAACTTGTTTTAAAAGTAATTAATTATTCATTGAGTAGCAGAAAACATGAAAACACACTTGTTTTGTAAGTCCCCCCCTCTTTATAACTTTCAACCTGCTTATAGTAAACACATTTTCCACTTGCTCTGGAAATAAAATAAAATAAATCCACTTTTTCCTGAGAATCCTTAATAAAAACCGCTCTCCATTCTGAGACCTGAACACAGCTTAACACACCTCCAGGCTATTTTGCAATGCTCTTACACAACATTTAAATCTGGGTCCAGACTTTGCACTGGCTAAACAGTTACATAGCAAACAAATTCTTGCCATGTTTGTGACCGCTTCAAACCATAACCTTATAAAATGCTTTCATAACTGACAGAAAATGCTCTGCCTTACAAAGAGGCATGATTGTGGTGAACAAATGAAAGAAAACATGTCATAGTACTCCACCAGTTACGTTGACAGGTCCCTGAACATTACCATTGCACCAAATGACGTCACAAAACCTCTAACATACCTTAATATTTTGAGTGTTTGAGTAATAACCACATTCACAGCAGTCTCAGCTCTCAGTGAGATCATTTTAGATAATATTAAAAATGAAAAAAAAAAAAAAGACACGCTCATTCTCAGAATGTATCAATTGTGACACATTTCCTGGACAAACCTGACAAGAAATTCAGTACAGAAAGCAGACAGGATCTGATACACTAACATTCTGTTGAGCAGACACCCGTTATTACCGCAGTGTGCCACATCTTTGTCATAGATAGCAGTGCATATACTTTCATGTATTTTCATGAACTAAAACTATGCCAAAAACAACCTTTAAGATTAATGGAGTAATGAATAATAATAATAATGATACAAGAAATACAACTCACTCCTAGTCAAGAAATTAACAGCTGACCATTTTGACGTTCGACCTTACAATTCCACGTGTCTACCAGTGTGGGTTTAATTAGAAAAGAAAAAACTAAAAACAACACTTTAAAAAAGAAAGGAAAGTTCAGGGTACATTAAATAAAGTTTAGTACTCACTTAAGTGAGTTTCTGCGCTTTACTGTACCTTGTTGCTTGAGCTGACACTATGCCTCTCGGATCTCTCCGAGGAAGAATCCCCGTTCTCAAGCGGGGCAGGGGTGCCGTTGCTCTGAGTGTCCCCGCGGTCTGAGTCGCTGTCACTGCCTGGTATGGGAATTCCTTCTGTGACGAATTCTTTCCGACATTGTAGGTTGTGTTTTTTCAGCAGCTCCGAGGTCTCGGGGTCCACCACAATAAGCTCTAAAGCCCCAGAGGTTGCCCGTATCTTGGCGACCACTTGCTGATGACTGTCCCCCTCTACGTTCTCCCCATTCACGAACATCAATCGGTCTCCAGCCAGGAGCCCGGCCTCGGAGGCGGGAGTGTCGGACTCCACGAGCCTGATGAACTGCCCGATCTTGCCCTTCTCTCCGTGCAGGTGGAACCCATACCCGCTGGGTCCTTTCTCCAACACACAAAGCCTGGGTCGAAGTTTTGACATGTTGGCGTTTTGTTAACCAACGAAAACTTTTAGCCCCCCTATTCAAACAACTTTCAAACAGTGAGCTTACGAAAAGAAACTGACACCTGTTGCGCACAGTGACTTTGCTACAGTTCTACTTCCGTTGAACTAAGTCTCAGTGAGATTTCCGCTGCTAATGTTGCCTTTTGACTCGTTTCACAGATCCACCCCTGTGCACTATGTTGCAACGTCTGGGGTTTTTTTTCCGACTCCAACCTAACACGGTCCCGTCTTCAGTGGCTCTACCACGAGTCAAGTTAACGCATTCAAATGAACATCCGCCATCAAATTTTCAAAATAAAACACATAGCGTAAACCATCATCATTCTTCTTTATTATTATTATTATTATTATTATTATTATTATTATTATTATTATTATTATTACTAATAATAATAATAATCAGATACATATTTTAGTAGGCAGGGTAATACATTGCATTTTTCAAAGACCAGATAACTGCAAGTATATGTTTAGTCCTTAGAGTGGTTCGTTTTTAATGTTCACAAAAAATAAGAGGCATGCTTAAAAAAATAAAATCAAATGTACCTCTAGCAGTCAGCTGGTCAAAAGAAAATACATAATACAGAATGATACTGTTATTTCCTTTAAGACTTTATCTGTACAGTCAAACACACTACCTTAATAAATGTATTATTGAACCTGTATTTTTCTAGTACAGGGACATATCATAATTTTAAAAAGTGGTGTTAGAAAACTGTTACATGTCTTTATACAAATTGAGCATTTTAAATGTTTAGAGTAAACCAGCCTGATTGGATAGTTTTACTGTTATATAGCCCATACAATATTCAGTCACAGTATTTAAAATATAAAAATCATATGGTCTAACCAAACCTCACATAATGTCCAATCAAATTTTAAGAAAATTGTACGATATGAAATTATACATGATATAAAAATGATAAATAAATAAGTAAATAATCAATGAAACCTTGCAATATGAGATAAAATGGGACCCCACAAAAATGACCTAGCTTAGTTACTTGAAATGCTTTAACAGCATAAATTCAGATATTTAATAAAATACTATGAGATGAAATTTGGAACAGGATGGTTTCATCACATACTTGATAAGTCTGAAAGTTTAAAGTAATTATCCTACTTTCTCAACAAAATTTCTTCTCTTAAGTCCATCTGCTTAACAGGTGGAGTTTATGTTTCATTTGATCTGGACTGAATTTAGTGAGTAGATTATTTTAGCTGTACTAGAACGGCTACGATGACTGTTAGACAACCCATGCTATTATTTTGAAGGCCAGGCCTACAAACAGGAAATTAGTTTCTTTTTTTTTAATTCCTGTTGGGTTTTTACAACTGTGCACCTGCACTAGATGGTGATTCTGACAAACAGATCAAAGTAATGACGTTAGTTTTTGTAAATTATTGGTTCAGTCCATCTGTCCTTGCTCGTTGTGACTTACTGCAACCAATTACCATCGGGGGTATGGTAATCTCTCACACACACACACACACACACACACACACACACACACACACACACACACACACACACACACACACACCATTGCGGCTATGGTGGTTGTCTGCAGGTAAGAGAGCACCCCTGCAGGTAAAAATTATTTATTTATTTTTATCCAGCATACAGCACATAAAACACTGCTTGTGGCAGTGGTGTTGTCAAAACAAAACAGCTGCTCAATAGACAAAAGGTCTGCTGACCACAATCTGAATAATTTAGAAGTATATCAAACCTGTCCAAACTTAGTAACACAGCAAACATACACTCATCAAGCAGTAATATTTGCAGAAGAGCATTGTAGACTACTGTCCAAAACAAATGTCACAAAAGCAACCTTTCCTTAATGTATTAACTCGTGTTATTTAAAATGTGTAACCTGGAGGGA
Source organism: Maylandia zebra (assembly GCF_041146795.1). Classification (NCBI taxonomy): domain Eukaryota; kingdom Metazoa; phylum Chordata; class Actinopteri; order Cichliformes; family Cichlidae; genus Maylandia; species Maylandia zebra. Next base: position 4,379,941 of record NC_135174.1, on the reverse strand, counting down.
CAGACACAGAGAGAAATACCACTCACTACTTCCCCTCTTCTTTACGTAGCAGTTTGGCATTCTTCAGCTCATTATGGTTTTCTGGTCAATAAAAACTTGTACTCCCACTCTTTTATTTCAGATTTCAAAGGTTTTGGTAAAACTCCTGTATGCTCTGTACAGAATGTCTCTTACAGCGTTAGCAAATAACACAGTGTAGCATTAAGATACATGCTACTGCCAGGAGAGGAGGAACCAAAAAATGTAATGCAGCTTTGTGAAAATATCTGTTGGAGGATCTAAATTCAGCCCTGAGCATTTAAAAACTGATTACCCAAATTTACTGTTCATATTAGTGTATTCTTATACAAAAATAAAAATGGAGGCACTTTCAAATGCATGTTCAGCGTGCATGTGCAACTGAGCTTTTAATTGGCCTGTAGAGCAAAAACAAACTATATAAAGTGCTAAAAACGAATTATTTATTTCAACTGACATATTCATCAGTTGACTTTTTCATTAATTCATTCTCAGAAAAATCTGATTATTCAAAGTACTGCGTATATCTTAAATAAACTGTAATTAGTTTCTCTAAGGCAACAAGTTTGCATAATTTTTTTAAATACTGTCATCTCATTAGATCTTACAGTGCTGAAATGGTCTCAGTGGAAAGATGGCTGTCAAGAGGCTCTTGTTAAGGAATGGGAACAGGGAGAAAAGGCTTACCTGTGCCAAATTACACAAGAACTTGAGTGAAAATCAGTGCTAACAGGTCTTATGCAGTGATAAATTCAAATTTGGCTCAATGAGTTGCCAGTAGAGGTTGAGTTTCAACAGCCATCTGTAAGTGGAGACCTTTTCATGGTTTGAGGCTGTGTTTCACCCAGTGATGTTGGGGATATTGTCAAAACTTGATCAAATTACGGATGCAGATAAGTATGGTCAGAATTTGAACTAACATTCAATACCATCGGGCAAGCAGCAGATTGATAATGGCCTAATTCTTCAGCATGACAATGATCCCAAACACACTTTATGTACAATAAAAGCACACCTGGATAGAAAAACAGACAATGGAGCACTTGGTTTGACACCCCCCCCCCCCAAGAGATGCTGCAACTATTACAAGGATGACCCAAGACTTTTGCACAGTATAACACCATATAAAATTATTCAACTCATGCTGTATGTACATAACGCCTCCTTAAATAACAGACAACAACTCAAGTACTTAGTATCGAATGTTCGCTCTTCACAGTAATCCTTCTCCCAGAGACACAGTTCACAGATGCATTGCTCTGCATGCCAATGTTTATTCTACATGCTCCAAGTAGTTTAAGTTCCTTACATACGGTCTACAGTTCATTTAGAAACACCAGTTAACCCAATATGCATGAGAAAAATCATCACAGGCACAGGGAGAACATGCAAACTCTACACACAATGATCCCAACCAGGGCTTAAACCAGTAACCTTGTTGTTGTGAGGCAAAAGCGCTAACCAGCCTAGCGCCTTACCGTCCACATGTGAGGAAACAACAGAAAATATTAACAAAAATAACTGTTCCAAAGACACATGAATCATATAACTTCACCAAGAGAAAATACATTTTATATAGATAATTATAATTTATTATAATTACTTACAAATAAATAAATAAATAAATACAATTTTAAAAATAGAAGATGCATGTAAATGTCATGAAAAGGTTTTTAATTGGATTTATAACCAAATATTCTCTAAATGAAAGGCTCCTTTAGCATCGGTTGCACTGCGCTTAATCAAAATTAGTAAAAGTTCTCATGCTAACAGGCTAGGATACACTGTCTGTTAGCATGGTTCATGTTAAACAAATGAGAAAACTATGTTATGGAGTTGTAGGTGGTTTGTGACAGGGTCAGGCTAGCTGTTTGCTCCTGCCTCCAGATTTACTAACTCTTGACTGCAATTGCATTAAAAAAAAAAACAAACAAATACAAGAGACTAATATTGATCATCTAAGTTACAAAATATTCCCTCAGGAATTTTTTTTTAACATATCAAATAAATAACTACTCTTTCCTTGAATGTACTTTAGAAAGCATCAGTAGTGCAAACTGACGTCTGGAGAGTTGGAGGTATTCAGCTAAAGAAAATTTGTGTGGGTCTGTAGCATGGTTAATCCACTGATGTACGTTTGGCTTTTAGTCTTGAATGAATGGCAGTGTAACATTTTGTGAGCAGCAGTGAGATACAGGGCTTCCTCCCACTCAGTAATGTGTCTCTGACAGTCTGTTCGCCCAGAGCTATGGGAGGAGGAAGAGTTGGGAGATAAGTTTTAAAAGTAGCTGCAGCAACCTGACTTCTCCTTCTGTGCCTCAATATATTCATGAATCTGGAACTTGGGTTCACTGGGATGCTGGATGGCCCGATGCTTCAACTCCCTGAAGAACAGAACAAGGCATATTTTAGAAGATAACACTGATATTGATAGAATTATTCTACTGCAGAGGATTGTGGTAAGAAAACACAGATAGCATCATGAAAATAGTAGTGGACTACTTAAGAATAAATCCCTTGCAATAAATACGTTAAATTATATAGTACTAAGGGAATTGAAACATTTCTTTATAATGAATCCTGGAATTTTCTGAAAATATATACTATGTTCAGCAAAGATGTGAGATAAAATTGAGCGATGTGAAAAAACAATCTCAAATTCAGTAGTAACAACTTTGCTGCTGTCATATGAAAATGAAATTAGTGGCAGAAGAAGAAAAGCAAAGCAAATGATAATAATTTATCTTTGTTTAGTCCCATTACATGACTTCTTGTTGGCTCAAACAAGGACCATTTCAGATCATACACATCTATAGTTTATGGACTGTTCAAAAGCTACTGTGTGGCATCTGTGTCATACTTGGCCACAGCAGTGAAGGCCAGATCTACATTGACCCCTGTCTTGGCACTTGTCTCCATGAAAGGAACTGAGTACTCCTGAACACACAAAGAGAGCACAACACAGTAAGTAGCAGATTAAACGCTATCAGTTCTGTTTTTATGGAAGTAAATAAAATACTCACTCTGGCCAGCCTCTCTCCTTCATCTCTCCTGATCGCTCGGTCACTGCTCATGTCGGCCTGATAAACACACATTAGTTTAGGATTTTAGGAAAGACTTGGTGCAGAAAAATAAACACATTTAAACTATTAAGTAAAAAAAACAATGTACATCTTGATACAGCTATTTTTTTTTAAAGCTGAACAAAACCATGCACAGGTATGAGTATTTACATTTTTAGACTTCATAATATACAAGATCAATCAGGATATTTCTAAAGGAAAACATATCTTGTGGAATTTTCAGTGTTTGCTACCACTATTCAATGTTGAAGAGTAGATCATGTAATAAAACTAATAGTCTAACACGTTTGTAGTAGTTTGCTGGTAGTTCAGATACTTTTATACACGCATAGTGATTGAAGTAGTGCAGCGACTGTACATTTGATTAAATTTACACTGTTTTTTGTGAGGACTTGTAAATTTAATATATAACAAAATGTGATACAGCATCATATATGTTATATATAGCTTTTAAAAATGTTATTATTACTAAGCTACCTACGATGTGGCGCCACTCACATTTTTATCATTGCATTCATATTGTTACATATACTTAAACCCGACACTTGAACCCAAAGCAGCACTATCACTTTGCTCTAACTCTTTTATAACTCGTTTACATTATCTTTACAAAATGCCCTGATCCAGAAACTGCTCTGTCTTCAGCACAGATCATATCCTTCTTTTGCACTTTTTGCTCCACATGCTAAGCTTCTCAAACAATTTCCTCTTACCTTGTTGCCCAGCAACATGATGACTACATTGCTCTGTGCATACTCGTGGATCTCTGTTAACCAAGCCTGAAGCAAGAGACATACAAACACACTCATAAATAAATCTTTAACTGTAGCACATTTTCATATTTTCCCAGGGTACAAACACAGACTTACCCTAATGTTGTCAAAAGATGATTTGCTGGTGATGTCATACAAAAGGAGCAAAGCTTTGGAAAGAGAACCAACAAAAATTGAGTGCCAGTGTAACACCTGTGATGCTGTGATATGGATTAGGGTTTGTATCGCCTCACCGTGTGCATCTCTGTAATACGCATGTGTCACGCTTCTGAACCTTTCCTGTCCTGCTGTGTCCCATATCTGAAACAGAAAAGAACTGGCCTGTTTCCACTTGGCTACTTCTTATTTTCACTTATAATGGTGATGCCCAAGAGGAAACCAGCCACTACTCTAAAAATAGAGTGCTATTGTGTAAGCACATCAACTTTGCACTGGAACTGATTTACTTACTGACCTGCAGTTTGACCTTTACGTTATCCACAGTCACCACTTTATTCTGAGAGAGGTAGAAACAGAAGAACAGTACGAGCAGCTAGTAGAACAAATTAAAAATGCAAAGTACAAAGACAAGTTATCTATGTTTGTCGATAGTTGTGGCTTTATTTCTTCAGATTTTGAAATATATGTTTAGTGAGAGAGGCAATGTACAACTACCTCAAACCTCCATTCCTTTTAATGGTCAGCAGGGGGTGACTCATGTTGCAAAAAGAAGTCACAACGTATAAAAACTTATGGGAAAGAAAACCCTCCCACTTGCTTCATTTAATACTATATTAAATCGTTGCAAACTTCAGAATTGTTTTAAAAAATATTTCTAAATTTCACCATTTAAGATTTCAGCGGGGTGGTTCTAATTACATTCTCATGTCATTAATGTAGATAGTATTAAAGATAGATGTAGCTTTAAGGCTTGGAAAGTGAAACATGTAGGTGCAAAAACACATCTAAGTCCAATGACTGTAAGGAAATGTTTCCCTGGCCCTGACGTCCTATATTGAATAATCTGCTTGGCCCATTTTGTAAATTTTCATCAATCAAGTGATAAGTTTCACAAAGGAGGATACTCCCGGTGAATTACTTTTCAATCACAAGTCATTAGCCAATGAGAACCATCCCTTTCTCATCACATCTGGTTTCAAAACACCAAGACAGAAAGGGTCATCTTGAGGCTTGATAATAAGAACTTACAAACCAGTGAGTGACGTCACACTAGCTACTGCCTGTGCTCATTACAACCTCTCTTCTGCATTGATTTTAATGGCACTGAGTGGCAAATGTGAATCATCAGCTTTTTATCGAAATGAGCAAACTCTAAAGAGGATGGAAAGTATTCATTTGCAGATTATACATATAAGTTGTATAATCTGCATATATATATAAAACGGAGACAGACTGGTGACCTGTCCAAGGTGTACCCCACCTCTCACACAATGACACTTAGGTTGCCTCCTCCCACACTGCTAATGTCTGAAATGCCAGAGGCAAATCTAAAACCATGGATAAATAAAAGCCAGTCCAATTTCATAAAAAAAAAAAATTGTTCCAAGCACTCACTGTGAATCCGATGCCCACTGTGGCAGAGAATGAGCCAGGGATGAACTTGCCCTGATCAAACTGCACCAGCAGAGATGTCTTCCCCACACCACTGTCCCCAACCAGGATTGTCTGTAGGAAAACACATAAAATCCCACAGTTAAATTTCTTACCTCTATATATATGGTCTAAGTATATGGTAGAGGCACAGAGTAAGCTGTGGTGACCCCTAGTGATACGGGAGCAGCAGGAAGTAGCCTGGCTGCAGTCTCAATTGGCCTTGAAAATCTCTTTATGGTTGAATGCTTGCAATCATTTCATAATTTTCAGTTGTGAGTCAACATCTGTGTCATGGTCGACAATTCTGTTTCCAAGCAGCACCGACATTTTCTTTTCTAAGAGCTTGGCAGTGTACCACTATTACCGCATGACTCACAAGCCAGAGGAGATAACCTTCAAGACAATGGAATCAATGAAAGGCAGCATTCACACATCCAACTTAGTCACCAGGACCATCAGTCAATATTTCATTGTCTACTGCGCTTTAATTTCAGTCACACCAGGGTACCCACCACCTCCACACCCACAAAGTGTCCTTTAACTGTGGCAGATTAAGTAAGTGCGACACAGTCAAGCTGTTCTCTGCTCTCTTCAAGGAGTGATCTGGGAGTTTTGATGCAGGCTATGTGGCTTTTATCTTGTGACAGCCAAATGACTTCATTTTATCCTGTAGTGAAATATATTATAAATATTATTGCCAGAAGAAAAATGCAGTAAATAATGCAGTAAGCCACAAGAATGATGGATTTCTTCAATCATTATGTGGTTATGTTTAGGAAGAGACAACTAAAAGGATTGTAGATTGTAAAGACAGGCAATGAAAAGACCTGTGTTTGAACGTTTGTTCTTGAAAGCTTTAAAAATCGCAGAAAGGCTAAACCTAAATTTTTTAAGCATAGGTTAGGGTATATTGGCTACATATAAGTTTTGAATAAAATATATGTAAATATTTTGGTAACCCTTTGCAAGGCAAAGGAAATGCCATCTTTAAGAAACTCAGTGCCGAAATCAATGCCAATCTTTGTTCTTTGCCAAATTCACATTCTTTCCTCTCTGTGGCACCAGGGTAGTTCTTCATTTACACCCAAATGCATTTTATAGAGTGGCAGGTTGAGACAATAAAAATCTTAATTATGTTTATAGAAAGAAAGTTAGGCATAAAAAATAGACTTCCATTCATTAACTCTCATGAAAGAACCTTCATCTTCACACTCTTAGATTTCACCTTAATACACATTCAGTAATGTATTTTATGCACTAATTAGCTGCAGTGGCCGTTAATCACTGGGGTAGAATACTAGAAGAGCTACTGGGCTGGAGCATCCACTACAGTTGCTTTATGATTCAAATGCAGATGTGCTGTCAGAAGTGGTCTTCACTTGATGTCTAGTAATAGTAACCATGGAAATGTAATAAAGTGGTCTTAAAAAGGCAACAAAACTTTCAACCAGTCCTGTCTTGATAAAACTCAGGAGTACTCATTGTCATTGTGGCCAAATATTGTGTGAAAAGACAGTAAATGTGATTATCGCTCTTGGTCAGATATGCACAAGTAGGCCTGCCTTAAAATTGCACTGAATGACAAATGGCCCAGGGGTTAAAGCGCTGAGTTTTTCAGTGCTGCTTTAATAATAGCAGGTGAGTTTTCTGGCATGCTAAACTAATAGAAAAAGGTTCATAAATTGGGATAGAATGCATAAAGTTCTTGAACTTGAACTTGATCTGATGATGAGCAGTTTGTAAAGAACTAAGACAAATCAAGAAAAAAGTGAAGGCATGACACTCATCAGATAAACCAGGCAGTGGTTGAACTCAATTTTGCCTCAAGGCTTTATGAATGATCAGGGATAAATAAAAGAAGTGGGGGGAATGGAGGAAAGGATTAGAGCTGAGAAGCTAAAGCAGCTTTTGTAGCCTCATTTGATTTCAGCATATGGAGGATTTTTAGAAAAGAGTTACATCCCAGTGTGCTGGATTAAATATGGATACTGCCTCATCAGTCATCCAGTGAATTTTCATATCAGCTTTACTCAGGAGTCACCAGCAAATTCACTTCCTTATTCTTCCTTTGAAATACACCTTGTACAGAGAGGCTTTACATGTATTCTGCTTTTCCAGTTTACTGTGTCCTGAAAGGTGGGGAGCCGCACAGTAAAACTCACAGCATAAACCTAAGGAAATTTGTATCTGGTTTTTCTTTGATGTAATAATGCTTTTAGGCAATAAATTTGATAGCTTTGAAAAATCTGTTTATTTCTCCTTAAATAGTGCCACAAAAAATGCATATGCATTTTGAGTAGCAGAGTTGAGTGTGTGGGTTGTGTACATCAAAAACCAAATCTTCTCTGCCAACGTCAAACAGATTATTCTGCTATTGACTCTTATTTTGAGTTTCTGGTACTCCAGGTGCTGATAACCAGGTACCCAGTTGGTGCCTGATTAGGGCTCTTTTTCTAAAGAGTGGAAGTCTACTCCTGATGGCTGTTGGTAAGACTGCAGGTCAAACTTTCTAACATCTGCCAGTACACTACTTCGTAGGGACATAGGAAGTGGTGTACTGGATATACCACATTTCACTGATCACATTAACTCAGTAGAAAAATTATTTCAGGCTCACCACAGATGATATGAAAAATGACAGGTTAGCCTTCTTAGACTGTGAGATTTCCATCAGTAATGGGGACATTTGAAAGTTGATGTGTACTATAAACCTACGCTTACGGATCATTATTTAAGGCTTGTGCTTCTGCTTCATCCACTGAAGCACAAACTGGGTGTCATCAGGATGGTACAACGCAGAGCGAACACCATCCCCACAGATACAGATATCTCTGAATTGAAGAGGGTGCCTAAGGGTACATCTTTGACCATCTTATAATGCTGTGATTGCAGCCATTCCCCAACTCTCTGTGAATGGTACTCATGGCCATTAATCAATGGTTTTTGATCAGTGGTTGTTGATCACATTAACGATCAAGAAACTGACCTGACAGTCCATTTTTCACCATTGATTCTAGTTTCGGTCATTATGCACATGTACTGTTTATAAAGTTGGGGAAATCTGCAGTCAGCTGAGACTGAAGAAGTCACTTGGATGAGTGAGGAAATGTTTCTCCCACTGAAAACGCCACGTCCAGATGAACAGAATTAACTTTTTGGGATGTGGAAGATACATCTGTCTTTTACATGCAGTCTGTGATCACATAAGCCACTGACTGCATCTAAATCTGAAGACAATAATTTATTTAAATATTTTGATCTGATCCTGCTGTGATTCAGCTGTATCACTTCCCTCTTTACTGGACATAACTGAGAGTGTGTAACATAATGCCTCCATGTGTACATGTGAAGATGGAATTAGTGCTGAGAAAAAAAAAAACATACTCATTGTACTCACTACACACGTACATATGGTGATGCTACTAAATTGTAGTTAGCCGAGAAGTGAGACTGTCTCATGAAACCCCTCTAGAGACAGGAGGTAATGAGGCGAATGCACCACAGATGTTTGGGAATTACACACTGATGATGTATATTGTGTATATGTGTTGTAGTGCGCGAGAGAAAGAAGAATTAGATTTCTCTCATCTCTGTGGTTCACAGGCAGATTGCTAAGTGCCTGCAAATTTCCTTTCTAGCCTCAGTATGAGCTTCTGTGGAGGTTACTGAGGCAATAAGCATGGGATGTCTTTTTACAAGTCGTTGGAGTAACAGCATTAGGGGATGTGGTGAATTTAGAGTGATACAGTTCTCTGAAATGTCACTTTTCTCTTCCTGGAGCATGTGCAGTATTGACCAGAATGTAATTTAGCTTGACAGTTTCCAAATTGCCACTGATTTAAGCTTTGATATACTGCACAGCTGGGGTTTGAAACCACAGAACAACAGGCGATAAAGTCACTGTTTCCAATACTAAAAGTCAATGTGCCCTGCAATCTGTAAGACCAAGTGTTTGTTTTTTTTAGACAAATTAAAGTCCTGTATCCACCTTTTTAGTTCTGTTTTGGTCTGCTGCTATTTAGCTAAACACTCAACCAGCTAGTTGATAGTGATGTCTGCTTTTTTGTGGTGGACAGGTAGCTACCATGGTTTTACTACACTTACAGACTTTTTTAAAATGAAAAAAAAAAGAAAAAAAAAAGTGCTTTGCAGCTTTAAAAATGTGTCTTTTGGATGAGGGCCATGGAGAGAATGGAAAAAACAGGAAACCACTGCGAGATACAAAAGAATGCAATGTTTTTGTGGGTATTAATGTGAAATATTGGCAGTAAGAAAAAATACAAAACCACTCTGTCTGTAAAGATGTCTCTAAGCTAATCTTTCCAAAAATATTACAAAAGCAGTATTAGGTTGACTTTATTAAAAATGTCATCTGGGACAACTGTGAGTATTGAAGGGAGAATTAATAACAGAACGGAATCCACAAAGCAACTGTAACCATTTCAGCTTCATGAGTAAGTACTGGCCTCACCAACGAGCTCTTAAAAAGAGCCTTTTTTGTTGTGTAATTAGAACTCCTCCTGGGAGGAAAAAGTAAGGCAGAGTGAAAGCCTGAGAAGAGTGAGTACAAAAGATAGGATAAACCTTTTTTAGTCCCTTTATTATTTATATTGGCAAAGGAAGGGCAAAAAGGCAAGACTGACTTTTTCAAGTTCACTTGAAATTACTCTTCTTGATTTAGACACAAAGAACACGGTGTATTCTTAGAATATGACCCCTTTCAGTGCACCTGCTTCCCTGACACTACAAGTCTGTGTGTGGTGTGTATATGTGTGAGCTGATATAACAGTCACATGTTAGAATTGCATCTATCTTTGTGAAGACTCGCACTGCATTCCTTAGCCCTTTACAGCCAAACAATGCCGAGTAAATCTACACACAAAATCCACCCCATGACAGTGATGATGGTTTTTGGAGTGTTTGGGAGTAAATTTATTAAAACTTAAATACTTAAAATATCTTTTTACACAAGTATTCACAACCTTTTTTATGATTGAAATTCATTTGAAATTACTAGGAAAATCACAAACGTTTCTGCATAAGGTCTTATAGCTGGCAGTGCACAGAATGTATTTGTTATGGCAGTGACGCAGACCACATGTGCATGTGTGTGCACATGCATGAGAATGGTAAAGAGGTACATCCAGACTTTTCATAAAATAAAAATATTAAATATATATAAAATAAAAAAGTTATTTCATTTTCAATTTCACAAATTATAATTGTGTTGTTTGAACAATAATCGGCTGCTTCCCAGCCCAAGTCTATGTAAGGAAACTCTGAATTGCATTTAAAAGATAGGCTTTGTCTGAGCCCGCCATCTTCAAAGAGTAAGCCTGGTCCTCCGTAATGCTGTCCATCACCACCTCTGCACCCAGCTTGGTGGAGATATCAATGCTTTGTGTGCTGCAGCAGTGCTTCCACCTAGGTCAGTCAATGGCAGGGCCCGGCCTGCTCTAATTCATTTCATGTTTAATTCTACCTTCCTTTAGGGTCTGCATTTTGGTCCCAACCAATCACATTCCACACTAAGATGACACATACACATGCCTTTAGACTTCAGAGAGATGAAGTGAATTTGATTCTGTTAATTTCCCAGAGACTCTCTCTATAAACTTAAAAATAAGTGTATGCCTAACCTTGCCAATAACCCTGAACCTAAACCAAGGGTGCACCCAATGATCTGGGACATTTATGAGTGCAAACATAAATAAATAAGTAGCAAGATTATAATAAATTTCTAAGGCAATTAAAGGCAGCTAGTTAAAGGGAATACATTTTTGACTTTACCGGATAGTTTTATTTTAAAGTTTATGTCTTATCAGTTGAATCAGAGTATTGATGTGCTAATTCTGCTCAGTTGCTATATCTAAAAAGAGAGAAATTAGAACATAGCAGGCTGGAGGCCAGATGCTTATCAGAAGAAAGATATGCCATTTGAATGACATGACTCCTCCAGACTGAAGGGAAATGGTTTCTGCAACACAGCTCTGAAATACAATGTGACATTTCACTGAAGCCTAAAGGGAGCTCCTCTTTTATCTTTGTTCCATCAACAGTGAGGTCAAATGGGAGCACCAGGAAGGATTCAGTGGTTCTCTTTAAATCCAGACATTAATGTAACTTAACTGCTTGCTGCGAGCGCAATTAAGCTTTTTGAATGACAAATGGCTATATTGTACAGTTTTTGTGACAACAGTCAAAACAGGATCACATTCACTCTGACATTTTAGTGTGTTTGTGTATTTTAGTGTGTTTGAGTTATGGAATTTAAGGTGTCAGAAATAAATTAGTGTATTTACTGTTGTATTTATGGGTTATTTGAGCTTTGGGTCGCAGTAAGGAGAAACTGAAAGTGTACTTGTCAACTAAAATTTGAGTTTGAAATGTAATTTTATTCTACAGCACTTTTTGGTGATCAACACCTAAATGTGAGGATTGCTTTGGGAATTTGGCGTTTGGTTAAGACATTTTTTCAAAGAAAGTGACCTCTTTTAAAGCTTTCCTGCCCTGACAGCAGGAAGTAATCGGCTCATATGTGAAGGGGGACCTTCTTGTAAGCTGACAGCTCATCTCAGAAGGAATTAAGTGATTTGACACACATTAGGGCTGGAAACAGACCAACTATAAATTGCATCTGAATGTAAATCAGCACCACGTGAGCGCAAATCCGGTCAAGGACCGGGATGCTGCGGGGTTTAGAAACGTTTCCTCACATTTCACCAGTAATAAACAAGAAGAAATAAACAAGAAGCAAAATCACGTGAAAAAAACGCGCAGCAAGTAAGTGCATAAAAGTGCTCCTGGCTATGAAACCTGTTGTTGTATCATGATGACCATATGGTCGTACCTTGTGCACCAACTCCTCGTCATATGTTGGAGGTGGTGGAGTCATTGCCTGGCTCTCGGTTGTCTCTTTGGATCCGTAAGTACTGTCTGGTTGGATCTCCGGGTAATCCGTGGTGTAGTATGCCGAGATCGGCTCCATTGACTCCATCCGCTCCATCCTGAGAGTCCTTCACTTCACAGGCTTCTTTATGACAGCGTCGAGGGTTCCGGAGGAAATAAAAAGCTGGTAAACCTCGCACTCTCGCTTCAGCCGACTCGTCGTCTCACAGCCCTCAGCTCGCTTTCTTCTCTCCTCCTCTCTTCTCCGACAGTCCACGCTGTTTAACTGGCTCCTCCTTTACAGTGAATCACAGTCTGTGGGCTTCTGCCTACATCACTCCACATGATGGTATGTCGTGATTCACGCACATCACGCTGCATGAGTGGTCAGAGGATGGACCGAGAAGGATTGAATGGCTGTCACTTTTTTTTGTTGTGGTGGTTTTTCTTTCAAGAGTTCAGATATTCGATCTATAAAGTTCGACATCATTTATTTTACCCAGTGCTTTGGATCTCTGTGTATATTTCCAAAACAATGATATTATACTATGATATTAAAAAACGGAGACGAATGTATGTTCCGTTTAATTATAGTTGTTTTAGTAGAAATAACAATGAGACAGGATAAGATAACAAATGTTTCATTTGGGAAATTCTGTTAAAGTAGTTGAAAATTATTATTATTAGTGTTATTATTATTCATTCATTTCCTTTCATCCCTTATGAAAGGAGAGGCGAAAAATGCCATAATTCATTGTGATGTCCCTGAGTTCATGAAAAAAACCCTACTTGTTAGGATGTTGTCTGCCCTGAAGAACATAAATCTATAAGGTTAATTATAATCAATTAATAATGTTTGTTTTTGTATTGTAGGCTTTAGGATTATTCAGTTCAGTGACTGTTATTGCATTTATAGAAATCCTAGGGAGGAGGAAATGAGTTGGTCAATTGGATCACAACAGGCAGGGCAAATTATTGTGATACTGCATATTGCAAATTTTCTGCAATATCACACTGAGATCTACTAATAATGCACTATAATTTATTTACAAAGATGGAGCCAGTTCACTTTAGAAATAAACAGCATTCTGCCCAGAGCTGCACATATTAGCAGCTCAAAATTCAGCAGACCTGAAGGGGAAATGTAAGGAAGGGAGTGGAAGGCCTACTAGCCAAATAATCCAGTGTAAATTCAGGTTTCAACATATGTTTCCCTCTGAAAACAGCATGAGAGGAGAATAAAGGAGAATCAATATGCTTTTGATTTAAGGGCTAATTTTTCTGATATAATCAATGGGCACAGTGCAAAAGGTTCTGTGTAATTTATCCAGAGGAGGGCTTTATTATTTCAATAAGGAGAGGCCATTAGAAAGAATGAACATGATTTATTGATGTAGAGAATAAAGATAGAGATATTTGGTGGTTAGACTCCAATGGCCTGACTCAGTGGAACAGAACCCCAGGTGTGATAGGGATTAGAGGAGGACCCCCCAGAGTCTAGACGCTGGTGGTGGAGATGAAGACAGTGGCTTAGATGGAACCTAAGTGATGAGAGGTGGTGATGAGGAGGGGGTGGGCTGCATGAAGGCATCTGCAAAGGAGAATGACAGATTCAAAGTATGTGGCACGAATGCTGATTGGCCTGAAAAAGGCCGGGAGAAGATGATTGGACTAGACCAGGGATGTCACAAACAGCTTGACAGTGCGGGAAAGTGGAAGTGATGTCAAGCTTAGATTTAGTCGGCAACACCAGGGAGCGGACAGATGTGAGACCATAGAACTTCGCTATTATACTTCGCATAAGGTTCATTACAAACTGTTCCACCGTATGAAACTGAAGTGTGGAACAGCTGACCCGTATGATATGCAGAACACAAAACAGTATTTACTGTCAGATGACAAGCTGTCTCTGTTGTTGACATTTATGCGTGAGCCTTTTTAATAGCACATTGCAACACTCAGGCATTAACATAACAGAGTAACATGGATTCATTAATAGTTGAATTTTCCCTGACATCAACAGAGAGCAATTACTTGTTCTGAGTTGAAGTTGCTTTGGCATCACTGTGTATAACATTAAAAAGTTTAAGGTAACAATACATTAATACAGTAATATAATCCTTCTTCTATATTACGCGTTTACATAGCAGTGGGTTTCTTTTAATGCTTTCAATTATTTTGGCTTATAATTTAAATCAAGTACTGTGAGATGTACTGCTAATACATTTATGAAAACACAAAATCTTTAAATAAAAATGAAGAGAACTGGGTCAAGTAAAATTTACAAGCAGAAGTCTGTAGGTTCAATATTTAGGAATTGTAAATAACTTGGTTGTACCAAATGGCTGTGTTCACTGCATGAACTATATTATATGTGCAGCTTGAAACAGCTGAAACAGTAACAGCTTGTTGTTCTGTCTCTGTCCTAAACCTCTTTGTAGTGTTTTGTTTGGTGATCCTGATGATGGTGGTGGTCATCTATAGAAAAGAACCTCTCTGTTGCAGGCTTAGACCATATAGAAGACAGGAGTACACAGTAAGGAGTACCAACTACCACCGGGGTGGCTGTAGCTCAGGTGGTAGAGCAGATCAGCCACTGACTGGAAGGCTGGTGGTTTGATCCTTGGCTTCCCCAGGCTACATGCCAAATATCCTTGGGCAAGATACTAACCCCAAGTTGCTCTCCAATAGGAGTGTGAATGTTGGTTAGATTGCACTTAAGTATATAAGCAAGTTCTTGTGATTGGGTGAATGAGGCATGTTGTTTACAGCGCTTTGAGTACTCTGGGAGAGTAGAGAAGGGCTATATAAGACTCAGTCCATTTACACTGCTATTAATTATTTAGCTTGTCTTATGAAATAAGACAGAGGTTATTCAATTGGGCCTTAGATTAGGGCTTAGGAGGTTAGCACTGTCTAAATTGTAGGTGTATAGACAAATAAAAATTTATCTGGTGAAGAGTGAGTAGATAACGAGTAAAACAAACTCACCACTGTGGGTCCAAATCAAGCCATTACTTCGTAATAACTTTGTTAAATCTGCCTTCTCTTGAATATCTTCCCCACCAAAACAGCAGGCATTCTTTGATCGGCATTGCCAACAATGGGCACAATGCTGCCCAGAACTTGAGAACTATTGGACCAAGGTAAGGATAGTCTGTGTGTGTCAAACCGAGCTTCCTAGAAGGCTGTTCATCATCAGGATACCAAATAACTATCACTTAGATGGACATTTCCCACCAATGTCTTTCCAAGAGCTTTTTCATAAGGAGGACAGGCAGAGACAGATCTAGAGCATGATCGGCCGGTACTTTGACCGTATAGGCTGCCATGACGAGATGAGCTGGAGATAATTAGCCTCACTTAGCATAAAGACTGGAAGTGGGGTCTAACAGCAAATCTGACCTGCTGTTGAACATCACAAAGGATTCTGTGCAGTCCAGTCAAGTTCTTCCACATCAAACCTGCTTATCCGTGTCTATATGTTGGAATACAGGCACTATCCCCAAACTGTTCCCTCAAAGTTGGGAGCACGAAACTGTCCAAAGTGTCTAGGTGTGCTGAAGCATTAAGAATTCCCTTCACTGGAACTAAGGGGTCGAGGCCAGCTCCTGAAAACAACCTTACATCATATTCCCACTTCCACCAAACTTTACACAAGTACCGTTCTTTTGACAACCGCCAAACCCAGACTCATTCCCCAGACTGCAAGACAGAGAAGCGTGATTTGTCACTCCAGAGTCCAGTGGTGGCATTACAATAGGGCGTCTGACAGATGAGCAGTCATTGGATATTCACCTGTCAAACCACACTTGGAAGGACAGCTGAAGACACACAATGGCAGAGTCAATCATATGCAAGGCTCCAGAGGCCAACTTCCACGTACTGCACAGGCCTCAAGGATTATGCTGTTTGAGGAGGCTCTTCATCAAGCCACAACATGAGGGCACTTTCCATCTTTTGCAGCTGGTAGATCGACAACAGAGCCATCAGAGAAAGGAAAGGAGTTGTGGGAAGTGAGTACTTATGCTTTGAGACTGCTGATTGAGCTCTCTGATTCTCGAGTATTCTCATGATAATGACCATGACTCAAGCAGTACATTCCTTAATGATGTGAATGACTTTGTCATTGTCAGAATTGTCTATTCCTTTAACATCAGTTTCCAAATAGTAACTGTTCTGAGTTCACCAGTGACTGTTAGTTCCATTTGAGAGGAAGGTATGAATGCATGTTTGATCTTTAACTAGATCAAACATTTACCATAGAAATAAAAAACCACAGAGCATCTCAAAGATGCACTTTGAAACTTGCATGTTTTTACATATATTGAGAATGGTCCATACTGACCTGAACTTTGGGTATTCAGAAACTGTAAGACTCTTTATTAGGAGGATCATCTATACTTTAAATCCAAATACATATACAGTGCTATGCTTTGAAAAGTAAACTTCTCTGGTGCATTGTCAGAGTAAGCAGTGGATACCAAAAGGTTGATTCTGTTCATCTGGATGTAGTGTTTTCAGTGGGAGAAATGTTTCGTCACACATTGTCTCATACGACAGCATTCCAGCTCCTGTTCAGTGGACCACACATTACGCTCACTTGTTCAGAAACCTCTAAAATACAGCTGTTCCTGTTTAACTCATTTAAAAACTCAAGAGACAAACTGTTTTCCTGATTAATCCAGATTATTCACAACTGATCTGGCACAGAACATGATATTTATTTATCTGTAAAGATTTTTTTTTAAATAAAAAAATTAAGATGAAAAGTCTTTGCATTGTAAATGCCAATGTATATAAACAAAAAGAGATCTTTTATGCCCGTGTGCAGTTTAAGTACCAAGCCTTGTGTACATTGCTGTGGAGCATACACAAGATTGCATGAGTGTGTGGACAAATCTTCAGTTAGAGCCAGATAAGCCCCTTCATGTGATTAGTGAAGCACTTATGTGGTTAAAAATGAAATGTAGGATATGAAGGTGCAGAGCTAAGCAAGATATGGGATAATCAATTCAAAAAATGATCATTGGGCTGTCCTCCAATGAGTGTTGAGTATGCCCAGAACACCCTACCCAGGAAGTGCCCATAACCGGGTCATAATGGCAGCTGGCTTTTATGTGAAGGAATAACGGGTCTTGGCAAATGAGTAAAACTCAGCTGCAAACAATCCCAGTACGAGCTGGAGGGCACGTAATCTGCAAAAAGTACAGATGAGATCCTGAGACCACCAAAGTGGAAGCCTTCTACCACTTGGCTACACCAGACAAAGCTCTAGTTGTGGGTGTAGTGAGTCCAACCTTAAAACTGAACAATGTTTTTAATATAATGGAGGAAATATCTTCTTTTATAAGATTTAGAAACAAATATTAAAAGTATGAGGACAATGCATTGTTTCATTAGTTCCTGTTTTCTTACTCTCCTGTAAATTAAGTATTGAATTGTTTATATATGTTTATGACTGCACATGGGTTTGATTAGGTGGATTATGCGTAGGTGCTTGTAAGTCTGTAAATGGGCTAAAACAATAATTAATCAGAATCAGAATATTTTATTTATCCCAGAGCAAATTATTTAAGCAAGAGAGTTTACATAAGCTTACATAATAATAAGCTCAGTTATTATTGTTGTTATTGAAATCTGGGTCTTATTTTAATGTTGGAGCTGCCAAGACCACATAGAAATTGCATGGATGTAAAAAAGGAGAATATGCAGAAGACTGGTGTGACAGAAGTCAGTGCAAGAATAGGGTGAGATCTGAGTCATCTGCTGTGACTCAGATTATCTGGTTTGGTTTGGAGATGGTGAAATTAACAAAAAGACACAAATAACAAGAGCCAGAACTGAAGGTGGCAGAGTTAATAAGGCAAGGTTCACATGGTTTGGACATGTGCACAGAGAAGACAGTGGATCTACTGGCCAACAGATGTTGAATATGGAGGAGGAAGACCTCAGTAAAAGTTAATAGATGTAGTGAGGAGGACTTGCAGGGTTGGTGTGACAGAAATGGAGGCAGATGATCTACTGTGGTGACTCCTAAAGGGAGCAGCTAAAAGAAGAAAAAAAGTAAACTGGTTGTGCTAAGTTGCATTGTCCATATTTATAACAGTTTGTACAGTCTGTGTGATATAGATGCACATTTATTTTGTACATTATCATGTGTTATTATTATTATTATTATTATTATTATTATTATTATTATTATTATTATTATTATTATTATTAGGGATGAGTTCCTGCCCCAAGTGGAGGAGTTCAAGTATCTCGGGGTCTTGTTCGCGAGTGATGGGAGAAGGGAGCCGGAGATCGACAGACGGATTGGGGCTGCAGCTGCAGTAATGCGGACGCTGCACCGGTCCGTCGTGAAGAGGGAGCTGAGTGTAAAAGCGAAGCTCTCAATTTACCGGTCGATCTACGTCCCTACCCTCACCTATGGCCACGAGCTGTGGGTAGTGACCGAAAGAACGAGATCGCGGATACAAGCGGCAGAAATGAGCTTCCTCCGAAGGGTGGCTGGCCTCTCCCTTAGAGATAGGGTGAGAAGTTCGGCCATCCGGGAGGGGCTCAGAGTAGAGCTGCTGGTGCTCCACATCGAAAGGAGCCAGCTGAGGTGGTTCGGGCATCTGATAAGGATGCCCCCTGGGCGCCTCCTGGGTGAGGTGTTCCAGGCATGTCCCACCGGGAGGAGGCCCCGGGGCAGACCCAGGACACGCTGGAGAGATTATATCTCTCGGCTGGCCTGGGAACGCCTTGGTATTCCCCCGGATAAGCTGGAGGAGGTGGCTGGGGAGAGGGAGGTCTGGGCCTCTTTGCTTAGGCTGCTGCCCCCGCGACCCGGCCCCGGACAAAGCGGATGAAAATGGATGGATGGATTATTATTATTATTATTATTATTATTATTATTATTATTGTTGTTGTTGTTGTTGTTGTTGTTGTTGTTGTTATTTATATGGTTTGCCACTGGATTTAAAAATGCTTGGTGATGTCAAAGTGCCATTGAGGGAATAAATTCATCAGTTATTGAAGGACTGTGCAGGAAATGATACTGGTGGTGGGAGATCATTCTGGCTTAATTTTTTAAATTGCTTATCCAGTTATGGGGAGGGCTATTGCAGCAGACACTGAGTATGACACAGAGTACACAATAGGGCCAATTTAGTCTCACTAATTACGTCAGAGTATCCCCAAAGGGGCAGCATGCAAACTCCACACAGCAAAGCCCTGGTTAAGGTTTGAGTCTAGAAGGTTCTTGCTGTGAAATGAGGGCGCTAATGACTGCAGCATTGTGTTCACTTATTAGATTAAATCAGTAATTTAAAAAAACACCACCTGCTCTGCTAATAAAATGCTTTCCCATAAGAATGAAACCTCCCCCTCCCCCAAACAAACAAAACCATTTTCTGTAGGTCAGCAAAAGTTGGTGCATCAATGACTGGTTTACACCATGATTTGTTCAATTTGGACCATCGTGGGCTTAAATCAAAGTACATGGAGAACAGATTACTTTGCGCACAGTAGCAAAATTATTTCACAAAAAGTTACCACTCCCAAAAATACTAGCCTCCATAACCATAATCATTGTCAATCATTTAGTCTATTTGCTTCGTGCAGGCCGTTTGCTAATGTTCACTGGAGGTACTTCTTCACTAGGAGTGATATATGTTGTGGGTTGTTGTCATGTGGCCCAGACCCACTTTTCCTGAAACCTTATCATATTAAGGACATACTCCTTCAAGGACTTGAGCCTGACTTTAATGTTGTACCCCCTCAAGTTTTACCTCTCATTCATTTAATTTTCTTTTAGTCTTAAATTAAACAAACAACTTATGAAATAAAAGTAAAGCAAAACAAAACAAAACATACATAAATCAAAAACAAGAAATAAGCAAGCCCCGCCACAGTATAGTTTCTTTCATATGAAAAATACAGAATGTGTAAATTTGCAGATTCACAAGTTATGGAAACCCCCCCCCCCCCACAAAAAACCAAAAAACCCAAAATAGCACTACAACACTATTCTATTCCTTTCAATATTTTCACCAGTGTCCCTTTCTGTTCCATCAACCTTTATTTCTTCTGCCAGTTTTGGCCCTATGTTTACGAAGAATACATTAAAACCATTTACTATCTCTTTCATGTTATTAATACTTCTTGTCCCTTCTATAAAGTACCCAGGGTAATCATTATTCCTTGATTCATTTTTGACTGTAGCTGCCTCCACCAGTGTGTGAATGTGAGAGTGAATGAATAATGGCATTGTAAAGCGCTTTGGGTGCCTTGAAAAGCGCTATATAAATCCAATCCATTATTATTATTATTATTATTATTATACTTGTGAGGGTCCTGGGAGCATCTCCCTCACTAAGTGATGTAGGCACTCACAGTGTCTGATAGGAAGTTTTGATTTTGTTATGTTTTTGTTTTGAAGTCCGTTAACCTCTCTCTCTCCCTCCCTTGAAGTCAACTTCCTGAAGGCCTTAGTCATGGAGTGCACACATGATTATGCCTAATGATGTTCACCTGAATGGAGTTGAACCATCTGATGAGAGCGGGGGGGACAGTGGGTTGAATTTTCAGTTTGATTTGATTTAGTTAGTTGGGATATTGCTTAGCTGGGGGGTGTTTTGTAATCAGATATTTGTGAGGTGTGTCAAAAATAACCGCAGTATTTCACTGTATAGGCTTTTGTAGCTGGGCTGTGTGGGTGGGAAGACCTTTTACATTTTATTGGTGATGGTATGACCAGCATCTATTTAAGGAGGGGTTTGTTGAGAGGCTTGTGTGGTTATTTTTTTGATGTGTTGCTGGTGAGCATGATGGAAAACCTCTGTACCATAAAAAGAGAGAATATATTCAAAGCTTAGAAAACAATTGAAGGCTCGTGTGGTTGTTTTTTTCCATTTGGTCCCCTTCACATTGTCTTGCCACCCCTACAATACTGTTTAATACATTCCATATACCTCTTGTGTTATCTTTGTGCTCTAACCTTTTAATGTAATACTCTCTTTTACAGGATCTCATTATATTAGTTAATTTATTTTTGTAAGTTTTATACCTCCTTTCAGTTTCTATGGTTCTCTTTTTTTATGAATTCTCGATATAGGGTATTCTTTTTTTTGCTGGCATTTTGTAGTCCTTTAGTTATCCATGGTCTTCCTACATAGTTGTGTTTCCTGCTGATTTCAATTACTGGGCAGTTTTTTTTTTTTATCAAGTAATGTGTTAAATGTTCTTAAAAATACTTCGTAAGCTTTATTGACTTCTGTTTGTTCATATATAATATTCCAATCTTGCTTTAAAAGTTCATTTCTAAGACAGTTTAATGTCTTCTCTGTTCTTATTCTTTTGTAAATAATCTTGTGTCCATCGTTCACTTTATAATGGCAATCATAAGATGCAAAGACAGGTAAATGGTCACTTATATCGTTGATTAATAGCCCACTTTTTATCTTTCCTTCTATTATATTTGTAAATGTATTATCTAATAGAGTTGCGCAATGAGATGTTATTCTGGTCGGTCTTGTTATCAGTGGAAATAAACCGATGCTGTACATGGAATCAATAAATTCTTCTGCACTCTTATTATGATTTGGATTCAATAAGTCAACATTAAAGTCCCCACAGATAAACATTCTTTTCTGATTTATATTTGTAAATAAGTCCTCCATATTATCCTTAAATATCTCAATCTTAGATCCTGATGTTCTGTATATACAACTGACAATTAGGTTTTTCCCTTTTTCCATACTTATTTCCACTGATAAACATTCCATCACTCCATCAATAACAGTCGTCACTGTTCCCATTCTTTCGTACTTTAGGTTTTTATCAGTGTAAAGTGCCACCCCACCTCCTTTCTTGTTGATCCTGTCTACATGAAGGAATTCATATCCATTTATTTTAAAGTCTTCTTCTTTTCCAGGAGTTATCCAGGTCACCTTGAATGGCTGTTCAAACTGTGTTATGTAGTCTTTGATGGATTGAAAGTTTGCATATAAGCTTCGACTATTAAAGTGGACCATTGTTATACCCTTTTATACCTTGATTTTCTTTTTAAGTTGCTCATTTGTATAATAATTGCATTCATTTGTCTTATTGTTAAAGAAATCACAATCAGGATCTATGTTGCTGTCATACACCAATGTCTTATTTTCAATATCTATATGAGTTGTTAGTTGAAAACTGTCAGACGTCTGAGTTGGTTGTGCAGCTTAGACGGTCCCATCATATTTAGCACTGCTTTGCATTCTGATTTAGCAGTTATATTTTTCTATATTATATTATTATATATTTTCTGTCATCTCTTTGATGACTAGAACCTTAGCCTGCACTGGTGTTCCATTTAACTTAATGAATATTTTACAGTCTGATGTCCAAGTTGACTGTATTTTCTTCTGTTTTCTTAATATTCTTGCAGACTTCTCAGTCCGGTTCTTAGAAATGCTGCGATAACTTTCTATATCCATTTCCTGCTTTGTGAGCAGCAGCAGTTTTCTTTTTGACTTGATGCTTGTCAAGTTAAAGGTCAAACCCTTGTTGGAGATTTTATACTGTATGTACACTGATAACTTGTTAACTTGATTTTATTAGTCTGAGCATTAAAAAGCTAAAGCACATCATTACACACTAGGAGGCTAAAAATATTAACCCTAAAATTAACCCGTTTTTCTGAAATTATTTTGTTATTGTGTGCAAATAGAAATAATTTATGCTCTCTAAGAAAACAAATAAACTGCTATATTTAGAAATCCTATGTTGAAAGTCCCCTTGCTTTGTTGAAAAAAGCAGTTTTAACCAAAACATGAAGTTTCATTGGATGTTTTATCCTCGTCTGTAACAGGTGAGATAGATGTGCCATCTTGTGGTTGTTTTTTTTTTTACTTAATTAGATATAAAAATAGAGCACCAGAAAAAAATATCAACCCTTCATTTCAAATCAGACCTCTTTGTACTTTTTAGTACTCCAGCTTCCATCAGACAGTAAACACCGTTTTGTGGAGTTTGCATAAAACTGATCCACCATACTTGAGATTGTTCCTTTCACAGTTTTGCTGAATGTAAAGCTGTGCAAATGATTCTGGGTCAGAAAAGCTTCCCTGCATTCTGCAAGTGTCCACATATAGGAGAATATTTTAGGCATACTGTTATAAACATTTTAAACATTCTCTAGCATATTAAAGAGTATGGTTGGGTAAATGAGTGTTTGTTTGATTTTATCCAATTCTAATCAACCTAGTTACATTCAAGCTATAAACAAAACCACCTACTTTCCACTTGTGACACTTCTTGGTTAATTAATTATTGGAGTAAATGCACCATTTTTCCTTTACATATTTTTCTGTCCTAATGCTGATCACACCATCACTAAGCTGGTTCTAGATTAGTGATACTAGGAATTAGGCATTGGATGAAAAGAAGTATATACAGCAAGTAAAATGAACATTGAACGTGTCACCAGATTTCCAGATGAGTATATTTGTAAATGTGCTATTGACTTGAAATTCTCAACTCATCCAATCCACACATGCAACGAAATCAAACCATAGATGTCCATAAATTAAATCATGTGTATTAATGAGAAATGACACTGGAAAAAAGTACTGATAACGCTTACTGAAATGTATTTAATACTAAAAGCGTATGTTGGTGATGACAGCTTTAAGATGCCTCCTGTATGGAGAGGTTAGTCCCATGCATTGCTCAGGCGGGATTCACTCATTTGTCCACAGTCAGGTTCTGTGGGCCCCTTTTATGAACTCTGAGCTTTAGTTCTTTTCATAGATTTTGGATTGAGGTCAGATGATTAGCTGGGTAATTCTTGCAGCTTTATTTTCTTTGTCTGAAACCACATAAGAGTTTCCTTGTCTGTTTGGGATCATTCTCTTGCTTAAATGTCCACCCTTCAGCCTTTCTTCAATTGTGCCATGGTGAAAAATGACCACACACCATGATGACACAGGTTTGTCTAAATGTTGTTCAGCAAGCTTTCAACCTGCTTTTTCTCATTAATGGAGTCTTGCATGGTGAGCATGCACACAAGCCATGGTGGTTGAGGTACTTACTGTTTTCTTTCTTTTTTTTGCAACAAAAGATCCAAAGATTTTGAAAGTACTCATTGGTTTTGCCCATCATGAAACCTTGGTAACAAGATACCTTATTAAGGCCATCACCTGGGACTGAACCAGCTGATATTAATGTGCACTAAGTGGCAGGATTGCTTTTTAATCACTGATAGATTTCAGCTGGTGTCATGACTTTTCACACCTTCCTTCCTTTTTTCTATGTTTAATACACTTTCCCTGTGTCATTTTTCCATTATTAGACATAATTTATTGACACTTATGGTTTGATTCCTTTGTATGTTTGGAGCGGATGAGCTGATACTGACGTCTGGTGAGAATTTAATGTCATTAAAACCTTTAGAAATATATTTACTTAGAAAATTGGTGGCATGTTCAATTACCTGGTGTAAGGACACTATAGTTGACCCTGTTGCACAACTATAACAATAGCAGCAGATCCCTCTGTCAGTAAACAGAAGCCTATTCACAATCAAAGAGTAAGGACAAATGCAGACAAGTCATATCTCCTATACGACTTTGTGCAATGTCTAGAAATAGATTTTTTTTTTTTTTGCCCCTTTAAAAACTTACATGGGTACCTGTAGAGTGCTTTTCTACTCTGAAAACTCACAGCACTTAAACACAATAAGGCTCTTGACACAACTCATTCAATGTAAGACTTTCACATAGAAAACTTTAATACACTAAATATATGTATATTCAGTATGACACCAATGATGCCTCAGTTCAGTCTGATGGGAATTCCTGTGTGAACTGAGTCCAGTTTACAATCATAATTTACTCTCTTCACTTTACTTGTCATGTACTGTACATTTATTTTCATCACACTTCCTGTATCATGGACTACTGGAATGACACCATGAAATATTGGATTCATACCAGTTTTAACTCTCGTCTCAAAGACTTATACCGAATGAAACAACAGATGTCTTTCTTCATTTCTGTTTTGTAAAGAAATTGTAAAATTATTTTGTTTATAAGTCAGACTGAGAGAGAGTCGTGTAACTCCAGGGATCCCAGGAAAGATCTTTGAGGTCAGCAGCCATCCTCTTGAAATCCAAGTCAGGGTGAATCCTAAACAATCCTGACCAACATATGAATGAGCTCTATGTGCTCAGTTTTAGACCATGTCCACTAGCTTGAATTTACCCTCCTGCTTGACTGGAAGGACATTGATGAAAGTCTTGTAGAGGACGGCTCCTCTTGGCAGCTTGGTGATGACCTGAGTAGCCTCTGGGCTCCGTGGTGCTGGGACATAGACCTCCTTAGTGAACCTGACATAGCCATCCTCCAGAGCAAAGAGTGTCTTGTTGGTTCCCATTCCAACCTTCAGGGCAAGGAAAAAGGACCAGCAGTGAAACAAGATGAAAAGCAGTTACACCAGCTCTTCACTGTCTGCCACAGCTCACTAGGGATGGGTATTGATAAGATTTTCACGATTCCATTTTCGATTTTGTTTAACGATTCGCTTCTTTATCGATTCTTATTTTTAAAAAAGGAGAACACTAAGGTCGATTAGCTTAGAACTTTGTTTTAGATCTTCTCTTTGAACAACTTTTAACATAAATTATTCTGTAGCAATTACACAAGAATATCCAGTAATGTCCCTGCCTACAATTAAACACATTCACTTACTGAAAATCATCTGCTGTGGCAAATGGGTGCAAGGCTTTGACCACAAACTGAGTCACTGCTCGGTGACATTCGTCTATCCTGGCCTGAAAGGAGACGCTAACGGTAGACTGCAGCGAGAACTGCCAGCATCTGAGCCAGACTCTGTCTGTCTCTCTCATCATGGTCACCTAAATGCACAGTAATGGCAGGTTTTGTAATAAGGCAGATCGCGCTATCATAATATGCACTGTTGATTATTTATCTGCCGCATTAACGGGAGAGGACGTGCAAACGTTACCGCTGCTGCTGGGCTGAGATTCACGAGTCCGGAGCGGAATTAAAAACACGACATTCATTTAAGGTCATTGCGTGTTTTGTGAGCAAATGCTTTTGCATATTCATAGTGTTTCCTCCCTTAAATGAAATATCTACTTTGCAAGTTGTCCTGTTGTCATCTGTTCTCGTAAAGTATAACCAAACTTTTGTGCGTTTGAGCTGCTTAGGCGTCGTGTTTCCTGCCAGGTAAATGACGCTCCGCAACGTGGTGACGTCATTCGGGGCGACTGGAACCGATAAGGGAATCGTTTGCAAAAATGGCAAACAATTCCAAGGAATTGAAACAGTGGGAACCGGTTCTCAACAAGAACCGGGTTTCGATACCCATCCCTACAGCTCACAGTGCCACATGGAACTAACTGTTGACAGTGTGGTGTTAAGATGAAACTTTTAATTCTAGGCTGAAAGTCCATCACACCAACATTTTTGGATAGTGTGCAACTTACATGAGCTCCTGGGTGATACCGCATCAGCCTCTGTGTTGCAAGGATGTTACCAGCATGGACAAAGTTTCCTACCACACGGAAGAGGGGGAAAAATAAAAAATGAATTCCAGCCCCGACCTTTTATGCCAATTCTAGCTATTGTATACACTTCTTGCTTACGCTATGAAAAGTCAAATTCAGCAATGCCACCAGTTTTAGAAGCCATCAGTGACATGTGTCAAGTGTCTGTATTGCTGTATCACTGCATTCTTCTGAATTTCTCAGTCTGACAAATGCTGCTCATATCATAATAACAAAAGCTAAACATGAAACCAATATAAACTAAACTGAATTGAGCAGACCCATTCTGGAAAAAACCCCACAAGCAAACATTAAAACTAAATGCTAATAAAAACTAATGGAAAGCACAAAAATACATTAACTGTCCCACATCCTGTTAACTTCACCTGCACATCCCAATACTGCAGGCTAGAACAGGTCCTAACTTGGAATACAAATATATGGATATAATTGTTTGCTGCTACCATCTTGTTTCTTGAAGCCATATCTTCTTCCAGGGCTCTTTCCTCCGAGGTTCTTGCTGCTGCCGCCGGCTTTCTTAGACGCAAACCTCACCGAGTCCAGCAGAGAGAGCTGACCAGGTACCAACAAACCTGAAATCAGAACAACAAGCGCGTTCACTTGAGTTTTTTTCGCTTTAAATCCAGTTTCGGCACGTGACACTTTTTAAAAAAAATCTATATGTAGGACATGATATTGCCCCACTATTATGCCCTGACTGTTACCTAGTGGTATGAGGTCTTCAATCAACACACAGGGTTAGCTTACAGTGAACACGATCTATATTGCATTTATTGAGACGTGTCCCACGTATCTTAAACTAGCAGAACTGAGGAGAATCAATAAATTGCATCAACAGTGACGTGTACGTTAATATTTTAAAAGAACAAATCCTATTCGCTCTTCATTTGATCTGCATCGTGACATTCAGCGCTACCTCACATGCAGACAAGTTAGGACACAGTGGTTGCCAAGTTACACTTCGACAGAAGCACTTGCGCAAACTTCAAAGCCGCTCGTGTGAGCAGTAATCTGTAATGTCCGTTTGAAAGTTTGCCGCACTCACTGAAATGTTTGATACCTGTTCTGGACTTGACCATTAACGACACCAGCGTAGCCATCTTGAGCAATGTTGCCTACGTCATTCACCCGCGTCACATCCGTTTACCTTTGCCACGTTCAAGTTCCTCAAGAAATACAGAAAAGTCCGAAATAGAGACCAAAATGCACTACTTCTTCTTCTGTTAAATGAACATATAAGTATACCTGTCCAACCTGTATTGCAGTTAAGATACGTGATTTCAGTTGACAAATAGATGCCTTTGTTTGTTTGTACATATGTTGAATAAAGGTTTGTTGGAAAAACAAAAAAACAAAACAACTTATTCTTCTTCCTTCTGCTATTTCTGTTGGCGGTTTTCAAACAACGACGGTGCATTACCGCCACCATTTGGTATGGAGTGTGGACCGAAATTACTAAAAAAACAAAACAAAAAAAAGAAAAACCCATGGTGTGTTAAAGAGCACAATATGGCCTGCTGAGACACTTCTTGAGCTCTTTTGAAATAAATCAACAAAGTCCAGTTTCATTTTCATGTAACCAAATTTTTGGATTAGCTGTCTTCTCTCAACCTCATATTTCCGATAATGCACTAAATCACGCTCTATGGTCTCATCTTCTCTATTGCTGTCATATTTTCCTGTATAATGCTATCCTATTAAAAATAATGTGCTGTTTAAACCTGTATGCCCAAGTCAAAGATGTGATCTTCTCTATGCTGTTCCTTCCTGTGCTTCTCCTCTCTCCTACTTTCCTTTGGATTTTGTAAAACCAACCTTCCTTTTCTTTTTTCATCCCATTGCTTTTTCCACCTCTTTTTCATTTTCTTATTATGCTGTTTATATCTGTCATGCGTGGGTTCCCTCTGGGTACTCCGGCTTCCTCCCACCGTCCAAAAGACATGCAGCTTGTGGGGATAGGTTAATTGGATAATCCAAATTACCACTAGGTATAAATGTGAGTGCGAATGGTTGTCTGTCCCTGTGTGTTAGCCCTGCAACAGACTGGCGACCTGTCCAGGGTGTACCCCGCCTCTCGCCCTATGACAGCTGGGATAGGCTCCAGCGCCCCCCGCGACCCTGAAAAGGATAAGCGGAAGCGAATGGATGGATGGTAGAAACAGAGATTTAATTTCCTTTAATTCCATATTGTGCTGGTACCCACAAAAGTAACCATAAGTCCCATCAAACTAACTCTGTAAAGTGTTTGATGAATCTGCATTGTATGTGAGTTTAAAATAAAAACCGCGTCCTTTTTCTTCTGACCTGATCCAGATTAAATTGAGTTGCTTTCCTACTCACCATCCAGCCAAAGCTCTGTATTCCTCTTTTCTCTATTTCCCAGCTAATCTTGGATGATCTTGTTCATGTCCCTGTAGATTTGCCCAGTAGTTGAGTGTTAGCTGCTCTCTTCGGATTTTATCCTGCTGAATTATATGCTATACACCTGTAATCTAATACCTAACTAATAGTAATATTTGACTGTCTGTTAAAAAGACAGAAAAATACAAGTACAACTGACCATTTATACTAGTTAATAGACCTTCTCTCCACATCATATGCTTTTTCTATATAAAAGAAAACTGCCAATACACCTGTGGCTTAAGGATGCTGGATCCACATCTCCCTCTTCTAAAACCACTCTGATATTTCGCCATAAATCCTTTATCCTTTATTTATATAGTATTTCATTTTTCATTCTCTCCATTATTTTGCAGACATTAGATGTTAAAGTTATTGGTCTGTAGTTTCCTGGTTTTGGTTTCCTTCCTGGTTTATGTAAACCATTGTATAACAAACCTGATCCTTTGTCTTTGCAAACGGTATATTCAAGAAATCCTTTGTGTCATTTTCTAGATCTGTAATGCCTCTACCTATTTTCCCGTCGTCACTATTGTTATTTAAACGAACTTTAGCAAAAGTTTCTACTAGCACACCTGCCTTCTCTTCATGATTCTCTGCTGCAGCTTCCTTGTCATTTTTAATGGTTCTTCTTACATTAGCCTGTGACCTTTTATGTTCAATAATATTCTGAGAATTCTGATTCCTTTTTAATATCTTAAAAGCTTTATTTCAGCTCTTAATTGCTTTATCACATTCCTTTGTTCCCTCGGGTACAATCTTCTTTTTGCTCTTATCTTCTTTCTACTCTGGTTTGCTGCTTCTTGAATAGCATTGCAGACAGAAGAATTTAAATCATCATTATTAACATTCATAAAATTTTTTTTGCATCTGCTGGTCACTAACAAGTCTAAATGTCTTCCAATCTGCAGAACTAAAACATCGCTTTTTGTACGCCGCCTGTATCACACTCCTCTGTAGTTCTGTCATTTCCTGCTCTTGTTTCTTTAACTACCTGCCATGAAGAAACACATACCAGTGAACCTGATACTAATGTGAGATCAACTGGTTATTCCGTACCATCGAGGACATTGCTTCTTGTACCACTTCCATCATTTAGGCGTACCAGATTTTTCTTCTTCTTTAATTCTTCAGTTACTGCTCCTTTTTGATCATTATGTTTTATTTCTGATGTAAGTGGCCTGAAATGTTGGGATATTAAAACAAAAAGATACAGACACAACTGCTATTAAAAGACTTCCATCTATAAGGATTTTAGATAGTGTGACCTCTCCTAACCTCTTTTTCAGTTCGTGCAAAAAAATTATTGGGCTCAACTGCACCCCCCATCCTCCTTGCTGAATTTTAGGACTATTTTAAACTCTTCTCTTATAATCTCTTTCCAGACCACACTACCTTCGTCTGAACTATTTCCTCTAAATTTTTGTTTGCTGCTCTGTGTTCCTAATAAATTTCCATCCACTCTTCTGTTTCTCTCTTTGTGACTCCTTTTCACCAACCGGCATCAACTCTCCCTAATCCATGTCGTCCTCATCCTCTACCTGAAATGTCATTCTAGTCCAGCCACACACCAGCTTATGCCAAGCGCAAAAATCTCTGATCCAAATCAGGAGGGCGTATCGATCCAGTTATCGATACCAAAATTGGTATTGGCATTAGATCAGCACTATTGCAATAGGATCAATACTTTGTTTCTGTCCTCCAAGTTCAGCAAATAGCCCACTGAATTGTGTTAAATCTATTATTTATTAGGAAATGAAAAAAATACACCTCAAACATGGACTATGAAAAATATCTCACCCTTTTGTATTGACTGTCACAACTATTTTATATAGCACATTTAAACAACAGAAGCTGACCCAACGTGCTTTATAAACACGCCTATTTACATTACAGGTCTCAAAGAACCCAAATTTTGAAATACACGTGTGTTGTGTTTTGTTGTGTTAACTAAGTATTGTAGAAATTAAATTTCTGAGTGATTTAGTGGTCGATGACGATTCATCTCATAAATCATTACACACTGCACTTCCCTACATAAGCTGCCTTTATAAGTTAAAAGTATCAGTACCGGCAATACTGACCCTATATTTATTTGATATCGGATCGATACCGACGTTTGCAGTATTGCACAGACCTGACGTAGTCCAAAAACCAAAAAAAAACTAAGAATCACTTTTGTTTGTAGTTTAAATCTCGCGCCGTCACGTTCTTTCCGTCTGCAAACCTCTACTTCTACACGCACGACTACTATCTCTACTACTGTTAGGGCCACATTAAAAAAAGGTTAGTTTCTATTTTGGGATTAAGGTCGATACTTTGAGTTTAGAAACATTATTTGAAAAAGTTTTTCTTTTCTTAATGTGGCCACAAGACCCGGCCTCAGTGTCCACGGAAGTTTCAGAAAATCCTCGTCCTCGGGGAACCCCTGAATGCATCATTACCCGGGGAAATCAAACAAGTCTCGCAGTTCTCTGTGTTCGGGTAAATAAATAAATAATTTCTCGCTGTAGTTTGAAGTTAGAGCGAGTAGTTAATTTTTTTTCTTATCTATGCTGCTTCTTTATTAACTACTTAATTACTACTGCCTTGTAATTTCAAAGAGTTAAGCGAACCGCAGTAAGTGACGCGTTAAGCTAGTCTGCTAACCTTCAGCTGATGCCTGCAGTCGGGTAAAATGTGCTCGGGTTGTCCTTCCTGATCGTTTCTAAAAGAACATTAATGTCGTGCCAAACTCAATTTAAAAAGTAATTTCTTTATCGCCAGGTCCTGTGTGGTTAGACACAGCGTAGCTGTAAGTTGGATATTCAATTAAGTGAGAGAAGTCAATAACGTTACACCAAGCGACTCCTATAATTGGCCTTGCTTATCTTCTAACTGCAGAAAACACTACGGTGGGCGGTAACAAGCACTGCGCACTGTTTATTCAAATAAGAATTTCACTGAAATAAGGCTTGCTGGTTGGACTGTGTTCAAGTCGAATTTACGAAAACGCCTTTACCTGTTGCTTTAGGTTTTGATTTTCAGGTTTACCTAATAATTTGTTAATTATTTAAGAAGCATAAAGACTTTTGTTTCAAATCTTGTTGAGTGATGATGCTCTTGTTGTTCTTGTGTCACACAATATGTACAGTAACCTCCGTGGACATGTGATCATGGGCAGCCAAAGTGACTGCACCAGTGACCCAGATGAGGAGCTGCCTGTGTTTGACTTCCTCCAGCCAGCCTCCCACAGACGTGCAGAGAAACCAGACTTGGTCGACTTTGATGGTTCTGATGCTGCAGCAGCAGCTGTCTCCTCCCCAGGGAGGGGGAGTGGTGGCGTGTGCATGGGAATAGCTAATGTAATGATAATCAGCAGCAGTTCCGATGATGATGATGCACCTTATGTTCCTTTGGCACAAAGAATCAAGGCAAGGCGAGACAATGTGATTAGCGCCTCCACCATCGTGACTAACGAGAACGATGCTGAGCACTGTTTGCCGCTCTGTCTGACCAGCTCACAGTTTTCTGGCCAGAATGGCTTTTCAGAGTCAGAGTGCCCGCTCGGCTCACATCAGGTGAGAAAAATGAGCTGTGGACAGGAGCTTCCTCTGAACGGAGCAAGGAACACAGACACTTCTCCTTCCAAGAGGAAACTTGGCAAGCGAACGGTTGAGGAGATCCAGGCCTCCAGGGAAGTGGCTCTGAGTAAGAGGGAGGCTAAGAAGAGACAGCAGCCAGACAAGGATGTGCTCAGGGAGGAACGAGAGAGACAGAAAATGGAGAGGAAAGCTCTGGCAGAGGCAGCTAGGGCCCTGAGGCCAGAGGAATGTATCAAGCATATGGTGGTGGTGGTGGATCCAGGTAAAAAGAAAACATTAAATTATACTTGGCAATGTAGATAAATGCAGATCATTACAAATTTTATTTTAAACTGCACATGCAGACAGTCTTTCATCTGCAGTATTATTGAAGTCATTAAATGTGCTAATTGTGGCTGTAATTGTGCTGAGTGTGTTTGTGTGTGCAGCTCTCCTACAGCTGGAAGGAGGCGGCACTTTGCTGGCCTCGTTACAGGCTCTGGGTTGTAGCTGCGCCATCAAGAAACAATCCCTCCCACGCAGTGTGAGCTGGATGAGAAGAGCTCCCTGTGCGCAGGTGATAAGACACATGCAATATTTTTCTCTTTACCTCACTTTACTCAAAGTGAAGCATGAATGTGAACTTGTCAAATTTGCCGTAATTGCCATAAATGAATGAGAAGTGGTTTCATGAGTGCTTATTTAGCAGTAACACGTTTTATTATCTTTGCCATGTTTCAGGGAGATGAAGGAGCATCTGTACCAGAGGCCAATGTTGTGATACAGATGACAGTGGAGGACTTCATTACTTTGATCCACAACTACGTTCAGGTTTGTTGTGGGTGCTGATGGTATGCTTGAAGGATCAACAGAGCAGAACCACTGCTTCTTCTACTGACTTCTGACTTCTTCTACTGTTTAGAAGAAGTCTAGATGAAGCATAACTGCATCTGATCAGAAACTAGGCGAGTTTAGGAACAACAGGAGGAAAACGGAGAAAGCAAAAGGCAAGTGCCAATTAGAAAATGACATTAGGTAATGTTAAAGGAGTTATGTATTTTGGCCATTAGGGTAAAAAAACCACACAAATGATAAAAACTTCCATCGGTCCATTAAAAAAAAAAAAAAAGATCAGATGGTTCAAACCATAAAAATTCTCTGTGAGACAACAGTAACCATAGAACAATAAAAATACGAGGATGAGTGTGAAAATATTTTGAGAAAAATATTTATTTATTCTTTACTTATTTAAGAGGGTGAGTAACATACTTCCCTTGACCTACAACCATTCATGTAAGCACTATTTAACTTTTTTCTCTGCTTGTTCTATCGCAGTGCTTTCTAACATTCACACACATTCATACTCCAATGGCTGCATTGGAACTTTGGGTTACTATCTTGCCCAAGGATATTTGGCATGGAGACTTGAACAGCCAGAGATTGACCCACCAACCTTCCGATTAGTAGCTTTATAGCTATTGCTAATTTCTACCCTTAGAAAACCAGTGGCACCTGCAGTGCTGCTTATATGTACAGCTAGTGTGAGCTTAAACATTGATGACATCCACGTTTTGTACATCAACCAAGAAAATTAGATTATGCTAAACATGTACAAATGGTCAACTCCAAGCTAACGAATTCCCCATAAAATGTAAATATGTTTAAAAAAATTACAAATATTTTCTGAAACAGGTAGTTTTAGCAGTAGTTTTCAACAAACCTTACTAAGACTAGGGTAAATTATGTATTTGTAGCCAACTGTTTTCAGTAGTGGATTCATATATTCTTGGTGGTATAGAATGATTTTTGTTGCAGAAAGACACTGAGATGAAAGGTGTTGTCTTATTTATGTTTTTTAAATAACATGTACAACACTGGAGCTTCAAGGCACAGAGAAATAACAGGTATGAGGCTTTCAATATTCAATACACACAATCATAAATTGTGTGTATTGAATATATTGTAATTGTGAGCGTGGCAAAAAACTGACGCAGAAAATTGCTTGTGCAGGACATGGCAAACAAGAAAATATGTTATTACATGTAAGAAATAAAGGTAAACGTTTACATAATTTTCATTCTTGTCATTAGTTGCATAGTATAATTAATTTGAAAGAGTTCTAATTGCATATCAATAGAGTTAATTTTTTTTCCTAATATCTACCTCCCTGTCTAATCCAGAATGAGAGGCATGGCAGATCAGACTGTGGGTCCACATTGACATCCTGGGTCCAGGAGCAGCAGAGGCGTCACCTTGGCAAGACCCTTAGCCTAGCAATTATTGAGCTTGAGAAATACTTCAGGTAAGGATTTGTAGGTTGAGCTGTAGAACATTTTAAAGGATAATTTGGTTATTGTTGCTCTATAGTATGTGCTATCGTTGTATTTAGCCCCTCTATTAATGGGAAAGTTGTTCATCTGGCTCAGGATCCATTGGATTTTAATTAATTTAATTATGAAGTTCCACAGGGTTCCGTGGTAGGACCAATTCTGTTTACATTACAAGTTGGGCAGTGTAATTAGAAAGTACATTTTCACTCCTGTGCAGCTGACTTTATCTATCTATGAAACCAGGTAAAACAAACCAGTTAGATAAACTGCAGGAATGTCTTCATGACATAAGGACCTTGATGACCTAAAATGTTTTGCTTCTAAATTCAGCTGAGGTTAATGTACTCGGCCACCAAAAATCTCAAAAATATGGTCTCTAACCAGGTGCTTACTATGGGATGGCATTACTTTGACCTCCAGTAACTCTGTGAGGAATCTTGGAATCGGTTTTCACCAGGATATGTCCTTCAATGCACGTATTAAAAAAATATGTTTGACTTTCTTCCATTCGCAATATCTCTAAAATTAGAAACACCTTATTTTAAAGTGACACTAAAAAACTAGTTCATGCATTTATTACTTCTAGGATGGACTACTGTAATTTGTTGTTATCAGGGTGTCCTAAAAAACTCCCTGAAAAGCTTTCAGTTGATCCAAAATGACTGGGAAAGAGAGTATATTTCAGACGATATTAGACTGGAGGCTTACTTATGATTCCCAGAAAATTTAAGTAAAAAGTAAGAAAGTAGAATGGGAGGCAGAGCCTTCAGCTTTCAGGCCCCTCTTCTGTGAGACCAGCTTCCAATTTAGATTCAGGAGACAGACAGCCTCTCTCTACGTTTAATATTAGGCTTCAAACTTTCCTTTTTGATAAAGCATATATTTAGGGCTGGATCAGGTCACCCTGAATCCTCCCTTAGTTACACTGCAATAAGCCTAGGCTGCTGGGGCAGTCCCATGATGATGAGGTTTTCCTTCCCACTGTCACCAAAGTGCCTGCTCATAGGGGATCATATGATTGTTGGGATTTCTCTGTATTTCTTTGTGTTTTTGTCTTGTATTTGCGTCTTTGCCTTACAATATAAAGTGCTTTGAGGCGACTGTTGTTAAATTGAATATATCACCAAATAGATAATCTCTCAGGCTTTATTACTTTTCTTTCTCACTATGAAAAAAACTTTTTTTAATGATCACTGCCAGAAACAACACCACCCAGTCATGAAAGCTCTTATTAAAACCCATTTGATGTAAAATGCAAAAGAATATTTTTTTGAAACCTATCTTCTTTAATGTATTTTTCAAAAGTATCATGATCCTTTTTAAAGTTGGGAACCCCCCCCCCCCAAAAGGAAAAAAAGGCTCATTTTTTAAGTTGAATAATTTAAAAGCCCTATGACTTTGACTACATCAACACTTGTGGTGGTATCTGTTTCTCAGGAGGCAGAAGGTCAGGAGATTGATTCCACATGCCCAAGTGTCCTTGAGCTACATGCTCACCCCAGAGCAATGAACTGTGACTGTGTGGGTCTGTCAGTAAGCTGTATGAATATGTGTGTGAATATGAATGTGGCTGGTGGCAAGAAGCACTTTGAGTGCTCAATTAGAGCAGGAAAGCTGTATGTAAACACTAAAGTAACATCTGGAACTGAATAAAAAACTGAAAGATACTGAAATTAAAATGATAAATATTTACCAAAATTGGGAAATTAATGTATTACAATTACCAATTAAATACAAAATACAAATAAACGAGTACCCCCAATTAATCAAAATCTAAAAATGATACAATAAGGAACTTAAATGTACAATCAATATATGCAATGAGGTGGTAAAGATTTTCTGTATCTTTGCGACAACCGAGCTAAAACGCAGAGAATGGTCTGTCCATTACACCGGTTTTATGGTCCTACAAAGGTGTCTCTTTGTGTAACTTGCATAATAGTATAGAGTAAAGTGCTTCATAAAGTGTTTAAAAACAACAAGGCAAGCACTCAGAAACTGCATAACTGCGGAAACACATGGCTGTCTGAAAATATGGCAAGCATCACTGTGTAATCTGGAAAACCTCTGGTGGAAATGCTGTGAGGAATAGGTGTGAAGAGAGTAAATGCATCAATGAAGGTCCTGAGCATTAATGTCTAAAATGACCAAAAATGTTTTTTCCCAAGATCACAGAAATCACAAAAACAGAAGCATTTTCGAGAGGCTGTTGCAGGGGAGGAGACGGGGGGAAGTAAAGCCAAGAGGAGAAAGAAGAATGGTGGAGCTGGTGTACTGCCTGAGGTGTCGCGAGTTGACGTAGAGGAGGTAGGTTAGGTGGTTGACACAGGACAATTTATAATTATATAGAAAAATATAAAATTAAAGAGCTTTTGTATTAATTAAACAATTCCCACGCACTGAATCAATATATCCCTTAAATATAATAGTGGATAATGTGTGAAAAATGAACGTACATGGCCATGTGTGGAAAAAGTGATTGCTACCCCTAAGAAATCACTTAAATGGAAACTGCATGACAAAGTGGAGTAGACCAAAAGATCCTAAAAAGCCAGACATCATGCTGTAATCCAAGGCAAGTCAGGAACAAATGAGAAATAAAGCCATTGAAATTCCAGTCTGGAAGTAATAAATGCATGAACTAGTTTTTCAGTGTCACTCTGAGACAGGATATTGTGCAAATGGAGGAAAGCAGTCTTACATATTTGTTTAATATGTGCATTGAAGGACATGTCCTGGTCAAAAATGACTCCCAGCTCCCTCACAGTGTTACTGGAGGCCAATGTAATGACATCCATAGTAAGCATCTGGTATGATACCGTATGACTTTTAAGACCGAGTACCAGAACGTCAGGGTTATCTGAATTTAGAAGCAGGAAATTAGCGGCCATCCAGGTCTTTATGTCTTTAGGACATTCCTGCAGTTTAACTAATTGGTGTGTGTTATCTGGCTTCATGGTTAAATAAAGTTGGGTGTCATCTGCATATCAGTGAAAATGTGTGGTATGCCCTCTAATGATACCTCCGCTAAGATAGGACTGCCTTTAACAGTCTTGATCAGTGATGAACAGTAAGATATTATAGCTTTACTAGTTATCTGCTTTAATCTTTTAAATTAGGACTACGCTTCCTCCTCATTGTCATCCAGCCGTCCTGTTTTCCTGGCTGCTCGGGACAGTGTTCTGGGGGAGACGCTACCTTTTGTTGCACCGGCTACAGGGGCTTGCCTAACCTGCGTTTTTCAAGGGTGTGAAGCTGGGTCTCAAATTCAGTGATATTGGCCTCCAGGACTGCAAACACACTACACTGATTACAAGTATCATTATTGCTACAGGAGACCAAGAAGTAAACTAAACATCTGACACAATGAGCAGGAAAATGCAGGAGGAACAGGTGTAGAGGCCATGGTACTAGCAGGTTTGCTATGAGCTAAGCTAGTGAATCCCTAAATACAGAGTGAGTGAATATTTTAAATTAAATAATTTAAAATGTAAAACTTCTTCGTGTGTTTTGGATAAAGTGTGTGAAAATGACACTGTGAAATAGGATCTTATCTAGTTTTTAATACAACTGGCTATACAAATAAGCTACACAAAAACACCACTGTGTTGTAACAGGAAGTGATACCCTACCGCAGAGAGAGCCAACACCAAGCGGAGCGCCATCCAAAGGAACGTCAGAGTGACTCACTGACAGCTATCGCAAACGCTTGATTGCTGCTAAGGATGGGCCAACCAGTTGTTAGGTTTAGGTTCAGTGCCACGTAGGTCTGCCCCCCCCCCCCCAACAATAAACACCTGCATTTTGCATTTACTTGTGCTATTTTTGTCTAATGTTTAATGTTGAAATTTGTTTAATGATGTGAATCATTAAGTGTGAGAAACATAAAAAAGGGGAAATGAAGAAGGGTGCAAACACTTTTTCACACCACTGTAAGATGTTTATTTAGTTTTTTTATATCGGTCTACAATTTCAAGGATCTCTGGCTGCAGTGGCAAACATGTTGATTTATACTGAAGAGTCTGGTGTGTTTTCAAGGGGCAAATTAAATCATGGTTACTATTTTGCTTAGGCTTACAGTGATTCATGTTTGTTTTCTGATATCCCTTCAGGCAATGGTGCATCTCCAGCTTCACACTGGTGTCTCAGTCTGCTTCTTTTGTACCTGGAGGGACTTCTCGGATCACATCACCATGACAACCAAAGCAGTTGCAGAGGCCCCTTTCAAGTGAGCAACTGTTTTTTTTGGGGTTTTTTTTCTCTCTCATCACAGTTCAGCTTAACACCACCTCTGCCAGATCAAACAGTCATTTCCCATGTTTCCCTGTTTTTTCAGGAGAGAGAGGGAAAAGACTGGCTTTTCCTTCTACCTAGAGAGTGAGTGGGCAGGGGGCCAGCGGGTGGATAGAGGTGGTAAGGGCCTGCTGCAGGTGTGGAAGAGACAGATCCAGCAGTTCAACAGAGTGAGCCCAGACATGGCTGCTGCCATCTTGGCAGCTTATCCCTCTCCACAGCTGCTCAAGAAGGTACAAGCTTGATTATAGCAACAGCTTACTGACAAGGCCGTGGTGAAGAATATATAATTCTGCCTTTCTGTTTTACTCCTGCTTCTGTATGTAATTAGAACAGTTCTATCAGATTCTTCTAACATGAAAAAATATTTTCTATTCTTATGGCAACAACAACCCCGATTCACAGCTTGTAAGGACTTAAAGGATCCACTGCTAACCTCTTATTGCGTTGCTCAGAACACAGTTGCAGAGAATTATTAGGTTTTTCACTGAAGTTCCATATAACGGAGCTCTGCTACAGTCTTTATGTTAAGGCAGGTTCACGTTGACTGCTTGAAAGTCAAACAATGTAATGTAATATTTGATCATTTTATTTACAGACTCTGAGGTAATTTTCTTTTTAACTTTTCTTTGATGGTTTGAAGTCCTTTACTTCTCTGGATTATCTTCACGTTTGTCATTCATTGAGTTGAGTTATCTTTATCTAATATTAGAATTTGATCCTAAACATTAAAAATATGTTCAGTAGACAAAAATATAAAATATACAAAAAACATTACATTACAGTAACAATCTTGTATATTTTTGATAAGCTACATACCTGATACTTGACGAGAGTTAGCAACTCCAAGTCTGATGCCAGGCGTTCAAGTTGGGGATGGATTGCTGCCTCAAGTGGAGCAAGTAAAGTGGGAGAAGAGTGGAGTAGGACACTGACAGATGGAGTGATGCAGGTGCTGTACTGGTCTGTTGTGCTGAAGAGACAGCTGAGCGTGAAAGCAAAGCTTTTGATTTCAATTCAATTCAATTCAATTTTATTTATATAGCGCCAAATCACAACATAAGTCGCCTCAAGGTGCTTCATAGATACAGAGAAAAACCCAACAATCATATGACCCCCTATGAGCAAGCACTTTGGCAACAGTGGGAAGGAAAAACTCCCTTTTAACAGGAAGAAACCTCCGGCAGAACCAGGCTCAGGGAGGGGCGGGGCCATCTGCTGTGACCGGTTGGGGTGAGAGAAGGAAGACAGGATAAAGACATGCTGTGGAAGAGAGACAGAGGTTAATAACAGATATGATTCAATGCAGAGAGGTCTATTAATACATAGTGAGTGAGAAAGGTGACTGGAAAGGAAAAACTCAATGCATCATGGGAATCCCCCGGCAGCCTACGTCTATTGCAGCATAACTAAGGGAGGATTCAGGGTCACCTGGTCCAGCCCTAACTATATGCTTTAGCAAAAAGGAAAGTTTTAAGCCTAATCTTGAAAGTAGAGATAGTGTCTGTCTCCTGAATCCAAACTGGAAGCTGGTTCCACAGAAGAGGGGCCTGAAAACTGAAGGCTCTGCCTCCCATTCTACTTTTAAATACTCTAGGAACAACAAGTAGGCCTGCAGAGCGAGAGCGAAGTGCTCTAATAGGGTGATATGGTACTACAAGGTCATTAGGATAAGATGGGGCCTGATTATTTAAGACCTTGTATGTGAGGAGCAGGATTTTGAATTCAATTCTGGATTTAACAGGAAGCCAATGAAGGGAAGCCAAAACAGGAGAAATCTGCTCTCTCTTTCTAGTCCCCCCTCAGGACTCTTGCTGCAGCATTTTGGATTAGCTGAAGGCTTTTCAGTGAGTTTTTTGGACATCCTGATAATAATGAATTACAGTCGTCCAGCCTGGAAGTAATAAATGCATGAACTAGTTTTTCAGCGTCACTCTGAGACAGGATATTTCTCATTTTAGAGATGTTGCGCAAATGGAAGAAAGCAGTCTTACATATTTGTTTAATATGTGCTTTGAAGGACATGTCCTGGTCAAAAATGACTCCAAGGTTCCTCACAGCGTTACTGGAGGCCAAGGTAATGCCATCCAGAGTAAGAATCTGGTTAGATACCATATTTCTAGGCTTTTCAGGGCTGAGTACAATAACCTCAGTTTTATCTGAATTAAGAAGCAGAAAGTTAGCGGCCATCCAGGTCTTTATGTCTTTAAGACATTCCTGCAGTTTAACTCATTGGTGTGTGTCATCTGGCTTCATGCACAGGTAGAGCTGGGTGTCATCTGCATAGCAGTGGAAATGTATGCTATGTCTTCTAATGATGCTGCCTAAGGGAAGCATGTATAATGTAATCAGAATTGGTCCTAGCACTGAACCCTGTGGAACTCCATAATTAACCTCAGTGTGTGAAGAGGACTCTCCATTTACATGTACAAATTGGAGTCTATTAGATAGATATGATACAAACCACTGCAGTGCAGTACCTGTAATACCTACAGCATGTTCTAATCGCTCTAATAGGATATTATGGTCAACAGTATCGAATGCTGCACTAAGGTCTAGCAGGACAAGCACAGAGATGAGTCCACTGTCAGAGGCCATAAGAAGATCATTTGTAACCTTCACTAAAGCCGTTTCTGTGCTGTGATGAACTCTGAAACCTGACTGAAACTCTTCAAATAAGCCATTCGTCTGCAGATGATCTGTTAGCTGTTTGACAACTACTCTTTCAAGGATTTTTGATATGAAAGGAAGGTTGGCGATTGGCCTATAATTAGCTAAGACTGCTGGGTCTAGAGATGCTTTTTGAGTAAAGGTTTAACTACAGCCAGCTTGAAGGCCTGTGGTACATAGCCGATTATTAGAGATAGGTTGATCATATTTAAGATCGAAGAATTAATTAATGGCAGGACTTCTTTGAGCAGTTTTGTAGGAATGGGGTCTAAAAGACACGTTGATGGTTTTGAGGAAGTAATTATTGAAGTTAACTCAGAAAGATCAATTAGAGAAAAAGAGTCTAACTTAACATCAATGGTACTAAGAGTAGCTGTAGATAATATTACATCTGTGGGATGATTACTGGTAATTTTTTCTCTAATGATAAAAATTTTATTTGTGAAGAAGTTCATGAAGTCATTACTAGTTAACGTTAAAGGGATGGTTGGCTCAAAAGAGCTCTGACCTTTTGTCAGCCTGGCTACAGAGCTGAAGAGAAACCTGGGGTTGTTTTTATTTTCTTCAATCAGTGACGAATAGTAAGATGTTCTGGCTTTGCGGAGGGCTTTCTTATAAAGCAGCAAACTATTTCTCCAGGCTAAATGATGATCCTCTAAATTTGTGACATGCCATTTCCTCTCCAGATTACGAGTCATCTGCTTTTTAGGCCTGGAAGTTTGAGAATTATACCACGGAGTCAGGTACTTCTGATTAGAGACCTTAGTTTTCACTGGAGCTACAGTATCCAGAGTCGTACGTAGTGAGGAGGTGAAATTATTAACAAGATAATCGACCTCTGTTGGGGTAGCGTTCAGATAGCTGCTCTGCTCTGTGTTGGTACAGGGCATTGAAGATGATAACAGTGGGTGGATTATATTCTTAAACTTAGTTATAGCGTTTTCAGAAAGACATCTACTTTGATAAAGTCTACTCTCCACCGCTGTGTAATCAATTATTGTAAATGTTATCAGGAAATGATCAGACAGGAGAGGGTTTTCAGGAAACACTGTTAAATGTTCAGTTTCTATGCCATATGTTAAAACAAGATCTAGAGTGTGATTAAAGTGGTGGGTGGGTTCTTTTACATTTTGAGAGAAACCAATTGAGTCTAATAACAGATTAAATGCCATGTTGACGCTGTCATTTTTAGCATCTACATGGATGTTAAAATCACCCACAATAATTATTTTATCTGAGCTCAGAACTAAATTAGATATAAAGTCTGAGAAATCAGACAGAAACTCTGTGTAAGGCCCAGGTGGACGATAGATGATAACAAGTAAGACTGGTTTCTGAGTTTCACAGCTGGGGTGGACAATGTTAAGCATCAGGCTTTCAAATGAATTAAAAGTCTGTCTTGGTCTTTCATTAATTAATAGGCTGGTGTGAAAAATTGCTGCCACACCGCCCCCTCGGCCTGTGCTTCGAGGTTTCTGGTAGTTAGAATGACTCGGGGGTGTTGATTCATTTAAACTAACATAATCATCCTGCTGCAACCAGGTTTCTGTAAGGCAGAGTAAATCAATTTGTTGATCAATTATTAAGTCATGTACTAACAGAGACTTGGAGGAGAGAGACCTAATATTTAATAATCCACATTTCACTGTTTTACTCTTTGGTTCAGATGTGGATACTGTATTGTTCTTTCTTTGTAATTGTTTATGTTTAAGTTGTTTGTTGCTGGTTTTTAGTTTGTTATTTGTCTTTTTGGAAGCTGACACAGTCTCTATGGAGATGGGTTTTTGGGGGGGGTAGCAGGAGGAGAGAAGCTGCAGAGAGGCAATAGCAAAATTCTGAAAATGTGGTACTATAGGAAGCAAATGTATCAAGGTTGTAATTCTTCCTGA
Organism: Maylandia zebra; assembly: GCF_041146795.1. Classification (NCBI taxonomy): domain Eukaryota; kingdom Metazoa; phylum Chordata; class Actinopteri; order Cichliformes; family Cichlidae; genus Maylandia; species Maylandia zebra. The sequence goes on along the minus strand of NC_135174.1, from coordinate 4,335,881 downwards.
ACTGATGAGAATTGCATACATATACAAGTCTTCTTATCTGTTTTTTTTAGTGCTGTCAGCGTTGATCTTGTTAAAACGACGTTAACGGCGCTAACGTGTTGACGCCGTGTGTCGCCCGCGCACGGGGTGATCCACGCTAACTCGCTAACGGAGATTTGCCGCGTTAATGCGGTTATTGTGTTAATGTCATTTTAATGAGATTAATTCTGACAGCAATACTGTTTTTACATGTTGATAAAAGATGATGGCCATAAGAAAACTACAAATGGCACAGCAAAACTACATGAGGAAAATGGCCCCATGTAGTTTTTGATGTTAAAGGCATCAAGAGTTGGGTATGAAGGCATACTTTACATTTCTGGTATTGTGACGTTTTTAGTTCCTACCCTCAGCTATGGCCATGAGTGATTAAAAGAATAAAACACACACAAATGAACTTCCTCTGAGGTGTGTGTGGTCTCAGTCTTTTTAGGTGTATTTTTTGCCAAATGGGTGTTTTTTAAAATCTACAAATATTTACCACAACATGAAATGGTAGGGGACCAATAACTGGAATCATTAATAGTAATGTGCTTTCAGAAGTCCTACTGCTTGTTTTTATGTTCTGTCTCTGGCTTGTGAAGCCAATTTTGAATTATAGGGGCCCTATTATACAGTGGCTTGCAAAAGTATTCGGCCCCCTTGAACTTTTCCACATTTTGTCACATTACAGCCACAAACATGAATCACTTTTATTGGAATTCCATGTGAAAGACCAACACAAAGTGGTGCACACGTGAGAAGTGGAACGAAAATCATACATGATTCCAAACATTCTTTACAAATAAATAACTGCAAAGTGGTGTGTGCGTAATTATTCAGCCCCCTTTGGTCTGAGTGCAGTCCGTTGCCCATAGACATTGCCTGATGAGTGCTAATGACTAAATAGAGTCACCTGTGTGTAATGTAATGTCAGTACAAATACAGCTGCTCTGTGACGGCCTCAGAGGTTGTCTAAGAGAATATTGGGAGCAACAACACCATGAAGTCCAAAGAACACACCAGACAGGTCAGGGATAAAGTTACTGAGAAATTTAAAGCAGGCTTAGGCTACAAAAAGATTTCCCAAGCCCTGAACATCCCACGGAGCACTGTTCAAGCCATCATTCAGAAATGGAATGGCACAACTGTAAACCTACCAAGACAAGGCCGTCCACCTAAACTCACAGGCCGAACAAGGAGAGCGCTGATCAGAAATGCAGCCAAGAGGCCCACGGTGACTCTGGACGAGCTGCAGAGATCTACAGCTCAGGTGGGGGAATCTGTCCATAGGACAACTATTAGTCGTGCACTGCACAAAGTTGGCCTTTATGGAAGAGTGGCAAGAAGAAAGCCATTGTTAACAGAAAACCATAAGAAGTCCCGTTTGCAGTTTGCCACAAGCCATGTGGGGGACACAGCAAACATGTGGAAGAAGCTGCTCTGGTCAGATGAGACCAAAATGGAACTTTTTGGCCAAAATGCAAAACGCTATGTGTGGCAGAAAACTAACACTGCACATCACTCTGAACACACCATCCCCACTGTCAGATATGGTGGTGGCAGCATCATGCTCTGGGGGTGCTTCTCTTCAGCAGGGACAGGGAAGCTGGTCAGAGTTGATGGGAAGATGGATGGAGCCAAATACAGGGCAGTCTTGGAAGAAAACCTCTTGGAGTCTGCAAAAGACTTGAGACTGGGGCGGAGGTTCACCTTCCAGCAGGACAACGACCCTAAACATAAAGCCAGGGCAACAATGGGATGGTTTAAAACAAAACATGTCCATGTGTTAGACTGGCCCAGTCAAAGTCCAGATCTAAATCCAATTGAGAATCTGTGGCAAGATCTGAAAACTGCTGTTCACAAACGCTGTCCATCTAATGTGACTGAGCTGGAGCTGTTTAGCAAAGAAGAATGAGCAAAGATTTCAGTCTGTAGATGTGCAAAGCTGGTAGAGACAGACCCTAAAAGACTGGCAGCTGTAACTGCAGCAAAAGGTGTTTCTACAAAGTATTGACTCAGGGGGCTGAATAATTACACACACCCCACTTTGCAGTTATTTATTTGTAAAAAATGTTTGGAATCATGTATGATTTTCGTTCCACTTCTCACGTGTGCACCACTTTGTGTTGGTCTTTCACCTGGAATTCCAATAAAAGTGATTCATGTTTGTGGCTGTAATGTGACAAAATGTGGAAAAGTTCAAGGGGGCCGAATACTTTTGCAAGCCGCTGTATGTATGACAAAATTGACATATCTTCTGTTGCAAACCACTTTCTCCCAGTTGTGCATCTCTTGTGTTTTTGGAAGCTGGCGCATTGTGCTGTCACTGCTACCGCTGGGTTGAACACTTAGCATACCAGCATGTTGTTGTTAATTTTTTTACCATGATTTTATTGACTTTACTCAGTTTGTATTGCAACAGTTGGAAAAGATCACTTTGTTGGGTTAAAAAAAATCTTCTGGTTTTGACATCTTCTCTTCCTATATTAACCCTTTAAGACCTACCATAGAACCAAGTCCGCCAGAGCTTATATTATATTTTACGTGCTGTAGTGCCATTTTTGGGAGCATTTCAAGTTGCTATACATCAATACAACCATTACAGCCTAAATTTTAATAATATGTATGCATTAAGTGCATAGTAATTACATAAATTGCAAAAAAGTGCAATAAACTACAAAAAAATTGAAAATCGTTTTTGTTTTTTTTAAACATATATTTCTAGTTAGAGAAATTTAAGAGGCTTATCCCTCAAAACTGTAAATACAAAAAAGTTGCACAAAATAGTTTCCCACCACAGGAAATTTATTTTGAGTGTCTTCATAGTTTTATTTTTGAAATACACCAATTACTGCAGGAAAAACGAAAATAAATATTATAATGCAAATTTGCAAAAAAGCAGCATATGCATCAAAATAAACTATTTCCAACAGTGCAATATGAGTCCTAAGCATCCCAGAAACGACACAGAAAGTCATAAAGTCAAACATAACTTTTAAAAACACCAGTATAGGCTCATGAGGCCCTGATGGTAAAAAACGACATTTCCGCGAAAATGACGTCACTTCCGGTTTCGGGCAGGTCATGGCGGACATGCGATAGTTCGCGCTGACGTCTATTCCAGCGTAGGAAGTGTTATGAACAGCTGATCAGATCGGCAAAGCCTGTTTCTGGAATATTATGTTTTTGTTCCTGCAAGCGCTTTTTATGCAGTTTTCGCAAAGCTATATTTGGAAGAAAACTGTGACCTAGGACAAGCTGATGGCATAAGATGCAAGTACAACTCCTCCGGTTTCATATGCAAAAAAAATTATTGCGCTAGCTTACGTGGTTGCAGAGCTACATGGATTTAAAAGTAGTTGCGCAAAACGGAGCGTGCCCCCTTCTACCGGTTTTAAAGGGTTAAGTGCTGATGTAGAGGTATTTCCTTGGGTAATGACATCTATGGTTCAGAAGAATATTACAGTATGTACCTATGCTGAGAATCCAGTTCATTCAAGCACCTTAAATAGAGTACAAAGCATTTTTTTTCAAATCCTGTTGATGTGTGATCACCTCTATTTGCTCTATCCTGCATAAATTTGTGTCGGCTTGCGTCTTTTCATAGACTTTGCAAGCAAAACAATTACATACAAACTTCACTTTGTGTTTGGTCTGTGGTCATCATTGGAGGTGGCATGAAGAGCTTAGGCTTTTTTATTACTTTATTTATCACAATGTTAAGTGCAGCCAATAAGATTTCTCGGATGTGAGTCAACACATCACAAGGCACATCTGCAAACATGTCAGTTTATTTGTTAATACTTGATATTTCCTTGTCTGTTTGTAGGCTTACAACCTGTGCAGAACGAAACAAGAGAAGATCTCTTTGCTCTCTGACCTTCTGATCCGGAGAGGAGAAGGTGTCACTTCCACCACTCGTAGGATTGGTCCGGAGCTCTCCAGACGCATCTTCCTGACAATGAGCTCCTGTGATCCAGAACTGAGTCTAGACTCTAATCTCTGAAATTTGAATTTGATTTTGTGGCCCACCTGCTTTGATTTGGCAGTTTGTGGTCATATCTTTGAATTTAATGCTATGTAATTAAAGTTCAGATTTTTAAAACTTTTATTTATGTATTAAAGTTTTATTCAAATAACAGTTTTGAAGACCACTATAAGATATGCACATCAACCATACTAAATTGATTCTGGGGGAAATTGTGTTACAGCTCACTTTAAGCGTTAGTGAGGTGACTGATTTTAATCTTTGGCACTGTTTTATTTACACATGTATTCCCTCCCTGCTTCATAGCATTGAAAGACACCTTCAGTTGTGATAACTTTGAAGTGAGATGACGGGTATTTCAACATGTGTTTCAAATAACTCAAAGACCAAACCTGCCATATCAGTCTAAATCATGTTTCACAAAAATGTAAGAAACATATTAAATATATTATTGTGAAATTAGAACAGTCACAATTTATCATCTCATCCACATCTGTTTCCAATCACTGGACCTTAAGCCTCACCCACAGTGCTCAGGTGGCACGCCCCAACACAATGATATTGACCAATCAGCTGAAAGGAAAAAATTTCTGGTCAAAATTCGTATTTGCAAGTTGAAACTCAGAAGCGAGGGAACTTGAGCGCAGAGTTTTACGCTTTGTATCTGTAAACAGACCTTAACAAAAAAACGTGTAACTTGTGTAATTTTTTCCATTTTCAAACAAATCTTTTTTAGACATACACAAATTCTTATCTATATACAAAAATTGTAGATCTTGACAAAATGCACAAAGACACAATTTTCAGATATTTTTGTTTACAAGGTTACAAAACTCAGTTCACAACTACACAGTCTCATTTACAAGTACAAAATATGACCACAATTTGAGCCCATTACGTGTGAATAATGTAGAAGTTTGTGGAAAATTGTAGCTGACTAAATGTCACTAGTTGGGCATAGCTTTGAGCCTTTGAAGCTTCAAATGCTCTTTTGTTACAATGAGAAAGATGTATTACTCTATCCAATGCTTCATCTGCCCATCTGTAGTCCAAGTGGATTTGAGGTGTCGCAAACACCTGTCTTCCCCTTTGTCTTCTCCAGGAATTTTGGGCATGAGAATCAGAACAGTATTTAAGGGTTCTGAGAGAGACCAATGAATAAGTTGGGTGGGGGTATGTGGTAGCACTCGACTTAAGCGGTCAAAGAAGTGCAGGAGACCGATGCTGTCCAGTGTAGCAAGTGATTTATTCACCATTTTGTGGCCCAAACAATATTTACAAAGAAACTCAACTCTATAATTAACTCAGTTCAAATAAACATAACTGAACTTAAATCAACAGAAATTAAGGTCAAACTGCACACAGCTACACTGACCTGAACCTTTTTTCCCCCGAAACACCTGAGTTCTTCTGCTTAAATAGTCCACTTAACCAAACAATTTCTCCTCTGGAGAGTGATTATATTCAAACCTCTACTACTCCTCTTTACTGGCAACATAAACTCTGGTGTAATCAATACATATTACAACAATAAATCTATTTCTTCTCAAACCCTCTAAAATCAACTTTATTAAATTATAAGAGTTCTTCCCCTTCTGCACTTGGTCTCTTCCTGTGACCTCAAACGAACCCAGAAGTTATAAAGCAGGAAGTAAAACTACATTTCCTCCTTTTGCTTCTGGAAGACAGGTAGGTAAGGTAAGTTCTAAACAAGACCAATTAACAGTTGAAATAAAGAACATGTTAACTCTAACAAACTTGTATGAATTGATTTAAACCAAGATGTTATATTATATAATCTGTAAAAGTGCAGAACATAAACAAACCCGGGATAGTAGATGTTTGCCTATTGCAGATTGCATGTGAAATATGGTTAACTCAAAGCAAGAATGTTAATTAAGAATATAGACAAATGGTCTTCTCACCCACTTTGTCACAGGGTAATGTGTGGAGAGTTTGGGTGCGTTTGGTAATTGTAGGGTTACACGGTCTTATTGCAAATGGATTTACAGATGCTATTGGCTGATAGTTTTAATTATAAATTCTAATATATAAATGGTTACGGGGCTTAAATGGCTTTTAGGAAGTTTGGAAATACCCCCAGCATGTTATGTAAAGTGTGGCTCATTAGCAGCAGGGTATAAAAGGCTGCCAATTACCCAATTAGCGCTGTTTATATTTGCTGCTGATATAGGTCACTAGTGTTGCACAGAGCTGTTAAGGTATGAAAATTAAAACTTTCATAAATAAAAATAATAAGACTTGGGTTGTTCTAAATCCAGCCTGCAATAATTGTAGCCTGGCTGCTCAATGGTCATTCATCACACTAATATTTGTGGCATGCAATTTACTGCAAATTGTGCTAAATCTAATATGGGAAAAAGCATGTCTTATGCCTGTTGTGAAGCCCGTATTGGTTGCTTCTAGCAGTCAGGGGCAAATGCTATCAGAATGAGTGTGTAATTGCCATTTTGGATGGATGATTCGGAGCTCTTAGTGCAATACCAAAAATTTTGTCTGTTACCTTAAACCCTTCACTCATCCCCCTTTTCTCAGTGGTTCACACTCAGCAAGTCACATTTCCCTCTAGAATCTGTAACAAAGCAGTCACAAACGTACCATAAACTTACCATAAACTTCCACATGTGGATGGGAACCATACACCTATTAAGTAAATTCTAAATGAAGTCCACCAGATGACTGTAGATTTGAGGCACTTCTGCATTGGCTTCTGGAACCTATACATTTTCTATATATTGCAATGAAGAAATTATATGAATGTTTTTTTGTTAAATAGATGTTACACATTCACAACTATTTTATGAATGGATTTATGGATAGCCACACAACAGCCATCCCAGGTAGAGAGAGTAGCATTACAGGAGTGGGCTTTATGTATTTTCTTAAAGATAAACCACATTATTAATCAATTTCCTTTTCTGTACATCTAAATTTCATTTCATTTCTTGCATGGCGTACTTAATGTGTGTGGACTATCACAACCATTACTTCTAGTGAGTTTACACAGTAGGACCAAAAATGTATCACAGACTGGGAGACCAGGAGGTCGAGTTATTGTCTCAGGATTTTTCTTGACATTCTTTGAATCAGGAATGTTTCATTAAATTTTTCTTAAAGATAAAAAAGTAAAATAAAAAGGTTCTTGGACACAAACTTTCTCATGCTTCTATCAAGGACTACCAGGCAAGCTTTAAGAAACTTCTTCTAGCAGTATTTTTCAACCCAGAGTAAAGACTGTGAAATGGATCTGGTGGTTATTAAAAACCAAAATGTTTGCCAGGATGCTGGAATTTCACTTTACTCCTTTCTAAGTTCTTAAAGCTATAATTTATGGTCTTAGAATACTTGATGAAGATTTTATTGCATCTTTATCATTTAAAGTTTATTTTTCATTCCCACCCTTTTTCCCTTTCCTTCCTTGACAAAATGACCAAAGCAGTGTATGCCATAATAATGCAGTTAAATTAAGTCTCTGTGGCTCACTTTTAATTTGGTTTAATTAGCCATTATATGAAGTGTCTCATACCTTGTGTGTTTAACCCTTGTCCAAATGAACCGCCTGTGCTCTCTGTGTCTTTGCTCTCTGCTTTGTCTGTTCCTTGTGTGTTGAGTCTTGTTGTCTTGTTATAGTGTGAAGTGTTAAAAAGCCTCCACAAATGTGATCCACTTTGCTTTGCCACGCACACGGCTCATTTTAGTCGCATTAGCAAGACTGGAACCTGACCAAGAAGTGATGACACAGGAACAGAGGAAAAGACGGGGAAAGAGACAGATGGGTAACGAACTGTTTAATGGGCTTAAGTGATGAGCAGCATTCATCACTCCAGGTCCTGCATGCAGAGAGACACTTAGAGGTACAACAACTTAGGGGATAGGAGGTAGATTTCAGACTGACTCACACTGAAATATGCAGCATAGAGAGAAAAATGCGGTTTATTCATATCTTTGATAAAAGAATAAAGAACAGTAAGGGGCTGTGCAAGGTAAAAAAAAAAAGAAGAAGAAATAAAATGATAAGATAGGAATCTTTCAATATAAATATCAAAAAACTGGTTAGTGATGAAATGGATTAGGCTGCCATGTTGTTTTTTCTTTATTTATGTTTTTGTTTATTGTTTTATTATTTTGGAGCCAGAATGGCTCATATTTGGGAAATTTGCTGGCGTGCTAACTTACCAGCTAAGAATTACTGGCAAAACAGATCATCTATCAGATAAAAATGATTTTTAATTTGGATAAATTTTAAATGTTAGCCAATGGGGATTGACTTCCTTTTGAGCCAGCTGTTTGAGGAACTGCAGTTTTTTGGCACTTTGCCTTCCAAGGTTGCCACTTGATGGGGTCATTTTTTAATGACCATGAGTGGAGAGTTTCATAATTACAAGCATTGTCTTGAGGAGATGTAATCAGTTCCAGTGGCTATGATGGAGACAAAATATGATGCAGCCATTGTGGGAATACTAGACACCCACCAGTTTTAATTTAGGCAAGGTTAAAAAAAAAAACTGTTTGGGGATCAAAATAACTTTAATCTTTGACATCCAAATTCTTATCATTTTATGCTTGAGTGGAAAGTGAACATGCCGATGTAAAGTTCCCACTTGGCTTTCCTGAATTATCATATGCATGAACAGACAAAAACTGAAAACATAATACCTCCAGGCATGGCTGGAGGCATTAGGCAAAAATGCGTAAAAAACAAACCACTGGGACAGCAATTGATATCAACACACAGTGATTGGAGAAAAATTGAGGTGAAGCAATTTCTATGAATGGACATAAGTGATACACACATCATACCTACAGATGTGGGATGTCTTGATTATGACAGATGTTTTGCAACATAAAAATATTCCATTGCAAGCGACATTCTGTGAAGTCTGTAAAATAATGTATTATTACTGTTACTAAATTAACATAAATGCAGCATTTTTCTGCTCTAGCTGGTTGAAGTAAAGCTACTTTTACTATTTTATACAGGTTTGCTTTTATATGTTCAGTGGAAATGCTGATTCACAAGAGTCCATCTTTTAATGTTAGTTCACCATATACTTTGCAGTATGCAGTATACTGCACTCATGTACTTAGAAATTAGGGCATCCAATCTAATGTTCTGTGTGTGACTTATCTCATCAAATAAGATCAAACGAAATTCATCTACTTAGAAAAATGATAACATTCACTGACAATGAGTACATAGTTCTGGAAAGCACAGGCAGACATGACAGGATGTAAACGCCAGGGGGCAGACTTGTGCTCTGGCTCAGAATAGTCAGATGGGGGAGGGAGATAGAAAAACATCAGGATGTGTCAGGATTTTGAGGCTGGATAAATTATCAGGCAGGCAGAAAATGAATCCTGTAAACTAAAGGATGGGAAGAGGAAGATAAATATACACACAGAAAGCTACTGAAGATTTTGATAAATGGCTGAGATAAGTTTGGGAGGATTTCCTATACGCTAAGATAAGATTTCAGAGTGAAGGGCGTGTCAGTGTTTTATTCCTACATAGGATGTTGTCTGGTATATAAGTGGCTTTCACGGATTTTAGCAGTGGAGAACCTTGAAGAGAGAACTATGCATGTTCATAGTGTGCAGTAAGGAGGAACTGTCATTGTGGATTAAGGTCATACAGGTTATTTAGCTCTGCTCTGTGCCTGATTAAAAATGTATGATCATGAATTGTGATAGAATGTCAGATTATCAAGGGGGCACTGTACTGTGTACGTGTGTGTTTGTATATTTTCTGAATGTGTATAAAAATAAACCTGATAAAGCAAAGAAACTGCATGAAAAGCATTCATCATGGACATGTACACAACTTAACTTCAATTCATTTCACTTTACATAGCAATCACAAATCACATTTGCCTCAAGCCACTTTATACTGTAAGGTAAAGACACTACAATAATACAGAGAGAACCACGACAATCAGATGACCCCCAATGAGCAAGCACTTACACTTATTGACAGTGGGAGGGGAAAACTCCCTTTTAACAGAAGAAACCTCTGCTATAACCAGGCTCAGGGAGAGGCAGCCATCTGTCACGACCAGTTGGAGGTGAGGGGAAGGAGACAGGACAACAAACATACTGTGGAAGAGAGCCAGAGATTAATACTAATGATTAAATGCAGAGCTGTGCTTAAAATCATAGAGAATAAAAGAGGTATGTGAAGAAAAACCATTCTGTGCAACATGGGAAGTGCCCAGCAGCCTAGACCTATTGCAGCATAACTAAAGGAGCATTCAGACTCAACCGATCCACCTATAAGCAAAAGGAAAGGTTTAACTTAGACCTAATCTTAAAAGTAGAGAGAGTGTCTGTCTTTGCTTTCCTCATTCACACACTTTTTGTGCTTTCTATTTAACATCCACACTCCAATGAATGCATCAGAGAGCAACCTGAGGTTGGTATCTTGCCCAAGAATAGTTGGTATGTAGACTGGAGTAGCCAGGGATCAAACCACCAACCTTCCAATTAGTAGGTGACTTGCTCTAGCTCCTCAGCTACAGCCACCCCTCAAAACTGGGAAATGTCTTTTTCCCCAAGAAAGGGCAAATCAAGAAATGTTTTTGAGATATTTATATCAGATGTAGCCAGTGACTTAACTTTAATTATTCCTGTCCACCACTGCAATTGAAGTTAATTTAGATAAGACTTCAAAAGAACTGCTCAGAGGCTTTTTAGCATAGCTACTTCTTGAAGGACTATGGAGGACCTCAGATATCATTCTTTCAGAGCAATTCTTTCCACCTGAAATAAACATCTAACAGGAACATAACTGGAAATTTCCTGCAGTTTGTAATCTAAAAACAAGTTTTAATGCAGCCATATTGAAATACCATCTTCTGGTCTCTGGTTCAGGAGTGGCCTGATAATAGGAATGCAACATCTGTAGCCCCTTTCCTGACATTTGTGCATGTTGGCTCTTCATGTGCTGGCAGTCCACTCCTTTTGCAGCTCGTGAATCAACATTTCTTGATAATCTTCTCAAGGCTGTGGTAATTGTGCAGCGTTTATTACTATGCGTGTCCCTCCCAGCCAACTTTTTATTAATATGATTTGATACAACACAGCCAGCCTTTTTACCAGCGACCTTCTGTAGCTTAACCTCCTTGTGTAGGTTCTTGATGATTCTTAAATATTCTAATAATAAATGAGATGCTTGTGATTATCATAAGCCAGAGTCAAATTTCAAACATTAAAAAACAAAAAACTTTACATATAATAAATATTATTCTTCAAAAATAAATTAGCCTTTTCACAATAAGTTACAGTGAAGCATGCTGGGTGGATCATGTTCATTGGGGGTCTTCTCTAAAGCTGTGACAAGGAGACTTGTCTGATATGAGTAAAAAATGAATCCAGCCAGAAGAGAAGTTCTTAAAAAAAAAAAAAAACTGCTCCAGAGTGCAATGACCTGAGACTGTGTTGATGGTTCAGCTTTCAGAATGACAAAGACCTTAAAAAGCCAACAGTGTGACTTCAGGACAAGTGTGTGACTGTCCCTGAGTGGCCCAGCTGAAGCCAAGACTTAAAAGCAGCAGAGTTTCTGTGCAGAGACATGAAGACGGTACTTCACAGATGCTTCTCATCAATTCTGACAAAACTTGACAGAATCTGCCTAAAAAATGGGCTTAACTGTCCAAATCCAGGTGTTCCAAGCCTGTAGAGACTTACCCATGACTGGAAACATAAGGTTCTGAATGATTGTTCAGTTTTTGATTTTTTTTATAAGTAAGCAAAGTTTAAAATACGGTAACACTTTGTTATAACAGGTTACTGAATGTCGACTGAAAATCCAATTTTATAAAGCATGCTAAAAGTGAATGGCTCTAAATACTTTCTGAAATGACTTACATTGAATAACAATAAGTGATGACTTGACATGAAACCTTCTGTTGCTAGGCAACAATTAGTGCCAAAAACTAAATTGAACAAGTGGCACAAGTTCCAGTTTAGTGGATGAAGTTATAATAGATGTGTAGGTCTCATCTACCTGCACTTTTTTTTTTTTTTTTTCAAAATTAGCACCAATTGTCTTTTTTGCTGTGAGACGTTCAGGAGACAATCTAGCACTAACTAGCAATATAGGTAGGCATCTATATTGTGCAGATATATTTAAATAGCTCTCCAATCAAAATTTGTAGGCCCTACATTGTGCTACAAAGGTAGAGCCTTCCATTAATTGATTAATTGCCTCCTTCAGAACCCCAGAGAAGAGAAGAAAACAACAAGAGACAAACTGAGAAGAACAGAAAGAAAAACAGAAGAGACAAAGTGAAGGGATCTATAGAGAGAGGGAGAGAGGAAGGATGGACAGATAGACGTACAGATGTGGGCGAGGAGAAATTTATAGTTAAGTTATCACTTATTACTGTATTGAGCAAACTCAGTGGAAATAACTGCTAGAAAAAGATTGATGTGAAATAATTAAGTGTATTTGTCAGAGTTTAGATCAATGCAAAGAGGCAAATCTTGAAAATTCCATTACATAATACATTATTCAGTGTAGAGTACTGCAGTTTTCACAACAAAAACAAGATGGACAGAAGGACAAGGAGAATAATCCATAGAGAAGTGGAAAGCTGATAAGCATTCTTCTTTTCCCTCTGTATTATTGTAGGGTTTTTCCCTTCAGATATAAAGCACTGTTGCTGTGATTTGGTGATATATAAATAAACCCAATTAAACTGAATTGAATTGAAATAGATATTGGAGTCCCTCCTCTGAATGAAAGTGTGATAATTTTTATGCATGCCATAATAACTGTAGAAGCTTTGTAACGGGAGTAACGGCATCATTGTAACTGTAATGCAACCGTTGAATTTAGCGCAGTAATGCGTTACGTCACTGCATTACTGAAAAACATAATGTAGCATATTACTTTGTGAGTCTTCACACCCCAAACTGCTCCCGGGCTCATGAAACCTTCCTCTGGGCAGTAGAATTGCCAGCTGGGGAATTTTCTCCATTGCCAAAAGTATAATGCTACAAAACAACTTGTATAACTTGACTTAACAAGACTTGCAAAACCAAAACTATCTCAAGTAGCATAAATCAGCTTTATCAGCTGAGAGAGTTATCAAAATAAATATAAAAACCATCTATGCGAGCTGCCGTAACAGGCTGTGACTCAGGACCATGGTGGCAGGGGGTGGGAACTTTCTGCTTTGTATCTGCACATGTTTAAAAAGCACTTCTTGTTCCACTGAAGTGCATTTGACATCTGTAACATTACCACACATATTGTTAGCTCAGATTTCCACAGTCTAATTTTTACTTTACAGTGAAATATCTTTTTTTTTCCATCCAGACATAGTTTTTCATTGAAATTCATCTGACAGATTTACAAAATCAGATTGGTACTATTGGCATTCCATTACTCGTGACTATAGGTTTGGAAACCCTTCCTGACCCTGATTTAAATGCATATAAAGTTAAATTATATTTGTCATCCTCTTGCTCCCTGTAGTCCTTTTCTGTTCAGGGATGCAGTTATGCTTAGAGAATTACCTTTCACTAGGAACAGGACTACTTGAAATACATGAGGAAGTTGCCCTCTGGCATTTTATCGGAGGTCAGCTTATAGCCTTAAGTCATAATCTAAGCAGCAGCATGGGGGAATCTTAAATCTGGCCTTTGAGGAGCTGGTCTGCTGGTTACCATACATCCTGCCTCTGAAATCAGCAGTCAGAAAGCACATAAATTTACACTGGTCTACTCATTCTTCATCACCATGCTGTCTGATCCTCTTCTGTTTGCTTAGAATTCACAATACAAGCCCCCAGTGGAGAAACAGAACTTCATCAAAAATACACAAACAGTGCAGCTCTCGGGGGTTTGGGAATATCCCCAAAGAGGAAAGTAGAAGTTGGCTACCCCTATTCCTCCTTCTGCTGTCTGCAGCTTCAGCACCAGCACTTAAGCATTCACTCCTCACTGGTAACGTTGGAGACTAGGGCTCCCCCAGGGCACCTTTTTTAACATTCCACTCAGCTGCGTCTTGGTTGCGTGATCCACACAAACAAATTGGGAATAGCCTTTGATTCAGTTGTTGAAAACACTCTCAGGGAGTTCACAGATAGACAAGGAGCATGATTTCCTAATCGCACGCTGGCAGACATGCACAAATAAATGGAAATAGGTGCAGATATGAATGCATTGTACATACACATCCCCCGAGGTGAGGGCACGTGCATTTCCTTATTGTTGTACAGGCACACAGGCTGTTGTGCATCACCTTCTGGCTTGGCTTCACCAGACTAACTGCCATTCACAGAATTCTATTCAAATCCTGCACCACAGCTCCTTGGACATGAATTGTCCTGCTCCCTGCTGTCCTCAACATGCAGAGAATGACAGGCCCTTGAAGTGTTCTGCAAAGGCTTCTCTCTATGTGGCTTCCAGTTGCACTGCTGCTGGACGATGTCCCTTTATGCTGCTGTACAATAACACATGACAGGAAGGAGACAAGTGTCTTCTTCCTCACAGTGAGATAAAGAGACAGCACGAAACAATGACAGGTGGACAGAGAGAAAGAAGGAGAGGAAGAGGGAGAATTTGCGTGTCGTGTCACTCATCCACTGGAATACCTCCCTGGTGAACCGCACAAAAGAAAACCCACAGAGGGAAAAACCCAGGATTCATGGCTGAAGTGGTCCTCTGTGCTCTGATTAGATCCTCTGCAGTGTTTACAATGGTCCTGCTAGCTTCTGATAGTTTAACCGCTGCATGGCACATATGAGTGGTGGATGATACATGCAGAAAGGAAAGTTGAAAACATCAGCATAATGAAATAACACATATGACTTAAGGTCTCCCAGGTAAACCACAACCCTAATCTAGCGTTAGTGTTTTGTATGGGCTAACATCCACTCCTTTTATAGAATTTTTGCCTATTAACAAAAAAACAGAAAAGCTTGTAATAGAAAAATAAAAAGTCAAAAACATGAGAATTTATTTGAAAGGTAACACTTTCTGAAAATTTGTGAGCGTCTGACTCGAGACCAACCTTATGTTATACAGGTCACCAGTGACTTGGCGGATTCTAAGGGGTTAATTAGGTAGCAGGATTGTAAACAAAGCATAAATGAAAAATATTTAATAACTTCATTCTCACCTAAATCAATTTACCCACTAATGGACATCTGATGGATACACTACTAACAATTACATTCAAATATGGAACTTTCTTGGTAAATGGACTGGTTCTTATATAGTGCTTTTCTACTCTATCTGAGCACTCAAAGCACTTTATACAACTTATTCATTCACCCAATCACACCAGCACTTTTTCTAAACTGTTGGTGCCTATCTAGCATTCACACTCTGATCAGAGAGCAACCCTGAACAACCCCATACCCAAGGATATTTGGCATGCAGACAACAGGAAAGCCAGGAATCGAACCATCAACCTTCCAATCAGTGGATGACCTGCTCCAACGCCTGAGCTACAGCCACCCCTTCTTTTTCCAATCTTCTAGACTGACTGACCTTCATGTCACTGGGTAACTGACTTGGATAGTTTAGTGGTTCTCGTTATACAGACTATAGTGAAAAGAAGACCTATGCTGCAGTAATATATATTTTAGTGGCATGGCTCAGTTAAACCCCTCCATTATACATTTTTGAAATAAAAGACGTGCTGCAAGGAAAGCAGAAGAAAGATCCCAACAGCAGACATGAAAATCATTAAGCATGAAAGGATGAGCGAGAGTGAAATAGGTGTTAAGTTATGTTCATCCATCTATCTATCTATCTATGTTTGAGTGTGTGTGTGGGAGTTTAAAGTATCATAGCTTCTGACTGGAAACTGACATGTAGAGTAGGCTGGCTTGCACCCCTCCTTCAGTTTAACATCTCTGTTTATTCCCTAAACTATGAGCCTAATGAGTCAGCAGCTTTTGTCCAGCAACCTTGCACAATGTTTCCGCTTCATATAAACTTGAATAAATGGTATGCTACCTTGGGCCCTTGTGTTACTCTATCAATGGTACCTCTCCTCCAGCCCATTTACTCCTTTGTCTCCACTCCATTACCCATGATGGAGTGAAAGATGCATCGCTCCAGTTGGCTGCTCTGTCAGCTGACAAACTCTGGTAAATAATGCCAAAGAAAGTATTATATCAGAAATCATTCAGAGAATTCATACAGTTTAGATACCGTTCTCAAGTGTCATGTAGCAGGATAATCAAGCAAATGCAGACTTGTTTGTTGCTGTTGTTAAGTTAGGTAATGTCTCTGCTGGATAAAATTTGCTCATTTCTAGTTATAAAAATCACGAGTGGGTGTATAAATAAAAGAAAGTGTGAAGCACTTTTCTTCTGCCCTGTCTGGCTGAGTGCTATGTGTGACCAGAGAGAGTAATGTGGATTGCCAGATAAAGTCAGGCTTCAGTGGCACTTTTGAAATGACCCAACCCTGATAGAAACGAAATGGCTGTGTAGCATGGAGAAGCTACCTCAGCTCTGGGGTGACTGAAGACTTTTACTCCAATGATTCCTATTCCCTTTATTTCTGATGCTGTTCATTGTTGGACAAACACATGAGATTATGGTAAACAAATGTAATAAATGCTCATTTTTGGCTGAGAGGTATTTTGCTTTGATTCGTGTTTTCTAACTGGTGGAAATTTCTGGTACTGACTAATGGTGTTGGTCTTGATCCAAACTCTGCTCAGTCAAAATATGTTTCTTTTTTTCTTTTTTACAGCCATGCAAGTCTCAGGTTTTTATGCTATCCAAAACCCTGGTGGATCCAAATGGACCAGAGTCACTCTCGCAATCTAAGGTGGATCTCTAATTTAATTCTCTAATTTGGATCATGCCTAATTTTCCTCATGTCTACTCTGGTGCGCTTTGTGTACACGCACTGTGTTCAATCATAAATTCCAGGCTCTGGCACACAAACCTTTATTAGGTAATCCTTTCAAATGCTGTTTTGTCATCCATATTGAAGCCTTTGGGAATGACCAATGAGCCCTGCCTTAATTCAAAATTTTAATTTCAAATTCAGTCACTATTTGTGGACTATTCTTTTAGCCCATGTGAAAGTTTACTACTTTTGGAGCACCAAAGTAGAAGAAAATAATTGGTGCAATAACGACAGAAAAGAGCCGGTGTGCATGTGGAATATGTTTAACTCCCTAATTCATTGTTTTTCCTTGGTTAAAAATGATCATGTGGCCTGACCTCGAGATAAATATCTCAGAGATCTTGCTGCTATTTGGAGAACATTTCGCATGTTGTTCAGCAAAATTACAGCTGATTAAGGTGGGGAATCGGGATCCTTTTGACTGTGTTTCTGTTTATCATCCACCTAGCCCAAACAGACCAAAGGATGCACACTAGAGCTTGTTTTTACTCTGGGTAAATATCAACATTTGATCATATTTGTTTTTATTTCTAATCATCATTGTATTTTTCTCAACTTGGACTTTTCTTGGTCTTCTGTCTCCACTTCACCCTGTGGTTAGTTCTCGTACCCTAAATTCTTCTACTGCTGTAAAACCTTCTTATGCTTTAATTTATTTATCCTCTCATAACAAAGTTGATGACTTTAATAATCTGCTGCTGCTTACAATAAAGGCCTTCTTCCACTTCTCTTGCCTATGGTGTACCACAAAGTCCTGTTTTGAGGCCCCTATTGTTTCTGTTTATATTTTCAGCCCTTTTTGAGCAGTTTTAAGAACATTATGCAGATGACATTGAGTTATATATCTCTTTTAAGCCCCAAGAATGTTCTAAGCTACAGATTTTGCAGAAGTGCTAAGGCACTATTAAAGGCTGGATGACTAATAACTTAATGGAAAAACAGAAGTCTTTGTTTGTGCCCCCAACCGATTTGTACCTAAGGTAATATAAACTCTAAAAAAATTGTAATATAAAAGTATTTTACTGTGTATTTTACAGTTTTAGACTGTTCTTCTAGAATATCATTAAATTCACATAAATAGACTGTGATTTTACATTTCAAATGCAAATTAACGTAAAATTACTGTAAATGTAATAAAACATAATTTTCTTGTTTTTTAAATGTATTTGTCTGTCCATATGCATATTTCAATTGTTAAAATAATTCACAAATGCATCATAATTTCACAAATATTTGTCCGTTATTTGAAAGATTGAACTGTTAAATTCAAATGTATTGCTATGGAAAAAAATATAAAATGATTTGTATAAACCTTTTTTTTTTACATCAAATAATAATAATAATTATTGCTATTTAGGGCGATCGTGGCTCAAGAGTTGGCATTTCGCCTTGTAATGCCAACGGGGTTCGAGCCCCGACACTTCACCTATCACCTGGTGATGGCCAGGGTGGAATTATAAAGTGGAATTGTAAAGCGCTTTGAGGGTCTCATAAAGTGCTATATGAACGCAATCCATTATTATTTAAACCAACTGTTAACTGTATATTTCTGTACATTTAAGTATTATTATTCATATTGCCGCATTCAACGACCTTGTTTATAGGTAATTTCATTGTTTAATCACATTAAATTGTTCCTAATTAAATGTTTAAAAGCACTTGAAAAAGGCAAAATCCCATGTAGAATTAGGGTAACAAACTGTATTGTCATTACTGAAAATAACCGTATTTTCATGGGAAAGTTATTTTCTGTTATTTCATGGTATTATTTTGGCGCCCCAGCTGCCGGAATATTACTGTTTTTTTTAGGATTTTTTTTTTTTTTTTACGGTGTAGGTCCCCTTGCCGCATTTTCTAAATCTTCTATCAGGAACCTTGGGTTCCGTTGATGCAGGTTTCACTTTAAATGCTGATGTTAAACCTGGTTCACTCATGTTTTATTGCTTAAGAAAAACTGCAAAGTTCAGTTACATTATATCAAATTGTTTGTCATGCATTTTTCTCATCCTGTCTGGATTATTTTAAGTCATTGTTTCCTGGTACAGGAAAGTACTGGCTTTAAAGCATAGTCCACAGATTCTCTACAGAGTTGGGGTCAGGGCTTTTGGAAGGCCATACCAGAAGCTTGCCTGCTTTATCCATTCTAAACCAGTGTGAGGTGTGTTCATGATCATTGTTCTGTTGGAAGACTCATTTATGTCAAACTTTCAGTTGTTTAGCTGTTGATCTTAGGTGGAGGTTGGAGGTAGTCCTTCATTATTCATCCACTTTTTGCAATGTACGAGTACAACTGACAGCAAACAACCCAACAACATGATGCTACCAGCATCCTTCAGTTCAGTTCGTTTTATTTTCCCTTTTGGAAAACTTGGTTTACAAACAGGCTCCCAAAAACCATCAACAAAAAGAAGAAGAATATAAACAAAATTGAGCAGGTGACCATATGTCACATGGCCAGAGTGCAGTGGCCTGGATTTGAGTCTGATCTGCTCCACTGTCAAAAGGCAAAGATGAGAACAGATGAGAAAGGTTTTAGCAGAGAAAATTGTGTCAGAAAATTTTTCCCGACACAGCCCTTTCTGACACAATTTTCTCTGCTAAAACTTTTCTCATCTGTGATGTGTCGGAAAACCTTCCGACACATCACAGATAAGGGCTCTGGGAAACTTGGAATATTACATTGATTCCTGTCACAACCAACTATTTATGTCACTCAGTAAAATAAGAATTGAATCACCAAGCAAAACAGGGATGGAATCCTTGTTGGCAAGCAGTGGTAAGAGGTTTCTTGTAGTTTGGTCACCAGTAGTTTGCATACATCTCAGGACCTCTTTGCAGAAACTCTTTAAAATCCTTTTGGTTTCTTGGCTGCTGCTCAGCAGTTTAAAGCTTCAACACCCTCCACAGATTTTCTATGTGGCTGAGTTCTGGAGACTGGCTAGGTCACTCCACGACTTCAATGTGCTTCTTCTCTAGGCGTTCCTTAAATACTTCAAACAACAGGAAGAAAGACATCAAATTTATATATAAAAGACACCAAACTAGAAAAAAGATTTTGGAAGAATAAATTAAGTTACTAGAAAGCACATACACAAAAAATCCTTCTGAAAAGGTGCTGTGTGATTTAAGAAAACAAATCCACGTTTTTGGGGTGGCTGTAGCTCAGGAAGTAGAGCAAGACATCTAGTAATTGGAAGGCTGGTGCAGTATTTTGAATGCTGGCTGCTAAAATATCCTTGAGCAAGATACTAAACCCCAAGTTGCTCTCAGACGCATCTATTAAAATGTAAATGTTAAATAGAAAGCACTTAATAAGAAGGTGTGATTGTGGCAATTTGTATAGAAGGCTCAAATACAGTAAAAAAGCTCTATATATGAATCTTCCCATAATTCTGCAGTTGTAAAAAAATGTTTTATATAAAGTTCTCTACCACTGACCATAACCCAAATCTGGAAGGTATTCACAGATTCACCTCATTTAATGGGCCAAGACTTTAGATAAATCCATATACTCCAGGAGAACAATTGTACACTCTTAATAAAATGTCCAATAACAAAGCACCTGGTCCAGATGGCTTTATTTTTTTCCCTTGTTTATAAGAATGTTCAAAGAATTTATGACTACCTTCATAACTTCTCTTTCCGATCTTTCTATGAATACTGCAACGACCATCCTGCTGTTAAAATCAAATTAAGATTCTCGAGCACCTAATTATAGACACTTTCTCTCATAAATGCAGACATTACAATTCTAAGCAAAGGTCATTTGCCAGACAGGTTCTTTCCTGACCTGTCTGGTCAGGAAAGAAACCTGTCCTGACCAGACAGGTTTCTTTAAAGTGAACATGAAACACTAGATATATAAAGATTAATTTACATGATGGAGCCCTACTCTAAAAAAAAAAAACAAGTGAAAAAACATAAACCACTCTCATAGGGGCTGGGCTGAGTGGTCGGTTGCTGCTAGTAGACTTAATAGACTCTGGTGAACAAGTGGTGCACCTGATTCAAACAAGCTCTCCCCCACACTGTTCTTATTTAATAAATGCTCTACAGACCCTAACATTACAGCTGACAGGTCAGTTTTCCCATTTCAGTTCAGCTATCAAACAATGAGGAACCACTTACTGCTTAAGAGACGCAGAGTGAAAGTGGACAGTATATCATCATTTTTCTTTTCCTTTTTTTTAAAAACATAAAAACATTGCTGTAGCCAAGGCCAGTACACAAGTGCCCCCCTTAGACTGTTTTTAGAGTTCTTAGAGTTCTTTTTTCCCTACGAACTAATATAAGTGGAAAACAAGGACTTACCAAGTCTACTGCAAGTATACTTCTATATAGAGAAAAAGAAGGTCTACGGGTTGAAAGAAGGAGTTGGAGGCCAAGGTAATCACAGGCAACAAAAAACATGGTTTATTTTATTAATGTCATACTAACTAGAACTCAAAACAATCTCCAACCAGTAAATCTGGTGCATGTCTGTTGCTAAACAACACACTATTTGAACACCTCACCCAATGGGAGTAATGCAATGACAAGGAGTCCTCCTCTCACATCCACACACAGTGCACACACTGCCTTGAATGGCCAAACAGCTCTTCTGGTTCTCCCCCTCTTCCTCTTTATAAACTATGCCCACGATTATGAGCGGAAACACCTTCAGTTTGAGGGAGGAAGACAAATTGTGCAGAGGAAGGGGAGAGCAACACACACACACACACACACACACACACACACACACACACACACACACACACACACACACTGCTGTAAAAACCATCCTGCTATCTGCTCCTCAGAATGGAGCTAGTAACTGATAATTGTTCACGCTTCATATTTTTACAGGATTTGAGCTCCGTGTAAGAATCCAGATCTCTCCCCCTTGAGATTATTGTGAAAATATTAAATTTCTTCTAACAATAAACCCAAGATCGTTCTCAAATATCCCTAATATACCTATAAGGAAGTAATGTGTCTCTGCTGTATCGTAGGCTACTCAACACATTCCAGAACACTTTATATCACTCACATGAAATCAGTTTAACACTCCTTTAGGAGTGCAAGTATCTGATAATTTCTGCTGTAATAGGTGTATGATATCCTTCTAACAATTATTACCAGGGACTATAATTATGTATTATAATGGCTTTCAGACAAAAGGCGACTGCAGGGACAGAAGGGGAGTAGTTTGCTCTGAGATGTATTTGAGCTGATCTCTAAAGCCTATATCTCTATTAACTGTGAGCTTCCTCAGTGGCACGACGAAAGATAAATGCTAATGGAATTTACAGACCTGACAAGTGATGACAAGGCTATCATAGCTTAGGTCAACACATGGACCTCTCTGATCTCTCAGCATTTAACTATTGGCATAAAAACCTTATTATATTATTCACTTAAAAACAACGGTCAAATGTATACTGTCTGTATAATGTCTAATGTATGTCTTTTGTGTGCGCTATAGTAAATCAATAACATTTTGAAAATGAATTATTTGTTTATTTTACAAAGATATACTAAAAGAGTATGGACAGATTTGTTGGTAGCACTAAAGAGACTAATCCTTGCATTACAGTCATGTTTGAAACCAAGTGTTTAAAGTTGTTTTCATGCTTTTCATCCATTCAGCCTGCATCAAAGGAAACAAACGTCCTATTCCTTAGGTTGGTATCATTGTGTGTTTGAGATATCAGAGGCTGTAATCACAGACCTGAGGTTGTACGTAATAAATAAATAAATATGAGTAAAATTTGAATTACAAGTTTGCAGATATCTGTATACATGTGTAAATCAATCTGCACACTTTTGAATAATTTTTCTGTAACTCAAAATTTAAAATTTCACAAATGTGTGTGAGAATTTCAAGATACAATTTTTTTGACACACTCTCACTATTTCTACAAGCTCTCATATTTTGCATTTTACCTTCATAGTTTTCTGCTGCTCTCCCATCTTTCACATGGAGCTCTACTCTGTGGGTGATGAGATTAGGAGGATAAATGATTGATTGACTTAATGTCTGTCACATGAACACAAAAACAAAAAAACCCAAACAGAATTATGTCTGTGTTCAATCAAATTAATTTATAACTTTTATGCAATATGTTCTTTCTGTGTGTTTGGCTGATGTATTGTCTGTCCATTAAAATTAAACTATAATAAAAATACTGTTCATTTCTTTGTAAATGAACTTACAAATTCATCAGAGGATCAGGTCAAGGAGCTGAAGGTTCAGGGAACCCATGGAATCTTTTTAACACAAAATAAGAAATGCAAAACGAATAAGAAAGATGCCCAACCTGACAGGAAAACTACATGATGAAACACACAACAACAGAAATATAATGCCTAAAGTGACCGTAATGAAACATGAGACACGACAAAGATGCAAAAATGTCCTAATGAGAAACAACTGCAAAGATAGAAAATAAGCAAAGACATGTGCCTTTACATCCAATTACAACAAAGTGACGGCATGACTTGTTGATTACAGCTACACTAACAGTGATCTAAATCACTCCTGCTGCTCAGCTGTACATTGGTTGTGAGCCAATCGATATCTAATGTTTCCAAAACTTATATAAAAAGTCATAATCGCAATTAGAATACTTTTTATCACATTTTCGCTTCTGCCGTTTCTCGTTTTGATTTTTTGTGTCGTCATTTCAATCCTTGGCCGTTTTGCACTCTATTTTGTACACTCATTCCTGTGAATAAAATCATAATTTCAGCATGCTTTTGCTTAACCTTTTTTGTCTTCCTGTGACCCTGCTACAACTACTTTGTGATCTACAGGTTAAGAAGTATTTTTTAGACTATAAAGAAGGACTCAATCAGAACATTAATTACAGGTAAAATGTTGAATAAACTAACCTTTTTCAGTCCAGCACACAACCACTGTCTCAGCAGGCAGTATCAGGCAGAGCATTTTCATGGTAAATTGCCCTCGCTCCCCCTGTGCACAAAAACAGGTTAGAAGCTAAAGCATCTCAGCCAATTACCACTGCGCTGTCCTAAATTTCACAGGTTCACGCTGTGTGCTAATTTCACCCTTCAACTGACTTAATAGCCATGACTCAGTACCCTCACACTAATTTAATACTAAAAAGAGCTTTTGACCTATGTACTTGTGGTACTCATTATTCTGAATGGCTCCATTTATCTTGTCATTGGTCTGTTAACTCCAGGGGAATGAGCAAAGAGCACAGGCAGCATTTCACTAAAGATTTTTGACCTAGATGCTTATTGATTAGTTTTGCAATCACTGCCAACTGATTAGATGCTCCTTGACAGGCCATCCATCCATCCATCCATCCATCCATCAATGCATGCATCCATCCATCCATCCATCCATCCATCCATCCATCCAACCATCTTCTTTCTCTTATCCAATTTAGGGCTATGAGGGGCTGGAGCTTATCCCACCTGGCAGTGTGTGTCCCATACACCAAAGTTAAAGATGAAGGCTTTTAAGTACTATGGTCAATACTCATGAACAGCTATTGACCCACTCATTGCTCCTGACAAGATTAAGTTGCTGCAAATGTCACCATAACTCTGAAGTGTCAAGTCCTGTAATGAGACCTTGTTCCATGAAGAAACATTAGTCAGAACTTCATCGGGGGATAGCAAAGGGAAAGCAACTTTTTTCAAGTTAGCTTTAAAAACATAATATAGCATAAAATAAAAAGAACTGTTACAGCTGCAATCTGTAATATATAAGCACACACAAAAACTAAAAAAACAAAACAAAACTGAAGAAGATAAATGTTTTTAAAATGACTTTAAAAGTAAAAAAAAAATCATCTAAATTTGGACTTCAAGTAAACTTATACTTATTTACTTAAAACTTTAAATGAAATGAAAATTGTCCAAAAAGATATTCCACAATTAACTGTAAATGACATTGTTGCTTTTAGAAACCACAGTAACGCATCCAGGTATATACTGTGCATATACTTTGTGACATAGCAGTAAATAGGTTAGTAAGTCTACACTTCATAAAATTCACATTGCGCAGGCTTACTTTCTATACAAGACAAAGTCTGAACATGCACAGAAAGCATTGCAGTGACATCGAAGACAAACTTTATATATTGACAACACCAAACACATAAGTTGACATTTGTTACTTTTAGCTGTTCAAGGGAGTCGTAATATATAACACCATCTCTTTTTGTGTTCTTAGCACAAATGAGTTATGTGTATTTATATTGCACAACAGTACTAAATCATTTATTGTTCACATGTTCCTCCTCCAGACAGGATTTCTTCACCTTCTTTTGAGCTCTATGTACCTGTAGGAAAACCTAATCTAAAAATCTAAGTAGCTTTACTTGTGCCAGCAAAATACACAAGGCCAGAAAGATATTCAAAGTGGATATGTTTGAATATCTTTGTAGTAAAAGTATGGTTAAACCTGCCTAATGTGAGCTTGTTGCTCATTGTTAGGCAGAGGTGCTATTTTTGGGTCATTATGCAACTGTCCTGTTTATCAGGTTGGGGAAACCTGCTGAGACTCAAGAAGTCACTTTGATAAACTATTAAACATTTCTCCCACTGCATCCAGATGAACACAGTGATCTTTCTGGAACCAATTCTAATTGTAGTAGTAGTAGTCTCTACTAGATCCATGTCCTGAGATTCTTTAGCTGATATATACTCTGCTATGTTTATCCATGGCCACCAACTAAGAAAGATGTGCTCCTGAGAGATTAGAAGAAAACACTTAGGTGCTGAAACTGAGCCAGGTCACTGTAGGTTTATCTGCATGAGTTACCCTTTTCCATATTATGTGGAGTTTTTAATCACCGTCAATATAAAAGTTTGAATTAGCACAACTTTCACTTCTAGTCACTTAGAGAGGATATTAATTTTTGGATTAATCCTTCATTTTCCATCTGCCATTCCCTTATTCTACCATCTGCCACAATGCGAAAATGAGCAGAGCAATGACCTTGTGCTGTTTTGGGTTTCAAAGCATCAGATTCTCTGGCTAGTCCAACTGATTTCATATCTCCGTGATGCCAATTACGACTGGCTGTCTCTGCATCGTTTGTTTACAGTCCTGCCAGCGAAGAATAGAATACAGTTTCACAGCAATATTGACCTGGGAACATATTACACAGATTTCTTAGCTGTTAAGTAACAATAGTAATTGCAGTTGGGATATGATTTACTTTACAGGTTTACAGGTTTTACTGTGTTCTTATTCTCCCTGAAGACATAAGACAAGAAGTGTTTTCCAGAAAACCCGCTTGCCTGGATCTCATTTCATCAAAAATTTTGATGGGGTACAAATGCAAATGACCAGGGATACTGCTTAAATAACACAAAAGGAATTATTAGAAGATTTAAAGTTTTTTGATTAATTCAGTGAAGCAAGTATTGATGAAAGAATTGTTGACTGAACCTTAGCTCCTTTATTCTACACTCAGCAAGTTTAAAGATTATTTTGAAGTAGGAATTTAGATTGACCAACATATTTAAATACAGTATTACAAGTCATCAAACAAATGCAGACAAACAAATAATAACTGCATTGCCATTGCCTATTGATTTTTCTTATGAGCTTGCACTACAATCAGCTGATTTCAGTTTGTTTGCTGGAGAAGGATAATAGTGGCGCAGTCTACCTTGTGAATATGGACATTACTTTACTTTTTATTGCACACAAAGACAAGAGCGCAGTCTGTCAACCAGTCTTGACAGACACACATTTACACTGGGCCAACAGCAAAACAAGAAAGGTATCCTTGCTACTTATATGGAATAGCAATTTTATTCCCTAATTCTGGCTCAATGAAATAAGGTTGCAAAAATATACATTCACCATTTGTTTAATGTTTTAATATTCAGTTTCAAATCTTAATCTTTTTTGCTTTATTTATTAATTTTATTTTATTATTCATATTTTTATCAGAGTGAGCATCATGCTGGAAAGGGTGAACGGCAGGTTGGTGAAAGATGGCAGAAGAAGGCAGAGGAATAGAAAAAGAAAGTGGACACAAAGAAAAAGAGAAAGTGATGAAGGATGAAGCCAACAGCATGCCGCTGGATCTCCAACTGCTGCATCTGTAACAAAACACACTAAAAAAATTATAAAGTGTCTGAAAGACAAAACAAAGGGAGGTGCACAAACAGGTGTGTGTGTGTGTGTGTGTGACAGAGAAAGAAAGCGAGACAGAGACTGTGCGGGTCTGTGTATGAGCTTTTTCCATGAATCACACCTAAAAATGAGGGTGAGAGACTGCTACAATGCAGTCTGGAGAGCCAGACCCAGGAGACCTTGGCCCATCCACAGCCCCTGAAGAGTAGCGAGGACCTGAACTCACACATCTCGATGACAACTGTGCGTCCATCCTAGCAGAGGGAAGCCCCAGATTGAGCACCCACAGCGAAAGGGCAGGAGTGCCAAAGAACCAGAGGCAGTGGGCAGCCAACCCTGGTACGTGCAAAGGACGGGGTCCAGGGATCCAGGTACCGCCCAACATCCAGTGGAGCCCCCACTGCATGATAAAGAGGCCCAAGGCACCTCAGACCACAACCTCCATGGGAGCAGGCCAGCAACCACAAGAAAAACGCCTAGCAAGGCAGGACCAAGCAAGGAGCAGCAGGGAGGGGAACCCCCCCCACCCTCAATAACAATGTTCCAGAAGGACCAAAGCTCAGCAATCCCAGACCCAGACAGACCCAGGCACCCCCCCCCCACACACACACACACAGAGAAAGTGATCATACAGAATCGCTGAGAGCCACTTGCTACAGACAGTATCAGATGATGATAAAATGTTAATAAAAAATCTCTAAAGAACTTAAAAATATAACATCAAAATATATATTCTTATTATTATCAGGGTCACGGGGGGACTTGAACCTATCCCATTCTATTCACATCGTGACAGACGACCATTTGCACACCTTTGGGCAACTTAGAATGATCAATGAACCTTACCTCACTAAATGCTTGTCTTTGGACTGTGGGAGGAAGCTGGAGTACCTGGAAACAAACCACACAAACCTGGGGAGAACATGCAAAATCCACACAGAAAGGCCACAGCCAGGACCTTCTTGCCATGAGGCAACAGTGATAACCACCACAATGCCATGCTGCTTTACAGGCCAACAAAATATAATGTAAAAAGGACAAGAGATGAATGTAACAGCAAATTGTTATTCTGGTGATTTAGTGCACAGAGCAGTAAAATAAACATTTTAATTCAAATTAATGATTTTATTGCTCAGTGTACTCTCTATGCCGCTGTGTATTTCTATAGTGATTGATGCACAATAGAGCACTACAACTTGTAGTGTGAAAGAGACTTAACAGCAAATTAGAATCAATCATTTCAACATTTTCTCCATTCCCAACTGAATACATGCAGATTCCTGTAACAACATGAAACACAGTTTGTGGCATTTGTTTTTATTTAGCATAGCTTGAAAGCTTGCACACATAAAACATATTTTCCCAGCTTGTGCATATGTGAACACAGTAATCAAACTTGAGTGTTGAGTGAAACAAATGCACCAAGACCCTGTGGAGAAGGTGGTCTCGGTGGGGTTCCAAATGAACTCCAGAACGGTTCCTTGATCCAAGCCAACTACCTGGTGTATGTTGCAAGTTTAAGCTACATATGCTTTACATTCGGAGCTGTGGCATGGTACTATTGATGTGCAAAGTTTGCAAGTAGGGATGGGAATTTTTAAGAAGTTAGTGATTCCGATCCCATTATATCCTCTATTGCAGGGGTCGGCAACCCTAGGCACGCGTACCAGCTGTGATGATGGCACGACCATATCTGCACTGGCCATCGGGCATACCAGGCATTTGCTCGGTGGGCCGATGGTGATTTTTTGTTTTTATGGGCCGATGATTTTTTCTTTTCTTTTTTCTTTTGTAACGGTATAAACAATGAAAGGTGGTGGATTGGCCAGATGCTGGCCGGTGTGTAAAAATAACTCAGTTGTTTGGTGGTGGCTATGGCGTAGCTTCCACAGGTTCAGTAACATTAGCAAGTGGTGGAGGCCAGCAGGTGGATGAGGGAAAGGGGAGGCAAGAGGAGAGACCCATGTTCTGGACCTGAAAACAGGGTTTGATCATTGGTTTCATTCTATAATACTGGACTTAATTTTCTACGAATGTTTGAACTTTGAGAGTGTTTAAACAAGAGAGAAAAGTGTGAAAATGTTCATGCCTGTCTGAGAAAAGTGTATAAAGTGTGTAGTGAGGGGCTTTACAGCCTTAAAACAGCTATACTAATTTTTAAAAAGCTGGCTACTTTGCGGATTTCACCTATTGCGGGTTATTTTTAGAACGTAACTCCTGTGATAAACGAGGGACCACTGTTTACCCAGGTAAGTAGTGAACCATCTTCATAGTACAGAAAACGCAGGGTAAACTATGAAGTTAGCCGAATAAGACAAGATCCTGCTTTGTAGTACAAATATCTGGTTTCAATTATTCTTGTTGATCTTGTTTTTAATTAGGTAATTATGAATCTCTTGTGTCTTTATCTCCTCCCGAATCTCACTGTCTTAATTGTCTTTAGGCGAAACATTTCTATAATTCAAATAAAAACCATGCTCCAACTATACACAGAGAGAACAGAGAAAATATGATGGTGAAGGCAGAGAAATGAGAAAGGTTTAGAAAGTGCACATACACATACGTGGAACAGGAGTCTGAGAAAAGTGCAGAAAAGATAAGGAATCATTGACCAATTAGCAGGTTCTGCCCTGCAAACAAATGAAAATAAACATAAATATCAGTCATGAGGACCTGCACAGTTTCACACCTCAGTTTGTAGAACTTGTAGAATTTGTAGAACGGTTTGTATAATTATACGTATGACCATGCAGGTGAACAAAAACACATGTTCTCTCTGGTCACATACTGATGCTTAGTCATCACCAAATAAACCTACCAAAACTCATCATGGGAGTGTTAGTCTTTGCCAGGATCAATTTCCCAGATGATTGGTGCCTGGATGTTGGGCTGTTTGTGGATCAGGATTCTGTGACCACCAAGCTGCTGAATTATTTCAGGCTCTGCTAGTCGGATGGATGATCTGATATCGTCGTGTTGGTGTTGTGTGCGATTAACATTGCAAGTGACCAATCACATTGTTGTGACGTTATTCTTTGGCGCGCCAAGCCATTCGTGCATTTATGAAATTCCAATGTTGCAAGGACAATATCAATTCTGCTTAGCGTTAATTAAAGGGTTAGAGTCAGGGTCGGGGTCCATTGATCGGCGGACAGAGGCGGTTTCTCGCAGCTTAAGGGTCAGACGGGACAAGAGAAGGTACATGTGTTTTAAGCATGTATTTCAAAAAGATATTTTCCCAGAGATGCACATGAAAAGATTTCTACAGTTGCTGATTTCCTGCTGTCTTTTATAACTACCTCCTCTGCATGTGGGTAAGAAGTGCTCCCACTGATTTAATCAGTAATTAGGTAGCATTTTCTACCTGGGATCATTTTTACTAAATTACTTGCAATCTTTGATTTTAGTTTCATATTTTTCCCTCTACTTCCACCAAGTTTTAGTTTCTTATATAATGAGCGGAATTATTACACCCGTCCTTGGCTAAAAGGCTCGTTTGTTGGTGTTTGTGCGCTGCCAAAACTGCTTCAAGCCTTAGAGTAAGGGATTTTACAAGACCTCTAAAAATGTGCTTTTGCGACTTGAAAGTGTAAGGCCCATAAATGGGAATTCCATTGTGTCTCCCAGGCACTTATTACTGCCTTAAGGATAGGTTGTATTTTTTAAATGGACTTCTCTTAATTAGTAAAAGACCATATAAACCCTACAACAGTAAATTATTATTAATTTAGTCTTATAATAAATTCTAACATTGGACAAAATAGTTGAATGCTAAATTAGTCTTGTAATGCTGAGAAGCTTGGTTAGAGTAATTAATAGTAAGATGCATCAACAGAATGTAGGTGTGTGTTAAAGTCGTTTTTAGTGATGACTCTAATCCGACATCTTACAGAAAATCAAAGTGATGTTCCCTCATTGACAAGACTTCAGTTAACAAAAATGTTGTATTCTGAAAGCATAGTTTAAGGTAGGGGGTTATCCTTGTCCCAGTGAAGAAGTATCTTTGAATCATTTTCAAGAGCTATAGTAAATAGACTGATTCTTATATAGCACTTTTCTACTTTTCTTTCTCATTCACCCAATCACATCCATTCTCACAAGCACTTTTTCTATACGTAGTGCTTCCTAAGTACATTCACACACCGATGGATGCATCGGAGAGCAATTTGGGGTTAGTATCTTGCCCAAACATACTTGACACGCAGACTGGAGGAGCCAGGGATCGAACCACCAACCTTTCGATCAGTAGGTGGCCTCCTACCTCCTGAGCTACAGCCACCCATATAGCAAAGTGGAGTGATTCAATTCCAAATGCAAATGTTGAGTTTCACAATAAAATCATGTCATCTTGATTCTTAGGACAGCTCTGACTGAATTGTATGACCAACTTCTAACAGCCTTTGTCTTGCCTTAATCTTGCAATTAAAATCAAACATTGAATATTATTGATTTTTTTTCCATTCATGCAAGTACTTGTGCAAATTAATTAAACCATGTGAACAACCAGTTGTAATGATTAGTTTTTTTCTTTTGCCATGGAGTTGAATCCATAGGTTTTTTCTTGTAAATTTACACCATGAGCATGATATGAAATCCTCTCAAAAATAACTTAATCACACCTTTGCAAATAGCGACCCTTCAAGTCCCCCAGTCTTTATGAGAGGCAAACAAAGTCTATCCTGTTATAGATATTTTCAAAATCTCAAAGTATTCTAGTGTTTGCCAGGTATAATTTTAAATAGACTAAATGGGCTGTCTTAAATGAGCTACAATGTGCTTAATCATGATATAACACTTGATTCAGAAGGGATTTGAATTTTAGCTTTAAGCACCACTATGAATAGGGCTGTATGAGCAAGCAAACATCATTGCAACTGCTGCATTGCGTCTGTGGCCAGAAGTGATTTCCAACTCAAGGCAAAAACTGCAGTGTGTTAATTGGGGGTGTTATTTCCATGACCTCTTACCATCACTCATAGTGGCACACACAGAGAGGTGTGGTGAGGAAAACATCAGACATCACTCTGTCTTAACTGAAGTAGTTACTTTATTGCAGGGTGTCGAACTCCAGGCCTCGAGGGCTGGAGTCCTGCAGGTTTTAGATAACACACTGAGTCAACATACCTGACTCAAATGATTAGTTCATTACCAGGCCTCCGGAGAACTTCAAGACATGTTGAGGAGGTGATTTAGCCATTTGAATCAGCTGTGTTGGATCAAGGACACATCTAAAACCTGCAGCACAGGCCTAGAGTTCGACACCTGTGCTTTATTGTCTCTTGCCAATCTCTTGTACATGACAGCAACTTGGCTCCCAAAATAGCTCCATTTACTGCCAGCTTTAAATACTCTGAGACCACGCCTTCTCAATTCAGACTGGCTTATAAAAGAGCTGCAACTGCGGCAGGCCTTTTTTTTTTTTTTTTAACAGGGAAAACGAGATGACCACCATGGAACCTGCGAACACATTCCTACATTAGTGTTTCCCAACAAAGTGTAAGGAGACTTTAACATGTTATTGCAATGAGTTCACTAACTCAATGACCTTTATCTGATGCTGCTCCTGTGTGATGCTTTTGCCCAACATTCAGGAGAAGGAACATGCTCACTCTTTATATGCACAGGTCTTCTGTTCAAGTGTCTAAACCCTTTTTATCTAAAGGAAAGAGATTATAAGTACCACAGTGACAGATAAACAATGTTTTTCACCAGCACAGCTTGTAGAAAAATGACCCAAATCCACCCCACTGCATTGCACATTCACAGATGTTGACTCACTGAAGTCTACTCAGGTGAACAATTTAAATATGCAAACACAGTAATTGAAACGCTTGTCACTGAGGAATGTGTTTCTTAATTAATCATTTAATGCTCGTGTCACCTGCCCCACGGGGCATGCTTTATCTTTGAGAGAGAAGGTGTATGAGGAATGGTCCTACTGCACATGCAATATCAAAGCAGGCTGTCTTCGTGATACAGAGTCAAGGCGCTTAAATTATTCAAAAATAGCAGGAGGGGAGGGCTTCTCTAAGGTCTCCCACTGTGCAAGCTCTGTAAAATCACTTAAAAGTGGAACAACACAACAGGCGCAAGCCAGAAGAAAAGGATTAACAAAAGAGACTAGTCTAATGCAGCATCCATGCAGATATTTGACTTCAGTCCTGACCAAGGTAACCATTATAATCTTAGTAAGGTATTTTTCTTGAGCTGAAGCTTGGGTAATTGAGAGTAACATTGTTCTGACTGTTAATATTTTAAAAAGCTTAATGTGAGGCCCAGAAATTATTTGTCTGTTAAACTGTGCCAGCAGAGAATAACTAAAAATAATAAAATAATGTGTTATCCAGCAATATCTTCCAAATGACTGCAGTTAAATGCAAATGATTGTATATCATAGAGCAGGGGTCGCCAACCTGCTCCGGGTGATCTGGGAAAATAAAATAGAAGTATTTAGCTGAAGTGTATTTTATTTATGTTAGATCTTTTTTAACTTGTAGTTCTAAACTGGAAAATTGTGATATTGAAATATAAAAATACAATTATATTCTATTATTTTTTTCATCGCTCAAAATAAGCGTCACACTTGCGGAAGCCGGTATAGCCGCCGAAACGCCGCGCATTTATCGGGACTTTCAACCCCAGGTAGGCCAATTATGGATGTTCGGATCCACATTATGTCAGCAGCTATTCTCGACCGTGAACTATGTTACAAACAAACACCGCTCACGCCTCACAGATGACAGCTTACAGTCCTGCGTAAAGATGAAAGTGACTTCGTACAGCCCCGATTTGCAGACGCTGTGCGCAGAGGTTCAGGAGCAGAAGTCCCATTGTAAACATATCACGGCAGACCCGACGATGTTTCCATGAACATGCTTTTCAGCATCTCTTTATTGACCACTTTTCACACACGGTTGCTGTACGCATACAGCCGGCTTTAGCTTTTCAGCTCACAGCCCGACACACACCAACACAACAGCAGAGAGAGCACAGACTTTAAGGTGGCGAGGCGTGATTGCGGGTGCCGCTCAGGTGCGTCCGCCTCCCCTGCAGCGACGCTGCAGACCACGCCCCGCCACACACATTAACCAAGTAAAATACATATTTAGACAGAATTTTGCAACTATCTACTTTTCATTTTTTAGCAGCATAGTGCTTTTATTCCCAATTATTTTTTTAAAAGTCACATCAAGGCTCCAAAAGCTCAAAGGCGATATAAGGGTGGCGGCTCACAACAGTTTTTGTGTGCTGGATCATTCTAGTTCAGCTGAGTGTCTTTCCTTTTGTTATATTTCTTTAAGAGTTCAAAATGTGTTAATTACATAAATAAAATGTTATTTTCTCTGTAGCACTTCATGGACTTCATAAGCAGCACACTTTAGTTGTTCACACAAAGCATAAAGGTAAAAAGCAATACATACAGTGTTATCTATTTTAGATGTCAAAAAGTATTTGCGGCTCCCAGTGTTTTCTTTTACGTGGAAACCGGGTCTAAATAGCTCTTTGGGTGTTAAAGGTTGCTGACCCCTGTCATAGAGGGTTGTAAGATAAATGTTTAATTGCAGACAACAGTTTCTCTTTGAGGCATTACATTAAAACTGCTTAAATGATAAATGTTAGCAAAAGATCAAAGACATTCAAAGGATGCAGACATAGAGGTGAGTAAGTGGCAGAAATTGTCCACATTATGTTAAAGATGTGTAGAAAGAGAACTCTAAATGCTGTGTAATGGTTAAGCAAGCATTTTTAATGAATGGCATAGCTTTAAGCTACAAGCTAAACCAACCAAATTTCACACTTTTACTTTTTAGTGTCACTTTCACTCAGGTGGTTTTGAGTTCAACAAGAAAGCTTTGTGAATGGTTTATCATACGGATGTTACTGAAGGGATGGCTGCTGAGGAACTTCATATTTGAATAAAGCCTTTGGCAAAAAGTGTCAATTTCCAGGAAACCCAGCCCTGATATTTATCTCATTAAAGTTGCCTGGGTGTAGAGAGGACAGGGCTTTCCAAGTGTGCTTCAGGCTATGCTTTATTCACATCGCTGTGACCTTGGGACTCGGAAGTCCATTAAATTGTGATTAGTTTTGATGTTATTCTGCTGACTCAACCAGATATGTGTACTTATATCCCTCGCAGAGGGGAAGTCTCAAAAATTCAATTCAGGTTTTTTATTGTATCAACATTAATATAAAAACCTGCCTAATGCAGAGGAAGGGATAGTAGTATATTCTCAGGGTGATACTTCAATCAGTGGCCTCAGAGGCTCGTTGCTTGTGTGACCCTGATGGGACAGGCTGAAAACAGAATGACAGGGTGAAATGATTTTAAATTCGTGTCTGTATCCACTAAAACTGCAGTCTTTTTTACAAAATCCTCTTTTTAAAATCAGAAAAGAGGACAGTATTTTATCTGTGCTATATGCATACGCAGTGATATGTAGTAATGCACAAAGCAATTTCCACAGCTTCTTCACATCACCTCATCCTCACATGATCAAACAAACATGTCTAGCCACACCGGAGAGACCTCTGAGGATTTGTGGGTGCCTGAAGACCCCGTCTAAAGGTCTCTGATTGCTAACAACAGAGGAAGAGGAGGAGACACCTTAGAGTGTTTCCCCTTTTGGCATCTATCTATCTATCTATCTGCATACACACATATACATATACAAGAAATGTCTTTACATGCACTCTCAGGTGATTGCATCATTGCTTTAATTTTGTTTTACTTTTCGGATATATCATTGTCATTAATTTTTTGACAATGATAATTGGGAATTGAAAATGATATTTTGATTCATGATAAGCAGCACCACAGTCTATTCCAAGTTTTTTTAAAAAAAGAAAAAGATAACTTTAAGAAAAAGGGAGTAAATATTGAAAAGTTAGAATAATGCATGATGGCCATCCTTCTTTTTGCATAATAATGATCTTCACCTTTTGAAAAAATAATGCATCCTACGGTATAGATCCTGTGCAATGCAGATTGCAGTAGGGGCAGTTAAAATATTAAGAAGCCACTAATGAGTAAGAGAGAGACAGGGAGGGAAAGACATGTAGAAGTTGAAGACACTGGCTAAATCTAAAATGATATGTGTGTGTGTGTGTGTGTGTGTGTGTGTGTGTGCGTGAGAGAGAGAGAGAGACAGAGGGAGCACACTAATAAGAAGGAAAGACAAAATGATCACCCGCGATAACCTCTCTTTGTGCCACCTATGTTTATTCACTGATTATAACACACCCTAAGTCTCCAGTAAAAGGAAATATATGAACGAAGAAAGCCTGTGTGAACTTTAACAGAAATTTCATCACTGAATCACAATTATGTCACAAATCCTCAGATCTCCCACTGACACAAAAGTAAATAAAACTCTACAAGTCAATAGAGATATCAACAATCGTGCATGGGGTTTTAAAAGGGCCGTTGTTTTTGCACAAAAAAAAAACAAAAAAAAAAACAAAAAAACCCCAAAATTCATGTCAGTTTCAATCAAATTCATTATTTGTTTTCCCTTTTTGTGTACAGAGCCTTATGCTTTTCTTTATGACATATGAGGCAAATTTAAAACAAAAAACAAAAAAAATCCAGCAACAATGGACTAAAAAGGTTTTTCCCATGTGTAAAAAATGGACCTTCTCTATGGTCCTGCTCTTTTCCTCCTGCCTGGTACCACTATTTCCCCTTTGCACATATCCAAACAACCTCAACCTTGCCAATCAACCTGAGCTCTCCCTCTGATAAACTCATTTCTAATCCGGTCCCTCCTGCCCACTTGAAACAAAATCGTTAATAACATCAACTCTGTCACCTCCAGCTTGGCCCCTTGTTCCATCTGAGGCTCCTTGGGCACTGTAAGTTGCTTTGAATGGTTGACCCCAGGTATTTAAACTCACCTAGCTTCACTACCGCTGCTCCTTGTAATTTCACCTTTCCGCCTGTCTTCCTCTCAATCACACACACGTTCTGTCTGGCTTTTGCTGACTTCCTTTCTCTAGTGAATACCTTCACCTTTCTAGGGAGCGGGTAGAAGAGAGTAGTCTCTCTTCTACCCGCTCCCTACTCAAGCAATTTTGTCTATGAACCTCACAGTCCATGAAGACATTTGCCTGACCTCACCTTTACCCTGTGCATTACCACCAAAAACAAGATGGGGCTCAGAACTGATCCCAGATGTAATCCCACCCATAATTTGAAATAATCTGTGACTAATACTGCACACCTAACAAGTATCTCACTGCTACACTTGGCACATTCTTTCCATTTTAATCTAAGTCCTTTTCTCCTTCCTTAGTGTCCAGCTCTCTCATTTAGCTCATTACTTCTTTGCTGTTTGCCTACTCAAAGAACTCCTGTCTACTTTCTTCATCTCCCTGGCTAATACCCCCATTTCTTTGCCAACCTCTGTTCTTGAATTTTTCCCTGCACTTCCTCATTTCATCAACAAGTCTCTTTGTCTTCTTTCCTCTGTTCACTGAATAAACCAAATACCTTCTTGACAATTTCTCTCACCACTTTTTCTGTACTTTCCTAGTCATGAGGTAACTTTTTACTGCAACCCAGAACCAAGAACTTCCACCATTGTTGGCTGTGCCTTCACTCGCTTCCTCTTCTTCATCGTCCAAGACTACCATCCAATGCTGCTAAGCCATTTTCTCTCCTGACACCACTTTTCAGTTTCCCATCTCTTTTAGATTGCGCCGTCTGCATCTGTGGACACCTTCATATGTTGGTACTCTTATACGTCATCCTGTATTTGTCATGAAACTGTGTGTGGCAGACAGGATTGGCCCCAATTGCAGACTCACAGACAGTAAAGTCAAAATAAGCTTTAATGCTGGACACAAGGAAAAAACTATCTAAACTGAGGATACAAAATAAAGTAGGCAGGCTGGCAGGCAGAGCATAGAGCAGGAATGAGGGGGATCGCGGCGGCAAGCATAGGAAGACACAGACACTAAATACAAGAGGGAAACACATCAAAGAGGAAACTGCTGGGAAACACGGCTGGCACAAATTACACTGACGAGACGGGGAAGAGCAAAACAAAACATGACGCACACCGACGAGAGACTATCAAAGTAAAACAGGAAGTATACAGTAGGGATGGGTATCGTTTAGGTTTTATCTGATACCAGTACCAAACCGGTACTTTTGAAACGGTGCTTGAACGGTGCTTGAACCGGTGCTTAAATAATGGAGAACACACACTTTGTCCAAAAACCTCTCATGTTTAGCTGTTTTTTGTAAAAAAAAGATAACAATGTTAGCCTTTTCTGCAGCTATAGGGGATCTATTGCATCACTCTTGGCTGGAAGCAGTGCTTAATCAATTGAAAAAAAAAAAAAAAACACAAACTCCTGGGCTTGCTTTCCTTCCACCTTGTTCCTTGCACACATAGTCTATCTACCTTCCTTCTTTCCATTATGTCAGACAAATATCTCCCTTTACTAGTCATAGCTCCTACATTTAAAGCCCTGTTGAAGTTCAGGGTCTGGCTGGGATCAGCATTCACTCATCTTTATCATCACTTGTCAGCTCAATGTTAGCGTGCTGTCTGTTCAGAAGCTTGGAAAGAGTATTAGGAGCATAGGAGTAGTTGTTTCTGTCTTGGGCACAGTTTGCACTTTACACCCTCACTCTTGTCCTTTTGTGCAATAAAAATAATATCCATATCCACGCTGTAGACTGCATCACTATTTTTCTCCTCCAGCACACAAAGTAAAATCAGCTGATAGAGCACATGTGCAACTTGAACTGATGAGTGGAATTGATATGCAAGCAGACTAACATTCCCAAGAAATTGAACTACTGGGAACCAGTTCTCTACAAGAACAGGTTCTCGATTCCCATCCCTACAGCTGAGAGATATAATCTCAATTCAATTCAATTCAATTATATTTATATAGCACCAAATCACAAGAACAGTCACCTCAAGGCGCTTTATATTGCACAGTAGATCGTACAATAATAGATACAGAGAAAAACCCAACAATCATATGACCCTCTATGAGCAAGCACTTTGGCGACAGTGGGAAGGAAAAACTCCCCTTTAACAGGAAGAAACCTCTGGCAGAACCAGGCTCAGGGAGGGGCGGGGCCATCTGCTGGGACCGGTTGGGGTGAGAGAAGGAAGACAGGATAAAGACATGCTGTGAAAAGCCGCGGCAGGGAATTAAAAGGAACGGACTTCAGCGTGAACGACCAGTTACCCAAAGAGATCTTGGAACGACGCAGGGTCCTCTTCCCAATCCGACGCGGCTTCATCCAGAAGGGCTCCCGCGCTGTCATCGCTGTGGACCGGCTGTACGTGGACGGACAGCTCCACCGCGACCCCAACATCACTCCGTGGCTGTATTAACCTCACACCAGATAAGAATCAGCTACAC
Organism: Maylandia zebra; assembly: GCF_041146795.1. NCBI lineage: Eukaryota > Metazoa > Chordata > Actinopteri > Cichliformes > Cichlidae > Maylandia > Maylandia zebra. Next base: position 4,296,474 of record NC_135174.1, on the reverse strand, counting down.
CATTTCCCTATCCACTCACACTAACTTGCATTAACATCTGTTTAACTTACCAGTATCAAATCGCATCTTAAAGTGTGATTTCATAGCAGAATTAACACCGTCACTCTCCGTCAGTGATTTAATTGGAATGTTTACGTTTTGTTTCTGTTTTTGTTTTCTTCTCGTTTTTTTTTTTTTCCTCCTCTCTTTTCCCCCTCTTGGTTTTATGCTGCTCACCCCTGTCCTTGGTTTCTTTCTTTATTCCTTTCACTGCCTCGATCACCTGCTTCGACACTCATCCACAAACATCCTTTATTTCGACACATACGCACCATGCGCTCAACGGCAGCACATTTACATCAGTCAGACAGCGCACACAGTCATATAAGATACACACACACTTAAGCCAAGCCTACTCATATTAGTAACTATGCATACACAAAGTCAGACTCAGGGAGCATCTCGCCACACATTTTCTCTCTCTCTCCTTCTCTTTATTTATGAACAAGTGACATATTCTCTCCACCTGTCTAAGCGACGCACACAGCATACATCCCTAGTTATACACAAACATCTATGGGTACACTGAGGTTCATTACATGGAATATAAATGGAGCTGGCTCCAGAGAAAAGAGGTTAAAAATATTTAAACAACTCAAAAAACTACAGGCGGATGTTGTCCTATTACAAGAGACCCACAGACCTCTTAGAGGTTCGAATGAACTTAAAACACCTGAGTTTCCTAATGTGTTCTCAGCTTGTTATAATTCTAGACAAAGGGGAGCAGCAATTTTAATACATAAAAATATTAATTTCACAGTACTCGATACAGTTATAGATCCAGAGGGCAGATTCTTAATCATTAAACTATCTATACGTGATAAAAAGCTATGTATTGCAAGTGTATATGGTCCAAATGTTGATGATCCCTCATTCTTTCACGGTTTTTTCAGTGCACTCTCTGAACACTTAGATGGCACACTTGTTCTTGGAGGTGACCTCAACCTTGGACTAAATGAAGACATGGATAGGCTCAATACAGCGGGAACTCAGCGTAATTGGCAGTCCACAAATATAATCAAACAGTATATGAGCGACTTTGGTCTTTGCGATGCATGGCGCTCCCTTCACCCCACCAGTAAGGAATATACTTTTTTCTCACATGTCCATCACTCCTACTCTCGTCTGGATTATTTTTTGGTCAGCAGCTCACTGCTGAACGACATTTCAGACACTGAGATTCACCCTATAGCTGTCAGCGATCATGGTCCTGTATCTTTAACACTAATGCACAAGAATAATACTACGCCAAGAAAAAACTGGAGATTTAATATATCACTACTTAAAGATGAAGACTTTATTAAATATTTTAAAAAAGAGTGGACTTCATATTTGGACTATAATGACACTCCCGAAACATCAGCTTCTGTTCTATGGGAAGCAGGGAAAGCTGTGATGAGAGGTAAAGTAATTTCTTTCTCATCACATAAAAAGAAAAAAGAAAACAAAAATATTCAGGAATTAGAAAAAAACATCAAATCACTAGAAGAAGCCTACGCGTCCCACCAAGATCAGGAAACATTGAACAAAATACGCAAAACAAAACTAGAATTAAATGAGATAATTGATAAAAAAACCCAAAATTCTTAGTACAAAGACTACGCCTACAAAATTATGAACATGGTAATAAATCCAGTCAATTTCTAGCAAACCAGCTAAAAATAAATAAAGAAAAAACAACTATATGTGCTGTTCAAGATTCATCTGGGAACACAGTATATGAACCGATACAAATAAACAACATTTTCAGGGATTTCTATAAAACGTTGTATTCACCACAAATAAACCCATCTAAAAAAGAAATTGATCAGTTTTTGGACAACATAACTCTTCCAAAATTATTGGACACTCAAGCAATGGCACTGGATTCACCACTGATACCAGGTGAACTCCAGGAAGCCCTGATAAGTATGCACAATAATAAGGCTCCAGGTCCAGATGGCTTTCCTGCAGAATTCTACAAAGAATTCTGGTCGATTCTAGCACCAGTTTTCTACAGAACGTTGTTGGAAATAAAAGAAAAGGGCAGACTTCCATCAAATATGAATTCTGCAAACATTAATCTCCTGCTAAAACCAGGCAAAGACCCTGTATATCCCTCAAGCTATCGTCCAATATCCCTTATAAATGTAGACCTTAAAATAATCTGCAAAGCTCTCTCAAAGAGACTGGAGAAAATAACCCCCCTCTTAATTCATCCTGACCAAACTGGTTTCATAAAAGGTAGGCACTCATCAACAAATACACGTAGATTACTTAATTTGATAGACTACTCATACAGTAAAAACCTAGAAACTACAATATTCTCTTTAGACGCAGAAAAAGCATTTGACAGAGTTAACTGGAAATTTCTATTTGCAACTTTACACAAATTTGGTTTTGGATCCTCTTTCATAAACTGGTTAAAAATATTATATAATTCCCCAACAGCTTGTGTTAGAACAAATGACCAGACATCCTCCAGCTTCTGTCTCTTGAGGGGCACCAGGCAGGGATGCCCACTCTCCCCTTCACTATTTGCAATTTTTATTGAACCACTAGCAGCAGCAATTAGACAGAATTCAGTAATTAAGGGCATAAAATGCAAGAACATGGAACATAAAATCAGCCTTTATGCGGATGATGTGTTACTCTTTCTCCAAAATTCACAAACCAATATCTCTGGTGTGATTGAATTGATAAACTCTTTTGCAAGAATATCAGATTACTCAATTAACTGGTCAAAATCTACAGTCCTACCGATTAATTGCTCCTTCCATAATTCCTCTTCTACACCACTGCAATCGGGAAATATAAAATATTTAGGTATTAATGTTTCTCCCAAGCTTGCAGATCTAACTAAATTAAACCATATCCCACTTTTAAAGAAGGTAGAAGATGATCTGGCTAGATGGAAATGTCTACCCATATCACTCATGGGAAGGGTTGCCGCTATAAAAATGATGGTCTTACCAAAAATAAATTATTTATTCTCAATGATCCCAACTAAACCGCCACAAGATTGGTTCAGATCTCTAGATTCATGTATGTCCAAATTCCTTTGGAAAAATAAACCCCCACGTATAAGCTTAAAAACACTACAAAAGACCAAGGATAAAGGAGGACTAGAACTGCCTAACTTTCAGCACTACTTCTTAGCCAACAGGCTTCAGTTTATCTCAGGATGGCTAAAACACACCCTCTTAGATGAACCTTGGCTAGATGTAGAACAAGCACTCTGCGATAATCTAGAGATCTCAGACCTACCATTTATCAGCTCAAACATCCAACGACATGAATGCTTTAAAAGCATCAACATCAGCTCTTCTCTGACAGCATGGTGGGAGTTTCTAAAATTGACGGCGTCTTCATTAATCCCATGCAAACGTACACCTATCTGGAACAACCCTGACATATTACAAAACAATAATATGATAAACTTTTCAGATTGGAGTGATAAAGGAATCAAATATTTAGAACATATACTAGAAGGAACAGAATTTATTTCATTTGACGGACTAGTTACACAATATGGGATCAACAAGAAAAGATTTTTAGAATATCAACAAATTAAATCCATAGTAAAAAAGAAATTTAAACCGGGTCAAGTTGAACTACAAACACCACCAAGTGTGGTTCAATTTCTTACTCTTAAACCCCCCAAATTACTATCCAAAATATACAGAATGCTTTCTAAAACAGATGAATCAATATCACTTCCTATTGCAAAATGGGAAGCGGATTTATCAGTTAACTTAGACCTAAACTTCTGGTCTCAGATTTGCTTAAAAACCTTTCATCTAATTAGAAATCCCAGTCTTCAATTAATTCAATACAAAATATTACATAGAGTGCACTATACAGGTCATCGGATGTTCAAGATGGGCTTTACGTCTACCAACAACTGCTCACACTGCCAAACCAATTCACCGGACAATTATATCCACGCTCTTTGGTTCTGTCCACCAGTTCAGAAGTTTTGGCGCGAGATATGTGAAGACTTATCGAAGTGTCTGAAATGTAACATTCCAACTTCCCCCTTAGTGTGTTTGTTGGGCAGCTTAGATAATGTCACTTCAGAAAAGAATATCGCCCATATGGTTTTCACTGCCCTATGCATAGCCAAGAAAACTGTCCTCATGAACTGGAAAAATAAAAATAATCTTAATTCTAACCAATATAGAAATTATCTATTAGATTACATTAGTCTTGATACAGCCTCTGCCACCACATCAGATCAATTGCTCTGGGCTCCTTTGATCAGCTCCATCACCTAGTGGGGGTGGGGGGTCATAGTTTGGTCCCGCCTTCACTGTTGTGATTGGTGTGGGGGTAGGGACAGGCTTAGGGCGTCGGGGGGTTCCCCGGAGGCATCTTCCTTGGGGGGCTCAACCCGGGGTAGCGGTCATGTCCGGTTAGGGGCTCTGTTGGCTCTCAGGTGACTGTTTCCTCGCGGCTGCGTGCAGCGGGGCTAGGGGAGGGTCTGTGCTGACGGACGTGGGTTACTGACCTGGTAGCCTGGCTGGCCCTGGGTGGGTCCGGGATGGGCGTGAGGTTCTGGGGGCGCTCCGTCTCTGGGCTGGGACCCGGATCGGGCCTCGGGGGCTTGGGTCCTGGTTGGTGTGTTGCCGGGGTTGTGGGCGGGTGGGTGCATGGGGGCCCAGCCCTGGAGCAGGGTGCCGCCGGTGCGTCGAGCCACCTGGGGGGCTCTTCAACTGGTGGGGGAGATTGTCACATCTTGCAGGAGCTTTCCTCTCCTCAGGAGCTCCCTCGGCAGGAGGGGGAGATACAGGAGAGGTGGAGGAAGATCTCAGCCTGGGTGTTTATTGTCTTATGTAGTCTGGAAGATGAGTGGATGGTGGGGTGGGTGCAGTTTTCTCTGTGGTGGGGTTGGGTGGACTGTCCCGGGCTCTGTGGGGCCGGGCGGCGCTGCTGCACTGGGCCCGGTCTGGATGGGCCTGGGCCCCCTTTCCCTGGCGGGTCGCGGAGTATGGGGGTGCCTACTGGGGTCAGCGGGGGAGCTGGCCCCACGGAGGGGTCACTTGCCCCTCCTTTCCTTCCCTCCCAATCTCCAGCTGCCTCCCTCTTCCCGCTCCACCACAACCACCCACACATGCAGGGCCTTGGAGTAGGGGTATGTCACCAGGGTGCAGAGGAGGCTACCCCCCCCTCTGTCCCCTTCTGGCTGCCTCTGCCTCAATTTTATCCCACAACTTAGACATTCACATTACTCACACTCTCATTACACATACATATAGGATCTTGGGGGTGGGCACGATACACGGAGTCCAAAGTACCATCAGGGTGTACACCTCACCCCTGGCGTCGTTGCCCACCTCTCAATGTTAAATACACGTAGACATTGAGGGCTAGCAGGAGGGACCATGCGCTTACCTGCTGCTCTCTGGCAGGTAGCTCCAAGCCCTCCTGGGTTTTAAATGCACCTTAGAACACACATGCATCAACATTACAATGAGCGGGTGGAGGGAGGTTTGGAGTCTTCTCTCACCCCCATTCTCTGCGACCTGCTGGAGCAGGGGGGCTAGGACTAGGAGGAGGAGTTGGCCGTCCGACTGCGGTCTGGAGTGTGGAGCCTTCCTGCTGCTGCGGAGTCGGGGCGGTCTGCCTCCCCCCACCGCAGGGAAAAGGGAAACACCACCTGGGTCTGGGTGCAGTTCCCCCCTCCAGGGGCGGGGGCACCTAGACCCGGTTTGTAGAGTACGCTTGGGGAGTGTGATCGTGTGTACAACGTCTCTTTATGTCTGTCTCCACGTTGGTTGAGTGTGGAGTAAGTGCATATGAGAGCATGAGGGTGGGAATGGATGTTTGTATCTGTGTGTGCCTGTATGTCTGTGTCTATATGTCAGGTTGGGTGTCAGGCGCCACCTCTCTGGGGACATCTCAGGCCCTCCAAGGTTTGGAGGCCTATCTCCCCCTACCACCACTTCCCCTGCCAGTGGCGGACCCCCTCAGACATCGGTGCGTTGGTGGTTCTTTGTGTCCGGGGATGGGCGTCCAGGTACACACCGGCTCACTCCTTGGCGGCCGCTTATCGGGGCCTGGAGCCTGGGGCTCGCTCGGGCCACTTCGGAGGTGGGGTACCCCCGGCCTCTCGGCCTTGGGCTCGGTCACTCAGGCGCAGCTGGCTGCCGGCGGAGCTCACGGGCGCGTCACTGCAACTTCCCCTGGCTTCTGCTCCGCGGCTGCTGAGTGAGCCCTCATCTGGGACTCTCCTCAGCTCTTTCCGGGACAGTGGCGCAGCTGCCCCTCTGTTGGTCTTCCTTGGTCTCTTGTGTTCTGGGGGCCTCTGGATGTCTGGAGTTTTGATCTCCTCCACACCTGCTTCACGCCCTGGAGGACGGGGCTGTGGCCCCCCCACACCCTCTAGCAGATTATTACATGAAGGAACCTTTTAAAAAACAAAAAACAAGCGCGTCCATGCTCACAGGTGTACACACAGGTGATCACACCCACAAACTACACCCTTTATGGCTCCTACCTCAAAGCACACTGTGTTCTGTTGATCTTATGTGCTGCACAATAAGGTTTAACATTTAGTATTTACTGTCATATTCCCATATATCATTGTGATGTTGTTTATTCTATTACTCTTGTTCTCTTCTGCTTGCTTTCTTTTTTCTTTCTCAGCAGGTGATCCAGGTGATTGATATATGCATTTTTTTTTCTCTGCCCGTTCTGTTGGTTTTTGTCTCTTGCCCTTCTCCCCCGTCCCTCTTCTCAGCTGTTTCTCTTTCCCTCTTTCTTTCTCCCCTTCTTTCCCCCAGTCAAGTCTGTCCCGTATTCAGTAAGTGAAAATAAAATAAACAATAAAAGGTGAAAAAAAAAAAAAAAAAAAAAAAGACATGCTGTGGAAGAGAGACAGAGATTAATAACAGGTATGATTCAATGCAGAGAGATCTATTATCTCTCCACCCGGGGCCTCTTTCCAGTAGAATATGACCAGAATATCTCACCTACAAGGCGTGTAGGAGGCATCTTGGTAGGATTGTCAACTGGGTCCTTTCATACAAACAACTTAGCAAAAATATGAATATGATATCTGCATCTGGTCTTGGCCATGGACATAGGATGAACTGGAGCTACACACAGTGTTATGGTTTTAAGGGTGATGGTTTTAAGGGTTTGGCCAATTATTGTAATAGGGAAATGTAGGAAAAACAAACACACAAAAAAACATTAAGAATACTTGACAAGAAGAGGACTCAAATTCAAGTCTCAGTCTGTTCTATCTATGTGTCAGTTCTACAACAACAACAACTCCAATATAGCAGTGCTGCTGCAAAGTAGATGTCTGGGATACGCTGAGCCGATCATCTCACAAGTCAACTATTTGAAAATGAATTTTGTGTCTGAAGTGCAGCGTTGTGGGTCGGAACAGCAAAGTGATTCACAACAGTCTATGGCTCGAAGCACAGGGGCATTTAGCAGCAGCTCAGTGAAATGTATGGCTGGCTATACAAATGAGGTTTCTCTCTGAAATGTCATATTTTCATTGTGGCTTTCATTTACCTGTTCTTATGCGCATAATAAAAGAATCCCTAAAAGAAAACATTATTACTCAGTTGACAGCGGAAAAAGCTGAATGATATGAAGATGGTCTTTCACTCTCTTCTCTGTTGTACAATCTTATTGTGCAATAGTTTCATTGTGCAAGTTGTTGGAAGCCCAAAAAAATACAAGTCAAAATACAATTAGGTTTAATGGACTGGGGCATTATATAGGACTTTTCTGGTCTTAGTGACCATAAGTCAGCCAACATTCATAGATTTCTCTGTTATTTACACTTTAGACATTTTACCTGCCTCTCATCTATAGGCAGTTTAGACAATGTGGTTAAAATAAAAGAAAGAATGAAAATATTGAGATAGAAAGATTACAAGAAATCAATATATATACATGCATACACCTATGTACATGCCTATACAAGGCATATATGTACACACACACACACACACACACACTATTCTATTTGAAGAAGAAGAAATCCAAAGAATGCTGAGGAAACCTATGGAGACACAGGGAGAGCATGTAAGCTCTGAAAAGACTCACAAAGGAAGACCCAAGTCAGTATTCTTTCCTGCATATAGGTACTTATACTAAACGTATCTAGATTAACACATATTGGAAGCTTTCATCTTTTTGTATTGAATGAATTTTACATCATTTAATGGTAAAGATGAACTACCATATTATTTATGGTTTGTATGGTTTGTAGAACATGCTGTTGTTTTTCTGCAAAAGTACTCAGATGCCAGTGCCAGTTAATATATTCTTTATTTTTTCAAATACATGACAACAGAGGTGGAAAGCAACGAATTACATTTACTTGCGTTACTGTAATTGAGTAGTTTTTTTGTGTATTTGTACTTTTTAAAGTCATTTTTCAAGTCTGTAATTTTACTTTTACTTAACTATATTTTTTTAAAAGTATTGTAGTTCGCTACGTTTTCAATCACACCCGTTACTGAGTAAATTAAAAATAAAAAACACCATTGCGCTTCGGAAATACTGCAGGGAATGATGGGTAGTAGAACAAATTGGCGCTAAGGTCACGTTAAAGATTGAGTCTGACATCGGTGTTACGGATCCAGTGAAAAAAGAAGCCCCGTCGAATTCTGCTGACCCTGAACTCGAAGAAACGGATGTGAACCCCTGGCCGTATTTAAGGGACCATTTCGGCTTCAAGTGCAAGAAAGGCAACAGCTTTATTATGCAGTGTAAGCTGTGTTTGCCCCAATGACTGTATAAAAGATGGACGACGCGACAGCACCCCAAAAATGAAGCCAAAACGTCTCTATCGCCCCCTGGTGTCTGGCTGCAATATAGGTCATAAACCCCGCCTCCTCCATGTTAGCGGATGGGACTAGGGTCAGACTAAAATTAATTAATTCTCCTAAGATCAACTTTTTCCAAAGATTCTTTCTTTTGTTATCAATAGTTCTCACCACGCTGATTTATGTCCAAGGGGTCTCCTTTCCCATAAGTTTGATTCTAATTCCTACCGCGGTGATGTTAAATTGGGGTGTAACGTCATCATAACAGCTTTGACTGACAGCTGCAGTCACGGAGAAACTTGCGTATCTCTGTCCGGGAATAGCAGATAGAGCTTAGGCTCTGAGAGGACGGCCAGCGTTTACGTTACGAAAACACGCCTGATTGTTTTAACCTGACAACTGGACTACCCGACAGAAGGACCCAAGGCCCCGCTGCACTTTTTCGGTAAATTAAACGTGTTTGTAAGCTAATCCGTAACTACCGTCCTTAGCTAGGTCCTGAGACCTTAGCTAGCTAAGATAAGCACTCGGCTTTCGGGGAAACTTGTTTTGTAAAGTTCGTTTAGCTAACCCGTGCAGGTGAATGAATTTACCCTGACTAAAGAAATCAAGAGAAACGTCCCGGGCTGCTCAGTCACTAATTATCGTTACTGTACTTTCATTAAGGTTCAATAAGGTTACACTAACGAATACCTCTCTATGTAGACTGTACAGAGAGTAGTATATTGTAGGTACAGCTGCGCTAAGCGATGCAGATATCAGTAGAAGGGTGCTAAACCAGCACTGCCTGCCACTCTCTGCCAGTTCCTCATGCTACAGTCGGTGGTAACTCAGCCCATTTGTGTTATAAGCTCCTGCTCATCTGTCTCGTCTTTATTGTTGCCGTTCTGTTCAGATTCATCTCCTGCCGTGTAAGTCTTCAACACTGGTCCTGTATGATTCAACTACATCAGTCAGTTTACAAACCAAAGGTTTCATACTCACCTTGCTCCTTAGCCTGTCCTCCTGCTCGTCGCGTCATGTCTCTTCCCTCTAGACCTCCTGGAACCGGCCCATCACCTCTCACGTACTAACCCCCCTCAGGACACTCTCACGGCCACACCCCCTTCTGTGCTAACCGGCCTGTAAATAAACCTTGTGCATAGTTCACACTGAGTCTGCTTTTGGGTCCAAACCGCAGGAACCTCTAGTCAGTGAAACAATTCTACTCAAATTCAACAAGCTAATTTTGATAAACCAAAAATTTACAAAAAACATCATCTTTGACTATGAGAGGCTTTGACTTTGAATCGTCCAAAAAATTCCTCTTACTTACTTTATGGTAAATAACACACAATTGGCAAAACAAAGTGTGAAAGAATTCCAGATTAAAGTTTTTAGTACCGCATACAAGTGAAGAGATTTGACCTTCCATCAGGTTTTATTTAATGCTGTCAGAGAAAATACAATGTCCTCTTCAAGCAGCCGACTGCATTCAGTGTTTTAAATAGAGGCTGTGAAGGTTTGAGATCAGCAGTTTTTTTTAAACACCAAACTGAGTTACTGCTGATATATAGTGACACCAGTTACACGGGTGATTAATCCTTTTGACTTTATGTCTTTAACTTTATCAATAAAACAGCTGCAGCTTTCACTGACAGTACATGATACGGTACTTAAGCCCGAGCCCCCCCCTACTTGTCAGAGCTCCTCTCTGCCTATGCTCCAGGAAAACCCACGAGATCTAGTTCAAAACTATTGTTGTCCATTCCACGGACTAACCTCAAATCTCGTGGTGATAGATCCTTCTCTGTGGCAGGTCCCAGACTTTTGAATAGTCTCCCCTTTAATATTAGATCTGCTCAAACTCTTGAGCAATTTAAATCTTTACTAAAGACACACTTTTACGCTCTGGCTTTTAACACATTATGACCCAAGCATTTTGGATTTATCTGAATTAGTTAGTATTGTTTCAATTCTTCTATTTTATTGTTTCTATTGTTATTATTGTATTACACTGTAGTTTTTAATTTTATTGTTATTGTTAAGCACTTTGTGCAGCATCGGCTGTTGGAAATGTGCTATATAAATAAATCTGACCCTGACCCTGACCCTCTGTACGTTTTTATCATTTAATTTTGGAGTTAATATAAAGGGTGAACATATAGGAAGATTTTTCTGTTGTCATTTGTTGGTGCTGAGGTCTGAATATGAGGGCAGCTCCTTTAATTACAAAGAGAAAATAATCACAAACTGTGAAATGTAAAGATCATCCCTTAAATCTGAAATAAAGCCAACTGTTCCCTGTCCTCACACACTGATCTGAAGTTCTGCTCTTACATTTTTTAGTTCTACAGTTCCTTATATGAATGATCAGGACCTACACAGAGTTCAGGTGACAATTAAATTTTTTTTCTTTATTTCTCGACTCCATACTCCACTCCTGTCTCCGTTCCGCGGCATCACTAAAAAGGGCCCGACCATCAACGCGACCATCTTCACCTGCGCTCTAAGCCTGCCTGGCACTGCCTCTTGAGCCTGCTACATAGGGGTGGATTTTGATTATCGATGTATCGATTAAAATCGATTCTAGCGTGGATAACGTGATATCGATTCATTAAAATCCTGAATCGATTTTTTAAATATAATTTTCTTTTGCCTGAAATGCCAGAATCTCAGGTTAAACCTCACAAAATTTCAACAACCACCAAACAGCTAAAACAGTAAATGAGAGCAGGTACGCGGATTCTGCACAAAGACGTAAACACAAAGCGCGGACCCGCCGACGGATCAGAATCGGTGAGATGTGCCTTTCTCACCCGACGGCACGGACACGTTGGGGCTGAAAGCCGACAGCTCACTGATTCTGATGTTTCGGCGGATCCGCGCTTTGTGTTTATGCATTTTTTGCTGTGTCTCCAATAAAACCTCTGTAACTTTGCTCTACTTCACTTCAGCAGCATCAGGTATTGTTCATATGTTGGTTAATGGTTTTCTTTGGTTTTTGATCTACTGCAGAATATTTTTATAAAATCCCAGAAAAATCGCCTTCATGTTTTTCTGTGTTTTATCCTCAGCTACTTTGACACAAAGGCATCTGCTGTGATGCTTACAGCTTTGATAAAGTCTCGCAAGTGTCAGCTTTCTTTTTATAGATATAAAAATATGGAAATGTACTGATGCATGATCTGAATTATATTTCTGACTGTCTGAGGCAAAATTTCCCTGATTCAAATTGAATCTGAATCGAATGGATTCTAGAAATCAGTGTTTGAGCTGCTGCCTGAGTTTTAGATAACATTTATTAATCCTTCACAGTATTTCTCTCAAAGAATGTAAGCTGTATGCAGTACTGCACATATAACTTTATGAAATTACCTCGTCAAGAATAATTCAGACTGATTCTTTAACCTGAATACTTGAAACAAACTCAGTTAAAAAAACAGTCAGTGCTAAAAAAAAATGGGAAAAATTTGACTTGAGATGCCAAATGTCTGTAGTTGATTTCAGTACATAAATATTATGCTTTGCTATTTTATTACCGTTTCTTTTTATTTTGTGGTCATGTGTGGCTATGTTTGTAACAAACTGAAATATCAGCTAGAAACTGGAACTGATATTACAGGAAGTCAGTGAATAAAGAACATTTTTAGAGAGCTTCTTTGCTTTAATTTGATCCCAGTCCTTCCACTAACATGGAGGACACGGGGTTTATGACCTATACTGCAGCTAGACACCAGGGGGCGATAGATGTTTTGTTTTTCATTTTGTTAGGTTGCTAACCTAATAAACAGATTAACTGCATATTGTAAACAGGGACTGAAGAATTTTTTCCTTAGACAACATTATCCCCACATGCAACACAATTGGTTGTATGATCTAAAATTGTTGCATGTGTAATATGGGAAATAACACTTGTTTTTTTTAATTTCCTTTTTAAATAGCTGAGCTGAGAAGTCCTCCTTAAGATAAGCATTTGATATTTTTAATAACATAAGAGAAAAAAAAGAAGCATATTCAATTTTATTTATGCAGCACCAAATCACAACAGTAGGCGCCTCCTAGCGCTTCATATTGTAAGGTAAACCCTACAATAACACATACAAGGTTCACATCATTTTTAACATATTTAAACATGTATCTTACCAGTGCAGAAAGTGAAAATATAGAGATACAAAAACAATAAGAGAAGCATAAAGCCATTCTGTGCTGCTTTAAAGGCCTTGGGTGGCCCCTGAGAGACCTGAGCCATCTCTTGTCTATTCTCAGCCATCTCTTTCGCTCTCCATTCTGGGAATGAACTTCTTACCCTCCTCCCTCTTTTATCCCCTCTATTTCCTGTTTTCATCTCAACCTCTGTTCCCAACAGACACCAGAAAGAAAAGGAAAGCAGGTAAAGGTGCTCTCTGCCTCTTACGCTTCCTGCCTACATATTTTATTGAATTTATTTTAGCTGTCTGGCCTTGGCTGTCCTACTAATTCCTAACGCTGTTACCAGAGGAGCAACCATTGTATCCACATGTGCAAGTCTGTGTTTATACATGCACACTAACACATTTGCATATTATGCTCATATGTATTATCTGATACACACATACACGAATTCCCCCCTCTCTGTTTGACTTGGGAGGAATGCTTTAAGACTGGCTTGAATTATTCGCTTTGCGGAGCACAGGGCGTTTCACTCTCAGAAAGGCTAAAGAAACCTCACTATGAAATCTGTTCCCTGGAGCTTTTACACACTTAGTGAAAAAATTGATATTGCATCACTGCACCTCCTTCATGAGAGTGGTGCTTGTAGTACATTATGTGTGAAGGAAGGTTATGTTGTGTTTGCAATTACTTGAGGATATTTGAGGAAAGTCCTTTTCAGTGCTTCAAATCTTCGTCTTGCATTAAAAAACTGCATCTTTGGCTACGTTCCCACTGCAGGTCTTAATGCTCAATTCCGATTTTTTGATAATAGGCTCAAAAATCGGATTTGATGCGCCTGCAGTGTGAACGTAGTCTTTGAGAATGAATGCAGTTATATTAAATTGAATTTTTAAAACAAATTAAGGAAAAGCTTAAACAAGTCTAATCGAGATTCAAGCAGGGTAAAAAGTCTATGCATGAATATTAGTGGCAAAGAGAATCAGACCCATTGTGAGGTTCCCTTTAGCAATTCTGAGGAACTTTAAAAAGAAACTCAAACATTTTTGATATAATATGAACATGTCTAAACTTTTGTAATAATGCAAGGACTGTCTAATAATAGTTAGACCAAACAACTGAGGATTTGGGTAGTGAAAGAATGAGATCACTGATAAAAGAAATAAATACGCTTCCTCTAGAAAGTTGCTGCACTGAAAAAAATGTTTTGTCAGTGGCACTTAATTTTATTATGCTAAGCTGTTGCTCTAAATAAATGTAAGTAAATCTAAATACATTTTTAAGCATACCAAAATAATGAAATTTGAGTAGATTCAATGTAAATGCTCTGTGTACTTTCAGCTCAAATATTTTAAAGTTATTTTAACTTGAATATTCTTTATAATTCCAATTAAATTCAGGTTAGTTGTACAAGAAGATTATTATTTTCCTTTTCTTTAAAAGTATACAGAGATGTATTAAACTGCTTATTTGCAAATAGTTCGCTCTACTGTAGTAATCTTTTAAAACCTCATTCTTAGTTTTACAAATAAAGAAAACGACATAATGCACTTTGCAACATTTATTGTCAAATCTGAAATGCAATGCAAGCCATCTTGAATTGAAATGTACCTGAAGCACCAAGTAAATACGTCACAAATAAGATACTTTAGGTCAGTTTGAACTTAAACGTATGGCAGGGACTCTCCTCACAGCAGTACAGTTGGCATTTCCACTGTATGAAAAAAAAGTATTCAAACGCATGTAAGTAGTAACTTAGGTAGCAATAAATGTATTTATAGAAAAAGTGACCAGCACCCTAGATTTCATACTTATAGTCATACCAAAACTGTAAAAAGGAAACATAAAACATAAATTAAATCATATTATAGAGTGAACACTGAAGAAAATGAAACATGTAACATTGTGTATCAGTTTTGATTTTTACATTGTTTTAGGCAACTAGTTCACAACCAGTGATCCAACTAGAAAAGCTGCAAAGTGATCTCTAGAAGATTATTTCTTATTTTTTCTCATATTGGGAAAAATGTTTTTGCAAATTGAGGCAGGATTTAGACGGTGTTTAAGTGTCCCCAATGCTGAGAAATTAATACAATTTCAAATCTTGACATGACAAACATACAGCCTGAGACTTTAGGACAAAGAGCAACAAGTCATGGAAGTGGTGCAAACAGTACAGATCACAACATCAGAGGTGTACCTCTAAGTGAAAAATTAAACTCAAATGTTTGAAACCTTTACTCACCAAAGCCAAACTACTGTCGACCTGCTCTCACCATCTTCAAAAGTCAGAAGAAGGATGAACACGTTTTTAGGTTGTATGGTGTAATCTACGCACATGTGCAGATCAGTTTACTGTACAGCTGATTGGATGTAAGTATTTATTTCAAGTTACATTTAATTAACTTAATAAAGTAGTTTTAAGAAGAAGCGCTACATTTTGAAATGAATGAAAATGCATATGTTTAAGGAAAAAAAACATGTTAAAATCAATCGAATGAACTAAAACAAAATAAAAAAGGTTTTACTACGGGGTGAGAATTACTTTTTGCAGTGTGGGCTGTCCCTTATAGATAAGATAAGAAACAAGGTTATTTAGGAGGGGCTCAGAGTAGGGGTTGCACACCAAAAGGAGCCGGTATGGGCATGTGACTGGAATACCTTCTAGACAACTCTCAGGTGAAGTGTTTCAAAAATGGGGAGATCATGCTTCTAGGAAATGTATAAATCTGCATGTCAGATAGTTGTGTACAAACCGCATGTCTCACTAAGTAGCTGAGAGACAACAGACTTAACCAAGAAAGTATGCATTATAAAGGAAAGCTAAAGTGAAAGCCCATTGAGCTCTACTTCTATCCTGTATTACACTTCACACTGCTGCTACCTTTTATTTAGCAGAAAATATAAAAACAAACCTCACACTTTCTGGCCCTTGTCTTCATCCCCATTTGAAATGCTTCATGGGTTGACAGGTCCAGCTTACTTCATTCGCTAAGCTTAACTGTCTAAAAGCACTAAGTTGATAAGCTCCCATTTTGCATATTTGCTCAGTGTAATTGTTATTACACTTTTATATTATACTTAGCTTAGAAGATATTATCGCTTCTTAGCATAAATCATCATCACAGTTGTCGTTGTAATGACAGAGTTGCATACATGTAGGATTTTGAATAAAAGCATGGCAGTGCAGAGATGCAATAGCAGGAAATGTTGCAGAAAATGATCCCCACAGTGAAGCAATTGCATGTCACCCCTCTCTTTGCCTAATTTTAACTTCACTCAGATGGAATTGAAAAAACATTTCACATCACCTAACTTTATGGCAAAGTCGGCTTATGTTAATTAGTATCAGCTTGCAAAAAAAGCGATGTGTTAAGATATGCGTTTGAGTCTGATATTACCATTTGTAGACTTCTGTTGTGTCGAACAGAACATATTAAATTGAAAACTCAAACTGCTTCACAAAGGAGCTGAAAATTTCCTTCAGTGTCACTTTCATAAGTATTAGAAAGCATTTCAAGGCAAAGAAAGAGGAGAGCATAAATAAATGATGGCCAAACACAGCTGGGAGTTCTCTATTATTAAGTGAGATTGCTTGAGGGTCCAGCACAGTATCTTTGCTGTTCCTAGGACTGCGCTCTTCTGGACGGAGATCTCGGATGTTGTTCCTGGGATCTGCTGGAGCCACTCGTCTAGCTTGGGAGTCACTGGACCTAGTGCCACTTACCACACTGGGGCAACTCTTACCTTCACCCTCCACATCTTCTCGAGCTCTTCTCTGAGCCTTTGGTATTTCTCCAGCTTCTCGTGTTCCTTCTTCCTGATTTTGCTGTCATTCAGTATCACTATGTCTATCACTACGGCTGTCTTCATCTGCTTGTCCACCACTACTATGTCTGGTTGGTTAGTCATCACCATTTTGTCTGTCTTTATCTGGAAGTCCCACAGGAGCTTAGCTCGATCATTCTCCACAACTCTAGAGGCGTCTCCTATTTTGGCCTCGGGACTTCCAGGTTATACTCGTCACAGATGTTCCTGTGTACAATGCAGGTCACTTGGTTATGGCGTTCCATGAATGCCCTACCGTATGCCCTGCCTGCTAGCATCTTGCACGCTGCTGTTATGTGCTGGATTTGTATAGAAATAGAATAGAATAGAATAATCCTTTAATTGTCCTACAGGGGAAATTTGGTTGTAACAGCAGCATTTACATTTATTTTGACAGCACTGACTTTTACCACCATAGACAGTATAAAGGATAGAGGCATCTTCTGGGTCTGTGCAGTTGAAAAAATACTTCTGATCCTTTAGAACTTTTTAATTTATGTTAGGTAAGCTAAAAATATCAGTTATTTTTAAGTGGTATGTTTTAATATTGACTGTCAACAGCACTGGATGGAATGCCTATGTATAAAAGTCAAGCCATTGATTCCATTATTTCCTTTGCTGTTCTCTTTTATACACTAAAGTGTCCTGCTAGTATTTTATTTTGTAAAAAAAATCCATTATTACTAAAATAAAGAACTGTGTGTTAAAAACTTTTTTGAAATACAAAGTATATTATCAAGCAAAAAAAAGTAAAAATTGTATTCCAAAAACTGATTTAGCTAATAAACACATTCATATGACTATTCAATTCAATTGTATTTGTACAGTGGCAAAACATAACAACAGTCGACTTTATATTGTCAGGTAAAGCCTACAATATTTTTTTTAAATGAAGAAAATCTGTGTATTAGGCTAAAGAATGGAATAACTAGGTGGCACTTGGAATATTTCTAAATAATTTTCTGGTCATGGGATTAACAATTTGTTTCCTTTCTTGAGCCTTATTTATGCCATTCAACCAGTTACATGCAAATGCATGCAAAGCCCAACACTGTTTGATCAGCACATCCTGACTTCCACAGGTGAATTAGGAGGATGAATATATTCAGGATGTGTCACGTTAGGCGCTTTTATCCCGTGCAGCCTAGCCACAGGCTAGCTTTTAATTGGCTTCCCAGAGACATGTAAACATCAGCTCACATATACAGTGAGAAAACATCAGAGAAAATTAAATTGGGTGGAGCAGTAGGGTAAAAGGGTCAAGAAAATCACACCCTCTGTGGAACAATTACAAAATGTATGATTTCCTGTTTTTATGCAGAGAGTTTCTTGTTTTTGTGCTACGTGTCCCTCTGAGTAGGTAGTGAAATAATGCCAAGTGAGCACCTGAGGGTTGCTGGCACCAGGCAGCAATAATGAGATGACACCTCTCACTACATGGTACATGTAAATCAACCTGACATGCACTGGGAGGATCAAATCGCTTCCAGACTCTTCAGAAACAGGAGTTAAATAAAAATGGAGCGTTTGAAAGTTGATTTTTGAATAATTACACTTTATAGATGTACACAGTAGATCTAACATGTGCCGAGATGGAAATATTTGGACAAATTTGTGTTTTTGCCCTTTCACTCTTTGTGATAACCCTCTCTGCAGTTCTTCACCCTCATGCTGTTCCCTCTAGCTCTCCTCCACGTCTTTGCCTCATTTTTAATACTTCATTTTAAACTTCTGTTTACTCATCTGCTGCGTGGGTACAGAGCAACATGTATTTGCTTTTAGCAAATCAAGTAGAGAGTGAAGACACTACCACAGGCTGATTAGAGGCAAAAAGAAGGAAAGCTGTTTTTTCAAATGTTGATTTCAGAAATGTTTTCTTTTACATTTTTTGAACCCCACAGTGAGGGTGATGGCAACACACAAATCAACACCTTAGTCCAATGATGAACAGGCATATCATTGCCTCAATGTCCTCCATTGTTGTGTTGTGTTTTTCGCATACAAAGGATTGTGTTATGAGCTGCCGTCACAAATATATATACTCATATATATGCAAATATATATATACTTATTTTCAATGAATGTAAAGATGGATGAATAACAATCCATCTAAAGCATTTTCAACCCTCCATGTCGAAAATTTGCAATTCTTGATAACTGCCCTTTATTTAGAATTTTCTAAAACACCATAAGCCCATAAAATCCTCAAGATTATTAAAAAATTACTTGTATCATGGCTGGATGTTAACTCTTACAGTCTCAGTTCTTGGCACTGTTTTGTTTATTAAAAAAACAGCGGTTATTCCAGTTGAAACACCAGAAACACTTTGGAAAACTGTGCCTTTTCTGGTTTCTTCTTTGGATGCAATTGTTTCAGGTTTTTTTTTGTTAAACTTTCTATTGCATCGTCACCTTAAAGGTGCAGCCTTGTACGTCTACTGTTTCTCCTGGTGGTAAATGTGTTTTCTCATATAGACAAACAGAAGCTCTTCTGCTTATCCAGGGCCAGTTTGCAGGGCAGTAGCCTGAACAGGGAAACCCAGACTGCCCTTTCCTCAGTGTTCCCCGTTTTTCCAGGTCAGTAGAGATAAAATCTCTCCGGTGTTTCCTTAGTTTACCCTTGGACATTCTAGAGAGATTTACATAACTTGGCTGGGCTTTTTTTGCTCTGAGTAAAAACATTTCTACCATGAGGAAAATGATTAGGCCATGATTCTGTGCTAATTAAAAAATGAAATAGAAAACGTGAAACTATTCTTAAAGCGAATGGTTCTCAGAGTCAGCCCAATGTATTACAGGGCTTTAAGCATAATTTGATTTGGGGCTCCCACCACCAGCTAAACCCATCACTTTACCACCACCACTGGCATTATTAATTAGTGTCCATGTTTGATGAGTGATTGCACATTGAACAGCTAAGACAGCAATCTTCATAGTATACCTAGTGTGCTGGGAAGAAATAATGGTAGCACTTTCTATTACAGCTATCAAGTAATATCATGGCAGCAGCAGTGGTTATAGTTGAGTAATATTACACTTAAATTTATGTAACTGGGTAATAAGGGCCAAAAACTGGGGGTAATGTGGAAATAAAGACCAAAACCAATTAGTAACAGTAGCGTAATACCTTGGTAACAATATGATCTGACAAACATCTGTGGTAGTTTCTGTGTAATAAGCAGGAAACAGAGCTACAAAATGCAAAACTTCCTCCTATTTAATAACACATTACTAACCTATTAAAGCTAACTTAATTACTTTTCTTTTTCTTTTCTTTTGTTTCCTGTTCTGTCCTGTCTGGCAGCAATCAGAATTATGATCTGAATGCATTGTTGCATTCAAATCATAAATGTGCCAAACGCAGTTCACCTTTCACCTCGCTGTTTCGCGGATTTTTTTAGTGCAAGTTTGCATGCTTATTTTTTTTTTACGTCACATTGTGTCCTGCGTCCTGATCACTGCAGACGATCTCCTCCGTGACGTCTCTCCTGTACAGTACAGAATCGCTGCATCGATCGCTAGAAGTGTGACTCTGAAGTGCAGTACTGGATGTCCACGATGTCCACGAAATGTTTTGCACCGTCAAAAAATAAAATTGGCTACTTGAATTCACCTATCGCTGGTTATTTTTAGAACATAACACCCGCGATAAACGAGGGACAGCTGAGAAATATAACATTTGAATCCCTTTTCTCTTTTGCTCTGAGGCGCGGGGGAAAAATATCGACAAGTCGATGAACATCATTTACAGATATATTGGGTAAATTCCCAAGACATCTATAGAAATGTAAATCGCCACTTGATTCATTCATTTGCTTAACTTGTTTTGGACCGTAAATAGGGCGCGAATAGGACACCGGAAACACAGAAGTTTCCGCACCGGAAGTAGCATATGCTAACGTGCACATAGTCTATTGAAAGCATATGTGTATTGTTTGTGTATTTATACACAAGCACTCATATATATATAACAACACCCAGCACGCCCCTGCGGGCGGTTTATCCTTCAAGCTCGGGTCCTCTACCAGAGGCCTGGGAGCTTGAGGGTCCTGCGCAGTATCTTAGCTGTTCCCAGGACTGCGCTCTTCTGGACAGAGATCTCCGATGTTATTCCCGGGATCTGCTGGAGCCACTCGCCTAGCTTGGGAGTCACCGCACCTAGTGCTCCGATTACCACGGGGACCACCGTTACCTTCACCCTCCACATCCTCTCGAGCTCTTCTCTGAGCCCTTGGTATTTCTCCAGCTTCTCGTGTTCCTTCTTCCTGATATTGCTGTCATTCGGAACCGCTACATCGATCACTACGGCCGTCTTCTTCTGTTTGTCTACCACCACTATGTCCGGTTGGTTAGCCACCACCATTTTGTCCGTCTGTATCTGGAAGTCCCACAGGATCTTAGCTCGGTCATTCTCCACCACCCTTGGGGGCATCTCCCATTTTGACCTCGGGACTTCCAGGTTATACTCGGCACAGATGTTCCTGTACACTATGCCGGCCACTTGGTTATGGCGTTCCATGTATGCCTTGCCTTGCCTGCTAGCATCTTGCACCCTGCTGTTATGTGCTGGATTGTCTCTGGGGCATCTTTACACAGCCTGCACCTGGGGTCTTGCCTGGTGTGATAGACCCCAGCCTCTATGGATCTTGTGCTCAGAGCTTGTTCTTGTGCTGCCATGATTAGTGCCTCTGTGCTGTCTTTCAGTCCAGCTTTGTCCAGCCACTGGTAGGATTTCTGGATATCAGCCACCTCCTCTATCTGCCGGTGGTACATACCGTGCAGGGGCCTGTCCTTCCATGATGGTTCCTCGTCTCCCTCCTCTTTCTTGGGTTTCTGCTGCCTGAGGTATTCACTGAGCACTCGGTCAGTTGGGGCCATCTTCTCAATGTATTCTTGGATGTTCGTTGTCTCATCCTGGACTGTGGTGCTGACACTCACCAGTCCCCGGCCCCCTTCCTTCCGCTTAGCGTACAGCCTCAGGGTGCTGGACTTGGGGTGAAACCCTCCATGCATGGTAAGGAGCTTTCTTGTCTTTATGTCAGTGGCTTCTATCTCCTCCTTTGGCCAGCCTATTACCCCAGCAGGGTACCTGATCACGGGTAGGGCGTACGTGTTGATGGCCCGGATCTTGTTCTTACCATTCAGCTGACTCCTCAGGACTTGCCTGACCCTCTGCAGGTACTTGGTGGTTGCAGCTTTTCTAGCGGCCTCTTCATGGTTCCCATTCGCCTGCGGGATCCCCAAGTACTTGTAACTGTCCTCTATGTCTGCAATGTTGCCTTCTGGTAGTTCAATCCCCTCAGTTCTGACTACCTTCCCTCTCTTTGTTACCATCTGGCTACACTTCTCCAGTCCGAACAACATTCCAATGTCATTGCTGTATAGCCTGGTAGTGTGGATCAGTGAATCGATGTCTCGTTCACTCTTGGCATACAGCTTGATGTCATCCATGTACAGGAGGTGGCTGACAACTGCTCCGTTCCGTAGTCGGTATCCGTAGCCAGTCTTGTTAATGATCTCACTGAGGGGGTTCAGGCCTATGCAGAACAGCAGTGGGGACAGAGCATCTCCTTGGTAGATCCCGCACTTGATGGTGACTTGTGCTATGCACTGAAAAAAGAAAATAGTTGAACCAACTTAATTGAATTATTTCAATTGGTAACACCAAATTTAATTAAGTTCTTTGAAATTAAGTTAATACATTAAATTAACACAACTGATTTAAGTTACATGTACTTAATAAATTAATTGCTGTCAAATAAACATTTTGCATTAATCCAACTTAAAATTAAGACATTTCAACTTAAAGTTTTCAGTTTTTCCAACCCAATAATTTGCATAACCCAAAAGTAAAATATTGCTCTTTGCTAACCTAATAATGTGGTTTAGTGTAAATTACTTTTTGTAGTGACTCTAAAATGAAATTTTAGTTTGTATAATAAAGCTTACCGTAAATCAAAATTTTAAGTTGCCTGAAAATATTTTTCAAAAATTCAAAATCCAATGGTTTTTTTTTTAAATGCTTTATTGTATAAATGTAATAAAGTATTACCTTTATGGCAACCAACACAGCTTTTGGTCAAATACATTACACATTTGTCCTTTTTGAAACACATATGCACAAAATGCAAGTAATGCTTAGTAGGACCACAAAGTTGTCAACAAAGTGTAAAGTGCAACACAGTATTACACAAATATCAATCTTAACACATACAGTGTCAACTATGAAAAAGTGCCCCAAGAGTATACAGAAACTTCTCTTCAGCTATAGCCAATGAATAAATATCTGAACAGTGTAGCTGACCAATGGGGATGAAAAAATATAAACACTCCTCTAGAGTTTTAGAATGTCACAACAGTTTGTTGTATAACTGAGCACATCAAACCTGAAATGCAACCTTTCCCTTGAAACGAAGGCAAATATGTCTGAAAAAAAATTTAAAAATAAATAAAAATACCATAAAAGCACATTAAATTGGGGTTTGAGGTCTCTTGGAGCATAAAAAAGGCCCAACATCCAAAAGAGACTACATATTTTACATGCTATATGTCCAAACACAGTTGTTCCTTCGCATTATGGCACAGGGCCATTTGTTGGTCATTGTTCTGTGCCATTACTGGGAGCTTTGAAGTTTGATATACAGATTTTGGACTTTGGGGGATATCTTGTGCTGATCAAGCTGCATGAAGATTTTTTGGAGCACTTCAAAAGTGAAGCGAAAGGGTTTTGGATAAGCTAGGTTGAGTGCATAGATCAAACCTAGAAGCAGGGCACAAGCTGAGGCAACTGAAGTTAGTTCATGCAACACTTCCACACCCTCAATGACAATGCCAATGTCTTCAGGTGGCTCCTGCAGTCCCTCCCCCTCCTTCCGAATCACATACACTGCCATGGTGACCTCCTCCAGGTCCCTCTGAACATCATCTGCTCCACAGTCCTACAGAGGGGTACAAGACACAAACACAAATCATCATTAGCCTCACTTCTTACTGTGATTAAGTGTTTGGGTGATGTACCAATATGTGTTATGTGCTGGGCTATTTCTTGGCTGGGTGTCATCACACACCAGAAACAGCAGAGAGAGGTGTATCAATCTGACTCTAATCAAATTGTAAGCAAGAAAGATAAGATTTCCCAACATGTCAAACTATTCCTTTGAACTTAAATAATCAAGTAAGCCCGTCTTACTTAAAACAAAGTCAATCCGATATGTAATGTGTTGTTGCTGGGAATTACATAATGTCCAATATGGTCATGATGTCAGCTACATGTCAGCATACATGTCAGCAATCCAACTAGGGTTCACGTGTTATGTTTGTTCTAACAGTTAACTTTTTTGTGTCCCTTTGACAAGATGTGCTGACAAACTGTTGAAACTTACAAGGTATTCCTTGATCAGGCCATCTGCATCTTCTCCCAGGAAGATGGTGAGGGCTTTCAGCACACATTCCCTCCGATGATTAATGTCCACAGTCTAGAACAACAAATGTTGAGTAATTTTAAACTCTAAATTTCATAAGACAGACATCCTTACTCTTATTGCTTAACTTACATGTACTTTATTTAAAAACAGTAATTCACAAGCCCAGAGATTCATTACAGAAAGAAAAGGGGATGAGTTCAGTGGAGTCGCTAAAAACATTCATGCATATGAAAGCCATGATTAGCATTGGCCTGCCCATATTGTCTTTATGAAAGATTCAGTTAAATATATATATATTTTTTTGGATTCAGATATATTTTGACAGCCCTCTTAGTTACGAAGCATCTTGTTTGATGGTACAGATTTACCTGGTCCAATGTGTCCAAGATGTTCGCAATCTTTTGGCGTGTTGCTCCTCCTTTGGCACGTATGACTTTGATCAGCTGACTTGAGTGCATGTCTAACTGGGCCATGAACTTCCACTCAAGAGGAACAGCCATGAGCCTCTGGAACTCTGTATTTATCTAAAAACAAAACACAAATGACAGTAGATATTGTATTATGGAACAAAATGCTGAAACTGATTGTATGCCAAAATGTCTATATCCCTAAAAGTATAACATATATGGGAATTCAAAATGTAAATTCTTTCATTAAGTTCAGTGTTATAAAATCTCAACCACATCAAGTTATGACCGATTCATGAAAGTTAACTGCAATAAATCCTGAAGCATACAGACTTCGATCACTTCAGTTCCATTCTTACCTCTTTCTGTGTGAAGAGTGCAGGCCATCTGTCCTTCAGTTCCTGAATGCTTGGTTCTTGGTTTACCACCTCATGTCGTCTGTAGGCAAACGTGTTAGCCATTTTGTCTGCGATGACCCTTTCATTGTCCCTTATCCCGATCTCTGTCAGAAGTTCTAGTCTCACTTTTTCCATGCTGTCCAGAGTCTCACCAGTAGGAAAGGATGGATAAAAGTTAGCTTCAGAACGTTTTGGCTTCTTCACTTTTTTAGCAGGGAAAGCATCTGTAGTAGCTTTAGATTTCAGTGAGTTTACACACAGCTCTGGACACCCCTGTAATTTGAGCTGGGTCCTGTAGTTTGCCATTTTGTACTTCAGTCGTTGTTTCCAACCGTAGCAGCCATTGAATGATCCAGGTTCTTTCAAACATGGGTGCTTTTTGATAAGGGCCTCTGCAGCTGCGCAGAAATGTGCATCCTCTGGATAGGCCTTGTAACGGTAAATTTCTTCTGCAACTCTTTTCAGGATATCAGACAGCATTCGGGCGCTTAAAGTCAACATTTTTTGGCTCACACGGTACTCAGTATTCCCCCTCTCTAGCTGTAGCTCTGTGTCATATGAAAATTGGGGAATTGCAAAGTCTTCTGGCCACTGTTGTGTTCGAGATGACATAGATTCAGGGGATGAGAGGATAATTGTGTCATTTGATGCCACCGAAATACCGTCATCAGACTCAAATGAAAGAGACAGAGATGAAGTGGACTGATCGGCACTGATCAAAGGTGGATTTGTTTGCTGGTGGATCACTTTGATTGTCCCCAAATTCCAAAGTTCGGTGGTAGAATTCAGATTGAAGAAGTCGTTGCCAAAGTCTTGGTCCATGTATTGCAGTCTGAAGTTACCTTTTAACCCAAAGGTAGTCTTTATCGTGTTGAGAAGGTCTTCAAGTGACTCTGGGATGCCATTTGGAAGAGTCAGCTTTTCAATGTTGTTCTCTCCTAAAATCACCTTCAGTCTTGCAGGTGTTGAACCAGCCATGGTGGTCTGAGAACAAAGCACAAGCACAGTTAGTGAGGATCAACATGTAAACCACTGACATTTCCAATTACGAGAATTTAATGTCAAACTAGAGGAAAAGAGAGAAGGCAAAGAGAGGAGGAAAGGGGAGGAGAAAATGAAGAGGAGAGGTGGAGATCAGCTGAGGCAGCGAGGAGAGAAGGCAAACCGAAGAGGAGAAGGGAGGAGAAGAGAGATGGCGAGAATATGGGAGACATTGAAGAGAAGAGAGAAGGAGAGGAGGTGAGGAGAATATAGGAGACAATAAGGAGAGGAAAGAAGAAAAAGAGAAGAGAAGCAGAAGGGGGGAGAGCATAGGATTAGCATTCACTGACTGGAATCCAGCGACCTGCATTAAAAAAAATGACATAACTGATGAATTGCCAATGACATCATCACACCACTTTGGCTTGCAGTATAAAATAAATATGTTCTGAGAACACATTAGTATTGTATGGGTCTGGGTTTTGTTTTCCCACTTAAGAAAATACTTTATCATATTTTGAGGCCTCACCATTTAAACATGGACATATCTTTTCAAGGTGACAAGACGCATCCCTCTAATATTGTAGTCTGCCAGTGGGTAGGTATCATGCAGTTCTTGTGGCTCAACAAGTTCCACTTCTTTGCTTGGTGATGTTTTGAGATCATAAGCTCTGTAGTGTTCCATATACCATCCGCTAAGCTTTTTCAGAATGAAGATTAGTTTGTCCTGCAGTATCACCATTTGGATGATTTCACCAAACTCTGGCAGTCCTCCCAGTGAGCCGTGGATCAAGATCATCCCACACTTGTAGATTATTCCATTATATGCTACACTTTTAGCCAAGCACACATTGTCCATATCTGGAGACTTCTGTCTCAGTGCATTTGAGATGTCCTTGTTAAGAACATCAATGTGAACAGTGGAAACATCTGTTACTTCCAGTGGGGGTTTGGCAAAGCTAATTGCATGCAAATGATATGCAATCTGATACTGATGTCTCTGTGAAAGGGAAAGAAGTACATTTTTGAAGCATCTGATGTTCCTTGCAACTCTTTTAAAAAAACTATGCTTTGCTTCGAATCGCATAGTCCATAGTGCAACCAGTGGCCCAAACTTACGGATCAAGTATGGATAATGTTCCAAGTAGTGGTGCTTTGGTTTAAGATTAACATCTGGGAAAACCTCTTGAAACTTGATTCTGTGCTCGGAGATCTTAAAACCAAGATATGCAATGGAGTCCTCAGTATGAACAGGACTGACAACAAGATCAACAATGTCCTTCAAGTCTGTTAAGATGTGCCAAGCAGGCTCCTCACAGGGTACACTCTGCCCAACGAACAAAGGCAAAAATCTGATAAGACTCCAGTTCTCGTGTGCATTCCCTCCTACACTTTTTTTGGATGCAAAACTGAGAGCCACAGGATGAGGTCGATTTGTTTTGTCAGCCCACTTAAAGTTGAAAGATGATATTGCTTCATTCAATGTACATAATGTGAAATACTTTTTTTTGATTAACAAATTGAGGCAAAGCGCAAGTTCAAAAGGAACAATTCCCTCAAAAAGATCATGTACAACATCAGGTGGAAACCCAGTGGTAACATCAAAATGTGAGAGGTGCTTTGACAAAATACACTTTGATTTCACACCATAATAACTGGGCCATTTGTTTTCCTCGATAATTCGTAAATGATCTGCATGAATGTCTTTTGTTCTTAAAGTAAAGACTTCACTTCTGACTTCAATAGTCTGGAACTCTGATGTTTCTGCAGTGCAAAATCTACATACGTATGTCCCTGAGAAATTTTCAAAGAATCCAGCAATACTGTGTGCACCAAGGTTGTCGGCAACAACACACTGAACAGTGCCTTTTACTGTTCTGCCCAACTTTGACAGAAATATCCCACTCTGTTCCAAAATTACAAGATCATTAATTACAGGTTTTAACACTTTCTCATACCCATAGCACTTCAGATCATTACTTTTGATTAAAGCAGCCAAATAGATTGAGGTTAAAGCAGAATTACAGCCTGGTGGCAAATTACCCAAAACCCAGTACAATCCACAAATTTTATGCTTCCTCCGTGATGTACCAAGGGGATTACATATTTCGAATTCATCAATGTATAATATCAATGAAATGCTTTCCTGCTTGGACAACAGTCCATTTTCATGGAAGAAGTCACCATCGAAGATAGTTTTGTAGTGCACATAAGTTTTTTGAGGCTGATTATCTACAGTATTCAAATTAACAGCCTGATCCAAGATTGTCTGGCAGTCAAGAATATGCTGCAAAGACTTTAAAATTGAAATATATTGGAATGACTTGTTATTTTTTCGGTCAAGTATATATTCCACTGGTTCCACTACTTTAAAGTGGCTCTTATAGTATGCTTTTCGTCTCCAAGGACTGGAAAGTGGACCTTTATCTCCAATTGCTTTTTTTACAGGGTTTGTCTCACAGAGTACACTGGCTAGCTTTTCAACAACTGACTGGTCAAATTGGCATCCGTTGTCTTGTAATACTTGGCTAATAGTCTTTTGGGTAATCGCCACAGAAACAGAACCAATCAAATAGTTTAACTCCTGCAAAAGCTCATCTACAGCTGCATTAGACACAAGAAAGATGTGTTCCAACTTAAGGAGCACTGAAGCAATTTTAAGCTCAATATCCTTCTCTAAGTTTTCAGAATACCCATTGTCAAAAGCAGAATTTAAATTTACATCACTCTCTATAATTTCCACATCTGAAATATCACTGGCAACACTGGCAAAAGATTCATCAACAGAACTTATTCCAGGCTTAAATGTGTTCACTGTACCAGAGTGTTTTCTGTATTTATGACTTTTGAAGTTCTCATAGACATTGGTTTTATATTCACAGTTTTGGAACACACATGTTACAGTCTCCTTATTTTTAAGATGCTGATAGATATGTTGAAAATATTCTCTTTCTGTGGAGAGTTGATTATGGCCACAAATATGGCAAGTGAATGTGGACGCAGCTTTGGAGACTGCTTGTTGGGCAGGGTGATTTCTTGATAGATGGCTCAGTAGGGCGTTCCAAGTCTTGAACCTACATGCACAATTTAAATAAGTGCATGGATATGAGTGGCCTCGTCCGTAATGCCTATGAATCAGTTTGTAGTGTTTGAGCAATTCAGATCTTTTTGTTAATGTTGTCCCACAGTCCTTGCATCTCCACATGAAGCATAGCACTGGAGGAACAAAGAGACACGCTTTACTGGGTGTATATAAATAATTTGAGAAAACACAGAGGGAGAGTTGGGCAATATTACAATATATCAATATGGTGATATGAGACTAGATCTCATCTCAGCTTTTTGCCACATTGCCCAACACAAAGCGAATCATTTAAACACAAAATGTATTCATCAAATGTAGCCAGCCCTCTCTAATTAGATTTTAAAGGGATAAGTTCAAAACAAAAGTTTAAAAACAAAACCCAAATGCCCATAGGTACATTTTTTTTTTGCAATTGTTTTATATATAAAGCCGATTCCTGTTCAGTGTAAAACTGAATTAAGTTTAAATGAGACATTACTATTTTGAACTTGCATACCTTTGTTGTTGATAAACTGAAAGTACGCAAGTTCACAGGTAAAACGAGCTGCCTGGCACGCCTCCACACAGGAATGCCCCTCTTGAAGTAGTCACAGAGCTGAGAAGAAGTTAGGTCAGAAGGTGGCGATGGGGCATCACATTGGACACCAAGCCAAAGGTTGTGGCACTGTCCAGGGTTCCAACCAGAGGTGATGTAATCTTTCTGCCATCAGCAGACACCCCTCTGGAGAGGTTGACAGGAAGGAAAGGAAGCGCTACCCAAAGTCCTAAAGATTAAAGATATGTTCGAGTTAGTCTGTCGATCTTTCATCATGTTTACAGTGTTCATCTGCATCTATGTACTTATATATGTATTCAGACACAGACCAGAAGTGTGCTAGGTCTACAAGAAATCTGATGGCTGTATTTTCTGTGTTCAATAGCGTAATACTTCTATGATTTCTAATTTTGATTTTCTGCCGCACACCATCTCCCTCTCACACGGCTGATCCGTGCATGTACGAGCGCTGCACGCACCCTTTCTCCTCGCCTTCTTAACGTTATGTACATTGAAAGCAATGCAAGCGGCAGTAAATGCATGCTTCCTGGAGCCACCACAGCTAAACTTTACCTCCTACATCACCCGTGGCCGTGACCGCGTGAACTATTCGCGCCGACAGGCATACTGCGAACAACCACTCGTGTATAAATGCGCGCGCCCGAAGTAACGTATTCTGAAGAGAACCGCGGCCCAGCTTGCCGCTATAATGTGCTAATGCTAATGAATAACTAACAGTAAGCCAACACCGACACACTGCATGAATACACAACTTTAAGCTAGCGTTACGATATTAAAACAAGAGAGTACCGCCGGAAAACTACTAACTTAACCTACATGTCCAAGCACAAACTACCAACAGGTCTGACATTTCGCTAATGTTAGCAGGGCTGAATGATAGCGGTTTGGTCAGGTCAGTTTACTAAACACTTAACAAACTTAACAATACAGTTGGAATATTTTTATATCTAATATATTAAAATATGTGTTCTACATTTGACTTACCTTCAAGGACTATGGAAAAAGTAATATCTTCGTTACCTTATTGACCAAATTGTTCACGAGGTCCTGCCTGCAGCCAAGTGCCTCTCAAATTGTTGTTCTCAACCGCAAGTAGAAAATTCTGGAGAAGGCGGAGACGTCATGACATCAGATGCACTGCGTCAGGAGAAACCTAATTGATGCAGGTTGACTCTAATGAGAATAGCAGGTTACATGTGTACTGAGGGAACAACACGTAATAACAAGTTGATATACTCCACAAATTTAGACTGGCTCCACTAAAGCAGAAATCTTAATGAAACTGACTCTGAACTTTACATAACTTCAACTACTGCTGAAATACACTTTTTAGAGTGTGGGCTTGGAGTTGGCCTCTAGTGTTGTACGCCACATCCCCATTGAGTTCCTGATGAAGGCTCTTAGGGTCCCATTGATCTTGTACAATTCTAGGCATTCCAGTATCCAGCTGTGGGGCATTGAGTCATAGGCCTTCTTGTAATCAATCCAGGCAGTGCACAGGTTGGTCAGTCTGGTCTTGCAGTCTCGGCTGATTGTTCTGTCTACCAGTAGCTGGTGTTTTGCGCCTCTGGTATTCTTGCCAATTCCTTTCTGTGTCCCGCTCATGTATTGACCCATGTGCCTGTTCATCTTAGCCGATATGATGCCTGACAGGAGCTTCCATGTAGTACTGAGGCAGGTTATTGGTCGGTAGTTGGAGGGGGGGGGGACCGGTCCCTTCTTGGGGTCCTTGGGGATCAGGACCGTCCGGCCTTCAGTTAGCCATTCCGGGTGTCTCTCGTTAACTAGCAGCTGGTTCATTTGTGCTGCCAGACGCTCGTGGAGTGCAGTCAGCTTCTTCAGCCAGTAGGCGTGAACCATGTCGGGCCCTGGTGCTGTCCAACTCTTCATACTGGAGACCCTTTCTTGGATATCTGCCACTGTGATGGTTACTGGACCCTGTTCAGGGAGGTCGCTGTGGTCTGCCCTCAGATCCTCTAGCCACTGAGCATTGCCGTTATGGGTTGCATCCTTCTCCCATATGCTCTTCCAGTATTGCTCCGTCTCCAGCCTTGGTGGTGCTGTTCTCTTATTGTTCCCTTGCCACTGAGAGTACACCTTTGCTGGTTCTGTGGAGAACAGCTGGTTTATTCTCCTGCCTTCTATCTCTCTGGTGTACCTCCTCAAGCGGCTGGCCAAGGCTGTGAGTCTTTGCTTGGCAGTTTCCAAGGCCTCAGGTATGGACAGCTTGCTGTATTTCTTAGGCCCCTTATTTGTCCTACCTTTCTGCAACTCCGTTAGTTGGCTAACCTCCCTCCGTGCTACTTTGATCTTGCCCATATATATATATATATATATATATATATATATATATATATATATATATATATATATATATATATATATATATATATTCAAATAATAAAAAAAAAAGTTCATTTACCTGTTACTACCACACACCAAATCCAGTCATTGGTACTTGCTGGCTTGTGTAGCCACTAGGTAACAAAAGCTCAACACTGCCCCCTAGCATCCTGGAGCACTTCTGTTGTGTTTTGGAGTTTGTACGTGCTTCGGAGTTTGTACGTGCTTTGTCTCTAGGGGCCACCGTAAATATAATTTTATTTATTCACTCCACATAAAATGTAATAAATAAATCCTATAATACAAAAACCTTCTATTTACATTTCAACTTTTAACTATTTAAATTTTCAGCTTTTTTTCTTTTAAACAAATGTAAAGTGAAACAACACAAAACACTGTAAACCACAACACAATTAAATATAAATTAAAATATCAAAACAAAAAGAAGATGCACATTCTCTGTCATTTGGGCCTGCATGAATAAACTTTCTGAATCCTTTATTTTCAGTTGCGGATGGCAATCCGAAGTGGATTGGGACAGCTGTGGTCGCGTTGCTGTGACGTAATAGGTCTCAAAATGCATACTCAGGAGCGTGCGGTCGCTGGATTGGGACACAGCCAAAGTGTGGTCAACAACAGACACACATTGGTTTAGACCACGATAGGGGCACAATCAGAAATAGTCAGGAGCGGGACCTCTCTGATTGGCCGTGGTCCAGTTGAAAGTGCAGGTGGAAGTGGGAGGTGAGTAGCTTGAATAAAGCGATGATTCATTAAATCCTGAATCGACTTTTAAATGTAAATGTATTTTGCCAGAAACCCCAGAATCTCAGGTTAAAGCTCACAAAACTATTTCAACAACCACCAAACAATAAATGAGAGCAGGTACACGGATTCCACACAAAGACGTAAACACAGAGCTCGGACCCGACGCAGCTTTCTCTTTCTCGGCTTTCTCACCCGACGGCCCGTACACGGACACGCCGTAGGGGCTGAAAGCCGACAGCTCACTGATTCTGATGCGTCGGGTCCACACTATTTATGTCTTTTTTGCGCTAGATTCTGAGCTGCAGGTTTTGTCTCTCCAACCAAAATTCACAGAACCAGTGGCAAAAGAAGATCCAAATTACGCTTCACATTTGATAAACATCGTCATGAATTCGCTCTTGCTTTTGCTGTTTTGCTTCCACCACGATAAAATCACACTTCATGCACAGCTTTCTCTCTCTCTCTCTCCCTGTGTGTGTGTGTACTAGAACAGTTTCCCATTTCAAATTTCTGTTTTCGCCATTATTCATTCACTTATCAGTCCACTGTTGTTCACAGCGCTATCAGCCGCTGTCTTCTTTTTTTTTTTTACTTAAATGTTCTCTGACTAGAAAGCCTAATTTCTGCTGTTCAATACTGAAGAAATGTAAACTTTTTAAAATTATGCAAAACTGCAGAATATTTTTAAGGTTATCTCCTTCATGTTCTGTGTTTTATCCTCAGTTACTTTGACACAAAGGCAACTGCTGTGATGTTCACAATTCTGATTAGGTCTCACATGTATCAGTACTGAATGATCAGAATTATAATATTTCTGACTGTCTGTCTATTGATAACTTTTTTGTTAAGTTAAGGCCACAGACACAGACACAGAGCCACCAATCTTTGAACGCTGAAAAAGCACAGTGTATCCAGAAAACACATTATGTCGTAGTAAATGCGCTGCCCAAGTGTCCCCTCTCCCCACGGCCTTTCAGCAGCAGGTAGCAGCAAACCGGTCGTCAGAGGAGGCCGATGTGATGATTAAGTTTAACATTGTCTAAAATATTGCCAAAGAGTGGCTAAGCACTTTAAGCACAAGCACAAGATTGTTAGTTAATCATTTACAAATCAATATTGTCTGTATGGACAGCAATTTACGCCCCCCCCCCAAAAAAAAAAGTGCACATGTAAAACTGCAGTGTTAAGCGATGTGGTTGACAAATTTTGGTGCACCTAACTTTTGTGCTGGTGCGCCTAAGAAAAAAGTTAGGCACACCAGTGCAACCGTGGCAAAAAGTTAGTCTAGAGCCCCGTTCAGTAAAGGACAGGTCTTTGGAATTTCAGCGGGACCCTTTCACCCAGGGCACTTAAACCACACTGCTATCAAGCTGTCTTGTTTTTAAACAGGAAAATCTAAGCATGGATTTTTGTTAGCAAACATAAGCAATCTGAGTGTAAACAGCAAGGGTTAAGCTACAGTACAGAAAATCTCTGCATGTATCAGGATATATGCAATTGCAAATGTGCAGTTTTAAGCAAGGCTGAGGAACTATATGAGAAAGATGTCATTTGAGGGGGAGCATTGCAGAATGTGAATGCAACCACACTTCTTGTATATCTCCATATTTAGGAAATTCTATAGACCTGTATATTTGACACAGTAGTCATATGGCACACAGGCCATTGTGGGTTCAAGTATTTTATTCACTTACACTGGTGCACTGTATGCAAATTATGAAGAATTTACTCAAAACTGACCTGGCTTTCATTTCACTCATGTACTTTCAGCATTTTTATCTAATTAATATTTTTTGAATTTGAGCTCTGTGATGGATAGATTCTTAGTGACTGTGGTCTGCTGTGTGCCTCCTATCCTTTCATATGCATGTTTAAAGGCTTGCAAATGAAGTACAATCTTGGTGTATATGTGTCTGTGCAGGATGATAGCCACATACCACAAAGAAAATTTCATAGGCATGGCATTTAGACTATGTTTGATGTTGCTTACTTTAATTTTGCTTGAATTTATGACTCCTGTGTGATGCGCGCGCACGCACACACACACACACACACACAGCGTCTGAGCTGCCTTGGTCTTACCACTGTTGCTTCCGTACAACCCAACAACAGCTAATCATATACTCTTGTGATAACTATGTTGTTTTGCCCAGGGATAAAATACTGGCTTGAAGATCAGTGGATTCCAGTCACACACACACACACACACACACACACACACACACACACACACACACACACACAATCATATAATGTTCACACACCACCCCACAGTGCTGACAAGCACCACCCTTATTCAATTTCCCAGCCTGAATATATTATTCAGGCTTCTTCCTCAGCCTCGGTATGACAAGAACAGATTGCACTGGCCTCTGATAGCTGCAGCAGCTACAGTTATGGGAAATGGAGCCACACATTTACATTTACTCATTCTATTACCTTGATTGATCTTCTGGGATGCTAGGCAGCTATTTTATGGTTAGGGTGCCATGTGTCTTTTAGAGTAATGCATAAAAAAGATTGAGGGCAGGTATTAAAAATTGCCTAAAAAGTGCAGAAGTTTGTTATCTGACACTGCAGACTTTGCAGATACAGCAACTAGTTAGAAAGCCTGAGCACGTCGGCTTTTACATCGATTTCTATGTGCTGTATGTCAGTGATGCTGAACAAACAGAACAGTCACACTTAAAGAAACATGGATTGCATTACTGTCAGGTTGACACTGGAAAGAAGACAAAGTACATTTTCACCCTCTGGTGAACGGTAGGGTCTGTCACACAACTATTCCCTATTATATGATAGGTTAATTGTGACACATAGTTTCTATGCTGCAGCTGCGGAATGTGGATTATGTTAATCTGTCTCTTCAGCAAACTAAAAAACTTTGCAATTGGAGCAATACAATTTGCTATTGATGCACGATTATAACTGAAGATGATTCCGCCTTAATACATTCTATTGAAATAAAGCAGTTAAAAGCACAGTAAGAAAATGTGAATTAAATATATAAATATAAATTAAATATGAATTAAAAAGCCAAACAAATCAAAAATATGAACTGATATTACAATTAGAATACTTCAATAATCACTAAGGAAATTAGATGAGTGAGACATTGTTTTATGTTGTAGCAGCATGCATCTTTCGCTAAGGTACCTTACATTAGTATGTTGGTGTTGTACACTGCTGTAGCTCAGCTTACTACAAGACACTGATACAAGTTTGTTACAGTCAGTTAACCTATACCGAAAAATAAAACATTCCACAAATCTTATCACACATTATTTTTCATTGTTGCTGATTTGATTGTTGTATGATGTGACAGCAATTAAGACTAACTATAGTCTTGTATTTGTCTTTGCAGCTTAAAAACCAGCCTTTATAACAATAACGACAAATCCACTAAATCAGTGAAAATTCACATATATACATATATGCACTCTTTCTCTAGGTATAGGTAATGATAGGTTATGATCCTAATGATCCCAATACCGTGTACAAACAAGCTGCAATTAAGGAACGCATGATATGTCAATTAAACAGGTGATGAGGAGGATAACCATGTTAAACTGTGTTATAGAGTCTGACAGCTGCTGGTAAGAATGACCTGTGGTAGCCCTCCTTCCTACACTGTGGGTGTAAAAGTCTACTGCTGAATGAGTTGCTCAGTGCTCGTATAGTCTCCTGCAGGGGGCGGGAGGTGTTGTCCATGATGGATGTTAGCTTAGACAACCTCCTCTCCTCCTCAACCTGCTTGATGGACTTCAGTGGACAGTCCAGAAGGCACTGGAGGAATAAAAAAAAAAAACTCTCACAGTGCACCTGTCGCTCTCCAGATGAGAGACGGCCCAATGCAGCAGTTAGATGTCAGCGTCATCCACCCCGATGTTCAGCTGGTAGGCAAACTGCAGCGGGTCTACATCTCTCCCGACTAGTGAGTGAAGGTGGTGAAGTATGATCCTCTACATGGTCTTCATCAGGTGTGAAGTCAGAGGAATGGGTCTATTGGGACCGACACCCTGCAGGAGGTCTTCCACAGAATGGGGATCCTCTCCAGACTGAGGTTAAAGATGTATGTGATAACCTCACAGAGTTGATCTGCACAGTCCCTCAATAGTCTGGAGCTGATTCCATCTGGACCCGTGAGCTTCCTGCTTTTCATCTTCTTCAGCTGACTCCACACCTGGTCAGTTGTGATGGAGATTACGACTGACCAGGTGACAACTGACCATTTACTAAATTATTCAAGAAGTAAATTAGCAAATTCAGTAGCCCCCAGTTGCACTTTTTTTTCAGTTATAGGAACAGATATCATAAGGCACCTTTCTGTTACAGACGAGATTATACTGGCAATAGACCCCACTGCAGCTTCACAGAACAGCACAGTTCAGTGATCTAGCTGGATGGATTAACTCTTTTAGTAACCACAAAAGGCAACTAGGTAGTTTTCTATATTTGTACCATGACTTTGAGAAAAACAAAAGCTCATATTTGTGATTAATGTTATTACAACAAAACATGCTTTGAAACTTTGTTATCTTGAAATAACTGCATCAAATGTATTTTTAGGCAAATTATGAAGAGTACATTTACATATAATAATTGTTAGGATGGCCTGCCTCGGCTTCTGGAAGCACCTGCAAATAAAGTTTTCTTTTATGCTTTGTCATAAGTGGCAGGCTTAAGGTGCTTAAGAAACTCTCGAACAGAGCAAAAAAAAAAGAAAAAGAAAACAGGGTTCATGCAACTAAACATCTCTATAGATCTCAAAGCAAGTGAGGAATAGATGAACTCTTATGAAATAGATGAAGAAAAGATTTGTAGATCCAAATAGTCTCAGAAAAAAGGTAAGCTTTAATGATGATGGTGTACTTTTGAACTTGGTGGTAGCTAGCAGTGATTAAAGGTTGTACATAGATTGGCATTCCCCATTGAAGATCTCTTTTTTTCCCCCTATCTTCTAGTTTTTTTGTTTATATTATGTATATATTAAGATATATACATATTATTATCAAATGAAAGTGCACATAACATGAAAACACTGATTACTGGAAGATTTCATCAGTGGCAGGGAAAGTGCTAAGTAAGATGACAGCAAATACATGACCGGTAAACACATTGTGTTAAATATATTGGCAGGCACAACGCTAACAGCCTGCTGCCAGGCCTCTGAATCCCCACACATCTCTTTTTTTTTTAGTTATTTAAATAATCTGCTGTTGGACCCAGCTTGAACTCTGCTGGCAGGACAAGGAATGAGGATAGTAGTTTTCCTCATAACCTCTGCCTTACAAAGACAACATGCAGCATACACACATAGAATAGAATAGAATTCAATCCAATAGAATAGAATATACCTTTACTGTCATTGTACATTTACAATGAATTTGTTGGTGCTCTACACCAGCCCTGTAGAAATAAAATATTAATAGTAGGACAAGAGGAATAAATAACAAACAGGAGAAATATTTACAAAACAAGTGAAAGGCACACATTAGAGACCAGGTTGTAAAGGGCTTGGAAGTGGTGCAAAGGACTTGGTCTGAATAAAATCTGTGTGTGAGTGGCTTGAATGATGAGGGTTAGTGAGACCATGGCTCAGATTGGTTGGTGGGTGGGCAGGGGTGGGGTGTAATTAGTGTTTGTTAACAGTCCGAAGGGCCCAGGGGAAGAAGCTGTTTGTGAATCTGGAGGTGTGGGACCTAATTGGCCCTGACCGGATGGCTGCGGGACAAACAGGTGGTGGGCAGAATGCAAGGGGGCACCTTTTATTGCACTGGTCTTAGGTAATAGGAGCTGGCAATAGCCTCCAGGGGTGGTAGAGCAATGATTTCTTGGGCAGTGCTGATTACCCTCTGCGCAGCCTTCCTATTGTAAGTAGTGGCCCTTGCATACCAGACACCCAGGCAGTAGCAGAGCACACTCTCCGCTGAGGAGCGGCAGAAGGCCAGCATGTTGCTTCTGGTCCAGCTCATTCTTCTTTAGGACATGGAGTAAGGGCAGCTGCTCCTGGGGCGTTGGTGTTGTGGGTCCAAGTGAAATTGGCGGAGATGTGGGTGCCCAGAAACCTGAAGGTGGAGACAGATTCCACCAGTTCACCATTTATAAGGGTCTCAAGGTGGTCCAGTTTGTTGGTGATGATGTCTGGGATTATGGTGTTGAATGTTGAGGTGTAGTCTACAAAGAGCATCCTCACATAGTTCTTCATGTTCTCCAGATGGCTCAGCTGTAAAGGGTGATGGTGACTTCTTCAACCTATTTCCACTGTAAACTAACTGGTAGGGGGTCAAGAGAGGGGGGTAGGCAGTCTCTGATGTACTGAGACGCTATCCACTCGGAAAACTTTATGACTATAGACATGAGGGTAATATATCTGTAGTCTCTGAAGCTGTCTATTCCAGTCTTTTTGGGGATGGGAATGATGGTGGAGGCTTTCAGACAGGCGGGAACAGTGGCATGAATCAGGGAGAGGTTGAACAGCCTGGTGAGGATCCCTTCCGTTTGGTCTGCACAGGCTTTGACCACAGCCCCTGGGATGTCGTCGGGGAAGGCAGCTCTTCTGGGGTTCACTTCTCTTAGTCTCCTCCTCATGCATATGACCTCATGCTCCTGGAGGGAGAGGGGGAGTGTGCCAGGTGAAGGGCAGGTGGGGGGCGGAGTGTGGGGGAGGAGTGGTCTCGAGCAAAGAAGTTGTTGAACTCCCCTGCTAGTTTGTGGCTGCTGTCAGTGGTTGGGGCACTCTGGCCTTTCAAACTGGGGAGGGCTTGGATGCCTTTCCACACCTGGTGATGTCACAGTCCAGGTGAGCTGCTGGTAAATTCCCACAGAATCCATGTTCTCCTGCGTCTGCAATTTACTAAGGAAATTTAAGACCACCAGCAGTTTGTCAACTTGCCCACATTGGTAACAGGATCTCACGCTTCATGCTCTTAGTCTATGTACTTCTTTTTTTTCTTGAGCTACAGCTCTCAGGCCACGCAAATGCTCTTTATCTAAGCTTGCCACTTGGACACCCGGCCATACTCACTGCAGTTTCTTGCTCCGTCTCCTGGGAAGGATTTCAATTATTGCACCTGCCTGTCCTCCTGCCACCGCTTCACACCGGCGTGATGACACCATACGAGCAAGCGTTTTAGTAACAGTGGGAAGGAAAAACTCCCTTTTAACAGGATAAAAAATAAAGAGAAAGAGAACACACTGGTACTCTGAGTGCAACTACAGATTTTATGGTTAAACAAGGGGGATTTATTTGACTAGCTGGCAGCAGTTTGTTCTGCATACAATGCTGCTACTGCACATAGTGCTCCCCATGTATATATTCACTTATATTTGCGTATATAATGTTCTTCTCTTCCCCTTTTGCACAGTCGAGGAGCATGTCAGGATACATTTCACTGCATGTTATACTTGTATAACATGCAAGGTATTTTTTTGTCATTGTTAACTGGAAAGATTGGAAACATGGTGCAGAATGCAAAAATTATGCTGCACAGAAAGGATGTTCAGTGAAGAAATATCTCCCATCTAGATAAAATCTAATTATTTTTTCATATGAAAGCAAACTCTTTCTTCACCCTTGAAAAAACAAGACAAACAAACACAAAGTCTGTCAGGGACAGCAGAAGAGACAATCAAGTACACAGTGAAGCCTTGGAGCTGAAGCAATTGATACGTTTCTCCAAACATGACTTTACCTTTATGTGGAAACAGTCACTCAAAGCAACTTCATTCCTCATTAAGCACCTTTGGTTTTTTTCCATGTTACTTGTTTACCACAGTATAAATTGCAAATTTGCAGATATACACTTAAAAATAAAAAGTAGCATTTGTACTGTTGCCGAAATTGCAGGTATACAAACACAACAGCTCATACATAAATAATTAGTTAGGAATAAATGGAAAATGGACTGTCCTTTGGATCAAAATAATTCAGAGACAGCTGATGTCTTTTGATGAGGTTTATATCTGAGTCCAGGTCTGATTTGTTTTTTTCCTAATCTTTGAAACTGGAGGTCATCATACTTGGCAAGACTATAGGATTATCATTATTATTTTGAAATGTATTTCTGATTTCATGGGTAGATAAAGCTGGTTATCATCTGCATAATTATTTTTCTACATATTATAATAGCGCTGTAGCCATTATTCACTTTTCCATTTTCCCATGCTGGATATCACTAATTCCTAATAATTTCATACACTTAAAAAAATGGACGTGGCCACCATGACATTAGTTTCAGAGACCAGCTCTGTAATTCTGAATTCTGTATACATATGTCTTGATGCGTGCTCATTCATCGAGGTATGTAGATCCCAAAAGGTTGATTCTGTTTATCTGGACATATCGTTTTCAGTGGGAGAAATGTTTCGTCATCTTCCAAGTGACTTCTTCAGTCTCAGCTGACTGCAGGTTTCCCCAGCCTTATAGTGTATTTGCACAATAACTGAAACCGGCCCACTGAATTAACAATGGGCTGTGAGGTCAATTCCTTGAGCATGAATATGCGAATTGTCATGAGTACCATTCACAGAGATGTAACCATTCCCCAAAATGGTTGCAATCACAGCATTGTAAGATGGCAAAAGATGAGGACCCCTCCTCGATTTAGAAATGGTCTTTCAATTTTCAAGTTGGTGAATCAGTCAGCTAATGTTAGTGCATCATTAGCAAGCTGCAGCCATAAAGTGCATAGATGCAATTCCCAGTCACATGTTTGCTAATTAGTAATAAGTAACAGATTAATAAAATACTAGATCACAACAGGGCATATTATTTACAGTATTGGTTAAAAATAATTATTTCATAATTATTTCAAAAAGCACCAACAACACAAACATGACCAAGAATGACTCAGGTCAGACCAAGTTGGCTATAGCGCTCTGTAAAAACAAAAAATATGGCAAAGGAAAAAGAGCAACCGATGCAAAAGAAAACACCGACGACAGGAGAAGCATGATGTTTCCCATTTGACCTTGTAGTTTTCAGTTTAAATGTTACCTTAGCTTTGATTAGGTTTTCATTGTTATTCTCAAGTGTTTATGGCCCTCTGTTTGCCCATGCCTAGTTTGTGTTTGTTATATCATGGTCAAAGGAGCTTGCATGTTATATCGAGTTTCCCAGCTGTGTCCCGGTTCTTGATTTTGTGTGTATTTAAGCCCTCTGTTTTCTTTAGTTCCTTGTTGCGATCTCCCTCATTCGTCAGCTGTGTGTTCTGCTTGTTTGTTTAGTTTCTAGTACCTCCTAGTTTGGTATTCTTGCAGTCCAGGAATAAAGCTGAATTTTGTTCTGCCTACGAGTCTGCATTTTGGGACCTCATTCCTGCCTGCCTCATTCAGCCTTATGACAGGAGTTAATTAAGCAGCTTTGTGACAAGATATTGCGAAAATCTACAGACAGATCCAAATGAAATTCCTTTTAACCAATACATAGATATCAATTTCTTTGTGCATCACAAAAATACGTTTGTGAGTTTAAAATGAACAACACTGTTCCTGCGATTTTAAGGCACACTGCTGACGTGGTTGGGTCAGGACAGCTGAAAACCCCATCCATCCAGTAACTTCTACTCCCATTAAAGCACTTAGCTAGGCAAACATAACTAATGGACTAATTGGCATACACTGGTCTTCATTGTCAGCATAATAAACATTAATGGAATGATGTGTCAATTTGGAATTCATTGCAGAGCAGGCCACTTTGAAGGTACCACTTCACTGAAAAAAAGGAACATGCTGATAAGCAAAGTGGTTGAGACTCATTTCGTACAAAAAATAAAAAATAAAAATCTAAAGCAGAAGATTATGAAAAAAAAGTTTAATTCAAGAAGTTCAAACAAATATTGCCCCTCACCCTTAGTTTATATTGCCCACTGACCCAGGTGGGCTATGACGCTGCCTGCAGAGATGAATGAATGAAAGCAAAGGGGAAGAGGAACAGGCTGAATCCCAGAGAGATCTGTTAGATGAGAGCAATGTAACACATCTGCTCGGTTGTCTGCTTTAATATTCACAGGAACTCCCAAGAATCTTCTGTAAAAATCCACAATGAATAATTGATGGGCTGCAGTTCCACAGAA
This sequence comes from Maylandia zebra, assembly GCF_041146795.1. Lineage (NCBI taxonomy): Eukaryota > Metazoa > Chordata > Actinopteri > Cichliformes > Cichlidae > Maylandia > Maylandia zebra. The sequence continues at coordinate 4,253,664 of NC_135174.1, read as the reverse complement.
CTCCCTCCTTCTGTTAATTGGGGAAAAAAAAAAAAAAAACAAAAACCGAGAGGTCTTTCTCGTGCCATCGTCCGTGCTATTACAGTCCAGTCAGTGGTAAATGCAAACTACTAACTTTATTAAAGACTTGGGGTCCAGTGGCTGATTTCAAACTATGAAATTACACTGGACTGCTAATCTAACTAATTAACTTTAGATAACTGTTGTAACATCTTTAAGTTTCCACATGCATTTAAAAAAACAAAAAACTAGAGCACAGTTTTCAATTAGGAGGAAACGGCTTTCCACCTGTATAGTTATTAAATCCTTTTTTCCCTCAACTCTGCTGGCTCTGTACGTCCATATTTGACTGACAGCTGGCTTTACCATATTTTGAATAGCAATAGGAATAGGAAGCAAAGGAATTTTTAAATGTTAAAAATGTGAAACTACTCAATTCAATTACATTTATCCATACCGAATCACGACAACAGTCACCTCAAGGTGCTTTATATTGTAAGGTAGACCCTACAATAATGCATACAGAGAAAAACCCAACAATCATATGACTGCCTGTTACGACACCTAGGTGGAAGAACGCAACACGACAACTGTGGTATATTGTAATAAGCAGCAGCTATTACTACCTCCCACCAGTAGGTGGTACTGTGTTATGGTATGTGTTCTGAGCTTATGGAGTAAAAGTCTGGACCTCCACCATAGCCTCGTCTCAGTCCTCTGTGCTTGGTCTAAAGTTATTGTTGACCACAACCCACGCTACACGGGCAGTTGGAGCAACACTGCATAAAGTTACAACATGGTGTCAGAAGTCGGCAAGACCGTGTGAACAGGGACCGCGACGTGAGTAAGCTAGCCGTAGATTAGCTAACAGTAGCCATTGCTAACGGCATGGAGCAATTCAAGCCACCATCACCGCTACTGCTCACAGGCAATTTATCTGAGACCTGGCGCAGATGGGAACAAAGATTCGGACTGTATATGACTGCTACGGGTGCGTTGGAGAAGGATGAAAAGGTTAAAATAGCCATTCTTCTCCACACTATCGGCGAAGAAGCGCTTGAAGTGTACAACACGCTCACAGTGACCCCGACCGGAGACGCACTGACAATGGCGGACATTTTGAAAACGTTTAAGGAATACTGTAGTCCACGAAAGAACGTTGTTTTTGAACGCCACAAGTTCTGGTCATACCCAATGTCGGCGGATATAACAGTGGACAGATATGTCACGGAACTCCGTCAGAGAAGTAAAAGTTGTGAATTTGGGATCAATGAGGACGACATGATCAGGGATAAATTGGTGTTCAGCATAAGTGACGCAAGACTAAAAGAGAGATTGCTTCGTGACAACGACCTCACACTGCGCAAGACGATAGAAATATGCAGATCAGCAGAAGTGGCCAAGTCACAGATTCAGGCCATGCAGTCAATAACTGCAGCCCAAGACACGTCAGTGGACGCATTAAGAAAAATGCCAGGATACATTAAATCAGGACACAGTAAGAACAAACTGAGCAACGACAAACAAACAGTTTGTCACAAATGCGGCAACAAACACGCATTCCGACAGTGTCCAGCCTATGGGGCAACATGTCACAAGTGTGGGAAAAATAACCACTTCTCAAAAGTGTGCAGAGCTAGCGCAGAGAAGAGTAGACACTTCAAGAAAACAAAAACTATTAACAACATTGAAACTGATGGCGATTCACTATACATCGGCATGGTATCCAGCGACAAGCACAAGACTGGCAAATGGCATGAAAGTGTGACAATCGGAGACGTACCACTCACCTTCAAGCTAGACACAGGTGCGGACGCAAATGTGCTCCCCAGATCAGTTTATGACGAGTTACCAGATATGCCTCGGTTACAGCCCACAAAGACTGTACTCATAGCTTTTGGTGGAGCCCGCATACGTGCAGATGGTGTGGTGTCTCTTGAGTGTGAAGCACGGAAGCACAAGGCTGTGTTTGACTTTCTTGTATCAAGCCATGCAGATAAACCGATCCTAGGTGGACAAGCTTGTGAAGAGCTCCATCTGGTGCAACGAGTCGAGACCCTTGCCATGACATCCTCTGTACCGAAATCAGCTAAACCACCTTCTACCTCGGAAGAACTTGTGGAGATGTACGCTGATGTGTTCACAGGCTTAGGTGAGTTCCCTGGACTTCACCACATACATATTGACCCAAATGCAACACCTGTGATTCACGCATGCAGGAACGTGCCACTCTCCATAATGGATGCACTGAAGAAGACGCTACAGGACTTACAAAACAGAGATGTCATAATGCCTGTCAATGAGCCTACAGATTGGGTCAACAGTCTTGTCGCCACACAGAAGAAGAACGGAACACTAAGGGTGTGCTTGGACCCTTGTGATCTGAACCAAGCAGTTAAACGCCAGCACTACTCCATTCCCACACACGAGGACGTTCGCAGCAAGCTAGCAGGAAAATCCATCTTCACCATATTGGATGAAAAAGATGGATACTGGCAGATCAAGCTGGACGAGCCGTCATCAAAGCTCTGTACCTTCAATACACCTTGGGGCCGATATCGCTTCCTCCGACTCCCATTCGGGATCAAATCAGCCAGCGAGGTCTTTCAACAAAAGAATTGTGAGACTTTCGGCAACATTCCTGGTGTATTTATCATTGCAGATGATATGATAATTGCAGCTACATCAGAGCACGAACACGATGAAATCCTGCAGAAGGTCATGGAGAAAGCAAGAGCAGCTAACGTGAAGTTTAACAAGGACAAAATTCAGTTCAAAGTTGACACAGTGAAATACATGGGCCATATCATCACAGCAGCAGGGCAGAAAGCAGATGTTTCAAAGATCAAAGCTATTGTCGACATGCCGACTCCAGAAGACAAACAAACCCTTCAGCGTCTGCTGGGAATGACGAAGTTTTTGGCACAGTACATCCAAAATGAAGCATCGCTCACAGCACCTTTGAGACAGCTACTCAAGAAGGACACAGTGTGGCAGTGGCAGCCACATCACACAGTAGCGTTACAGACGCTCAAGTCGACGCTCACACAAGCTCCAGTGTTGAGATTTTATGACCACAAGAAACCACTAACACTGCAGGCCGATTCTTCAAAAGATGGGCTGGGCGCATGCCTATTACAAGACGGACAACCTGTGTGTTACGCGTCACGAGCACTCACAGACACAGAAAAAAGGTATGCACAAATAGAAAAAGAGTTGCTAGCCATTGTGTTTGCCGCTAAACGATTCCACCAGTATGTCTATGGAAGACCAGTGACAGTGCAATCTGATCATAAACCCCTGGAGGCGATAGTGCGCAAACCGCTATGCAAGGCACCAGCGAGGCTACAAGGAATGCTGCTGCAACTACAGAGATATGATCTCACCGTCACATACACCCCCGGCAGAGACATGTTCATAGCCGATGCACTCTCACGTGCCACAACTACCAGTGACGACGGAAACGTGAGTGAAAACGCAAATGATGAAAGAGTTGTGTATGCTCTGGAGGCCACAGCAGCATTGAGCGAGAAAACATTGTGTGACCTGAAAAAAGCAGTGGCAGCAGACAGCGTACTACAAGCCGTGCGCGAAAGACACTTCAACGGATGGCCGCCCAGAAGGAAGAGTTTAGACAAAACACTCCACAGCTACTGGCCTATGAGACACGATATCAGTTTCCACGATGACATTATTATGATCGGGGACAAGATCGTAATACCCCAAAGCTTCAGGCGTGTGATCCTGGAGAAGCTGCACCTTGCCCACCAAGGCGTGCAGCGCACAAAAGCCAAAGCAAGAAGAGTGCTGTACTGGCCTGGCATGTCACGCGACATAGAGACCATGCTTGAAAAGTGTGAACAATGCCAGCAAATGCAGCCAAAGAACCAGGCTGAACCGCTTATTCCACACCAGATTCCAGAGCTGCCATGGATGAAAATCGGAGCAGACATCTTCGAACTGAACGATCATCCATATCTTTTGTTAGTGGATTATTTATCAAAATATCCAGAAGTTCTTAACTTACCTGACAAAACGGCACACTCTGTGATTCAGAAGATGAAATCAGTCTTCGCAAGACACGGAATTCCCAAAGAGATAGTGAGCGATCATGTTCCATTCGCCAGCCACGAGATGAGATCGTTTGCAGCATCCTGGGAGATAAAGCTAACTTTCTCCAGTCCCGGCTTTCCTTCTTCGAATGGCATGGCGGAGCGAGCCATAAAGACTGTCAAACATGCACTTAAGAAAGCCGCACGGACTGGAACAGACCCACATCTAGTGCTGTTGTCTTTGAGGAACACTCCAGTCACAGGACTTAGTGTGTCACCTGCACAAATGTTGATGGGACGGGTTCTCCGCAGCACCCTGCCATGCACCAGTGCTGTGTTGAGGCAGTCAACCCCACAGAACATTCACGACAAAGTGCGCAGGTTGCAATCAAAGCAGAAACGCCACTATGATCAGCACGCAAGACCATTGCCTGTTCTGACCCCAGGCGAGACTGTGCACATGCAAACAAGGCGCGGTTGGGAGCCAGCTGTTGTAACTCATCGGCGAGAGGAACCACGCTCCTACACGGTGCAAACACCAGATGGTAAAGTGCTCAGGAGGAACAGGAGACATCTGAGGAAAATACACCCAAGTCTGTTCAAGGACACACCCATGAACCCAGATGAACTGTCCGTTCACACCCAAGAGCCAGTGGAGCCACCAGCAAATGACACCCCACAAAACTCTAGTCCTGCAAGTATGGACAACACACCCACATGTTACACACGCAGTGGCCGAGCAATAATACGCCCTGCCAGGTATAGAGACTAAGTGATTGGGAAACTTAAAGTCACTCTATCCTGTACCTGCGTTGTTCTGTACAAGCTAGATAACTGTCTTGTTGGAAAAGAGAGAAAATATGTCATGTTTCATATGTTCATTTTGACATGTCTTATCTAATCTGTCATGTGTTCATCTGTTTCAAAACACTACACTGATGTGTATTTGCATTGCTCAAGTGACAAGCAATCTGAGGTGTGCTCTACTTAATGTCTCAAGAATATAATATTGTTAATGTTCCTACGATTTAAAAGGTGCATTTATGTTACAAAATATTGGAGTTAAGAGGTAGTATCTTTATCTCGGAAAAGAGGGATGTGGTATATTGTAATAAGCAGCAGCTATTACTACCTCCCACCAGTAGGTGGTACTGTGTTATGGTATGTGTTCTGAGCTTATGGAGTAAAAGTCTGGACCTCCACCATAGCCTCGTCTCAGTCCTCTGTGCTTGGTCTAAAGTTATTGTTGACCACAACCCACGCTACACGGGCAGTTGGAGCAACACTGCATAAAGTTACAACAACAACCATAATAATTTGACAGATTGCTTATAAACATTTTTTTTTTAAGTATTCTTTTGTCTCTCAAAAAGTACCCAGAGCTGAAACTCCAGCGAATGTGTCCAAAAAACACACTTCTTCAGGAACTCTCTGCCGAGGCTTTGTTCACTTGAACAGAGTCATGTGATCAATGACATTCAAAGCTTCATTCGACACTTCACTTTTATAAGGAACTGAATCATTAGCAGGATTTGTGCTGTGTTTGGGTGATTTTTATGCAAAAGATCACAAACAAGTGTGCAACATAATTAGAGACATGGAGTCAGGAAAAGAAGACGCTCTGCCTATTCCTAATCAAAAACCAGTTCATCAGCAATTCTGCTCCCAGGTCTAAAATGTGCATAAGAAATACACAATACACACAGTTATAACTATAGAAGTTATAGTATATTATATGTAAATGTACCTGTCCACTTGTTAATTACATAATCAGCTGGAGGCAGGTACTTTACAGCACAAGCATACTCCCAACCTATTGCAAGATTGTGTTGTACATTGTTATATATATATATATTTATATATATATATATATAAATAAAAACACCCAGCACGCCCCTGCGGGCGGTTTATCCTTCAAGCTCGGGTCCTCTACCAGAGGCCTGGGAGCTTGAGGGTCCTGCGCAGTATCTTAGCTGTTCCCAGGACTGCGCTCTTCTGGACAGAGATCTCCGACGTTGTTCCCGGGATCTGCTGGAGCCACTCGCCTAGCTTGGGAGTCACCGCACCTAGTGCTCCGATATATAGTCCATGGACTAATATATATATATATATATATATATATATATATATATATATATATATATATATATATATATATATATATATATATATATATATATATATATATATATATATATATATATATATATATATATAGCGCATTTTTCATTTTTAATAATAAAAAAACATCACGAAATCACAAGCAAAAGGAGAACACACCATGGCACATGTTTAAACAAGGTTTATTCATCTAAATGCTTTATTATTAAAACAGACTTAACATGATTTTTTTCACCCCAAAAAACACATATTCAAAGCACCACATCAGCCCGATATCAGATGATATCTGTCACATGATATCAAAAAGAAACTGTCGATTCAGCTTTTTCGAGTGGGCAATCATGATGAAGCAGTTCATTATATTTTGTAGATTCTCTTCATATGTCTGTTGTCCCTAAAGAGGACTGTGTTAAAAAGCTTTGATTAATGAACCATTTTTCAATACAAGCTTCATTGCTTCAGAACGCTTAATATCCTTATCTAACAAAAAGGCTCAAAACCATTACATGGGTGGCACAATCCTATTTAGTGTTTTTAACTGAAAACAACCTACATGTGAAAATGTACAGGGCACGCCAGACTTACCTAGTCTTCTAACTCTCACCACAAACCTTTTAACAAAGGAAATTCTTCAGAGCAGCAACACAGGTCTGCCGAACAGTCATCAGCAGTGAGGGCAAGGTTCCTTTATAGGGCAGTCCTCAATCATGGTTGATTGAGGGAAAAAAAAAAAAAAAAGAGAGAGAGAGAGAGAGTACTGACTAGAAAGAGGCTCCTCTCTCTTTCTAGTCAGGACTCTTGCTGCAGCATTTTGAATTAACTGAAGGCTTTTCAAGGAGTTTTTAGGACATCCTGATAATAACGAATTACAGTATTTCAGCCTAAATAATGAATGCATGAACTAGTTTTTCAGCATCATCCTGAGACAGGATATTTTTAATTTTAGAGTTATTGAAAAAAAATGGAAGAAAGCAGTCTTACATATTTGTTTAATATGTGCATTGAAGGACATATCCTGGTCAAAAGTGACTCCAAGGTTCCTCACAGTGTTACTGGAAGCCAAGGTTATGGCATCCAGAGTAAGAGTCTGGTAAGATACCATATTTCTAAGAATTTTAGGGATGAGTATGATGACCTCAGTTTTACCTGTATTTAAAAGCAGAAAGTTAGAAGTTGTCTAGGTCTATAGATCTTTCACACCATCCTGCAGTTCTAATAATTGGTAGGTTATCTGGTTTCATGGATAGATAAAGTTGGGTGTCATCTGCATAGCAGTGAAAATGTATGTTATGCCTTCTAATGATACGGCCTAGATTAAGTATATGAAATGAAGCTTAAAAGCAAGAACTAAAAGTAAGAATACAGGGAACAAACATCTGTACTATATGGATTAAAATGTGAATATATGAGAATGTAAAGTCATTGAAGCTTTGGTTGATGAATGAGGAAATTTGTGTTTGGTCAAATTTTTTTGGCAATAAATTTTATACCACTAGAAAGAAAGCCTGTTTATTTTGCTTTGAATTGTGCAGCATTTGTAATGAAAATGTAACAGAGCTGAGTATGTAGAACCATGAAAAACTTGCCAAATTTTCTCTGTCAATGCCAAACAGTGACTGACTGGCTGCCTGAATGGAGCATGGAGTCAGTTGGTATCTGCTCCAAGCAAATCACATTTGACTGACCTGGATGGGGTCTTTATAGAATAGAATACAATGAACCTTTATTATCCCACGGATGATGGCAAGAGGAATATAAAATATAAAAGGAAGATACAAAGTAGTCCTTTATACATAAGCAACTAAAGTTCGTATATAAAGTTGACAATGTACAGAAATATGCATAGAAAAATTGTATGGCGATATGTATAAAATGTACAGTGAACAAACACGCTGATGAGTAAGATACCCCAAAAGGATGTTAAACTGTGTTATAGTGTCTGACAGCTGCTGGTAAGAAAGACCTGCGGTAGCGCTCCTTCCTACACTGTGGGTGCAAAAGTCTACTGTGAACGAGCTGCTCAGTGCTCTCAAGCAGGGAGGTGTTGTCCATGATGTTAACTGATGTTAGCTTAGACAGCATCCTCTCCTCCCCAACCTGCTCGATGGACTTCAGCGACAGTCCAGGACAGAGTTGGCCCTCTAGACCAGTAGTTTGTTGAGTTTCCCCCTGTCCCTCTCTGCCGTTCCAGCAGACGACAGCATAAAAGATAGCAGTCCTTAGGAGTGTCCTGTTCACCCCGAAGGATCTCAGCCGCCATAGCAGGTGGAGACGACTTAGACCCTTTTTGTAGAGTGCATGTGTGTTTGTGTACCAATACAGTTTGTTATTGAGGTGAACACCCAAGTATTTGTCATAGGCCAACTTGAAACTGCAGATTCTTTAGGCCAAGTTCCATATAACAGTAATGTCAGAGACAGGCAATGAAGTGGACGTCCCACAAATATGACAATAGAAGACCTCAACCCCAACGAATCAGCTTGGCTATGCAGTTTGTGTCAGTGACCAACACTACTACATCGGCTTTCAGCCTGTTGAAAAATGGAATGCCCGCACACAGAAGTGTTCGACCAAGCTGGTGACACGCATGAGGCGGTACTAGGCTGTTGTTGCTGTACTTCTTCCACATGCTATTGTTTATTAAATCAGTACATTTTTAAATTGACAGTGTGTCCCATTTCTTGAGACTTCAAGCATTCTATCCAATAAACAATGCCAAACAAGAGTAAATAGCAGAGGTAGAATTTGTTTAAAAAAAAAAAAAAAAAAAATCAACCAAATACAAATTTTGTATTAGCTTATATATGGATTGAAACAAACATCAGTAATAAATGGAATGAAGTCAGAAAAAAAATCGAATAATGTAATTAAATGTAAATAATTGGATTGAAAGCTGGAATATATTGATATACTTTTGCGTTTCTCTCTGAGAGGTAGAATTTGTACCTATATTATTATATTCTGCCCATCATGACACTTTTAAAATGCAAAAGAGAAGACTACTTTCTAAGAAATGCCCAAGAAATGTATGAAGGAAAACACCATGTACCGAGGCTCAGTGCTAGACCAAACCCTGCAGGCTCCATGAGCCAGCCTGCTCTTAGCGGAGGTGTTAAAACATGAAAACACACGAGATGTGTTACATACATTTTCTGTGTAGCTGCACGCCACAACAAGAAAGAGAGAAGCCCATCTGTTGACTAATAAAACCAGGCGAAAGCAGCAGTGGTGGAGTGAACAAGACGGGTCATAATATAGATAACAGTCCTTCATGTTTCACTGCCACACTGAAGCCTTTATACCCTTGGCTACTAGCAGGCCAGTGACACTTGCTGAGTTGTTAAAATGGTAACGCTCACTGGAGGTGATTTATGGTATGCAGCAATAGTATAGGCTTATTTCAGACACCTAAAGGCTTTTATATCTGTGTGCATGTGGGTGTGAAAAACAGGGGTTATCAATGTGTGGTCAGTAGTACAAATTCAGTAACCCATTACGTGTGTTTTACAAAGCTTTAGAGAACAAAGCAAATATTTGTCAATAGTTTGCAGTGTAAGCTCCGTTTAGTCTTTTCATTACAGGATGATGGTTATTGTTGATATGGCACTTGTGGCCACTGAACAATGTGACACTGAAAACATCCAGGAGCAACTGTCACATAACACAACCACAATATACCATTTTACTTTAAGGTGTTTTAATAAAACACACTGAGACATTCCAAGTCCTTATCAGTATGTATCAGTGTTATAGTTTTTCTGTTTGGTACTTATAAGGTACTAGAAGCACACTCCCAGGTAGTAGTAGCAGCAGTCAATATTTTTATACTAACCTATTCTGTGTAGAACCCTTTTCATTCCTTCCTTGATGATTTATAAATGTTTTGAGAATCAGAAAGAGATAACAGAGGCCCCTGCCACAGATTCAGTGAAATGCTGATCTGTCAGCTCAGAGTATACAAATTTCACTATTGTAGTAAAGGCTTAGTTTCAGTTAATGTATTTGCATTTAAAATAATAATCTCTTGTGCACACAGTAATGTTTAATTAGGATTCATTTTCCATGATCTAATTGCACAAATTTAATGTGTTAGATTAACAAGATTTTTATATACTATTTCTATCCCTTTCCTTCATTTGAAGTCCTTTCAAAGAAAAATAAAAGTATAATGAAAAGAAAGAAACATGAAGCATGTATGATGATGAACATTTTGTGGTATACTCCTCAAGCCCTGACATCTGTTACAGATCAAAGTGGTGTCACTGAGACCCTTTGGCTTTGCTCCAACCACAAATTAAGTAAAAGGCCTAAAATCCAGCAGATGTGGTTTTACTGTAGTACAGAATTGCAGAGCTTTATGTGCTTTTGCTGTCAGTTAGTCCTGCTGTAATCAGATCAGAAATGTAATCAATCCTTTTTCATCCTGCCCTTGCTGTATCTTGTCTGCAAAGTGGACATTCTCTTTTTTGGATTCGTTTTAAGTGTGAGTGTGTGGTGTGAGCATCCGCCTTTGTGAGTTACTTATTGGTTATTCTAACAGGACTGGATTACTGTTACACTGAATCTTACCCTGTGTAGATTCCCTGCATACTGACAACAGCAGCTAAGTCATTGTCAGTATGCACAGTTACAGTGTAACTGCTCAAACTTTCAACAGAGCAGCAATACCACCGGTAAAGAGCTGAAACAAAATCTTTAATAGAAATATAGACTAAATATAAAGGGAAACATCCCAAAAAAAATGACCTCAGACAAGCGTGACTCTCAACGTTGAGTCACTTTCTGTTCAAAACAACTTTCCAAAGGGTGGAGCTTCAGGAAGAAACCCCACAAATACTTTTTTATTCAGTATGAGTCATTCTAATATGCCGAATATCCACAATGAAAAAGTAAAAAGTCAGGACTTGTTCCCTGACCCAAAGGTGTAAGGGGGGGGGGGGGAAACCCCCTCTCCTCCACCAACAAAAACTCCATACTCCTTTGCATCAAGTTTGTATGTCTGGGTCTCTGTCTCTTTATTTCGTGTCTTTTTTTGATAGTGTCTTGTGCTGTGTACATTGTTTTCTGATCATGTTCACCTGTGGTCTCTGGTGTGTTCCATCTCCCCGATTACCTCATGTGTGTATCGAAGCCCTTAAATACACACACGTTTGTTTGGCGGTTCCCATGTAGGTTTAAACCCTGAGTTACACCCGACAGTGAAGGTGTCGGAATGTCAGATAAAAAGCGCGTCAATAAAGGAGAACAAACAAACAGACTGTATGAATGTGTAAGTGAATGAGACATGTTGTTTAAAGCACGTTGAGTGCTTGAGTAGAAAAGTGTAATATAGGAACCATTCAATGGAATTCACCCAGCTTGGCCAGTAGGTTATGGACTGTTTGTGTGCTTAACTGACTTGTCTCACTCAAGTAAAAGTAAAGGACAGGCTCTGAAATGTACTTCGAGTAAGAAAGTTAAAAACAAAACACAAAAACAAACCTCTGTTGCCTACATTGTAGAGGGTGACTTTGCCTGTAAACTGGGAAATGTGTACAGTCGTACTGAATGGAGTTAGCTCTTTTTCTCTCCCTGTTAAATACAGCAGCAGGACCTTTATTTAGCAACACACTGTGTGGAAAAAACAAAACAAAAAAACTGAACAAACAGGTTGGGTGTTTGTTTCATTTGAAATTACCTGCAACTTAAAAAAACAAGAAAAAAAAAAAAACCCCCACACAAAACAAAAAGAAGTCACTCCCCTTATGCTTCAGTAGTGCTAGCTAAATGCCAAAGTACCACAATACCTGAACACCTGCAGTTGTTCAGGTATTGTGCCAAAAAGAAAGGGGGGGGGGGGGGGGGGGGAAATCCCATTTTTAAGCCATGACTTTGGCACACGTCATCTTTTTATGAGACATCCTCTGATTAATAAAAAGGCTTGCCTTTCATGCGTTACTGATTACACTTTAATTTGTTTAGCGTGAAATATCAACCCCAATAAATAACAAGCTTGTTTTGAAAAGTAAGGAGTAGAAGGTACAGATATTTGTTTGAAAATGTAGGCAGTAAAAGTAAAAAGCAGTTAGAAAAAAAAAATAGTCTAAGTACAGATACCTAAAAATTCTACACAAGTATGCACAGCAAACAGCATTAAATAGACACTGGAATATTTCTAACATTTTGAGTTATTTTCCAGTGTTAGAAAATCAGCACTGCACAGTGTTAGCCATTGTTAATCTTCAAAACTGACTGGTTACTTTTAAACATAACACTGTCAAAAGTGTTAATTTCACACTCAACAGTGTTGTATTTAACACTCAGAGGTGTGGACCCATATAGACACTCTCCAGTGTTAAATTAACACTGGAGATTTTGCTGTGTGGTAACAAAGTATTAGTATTTCATTACTTCCCATCTCTGACACACACCAGGCTGTGGCTACCTATGTAACCCTCTAATGGACTATTAGGTTGTATGGCAATCAACATTATCTTAACCTTTCTTTTAGAATCACTTCAGTTTCTTGACTGGAAGTTGAAAGTTTTTCTTGGGTCCCTACTTTGTATTAGCATTGGCTATTTACCCATGTAGCTTGAAGTCACTGAATGTCATTCACTTTGCATCATCTCTGTTCATTGTGTCACTGGAAACTGCTTTCAGCTTAAGGGCCATGAATATCAGAACATCCAGGTACTTCATATCGGTTAGCTTATGCAAACTTGTAATCATGCATGTAGTTGCCTTTAATAATAACCCAAGGCCATGCTGTACGGCCTTAAAATAAAACTCTTTAATGACAAAGTACTTCAGTTCTTTTCTCCTGCATATTATTAGCCCTAATAATGAGTCTTTTCAATGATAATAAACAAGGAGACTTTCTGCCTAAAAAAATAAAATAAAAACTGGAATTCATAATGAAGATAAAAGACCCTCTGCTTTCATGGTCCTACCTGATTGCATATGTGATATCTCACTGCTGCCAAGCAAACTGCACTGTGGGAACATCGCAAATAAATTAAGCAAAGCATGCATGTGATAATGTTCTCTTGGAGCATAAAAAGAAGTCTGAATAGCACGCATCTGTTAAGGAAGGATGAATGATAAAATTAATTAGCATCCTCAGAGATACAGTAGTGTCAGTCCTTGGTGGCTTAAAAAGCTCAAGCTGGTGATTATGGTAAAAGTAGAATATTCTGCTCGTCCTCAGACATTGTTCTGTATAGATAACATGCTGGTGAAAATCTCAGTCAGAACACAGATGTAATTTTCTTATTAGCTGTTCATCTCACCAGTTCATCCGAGTATGTAATTAAACAAATAAACATGGAAGTGTGTGCTGTAAGGAAACATCTCAGAAAATGTATTTTGCTCAGTGTTTTTGTTAATTACACTCGTGACCAAAACATTCTGAATTTGATTAAGATAAACATCCATTTATGAATGTTTTTTGGTTAAACATGTCTGGCATGTTACAGTAAATTGCCAAAAATAATGTCATGCGATACACTGACAAGAGTACCATGACACTGATCCGATCTCAAGGCTGTCGTGTGTTTTGTCTGTTTTTAAATGGTTGTACCAATCTCACTCGAAGACTTTGCAAAAGCAATTTTGCAGCTGATATAGCAACATTTTGTCACTCAACTCGTCATGTGCTCATGCTTGGACAGGCCCCCTTCCCGTTATATTGTATTGCACAGGGGACCACATAATACTCCAGGATATCATATAGCCAGATAAGAAAAAAAACCCAAAACAAACCTAGGAATTCACAAGTCTGAATTAGGCTGTAGTTGTTGGTGCCATAACCTAGATGAATTAACCTGTTAAGTGTTGAATAGGACTGAACTGACAGTAGAATCTAATGTGCTCAGTCACAGGAATGAATTTGAGACCCAACTCCGCACCACTGAAAAACCTTGTAGCTGGTGCAGCTGAAGATAGCATAGCTACTATTAGCTGCATCCTAGCAAATTGTCACGAGCAGCTAGGAAAAAAGGATGGCTGAGTGACAGGGAGGAGGAGGAAGTGTAGTGCTAAACATAAGCTCCAGGTTCACCATCAACCCATTTGTCTCCACTCAGTGACACACCTACCGAGGAACAAACTCTGGTTATTGGAGACCTCCGTTTTGAGACACCAGCAACCATGGTGAATTGAATTGGCTTCCAGGGGCCAGAGTAGGCGACATGCTGGCTCAGATTAAACACATTCTGTAAAATTCTAACTCACATCAGCAAAATGTGACAGTGTCACAGGTCACTAAAATTGATATCAAAGTGGTGTGTAACTTTGTGAAAACAATGTTGAAATCTTTCATTTTCTCAGGTCCCCTCCCTAACCAGACCAGGAGTGACACCTTTAGCTGTGTGTGTGTGTGTCCCCTCAAATTGTTGACTTTTGGAGTGGTGTCCAAAAAAAAAAAGAAAAAAAAAAAAGAAGATTGTGGGCTTTGTAGAAAATTGGGAAACTTTAGGTTACTCCCTTCCAAGTCTTTGTCAATACATGAATGAATACTTGATCAACAAATTGATTTACTCTGCCTTATAGAAACCTTTTTACAACAGGATGATTATGTTAGTTTGAATGAAACAAGAACCATGAGACATACTAATTGTCAGAATCAGGAGGGCTAGCCTCAGCATGTCATGTCTGTGTGCAGGCAGGCAGTATGGAGGAGCCAAAGTGCAGACACTGGGTGGCGAAACGTGAACGCAAAAGAAACCAAACTGAAAATACAAAATTAAACTTACACAGCTAGGCAGGCAGCTAGGCAGGCAGCTAGGCAGGCAGCTAGGCAGGCAGGCAGCTAGGCAGGCAGGCAGCTAGGCAGGCAGGCAGCTAGGCAGGCAGGCAGCTAGGCAGGCAGCTAGGCAGGCAGCTAGGCAGGCAGCTAGGCAGGCAGCTAGGCAGGCAGCTAGGCAGGCAGCTAGGCAGGCAGCTAGGCAGGCAGCTAGGCAGGCAGCTAGGCAGGCAGCACACACACCATAGCATGAGGGGAAAACACAACAGAGACAAATGAAAATACAGGGTTTAAATACACAGAGGAGCAATCAGGGAATGGGAGACAGGAGGGAAACACAGCTGGGACAAATCAGGGCTGATTAGACAAGGGAAGCAAAACCAGACACATTATCATAGGATACAGACTGTCAAAATAAAACAGGAAACATAACACAGAGACGCAGACTTGAAAAGGGGATACAGCTGACAGGGGAGACAGAGCAATCATGGAACACAGAGGCAGAAACCAGCAGACTCTAACAAAGAAACCAAAAGACTAGAAATGATAAACACATGGCAAAAGCAAAGTTCAATAATAATGTAAAACTCAAAACACTCAGTCAACGACCCAGGTACGCTAACACAGCCTTGTTCATTCTAGCTGGAAAACTCTTAATGCCTTTAACACAGCATATTTAATCTATTTCTAGAACCCACCCACCACTTTAACCACACTGTTAAATATGACATAGAAACTGAACATTTAACAGTATTCCGTAAAAAACGTCTTTCCCAGATAATTTCCTAATAACATTTAAATTTACAATACTGGATTACACAACGATGGGGAATACATTTTTGTCACAGTAAATGTCTTTCTGAAAATGCTGTAAGGAAGTTTAAGGATGTAGTTCATACACTTGTTATCTTGTTGAATGCCACGTACTACCACAATGCAAAGCAGCTACGTGAAGTCTACAACCACAGAGGTCGATTATCTTGTTAATAATTTTACTTCCTTACTGTGCACGACTCTGGATACTACGGAGCCCCTCTGATAACATGGTCCAAAAAATGAATAAATTGTGGCCACAAAATACTACTTCGTGGGCATGAAATGGGTATAACGCGCCCAAGAAATACTTATTTGTGGCCACGAAATACTATTTCGAGGGCACGAAATGCTAATTTGTGGGCACGAAACACTTGACCGATAACCGTGATCCTTCCCAGGCCCTTGCAGTTGGTTGACAATAAAATTTATCCCGGCGTCCAGGTCGTACTTGCGTCTGTAAAGCAACTGGGCTCTCAATATCCTGTTTAATGTCTCTCCGTAATAATGGTTCCTTGCATTGCCAGGCTTTTCTAAATGCATTTGTAGCTCATTCCCAACCGTAAAATAAAACTCAATCATACTGTCTCTGTACATGGTGTATAGGTTTAGCCTACTCTTATGCCTATGGTTCTACACAACTTACACAATGTTGCCACGTTATACCCAATTCGTGCCCACAAATTAGCATTTCGTGCGCACGTTATACTATTTCGAGGGCACGAAGTAGTATTTTGTGGCCACAATTTATTTATTTTTTGGACCATGTCATCAGAAGGGCTCCGTAGGATACTGCTCCTCTGAAAAAGAAAGTCTCAAATCAGAAGTACTTGGCTGTGTGATATAACTCTCACTCACACCTTAAAGCAGATAACTCCTCAACTGGAGAGGAAATTGTATCCCACTAATTTAGAAGATCATCATTTAGCCTGGAAAAATAGTTTGCCACTGTACAAGAAAACCATCTGCAAAACTAAAACATCTTACTATTCATCGCTCATTCAAGAAAATAAATACAACACGATTTCTCTTCACCACTGTTACCAGGCAGACAAAAATCTCAGAGTTCTGTTGAGCCAAGCATTCCTTTAACCGTAACTAGTTATGATTTCATGCATTTCTTCACAAATAAAAATTTGACAATTAGAGAAAAAAATATACATAACAATCTCACAGATGTAACATTATGTACTTTCAATGCAATTCATATTTATTTAGACTCATTTTCTCCAAGTGATCTGTCTGAGTTAATTAAATAATTATTTTCTCCAAATCATCAATGTGTGTTTTAACCCTATTCCTAAAAGAATGCAACCATTATTTTATGCTTCATTGTTAAATATGATCAGTCTATCTCTATAAATCAGCTACATACCACAGGTACACCATCAAGCTGGCATAACTGTACTGTACTGTAATTTGTTATTATCAGTATATCCTAAAAACTCTCTGAAAAGCCTTCAGTTGATCCAAAATGTTACAGACTTCTATATTGGCTTCTCTTCACTGGCTCCCTGTTAAATCCGGAATTGAATTTAAAAGCCTTCTCATCTCATACAAGGTCTTGAATAATCAGGCCCCATCTTATCTTAATGGCCTTGTAGTACCATATCACCAAATTAGAGTACTTCACTCTCAGACTGCAATAGGTGTAGGCTGCTGGGGGCTTTCCATGATGAAAGTGCTCCTTTTTCACATCTTTTTTACTCACTATGTGTTTATACCCCACTCTGGATTTTATCCTTAATTAATCTTAATCTGTCTCTTTTCCCATTTGTCTTGTCTTCCTCCTTTCATCTCATCCAGTCGTGCCATATGGCCGCCCCTCCCTAAGCCTGGTTCTGATAGAAGTTTTCTCCTGTTAAAAGGTAGTTTTTCTTCCCCATTGTTGCCAAAATACTTGTTAAAAGGGGTTTACATGGTTGTTGGGGGGTTCTCTGTTTTCTTTGTATTGTAGGGTCTTTAGCTTACAATATTAAGTACCTTAAGGCAATTGATATTGTGACTTGCCACTATATAAATAAAATCTAATTCAATTAACCAAGCTGCCTTTGGTCAAGACACTCAACCTTCACTAGTAAGTTGTCATAGTGGAATGAATGGGGAATTTCCATATATACATCACAGAAAAAAAAAATCCCAGAATGCCTTTATTGTCACTGCACAAATATAAAATGATATTATACTGCTACTCTGCAATTATGGTGTCAGTGGTACAGAAAACTGAAAGTGTAACACAAAGTATTTAATATTACCCAGAGTAATGAGAAAGTGTAACTTAACTGTAGCAAGGTTGATTGAAAGCCCCACTGCTGCAAACACATCTGGACAGGTATGTCTCCTGAGTCTACAAACATACAAAGAGTTGCACACTTTTATTTGGCCCAGCAGCTGTTCCACTGCACTGGAACTCCCTGGTAGCCATTGCATTACTACACTTGTGTTAATGTAATATTATTAAAGGTTTCTGATGTCCTCAAACATCTGAGCCCAACAAAATATACATGCCTCATAACATCCATTCCTTTTGGCAGGGCCAGATAGTGGCCAAGTCCAGCGAGATCTACTGCAGAGTCACGAGGTTGGAACGGTTTATTTGTTGGGATGTGGTGGAGTTGTGGTGGTTGGGGCAATGAATCACTGGGCATATTTATTATCCATCCTCCAGCTCTGGCTCAATCTTGCATCTCCTAGATCAGGTAAAATAATGGCCTCCATAACCTTGGACTTTCACAGCTACTGAAAACTCTTTTTTTCTCCCTCCCCTCTCTGCTATCTTTTCATTACAGATCTATAAGAAGGCACAGATCAAATTGAAAACAGAAAATGAACGTGTGAGTGCACCATTGCACAGATACTCCCAGTTGGTTTGAGGCAGTATTTCTCTGCACATTAGAGCTACAAGAAGAGGCATCCTCAATTGATTGGGTATTAATGAAGGAGGGGTATGAGAGAGGGATCACTGCAGTGTGGATTTATTTGTAGGAAACAAACAACATATGGCCGACTTACTCCCTTAAATACAAGGCCAGCTGACTACAAGCGTATCATGATCTGTCCCAGTTTCTGAATTTATTACAGTTTATAAATCCCAATCAATGTGAGTATTTTTATATTTAGACTACAATGTCAACTTAAAGAACTACTGAATCCAGAATGTCCAAAGAGGATTTCCTCTAACTGAATCTCTGAGAAGGTGTTTACTGTGCACCACCTTGAAACGCTAAAGCTTTGCAGATTTATCAACTTACAGCTGTTTAATAATTATTCATATTACTATTATTTTGTCAGATACCCGAAGGCACCTTCTGAGGTCTGGCAGATTAGAGACCTTGGTGGGTCAGAGTTGTTTTTGCAAAAGCAAAGGACCAAGGGTATATAAGGTTGTAATGTTTTTCTTCATGACTGAATAGCTTGATACTTGCACAATAGACTCTGAGACAGACTGAACACATAAAAAAATTATATTTGTGCAATCTTTTCTACATAGTAGAGAGAAAGAAAGGGGGTTTTCACACTCATAGTTCATTTACGCTGGTCCAGATCCGCAGATGAGTTTGTAAACTTGTAACTTTTTCTATTGGTTTGGTTTATTCTCACACAGAGAAAAATCCAAGTGAAATCAATGCATCACTACAAACCAGCTGAGAATGTTCAGTCACCTCATTGGCTAAATGCGTCTGAGGCGTGAGCATAAAAAACTAAATACAAGAAGGTGGTGTTGTGTTCTGGCCTATCAGTGAAGACTCAGAATTTATGTTCATTTCACAGCTCAGTGCTAGCCCGTACAGACCTTTGCACATGTATATTACCTTCCCACATTAAGAAGCAAAGCATACATGACTACAGGACCGTTTATTAGGTCAAAGTTGTAACATATACCTGGTTTTTGGATTGGATCACGGTTGGATCATATTCACACCATAAATGACCCACTCTGGAAGTTGTTTGGACTTGTCATTTATGGTCTGCTCTCGAATGCAATTACAGTGTTCACACCTGAACCAAGTTCGAAAACGAAACAGAGTTCAATTTAAACTGACGAAACACCACAGTTGTGAAAACACCTAAAGAGTCTGTTTGCCTCTGCTGCACCTGCTTGCTGTTCTTCAAGTTGTTTAATACTTAAAATGTTAAGAACAGAACCCATTAGCATCAGCAGAATGTCTCAAAGGGCATGTAATGTTTGAATTAGTGCTGTCAAGAGATTAAAAAAAAATAGAGATTAATTAATTATGATTTTTAATTAATTGATCTAATTAATCTCTTTTTTAATCTCACCTAAAAATAGCTGAGGAAAGCCCTCAACTTATTGTGGCAGACCAAAAGACTGATATAACAAAGAAAGTGACTTTATAAAGTCATTTATTGTTTAACAAACGTTAAACAGATGCAACCATTTACATACTGTTGTATTCTTTTGTAAAATAAGTGGAAAAATAAATACAAATAAAATCAAATAAATTAAGTGCTGCAAGTTAGCACATCAGAGTTGCTCTTTTCTGAGCAATACAGCACTGAAATTCCTCTGCTTCAGATAATGAAAAATAAAACTGACATTGCAGTGCTGCAAGTTAGCACATCAAAGTATTCTTCCATCACAAAAAAAAGTGCTGAACATCAAGCAATCTATTCTAGTAGGCTACAAATGACACAGCAGCTATGCTGACCACATGTGTCTCATTTCTTCTTCCTCAGCCAGTCGCTAAGACACACCAGCCTGGTAACATTTTCTGGAAGCAAGGCTGCCCTTTTCTTTTGCACTATGTGGCCTGCAAGGCTAAAGAGTCTCTCACAGGGTACAGAGGTAGCTGGGGAGGCCAGGTACTTTTGTGCTAGGACTGACAGCTTTTCATAGACTCCTGAGTGAGCATACCACCACTGCAGGGGACAGTCATCAATACTGATGCTGGGTTCTGCTCTGTAGCGCTGCAGCTCTCCAGACTCAATTCCATCTTCTGAGTCAGAGTCAGACCCCAGAAGGAGTTCGCTCCTCCTCTTCTTCTGAGCTGGTCCATCATCCTCTGTGGAGGGCTGGAGACTATCTGCTCTTCTGGGCTCTGCTGCCTGGAGCATATTCTCCAGAATGGTCCACACCTGAATGAATGAATGATTGATTGTGATTAAAACTAAGTGCTTTTTTAAATTTTTTTGTGATTAAAACTAAGTGCTTTTTTAAATTTTTTTATTTAATCTTGTAAAGAACTTTGTGTTCCATATAATAAATAAAAGTTTGATTTGATAATGAATTGGACTCATTAGTCCAGCTTAACCTTATTGTCCTACCTGTTCCCTCTTTTCTCTTGGAAGACATTTCAAATCCTTAAACCGTGGATCCAATGCTGTGGCCACCTCGAACCATATCTCGTTGCCATTAGCTCGTCGTGCTGCCAGATCCTTCTGGAAGGCATTCTTGAACTTCACCACGTAGGCAGGATCATCATCAGTAATGTCCATGACACGGTACAGATGGCGAAAAGCAGGCAGCACTACAGAGCAAGAGACGTAGGCCTCACCACCCAGCAGCTCTGTCACATACCTGCAGAGGTGGAGAGGTTTGCTAAATAAACCTAGCTGGATTCATTTAAATCAAAGTGTAACTGATTTCCAATTTAATTGTCCTTAAAAGTTCCTTGTTATGTTCATTAATTTTGATTTTACACATGTAACAGTAGTTTATATAATTAAAATGGGAAGGTGTTTATTTGAACTTACTTGCATGGTTCAAGCAGGAGCTCCAGCCTCTGCAGTTTCGCCCACTCAGCTTCGGTTGGCAAGACCAACCTGTGGTTCTGTTGGTCCAACGTAGCCTGGACAGCCTCTCGGTTACATAGGAGGCGTGAGACCATTGCGAGAGTCGAGTTCCACCTGGTGGGTACATCCTGTATAAGTTGATCGCTCTTCTTTCCGAGTGCTACTTGTTGTTGGTTAAGTTCTGTGGTACTCGCAGGGCTTTGTTTAAAATGACCAACAATCTTGCGGCACTTTGCCAGTACACCGACAAAACCACTGCTATCGAGACATACCGTGATGGTCCTCTGGAGAATGTGAGCATTGCAGGCGATGTGCTCATATGGAAGTGCTCTCATAGCAGCCAGCATGTTTGCTGCGCTGTCTGTGCCAATGGTGGATATCTTGTTTTCAATACCCCAGTCATTTGCTACCTTGAGGAACTGTTCGGCGCATTTATCAGCAAAGTGCCTGGTTTCTGTTCTCATGACGGTCAGTGCAAATGAGTTGAGGTTCCACTCACTATCAATAAAGTGTCCAGTCACCCCAAAATAGCTGTGGTTGCCAGCTGAGGTCCAGTGATCTCCGGTTATAGCAACACAGTTGGGAGAATCCTCTGCCAAAATCTCAAGTTTGTTTTTCTTTTCGCCGTCGTACATTTTGCTGATTTTGGTCGTTACTGTAGTCCTGCACGGCGGCTTGTATGACGGGTCATTGGACGCCATTTGCAACACCTCTGTCAATCCTTCGTCCTCTACTATATTTATCGGCCTACAGTTCATCGCTATCCACTTGGCAATAACATTAGTCAGCCTGTCGGTCGCAGACTTGCTCATACGAGGGGTATTCTCTAGTTTTGTTTGGCGAAAAGCTTTGCTCTGGCTTGCTATATTGCTAACGTCTTCACTGCTAGCTGTTGCTGCACTCGCGGCTGGGTGCTTTGCGTTGAGGTGATAGGCCAAACTTGAGCTGCTTCGGTGGTAAGCAAACTCCTTCTTACACTCTAGGCAGACCACTTTACCTTTGTCAATGGTGCCGTCGGGGCGTTTATGAAATACAAATTTCCCGTTCATTGGGCCAACAACTCTCAGATGCGCCTCCATATCCACACTGTAAGCTAATCACCACCTCTCACCTTGACCTCACGACGTGACTCCACCCCCAACAAGTCAAGCACAAGGAGCCCAGCACATAAAAACGGATTTTATAACATAGCAACTCTCATACAAAATCAATGACGTCAAGAGATTAAAAATTAGATTAACGAGATTAAAAAACATAACGCGCTAAATAGCATTGTAATTAATTAATCGCAATTAACGCGATAATTTGACACCCCTAGTTTGAATATTTTAACATAAAAATCTATTCTTACTCTTAGTATTCAGCTGAAAGGTTGTTAGCCAGTCTGACTCACTAACTCATTGACTCACCAGTCAGGGGTGAGTTTTCAGGCCACTGACTGTTTGGACCTTGACAGAATGTCCAGACCATTGCTTACTTTTGTGAATTCAATACCATGGACTTAAAAAAAGATATTACAGAGCAGTTCCATATTTGTACCATATTTCTGCATCACCCTCTTTATGAAAGCATGCTTCTAGTTTACCTTTTTATAATTTGGGGTAGCTGTGGTTCTTGCTAGTAGGAGAACAACAGTTTAAAACAAACAACTAACAAACAGTTTATTTTGCTTCTCTCCCAAACATAGTTGTAGAGTTACAGAATATTACTGCTAAGGTAGAGAAAAGCTTTAAAAAAAAAACAAGTTCTCCTTCTTTAAAAAAAAAAAAAAAAGTACGAAAACTTTTTTTTTTTTTTACATCTCATTTCTTCTAAGGATTAGAAGAAATATTTAAAGAATTCAATAGCACAGGGATTGCTTTTCAGATATAATTACTGTTAAGCTGAAGGTGCAGGAACACCAATCCACTTTAACACCTGCAATATTTTTTCATTGTATATGCAGTGAATCTGAAACACTGCTTTCTGTTTCATATCCATTTAATAACAAGTTTTGATAAAAGGAAACATACAGTATGTTGTTGAACACAAATGTTCTTATTAATACTGATAACTGACATAATAACTAATGTGTAAAGCTTTATCGCACAAGTGTTAGTGAGCCAAAGTGAAGAACTGATTAGATCCTCAGTCAGAAAAAGTACACCCTCTTTAAAATTCAAAGGCTACAGGACATAACAAATATACCTAACACATCCTTAGCAAAAATTAAGAAAAAAAATAAGAAGCCATGTGTTAAAAAAATAAGCCTAGATTATATTCTGCTCTCGATGTATCCTGGGGTGTCTGTAGCTCAGGTCACCTAGTATTTGGAAGGTTGGTGGTTCAATCCCCTTCTGCTTTTGATATCTTGCCCAATATCCCCAGGCAAGATATTAACCTTAGTTTGCTCTCTAATACATCCATTGGTGTGTCAATGTTAGATAGAAAGCACTTATGTAGAGCATAGAAAAAATTGCTGGTGTGAATGAGGAAAATTGTGTAAAGCGCTATGAGTGCATTTACCATTTAACATGGGTAGCTGGAGATCTGTCAGACAGGTAATCATTCCTCATATTTCCTTGAAGTCCACTCTCTGGGTTGCATATGTACTAGATCGATTATAATATCACAAGATGCAGACATTCATGTAGACTCTTGCGCTCACTGTGAGTAAAATATTAAAAAGTATAACTTGTTTGGAAGAATGTCTCTTCTCTCTCAAAGACTGTGGCAGGATGGCTAAGCTTTGCAAAATTGTACCAGACCAGACCACAAGACTTTTGGAGCAAGGAGTCCGAAGTTGCAATGCTTGCTTATAATGCATGGAGACACGCTTGGTTAAAAATCCAACACTGCATATCAGCACAAACAATATCAAGTACAATGGTGGAAGGATGATGAATTTAGTTTGTTTTGCAGCCACAGAACCTGGGAACCCTGGAGTCAACCTTGAACTCCTACATATATTAAAGTATTTTAGAGTAAAATATCAGGTTCAACGGTTCACCAGCTTAAACATCACAAAAATTGAGCATGCAATCTAGATAAAATGGCTAAAAAAGAAAAGAATCCGTTGCAATGATCTAGACAAAGTCTAAACCTCAACCCAATTAAAGGACTGTGCTGTGTGGAGCTCTGTGGTTCTCCAAGCAATTATATGCAAATTGAATTGAGATGCTGTAAAATGCACTTCATCTTCAAATCTTCATCTAACTTATCTTTAGATCAAAGACAGTTGAACTAAACAAGGGAAAGAAACCTGTGAGCTGCTAAATTCTTGTGTTTTTATTTTTTGTTATGTTCCAATACATAAAACCTTAGAACTGATAGAGGTTCTTTTTACGGAGACTCTGTCTATCTTTAACCCTGCAGATTGTGTAGCTAGTGATACAAGCGGCCATTAGCTTAGCTTGGAGAACGGGAGTACAGTAATTAATAAACAAATATTCATATTAATAGTAGATAGAATCCCTAACCTAGTGACTAAAGTGCCACTGTTAGAGATTGCTTGCATTCCCAGCATAGTGACTAAGATTTGCAGTGTAGCCACCAGCATCCAGAGGCTAATGATAAGATGATGGAACATATTTATATGTGTTTCAGATTCAAACTCCAAAATACCTTAACTGAGTATACCAGAATAATATCCAGTAGTTCTAAGATGCTTTCTAAACCCCCAAGTTCACGAGTTCATTCAGAGTTTGAATGGATCCCTGTGAACTACCTGCAGTTTTTTGTGACACTGCATTTCAATACACTAACTAAGCATGCGCCCTTCAGTTGGATTTCTGCATCCAACAGAATATGACTACAGCTTGAAGCAGCTCACAACAAGTTTCCCACTGTTTGTAAATCAGTTGCTGCCTTTGATATTGATAAACACTCCTTTGGTCAGCAGTATTACTTTTTGCTTGAGGAAATTTGGTTTCTTTCGTTTTGTTGTTTCTCTTTATAATTGCAACATTGGTCACTCTTCTTTCCATAAATTCTAAAATACATTTCCTGCTTTTGGGCTTTAATATGCTTGTCACAACCATGCTGATGGTCTGTTTCTCCCGGAGCCAGACATTTTCCACCATTGAGTTCTTCACAAAATTTTTCTTCAGCAACCCATGGAGACACCATTACTGTAAAGCAGGCAGCAATCTGCTAGATCTGCATTTCCTAACATGTGAGGTTCCTCTTTTCATGTCCTCTGATGTCAACTGATGTGATCTAAAAGAGTACTACAGATCACAGTAACCCTGACAGTGCTACCTGAGTTTGATCTGTATCCTAACCAGCAATTCCAAGCTGCCCATTCTGAGATTCTGAAGCCTACCTGCAAGCATTTCGGTGCATCCATTTCGGTGTGGCCAGAGTTATTGAGCAAGCCTCTAAAGGGGAATACTGTAACATGAACATATTTAATGTGAAACAGTACAAACAGGTGGAGATATAACAAGTAAAATCCTCAGATAGTGAAACATGTTCCAAAGTTAACTTTCCAGACACATTTATTGGGCTGATAACATCAAACACAGTGTATGACCATTGTAAACAAATAAAACAGAAATAAAAGGCATCAGCTCAGAGTGAGAACTGCTGCAGAATTCAAAGTGCGCCAAGCTTTTTAAAATTCTTAACTTTTTGTCTTTTTAATATCTTCTTAATATATTTTTTGAATGTTATTTCATTATTTTTTTCTTTACACATTCATTTTTCTTTTGTATTGATAATTATAATATGTACATATGAGGCCAAGACACCAGTTGCTTTGAGACCATATGAAAGCTTTGGAAGTTGTCCCATGGCATTACTCTAGTTTTCGAAAATGACAAGGTAAGGCTGTGTTCCCTCTCTGTTGGTTTTGCTGATTGCATGCCCTGTTGGTGACTGAAATGAAACGTCCACGTGAGTCTTCCTGATGGCTCCATATTGTTGAGCAGGGGAAAGGCAATGACTTAGTTCTAGGAATTTCTTACTGATAGCAACATCTTTTATCTACAAAGGTCCCTAAGGTTGTCATAGTGGTTGACTGGCTACCAAATAAATGCTTCGTGTTTTTTTTAGGTTGTCTATTTTTTGTTTTCTCCCAAAAAGTATTGATATCAAAATGTTCATATAGATATAATTGTTCAGTGGGGGAAAGGACCTGTTAGCATGTGTTTGATCAAAGGTTCAAACAGTTCTCACTGTATGAAAAGAAGAGTCTCTTTCCTTGCAATGCAAAGTTCCTTCATTTAAATAATGTCTGGTGTTATTTGTCTTTATACAATGCCATGAAAAAGTCTTAGATGAGATACAGCCTCGAGACCAGTTTTCTTCTTCATTCTTCCCTGCCTCACTTCTTTTTCTATTTCTCTCCCCTCATCCTGAACTCCATCTCTGTCTCGTCTTCACGTTCATCTGAGAAGGCTACTTCAGCAACCACTCGTTCACTGGAAGAGAGAAGTGGGACAGGAGTGGACATACAATTATATATAATTATATATGAACACAGTTATATATATATATGCAGCGCTCTTCACGGTTCAGCTGTTCTCTGACATCATCCACCCCGCACCATTTTTCATTTTTAGCCAGGATTACAGTTTAAAATGGCCTTAAGTGAATGCCATAAATGTGTGTAGATGTAGGCAGGAGGAATTTGCTACAGTCTGTTATCATGATCGGCTTTGATCTGTTTAGCTCAATTAATAGATAGGTTATGAATCTTTGTATTAATGCATCTTGATAGATAATTTATGTTTATCTGTGTATGTTTATGGAAAGATTTACAGATTTTTCATAAACATTTTTGAAGGACCACATGGTTTCAAGAATGTTGCAAGAAGGTGTATTTGAGACCAAAGCCTAATTGTTTTCTTAAGCCTAAGCTGAGCAGTTCAAGTAGGTTTTAGTATCTAAGACTGACAAAGTAGTTATTGTTAGGTCTAATTGTTGAATGTTTGTCATTATGCTTCTTAAATTTGTAAGGTCTTAGTTCAATCTATAGGATCAAGACATTCCTTTGTCCCTGACCACCTCTCCAGCCACTCTGTGCTGGGGGAGGATTATTACACATCCCTTGTGAAGATTCTGTTTGATGTTTGGTAAGCTTCCTGCCCTTTGTATGGCTTCACTGTGTTATCTATGGTGAACCATACATTGGGTGTGGGGGAGACTACCCTCTTTATGACCAGGATGTTGTAGAAACAGTTGTGTTCAGGAAGACACACATTCCCACACACACATGCACACATATACACACAGTGCCTTGCCTTTGTAACCATTTGGGGGTTTTACGTGGGCGGTGCTTTTGCTGTGATATGTATTGTGTGAACTGTTTTCCCAATAAAAGGCAGCAAGCGGAGCCCGTCGTTGGGGTCATTTTGTGGTAGACACCGACGAGGCCTCCCTTGCAAAGCAAATCGATGGATCGCTGACTGTCTTGTTTTCTTCATAATGAATAAGTCTCTAAACCAGCGGGGCTTGTGGAAACACAGTTATCAGTACCTAAATGTAACAAATTGGTTTTCAGTGTCTAAACATACACAAGTTGTTTTTGCACTTGGAACTTACTAATGTAAGTAATTGAAAGAAAAAGTAAGAAAGTGTAAACATTGTAAATCATCACAAAACTCAAATCCAAACCTGGACACAAACCATAGACTCATGAACTCCAGACTCCACCAGCATCCTTCCAACTTCCTTAAAGCTTTCGCTCCTTAAAAGAGAATCTTTAAGAAGTAGTGCAATGCACTACTGACAGGAAAGGACACCTTGTGTGCGTGTTGGCACCATTAAACAGAAAGACAGTGTTTGACATTGTGTGACAAGAATGTGGGGTCATGTTTCTGTAAGAAAGCAGATACATTTCCCCTTTTAATGAGACATCCCCACCCTACTTCATCCTGAAGGTCCTCAATTCTCAGAACAATTAAAAGAAGCAGGTCTACATTGGTGTTTTCGCAACACAGAGTGCTTTTTGTTTGATGCTCAGGAGACTCTAAGGTGGGTGAATTTCTGAAATCTCTCCCCACAACTGCTCCCTAGAATAATAATTTCATCTTTTAAGAGGAAGGCAAGGGAATGTCAAATAGCTGAACAGAGAACCAATGAGAGACTAGATACAGACGACAAACCCTCCCTATGCTCCTGAGAGCTATGGTAAACCAGGATTCAGCCTCCACTTATGGATACATAAGTGAAAGGAACAGAGATGATGATAATTATGGAAAGACCTATGAACACATACTTCAAGAAGAGGGAGGAGCATAAGGTGACATATAACAGCAGAGGAAGGTGTACACAGATCAGGTACATCCTATAGAGAAGGTTCAGTCTCAAAGAGACAGACTGCATGGCGTTGACGAGGGAAATGTAGCAAGGCAGCAATGGACAGTAGTCTCTAGGATGACTCTGGAAATCAAGAAGGAGTGAGTGAAGGCGGAGCCAATGCTTAAATGTTGGAAGTTGAAAAAGGAAGAATGTTGCAGAGAATTTAGAGGGGAGTCAAGACAGCCTCTGGGTGGTAGGGAAGAATTACCAGAATGCTGGAAAAGTACAGATGAAGTGCAATGCCAAGATTTTTTGTCCGGTGTATGGCAAAGAAAAGTTCTCATATGGAGATGTCTAGAAGCTGGACACTAGGTAGGAGAAAATGGTCTGTTTCAATTAGTAAGAGATTAAGCTGAAAAGGATGTGCTGCAGGTTAGAGTGCTTAGAATACAATTGGAAATGTACTAACAAATGGAAAGACCACCTTACCAAGGTGGTAAGGAGATGTCATCTGAACCATTCCTCTGACCTGAGGAGTGGAGACGAAGTCTACTGGTACTGATTTTCAAGAACAGAGGTTACATGGAGATCTGTTATAACTACAGGAGGATAAAGATGATAAGCCATACTATAGAGATATGGGAAATAGTTGTTGAATGTTAAAGAGGGAAGTGACAATTAGTGAGCAGTAGTGGCTTCATGCTGAGAAAGAGCACTACAGGTGCAATTTTTGCTTTGAGAGTGTTGATGGAAAACTGCAGACAAAGTCAGAACAAGTTGATAAAAAGCGTAAAAGTACATGAGGGTGGTGCAGGGCATCTATGAGGACAGTGAGAAAGCAGTGAAATGTGGGGTAGGAGTGACAGATGGATTCAAGGTGGGGTGGGATTACATGAGAGATCAGCTCTGAGCCCTTCCTATTTGCAGTGGTGATGGACAGATTGACAGATGAGGTGAAGCAGGCAAGCAAGAGTCTCCATGGACTATAATGTTTGCAGAAAACATTGTGATCTGTAGTGAGAGTAGGCAGCAGGTGGGAGAGAGCCTGGAGAGAAAAAGCATTAAAGCCTGGAGAAGCAAGAAGGAATACATGTGTGTAAATGAGAGGGAGACAGTTGCAAAATTGCAAGGAGGTCAGTTATACAAAGCAACAGACAATACACAAGAGAGGTGAAAAAGAGAGCGGGTGGGCGGAGATGAGTGTCACGGGTGATTTGTGACAGGAAGATAGCAACAAAAATGATAGGGAAGCTTTACAAGATGGTAGTGAGACCTGCTATCATGTTCTAGTTTGGCAGCTGTGGCAGTAACAAAAAGGCAGGAATCAAAGCTGGAGGTGGTAGAGTTAAGATTTTGATTGTGATTGACCAGAAAGGACTGATTAGAATCAGGCATGTCGGAGGGGCAACGTTCAGCGTTTTGGAGACAAAGTTAAGGAGGAAAGGCTGAGATAGTCTATATGTGCAGTGGATGGATTGTGGATGTGCTGGGCAAAAGATGTTTAATATGCTGCTGGCAGGAAGGAGGAAAAGAGGATGATGACAGATAAGATTCATAGACGTAGTGAAGGAGAGTCAGTGTTTCAGAAGAGAATGCTTGTGTTGTGAGTCCACTGTGATGACCTGTGCAATCAGCTGAAAGAAGAAGATGATCTCATTTCTTATTTGTGGGGATCATTTTATCAAAATGAATGGTTTATTCACTAAGATAATTGCTGTAATCTGGACCTAGTTCCAGGCTGGTAATGTGTAAGCCCAGAATTGAGAAATACTTTGAAACTCTGTTGCCATTTTGAAAACAATTTAATACAACATTAGAATAAAATAGAATAGTCATTTCTTGTGATTGTACATGTACAACAAAACTGTTTCTGATGTGCTTGTTGTTGTTTTTAGCTTCTATAGGTGTAAAGTGTAAAAGATTCAGTACTTTTGTTCATATAATGTACATTTCTTAAAGCTTTCCTAGCATTTTTTGTTAGTAGTTGCCTAGTGTAGCACATTCAGTAAAGGAGCAGTCTAGTATGACCACTAAGAAAAATAACGGCAGCATCTTTGTATTTTTTTCGGGTTCAAAAGATTTGTTTTTTTTACAGAAATATGACTTGCCTATTTTATATATTTGTTTTTGTATAATTGCTCTGTTGTGTGCACAAAAACAAATGTTATAACCAAATTGTGCGATCTTATGAAAGGACAGATATCACAATATCTGTAAGTAAATATTGTTTAAATGTCAGACACTGAGAAAGTTACCCAAACCAGCCATTTGTAGAAGTAGTTTTTACCTCGGTACTGGAGCTTCTGGGCCCTGTTGTTTGGGCAGTCTTTGCCCTGCATGCTGAAGTTAATATTGGTGCGGATGCAGCGGTTGTTTAGAGGCTGCACAGGACGAACGTTGTCACTCATGCTTAGAAAGATCTGAGAGGGCTGGTTCTGGCTCAGCAGCCGCAAGGAGTGCATCTAACATCAAGACAGAGAGAGAGAGAGAGTGAGAAAGAGGGGGAGGGAAGAGAAGCAAAATTGGCTAAAGTATCATGGAAATGTGAGCCAGCCTTTTTTATTCACTGCATTAATCTCCAGCAAGGTCTGAGTAGAAGATTACACACAGGAGGAGAGATTTTGGAGGAAAAGCCTCAATGTGAGTAGACATATTTCACAGAGTAATTTTTTGAGAGAGAATCCTGATCTGAGACAGGTAAGCCCCAGTGTATTCTGGGAGCTTTGTTTCAGGTCTGTGCTGGTGGATGAGGCTCACCTGCATCCGTGTGAGATACACTGGCTTGTTCATCAAGATCCACGTGGCAGTCTCAAAACATGGAGGGATGGTCATCGATCCATCATATGTGATAAAACTACTTGTTTCTGGATAAATCTCCTCTATGTTCAGGCCATTCAGTAGATATGCATCATCTGCAGGGTAAAAAGGCAGAAAACCGAAACAAAATGAGATCTCTAATGTTTCATCGGAAGACACTGGAAATGTAGTTGTACAAAAATTGTATTCCACATGTAAAAATTAATGGATTTGTAAACAAATTACTAAAAGATTATCATATACTGTGATTTTCTTCCAAGCAGTAAAGCAATCATTTTATTTGCAGTTATGCTAGTTTGTCCAATTATTTTTGAGTCTTTAAAAATGGGGAACTATGTCAAAAAATGGCTGTAATTCTGTAATCAGTGCTGAAAGTTTTCAGTCACGTGTTTTTTGTTTGACTTTAAATAAGTGGTAGTATTATAAGGGAAAGATATGTGAGAGCTAAATCATTGTCCAAATGTTTTTAGATATTCAGAAAGTAATCAGATCTGGGAGTTGGACACTGGCACCAAATTCAACCAACCTGACCAAGGAGAAGCAGCACTCCATTATTTAGAGACATGCACAACTCTCTGGTGTATATCTTTATGGAGACTGATTCATACAGCACAATTGTTAGAGTACCATGCAACGTAAATGTGACTGTATATAAAGGATGCACATAGTCACTGTGACATCGCTAATTGGTTAATGCTTAATGAAATCTTTGAGCTCCACATTTTTCTTCTTGATGTTTGGAATCTAAATCCAGTCCTCCAAGTTGGCAAAAAACTTGTGATTGACAGATTATTAGTCAGTGAGCATTTCCTTACTCTAACAGGGACTATAATTCACAAAATGTTGTATTTAGTATGACCTAACATTAGTGATTCAAACTAAAGTTTCTACTGAGTTTCCCATATGCTTCTATACAGCCTGAAGACTTTTTGCAACTAGAGGATTAGCCACATGTTGGTCATTATGTAGGTTTATGGCACATCTGCATTTGCTTCAGTTTTTATTAAAGCTTGCAGGTTGTTTTGTTTTGGCCATAGCTCTAAAAATGAGTCAGTGTATGATTTTAATGAAACTGGTTTCTCAGCCGGAAAAGGGTGGAGTGCCCACTCCGGGTCGGGGATGAGTTCCTGCCCCAAGTGGAGGAGTTCAAGTATCTCGGGGTCTTGTTCGCGAGTGATGGGAGAAAGGAGCCGGAGATCGACAGACAGATCGGGGCTGCAGCTGCAGTAATGCAGACGCTGCACCGGTCCGTCGTGGTGAAGAGGGAGCTGAGTGTAAAAGCGAAGCTCTCAATTTACCGGTCGATCTACGTCCCTACCCTCACCTATGGCCACGAGCTGTGGGTAGTGACCGAAAGAACGAGATCGCGGATACAAGCGGCAGAAATGAGCTTCCTCCGAAGGGTGGCTGGCCTCTCCCTTAGAGATAGGGTGAGAAGTTCGGCCATCCGGGAGGGGCTCAGAGTAGAGCTGCTGCTGCTCCACATCGAAAGGAGCCAGCTGAGGTGGTTTGGGCATCTGACAAGGATGCCCCCTGGGTGCCTCCTGGGTGAGGTGTTCCAGGCATGTCCCACCGGGAGGAGGCCCCGGGGCAGACCCAGGACACGCTGGAGAGATTATATCTCTCGGCTGGCCTGGGAACGCCTTGGTATTCCCCCGGATAAGCTGGAGGAGGTGGCTGGGGAGAGGGAGGTCTGGGCCTCTTTGCTTAGGCTGCTGCCCCCGCGACCCGGCCCCGGATAAAGCGGATGAAGATGGATGGATGGATGGTTATAAAATTCAGTATTTAACATAAATTGCTGAGCTGATATTTTCATTCATACAGAAACTTACTAGGGTACTCTAACTCAACTGCAATTGTAGAACAAATACAGTGGATGGCATAAATCTGTGTACTCCAATTGAGTAGTAAACAGTGAAATACACTGGTGTAACAAATAAGCTGTAATTTGAGTCACTTCTCATACGGAGTCTGGTTATCATTACAACTCTTTCATTTTTTCTCACTTCTTTCATTTGCTGTTCTGTGAATGACAGCTTGTTGGTGTGGCAACACAAAACCTCTTTTATTCAAACTGTCTCCACTGTCAGGATGCTAATTGGACAGACTACAACTTCCTCTTCCTCTCTTTCTCCCCCTCCATTC
This sequence comes from Maylandia zebra, assembly GCF_041146795.1. Lineage (NCBI taxonomy): Eukaryota > Metazoa > Chordata > Actinopteri > Cichliformes > Cichlidae > Maylandia > Maylandia zebra. Next base: position 4,220,013 of record NC_135174.1, on the reverse strand, counting down.
GCTATAACTTGCTGTCTACTAGTCCTCTCATGACAAATGGGCTACTGATTGTGCTGAGGTCACAGTGGAGGGCTGCTGCAGCTTTAATGCTGAATCAGCTGCATCACTACTAAATACTAACTGATGCATCAAAGGAATAGGAGCTGTGAAAAAATAAAAAGCACTTTAGGCCACTCCACCTACACTGATATTTGATGGTGTGGATTTTTAATGTATATGTATCTTCATATACACCTGAGTGTAAATCTGTGCTTTTGGGAAGAAAAACAGAAAAACGCTGGGCTGGTAGCATTATTGGCTGTGAGAGGGATATGCCTAAGGACTCATGGGTATGAGTGGGTGGTGTGTGACAGCATCTGTATGTGTGTTTCTGTGAGTCAGTGTGTGCGAAACAGCATATCTGACAGAGTTTTGACAGCTGTTAAAATCCATGCTTTTTTGCTGCTCCTCCTAGTGGACCCAAAAGATCCACCTCTGCCACCCAACAACACCCCCACCCCCAGTGACATGGTGTTCACAGACCACATGAGGTTATCCGTGATGTACAGCCCCAGTAACTAGGTGCTACTGACCACCTCCACAGCTGTGTTGTTGATGAGAAGTGGGACGTGGCTGGGTTGGTTCTGATGTTGACAATGACCTCCCGAGCTTTATCGATATTCAGGTTGTTGATTCTGACCAGCCCACCATGTACTGTGTCATCCACAAACTTCACGATGTGATGGGTAGCAACCCTGGGGATGCAGTTACGTATCAACAGGGTGAAAAGTAGAGGGTTCAGAACACAGTCCTGAGGGCTCCCCTCTGTGCTGAGGATGATGACACTGGACAGGTTCTATCCAACCCAACCATGCAAACCACATGAACTGTGATCCACTTGGAGCACTATGCAGAGCATGCTGCTTGGCCAATTTATGATTGGTGCTTTAACAACTTATTACACACAACCACCTACTTTTATATGTTATTCTTGTGATGGTGTCTCTGTTCAGCATTCGATTCAGGAATGAGTTCGAGGTCTCAGCAATCTAGAAAAAAGAGAAAAGGAAAAAAGAGGGTCAAAAGAGTGAGGTTAAATGGTCACATAATGAGTTGAGAGCTCTGCTCTTGTATGATTAAACGAAATTTAATCTATTTGGGACAGTACTTCCAAGTATAATGAGAGTGTATTTTTTTAATCTATCACCTTTTTAGGAGACTATTAAAAAAGCCTCAAACACTGTGCTCTAATGACAGCAGAACTTGAACTGAAGTCTGCCTCTGTTGAGGTAGCAGGAGTTGTAAATGTCTTCATGGGAGGCAAGTGGGTAATGGATAATTTTCTGGGCAGTGGAAATGGCCCTTATGAGTGCACTTCACTCTGCTGAGAAGCAGATGGCAAACCATGCAGACATGCTTTAGGTCGACGCACACTCAGTAGAAGAGTGGAAGAAGGAGACAATCAGTTTCTGAGCCAAGTTGTTAATTCTGTGGATCCACAATAGACGGAAACACTGCTGGGCCAGTTTGACCCCTGTGAGTTTTACTACTGGGTTAGGTAATGGATTCCATGTATAGCTCTTATTTAAAACAAAGACATAACCTTGTGATTTTCTTTTTGCTTAAGAAGTATATGAAAATGAGGATAGGCTACTGAAACCCCCGATGTTTGTTTGTTTTTAGTTTGCATTTTCCACACATTTTTACTATGATTTTGCTTCCTTTGTTATTTGATTATTGTATACATACATCCACATATTCTTACTCATGTTGTGATATTGAGTTTCATCTTGTGGCCCAGTCTCACACACTGCTGAATTTGCATGCTGATGAAAGTGGAACTGATATTCAATTGACAAGCAACTCACTATTTTCTGTAGGTAAACAGTTGTGAAACATTTTAAAGTGTCCTCATCAGTGCGTGCTTGGAGAAACAGCTAAGCCGTAAGATGACATTTCTTACAGCAGCTTTGCAGTCATTTAGGCACTTATGCTATTACGGAGCAGATATCCAGAGCAGGTGTACAGCTAATTGTCAAAACAAGAATAATGAAGGAATATGCTAGGACAGTACCATATAAACTTACCTGGATGAATTGCTCTGGAAACACAAATTGCTAAAGACAAAACAAACAAACATTCACTTTCCTTGTGGCTGGGGAAAAAGGCTGTTACTGGTATAGTAAGTCTCAGTTTCTGGCTACATGCCTGTTCAAAAGCCTGTCCTCCAGTTGTCTAGTACTGAGATAATTCCTAGAATGCTAGGTATGGTAAAAATCAAAGATTTATTTTTTTGTCTAACCTTGCCTGACATGAACTCATGAAAATCAGATTTTTGTTCAGCTAATGGCTTCAAGTCCATCCTTTACTCTGACCTCCATAACTAAAATGAAAACACACTGTCAAGCAAAGCTTTGCTGGGTGTTGGACACAGCTTTTGGAGTTTATTTTGTTTTATTGAGCGTTTTTGTGTTATTATGATTCAAGTTTCACAGTCCTGAATTTATTCTTGTTATTGTTTCGGATTTTTCTGCTGATCTCAGTTTATTATTCCTATAATCCCTTATTTATTGAATTCCTTAATTATCAGGTTTATGAGGTTCCCCTTGTGTTTTGTTCCTCACTTCCCGTGTGTGTGTGTACCTTTGTCTTGTTTCCATTTTCTGTTTACATGTTCCTCCTTGTGTTTCACTCCACGTTCCCCCTGCCTGCCTCTCTTGTGTATTCATGTATGTACACTGAATTATGTCAGTGTTTCCCTCTTTTGGCCCCCTCCTCTGTCTTTCCAGTCAATTCTGTTCTCATGTGCGTTCCTCCCTCCCAGCCATGTGTCTTGCCACATGTTGAATTTGTGTCTTAGTGTTTCCTGTTTTGTTTCGGCAGTCTCTTGTGTTCAGTGTGTTTAGTTTTGCTTCTCTGTGTCATTATTTCTATTCGTCCCAGCTGTGTATGTGAGAGAAACATGGCATTGTTTCTCTCACATATCCTATCAAATGTGGGACCTCATATAGACAGTTCTTGCCAAATCATGTCCAGTCAACTAAATTTACCATAGATGGGCTCCAATCAAACAGAATGCACCCGAGCTCAAATATGAGTGTAATTGTAAAGGTTTTAAATAAATGGTAAATGGACTGATTCTTATATAGCACTTTTCTACTCTCCTGGAGCACTCAACAAGCTTTATACAACATGCCACCTTCACCCATTCACACCTATGCTTTCTACCTAACATTCACACACATTCAGATTCATACTCTGATGCATGCATCAGACAGCATCAGACAGCAACTGGGGGTTAGTATCTTGCCCAAGGATATTTGACATGCACACTGGAGGAGCCAGGAATCTAATCACCAACCTTCCAATCAGTAGATGACTTGCTATACCTCCTGACCTGCAGCCACCCACATGAACTTACGTAGATGTTTTATTTTTTGTGCATTTGAAACAATGTCAAACAAATGTTTTTAGCTTTGTGATTATATGGTATTGTGTGTAGAACTTTGAGGTGAAAAAAATTAATTTAATTTTTTTATTTTGGAATTTTCCGGGAGCACTCATGACTCATGACAGTGAGTTCCACACTCATAGAAGTCATGGAATTCTGTCAAAGTAGGAAAACTGCTTTAAGTTATTCTTGAATAAGTATATTGTTACTGGCTTGTAATACTTAAAAACTGATTAAACCAGGTCAAAATTAACATGGCGTTTATGCCCAGATTCAGTATGAATGTATAAAACTCAGAATGTAGTAATTTGCATTCTACTGGATTTTATTGCTATAAGTCAGAACGCCATAGTAACTGTAAGTTGTTCTGTGTCAAGATAAAATTCCATTTCTGTGAGTGAATACAAGTACACATTTGTATTCGCGCAGTGATTAAACATATGTATGAGGTTTACCTTCATGAATATAGACACTATGACCAGTCCATTGGGGCTTTTTGCAGCTTCTGTATAATTTGTGTACAGCTCATGATTGTAGTGGATCAGCTGAACCTGGAACATAAAGAGAAGAGAAGTAGGGAATTACAGAAAGAAAAACATCAGTCTGATAGTTTTAGTTTAAACATCATGAAGGTGCTTGAAACAGTTACTATAAAATAGAAACCTTTGAGCACCTTTGTCAAGAATGTATAGTTGCCTTGTACTGATACTCAATCATTCACTTAAATCTTTCTTTATGGCTAGCATATCAGATGATTAAAAAGGGAAAATCAATACAAATCTCTGGTAAATTAAAATGGAAGCAGCTGACATGCAGATAGTTTGTATACTTAATGTGTATAAGGACAGAAGTAATATGAAGGACATTAAAAGACGGGGATGTTCTGTCATTATTTGCTCCAAGGCCAGCCTGCTGAGAAAGCTAAACAATCTCCCATTGCAAAAAATGTAATCATCCTTCATGCATCAAAAACTATCCATCCATCCATCCATCCATCCATCCATTCGCTTCCGCTTATCCTTTTCAGGGTCGCGGGGGGTGCTGGAGCCTATCCCAGCTGTCATAGGGCGAGAGGCCGGGTACACCCTGGACAGGTCGCCAGTCTGTCGCAGGGCCAACACACAGGGACAGACAACCATTCGCACTCACATTCACTCGCACATTCACACAATGGCAATTTGGATTTTCCAATTAACCTATCCCCTCAAGCTGCATGTCTTTGGACGGTGGGAGGAAGCCGGAGTACCCGGAGGGAACCCACGCAAACACGGGGAGAACATGCAAACTCCACACAGAAAGACCCCGGCCTGATGGTGGAATTGAACTCAGGACCTTCTTGCTGTGCGGCAACAGTGCTAACCACCGTGCCACCGTGCTGCCCGCATCAAAAACTATTTACTATTTTTTCACAAAATATCTTCTTTGCTTTAGGGGTTACAGTTCCGTTACAGTTACTCCTAACCCATAGCATTGTGGATGGTTGATTAGCTTAGCATTTGGGTCATAAATAATAAAAAAACTATACCCATAGTATTTTATCCAAGCAGACAAATATTAGCACAGGAGAAAAAGTCTCCTTTTTTGGGTATTAAAAAATCTGTCACTTACTTCTTAGATTGGCAGAATGCCTAAAAATGTATTACCTTTACGTTATAGTTTTTCAATATGTGGTAATACACAATGACCCCATGAATACAAAGGTGGTAAATGACTTATTTCAAGCACAAACGGCTGGCAATAATTTTCAGATTTTTCTCGAAGGCTTTCCCTCCTCACCTCCATAAACTTCTCCTCACTCACTGGCAAAGAGCATACTGTACAGGGGTATATAAATAAACAATTATAAGAGGAGAGTAATTATGGAATACTTGATTGGGAGAGTGCAGCACAGCAGAACTTCTATAAATGCAATCAAGGCAAGAGAGGAAGTGATTAGAGTCCTTTGCTGATCTGATTAGATTTTTAGGTGAGAGTGGCAGAGGCAGCCAAAAGAACTCATCCCCACTCTCCCAATGACAAATTGCCCAAAGTGTGCTGCTGGTGGGCAATAAAAGGCCAGTGTGGGCCATAATAAAGTGAGAATGTCTGCCAAATAGAGAAGGAAAAAAGAGCGAGAAAATAGAGGTCGTAATTAGACACAGAAATAGTTACAGAAAGAGCAGAAGAAGGTAATTTTATGTGTGAGCCTACTGTACCTCATCATTTATTGCAGCTTCGGGCTGTTCAAACAATTCACACTAACTATTAAGTTCAACACCTCTATCAATGTAACAGGAACATGTTACTTAGATTCAGCGGTAACGCTGTGTTTCATTCTGCTGAATATTATGTAGTTCCGTAACACTAGAGTTCTGAGTGGGAAAAGGCCTACAATGCACAAGAATTTCATTGGAACATTCTAAGTACTATAAGTCAAGTAAGGTAAGTTCACAACCCATCTTTCTAAGGTGCTTGGAAAGAAAAGCGTCTGGACTTCTTTAAGATGTTTCAGCTCTCATTCGAGAAGCTTCTTCAGTCCTAAAAGCAATTGGTGGGGAGCCCCAGATTTTTAAACCCTATGGGAGTGTCCCCAAGAGGGTAATGGACCCTCATGGACCCTATTGATCTTCTACCTAATCACACGAGCCAAGGTGTGAAAATGGATGTGCGTCACAATCAGCCAGGGTTTTGGGTGAACCCATTGTGAAATCTAGCCCCACCCTATCATGTGATTTACTGAGGTCAAATGGCCTAGAGTGCTCCACCAGTTGCTCTTCGAACTGAAGTAGCTTCTCGGATGAGAGGTGAAACGTCTTCAAGGAAACTTAAAGAAATCCAGACGCTTTTCTTTCCAAGCTCCTCAGACTACAATGATCTGGATGACTGAAAACACATTTCACATTTTTTTAACTGTTTTCCCTTGTTTGATTAGGTTTAGCCATCAATAACTTTTAGGTTTACATCCTTTCACAACTGTAACTACATGTTTGAAGGCAACAACAAACATCTACAACAAGCCTCTCCTCCATTCTTTTCCATTATCAACAACACTGAAATCTGTAGCAAACAATTATATTTTAGTCATCAAGGGACTGCTATTTAATATCTTCCACACACTGAAAAACACACAAAGCATTTAATGTATATTGTCAGAGCTAGCTTTTCAGAGCTAAGTTCTTAATAATCAATTTCAGGAATGGCAGAAAGAGATTTCATTATTACGACTTACATTTGCAGAAGCATTACCATCAAAAATTTCCAAAAACATATAACAAAAAATAATGTTTCGGCTTAAAGCTGAAAAATATGGGATTCACCTAATACATCAACAGTAACAATGAAACAAGGCCAGCATTAAGTCAAACATCAAACCATAGCTTGTTTGATAAATACTGGAAATATATCAAAAGATTAAAGAATAATTTTGCACATGATTCCATGGGAAATCTTTTAAAAAAACAACCACACTAAAACTTTCCACTGAATGCAGCTCTTCTAAGTACTTGGTGAGTTAGCAGCTTCTTTGGCCATTTTTAGGTCAGTTAAACCTGGGTGGAAAGCTGCACTGAATGAATAGGGTATGAATGGTCACTATTACTCACAACAAGGGGTCATGACAGTCTCTTTATGGCATGATGGCTCGGTGCCCTCAGGGATAGGGAAATATGGAGACAGCAAGTCGATACGGGAAAGAAGGGTGCTTAGCACTAACAGCTTTCTAAGCGCTGGGCTGGAAATGATGCTCCCCATCTCAGCTTCAGTTAATCCTTGGACCCTTCTTCAGATTAACAGGATAATGTATAGTATCAAGAAACCTGCAAATGGAGAAGTCTTGCTGCCATGTACAAATATGCTGATCACACTCTAGATTTGTATCTGCATTGGCTTTTTGCTGTCGTTTTTCACCATGTTTTTTTTTCTAATGTGACAGAATTAGAAGCATCTCCGATAAAATCTGCTGTGCTAATACAAAATAAACTGCAATGGTAATTGAGCATAAACCCAAATTTCGCTTTTTTTTTTTCTTCACTGATATTTTTCTTCAAAACAAGCCATGACTGGTGTTCTGATGCAATTTTAATCCAAGATCCTTCACAACAAAGCTACTGTGGTGCAAATGTGGGTGTAATGTTCCATTTAATAGTGATTAATGATAATTAGAGCAAGAGAAAATAAAATAGGAAGAGTCTCCTCATCTGCAGCTCTGTGACCAATAATCTGCCGCAGCAATATTAGCTCAATGGGATTTTCTGTGTGTGACTATATTTGAAATAGGATATCCAAGGTATGTTTCTGTGGCTGATGGGGATTTAAAATGTTTGAAGCGACTGCCTGTGGCAAATCCTTTTCAAACACCTGACAAGATTTGAATTAAATGTATCTGGAGCCCCTCTTCAGAAATAAGTGCTGTCTCTTTCTGTCTGTGGGGCTGACACTGTCAAATGTATTAGGTGTAAACCTAATGTAATCCATTAAAACTAATATTGAATGGTACTTTCTTAAGTTATTTGTCCACGATCATGTTATTTTATAAGATAATATAAATCGGTAAAAAAAAAAAGATGAAGGAAACTGGTCTATTCCTACTGATAATAAGGTTTCAAATGACACCAAAATCTGACATTGTTTTTCAGTTTATGAGATAAAAGTCTCTGCACACATAGGATTGGTTATTGGTTATAAGGACTCCAGCCACCCCAGCCATAAGCTGTTTAACCCTTTAAGAACCACAGAACCAAGTCCGCCAGAGCTTATATTATATTTTATATGCTGTAGTGCCATTTTTGGGAGCATTTCAAGTTGATATACATCAATACAACCATTATAGCCCAAATTTTAATAATATGTCTGCATTAAGTGCATAGTAATTACATAAATTGCAAAAAAGTGCAATAAACTACAAAAAAATTAAAAATCATTTTTGTTTTTTTAACATATATTTATAGTTAGAGAAATTTAAGAGGCTTATCTCTCAAAACTGCAAATACAAAAAAGTTGCACAAAATAGTTTCCCACCACAGGAAATTTAATTTAAGTGTCTTCATATTTTTATTTTTGAAATACACCAATTTTTATATAATCAGAATCATAATCAGAATCAGAATACTTTATTGATCCCTGGGGGAAATTATTTTTTGTTACAGTGCTCCATTTTAAACCACTCCATATACTACGGAGCCCCGCAGGGGACATGGGAGAAAAAAAAAATTATGACGGACTTTTGCGAGATCTTGCAAAACAAACTCGGGATCTCGCAAAAGTTTTAGCCGCATTCTTTGGAGGCCGCCAGCTTGAAGCCGACCGGGAGGTCGAGGCACGATGTGCCGGGAAAGCGGTATTCCTCCCGGCTGTAGTAGGTCTCGACCTCCCGTTAGCTTCGAGATGGTGGGTGTCAGATCTCCAAAAACGTCGGAGCACTTTTGTAAATATGTGATGTCTTGTAAACCGAGCAGGTATCTGACGTTTACACAACTACATTCACGCCTCAAAATATCTTAAAAGTGTATTTTGTGACCCAGAAAGAGTAATATTACAACTAAGTAGCTGCCGCCATTGTTGGAATTCAACTTTTGCGAGATCCCGAGTTAGTTTTGAGAGGGAAACACATCATCACGTAGCAATTTCATTTTTTTTTTTTTGCCTGTCCCGTTTGGCTCTTTTGCCTTCAGAATTGTTGTCTAAAGGCAAAGAAAGATGCCCAACGGATTTACTTTACCAAATTGACCATCCCAGCCTTGCCATAATGGTCCATTTGATTCACCTTTTATTGTTTATTTTATTTTCACTTACTGAATACGGGATAGACTTGACTGGGGGAAAGAAGGGGAGAAAGAAAGAGGGAAAGAGAAACAGCTGAGAAGAGGGACGGGGGAGAAGGGCAAAAAACAAAAACCAACAGAACGGGCAGAAAAAAAAAAAAGAAATAAAAAATGCATATATCAATCACCTGGATCACCTGCTTAGAACGAAAAAAGAAAACAAGCAGAAGAGAACAAGTGTAATAGAATAAACAACATCACAATGATATATGGGAATATGACAGTAAATACTAAATATTAAACATTATTGTGCAGCACATAAGATCAACAGAACACAGTGTGCTTTGAGGTAGGAGCCAAAAAGGGTGTAGTTTGTGGGTGTGATCACCCGTGTGTACACCTGTGAGCATGGACGCGCTTGTTTTTTTTTTTAAAGGTTCCTACATGTAATGATCTGCTAGAGGGTGTGGGGGGGCCACAGCCCCGTCCTCCAGGGCATGAAGCAGGTATGGAGGAGATCAAAATTCCAGACATCCAGAGGCCCCCAGAACACAAGAGACCAAGGAAGACCAACAGAGGGGCAGCCGCGCCACTGTCCCAGAAAGAGCTGAGGAGAGTCCCAGATGAGGGCTCACTCAGCAGCCGCGGAGCAGAAGCCAGGGGGGGTTGCAGTGACGCGCCCGTGAGCTCCGCCGGCAGCCAGCTGTGCCTGAGTGACCGAGCCCCAGGCCAAGAGGCCGGGGGCACCCCACCTCCAAAGTGGCCCGAGCGAGCCCCAGGCTCCATAAGCGGTCGCCAAGGAGTGAGCCGGTGTGTACCTGGACGTCTATCCCCGGACACAAAGAACCACCAACGCACCGATGTCTGAGGGAGTCCGCCACTGGCAGGGGAAGTGGTGGTAGGGGGAGATAGGCCTCCAAACCTTGGAGGGCCTGAGATGTCCCCAGAGAGGTGGCGTCTGACACCCAACCTGACATATAGACACAGACATACAGGCACACACAGACACAAACATCCATTCCCACCCTCATGCTCTCATATGAACTTACTCCACACTCAACCAACGTGGAGACAGACATAAAGAGACGCTGTACACACGATCACACTCCCCAAGCGTACTCTACAAACCGGGTCTAGGTACCCTTGCCCCTGGAGGGGGGAACTGCACCCAGACCCAGGTGGTGTTACCCTTTTCCCTGCGGTAGGGGGAGGCAGATCGCCCCGACTCCGCAGCAGCAGGGAGGCCCCACACTCCAGACCGCAGTCGGACGGCCAACTCCTCCTCCTAGCCCCCCTCCAGCAGGCTGCAGAGAATGGGGGTGAGAGAAGACTCCAAACCTCCCTCCACCCGCTCATTGTAGTGTTGATGCATGTGTGTTCTAAGGTGCATTTAAAACCCAGGAGGGCATGGAGCTACCTGCCAGAGAGCAGCAGGTAAGCGCATGGTCCCTCCTGCTAGGCCCTCAATGTCTACGTGTATTTAAAATTGAGAGGTGGGCAACGACGCCAGGGGTGAGGTGTACACCCTGATGGTACTTTGGATTCCGTGTATCGTGCCCACCCCCAAGATCCTATATGTATGTGTAATGAGAGTGTGAATAATGTGAATGTCTAAGTTGTGGGATAAAGTTGAGGCAGAGGCAGCCAGAAGGGGACGGGGGGGGGTAGCCTCCTCTGCACCCTGGTGACATACCCCTACTCCAAGGTCCTGCATGTGTGGGTGGTTGTGGTGGAGCGGGAAGAGGGAGGCAGCTGGAGATGGGGAGGGAAGGAAGGGAGGGGCAAGTGACCCCTCCGTGGGGCCAGCTCCCCCGCTGACCCCAGTGGGCACCCCCATACTCCGCGACCCGCCAGGGAAAGGGGGCCCAGGCCCATCCAGACCGGGGCCCAGTGCAACAGCGCCTCCCGGCCCCACAGAGCCCGGGACAGTCCACCCAACCCCAAAACAGGGAAAACTGCACCAACCCCACCATCCACTCATCTTCCAGACTACATAAGACAATAAACACCCAGGCTGAGATCTTCCTCCACCTCTCCTGTATCTCCCCCTCCTGCATCACGTAGCAATTTCAAATATCCAGTGGCCTTGAGGTTTCCATTGATGAAGAATGGACCCACTATCGTTGTACCCCATATACCACACCAAACCATCACTTTTGTTGTTCCAACAGTCTAGAAGGGATCCATCCAATGTGGGTTAGTATCAGACCAATAGTGGTGGGGTTTTTTTTGTTAACTTCACCATTCACATAAAAGTTTGCCTCATCACTGAACAAAATCTTCTGCTACTCTACTTTTTTTGCCATTCTCCAAATTCTGCGCACCGATCTGGGTCATCCTCGTTGAGATGCTGCAGTAGCTGGAGTTTGTAAGGGTGCCATTTGTGAGTAGCTAATATCCGCCGAAGGGATGTTCGACTAATGCCACTCTCCACTGACATGCGGCGAGTGCTACCTTGTGGGCTCTTGCTGAATGAAGCTAGGACAGCCACTGATGTTTCTTCATTAGTGACAGTTTTCTTGCGTCCACATTTTGGCAAATCCAACACTGAACCAGTTTCACGAAACTTAGCAAGCAGTTTGCTAACTGTAGCATGGGAGATGGGTGGTCTCGTAGGGTGTCTTGCATTGAAATCTGCTGCAATGACCCGGTTACTGCGTTCACCAGATATCAACACAATTTCGATCCGCTCCTCACGTGTTAACCTTTTCAACATGTCAATGGCTGTGAACAAAGAGAAACTTGTAAATAACTCATGAAAGAATAAAGTTATGTTGAAACCAAGCACACCATTGTTTTTCTTGTGACATTACCAATAAATTTGATGTGTCACATGGCCCACTTCCTATTGAAAAAACAAAAGTTGTATCCAAGATGGCCGACTTCTAAATGGCCACCACCATGGTGGTGACCATCACCACCCATCTTGAGGAGTTTGCCCCCTCACATATACTAATGTGCCACAAACAGGACTTTAATATCACCAACCATTCCCATGTTATTACGGTGTATCCATATAAATGGCCCACCCTGTATTTCTATAATGGCAAAGTTTCCAATCTTATTTAAAAAAAAAAAAACTGCCACTCACTATTACCCCACCAAGGCAGATACTATATAATGATATATAATATAATTCAATACAGTATATAAAATTAACTCTTCTGTTTGCCTAACTACAACAATTTCAACTAATTATTTTTTGTAGCCTCGAGTTTCTAATGGCTTGTGACAAAAAGCTGGTGTGTCCAAAGCTCCAAGATGGTCACGAGCTAACTGATATGCTAATCCCAAAGGTATTTAAAGTCAAAGCCCTCTATGTAAGGACACTTTTAATAAGTTCCTAAAAGAAACGAAAAAGTATCATCATTTGGGAAAAAATGTCAACAATTTGTCTTCAAGCAAAATAAGATATATTTATTTAAAACATGTTTGGGAGCAACCAAGATGGCTATTTCTTATTTTAATTTGTTTAAGATAAACTATAATTTCTTGCTTTTGATGTATATTTTTGGCCTTTTCCTGTTGAAGACTGAATCAGATAAGGACAAAGATCTTTCCCACATCAGCTCCAAATCAGCATTAAGCAGGTGTGCAACTGATAAGGACAGTGATGATGATTGTTTTGAAGTTGATACTCAACAAATTCAACAGACATGAGCAGCCAAGTCACTAAAATGTTTAGAAGTCATGTTAAGCATGATAACCCTGGCACTAGCAGTGATGAAGAAGATGATACTGGCACCAACTGTATTGCCAGGAGTGTTGGTAAAAAGCAAAGCAAGTAAGTGATGAGAGCAGCATTTGTGATGAAGGCTACATGGCAAGAAGTGATGACAAACCTGGCACAAGCAGTCACAGCAGAGGTTTCATGGCAAGAAGTGAAGACATCCCTGCCATGAGTGTTAATGCTGATGATTACTTTCATATTTAACTCTCGCGGCATCGCTTTCTGGCAATCCTTCAGATCATGAAGAATTAAATCAAGCTATAATTGCAAGCTTGGAGAGTCAGATGTACAGAATTTGAATTAGAGCTTTCTACAATTGTCAAATGAATATAAAACTTTAAATCTCTATGATCAGTATGACACATATTTTCAAATTCTGTAAGATGACCATGTAGCTGATATATTTAATTTTGTGTTTTCTTTTCTTTTTTTAGTGCAGAAAAAGTCCCGCTTTAAGAGATACTGCTGGAACTGTCAAGCAAAATTAGCACAAAATAGCAGTGCAAATGTAATATAAATCGCTCTGCTGTGTGGGAGGGAGCCTTACATGGTTTTCAAAGGATATCTCATGAGCCCAATTTGATGATGTGTGTGAAATGAGAAAGGGGTTGATTTAGGTGGGCCAAGGAGGGAATTCTTGAGACTACTGATGGACACCATTGCAGGGTCACCCATGTTTGAGGGGAAATAAAACTGCAAGAACTTGGCTCTTGAGAGTACTGGTAATTACCAATTTTTCTAAGATTAATAGTGTGAACTGTCTAACTGATATGGGTCTTTACAGGCAACATTATTGACAGTTTTGCTTTTCCTTTAATTCTGTTGCAGTAAGCTTGGTACATGGTGGTCCTAACCACCTAACTTTCTGTCACCAACAGCATTTTCTCTTCTGGTTGGCAATTCATCAAATCCAACTCTGGAACACATAGCTGACCTGGAACTCTTCAAAAAAAAGTCAAAAAGGTAAGTATATTTATTTTATAAATCTTATATTGCATTAGAAGTAGTTTGTATTCCATTTGAGCAGGACTGTGTTAACTTGTCAAAGTTTTAATATTCACAAATTCATCTGCCTCAGTCAGATCGATGTTTTAAGACTCGTTACGGTGATTGTTCTTCAGGATTCATACAGGTAGATACCAACCATTTAACAGCACTTCAGAAGTTTATTTAGACTATTGAGTGTGAACATATAGTCTTTGTCTCACATTACTCTGTTCATGTGTCTTTGACATGGTTGTCTTTGTGTCTTTTCATTCTTCTGCTGCCTCAGTTTCTGCTGTCATTTTACAGAAAATGCTTTCAGTATGTTGTTAGTTTTGATCGGATATGTTTTCTTATATTTCTTAATTCTTTCTTTTTTTTCAACAAAAAATGTGTAAAAGTGAAGAAAAAACATATTCCCTGATTTCCATCATTTTCTAATAGATTCACTTGTTGAATAATGTTCATTGCGGTCTCATTAATGTTGACATCATTATCTGGAATTATGACATTATTGTTTGTTTGAAGTAATGGCCGGGGTAATGGCCCTTCATCAATGCCATAATAGATATCGACATGAAAAATGTCATTTATAAACGACTGGATTCCCACATTGTTTGTGACACCTGTATGCCACAGCTGAAGAGGCGCCTGTCCTCCTTGTGTAGAGAGATCATGGTTGTTCCACTGATTGACACTGATTCTGCTCTGTACTCTTGCTTTTTCAATCCTTGGCGAATAAACATAATACAGGCAAAAAAGATGCAGCTCATTCAGTGAATCCAACATATCCCGTTCTTCCATAAAATTAAAAATATTTCTAAGGTGTCTTGATACAATTGTGTGGAGTTCTGCCCACAGTCTTTCAATTCTTTGGTTATTACTGAAACACCTGCCTACTCCTCTTCTCTGTAACATAAAATGACCATCCTGTATATTTTCCATTCCATGATCATACCTGACCCTTAAGCCAAACCAAAGTTTTGTATTCCTTCCAAAAATAATGATAATACACATGAGGCTCTGTTACTGGATAAGCAATGTAAGTATATGATGGTTTGGCTGAAGCTATCAACACTGCCATGCAGGCTATAAGACACAATTCATCCTAAGCTCAGAAATGGACTTCAAACTTTGGGTGGGTGGGAGAAAATTTTCAGATGTCTAAAACATAGTTTATTCACCTACTTTTTTACAAGGATAACTGGACAAGAACCTGTATATATGCCTGCCATTTCACAGTTGAAACTCTCGCCAACCTCAACTATGTATATGCAACAACTGCAACAGTTTGATTGGTTCATGTACCCAGCTTGGCTTTGTTTTGGCTCGGTCCTAGAAGGGGTGGTGCCATAAGGCATCCTTAGCATTAGAGAGTAAACCATAGATTTCTATTCAAAATTCCAATTAAATATCGCATGTTAGCATTTTCAGCTGAGACAAGAAAAAACAGACGTAAAAATATGTTAACTGATAAACAGATTTAAATGAACTGATTCGAATCTGTTAATAATTTCATCTACATTTCTGAGTAATTATTTTCTGCCTAAGACACTCTGGTGGATTCACTAACACCACTTTTGAACCGTTATCTTAAGACAGGTTATCTAAATGGACCGCATCATTGTGATCAACAAGATCATAAACCAAGCACAGGCAAAAGAACATTGGGCCTATAAGATGCTAATTCTGAATTTCAGTTAAATATTAGAGAGCCTGTGAATATAACGTTGGTAAATATTTTTTTAACATAGTGCCCATGTGACCTTGCTTCAGTATTACACGGGCCAAACGGAGAAGAGGAATTTTTCTTTGTGATGGATCACCTACATATTATGTCTCCACAGTGAACTGAAAGCACTCAAAGCAGCGGCTGCCTGGAAGGAGGAAAATCAATCTAAAACTTACAGCACACTTTAGAAAAGGGTTGGTGAAAATGATGTTGTTGTACCTAATGGGCTAAAACAGTCACCACAATGATTCACACTCTGACGGAATTTCACTCTATGTATAATATGTAGGATGATCATGACCCAGTGTTCTGGTAAAGTTTAAAGAAACTAAATATTGACAACTGGCATAAAAATGCAAAAACAAAGAAAGACTCAAAAGTGCTTGTTCATAGTCGGACAGCCAGCTCTCACTGGTTGATGATGATCCAACCGATTTGGATTACTTTAAAACACACACACAAAAATGTACTTCCTCTTTCAGTTCTAATGTTTTATATATCAGGGGATGATAACAGTTATCTGGTCTTTCGTAGGTTATATAAATAATGTTACTGGCTTAACATTAACTAAGGCTCCTCAGTGTTACCTGTTACATCTCAAAACTGAATGCTTTTTGTCTGGTTTGACTGAAATGACATGCAGCACATTTATGTGTAGACAAAAGAAAAGTGAAACACTGAAGTTCAGCTGCATAGCCAATCTTATTGCCGAGCAAGTAACTATTATTACTGTGCTGTTGGTATTTTAAAATGGTTTACAACATTTACACAAAAGGTTTTTTTCTCTTAAACAATGCATAGTATGATTCAGAATAGATTGATGCCATTTAAAATATAGTAGAGTAAAATTTTTGCTTGCGTCATTGTTAAGAGACTCAGTGTTTTTTAATTTTCTCAGAAAGGCTTGAATTTAAAGCAGTTCAAGAAAATATGAATAAAGTTGGCCTTCAGATCAAGTAGTGTAATTACAGTACTCAGTTATATTAGTGAGGTCCATCTTCTATTCCTCATTCAGCCTTCGATGTCTTTCATTGTTTGGTTACTTCAGTAACCTTCAATAGACTATCACTGTTTACATGGTGCTCACTAAAATGGCTTTTGATTGTCTAGTACCCATTTAGCACTCAGTATGCTTTTATAATGCAATGTACTGAGGAGCTCCTGTATATAAATGAGATGTACACAAGAGGAGAAAGAATCAGCATACCGGGAATTATTAATTGTGTGTGTGTGTGTGTGTGTGTGTGTGTGAGAGTATTTGGGTGATGTGTGTTGTGCATTGGCTGGCTGGTATTCCAGTACCTAGGGGTTAATTTATGCATGCAGCTCTGCTCTCCTGAAGCAGCCACTCAATTTAATCTGAAAATGAAACACCTTGGTTTTTTTAACAGGTGCTAAAATATTATGTGTCCACCAGGCTAGCTTCTGTTTTTACACAGAGAATGCTCAGCCATTATCATTATTTTCTACCTTTATTCTTATTTTTATATGTTTATGTGCATTTACATGTTTATGTATCTCTATCTTTATCTATAAATAGCCATGAAAGACATGGAAGTACAGTTTAGTTCTACACTGCCGGATATAATTTTAAAGATCATCTGCTTTTTTTGTTTTGGGTTGGGTTTTTTGTTGTTGTTTTTTAAAACAGCAATAACTTCAAGTCATTATTTTATACGCGATGTTATCAGTTTCTTTTTTTTCTAGAGGGAGAATTAGTGTAATTAGACTGAGTAATGAGCTGCCACCTAACACTATGAAGTTTTATGTAATAATAAGAAAGACTTTCTGTTCTTTATTAAATTCATTATGTTCTGCCACTCTTTTATATTTATTTAATACATTTCATTCATGCATTTTTTTTGGTATGCAGTAAAGTAAATGTGAGCTAAACACACACAAACACCCTCACACACACAGACATAAATAAAAACTTAGGCAAACACAGTTACATACAATTTTTCAGCAAAGTGGAAGAGAAAGACCAAAGAAAAAGCCATGCTGAGTTTGACAATAAAAAGGGGTGATTAAAAAATGAAAGCTTGAGTTTTAATGCACTCACATATACACAAACACGTGCCAGTCCTGCCACAGGAAGCAATTTCAGAAAGAGGTTCTGCTTTAAAAAGTTTGAATATTCCACTCTTTGCTCACATTTCAAGGATGTGCACAGCGTCAGCAAAATCTGCACATCAGGCAAGGGAGCTGGCAAGCGAGAATTTTTCTTCATTTTCAATTATGAAGAATCTTATTGGACCTTGAAATCACAACTCTAGCTCTGAGAAGGGCTATGGCGGGGGGTGGTGAAGGATGAGTAAGATGTTTTCTAGTTGCCATTTTAACCAGAAACAACTGTTTGAGTGAGTAGAATATGACAAAATGGAATAGGATGAAAAACGGGAACATCCGTTGGCTATCTCCTGGCCTTGGTTTCCCTGTTATTTGCCAGCTTGCATGCAGTACAACTGACAATATATGCAAGAGGTGAGGCCAGGTATTAAGCTGAAAAAATAAAAAAAATGACTTTGTTAAAGTTAAATATTACTTCTAGGTTAGAGTCCTGTAAACCAACAATAATGTTGTACAGTTTGTTCAGAGCTGATCTGTCAGCTTGTGAGGGGATGTAAAAAGCCAAGATTTGTATATCACCTTCCATTCTCTGAAGGAGGAAAAATGATTTCATTAATTATAATAAATCTCTCTGTCAGGACTGCAGTTACTTTTGCTGCTGCACAAATTTGTTATTGGCCATGACAGAATGCAGCAATGTGAGTGGCTCATGAACAAAGCCAGTGAAACTAATTATTTCGCTCATCAAAAATTTTAAATGGAATAGCACAAAAAGCACACTTTTTTATGCATGAAAAAAAGCATGCAGAAGTCAAATTAGATGCTTCACCACCATGCCTATGACAGGGCTGTGCCTCTTGGAAGGACTGATGCGAATCACTACAGTCATGCAAGAGGTAATTTCACATTTGGAGATTTCGAAGGGAGGTTTTTTGAAATCCACTGTGTAAACTAAACAAATGGAGACTTTTGTAGATGTTCAATTTTTCTTTCAAACAATATATGTTTCCATGGGATCATTAGATTCCACGTGCTCCATCTATAAAGTCCTTATAATTCTGCATTTTGATTGTATTGAAATTCCTCAAGTACAATTTTAAAGTGAATCCATTTTACTTCACTTACTTTTTCCAGTGTTGGCAAGAAAGAACTCTCAAATCAAAGTATTCACTCACCATTCCAAATCACTAAATTGTTCCAATCACTTTCATGGCCACAGGTGAATAACATCAAGCACAGCTCTTTCAAAAAAACATTGGTTGAGCCTATCATACAGTATCTCATCAACCCTGATTCAGTAGAAAGAAGTAGAAAAACCTACTGAATGTCACGCTACTTCTTAATGTTTTTAAGTTAATTTTTTAATATAAAAAGCTGTGTTTCTTAACATTGTTTCACAAAGTAGGAAACAATTCTAAAGATTTTTAGAGGTCCCCCCTCAAACTTATTATTGTTCTATTATGTACTGCCACAATGTATTTCTGGTGGCATTTATTACCCACGTAGCAAGCAGGTCTGGCCCGGATCTGGTATCAAGCCGGCACTGCTGGCTGACTTCTGGCATGGTAAGATGTATGTCATCAGGATATGGGCCAGGCCTGGCATAGATGGCACTGTTTATGCGATGTGGCATGCCATATCTGGCCCAATTGTGGTTCGGTTTATGTGGCCCAGGCTCATAGAAAACAGGTCTGGCCCGGATCTGGCATCAAGCTGGCCCTTCTGACCGACTGGCGTCACGTCAGGGTGTATATGTCAACCAGATGTTGACATACACCAGTTATGTTCCTATTTTCCTACTTTAGTTAGAAGACCCAAATGCCATGTTGCAATACTATACTGCTATGGTAGCCAATGTTTCAAATGCAGGTTTGAGACTGTACACTGTATCCAAAACCTAGTGAGGGTTTACTCATGTTTATCACTGTGTGGCTGTAGCTCAGGAGGTAGAGCAGGTCACCTACTGTTCAGGAGGTTAGTGGTTCGATCCCTGGCTCCTCCAGTCTGTATGCCAAGAGTAATGAATGTGTATGAATGTAGTTATGAAACACTCAGTTTAGAGAAAGTGTGTGAATGTGACATGATAGAGCACTTTGAGTAATCTGGGATAGGGAAAAGCGCTATGCGAATCAGTCCATTCACTGTCCGAACAGAGTTTCTTCATGTTACTTTTGCACTATTATGTTCCAGCACATGTTGTTATTACATGTCCTGATTAAGGTACACATTACGCTGACATCTGGGGCCAGAGCTGAAACTGTTCTGGGCCAGCACGGTGTGTCTGCTGCTGGTCCATGTGTGGGCCACATCTGGCAAACCAGATCTGGGCCACCAACAAACCTTAGAAAGAGTAAAAACACTGTTTTTATATCACTGTACACACACCTGTGCCATTGCTACCATCGTAACTATGGTTGTGTTTTTGGGGAAGCACTGATGGAAGTTGGTTGTTTCCAGGGGTGGGAAGTAATGAAGTACAAATACTTTGTTACTGTACTTAAGTACAATTTCCATGTATCTGTACTTTACTTGAGTAGTTTATATTCTGACTACTTTTTACTTTTACTACCTATATTTTTAAACAAATATCAATACTTTCTAATTCTTACATTTTCTAAAAACATGCTCATTAATTTTGCTTTAATGCAATTGGGTTGAGTTATTATTTTGTCATTCTGAGCCTTCAAACATCAAACCAATTTGAGTCTACACAGAAACACATGAAAGGCAATCCTGTTTGTGTATTATCGCCACATAAAAAGAGACGATGTGTGCCAAAGTCAAGTGCCAAAGTTGGACGGTGGTTTTTTTGTTTGTTTGTTTTGTTGTGTTTTTGCCACAGTTCCAGAATGACTGCAGGGCCCTGTTTCAGGAAGCCGGTTTGGAAAACTCAGAGTGAAAAACGACACTCACGGTTGAGTAACCCCGAACTGTCCAACTCGGAATATTCGGTTTCAGAAAGGCTGATAACAAGTAGTTCAATCAACGCGGAGTTGCTTTAACCCCAAGTGAAGCGCGCGGACGAGGATACATAAAGCCCTGATAAGCGGAGCACAGATTAAGCGAGTCACCATGGAGACGGAGGGAAAGAAGGCGCGGTCAATGTATTTCACAGCGCTTGAGGCCGAAATTCTGATGGCAGCATATGCCGATAACATGCAAATTCCGCGGAAAAAAGTAACACAGCCACAGCTGCAAAAGAAAGGGAGCATGCATGGCAAAACATAGCCGACAGAGTCAATGCGTGAGTGTTAATATAAACATTGATCGAGGGATTTCCACCCATTTAACACGTTATTTTATCATATGTTATTTTATTTGTTATTTTATACATTTTATTTTGTGATGTGACGTGAGCGCAGGTGCAACCCAACAGGCCCCAAACGTTCCTGGCAGCAAGTAAAAATGAAATATAAAAATATAGTCCAAACAGGTAAGGTGTAATTGTATTATGAGCCATAGTGCTTGGTCTGTTTGTCCCATGTAAATCAATTGCAGTTAGAGGCTACATTAATTTCCCCTCTGTAAGCACTTATTGAAATTATCTGAGCACATTACAAGTACATATTTGCTTACTCTGTATGCTCAAATGTGACCCGTTATAGCCAACAGAAAAAAAGCGGAGGCCCGAAAAACAGGTGGGGGTCCTCCACCACCACCACTCACAGAGGCTGAGCAGTTGGCCCTCAGCCAAAACAGTGGGCGCCCTGTGGCTGAAGGCATCTCTGCGGGGACATCCTCTGAGTCAATAACCCCGCAAGACACAAGTGCCTACATAGGGGGTAAATTCAAAATAATACATGATGTGCATACATCCTTTCTTCACAGTCACCTTTGCAGTGCTACTCATTCATTTGATAAACTCTTTACCATAATGAATTATTTTGTAGTGAAGTTATTTTCCGACTGATTTTGCCTTCCCTCAGTCTTGGTTGTCTTTGAGAGCATAATGACAATGAAGTGTAAGGTGATTGGTATGTTTGTTAATTGCCATTTGGTCCCTTGTAAGTTATAAGTGACCTGTATAAACCTCATATTCTATCAGTTGATGGTGATGGTGTACTGCATCTGGTGCAGCCTCCTGTTGAGCCAGACCAACATGCAGTTGTGAGTAATACTCCACAGATTATATGAGTTTACAGTAGAACAGCAATGTTGTTTATTTCTTTACTACAGGAAAATAATGAAGAAACATTGACAGCTGTTACAGAGGAGGAAGCAACAGAGACACTTTATGAGGTTTACATCTTTTAATACTTTGTGTACAGGAAACACAGGCGACCAATAAAGCCAGTTGAACAAAAAATCTGTTTATTCTTCTTTCAACATGTTGAGGTGATGGGTCAAAAGAAATGATTGTGACATATGGTGTCTCTGACTGCGCTTCCATCTTGTATGTCCGTGGGAGGGTCAGGATGTTCATGGTTTGGATCACTGCTGATGTTTGGTTCAGAAGGACAGTGTTCTCCTCTAATTGTGGCAATGTTGTGAAGAATCACACATGCCACAATAATGTCACATGCCCTTTCTGGGGTGACCCTGAGTCTTTGCAGGCACTGGAACCGGGCCTTAAGCATTCCGATAGTCATTTCAATTCTGGCTCTTGTCCTGCAATTAGCCAGATTATATCGCTGCTGTGGGCCCGGTTCAGGGTAAGGGGTAAGCAAATAGGGTAAACATGGATACCCCCTATCACCAAGCAAGTAGCCAGTGAACTCTCCTAAGACAGAAGGGTACACTTCAGTTCAAATGTCCCTGAAGCAATTGGTCTTTATATATTTTAAAGTATTCTCAACTCACCATGTCCAAATTTTGTGCTCAGTGTACATTCACGGAATATTTGTGAGTCATGGACAGAGCCTGGCCACTTGGCTTCCACATTTGTGATAATGTTGGCAGCATCACATATGATCTTCACAGTGCAGAGAACACAAATTAGCATCCATTACTATAATGAAATAATTTGTTGGTTTGACATGCTACAGGGAACTATGTACCTGTACATTAATGCTGTGGAAAGACTTCCTGTTCACATAGTCTCCTTCATTTACTGAAGGAGCAATGATTGGAATGTGAGTGCCATCTATACAGCCAATCACGCCTGGGAACCCTGAAAATAAATGTGCAATTTAAGTAGTAGTCCAAGTATCACCACATCATACATTAAGTTTTGGTCATCCTGATACCTGCAATTTTGTGGCATCCCTCTTTGATAAATCTTGTGGGTCTATGACCGGGGAACACCACAAACGAGTACAGGAGACGTTTCAGTGCTACTGTAACATTCCTGACTGCCCGACAGACGGTAGCCTTGGAAACGTGCTCAGCGTCACCAATATTATACAGAAAGCTCCCGTTTGCAAGAAACCGAAGTGCAATACAAATAATATGCAATGAACTGAGAGCATGTCCGCGATGTGTCACATGCGTAATATATGGCCTGAGGATGTTATCCAAATAAATTATAGATTGTGCTGAGAAACGGTAACGTTCACACAGAAAATCATCAGGAAATGATAAAATGTCCAAACGCGCTCTGATCACTCTCTCCCGGCGGAGAGCTCTGCGGAGAATTTGGGCTTCACGATCTACTGGCTCTTCAAGGAAGTGGCACGCCATGTCCGACACTTCCTACTGTCAGGTTTCCGACAAAGGGGCGGAGACAGTCAGGGTTAGTTGTAGTAAACCTGCTAGGGGGCAGGTTAGCTTCACGGAGTGTGTCGTCATAGTGACTCACTCAGGCTGCAGCTGAACTCGCTTTGTGAAACCGAAAACCCAGAGTTTTCGTTAACTCACGGTATACTTACTCAGTTTTTCCACTAAACCGGCTTCCTGAAACAGGGCCCAGGTCTCCATAAGTTGCGGTACTTAAGCATTTAGCTAGCACTACTGAAGAGGAGTGAACATAAAGTGAGTGACTTTTTTAAGTGTCAGGTGATTTCAAATACAGCGTTTCTATCAGCTCAAAAAACATCAGCAAACACACAAACTGTTTGTGTGTGGTTTGTCTCACAGTGTGTTGCTATCTAAAGGTCCAGCTACTGCATTTCACAGGGAGAGAAAAGAAAGAGAGCTAACGTCACTTACAGATGGAGAAAGACAAGAAAGACAGGACAGGAGAGGAAGAAGAGAGTTTAGATTTAAAGGTAAGGACTGCTCAATGGTATTTGATAAACTGGAAATTTAAAGCTTACATATAAGGCCTCGTGTTTTTAATCAGATATTAGGTAATCAGATAAACATGTAACATTGTGTTTTTCATATTGTGAAACATGCTGCAAATCAAACTGAGGCGGAGTAACTACACATGATGATTTATCAGCTATGATAAAGCATCATGCAACGTTAATTACTTGTCACCTCACAGGACATTGATCAAAACTGTCTAATATGTCTCTAATCAGAGAGATTTGTGTGTAATTACAAACGACAGCAAAAGCACTTCCAGTGTCACCTCAGTATGTTTGGAAAATCTTTTTTGACAAACTCATTATGGCTCAGCTTTTTCTGCTGCTGAAAGCAAGGGAGTACAGCATGTCTTTCTTCTCTAATGACCAGTATGCCTTAATGCTGGCCAGAAATAAATGCCTTAATCTTTCCTTTCTGCTTGTTCCAATTACTATTGCCATATGAGTCTGTTCTGTACTACCGACCTGTACAAACACGCAAACTTAAACGTACGATTAGTATTTTTTTGAGGTTATTTAATTTAAAAAAATATATATACATAATTAGATTGTAATTACATTTCAAAAAATGGATGCATTCTCATAAACTTATAATGAATACATTAAAAATACACAGGAGCAGGCACTGGTTTGTGGAAATCGCCATGTTCCCCCAACATATTTGAATATAGTGGTCTGTTTTATCGTCAGAAAAGAGGTCCCCTTCCCTAAATAAGTAAAAAATAAATAAATAAATAAAATGTATTATTATTAAAATGCAAAGGAAAGCGAAGGCCACCAGAACCGTAATGAAATATCATCCTCTTCATCCTCACCTGAAGCTTTATACCCTGAACTAAAGTCAGGGCTCTAATGCACAAAAATACACATAAACATGCGTCATTATTTCTAATATTGTCCCCGTTACTTAGGAGATTGGCCATGGGATCCTCCTGTCTCAGGACCGCTGGCTACCCGCTAAACAACAAGTGTGCTAAAAATCCCATTTTAACAATATTACATAAAAGTCAAGGACAGTTCCATTAATGGACCAGGAATACTAGATTTTAGTTAGCTGGTTAGATTTGGTTAGGTTGACATAATTCACTTTCCCTGTTCCATATGTTGCACCTGAAAAAACATCATTTATTGCAAGTAGGGATGGGTATTGATAAGGTTTTCACGATTCCGATTCCATTTTCGATTCTGTTTAAAGATTCGATTCTTTATCGATTCTCTAATCGATTCTTTTTAAAAAGGAGAACACTAAGGTCGATTAGCTTAGAACTTTGTTTTATATCTTCTCTTTGAATAAGATAGAAATTTAGGAGTAACATGGCCATACAAACCCAACAGTGAGATCTTAAGAGATCCAGCCTACGGCTCTTCAATGGGGTGTCACAGGGTCCCCAGGACCTAAATGCAACGCACAGTAATGGCAGGTTTTGTAATAAGGCAGATCGCGCTAACATAATATGCACTGTTAGTTAATTATTTACCTGCCGCATTAACAGGAGAGGACGTGCAAATGTTACCGCTGCTGCTGGGTTGAGATTCACGAGTCCGGAGCGAATTAAAAACACGACATTCATTTATGCTCATCGTGTGTTCTGTGAGCAAATGCTTTTGCATATTCGTCGTGTTTCCTCCCTTAAACGAAATATCTACTTTGCAAGTATTGCAAGTTGCCCTGTGGTCATCCATTCTCGTAAAATATGACCAAACATTTGAGCGTTTGATGCCAGGTAAATGATGCTCCACAACGTGGTGATGTCATTCGGGGCGACTGGAATCAATAAGGGAATCGTTTGCAAAAATGGCAAACAATTCCAAGGAATTGAAACAGTGGGAACCGGTTCTCAACAAGAACCGGGTTTTGATACCCATCCCTATTTGTAAGCCCTCCCTGCCTGCCATAACAGGATGTGACAAGATTAAAGACCGTGGAGAAAAAAGGGTTGTTTTCTTAATTTCATGAAAATGCATGTGCGTGTCAATGTTATCTTCAGATAGCAATGCAAATTATGCTCATTAAATATATTTTGAATAAAGAAAAATTAAAAAACAAAAACCTACCTTCTGGCTTGACACATACCTGCGTGTTTCTGTGACATAAAGCACAAGCTGACATTTTCCCCCTGATACTACTGAGTGACTTTCATGTCAACATGAAACACATGCCTGATCATTTAGTGCACTTGGAGCTGATCAGTATTTTAAAATTGAGCTGCAGTGCCTACCACTGATTTCAGGGACTTCACTGATTTGCAGGATTTAAAGCAGTAGATGTTGTTGCGATAAAGAATGTATCAAGATGGTGTCATTCTTTTATTCATCAGACTGCTGTAAGAAATGTGTATTATTTCAGGAATGATGAATTAATGAATCAATGTTTTAATATCTTCTCCTTCAGCAGTAGTGTGGCTAGCACTGGCTGGAGAATTTGCAAGACCAACTTTTTATCTTTGACAACCAACTACTAATTTTGATATAATGCTAGTCAGTGAAATAGATTTTCATTTTCATTTGGTAATTTATTTAGTTAAAATTTGCTTTGCAAAAACACCTATTTTTATGGCTAGCTATTTCACATAATAGTTTCACATCTGCACACACCTCTCCAGAGAAGGCCTGTCCGTTAAGTAGGTGCTCTGAGCCCAGGACATCCTCACTGCCAAAGTGTAGCCGGATCTCCTCCAGACGGTGGCTATACGTCATTGGCCCTCCAGAGATGTTAACCAGGTGCTCCTTGTCCAGTCGAAGAGAGACGTGACGGCCTGTGTTGTACATTGTTCCTCCCACCTGAAAAAAACAAACAAAACAGATGGCGCACAGGTGATTAAATATTAATATGAGGTGCAGTTGTGAGCGGGACAAACATTACGACAAAGTTAATTATCAGTTTCACCAGTTATAAATAGATCATTTTTACCATACTGCCCCTATAAACCCAGGCAGCTTTTGGAGAAAACTTAAACCTGGAGCTCCAAGTGCCGGAACCATAAGATAGGTTAAATGCTTGTTGTACAGAAACAATTTTGAGGGAACACTGTTACAAAAAAGGACTAACACAATATGATTGGGTGGAAAGTGTGTAATACAATATATTCATATACCCAAAGATTATCTGCGTGCAGGTTATATAAAAAAGTGAACTGGCAGGAAGTGCTAAAGCAATACAAAAAAGTTTGACCAAATCTTACACCCGATTCTTTAAAAACTTCAGTATCTTTTGTGTTGTTGTTTTTTTTATCTGTAGGTTTAAAACACTTTTTACTGAATGGCGTTGGAGAATGGTGAAGGAAATGTTGGCTTTTTTGCAATTTTTAAGCTATATCAGTTTGGCTTTTATTAATATGGAGATGTGGGTGTCTTGCATTTTTGAAATGTAAGTATTTACTAATGACATGCGGTCAACAGAACTAATGCAGAAACAGTCCCGAGGGCTTTATTTTAATTTGGCAGAACTCTGACCCAGTAAAAAGAAAGGAAGGTTGAAATAATCAGGGTAGAATCACAATTCATAATACATGGGAAATAGGGTATATATTAGTAGCTTTGCTTATTTATAATATTATTCATAATCATCAGTGTTTCAATGTAAAGCATTGGTATTCATGCCGTGAATCTGCACGGACTTCCATCTACTCTTTCTCTGCATCTGCTTCTCTTCTGCTCTTTCATTCCTTTTAGTGCTAGCGCTTTCAAAATGATCCCCCTCAAACCCCCACCCCCACACACACTATTATAAAAATCCTAGCAAAAAGGAGTCTGCCTTCACATTGTAAATATTTTATAGATGCCCTGAAAAGTCAATAATTTGAATGGAGAAACAGATAGGAAAAGAGAGTGATGCAAAGAGGAGATAAGTACTGTTAGGAGAGAGGTGTGTTGAATTTAGTGCCAAAAGAGGAAGAGTAACGAGGTAAAGTGAGGCTTTGTTGGCTCCCTGGCAAGGCAGTGGAGGTGAGGTGAGAACCCTGAAAAGGACAGAAAAATCTTATCTCCCTCAAGGTCTAAAATCAGAGACTAAGGTTCTTCCTTTGAGTCAGTGGCCAGCTGTCTTAGGAAATGGTCTGTACTGAAGTATGGTAGTTTGGTACGTAATGGGGGCAAGACATTTATATCTTCAATTCTTTACATATTTTACAGTCAATCTCCAAATACATTGAAGCTTGAATAATATTCTGTTTAGAAAAAGGAAACCAAGAAGAAATGTAATAATTTAATAACTCATTATATCATTAAAAAAACGCTAACTGGAACCAAATAAAACCAATTTATTTAGATCCTGAGACTAATCTTACGGAGAAAAAAGTGACTCCAACTTTGGTTTGGTTCACCTAGATGCTAATTTATACTCTTGTGTTTGAAAATCTGTTGAATGAATTCAGCATTAATTCTTTTAACGTGAAGTTATTTTTCTGGGTGCTTGGAACTTGGGAAAAATAGATGTACAAGTCCAAAATTACCTGACTTTCACCCCACATGACATGCAAGCAGGTCTAGCATGGTAGCTGGACAAACTGGCAAAATGCAGTGGTCTGCATGTTTGACAATGGTGACATTATTGCTTTAGTCACTGCAAAATGCTAACTCTGTCTGTATGTGTTGGGGGCCTTGGGTAAGTGTTAATGACTGGAGCCTGGCTGTGAGATACAGGTAGTGACGTGTGGTTGGAATGAGAGGTGAGGAGTGGAATTATATTTGTATTTTACAGTAAAAGAGAAACATGCAGCGTATGACTATGCAGCGTTTAAAGCTTGGAAGTACTGACATTACTTTAAGGTTTATCCTGTAAAACCGGACAAAAACATTAGCGTCTGCTGTACACTCTGCGTGGGAAGAAAACTTCTTTCTACAGCAAAAAACTTAAACCTCAAATCTGAGCAAGCACCTAGCACGCTGCTATGGGAATGTGAAATTCATAGAGAAACCCCCCGATCCTCCCACTGACATGGCAGCTACAACCCTGGGCAAACCTCCACCCGCCCCACTCCTGCTAAACAGGTTTTTTTTTACTTCAAACAAAAAACATCATCTGTTTCTGTATTTTATTCCCAGAAGCAGGGCATAAATCATTATTTTAACTGTTTAGCTCTATTCACTCCTGTTCATTGAGGATTGCCTTACTGGGGCCCCCCTGCTGTTCAGCTGGATGAATTACAGCAATTTTTTAATTTTTGTAAACATACAAAAATATTTTATTTTATGTGCTGGAATATGTGAAGCAGCGGGAATGAGGATCAGCACCTCCAAATCTGAGGCCATGGTTCTCAGCCGGAAAAGGGTGGAGTGCCCACTCCGGGTCGGGGATGAGTTCCTGCCCCAAGTGGAGGAGTTCAAGTATCTCGGGGTGTTGTTCACGAGTGATGGGAGAAGGGAGCCGGAGATCGACAGACGGATTGGGGCTGCAGCTGCAGTAATGCAGACGCTGCACCGGTCCGTCGTGGTGAAGAGGGAGCTGAGTGTAAAAGCGAAGCTCTCAATTTACCGGTCGATCTACGTCCCTACCCTCACCTATGGCCACGAGCTGTGGGTAGTGACCGAAAGAACGAGATCGCGGATACAAGCGGCAGAAATGAGCTTCCTCCGAAGGGTGGCTGGCCTCTCCCTTAGAGATAGGGTGAGAAGTTCGGCCATCCGGGAGGGGCTCAGAGTAGAGCAGCTGCTGCTCCACATCGAAAGGAGCCAGCTGAGGTGGTTCGGGCATCTGACAAGGATGCCCCCTGGGCGCCTCCTGGGTGAGGTGTTCCAGGCATGTCCCACCGGGAGGAGGCCCCGGGGAAGACCCAGGACACGCTGGAGAGATTATATCTCTCGGCTGGCCTGGGAACGCCTTGGTATTCCCCCGGATAAACTGGAGGAGGTGGCTGGGGAGAGGGAGGTCTGGGCCTCTTTGCTTAGGCTGCTGCCCCCGCGACCCGGCCCCGGATAAAGCGGATGAAGATGGATGGATGGATGGATGGTGCTGGAATATGCAGAGGATAGGTTTAAATTTATTTCAGTCAATGTTGCATCTAATTAAATTTTTGCTTGATGTAATGTGCATATAATTAAAGATAAAATCTAATAAAACAATTAATAAAAAGAGACTATTTCATTTGATTCAATTTTATATGATGGATTATGCAGAAAAAATAGAATTGCGCTGAAAGGTCTATTGCTTTATTATGTATTCAGGTTGTGTACCAGGTTTTTAAAAAGTAATAACATAACTAATTACTTTTGAAAATAAGTCATCAGTAAAGGATTACTTTCTTGGAAAAGCAATTAGTAATTAGTAAATAATTCGTATTTTCAAGTAACTTGACCAACACTGGTTATAGGTGAGGTCTGTGACCTAATTATGCCAATAATTTCATTAGAGGTGATTTAAATAAAAAAATAAAAAAAACCCAAAATAAAACCACAATAAAAAATTGTTGGAGCACCAAAATATATTCTGGAAAGATAATAAAGGCATAAAAAAGTCTTATGCAACAGGATAGACAGAGATCACATTTAGCTACATTTACCCAGCTGATGGGAACCATGCTTGAAGAATAAATCAATATACAGTTGAGTAAAACGTGCTTACTTCATCTTGTCATGTTCCTGCTGCAACAATTACAAGGCAATGTAGTGGAAAGGTTGCAAACGAAACAAAGACATTATATTCCAATCTGCTTTCTCATTATTCTTTTGAATGCCGACACGTTTGCAAGTGGTGAAGTAATTATTACACACAGATTGTGGAGTTCATATTTTCTGTGCACTGAATGTATTTATCAAAATCACTGGCTTTTGTACTTAATTCATAAAAACACAGTCAGAGAAACAGATGACCGTGTATTGCTATACTGAGCCCAGATGAACACCACTATATGACAGTCAGAAAAAAAAACAGGAGCTAAACTCATCACATGTCTCAGCATTCTAGTATTATACTGATTATATAGTCTCTGGCTTTATGTTAATGGGTTCTGAAAAACCCAAGGAAATGCTCTGCCACACACGTGCCCTGTTATTTGTTGTGAATATTGCCATGTAAATTGTATTCTTAAAATTCAACAATCACAAGCCCCAAACTGAGACCTGTCCATCTTCTAAGCAGTTCCAGGAAGTTTAGCTGTCACCATAAACTAAGATCACTTCATTTTTTAAATGAATACTTTATTGGCTATGTATTCATTAAATTCATAAATCAATGATCCAGGTGCTTGATATATGCATTTTTTTTTCTTTCTTTTTTTTTTCTGCCCATTCTGTTGGTTTTTGTCTTTTGCCCTTCTCCCCCGTCCCTCTTCTCAGCTGTGTCATGGTCCGGAGTCTGCGACTCCGTGTTTATGTTTAGTTTATTAGTATTCTGTGGTTTTGGTTACCTTGGGTGTTTGTACTCTTCTGTTTCATGGTTCATGTTCCTATGTTCTGTGTCCCCCAGTCTGTGTTTAGTTGGTGTGTTGTGTCATTGCGTGTATGTGTTTCCTGTTTTATTGTGAAGGTCTGCGTCTTATGTGAGTGTTTTCAGTTTGCCTCCCTACTCTCGTCACGTAATCACTCCCAGCTGTGTTCCCCACCTGTGTGTAATCTCCCTGTGTTCTCTGAGTGTATTTAAGTTGTATCTTCTGTCATGGTAGTTGCTGGTTCGTCTGTGTTGTTTCCCCTCGGTCTCCCTGCGTCTCTCCGTATGTATTTCCCCGGACCTCCCTGCATCCTCGTTTCTGGTTTGTCTTATTAGTTTACCCAGTTTAGGTTTCCAGTATCATGTTTTGTCGCCACCGCTGTTTGTACTTACCCACCCCTGTAAATAAACACTCACCTGCACCAGAGCTGCCGCCTTTTTGGTCCCTTTCTACAATTCCACACGGCTTGCCCCGGCAATCCGTGACAAGCTGTTTCTCTTTCCCTCTTTCTTTCTCCCCTTCTTTCCCCCAGTCAAGTCTGTCCCGTATTCAGTAAGTGGAAAATAAAATAAACAATAAAAGGTGAATCAAATGGACCATTACGGCAAGGCTGGGATGGTCAATTTGGTAAAGTAAATCCGTTGGGCATCTTTCTTTGCCTTTAGACAATAATTCTGATGGCAAAAGAGCCAAACGGGACAGGCAAAAAAAAATAATTCAGAAATCAATTAATAGAATTATATGGACTGAATACACAGTGCTGCAAAAAGGTATTTTCCCTTTTTGAGTTCTTAATTCTCTACATATTTGTCACATGATCATGTTTTTAAAATTAGACAAAGATAACCCAAGCAAATACAAATACAATGCAGTGTTTAATTATATACAAACCAACCAGACCTCTCTAATTTCTTGGAGACAGTATAGATCCTGTGTGTTGCTAAGTAAGTTAAAGAAAGTAAAGTTAAAGAAATAAAGTTTAACAAAGTTAAAGAAAAGTTACAGAAAGGAATGTGACTGTCACGGTCCTGGGTCTGTGACCCAGTGTTTTGTGTTTATTGGTTAATTTATATTCTTGGATTATTGTCATTCACGGTTTTCTGCTCGTGTTTATTTTCAATTCCTAGGATTTAGGTTTCTGTTACTTCTCCTTCCCCGTGTTTCTTGTGTAGTCACTCTTGTCTCCATGTTCTCTCTGTCTCCCCAGTCCGTTGTGTCTCTGTCTCAGTGTCTACTCTGCGTCTTTGTGATTATCTCGTGCTTCCTGTTTTACTTTGATAGACCTTGTCTTATGTCTGTGTATTCAGCTTTGCCTCCTCCCTGTCTCATGATGCCTGATTAGCCCTAGCTGTGTTTCCCTCCTGTTTCTCGTTCCAACGTTGTCCCTCTGTGTATTTTAGCCCTGTGTCTTCTGTTTGTTGCTGGTTCATCTACGTGTACTGCACTTTATCCTGTGTATCACCTGTTGAGTTCTTCATGTTTTCAGTCTTGTGTCTCTCTTGTTGGTCTGCATGTTCTGTGTTTCCCCGTTACGGGTTTAGGTTTCTAGTCTCAGGCTTTAGTTCCTTTATATTATTTTTTTGTAGCTGCTTCCAGTTTAGGTTTTTGTGTTAGTTTAGTTGCTGCCATGCTCAGCTTTCGTTTGTATTTTGTTTGGCCACTGTCAATAAAGCTAACTTCATAAGGTCAGTGCCTCCACTGGGGTCCTTCTCTCATCACCCCACATGTCTGCAGCTGTGACAGTGACATTGTCAAAACAGCATCTGAGTCTAAAACCAGATTTAAAGTTTTGTTTGCGAGTCACATACTAAAGATAGCTGATGACAGGCTAGACTTCCAGTCCAGTTTTTAAACACAGTATACACTAGCATACCCAGAAAACACCAGAGCAATGCATCAAATGTTTTTTTCTTTGTTAACCCTCTTTTTTAAAAAGTAGAGACAAGCTGTTACATAAATAAATTAATAAATAATTAAATAAATACATTTTTCAGCTTCTTCGACGTGTGTTATGTTAAGTAGCAAGAAATTTTCAGCTGCACTGCTGACCTATCACTGCTGTACATACAACAAAATGTAACTTATCTATAATGTTGGGGAGAAGCTCATTTGTAGCACCCGTGCATACTTAAGTTTTTAAATCTTCAAAGATAAATCAGACTACAATGCAGTAGAGATAAAAGTGTTACATAGTGTTACACACTATGTGTGTTACACACACCTCAAAAGAGAGTTGGACCACCACTTCAATTTTTTACCTGCATGTGCCAAGTATAGGGTACACCCTAGATTAAAAAATACTTGCCAATACTGCAATGAGGGATTACTCTGCAACACAGAATGTTGGCTAAATAGATCATATTTGTTGCATTAGTACCTGAAAACACACCCCCAGAATCAAGCATACACTATTATTGTGTTAGGTGATGTTCTAAACATACAAACACATTTTAAAAACAGTGGATCAATCGAAATGGTTTTTACTTGGACTCATCAATACAAATTTATCAAAAACCCATGAGACAGGGGAAGCAGCCAACTTAACTTGATTTACACAGAAACAAAGCAAACAACACCAATGCTGAGCCCAACAGCTGATACAACACTTCACACATTGTTACAACACAGCCCCAAATAAATAGATGCAGTGAGAAGTAATCATTGTTATTTGAGTGACTTATTGTTTAAAAATAGAATTGCCACAGTTGTTTGATACTGAACTTTTTTATGGAAGTATTTTTTTTTTATTTCAAAAACTTTATTCTCTACATCATTTTTATATATTATGAGCACATAATAATCAAATGTTTTATTGTCAGTTTTATTCTCTGCTTTATTGTCTAAGTGATATCACAGCAATCTTCTGAACAAAAGTAAGGAACTATGGCAGTACATTACAAAGTAAAAATATTGCTTTAATTTTATCTGATCAACTTGTTAAAACTGCAGTTTTTCAAGGCTGTTCATTAAATTAAAATGGTGAACACTGTAATAAGATCTCATCTGGTAGATAAATGTTGCCATTATTTTCAACAGCCAACACCATGAGGTTATGAATACCAAAGTCCTATTGTAATGATTTTGTACATCTAAATGGACTTTTTAGATACTTTTGTTACTGAGCAAGCAAGCTGATCTAATTTCTATCAATGCTCAAATCCATGTATTTAAGATTATGTAATTACATTAAATAAGCCATGAAAACATGAATACAGTTGTTGCTGACTTTGATAACCAACCTCAGTTTAGCATATAATAAAAATTGACCTGCTGCTTAGTATTAAGCAAAAAACTTACTCATAAAAACTGGAATACAGAAAGACTGGTAGTAACATAACATAACATAAACTGCAAACTACTATTTTCCATTTTCAAGAGTTTTCTTAATTTTTGTATTATTCTTCCACTTCCTTCAGATATAATTTTTAGTCTGGCCACACTCCCTCTAGAATCATCTGCTTTATAATTTTTTGTGAATATGTATTTTTAGTTGTTTTGAAATGACAAGGATAAGAGAGAAGCATAACTGCAAAATTACTTTCTGACTGACAAAACATTTCCTATTGCTTTTTTCTAGATTTAAAAGCAGTCTGTAGTGTAGTTTAGGAGTGTTTAGGCTTTCTGGGTTCATTATTGTAAAGCCTCGCTGTTATATGCCTTATATGTCTTCTCTCACACCTTATTTTATCAAGCCACCTAATTGCGTTTTTAATTTGTTGCAAAAAGCTTCCAGAAGTGATGAAGCCAAAAAGGACAACTCCACTGTGCACTTGTCCTTCCTTAATAGATAGTGATGATCATAACGTGCCATCACATTAGCGGTAATAGCTTGGTGAACATAAACAAGTCATAAAGGATTAAGTTGACTGTCTGGGGCTGGCATGGCAGACAGCCACTGTAATAGAAGACAGCAGTAGCGTGCTGGTAGTGAGAAACACACGGAACATCATAATTATCTGAGCACACAAATCAATAGAGTAAATTACCTCTTGCAAGAAATCATCTTCACTGGCTACTGCAGATGTTGAGCTTTACAAACTGCTGCATTTACCCAGAACATTTCCAACACCAAAGCCATTATTATCAAATATAGGACAAAATATTTGGTTGAAAGGAAAAAGTTTCCTGACCCAAATGCTGTGCATTCCATGAAATATGTAAGAGTAGTTAACATTTATTAATCATAAAACATGTTATTTAGTTCACCAGTGATCAGATTTGAGGCAATGGAGATTTTTAAAATAGAAAAAAAGAAATAATAGAGAAAAGAAGACCAGCTATGATGAATTAAATACTAGTGGGACTGTGTGGGCTGCAGCTCAGTGGAGTTATGGACTCCAATTTCAGCAAAGCAGTTCCAGTAATGCTACATGATGAGAAAGACTCAACACAAATCTGAGGCATTAGGAAAACGATTTTCAGAGAATGTGTTGTGCTCGCTAAAGAAAAACAGCATCGGTGGTTTGCTCAAATCAATCCTGTTGCCAGACTAAAAGGCAGATATTGGGTGATTCTGCAAAACCAATTATGTTCACTGACAGTGTTTTTAATGTTCAATGCCACAAGTTGTTTTTTTGTATGTGTCAAGGCAACCATGGTATACAGACACTGTTTATGTTTTTACCATACTTTGCAAAGCCTTGTAGAAAATGTTGTCTGTTTTAGGAGGTCGCACTCAAAGGCAAGGACGTATAGAGGCGATAACAGTAACTAAAGGCTGGGGCCATTTATATGGATACTCCGTAATAAAATGGAAATGTTTGGTGATATTAAAGTCCTGTTTGTGGCACATTAGTATATGTGAGGGGGTAAACTCCTCAAGATGGGTGGTGACCATGGTGGCCATTTAGAAGTCGGCCATCTTGGATATAACTTGTTTTTTCAATAGGAAGAGGGCCATGTGACACATCAAACTTAATGGTAATGTCACAAGAAAAACAATGGTGTGCTTGGTTTCAACGTAACTTTATTCTTT
Source organism: Maylandia zebra (assembly GCF_041146795.1). Classification (NCBI taxonomy): domain Eukaryota; kingdom Metazoa; phylum Chordata; class Actinopteri; order Cichliformes; family Cichlidae; genus Maylandia; species Maylandia zebra. The sequence goes on along the minus strand of NC_135174.1, from coordinate 4,183,802 downwards.
CATGAGTTATTTACAAGTTCCTGACCACTTATAAAATATGTTCAATGCGCTGCCCATTGTGTTGGATTGTCAATGCAACCCTCTTCTCCCACTCTTCAAACACTGATAGCAACACCGCAGGAGAAATGCCAGCACAGGCATCCAGTATCTGTAGTTTCAGGTGCTGCACATCTCGTATCTTCACACCATAGACAATTGCCTTCAGATGACCCCAAAGATAAAAGTCTAGGGGGGTCAGATCGGGAGACCTTGGGGGCCATTCAACTGGCCCACGACGACCAATCCACTTTCCAGGAAACTGTTCATCTAGGAATGCTCGGACCTGGCACCCATAATGTGGTGGTGCACCATCTTGCTGGAAAAACTCAGGGAACGTGCCAGCTTCAGTGCATAAAGAGGGAAACACATCATCATGTAGCAATTTCAAATATCCAGTGGCCTTGAGGTTTCCATTGATGAAGAATGGACCCACTATCGCTGTACCCCATATACCACACCAAACCATCACTTTTGTTGGTCCAACAGTCTTGGAGGGATCCATTCAATGTGGGTTAGTGTCACATCATCAAATCACATCATTATTAACTGTATCAACATCTTTATATTTTCTACAGAAAGGTTTAGTTGGATTGAATTTGATTTGGATGGGGAAAACAGTATGTTTTTGTAAATAAATTCTGATGACATGTTTAGTCTCTCATTTTGTCCAATTTTGCAAGGGCAATGATGAACTAAAAACTTGCTTGATCAAACTAATTTACATTTCTGATGAAGCTTTCGCAAACAGTAGGTGCATCAATTAAAGATTCAGTTCAGTTACTATTTTTTACTATTTTTTTTCTGTTTTTTTCCTGGTACTGTACTGGAGCAACTGTAACCCACATAATTTCCCTAGGAAAATTATGTATAACATTATAAAGTATTCTGATTCTGATTTATACACACTGAGTTACTATTCATCTGCTGACTAGGGCTTCCACATCTTCTTTTGTTCTCTTCTTACTCAATTTCCTCAAATTTTTAAGACATATCTTGGCATATTATATGGTGAGATGTTTCTTTGCTAAGTTGTAGACAGAGCATGACTGTGGTCAGTAGATAGTAAGACTTGAAAAACATGACATTTCTGTCTTGAGCCATCTGTCTTTTCTTTATATTATGCTTTCAAGAAGACAGACTTTGTTAGATTTTCTTTTCAAATGATCTTTCTGAAGGTTTTTCTTTGGACATCACCAATTTTCAGTCCAGTCATTGTACCTGATCTTTTTTTTGTTAAGCCACTTTGAACTATCATATGAATTATTCAAAAAATAAAAACAAAACAGAATTCACCATTCATCAAATAAACCACCAATTAAACCATTCTTCTTCTTCCTTCCGGCGTTCCCTTTAGGACTTGCTAGAGTAGATCATCTGCCTCGCTTTCAACCAACCCCTAGCATCCACCATCCCTCTGCTCATCCTGTTTCACTACATCCATGAACTTTCTCTGTGGTCTTCTTCTTTTCCTGGCCTGGCAGCCCCATATTCAGAATCCTTTTTCCAGTGTATCCAATATGCCTTCTCTGCATGTGTAATGTCTTCAAATTATTTTTCTGAAACTCTCAACCTAAGCTGTCCTTTGATATACTTCTAAGCTTATTATCGGCCACAGCAGAGCCATTTGCCCCTTCTAGCTGTGTTGCTTTAGTATGGAATATAGTATTTAATATCTGTTATTGATTTCGTTAGGAAACTGGTCATTAATCCCATATGATGTTGCATTTAATTCACTCCCTTTGCTTTTAACAAGCTCTTTCTGCTGGAAATGTTCAAATTCAGCAAGGATAGGATGTGTTTTTTTCCTCCTTAGGCTCCAAGATGGTGTAAAAGATGAAATGCGATGGCGTTGAAAGTTTCTGTCAGTATCTTCAGAGCGGATTGTATGAAGTACCACACAGAATACCCCTCAGCCATAAGAGGCTGATTGGTATTATGATCACCCTACCGGGTAGGCAGGTGGGCCAGCAGCGTGGACACTCAACTTTGTGAATGCGATAAGTCAAGACCAAGGCAACGTAGGAGTTTCAAATTGATACCATAGATGCATGTCCTAAAACCCACTAACTTTGACCTTAAGGTCAGAGGTCAGGCTTTTGTGAGGAGGTCCTCTGGGTCAGTTTATTAGTCAGTCTTCCTCTTTTAGTTGCTCCACTTGCTCAGGTTATCTGGTCATTTGTGGGATTACTTATGAAGGACTGGTAAAAAAAAAAAAAAAGTCAATCTATGGAGTCCGTAAGTTCCTTCACTATAGATGGTGTTGCCATCTGTCATCATGTGTTTGTTTTAAATTATTTACAAGTGTTTGTTTAAATGTAGACAGGAAATTTACTAGTCTAGCCTAGAATCTGCCTTCAGTAATAGCATATTTATTTCAGTATAGTAGTGCACAGTTCTTACCGGTTTGTGCCTGCATCCTTGCTCATTCCTACTTGGAAAGTCCACATGAGTACAAGATTTCTGAGGATGGATGGACCTTGTCATCTGTCACTGAGCCCAACTATAACATAACTAATTCATACAATTCTGACGTAATGAAAAGTGTAAACGCTCATATCACTTGTAAGTTATTAGTTAGATACTTATTTAATTAATTAACAGTTGCTTCTCAAGCAATGTTCTGAGTACTCCAACTTTGTGTTCCAGAGGGTGGTGAGAGTCAAAGAGTAGGTACTGGTCTGTGTGTGTGGGCTTCAATGTTGAGGTTTTCATTCTCCTCAGTGCCCACAGCACAGTCCAGAAATGGCAAACTGTTATCCTTTGTGTCTTCCATGGTAAACTTTATGTTTCTATCCACTGAGTTGATATGAGCAGTGAAGGATTCTACTTCTTGAGTTTTGATTTTGAGCCAGGTGTCATCCATGTACCATCCTTTGATGGTTACATTGAGGCATCAACATAAGCACTGTTTTAAATTGTATTTAATTTGGAAAATGAAAAGTTTGCCAAATTAACTTCATCCATTATTGTTTGCTGTGTAGCAGTGGAAATACTGAAAGCTGTTAACCTCTAACCTCTTTAATGGTGAAGAAAAGTTTAAAACCGGTGGATTCTTAGGCAAATTCTGAAACATGTGCTCTCCTGTTACATTAGTCTCTTATACAATATACTTGGTACAATATCTATACTTATTTTAAAATATATTAACTTAAAAAATCAGCAGGATTAAAAGGCTTGAGGAATATGTGACATGGCTAATTGTCAATATCTATTGCAATTAAACATATTAATAAAAATTTAACTTGAGTGTTGGCAAAAAAGCTGGTTAAATGTATCATATTCAATGATTTCCGATGGAGGTTATTTTATTTTATTTTATTAAACTGTACATGGTAAGAGCTGCCATCTTCATCATCATCAGAGCTTTCCTTGTTTGTACTAAAGGTGTTATTAACATTTTCACACTCAATCTTCTCTACATCACACATTTTTGGCCAAAGTGGTAAGCAAGAGAAAACTCATCTGTTATTTATCTGATGATAAACCACTGAAGCATGTTTACTTCCCAATGCTAACAGTGTTTCCATATAAAGCACATAATTCACCTCAATGCAGTGAAAGTAAAGCCCGCAGCAGTTTGCCTTACTGTTGGCCTCTCAGCTTGGTTAGCTCATGTCATTGACAGACGCTACAGTTTCCTATGTAGGTTTCAATTCAATTCAGTTTTGTTTATATTCGACAAAAGTCACCTCCATGCACTTTATACGGTAAGGTAAAGATCTTACAATTATACGTGATAAAATACATAATTCTATGAGCATGTAACAAGCAGAGTTTGGAAACAATAGCTAACTGTGGCCACAAAATGGCAATAATGTAAAGGATGGATTTATATAGGCGAGGAGCTTCATTGCAGCTTTGTCTGAAAGGATTGCTTTACTTTGGTACATTTTAATTTATGTCTATTTTTAGATTTAACAAGGCAAATTCAGAATCCTTAGGCATGGTTTCTGCTTTTGTTTGGTTTGTCTAGAATGTTGAGAACACTGCAATCATAGCAGGGTGCAGACCACATTACATGGATAAAGTTCTTGTTGACAAGGAGGTTTCTTGGTACATTTCCAAACCAAGTCTGGAGTTTCATTGGGGTTTGCAAATGTGACTACACATTGCATGTTTGTATAGCAGAGTGTTGTGAATTTTGGATGCTGTTCATGTTATGCTCCCACAGTGAGAACGATTGACATATTTTGTCATAACTGGTGAACCACAGAACATCTAATCAGCCCCAGCTATGCTTTACGCTTCATTCTAACAAATTTTCTATTGCTACTTTACACTCTGTACACACATGACTGTGTCAGAACCTAACCAGACAATGCAATTATTAAGTTTGCAGATGATACGACTGTGGTGGGGCTCATCTCAGAAGTTGATGAGAAGACATACAGAGCTGAGGTTCAGAGGCTGTTGGATTGGTCTGTGGACAACTTGGAACTCAATGCCACGAAAACGAAAGTGCTAGTAGTCAACTTCAGAAGGAGGAAGCTCGAGCTGCAGCACTTCAGCATCAACGGGGAGTCCGTGGAAAAGGTGGCCAGCTTCAAGTTCCTGGGTCTGCACATAGACACAGACCTCCAATGGAGCTCAAGTGCCTTGGAGATTGCAAAGAAGGCCCAACAGCGTCTCCATTTTCTTAGAATCCTCCGAAAAATGGACGTGAATAAGGAGGTGCTGATCGTCTTCTATCATTGCTCATTTGGAAGTGTCCTGATACACTGTATCGCTGTGTGGTTCTCCAGCTACAGCATGGCACACAAAACTCACAAGGGGGTCATTAATACGGCTCCTAGGAGCATAGGCTCCTAGGAACTTAGAATACTAAGTCCTTAGGATTCGAAGCATAGGCTCCTAGGAACTGTTGTTCTTTCATTTTGGAAGCTTAGGTTAAACCAAGTGTAGCATTCTCATGTGGTGCGACGAGCCAATGATCACTCCGGATGTTATTCCGCTGTCTCTTTAGCTTGGAGATGACTGCTGCTGTGGTCAAGTCACGGAGAAGGTCAATCTCAATCCATCCCGAATAGGAATCTACAAGGACCTGATATTGTTTTCCATGCCAGGTGAAAATGTTGGTGGCCACCGTTGACCATGGGAGGACTGGAACAGGGTGCAGTTGTAGCGGTTCTCTCTGCTGATGTGTCTTAGTGCTGCTGCACACTGTGCAAGAGAGCAGCTCTTCCGTGATGTCTTTTGACATTACTGCCTAAAAGGTGAAACTCCTAGCTCTGCGCTTGGTTGCTTCTGTACCTGGATGGCCTTTGTGTAGGATGTTGATGTATTCTTTGTGCAGAGACTGGTGAATGACTGTTTTGTGGCTTTTCATGATGTTCCCATCCTCCACGCTGAGTTTATCAATGTGAAGATAGCTTTAGGTACTATATGTGACTGTCACTTAGGGATGGGTACCGGTATCCGGTGCCATTATGGCACCGGTTCTGACATAAATGATAGTAACCAGACCGAAAAGCAGCGCACATTTCGGTGCTTTATTTCTGTGCTTTTTTTTCTGTATTTTTTTTTTCCTGAGATGTCATACACTTTGGATTCTAGCCAATCATTTTACCTTTCCAAGGATAGTAGGCGGGCCCAGGTACGTACGTTCTTTTAGAACAGAGCTACAGTTTAAAAACGCCCAAGGTGAAGCGGTCAAAGTCTGGCGGTACTTCACAGCAAAAGATGCAAACTCAGCAGCCTGCAACAAGTGCTTTAAGGTGATACTGTGATACTGTCAAAGGAGGTAACACCTCGAATCTGATGAAACACCTGGCGACGCATAGCGTTTTTTTTAAAAGCCAAGAAATGCACCGCATTTGATAGCTTACTGCAAGACCTCACACTGAGCACATCTATTGCGGGTGTGGTGCCTGTTATCGGACCCGGAGTCAGCAAAATCCCCCAAAAACCCGAAGAGTAGAGTCCTGGCCCCTAGCCCTGCCAGTGTAGCAGAAATGATGACGGATGATGATGGCAGCAGCAGCCGTTCTTCTCTGAGTGAGTAGCTTAATGTTGTTCGTGTGTAATTTACATTGAGTAGGCTAACCACGTTATTAAATTAATGCACGTAAGGTGAACTAGCAAACACCGTCATAGTTACATGCGGCTGTCTTCTTGTTTGAGTGATACACAAAGTTTGTGTTTTCTATTGTTTAAGCACCGGTTCCAACCAAAGGAGGTATGTTGTATCAACAGAAAAGAGACTGCTAAAAATAAAAACATAAGAGGTTTTTGGACAAAGTTTGTGTTCTCCATTCCTTAAGCACCGGTCCGAGCACCGTCCGAGCACCGTTTAAACACTTTAACACGTTAACACGTTTACACGTTACACTTTAACACGTTTAAACACCGTTTAAACACAGTACTTTTCAAAAGTACTGGTTTGGCACCAGTATCGGACAAAACCTAAATGATTCCCATCCCTACTGTCACTGCACTATCATAAAATTGTTAGCTGGCGCCAGTGTGCTCAGCTTGCCGTCTCCGTCTCTGTCTACGTCCTCGTCTTCTGTTGTTTTTCGTCCTTTTGCTCATATGCTATTCTGGTGGCTTTGCTTTGATTACCTATGACCGGCTTACTCTTTTAAGTCTTCGCCCACTTCATACTTATGGGCCGGACCCCTACAGGCCAGAACCGTGTTGGAGGGTCAGTGATGCCATCTCAACAAAGACGGATTCTCTCTCTGGTTCATGCTGCCTACCTCTGCCTCATTTTCAGCGTAGACGCCGTAGGAAGCGGGGCAAACACAGCGGTGTCCGTGTATGGATAAAGGCTCATCTTAAAGCACGGGTCGAGCCTGGCTTCGACTTCACCGTCAGAACCTTTCGTCCTTCCTCCGCTTCCCAGGAGCAGTTCACTTTTAGACTGCTCAATCATCAATGGATTTGCCCTGCTGAAAGTCAAGCATACCCAGCCCTTCCGGTGACCTGCTTGCCAGCTTGGAGTTGGCTTAAGGCTACCGGAGGTGGCGTGCGTTATGGCAACCTGCGCCCCTGAGATGTGCCTCTAACCTCGACCTGGCGTCTTCGGCCTGGATGGCATTATTAAATGTTAGGTCGTTGATGAACAAGACTTTTATCATGAATGACTTTTTTACCACTACAGGTCTGGATTTACTGCTCCTGACGGAAACCTGGATTCGTCCTGGTGAGTCCTTTCCCTTTTCTGAGCTCCTTCCCCCGGACTGTGCTTTTTTCAGCTCACCGAGACTTTCAGATCGGGGTGGAGGACTTGCGGTGGTCTTAAGGAATAAATTCCGGATACGGCAGCTGGCCCCACCTATGTTTGTTAGCTTTGAAGCACAATTATTGGAACTTGCTGGTCCCCCCCTGGCTACCGTCCTCCGAAATACAACAAGACTTTTATCAATGATTTTGCTGACTTCTTAGGATCTATTTGCTTAAATTATGACCGTCTTCTTATTGCTGGTGATTTTAACATTCATATCTGTTGTAAAGACGATAGGCTTGCTAAAGACTTTCTTGTTTTAGCTGATTCTTTTATCCTCACTGAAGATATGCATAGCTTATTTGAGAGTTTAAAAATGTGTTAGGTAGGATGTAGAATTATTGTGGAGACACTGACACTGCCCTGGATGCAATAAAGGCCTGAGTGTGTCATGAATTTAGGAGTAGATTTCTAGGAGGTCCTCCCCCACTTTGAACTGCGAAAGTAAGACAAAGAGAAGTTAATGTTGAGTGGAAATTCCCCAGGCGAGACATGGGTGTGGGTCTCAGTGTTTGTAATATGTTAACTCTGTTTTCTATGTTGTGTAGAGGAATTTGGTTTAGCTCAGGTGAGGAGATTACTTTTATGACCCCCAGGAAGTCAGGTATACAGAGACACACACAGTGCTTTAACTGTTACGACACACCCACACCTACATGCACAGTCACTCACGTGCACTCACATAGACACACGGGTACGCGCTAGAGATGGCACGATACCACTTTTTTATGTCCGATACCGATACCGATATCATAAATTTGGATATCTGCCGATACCGATATGAATCCGATATAGTGTTTTTTAATCAACAAAACTGTTTTTTATATCTTGCTGCATTTTGTATAAGTTCATACTCAAGTTTAAAACAACAACTACACTAAAGCTATTCTGTTATACCTGTATGCAAAAAAAAAATATTTCATAGTTCAGCAATACTGATCAATCTAATAAACTTAAACCTACACCATCCTCCCTATTCTGGTATTTGAAAGAGTACTTAGCATAAATATTAAGCAACCTAACTAATAGGGTTCCAACTCCTAGCAACAACAAAAATAAATAAATAAAAAATAGGGAACCACCCCTCACGCTCTACCTCATGATGCTTAATCGACGTAATCAACCTTAATTTGATGCAGTGTAAAAAAAAATGCACAGAAATCAATTATTTTTCAAGAAATATTAAATAGATTCAACATCTTTCTTCAACAAAATTGCAGACTGCACAGATGGTACCTTCCCAAAGGAAAAAGTACTATAGCTTACTAGGGTATATATATATATATATATATATATATATATATATATATATATATATTAGACTTAATAGTTACTATATACAGTAATTGACTTCTATTCATTTTACATCAAATTAAAACTTTGGGTGTCAGATAATTATTTATTAAAAGCTAGACATTTTAAATGAGAATAAGAAAGAAAAGTATGTCTTTGTGCCCCCTTTTCCCTGTTAATGCCCTATCGGCCCCCCTGGCTAAACTTTGCTAGATCCGCCCCTGCACAGTTACCAGCCGTCAGCTACATAGAAAAAGATCCTCGAGTAGAAAGTAATATTATTAAATAAATTCTAACAACAGCTGATCAAGCTTAAACGTGCTGCTGTTGTTCAGCCGCTGGTTTCCTCTTTCTGGTGCAAAATGGGCCAAAAGCAAACTAGAGACACGGACTCGCGACAGAAAAGCCGATCAGCTGATCGTTAAGCAGTTTCATGATTGAAGTAGCAGCCGGAGAGGCAGTCGTTTGTTAAGCTTAACGCAGGAATGCTTTACAAACATTCAGAGATGGACTTACACACTTGCTTTACTTCTCTCGGGATAACTTTGTCGGAGATGAAATGCCGGGTTGCTAGCAAAGCTCCAAATGCTATCCAGACCACCGACAGGTCCCGCATGCCACAGCCGCTCTATCACGTGATGCCTACTGCTCTGACGTGCTAACGTCGTTCTGAGGTGAGTTACGGCGTGTTGCAAGTTTTGTGAGGTGCTTTCGTGATATTTAATGGATCGGATTACATTTTTTATTTTTCTCCGATATCCGATCCAGTAATTTAGGTCAGTATCGGACCGATACCGATACGTAATATCGGATCGGTCCATCTCTAGTACGCGCACACAGTCACTCACGTGCACTCACATAGACACACGGGTACGCCTACACACAGGCACTCACGTGCTCGTGCATATACACACAGACACACAGAGTTTGCAGCACACCATGGGGGTTTTATGATGGGGTCACTTCTATAAAGCTGGCTGTAACTTACAAAGAGGTGGAAGATTCTGCAGAGGAACACCGGCCTTGCACATCTCCCCTTCTAGAAGATGCATGCTTAAATGAAGATGAATAAAGGTTTTGTGAAATGACTACTGAGTTTCGGTGCCGTCTCTGGATGCTTCGAGGAATAAAAAGAACCGGGTGAAACTGATTTCGTAACATCACTCAGTGGGTAAATACTCCAACCCACTCTAAAGGTCACACGCTTGATTTGGTTTTCTCTCATGAATTGGACCTTTGTGTCAGGGACACTAGCAACACTGGGATTTCTGACCAATTTCCAGTCCTTTTTGATGCTGATCTATGCGAAACTGATCTGAACCTTGGGGGCCCTCGACGCCTTGGCCGTTTCATTGATTCTGGGACTGTGGCTGAATTTTCTGCGTTTTTCTCTGAATCTGTGCTCCCTGATACGGCTGGCATCACACAGTCTTTATTTGATGACTTTGCCAACTCCCTACTTGCTATATGCACCTCCTTACTGGACTGTGGCCCCTATAAAAGTGAAATGTCCTAGAAGCTGTTCCCGACCTTGGTTAAATTACTCTACACGTGCTCTACGCCGTACCTGCTGTCAAGCTGAGAGGCGGTGGAAAAAGGATAGGCTCCAGGTGTCCCTTGACATTTTACGCAGGACGCGCTTGGAATTCCAGAAATCTGCTAAGATGGCTAAAGCGGCTGTTCTGTCAGCCATTGTTACGAATAATAGTCATAATGCACGCGTTTTATTCAATATTTTTAACTCCTTGGTTAACCCTTATCCTGAAGCATCGTGGCTGGCTTCTTCAGCTCTTTGTGAGCAGTTCTTAAATTACCACTGATAAAATCTCCACCTTAAGAGCCTTAAAAGCCTCGGGGTGTCCCAAGGCCCCGCTTTACGCTGCTCTATGACACTTGCTCAGTTTAAACCAGTGTCACTTCCTGTCCTTAAGGGAATCATTGATCGTCTAAAAAAAACTTAAATTCTGCATTTAATGTAATTGGGCCTTGTATATTATCACTGATCAATCTTTCTTTGTCAGTGGGTTGTGTTCCGACTGCCTTTAAACATGCCGTAGTGAAACCTCTTCTTAAAAAGCGTTCCCTAGATCACTCAAATCTCGCTAATTACAGACCTATCTCGCAACTTCCGTTCCTGTCAAAAATCCTCAAGAAGATTGTCCTATCACAGCATCAGACCTATCTGAATGAGAATAACATCTGGGATAAATTTCAATCTGGGTTTAGACTGCGCCATAGCATGGAAACGGCTCTCTTGAGGGTCTTCAATGATCTTCTTTTAATTACTGACTCTGGGCACCCCGCTGTCTTAGTTTTGTTGGACCTGTCTTCTGCTTTTGATCTCGTGACCATAATATCCTCTTAATGAAGCTTGAACATCTGGTTGGCATTATGGGTATGGGTCTTAGTTGGTTTAAATCCTACTTATCGGAGAGGTCCTCTGTCACGATGGGTACCTACTCCTCTTCCATTGCCCCCGTTACCTGTGGTGTCCCTCAGGGGTCTGTGCTGTGTCCTATGCTGTTTTCTCTACATATGTTACCCATTGGTCGTACTATTGAAAATTACAAACTCTCTTATCATTGCTACGCGGATGACATTCAAATTTATTTTGAATTGACCAAGGATGAAACTTCATCGATGCTTCGCTTCTTCGATTGTATAAGTGAAGTTAAAGACTGGCTGCTGAGCAATTCTCTTATCCTTATTGACAAGAAAACGGAAATTGTAATATTTGATAGTCATACCCCTAGAGCCCATCTAACTGCTGTCCTCGGGACCTTTGCTGATTATTTTTCTGATTCCGCAAGTAATATGTTGTTTACCTGGACGTCTCTTTTAAGCTTGACAAGCATGTGACCTCTGTTATTGAATCTTGTTTCCATCAACTTGGATTAATTTCTAAGGCTATGCCATACTTACCACGTGAGGATCTAGAAAAGCTTATCCATGCCTTTGTCACATCCAGGTTAGACTATTGCAACTCCCTATACACTGGGCTTCATTCTGCCCTTCTTCGTAGATTGCAACTCGTCCAAAACACCGCGGCTCGCCTTCTAACTGGTACTCGTAGGGTTTGAGTCTATCACCCCAATTCTCACTGGCCTTCACTGGCTCCTAATTAAACACTGCATTGATTTTAAAATCCTACTGCTTATAAAATCATAAATAACATTGCACCCAGCTACCTTATTGATCTCCTTAGTGTGCATACTCCCAGTAGAACGCTGGGTCCTACAGCAGGCCTTTTAAGTGTTCTTTCTTGCCCTCCACTTTCCTCTCTTTTGCTTATATTGTTTTATTGTTAAGTCTTGCTTACTTATCTGCGTACTTGTATGCTTGGTTAATCAATGCCTGCCATCTGCTAGCTTCTCTGCATTTGTATTTTACTACTGTTTTATTGGTTTATGTGAAGCACTTTAGCTACCTCTGGTTTTAAATGTGCTATACAAATAAATTTGTATTGTATTGTATTGTATTGTATTGTATCTCTGTATGGAGAAAACAGGGCTAGAGCGGGCTGTACTTGGCTCTCTCTGATGGGCCATCCTCGCTGGATGACTGTGCTGAGGGCTTGTAGCACATCATCTCGGGCTATGTGCTGTCTTAGCTCCTCCAGGCAAGTAATATCCTCTGGAGCCAGGCAGGGGCGACATGGATGGGCTTTTTCATTATGGTCACCAGGGGTTGGCGGTCAGTTTTGACGACTGTTGCTTTGCCATAAACATAATCTTCGAACTTCGTGCAGGCGAACACCACGGCGAGGAGCTCCTTCTCTATCTGGGCATATTGCGTCTCTGTGTCCATGAGAGCACGCGATGCGAAGGCCACCAGTCTGCCATTTTGCAAACATGCACCGCCTAGTCTATAGCATGATGCATCACATGTCAGTGTAACTGTCTCCTTGACGTTATAATATGCCAATACTGGTGGGCTGGAGAGGCATGATCTGAGGTGGCTCTTTGTGGGTCAGTTTCCTTAGAGGTGCAGTGATTTCACTAAGGTTCGGTATGTAACTGACCATAACGAGGAAGCGCTGTAGTGACGTGACATCTGTGGGCACTGGCATTGCTCCTATTGCCATGGTTTTGGAGGGGTCTGCTTTTAGGCCGTCCTTTGTGAAGATGTGGCCCACATATGACACTTGGTGTAGGTGAAATTTGCACTTGTCAGGGTTTAGCCTGAGCTTGATCTCCCGTGTACATGTCAGCACTTTTTTCAGGTTGGCGTCATGTTAGACCACCCCATTTCCTCAAATGATGTCATCCACGATGACAGAGCATGGGTAACCGGCAAACAGAGCTGACTTGCAGAGCTGATGCCAAAGGGTATCCCTAGAAACCTGTGTTGCCCAAATGGAGTGCCAAATGTCATCAGCATTGAGGACTTCTCGTCGAGGCGTATTTGCCAGAACAAGTTTTTTGCATCTAGCACAGAGAACACTGTTGCTCCTGACATCTGTGCTGCCACTTCAACGCTGTGGTTTGAGTGGTGAGGTCTTTTCAGTGCTGTGTTGAGGTCTTTTGGATTTATGCACAGTCTGATCTCACACTTGTCTTTCTTGTGTGCTGCCACCATTGAGGACACCCAGTCAGTAGGCTCAGTGACTGGTGTTACAACGCCGATGCGTTGCATGCGTTCAAATTCTGCTTTGACTCTTTCTTGCATCGCGACAGGGATGCGGTGAGCTGAAGGGAACACAGGCTGTACATCAGGGTCTAGCATCATTGAGTATGTGACTGGAAGTTCCCCCAGTTCATCACCGAACAGGTCTTGGTACTGTGTGAGTATGTGGGAGCTGAAATCTATGCTTCTTTCTGTGCTGCCCTGGTGGACCTCAGGGCTCATTTTTACAATGCCCATATCCATGGATGTTTGAAATCCTAGCAGTGGTTGTACTTCTCTGTCCACCAAAAAGAAAGGCAATGTGTGACACTGCTCCTTTAAGCAACAAGGTAGTGTAACAGTGCCAGTGGTCTGAATTCTCGTGCCTCAATAGGCAACAAGGCTCACAGGATTCTCTTGTTGACAGTGTGTCTTCTGCCATTCACTGTTTTGAAAGTGACATGACATTGTATTTCACCCCTGTATCTACTTTCATCTCAGTGGGCTCGCCATTTATGTGTATTGTGACAAATCCCTCGTCTTTCTTATTGGCTTTAGCGTGGATGCAATCGATCTGGCTGTCAATTTCTATGCCATCCACGTAAAATGTTTCATCTTGAAGTGGCAGCTCACTTGCTGTTAATTTGTGACAGTCTGTGGGAATGAAAGGGGCTTAGGCTTGTGCTTGCTGTTCAGAATGGGCTTTACTGTGTTGACACTGGTAGCTTGTGTCGCTAGTGTATTGCTATTTTTTTCAGTCATAGTGTATTCGACACACAGAGATCGCTTTAGCAAGTGTCAGCTTGCTGTCTCTTAACAGAGCCTTTCTTAACATGTCGCTAATGACACCACAGACAATACAATCACTGAGAAGTTCATCAGTGAGGTCCCCAAAGTGACAATATTTAGCCTTGATCTTCAAATCACTGATGAATGATTCAAGTGTCTCACCTGGCTTCTGATTTCTGGTGTAGAACTTGTGTCTTTCCATCATCCTGTTGTGCTGTGGATTGCAGATTTCACAAAACTTTGCCTTCAAACATTCCAGATCCTCTCTCGACTCAGCAGCAGTGAGTATCTCTTCATCTGCACCAGCTACGCGAACGGCAGGAACATAAACAACTGAGCATTCTCGTTCAACGGCATCTGGTCCAGAATATTCAGGAGAATGTAAGCCCTCGTCTTCGCCGGCTTGTCAGAGTGGGCAGTGGCGATGAAAATATCATATTCCCATTCAAAAACACGCCAATTCTCAGCAATGTTCTCATCAAAAACCAGAGGGTCAGGTTTGCGAAATCTGTCCGCCATGATGGGGAGACTTCTTTTTATAAATTTTATTTCTTTAGCGGCTAGTCCAAAACAGTGCAGGATAAGCAATGCGGTATCCGGAGAGGGATATAAATATAGTCCGTGCCATCTTCTGACACCATGTAGCATTCTCGTGTGGTGCGACGAGCCAATGATCAGTCCAGATGTTATTCTGCTGTAAACTTTTTAATGCGTACTCCAGCACACAATAAACATAGTGGCTGAACACCAGAAGAGCTTAACTCCCCCCATACCGGTTGGACTAGCCCACACAGCTACACCAAGGTCTAACCATAGCATACACTGGTGTGAAAAAGTGTTTGGCCCCTTCCCATTTTCTTTTTTATATGTTTGTCACACTTAAACGTTTCAGATCATCAATCAAATTCAAATATTAGACAAAGATAACATAAGTAAACACAAAATGCAGTTTCTATATGAAGGTGTTTATTATTAAGGGGGACGTTAATTTATTACATAAATTATGTTATAATTTATTTTTATAACATAAATTAACTGTGGTGTGTTACATCTTTGGAAAGCGGAGTTCAAATTTCTCTAGCCACACAGTGGCCTGATTACTGTTACAACTGTTCTCAATGAAGAAATCACTTAAATAGGACCTGACTGATAAAGTGGAGTAGACCAAAAGATCCTCAAAAGCCAGACATAATGCATGGTCCGTAGGTGTCCACATTTATGATTCTAATTGCTAAATGACGAGTGACCAGATTCAATCCTCTGTTACTTAAGTCCTTTGCTGGGTCTAACTTTCCTCCCAAGCTTATTACTCTCTGGTTATTCAAGCCACGTCTCTAGCTTTCAGCATGGAGCTGGCTGGCCAGATTAGCTTGCCTGCAACCAATGCTGGAAATCAGATAACAGCTGATAAGGCAGAAAAGGGGGAAGATGAAAAAAGCTGGGCATAATGTCATAGCTTCACTGCTTTAGCAGTTGATTGCAATGAAAACACTGGACAAGGACTCTGTTTTGGAATTCAATAAAGGTACAAGAAAGTTCAGCTTGTTCCTGAATCTGAAAGTTCTCTGCCAAGGTCATATACGCATATGAAGTGTACAAATATTGAGAGGGCGAATAAAAATAATAGAGTTTTCCTTCTTTTCCACTTTTCTGACATTCTAGCACTTACCTCGGGGCAAGAACGGAAAAAAGCAGCCAATAGCTTTGATGGGAGACAGCTACAGCAATAAATATTTTATGCTATTGATGGGCTTTTGTGCTCAGAAGAAGAGTTATGGAACCAGTACAGCCTAACATAATAACAGGTAGTTTCTTGCCAGCAGACTGAATCTGCATTTGAGTTTTTAGTAATGTTTGAAAAAGGTGATAGGTCTGATACCGAGTTAAAAAATATTTTCAGAAATACTTTAGGAACCTGCTGAACTCACTAGTGAAAGAAGTCCTTTCAATTTAAAAAGTTCTAAACATCAGTAAAAGTCTTCTGAGACACTTCAACAGATGGTGCCAAGCCTTTTTAAGAAAGAAAATTTAGCTGCTGATTTGCATAAATGGAAGTGCTTCCCATAAAACGTGCAATGTTTTAAAAATAAATGGAAACCACATAAAACAAAAGTCAAATGTTGTCATTTAACCTTCATGTGTAACAAATGTGGTAAGAAATATAGGACTATCACCCTTTAAAGAGTCTGGCTGTCATTCTTCTACTTAGACTCTGTTCCCACTGCCTTTTGGATGTTATTTTTTATTTCTCAGAGAGTGGAAAAAGAAAGAAAGAAAGACCTTTAACATCCACTTTTATTCATATAACAATTCACACACACTTAAATCCATGTGAACTTGTCAAAACATAGAACGAATAGTAATAGTAATGCAAGTAACACTATAAAAACCATGCTCCACTTTCATTCTTGATGCAACCAACCCCTTAAAACTAAGTACCACATCAGTCCAACCCTGTCCAAATATATGTATTTTTTTGTTATCCAAATTACTAACTTTGCCATGCCAAGAAGAAAACTGATTAGGGCACGAGCCTTTATTTTTATAGCTCTGTACCTAAGACCAAAAACAAAAACAGCTGTAGAAAATTGCTCACCGAGGGCTTCCACCCAGTCCTGCAAAAACCTAAACAGGATTTTTAACTTTAAAAAGGACACAAACTTCCAGTGACTCCTGGTGTTCACAAAATGTACATCCTCCCCTAACAATGGGTCAAAATTAGCTTTGTGACTGTTTGTAGCTATCAATCAGTCACAAGCAGAGGTGGGTAGTAACGAATTACATTTACTCCATTACATTTACTTGAGTAAGTTTTTGAAAAAAACTGTACTTTTAAAGTACCTTTTTTGCACGATACTTTTTACTTTTACTTGAGTACATTTATGAAGAAGAAACTGTACTTTTACTCCGCTACATTTGCAAAATTCGACTCGTTACTTTAAAAAAAAATAGTTTAACACATTAGATAGCATGCCGCCAGTGGAGTTTCCGGTACTTTTTTACCAATGAGATGTGGCCATGCAGTCACATGACCAGTTTGAAACTGTGGCGGGCAGAGCAGCCCAAGCGTTTCAAAGTAGCGGACACACGGAAAGAAGAAACATGAAAACATGGCAGAGTCTACGCTAGAGCTGAAGAGGATGAACAGCATTTTCCTCACATACAAAGAATGTTTCGCTTAAAAGCAGTACAAAAGAATAGCTATGTCTTCAGTGTCGGTGTCTTCAGTGAGAGCCAAAACAAACCAACTTTTCACCGTGACACAACTCAACTTGTGTAACCTGAGGAAACGGTAAGTTTTCTCTAAATATCTTTTTATTTATTAATTTTTCTTTTTTCTTTTTAATGAGTAATTAGCTTCAGATTTTAATTTTCTGTCCAAATCTGTCTCAATTTTTTACTTAATCTTATTTCTGGTGCATTCACAGCCACATGCAGAGACATCTGAAGTGCACCTTGGCTAATCATTGTAAATTCACACTGGTGATAAAGCTGAGTGTGGAAGGGTGGAAAAGAAGCACTTTTTGGCACTTTGTGTACACCTGTGAGCATGAACGCGCTTGTTTTTAAAAGGTTCCTACATGTAATGATCTGTGGGGAGCCACAGCCCCGTCCACCAGGGCATGAAGCAGGTATGGTGGAGATCAAAACTCCAGACATCCAGAGGCCCCCAGAACACAAGAGACCAAGGAAGACCAACAGAGGGGCAGCCGCGCCACTGTCCCAGAAAGAGCTGAGGAGAGTCCCAGATGAGGGTTCACTCAGCAGCCGCGGAGCAGAAGCCGGGGGGGGGGGGGTTGCAGTGACATGCCCGGGAGCTTCGCCGGCAGCCAGCTGTGCCAAAGTGACCGAGCCCCAGGCCGAGAGGCCGGGGGCACTCCACCCCCGAAATGGCCCGAGCGAGCCCCAGGCTCCAGGCCCCGATAAGCAGCCACCAAAGAGTGAGCCGGTGTGTACCTGGACGTCCATCCCCGGACACAAAGACCCACCAACGCACCGATGTCTGAAGGCGTCTGCCACTGGCAGGGGAAGTGGTGGGGGGAGAGTCCCCAGAGAGGTGGCGTCTGATACCTGACCTGACATATGGACACAGACGTACAGGCACACACAGATACAAACATCCATTCCCACCCTCATGCTCTCATATGCAATTACTCAACACTCACCCAACGTGGAGACAGACATAAAGAGACGCTGTACACACGATCACACTCTCCAAGCGTACTCTAAGCCCCGGGTCTAGGTACCCTTGCCCCTGGAGGGGGAAACTGCACCACCAAACTAGTGTTACCCTTTTCCCTGCGGTGGGGAGATGCAGACCGCCCCGACTCCGCAGCAGCAGGGAGGCCCCACATTCCAGACTCCAGTCGGACAGCCAACTCCTCCTCCTAGCCCCCCCGCTCCAGCAGGCCGCAGAGAACGGGGGTGAGAGAAGACTCCAAACCTCCCTCCACCCGCTCATATGTAGTGTTGATGCATGTGTGTTCTAAGGTGCATTTAAAACCCAGGAGGGCATGGAGCTACCTGCCAGAGAGCAGCAGGTAAGCGCATAGCCCCTCCTGCTAGCCCTCAATGTCTACGTGTATTTAAAATTGAGAGGTGGGCAACGACGCAAGGGGTGAGGTGTACACCCTGATGGTAATTTGGACTCCGTGTATCGTGCCCACCCCCAAGATCCTATGTGTATGTGTTATGAGAGTGTGAGTAATGTGAATGTCTAAGTTGTGGGATAAAATCTTAGATGTAACTGGGACTCCCAAAAGCTCTCAGTCCTGGTGCTACTGGATCTAAGCGCAGCCTTTGATACAGTAGACCACGCTATTCTTTTAAACAGACTGAAACACATGGTGGGCCTCTCTGGTGCTGTACACAGCTGGTTCACTTCCTATCTCTCTGACAGAACTTTTATGGTGAGTATGGATACATGCTCCTCTAAGATCCATAAAATGACATGTGGTGTGCCTCAAGGGTCGGTTCTAGGCCCTGTACTTTTTAATTTGTATATGCTCCCTCTCGGCGGTGTCATCAGGAGGCATGGAGTGAACTTCCACAGTTACGCTGATGACACGCAGCTGTACATCTCCGTGTCTCCTGATGACACCAGACCAATGGATGCCCTTTTTAACTGTATCTTGGATATAAGATCTTGGATGGCAGAAAACTTTTTACAACTTAACCAGGACAAAACTGAAGTTTTAATTGTCGGTCCTGAGGCTCAGAGAGAGAAACTCTTGTCTAAATTAGAGGCATTTTCACTATGTCCTTCGCTACAAGTGAAAAACCTGGGTGTTATTTTTGACTCTGAGCTTGGTTTTATCCCACATATTAAACATGTAACTAAAATTGGATTTTATCATCTAAAAAATATAGCCAGAGTCCGCCCTATTCTCTCTCGGGCCAACACGGAGATGCTGATGCATGCTTTTATTACCAGTCGCATTGATTACTGTAATGCCCTGCTCTCTGGTCTTCCTAAGAAGAATATTTCAACTTTACAACTCTTGCAAAACTCGGCAGCTCGTGTGCTGACGAAGACCAGAGGGCGGGCCCACATTACACCGGTTTTAGAATCGCTGCACTGGCTCCCCGTGTGTTTCAGGATCGATTTTAAAGTTCTTTTATTGGTTTTTAAATGTCTTAATGGTCTTGGGCCTTCCTATCTCTCAGATCTGCTTTTACCATACGAACCCTCGCGGACCCTGAGGTCCTCTGGTACTGGCCTTTTGATTGTCCCTAAAGTCAGGACACATACTCACGGAGAGGCAGCGTTTCAGTGGTATGGTCCTCGTCTGTGGAACAGCCTGCCGGAGGAGCTCAGGGCCGCAGAGAACGTACATGTTTTCAAGAACAGGCTCAAGACCCACCTTTTTAATTTAGCTTTTACTTAGCGTTTATTTATTCTATGCTTATTTATTCTATCCTGTTATTCTATTATTAATTTAGGATTTACCTAATATTTGTTTGATTTTATTCTTATTCATTTTTTAATCTTCTTATTCTATTTATATTTATATTGTATCCTGTTCTTATTTATTTTATCATTTTACCCTATATATATTGTATTGCGTCATATCTCCAGTGTTTCCTCGGAGGGCGCTCTCTGCACCGGGGCTGTTATTGACCGTGGCTGCTGGGTCTCTGGGGTCCTCTCAGCCTGGCTGGGGGGCTCCTTTGCCTCCCTCCTGCTGTGTGCCCAGCCTGGAGGCTGCGGTCTGTGACCGGCTCCCGGTGCAGACGGCTCCCTGTTATAGTGTTTCCTCACTTGGCTCATGCGAGCCCAGCCCAATTTTTACTCTTTAAGTGTGCGCGTGTGTGTATGTGTGTGTGGGTGGGGGGATATATGTGTATTGAGAGTGTGGGGAGTGAGTTGGAGGGTGGGGTGGGCTGCTTTTAACTATGTAAAGCACTTTGTGCTACATTTTCTCTGTATGAAAAGTGCTTTATAAATAAAGATTGATTGATTGATTGAAAATTGAGGCAGAGGCAGCCAGAAGGGGACAGAGGAGGGGGGGGGGGACGCCCCCCTGCACCCCTGGTTATTGTGGTGGAGCGGGAAAAGGGAGGCAGCTGGAGATGGGGAGGGAAGGAAGGGAGGGGCAAGTGACCTCCCTGACCCCAGTAGGCACCCCCATCCTCTGCAACCCGCCAGGGAAAGGGGGCCCAGGCCCATCTGGATCGGGGCCTAGTACAGCAGCGCCACCTGGCTCCACAGAGCCCGGAACAGCCCACCCGACCCCACCACAGAGAAAACTGCACCCACCCCGTCATCCACTCATCTTCCAGACTACACGAGACAATAGACGCCCAGGCTGAGATCTTCCTCCACCTCTCCTGTATCTCCCCCTCCTGCAGAGTGAGTTCCTGAAAAGAGGCGAGCTCCTGCAAGATGTAACAACCTCCCCCACCAGTCAAAGAGCCCCCCCAGGTGGCTGGATGCACTGGCGGCACCCTGCGCCAGGGCTGGGCCCCCATACACCCACCCGCGCACAACCCCAGCAACACACCAACCAGGACCCAAGCCCAGAAACGGAGCACCCCCACAACCCCACGTCCATCCTGGACCCACCCTGGGGCAGCCAGGCTACCAGGTCAGTAACCCACGTCCATCAGCACAGACCCTCCCCTAGCCCCGCTGCACGCAGCCACGAGGAAACCGTCACCTAAGAGCCAACAGAGCCCTTAACCCTTTAAGACCTACCATAGAACCAAGACCGCCAAAACTTACTTTATATTTTTACATGCTGTAGTGCCATTTTTGGGAGCATTTCAAGTTGCTATACATCAATACAACTGTTATAGCCCAGATTTTAATAATATTTATGCATTAAATTCATAGTAACCACATAAATTGCAAAAAAGTGCAATAAACTACAGAAAAATTGAAAATTGTTTTTGTTGTTTTTTTACATATATTTCTAATTAGAGAAATTTGAGTGTCTTCATAGTTTTATTGTTGAGATACACCAATTTTTATATACTGCAGAAAAAACAAAAAGCAATCCTATAATGCAAATTTGCAAAGAAAACAGCATGTGCATCAAAATAAACTATTTAAAGCAGTGCAATTTGAGTTCTAAGCATCCCAGAAACTATTCAGAAAAGCATAAAGTCAAACATGACTTTTAGGCTCTTAAGGCCTACAAGTAAAAAACTACATTTTCCGCAAAAATGACGTCACTTCCGGTTTCGGGTCAGGTAATGGCGGACATTACCTGACCCAACAGATCGTTCGCTCTGTCGTCTATTTCGATGTAGGAAGTGTTACAAACAGCTGATCGGATCAGCAAAGTGTGTTTCTGGAATATTATCTTTTTGTTCCTGCAAGCGCTTTTTATGCAATTTTTGCAAAGCTATATGTAGAAGGAAACCGTGACCTCGCACAAGCTGATGGCATGAGATGTAAGTACAACTTCTCCGGTTTCATATGCAAAAAAATTATTGCGCTAGCTTACGTGGTTCAGGTTCTACAGGAATATAAAAATAGTTACGCAAAACAGAGCGTGCCTGCTCTGACCGGCTTTAAAGGGTTAATAGGCCATGACCGATACCCCGGGTTGAGCCCTCCAAGGAAAATGCTCCTGGGGAATCCCCCGACGCCCTAAGTCTCTCCCTACCCCCACACCAATCACAACAGCGAAGGTGGGACCAAACTATGACCACCCACACCCACTAGGTGATGGAGCTGATCAAAGGAGCCCAGAGCAATTGATCTAATGTGGTGGCAGAGGCTGTATCAAGACTAAGCTAAATATCTTTTTAGCTGTGGTTAGCTGGATGTCAGTCTTATGTTACAGCAGCTGTGTCGAGCTCGAGCTGCGAGTCATATTTTCGGCGCTACGTTGTAGTGAGATAAGTTTGTGCTATAAGTTTGTGCTATATTTTGAACTATAAGCTAACAGCTAGCCTGGTTAATGGCGCTGGAGTTCCACGCACATGCAAACAGCTCGTCTCTACTGCTTTAACTGTTAAAACAGAAGGCAATACTGCGGCTGACAGGATTTATTATGTGAAACAGCAGCTTGTTTAGTTTAAACAGTCTGCATTAAGCTGGGCAAACACTGTGCGATTTTTTTTCAGTCACGTTATTCAGCTCCTGCTCAAACTGTACAATTAAATCTCAGGGGTTAGAAGTTCATAAGTCACGATGCAGGGTCTCACACTATACGGCCTGATGCTCTGATGCAACCTGAGTGCTCAAACTGTGCGTCCATAATATGAAGCTTATCATACAAAATCTGTCCAACGCTCTCCCTCTCTGTCTTTTACTCACACACACACACACACACACACACACACACACACACACACACACACACACCATCAACTTTGCTAAATTACTAATGAAAAACATTGACCAGTCAGCTGTGATTAAGCAGCAATGTCCATCCAACTCTTTTCGTGGTTGTTGTTGTCGTGATAATTTTGTGAGGCCACATTGGATACGGAAGCGTAGAGCTGCCACCCAGACAAAAGAAAAATAGAGCTATATCATGTTATAACTTGAAAAGTATATTGTTCAAACAATATACCTTTCACGTTTGAACAATATAATATCACGTTATTACAATATACATAATTATCACGTTCGTACAATATAAATATTATATTGTACGAACGTGGTATTATATTGTTCAAACGTGAAAGGTATATTGCACGAACATGAAAAGTATATTGAAAAATGCCTTGTGACTCACAAGACATTTTTCAACAGGTGGCTAATACAAGACCCTCCATCTCCCTTCAGGTGTAAGGTCTAAAACCAAAATCCTGTGCCCACCTCGACTCTCTGACCCCAGCTAGAGAGCACAAGTTCAGCACCTTAACACAACTTTGATATAGGTGCTTCTTCCTACATAAACTGTGAACACCCAACACAGGTGTTCACAGGGAAAGAAGCAGTCCACTCTCCTCATGCCAACTATCAAAAGCTGGAGAAACTGAAAGTACTGAATATGCATACTAATATGCATCATGCCACTGGTCAGCTAAAACATGGTCTTTAGTAAACACAGTGACACAAGTAATGACTCTCAGATTTCTTCCAGAATCCTCTTTAAGGTTCTGATGGACTTTAGTTAATAATATAAGTTTGTTAGTAACATTTGCATATCCCTTCCCAATGTCTTAATTCCTTCCCCAGCATAAATTCCCTGGCAGGGTTGGAATGTTGTCTGCACACCATTTACCTACCATAAGGCCTCACTTTTGTTCCAGTTAACTTTGGATGAAGCCTTTTCATACAAAGCTAAGCTCTTCCTCAGTTCACACACATCACGCTGATTTCTAATAAAAATAATAATAACATCAGCATGAGCAGAAAAAAAAACTACTGGAGGACTCTGACCCCAAATTTGTAATGTCAAATCTTTTAATCTAGCTCTCAATCTAAATAAGAGGTTCCGTTGCTAAGCTATATAACTGACCCGAGATAGGACAACCCTGCCTAATACCTCTATTAACTGATAACAATTAGTGTAGAGTGACCTTACCCAAGAAAGAAAAACATTTCCTACACCAAATGCTTGCAAAGTTGAAAAAAAGAAAAGTATGATCTCCACGATCAAAAACCTTCTCCTGATCAATAGAGATGATCCCCACATTTAGGTCATATGCAATGTTCCCTCTAAGCTGAGCGCGTGAGCAATCGCGCACTGCTGACATGGTCTCCCCACACAGAAAATTTGCGCCGTGTGCAAAAAAACCATCCAGCCTGAATTGGAATTAAAGTAAATACATGTATTTATTTTATTTTGCTGATTTTCTGTGCACGGACACTGTGTCAGCAATGCACGATTGCTCACGTGCTCATCTTAGAGAGAACAGTGGTCATATGTCTCACAAATAGCAAAAACTTCTCTCATAGTAAATACATTGTCTAACATAGATCTGCCTGGAACACAATACTGGAACTACTGGAACTAGAAGGTCTATTGGATATTGGATCAGTCTATTGGATAACACCTTTGAAAGAATCTTATTGTCTGTACTAGGGCTGCTCGATTATGGCAAAAATGATAATCACGATTATTTTCACTGAAATTGAGATCTCGATTATTTGACGATATTTATTTAACCCTTTAAGACCTACTATAGAACCAAGTCCGCCAGAGCTTATATTATTTTTTTACACGTTGTAGTGCCATTTGTGGGAGCATTTCAAGTTGCTATACAACTGTTATAGCCCATATTTTAATAATATGTATGCATTAAGTCCATAGTAACTACATTAATTGCAATAAACTACAAAAAAATTGAAAATCGTTTTTGTTTTTTTTACATATATTTCTACTTGGAGAAATTTAAGAGGTTTATCCCTCAAAACTTTAAATAAAAAAAAGTTGCAAAAAAATAGTTTACAACAACAGGAAATTTATTTTGAGTGTCTTCATAGTTTTATTTTGGAGATGCAGCAATTTTTAGATACTGCAGGAAAAACGAAAAAACAATCCTATGATGCAAATTTGCAAAGAAAACAGCATGTGCATCAAAATAAACTATTTCCAGCAGTGCAATTCGAGTTCTAAGCATCCCAGAAACTATTCAGAAAAGTCAAACATGACTTATAAAAACACCAGTATAGGCTTTTAAGGCCTACAAGTAAAAAACTACATTTTCCACGAAAATGACTTCACTTCCGGTTTCGGACAGGAAATGGCGGACATGCGATAGTTCGGTCTGTTTCAATGTGGGAAGTGTTACGAACAGCTGATGGGATCGGCAAAGCGTGTTTCTGGAATATTATGTTTTTGTTCCTGCAAGCGCTTTTTATGCAATTTTTGCAAAGCTATATGTGGAAGGAAACCGTGACCGAGGACAAGCTGATGGCATCAGATGTAAGTACAACTCCTCTGGTTTCATATGCAAAACAAATTATTGCGCTAGCTTACACGGTTCAGGTTCTACAGGGATTTAAAAATAGTTACACAAAACGGAGCGTGCTGCTCTGACCGGCTGTAAAGGGTTAACAATAACAATGTATTGAATAATGACTATAAAAAATAATATAAAATAGTGTGCAACACTACTGAAGTTTTTTTTACCTCTCTTTTCAATCAACGGCAGTCACTCTCCTCTACAAATAACTTCTGCTTAGCTTCCCTCGGGTCCTCTTAATCAGCGGTCTCCAACCTTTTTTGCGCCACGGACCGGTTTATGCCCGACAATATTTTCACGGACCGGCCTTTAAGGTGTCGCGGATAAATGAGGGAGGGGCTAATAATCGGCTCAGTCATTTTTAATGATCGTTGAAAGCCCAGATCGTAATCGGGATTAAAATTCGATTAATTGAGCAGCCCTAGTCTGTACAAAAGGTCTGTCCCCAGTAAGTTCCATAAATATTAAAAAAAAATCTCCAGGTAGGTCATTTTTTCCTAGGGATCTCCCAGATGCCATCTGTGCAACAGCCATTGTAAGCTCCCTCAATGTCAAGTCTGTGTTGAATATCGCTTGATCCTCTGAAGTGAGTTGAAGAAGTTCTGCTGCCACTGCTTCATCACATGTATCTTTCAAAAAGATATTTGCATAAAACTCTGTTGCAAGTTTTCTCATCTCTGCTGGATTCATTGTAACTTGGTCATTTGGTAGGCCAAGGCAGACCATCTGCCTTTTTTCATGCAACTGACCTCTCCAAGTTAAAAAAGAATGTTGTTGGTGGATCCATATCCTTAGGCTTTGTAAAACGAGCTTGAATTAGAGCCCCTTTAACTCTTTCCTGAAGAAGATAATTTAATTACATTCTTTTATGAGACAATAAATCCTTCTGATTATTCTGACAAATGGAAACACTCTACAGGTGTTATTTCCTGTTCCAGTTTCTGAATTTACCCTCCTAATGTTACTAGTAGATCTATAAGTGTACTGCTGGCAGAAATTTCTAATTTGAGCTTTCCCTACCTCTCACCATCTAATTAGAGATTGAAACTCGTTTTTCTTTGATTTAAATTTTTTTTTAAATTGTCACAAAAGTTAAAATCATATAAAAGTTTAGTGTGTTAAAGATTTCTGTTTCCCCATAGAAGTAATAACCAGTTCCATTAAAACCATGTGATGATCTGTAAACACAACAGGAACAATGTAGCAATTCACAACACGAGTGCTATAAGAGCCAGAAAGATAGATTCTGTCTAACCTACCTGCATAGCATCTACTTTCAACTATTCTGGCCCAGGTGTACTGTCTACTCAAAGGATTATTCCTTCCCAACACATCAATTAAGTCCATCATTGTTGTAGGAGGACTCGAAATGTGTTCCTTCGCCAGTTCTGTTCTCTGTGTAATCAAAACAACAGTTCCAGTCTCCACCCAAAATAAAACATTCACTGGAATCTATAACACTTAGTTTATCTTCCAATATTTTAAATTAACTTTACATTCTGGACCATAATTTGATAAATACACATTAATAAAATGAATGATAACTCCTTGAATTTCTGACATTAATATATTCTGTACTTGCCAAAATCTGGATATATAAAGTTGGCGAAAATAAGATACCGACCCCTGCACAGCAATTTGTTCCATGGCTAAATATGCATTTATTTATGCAAGGCTGGACGGGGCAGCTGTACCCTCATTCTGTTTCCACAGCATTATCACTGTGGCTTTCTTGTAAAAAAGTTACATCTAGCTTCTTCTGTGTTTCTTTAATCAAAGCTCTCTTCTGTGCATCCATCCCACATTTACATTTAAAGAAGGCCACCTTTAAATTTTCCATATTGAGAGAAGGAAGAAAAGGAGACAAGAAAAAAGGAAAATTAGAAACACCCACTGATGTCTACTTAACTTGGAATTATTCTAAAGATTTCCCTTTTTCCTCAAATTAGTTTTGACCGTTCCTTTCTCCTGTCTTACATTAGTAATATTTGTCCTTAAACTGTATTGCTTTTTTTTAATCCAGGAGATCCAGACCAACAACTTTCTGTATTTTCTTCACAGACTGAATAAGCTTCTCAACATCAGGAAAAGAGTCTGTTACAACAGCAGATCTCCCATTACTATAGGCCAAAAAAGAGTTAATTTCTTCTACACAGTACTGATTTCTATTTTGGAAAACACTTTCCACAAAAGATAAATAATCTGACGCAGTGTAGTAGTGCCAGGCAGCACTACCTGCCTCCACATACAGTAACAACGATGGTGCTGCAGCTGTAGCCACTTCTGCCTCTTGCTCTCTGTAGGGGCAAGTGATCTCTTCTCTCCACACATGTCCACACTCAAAGCATTTCATCACACCTGAACTTGCATACACCATATAATGTCCCTCATGTGTAACATGGAAAGAGACATCTAATGATTGGGGTGGACAGTACAGCCAAGGGGAAAACTCATTAACTCATTGTTTTTTGAAATCCCACTTTAAATAAGTTAACAGAACGATCTTAGGTTGTAAACAAAAACAACAACCCCGTTATTCATACGGGAGACGTATGCAATGTTTCCATGCCCCACTTTGTCCCCATGTCTCAACAGCACCGACTCCACAGAGATGCTGGGCTGTGGCACCACTTGCACTCCGTGTCTCAATGAGAGAGACGGCGTCCCTGAGGACGTCCATCCCTGCAGGGAGTTCACAAAAAAGTCATCAAAAACTATTGATCATAATAATAGAACATAATATTAATTAAAGATAATACCACAAAACTTCCACATGCAATGCAGAAAGAAAGGAGAGGAAAGGGTTGGGGCATTGCCTCCTTTTCAGATGAATCAACATTAGTGTTTTCTGCATTAGTGACAGAGTGCAGGTGTAAAGTAGCATCTCTCTAGCCCCTGATTAAGACTGATGCCATGCCAGCAAGATGACAGCACAGCATAGAACTGGTAGAAGGAAGCAGTCTGGAATCCATCCCACAGTGCCATCTGGTATCTCATGAGACAAATCACAGAGAGTAGAGGGTAGACAAGGGAGAGACGCAACTAGGGGCACACAACATGGAACACAAAACTAGACGCATGCTTCTGAACATACAAAAACAAGCATGTCAGCACTTTCTTAATATCTGGGATTCCCATCATGACCATTAACTAACCCGTGCGGGTAACAAGCCCACAGCGGATTATTCTCCGCTTTAGTATGCAATGTATTATCTTTCAAATAATCTTTTTTGGCTGACACTTTATACTGTGTGTTGGAACGACTTGGGCATATTTAGTCTTTTGTTATGTTTTTTGTGATTTTATAATATTCCTTACATGTTTTTTCTGAGTTTCACCTCCACCTTATTTGTTGTAGTAGTGGTGCACTTCCTACTGGATTTAGAAGCAAATTAATACACCTAACTCACAGCAGGCATAGCGCTATGAGGTGCCGTAAGGGACATTATTACTGAAACGCTCTCACACACACACTACTAATATTTTATCTCTCACACACACACACACTACTGAAACGCTGTCACACACACTACTGAATAGGAAGGCATTTCAGTAGAACAGGAAGGCATTTCAGATGAATAGGAAGTTGTGTCCAGACCAGGAAAGTGAAGGAAAAAGTGGTACATTTCAAACCACTACACAGATGTCTACTCAGCAACCTGCTAGTAGCCTGAGTGAAGCAGCCGCATTACTCAACAGTATATTAGCCTCAGCAGAGACCATCAGAACTCTGTCAAATGCGACAGTCGTGGGGCAGCAACCTGTTGCAAGCACCAGTGTGGATGGACTGGATAGTCACTTAACATCCCTCTTTCCCTCACGTCAGCATGAGCTGCCCATGCCAGCGACATCTACAGTCAAGAGAGAATGTGCACCTATCAAACTCGGCAATGCTTCGGCAGCTGGACATCAGGCACCAGAAGAAAAAGGTAGTTACAAAGTTTAATGAGTTTGTATTCACTTGTCTGAAATGGGACGATATGTAATAGTCTGATATTTAAGACTATACTGAGGGCCAGATTTACTAAATGGGGAAAAATAGCACAGCTCATAGGTGTAGTTAGCTTTACGGGTGCGCTATTTTCTAAACCACTGAGTTCATTTTGTATCAAGCCTTAGTAAATCGGTTTGCAGACTCGCTTTACCCCATCTACCCATTCCATATTTTGTACATTAAGAAATGAACTCCCAGAAATGCATATATCACAGGGTCAGTTGCAAAAATTTCCCGCAAAAGTTACCGCAATATTGTTGTCTTTTAAAATACTAAATACCAAATACCAACAAACGCGCTGTCGCAAAGCGCTTGTAAGTCTGGCTCCTATGTACTGCAATACCTTAGTGTAACATATTCCTATTATGGCAAAGTTTCCAATATTTTAATTTAATTTATTTAATTAATATAAATTAATTAATTTAATTTAATAACAGACTGCCACTCATTATCACCCTACCAAGGCAGAATACAATACAATACAGTATATAAAATTAACCCTTATGTTTGCCTAACTAAAACAATTTTGTCTATGAAAGCATTCTGTGTGGGGGTTTGGATAGTGTTCTGCTGTCTGCATCTCAGTATTATTAGTTATCACTTGCTGTTGTTTATGGTATCTCATAGTTATATTTATATTTCAAAGCTATGGCACAGCAGCATGACCATTTCAACAAAGATGTTATACTACTTCCAACTCCATCATGGGGAGTACCCCCCCACCCCCACACACACGTGCTTACACGTGCACACACATACACACAGTGGCACAAAATGTCTTTTTCCACACTACGTTTACCTGGCACAATCGATGTTAGAGATTTATATTGTGATTAAACAACTCAGCAGTATATACATCAGACGACATCTAAATTGATGTACTTTGAATCCCCCCAAATATTTAACATATTCAAAGCAAGTTCTGTTTTTTTGGTTATTGTTTTTTTAAGTGTGCCTATGCCAAAAGGCACACTTATTACTATTGCTCGGATTTATTATTAAGTGTGCCTATGCCAAAAGGCACACTTATTACTATTGCTCGGATTTATTATTCTTCTTCTTCTTATTATTATTATTAAGTGTGCCTATGCCAAAAGGCACACTTATTACTATTGCTCGGATTTATTATTCTTATTATTAAGTGTGCCTATGCCAAAAGGCACACTTATTACTATTGCTCGGATTTATTAAGTGTGCCTATGCCAAAAGGCACACTTATTACTATTGCTCGGATTTATTATTCTTATTATTAAGTGTGCCTATGCCAAAAGGCACACTTATTACTATTGCTCGGATTTATTAAGTGTGCCTATGCCAAAAGGCACACTTATTACTATTGCTCGGATTTATTATTAAGTGTGCCTATGCCAAAAGGCACACTTATTACTATTGCTCGGATTTATTATTGTGTGGATGCTTTAAGCATCCACACTATTGAGTTCCTGTTTCTCTTTATTGTGTGGATGCTTTAAGCATCCACACTATTGAGTTCCTGTTTCTCTTTATTCTTTATTGTGTGGATGCTTTAAGCATCCACACTATTGAGTTCCTGTTTCTCTTTATTCTTTATTATTATTATTCTAGTTGCTTCCGTACACTTTTTGGCACTTAACTACTTCCACAATTTTCAGCCGATTTTCACCGTTCAAATTTTAAACTATTCTGCTATTTCTGCTAATGTGCGCTATGACTTTTGGTATTTTTTGCTATTATACTTTTTAAAATATTAAGCTTTTTTCCTTTAATTTGTCCCATTGAAATGAATGGGAAACTTCAGCAATTCTGCTAAAATTTGCTTGTTTTTGAAACTTAACTACTTCCTCATATTTTCACCTAGAACAACCATTCAAACTTTCAAATGTTCACAAATTATTGGGCTATTCAGGTATGATTCAGCTTTTTCAAATCTTTTACTGTTTTACTTTTATGCCTCTTAAAGTTTTGAGTTGCAAAATTGTGATTTTTCACAAAATACATGCGTTGTTATGGTTGCTATGCTCTTGGCTTCCAGTGTGCCACTGAAGGTTTTGCAATTTTCACTTCATGTCCGAACAACTTCCTGCTACTTGCTCAATTTTCACTCAACTTCCAGAAATTATACATCAAAACGTAGGTATTTTTGCTGGCTTTCAGAAAATGTCACCATCATTGTTGTGGGATTTATAGAATTTTTGCAAATCTCCTCAGACTAACACAAGGTCAGAAAACTCTCCATATAAAGTGAATGGAGAGCTTGTTCAAAATCACCGCTGGATTTCTGTAATGAGAGGCATATTCGAATCGTCATATCTCCTTAACGAAGCAAAGTTAAGACATGAGGCTTGTCCCCGAATATCTTCAGACACCCCTGACGCTCACAATTCAAGAATTTCTTTCTCACCTATTACCGTTCTGAAATGAGTTGGACTTGTTTGAGGGTAGGAAATTCGTCCTTCGCTCAGATTTCTTCAGATTTAAAACTCTGGAAATGAACCACTTTTTTCTCTTGTCATAACTTTTTGTTGGATTTCCACAGAGACCTGAAAATTTCCATGATTGTTCACCAAAGCCTGCTGTCTCTTACGGTGAAAGAATGATATCGATACTCCAAATAGATTTCGAGTTAGAAAGCGTTGTTTGAGGGCAAGTCAAGGCAGTTTTTGCTTCGCTCTACTCAGTTATGGTGCATTACAAGTCAAATATCTTTAATAATTCATATTTTAATGATAAATTGTAAACACTGGAAGATTCCCCCATCTCTTCTGAACAAAACGGTGTAAGAATGACCGCTCTAGCCCCTACGGTTTGGAAATTATGGTCATTTGTTTGAGGGGAGTCCTCACTATGAGAAATAGGCTGCAATAATCCTGTGCCTCTCTGTGCTGCGTGTGTAAAAAGAGGCACATGTTTTGGCGGGAAAAAGTACACAGGCTCTCTGATTGGTGGATTCAAATTCAGCAGCTCCCAGGCTGACCTAGAAACTTACTTCTCTCTCCCTGTGCATTTTTTTGCTGATTTTTTCATTTAACAAGTATATTTGAGGGACCCTCAGCATGTTCAGCATTTTTTCAGCTGTCCATTTTGCTTTTCCAATTTTTCTGTTTAACTTATTACTATTGTGCTAAATAATACTATTTCTGCTATTTTATAAGATTTGTGCCTAATATAGTATTTCTGCTAAATTACAATATTTCTGCTTTTTATACTATTTTTGCTAAAACATAGTATTTCTACTAAATGTAGTATTTATGCTTAATCATACTATTTCTGCTTTTTATGGGATTTGTGCCTAATATAGTATTTCTGCTTTTTATAGGATTTTTGCTCAAACATAGTATTTCTACTAAATGTAGTGTTTATGCTTAATCATCCTATTTCTGCTTTTTATAGGATTTGTGCTTAATATAGTATTTCTGCTAAATTATAGTATTTCTGCTTTTTATAGTATTTGTGCTAAAACATAGTATTTCTACTAAATGTAGTATTTATGCTTAATCATAGTATTTCTATATATTTCTGCCAGGTCCCCAGGCAGCCAATCCTCTGTGAGGACTGAGAAATTCAAATTTTCAAATCAGGGCCTGCACGGCTTCCCAGCCAATCATATATGTGTCCTGAGGCATTCAAATTTGCATATTGGGGCCTTCATGGCTTCTAAGCCAGCCAATCATATCTGAGGGCTGAGGAATTCAAATCCACAAATCAGGGCCTGCACGGCTTCCCAGCCAGCCAATCATATATGTGGTCTCAGGCA
This sequence comes from Maylandia zebra, assembly GCF_041146795.1. NCBI lineage: Eukaryota > Metazoa > Chordata > Actinopteri > Cichliformes > Cichlidae > Maylandia > Maylandia zebra. The sequence goes on along the minus strand of NC_135174.1, from coordinate 4,150,751 downwards.
TTCATATTTGCATATTGGGGAATTCGTGGCTTCTAAGTCAACAAGTCATCCATGTCATATATCTCTAAAAATTCACATTTTAATGATAAATTGTTAACACTGGAAGATTCCCCCATCTCTTCTGAACAAAACAGTGTAAGAATGACCGCTCTAGCCCCTACGGTTAGGAAATTATGGTCATTTGTTTGAGGGGAGTCCTCACTATGAGAAATAGGCTGCAATAATCCTGTGCCTCTCTGTGCTGCTGCGTGTGTAAAAAGATGCACCTGTTTTGGCGGGAAAACGTAAACAGCCACTCTGATTGGTGGATTTAAATTCGGCAGCTCTCTCCCTCTGTGTGTGTGTGTGTGTGTGTGTGTGTGTGTGTGTCTGTGTGTTTAGTGGGAGAGAGAGGACCCTGCCCTTATTTGGCAGCATGTCATTGTAGGATTTAAATTGAATATAGTTAGACTGGTTGACTGGATTAGAGCCTGTGTTTGTGTGTCCCTCTGTGCATTTGTGTTTCAATAAGTTATTACTATTCTGCTAAATCATAGTATTTCTGGTACTTTTCGGTACTTGTGCTAAATACAGTATTTCTGCTAAATCATACTATTTCTGCTTTTCATAAGATTTATGCCTAATATAGTATTTCTGCTAAATTATAGTATTTCTGCTTTTTATAGGATTTGTGCCTAACATAGTATTTCTGCTAAATTATAGTATTTCTGCTTTTTATAGGATTTGTGCTTAACATAGTATTTCTGCTAAATTATAGTATTTCTGCTTTTTATACTATTTGTTCTAAATTATAGTATTTCTGCTTTTTATAGGATTTGTGCTTAATATAGTATTTCTGCTAAATTATAGTTTTTCTTCTTTTTATAATATTTGTGCTAAAACATAGTATTTCTACTAAATGTAGTATTTATGCTTAATAATAGTATTTCTATATATTTCTGCCAGGTCCCCAGGCAGCCAATCCTCTGTGAGGACTGAGACATTCAAATTTTCAAATCAGGGCCTGCACAGTTTCCCAGCCAATCAAATAAGTGTCCTGAGGCATTCAAATTTGCATATTGGGGCCTTCGTGGCTTCTAAGCCAGCCAATCATATCTGAGGGCTGAGGAATTCAAATCCACAAATCAGGGCCTGCACGGCTTCCCAGCCAGCCAATCACATATGTGGTCTCAGGCATTCAAATTTGCATATTGGGGAATTCGTGGCTTCTAAGTCAACAAGTCATCCATGTCATATATCTCTAAAAATTCATATTTTAATATTAAATTGTCAACACTTGAAGATTCCCCCATCTCTTCTGAACAAAACGGTGTAAGAATGACCGTTCTAGCCCCTACGGTTAGGAAATTACGGTCATTTGTTTGAGGGGAGTCGTCACTATGAGAAATAGACTGCAAAAATCCTGTGTCTCTCTGTGCTGCTGCGTGTGTAAACAGATGCACCTGTTTTGGTGGGAAAAAGTGCACAGGCTCTCTGATTGGTGGATTCAAATTCACCAGCTCCCAGGCTGACCTAGAAACTTACTTCTCTCTCCCTGTGTGTGTGTGTGTGTGTGTGTGTGTGTGTGTGTGTGTGTGTGTGTGTGTGTGTGTGTGTGACAGAGAGAGAGAGAGAGAGAGAGAAAGGCTTTTAATGGGATGATCTCATTCTAAGATTTAAATTCAATATATTTAGACTGGTTGACTGAATTGGATCTTGTGTGTGGGTCTCTCTGTGCATGTGTGTTTCCTCATGTGTACATATTTGTGATTGTGTGGCTGTAATAAATTTTTTTGCAGATTTTTGTCATTTAACAAGTATATTTGAGGGACCCTCAGCATGTTCAGCATTTTTTCAGCTGTCCATTTTGCTTTTCCAATTTTTCTGTTTAACTTATTACTATTGTGCTAAATCATACTATTTCTGCTATTTTATAAGATTTGTGCTTAATATACTATTTCTGCTTTTATAGGATTTGTGCTTAATATAGTATTTCTGCTAAATGTAGTATTTCTGATTAATTATAGTTTTTCTACTAAATCATAGTACAGTATTTCTGCTTTTTATGGGATTTGTGCTAAAACAAAGTATTTCTACTAAATGTAGTATTTGTGCTTAATCATACCATTTCTGCTTTTTATAGGATTTGTGCTTAATATAGTATTTCTGCTAAATTATAGTATTTCTGCCAAATTATAATATTTGTGCTAAAACATAGTCTCAATTTAAAATTACAATATTCATAGTTCATCACAGTGTCTCTGGTAAATCACAATATTTCTGCTCTGTTGTACTATTTTTCTAAATCATAGTGTTTCTGTAATGTTTAAGTATTTTTGGCTAAATATATTCTTTCTGTTATCTTATACTATTTCTCCTAAATTCTTGTATTTTTGAGAAGTTATCATGTTTCTGGTAAGTTACAATATTTCTGCTAAATTCTGCTATGCTATTGTATTTCTGCCAAGTATTATGTTTCCTCTAAGATATTGCAGTTCTGCTAAGTTATTCCATTTTAGCAAACTTCTTTTGCTTCTGCAAAGTTTTTACAATTTCTGCAACTTTTCAGCTTTTTCAGCTACTTTTTGCATACAGCTTCAGCTTTAAGCATCCACACTGCATTTTCGCAGGAAATGCAAATTTTTCTAGTTCTTATTCTTCTTCTTATTATTGTGTGGATGCTTTAAGCATCCACACTATTGAGTTCCTCTTGGGACTTCCGTACACTTTTTGGCACTTAACTACTTCCACAATTTTCAGCCGATTTTCACCGTTCAAATTTTAAAATATTCTGCTATTTCTGCTAATTCCTGCTATGTCTTTTGGTATTTTTCACTATTATACTTTTTAAAATATTAAGCTTAATTTGTCCCATTGAAATGAATGGGAAACTTCTGCAATTCTGCTAAAATTAGCTTGTTTCTGAAACTTAACTACTTCCTCATATTTTCACGTAGAACAACCATTCAAACTTTAAAATGTTCTCAAATTATTGGGCTATTCAGGTATGATTCAGCTTTTTCAAATCTTTTACCGTTTTACCTTTATGCCTCTTAAAGTTTTCAGTTGCAAAATTGTGATTTTTCACAAAATACATGCGTTGTTATGGTTGCTGTGCACTTGGCTTCCAGTCTGCCACTGAAGGTTTTGCAGTCTTCTCTTCATGTCCGAACAACTTCTTGCTACTTGCTCAATCTTCACTCAACTTCCACAAATTATACATCAAAACGTAGGTATTTTTGATGGGTTTCCGAAAATGTCACTATCATTGTTGTGGGATTTATAGAATTTTGGCAAATCTCCTCAGACCAACACAAAGTCGCAAAACTCTCCATAGAAAGTCAATGAAGAGCTTGTTCAAAATCACCGCTTGATTTCTGTAACGAGAGGCATATTCGAATCGTCATATCTCCTTAACGAAGCAAAGTTAAGACATAAGGCTTGTCCCAGTATATCTTCAGACACTCCTGACGCTCACAATTCAAGAATTATTTTCTCACCTATTACCGTTCTGAAATGAGTTAGACTTGTTTGAGGGTAGGAACTTCGTCCTTCGCTCAGATTTCTTCAGATTTCAAACTCTGGAAATGAACCACTTTTTTCTCTCGTCATATCTTTTTAATGGATTTCCACAGAGACCTGAAAATTTCCATGATTGTTCACCAAAGCCTGCTGTCTCTTACGGTGAAGGAATGATATTGATACTCCAAATAGATTTAGAGTTAGAAAGCGTTGTTTGAGGGCAAGTCAAGGCAGTTTTTGCTTTGCTCTACTCAGTTATGGTGCATTAGAAGTCAATTATCTTTAATAATTCATATTTTAATGATAAATTGTCAACACTTTAAGATTCCCCCATCTCTTCTGAACAAAACGGTGTAAGAATGACCGTTCTAGCCCCTACGGTTAGGAAATTATGGTCATTTATTTGAGGGGAGTCGTCATTATGAGAAATAGACTGCAAAAATCCTGTGTCTCTCTGTGCTGCGTGCACCTGTTTTGGCGGGAAAAAGTGCACAGGCTCTCTGATTGGTGGATTCAAATTCAGCAGCTCCAAGGCTGCTTGACTGAGCTAGAAACTTACTTCTCTCTCTGTGTGTGTGTGTGTGTGTGTGTGTGTGTGTGTGTGTGTGTGTGTGTGTGTGTGTGTGTGAGAGAGAGAGAGAGAGAGGAAGCCTTTTTATGGGATGATCTCATTGTAAGATTCAAATTCAATATATTTAGACTGGTTGACTGAATTGGATCTTGTGTGTGTCTCTCTCTGTGCATGTGTGTTTCCATATGTGTCCATATTTGTGATTGTGTGGCTGTTATATTTTTTTTTGCCAATTTTTTTCATTTAACAAGTATATTTGAGGGACCCTTAGCATGTTCAGCATTTTTTCAGCTGTCCATTTTGCTTTTCCAATTTTTCTGTTTAAGTTATTACTATTGTGCTAAATCATACTATTTCTGCTATTTTATAAGATTTGTGCTAAATATAGTATTTCTGTCAAATTATAGTATTTGTGCTAAAACATAGTATTGATTTAAAATTACAATATTCATAGTTCATCACAGTGTCTCTGGTAAATCACAGTATTTCTGCTCTGTTGTACTATTTTTCTAAATCATAGTGTTTCTGTAATGCTTAAGTATTTTTGGCTAAATATATTCTTTCTGTTATCTTATACTATTTCTCCTAAATTCTTGTATTTTTGAGAAGTTATCATGTTTCTGGTAAGTTACAATATTTCTGCTAAGTTCTGCTATGCTATTGTATTTCTGCCAAGTATTATGTTTCCTCTAAGATATTGCAGTTCTGCTAAGTTATTCCATTTTAGCAAAGTTCCTTTGCTTCTGCAAAGTTTTTACAATTTCTGCAACTTTTCAGCTTTTTCAGCTAGTTTTTGCATACAGCTTCAGCTTTAAAGCATCCACACTGCATTTTCGCAGGAAATGCAAATCTTTCTAGTTATTATTATTATTATTTTCCTTTTTCAGCCTGAAATTTCCGCGCGTAACTCATCCCACAGTTTTGACACAAGCTTCATATATGTTATATCATTTTGTGCGGCTGGATCAGGAATGGTGTGCTATGACTTTTGGTGTTTATTACTTCTATAGTTTTTTAAATATGAATATTTTAATGCAAGTTTTTGCCCATTCAAATGAATGGGAACGAACGAAAGTGAAACTTTACTTACTTTGTGGTGTGTTTGCTCACTCACTTAATTTGTGGTGTGTTGGCTCACTCTAGTGGTATGTCCCCGTATTTGGATTACCATAATGACAACAATATGAACGGCGCGCACAGCGTCGGTGCTTTCAGGAACCATTGGAATTCTTAAGGTTGCACGAAGCATTGAATAGTTACGGTGTTGTGCCAAAAAGTGATTGTCTGCCAAAAACTGATTTCCAGTGTTTCTGTGTATTTTTTATGTGTAATATCTTTACGTATGTTCGTAAATAGACTTCAGTGAACAGGGGATACAAAGGGGTTACATAAAGAATTTAAAAAATTATCTGTTTTTTAAGTATCTTTACAACTTGTACTTACATTATAACCAATCCGGTCCTTTATCCCCACTTAAAATATTTTTACAGAACTATTGTAATATTTGCTGCCGTTTCTGCTGTCCTGTTGGGCAACTTACTCTTACAAAATACATTTTTAATGTTAATGAGATTTTTTTTACTGCATAAATAAAGGTTATATAAAAGTCGCTGCCAAAAACTGATTGCGGCTTGTATCTTGTTACACGAATGTTGTTTGTGGCTCAAGATGACTTTATGTCATCCATAAGGGATGCATTTGACATATGTTTAACATATTATAGCCCAACAAGTTACTTATAGCACTTTAAATATGAGCAATTGCTTTTTGGCAAATACCGGAAATCAGTTTTTGGCAGACAATCACTTTTTGGCACAACACCGGTAACGGCAAGGGTGTATGCTTGGTGGAAAACTGCATATCCCACAATTCAAAGCACGCCTCTACCAGTCAAACAATGGCGGCTGCCACTTGGTTTAATATATTCCTCTTATTTGTGTTTCTAGGTCACAAAGTAAACTTTTAAGATATTTTCAGGTGAGAATGTAGGTGTGTAAACGTCAAATATCTGCTCGTTTTGTCAAAACATCCCATATTGGCAACAGATTTTTCACGATGTTGGCTAGCTAGCGCGGCTAGCTAGCCGGCTAGCGCCGCTTCACTCAAAAGCACCCAGGCTTGGCTTTCAGTGAGGCGTCTCTAACTCCTTTCATCCCCGATAGCTCCGCAAACAGTCTTTGTCTTAGCTGGACTTATTTTTCGTTTATATGGGCCGATGATGCTGGTCGATGAGGAAAAACTAACTGAGTTGTTTGGTGGTGGCTAACGCAGAGCTAGTTAGCCACCGGTATGTGTCTCTTTCCCCTCATATGTTGGGAAAGAAACATGTGAGGCGGCCGCCGATCGACCGGTTTTCAGGTGAGATTGTAGGTGTGTAAACGTCAAATATCTGCTCGTTTTGTCAAAACACCCCATATTAGCAACAGATTTCTCACGATGTTGCTGCTAGCCGGCTAGCTAGTTCGGCCGGCCGGCTAGCTAGCTCGGCTAGCTAGCGCCGCTTCGCTCAAAAGCACCCAGGCTTGGCTTTCAGTGAGGCGTCTCTAACTCCTTTCACCCCCGATCGCTCCGCAAACAGTCTTTGTCTTAGCTGGACTTATTTTTCGTTTATATGGGCCGATGATGCTGGTCGATGTGGAAAAAATAACTGAGTTGTTCATATACCGGTGGCTAGCTAGCTCCGCGTTAGCCACCGGTATATGTCTCTTCCCCTCGTATGCGGGGAAAGAAACACCGATCGACCGGTGGTGGCTAACGCGGAGCTCAATCGTGGATAAGGGAAACCCAATGCAGGAGAAGCAGGCGGCTGGTGAACTGAATTTCAGGTAAGACGTTATTAACTGCACTCTATTTGGGTCAGATATAAACCGAGTTTAGGTGTAGTTTATTTTCGTTGTGCTGACAGTTACAATAACTGTACTGCGTGCTAGCTAGCACGACGGAGTTTCTATACAGCTGTGCGCGCTAAGTTACTGATGTTGAACTTTATGACAGCCTCCCCTATTTTCAGGCGAGAATGTAGGGGTGTAAACTTCAAATATCTGCTCGTTTTATCAAGAAGTCCCATATTTTATCAAGAAGTCCCATATCTCTCACGATGTTACTGCTAGCGCCGCATGGCAGCTAGCTGGCTAGGGCGGCTTGGCTGACACCTAGGCCGGGCTGACTGATACCCAGGCCGGCTCACGCTCACGTTTCACCGCCGCATGGCAGCTAGCTGGCTAGCTGGCTAGCGCGGCTTGGCTGCCACCCAGGTCGGGCTGGCTGACACCCAGGCTGGGCTGGCTGACACCCAGGCCCGCTCATGCTGTCGTGTCACCCCTAGTCTTTCGTGATGACTCTTGGTTGGCTGCTGGACTTATTTTTCATTTATATGGGCTGGTGATTCAGTATGAGTGTCCGGTGAACTGAATGTCAGGTAAGACGTTATGTATATGTAAGGTAGTGACTGGAATAAGTCACAAGGTGTCGCTGTTGAGCTGTTTATGTTGTAAATTTTAGCAATTTTGACCATTTGTCCTCTGCAGGACACCGTAGTTCAGATTTCTCGTTCGCGTGGGCGCCATCTTGGTTCAGTGTTTACTGTGATGTGCAAAGGTAAGCACTGTCAGTGGCGAACTGCATTGGTTTTGTTTAAAAATAAGTGTTCCACTGTGTAAAATAGCGGTTTGTCATTTAAGCCGAGCATATATTTTGTTTATTGAGAGGTTCATGTATTGTCTGATGAGAGTATGAGACAAAGATATACTTTTCTTTCTTACTCTCATATAAAATATTTAGCTTTTATTAAATAGTTATCTGAATCTTACAACCAAAGTTTGTATAATAATACACAAGATTGGCTGTAGACCATTGTTAATCATTCAGAACACTGTGTAAAAATAACAAAAAACAAAAAGTGAATGAAAAGTGCATAAATATTTATTTTACGTGTTTGATGTGTGTGGCAGGGCGTGGTCTGCAGTGCCGCTGCAGGGGAGGTGGACCCACCTCAGCGGCATCTGCAGACCACGCCTCTCAGGTGTAAAGTCTGTGCTCTCTCTGCTTTTTTTTTTGTGTATGTGTCGGGCTATGAGATGAAAAGCTACAGCCGGCTGTGTGGGTACAGCAACTATGTGTGAAAAGTGGTCCATAACGTAATGCTTCAAAGTGTGTTCATGCAAACATTGTCGGGTCTGCGCACAGCGTCTACAAATTGGGGCTGTACGAAGTCACCTCATCTTTACACAAAACTGTAAGCTGTCATCTGTGAGGCGCGAGCGGTGTTTGGTTTTACCATAGTTCATGGTGGAGAATGGCTGCTCTGCTGAGTTTTGCTCTCTGTAGCCGTTTGAATGGCAAACTATATTGATTAGCGGCGGCATAGGCACACTTAAAATTTCTTCAGAAATTTTCGCTTTCTAGTTTTTCATTATTATTACCTTATGCTGATCATATAGATTAATTTCAGTAATGTTTTGAATGAAGGACCCTTAATTTTGATGTATTGTGTTAATACTTTTAAACACAAGGCCTGCCCATTTGTTTCAAACCAGTGAACTTACCATAAGTGGTTGGGGGCCTGAACACTATAGATCCTTCGCCTTATCGTATGACAACGTCTAAATGCACGTCCAATAGGATCCACTTCCTGTAGACTTTGACTGACCCTCCAACGTTGAACTCTTAAGCCACGAGATCTCAGACTTCCAAGAATATATACTTCCCCGGCATTTGGAGTCTTCTGTAGGATATCCGTCACAAGGCCATTCAGTTCTTGATTTGACATATCCACATAGCTTAATGGCTCAACTCCCAAAGTTTGTCTGTGTCTGTACAGGGTTCTTCGACTTATTCCAAACCATGATGCAATTCTCTGCCATGTCATACCAATGGAAACAAAGTGAGAAATCTGTTCAGCAGATATAGTGTATCGTGGCCGACCTGGATGACCCCTCAAGGTGGTTGGGGGTAACAATCTGTGGGTCACATAAGCAGATCTCTGTCTAGCATCATATTCATGTAGCAAGCTGCAAAAACATCTATACAAGGATCCTAGTAGGTTGGTGGCAACCCTATTATTAGGATCATATCGAGATACAGCAGCAAGAAATTCTGATAAACTTTGTGTATGATCATCTAGCTCTCTATAAAGCTGCTCTTGTCTGATATTGTCCGAATTTTCATTTTGGAGCGCCCCAATACATTGCAGAGCACAAGTAAAAAATCTGTCAACATCTTCTTCATTGATTCTCACCTCAAACAACAAAGAAAGTATGTAAAAAATGACAAGGATCTGATGTAATTTCATTGTAGATGAGGTACTGTCAGACTGTCTTTCCAGATTATACGGGCAGCTAGCATAGCCAGGATGCCCCGACTTGTTGCAATAGGCTGCTACCCTAAAATAATGTTTGGATAGTAACTGGTGAAGGCAAAATATTTTTCAATTATACCTCTAACAGACTGTTGTAGACGTCACCGCGGTGTTAGCTGTGCATTAATGTGTTGTTTGTTTTTCCTCACCTTCCTGTGCAGCTAAAATACCTTCCTGTTCAAATGAAATCTTCTTGGTTTTCAGTAGTGTGTGTGAGAGATAAAATTTGTGTTTGAGAGATAAAATTTCAGTAATGTGTGTGAGAGCGTTTCAGTAATAATGTCCCTTACGGCACCTCATATAGGGCTGTCTTCAGTTGGGGTGCGGCTTCTGTGCAAACCAGTCCAGTCAGTGTTGTATTCCTGTGTGCATCATTTTCTACCTCATGTGCAGTTGGTTACTTGCGTCAAATAATGTTAATTATTGAAAATTTAGTGTGTGGATGTCAAAGTCAGTTAATCCCACCAAGTGTTACCCTCGTAACTGCCATTGATAGGTTTGACCTAAGATGAATGTTTCAGGTAAAGTGAGTTAATTCTTTGTGTATGAGTCTGTGAAGGTTCTCAGTCATCCAGGTCATCGTAGTCAAAGGAGTATTCCATGCGAATTCCATGATAAGGTGGGGCCAGGTTTCACAATGAACTCACCCAAAACTCTGGCTGATTGGGACCCACACCCAGTTTCACACCTTGGCTCAGGCGATTAGAGGATCATCAGGGGGTCCTTTTGTCCCTCTGTGGGGGGTTTCTCCCACTAGGTTTATATCTGGGACTCTCCACCATTTGACCTTAGAACTGAAGAAGCTTCTCGGATGAGAGGTGAAACGTCTTCAAGTAACTTAAAGAAGTCCAGACGCTTTTCTTTGCAAGCTCCTTTGACTCTTTGTGTATGACCTTATCAGTCTTAAGTGATATTAAGATTTTTTTTAAATTTGATTTACTATACTGTTTTGGAGGGTGTCTGTGAAGTCATCCAGGCCATCATAGTCTCACGACTTCTTTAAGTTTCTTGAAGAACTCCAGATGTTTTTCTTTCCAAGCTCCTTAGACTGTTTTGCAGAAAAACTTAAATCTTGAGTTTCTCAAGTCAAGTCTGAGCTTAAAAGGATGGATTCTTGTGTCCTGACTGACACTTGGTGGTGATTGTCACCAGTGTAGAATTGAAATTGTGGTTCATCATCTATACCAGGGGTGTCCAACTCCAGGCTTCAAAGGCCAATATCCTGCAGGATTTAGATGTGTCCTTCACCCAATACAGCTGATTCAAATGGCTAAACTTTTTTCTGCTCTTGCTCTTGATGAAGGCGTCGCACTTTTCTCCTCTCTTCCTCCTCCTCTCTCTTAGCTTCCCTGTTTAGCCTCTTATGTCCTTGTCTAGTCTCGTGTTTTTTGTATTACTTTTCCCTGGAACACTCTCTCACAGTCTGTTCTCTAAAACGTAAAAGAGAATTATGGATTTGATCAACTGGTCTCTGAATGCAATTGACCCCCCTTCTCAACGAGAAGTCTGGGCTCGGGTGAGCCTGACTGCTGAAGATATCTACCTATTCGGAACCATGATAACAGGGTTCTGGCTGATCGGAGCTGGCTTGGCCCTGGCTTATCGAAGAATTAAGGAAGCGGAACCGGCTGTTCAAACCCCACAAGGCTGCCCGCTGGGATTGAAATGATGGGACGAGGCGTGAGTTTCTCAAAATGGGCTCATTGAGTGCAGCACGGAAAAGATCTTGGAGAACGCACGGCTGCCGTGAATACTCAGAACAAGACCTCTGAGTGAAAAACTGGATTACATCTGGAGGGGCTAGCTCGAACAACACCTTTGAGCGCAAATTTGATCACACCTTGGGGAAGTGCACTGCGGTCGTGAGTTCTCAGAACCTACTCTTTGAGCAAAAAGAACGACAACATCACGGAACGTAAGTTTGGATAACATCATAGGAAGCTCTCCAACGGGAGATTGAGAGACCAGTGTTGGACTGTTAGAACAGCTTTGAAATTCATATGAGTTGTTCGCACTAAAGTAAAAAGCACCATCACTTCATGCGGATACCCTCTCGGCGCCAGCGGCGGTCTCAAGGCTGGAGCTGAACAACAACACCCTGATAACGACTGTGTTGAGTCTGTTCCTTCCCATTCCATGCAAGGCCACCTGGGTTGGCTGGAAGACTGTTTACTTAGCCTAGTAGGGCGAAGGACACTGTCTCAGCTGAACTCTGGACATGCACACACTCATCCGCTTATTCCCTTCCGATGCTGACGGTGGATCAAGGAGACCAGCGCACAGGCTGCAGGCCCGGATGTACTGTCTAAATCGGCTGTCTCTCACCCTTTACCCACCCCTGTTGCTTGTCATGTGTTTCTTTGGTGTATTAAGAGTTTTTTCATGTGCTATGTGCAGAGGTGTTTTTTTTCTGTTCTCAAACTGATCTCCCTGTTGAAGCTCAGTCTGGGGGGAGTTATTTTTTTCTCCTTATCTTTCCTCATGTGGTGCATTTTCCATTGTTATACCTCTCTGACCTGTCTTCCCCATGTGATGTTTGTGTAATGTATGTATGGTCAGAAGGGTAAGTCGGCGCTGGCAAAGGTCGGCAGCCTTAACCCAATTTCCTTCGGGGTCAACCTTCAGGATCAATAAAGTTTTATTGAATTGAATAAATTACCTCCTCAACATGTCTTAAGAGTTCTCCAGAGGCCTGATAATGAACTAATCATTTGATTTTGGTGTGTTGACCCAGGGTGAAATTTAAAACCTTCAGGACACCGCCTCTTGAGGCCTGGAGTTGGACACCCCTGATCTACACTGTGACTAACCTGGAAAATAAACCCCAGGTTATTTTTTGTTTTGTTGACTAAAACAGAAGAAAGTACTGTGACATTCTGGTGGAAATTGGGATACCAATCTGCAATTACAAGATCTAGCTCAAAATTCACCCTTTAATACACTCAACAAAAATATAAACGCAACACCTTTGTTACTGCTCCCATTCCCCATGGGATGGACGTAGAGACCTAAAATTCATTCCAGATACACAATATAACCATCCCTCCCAAACAGTGGTCACAAATCAGTCCAAATGTGTGGTAGTGGGCACATCTGCTATATTGAGATAATCCATCCCACCTCACAGGTGTGCCACATCAGGATGCTGATCTGACATCATGAGTAGTGCACAGGTGTACCTCAGACTGCCCACAACAAAAGGCCACCCTGGAATGTGCAGTTTTTTGCGCTATTGGGGGTCTGGGGACCCAGAACCGGTCAGTATCTGGTGTGACCACCATTTGCCTCATGCAGTGCAACACATCGTCGCATGGAGTCTATCAGATTGTCAATTGTGGCCTGTGGAATGTTGGTCCACTCCACTTCAATGGCTGTGCGAGGTTGTTGGATATTCGTGGGAACTGGTACACGCTGTCGTATACGCCGGTCAAGCACATCCCGAACATGCTCAATGGGTGACATGTCCGGTGAGCATGCTGGCCATGCAAGAACTGGGACATTCTCAGCTGCCATCTGCCCTGAACAATGTGAACCATGATTCATCCGTGAAGCGCACACCTCTCCAACGTGCCAGACGCCATCGAATGTGAGCATTTGCCCACACAAGTCTGTTACGGCGACGAGCTGGAGTCAGGTCAAGACTCCGATGAGGACGACGGGCATGCAGTTGAGCGTCCCTGAGACGGTTTCTGACAGTTTGTGCAGAAATTGTTTGGTTGTGCAAACCAATTGTTCCAGCAGCTGTCTGGGTGGCTGGTCTCAGACGATCTTGGAGGTCAACCTGCTGGATGTGGAGGTCCTGGGCTGGTGTGGTTACACGAGGTCTGCGGTTGTGAGGCCGGTTGGATGTGCTGCCATATTCTCTGAAACGCCTGTGGAGACGGCTTATGGTTGAGAAATGAACATTCAATGCACGGGCGACAGATCTGGTTGACATTCCTGCTGTCAGCATGCCAATTGCACGCTCCCTCATTGCTTGTGGCATCTGTGGCATTTTGCTGTGAGACAAAACTGCACATTCCAGGGTGGCCTTTTGTTGTGGGCAGTCTGAGGTACACCTGTGCACTACTCATGATGTCAGATCAGCATCCTGATGTGGCACACCTGTGAGGTGGGATGGATTATCTCAATATAGCAGATGTGCCCACTACCACACATTTGGACTGATTTATGACCACTGTTTGGAAGGGATGGTTATATTGTGTATCTGGAATGAATTTTAGGTCTCTACGTCCATCCCATGGGGAATGGGAGCAGTAACAAAGGTGTTGCGTTTATATTTTTGTTGAGTGTATTTGACTTTAATGTTTTTGACTCTCTTAAAACACAAATAAAGCTGAATGAAACTTTCGTTTTTTGAAAACTGGATAGTGGGAGATGTTTTAAGAACTGCCTGCTGAAGAATCCAAATACTGTGAATGAATACATATGTATGTTCGATAACTAATCATAAACAACTGTGAATGAATACTAATGTTGCCCTGTGACTGCACAGTGTGCAAATAAGCAATGTTTTTTCTAGCAAATGTACTTTTTTGGAATGTTATGTTCATGCATTGGTTAAAATCCCTACTCCAAATGAATACTAATAGTGGTTATGTCTGCTAAAATATTAAACATTTCATCCGAATAACGTGGTAACACACTCACTAGTCACTTAATTAGTTACGTCTTGATAGTACTAGGTTGTACCCCTTTTGTCTTCAGTACTACATTAATTGTTTGTGGCATAGATTCACAAAGGCACTTGAAACATTTTGCTCAAAGATTTTGCTCCATACTGACATGATAGCATCATGGAGTTGCTGCAGATTTGTCAGATGCTATCCATTATGTGAACCCCCAACACCAGAAATACTTAATTGTATTGAAATTGGGTGACTGTGGAGGTAATCTGAGTACAGTCAATTCATTATAAAAGGTCAAGAAACTAGTTTGTGATGATTAAAGTTTTGTGAAGCTAAACTTGGAAGATATTATCGGTACACGGGACATATTGGTACATCCTCAATTTTGTGATTCACAGGAGTAAGTCATTTGGATGATGCTTTCAGCCAAAGGTCCTTTCATTATGCCAAGTACAAGTTGTGCCTCTGTATTTCACTGATGAAACAAGTTTTGGATTCAGTTCATATACACATATGCACCACAAACACCTGGATACTTGAAAATCCTGCATGACATTCATGACATTCAAGTATACAGCATCCTTTAATATATAGAGGGAGAGAAGGAAGTCAGGATTTCATTAAATTTGCACTATAATGCTCAGAGCTCTCTGCTGGAGCTGCTCTGGTTGTGTAATGGTACTCTCATTAGCATTCAGACAGAGTGCAGGATTGCAAAGCTACTGTCGGCCTACTTATCATTGTGGGGTGATTAAAAAGCAGAGCCATATGCACGCATCAGGCTGCATGAAATACTGTATCTTATCTCTGTGTGAAGGTCTCAGTTCATACCACATTTCCAGCTGTTCCAACAGCAGACTAATGCCGGAAAATGCCACTGCCATTTTTCAAGGTAAAAGCTCCATGTTTGTGTTCTTTCTGGCAGTCTACAGTATACAGACTGGTTTAAAGGGCATAACAAAGCCTATACTCAGATTAACTAATGTCCACATTCAACTATTATTGTAGGGTCTACTTTACAATATAAAGCGCCTTGAGGTGGCTGTTGTTGTGATTTGGCGCTGTATGAATATAATTGAAACTGAAACTGGAGGGGATTGTTTTAGCAACCTAAAAATTGCATTTCAAGATGGGGGATACTGAACCTAAACAGAGTATGGGCATACTGAATTGTGATGCTTTCAGGGACTGAACATGGTACACGATAGCAGAACTTTACAAGTTCATTGATTATATAAAATAATTCTTTGACAAGAAAGGGGGCTAAAGTGGAAAATGAGGGTGAAAAATAGAGAGGGTGGGAATGGAAAGTGAATCAAAGAGAAATAGAAAAAAAAATCTTGTCCTCATAATGCATCTTAAAATAGGGGAGGTCGCCCACACAGACACTTTGCTTCTGGGTACTTGGCTCTGATTTATTTATTTTGTTTGTGGTACAGAACAATCCACTGGGAATTATATAAAGGGAAAACCCTATGCCTGGCCCTCCGGCTTTCTTTATGCGGCTAAGGCAACAGTAACTCTAAAACACTGAAACCCCACATCATTCATGTCATTATTACTCCTGCTGCTTTTCTGGGAGTGCAAATTGCGAAGAGATACCGAATTGGTTCCCAAGTGGCTGGAGTATGTTCCAAATCTCAGAATCACAGTGATACCCCATGAACTGAGTGGTGTAAAGCCTCTGGACAACAGATACTTGTGGGAACACGCCACAATACAGACTGTGGACAGCATACAGCACGATTTGTGTGTGATTCATGGATAGCGTGATAACCTTGCAGCTACAACAGAAGCAGGCCAGGTTATAACTACTGATAATAATTGATTATTACACCAATTAATTGATTAATGGAATAAGAAATACTTTGGTCTTATTAATAAGCAATAATGAACATTTTAAAAAGAACATGAGAACACAAGAAAGAACACAGGTCTTTCAAAATTAACTGCTCATTGGTTTCCATTGGAGAAATTCCAATGTTTTAAACTTTAACTGCAAACATCTGTCAAAAGAACAAAACAAACGACAACAACAACCCTCTGACTGTATTTATGTGCCATATTAAAATGATTTTTTAATAAAACATTTTCTTAAATGGAAAAATATATAAATATACTAAGTCCATTCAAAGGTAAAAGTAAAATACAATTAGATATACAGTGCAATCTAAACAAAGGCATAAAAATGTACCTTTACCAGTCTTCTTGGAAGGCTTTCTGACATTAATAGGAGGCAAAAACAGTTCTGACAGTGTTTTATCTCCTGGATGAGGTAGATACAGTGTGTTTATGAGTTTTTGTGCTTGTGTCTCTGCATGTTTAAGTGTGCAAGTAAAGTCTTTCAAACCTAAAAACCCTCAGGTCAGTGGAGTTTTACTGGCTTTAATCTGAAAAATGTTGAAAAAGGCTTGAAATAAATATCTTCTAGTACACCCCTTGCCCTCCTTTAGTCTAACCATGTTTGCTGCAGGTTCCATGTAAAATAGGATGGCTGCCGTCACCCTTCAGCAAGCTGTGTAATTTAAACATGGTATCAGAATAAGTTAACAGCTCATCTGCATATTTTAATACAACTTCTGGAGGCTTTCTTCAGATTTTTCGCTGTGTAAAACAAACAGCGGTGGATTAAGCAGCTACAAAGTTCGCTTTCCTTCACATCAGAGTTTGTTGATCAGACACTTTGATGAAGGATTTCCACTAGCTTTTTCCCAGTAAAGGTTTTAATGGTGATTACAGGAAGAGCCCTGTTGTATTGGATGCTAGAAACCACATTACCATCTCAGTAACGGCTCTGCCTCTTTGCTCTTTGTAATGTTAGTGCAAACAGACTCCAGCTCCACTTTAAACTGTGCCAGTGTCATCATCAACGCTGCTGCTGTGTTATCAGTGTTTTGTGTTGAAAAATTGAGCGGTGCGTGGGCTCAATGTTGTCAGAGTATTCACGTGCATTAAACAAAACATTCAACCAAAAAATTTGTGTCAAGAATTTTTTAAATTATCGAATTATTCAAATGACTTGATAAATAGCGTTCAGCCTTACGGCTAGCTATTTTAAATTTGTACCAAACTAATATTCTTCATTAGAAATATTATCAAGTCTAACATAAAGCAATCCTTGCTGAAGTTATTTTAAACTCTGCTTTAATCCAAATCAAGCTAAATCTATAACTAATTTGATCAGCATGACTGCAAATCAATGTGACTTAACGGAGATTACAAACACCAGACTGGGCATTTTAGTCTGGAACTGGTCCTAATCCTTGTTTGTGAAACACATCCTGTATGATGGATAAATATTTTTGCTGGTAATGGAAGAGAACAAACCTGATGTTAAACAGAAGCCATTGTTTGGCTTAAACAGGGAACTAGAAACGCAACCCCAAATGTTTTAGTCACAACATGATGATTAGATGTCAGTGCTGTGCTGCCCATTAGAGACCAAAGAAGTCAACTAATATGACCTTAAACACAAGCTGCTTGGGAGTTAACTGATTGTTACATAACTGTATGCATTAGTATGAGGCATGGTATATAGGACTATGAGGTATTGTATTTAACAGTATTAAAACATAAGAAAGAGGGTCTTAACCACCGTTAATGACAATGTA
This sequence comes from Maylandia zebra, assembly GCF_041146795.1. Lineage (NCBI taxonomy): Eukaryota > Metazoa > Chordata > Actinopteri > Cichliformes > Cichlidae > Maylandia > Maylandia zebra. The sequence goes on along the minus strand of NC_135174.1, from coordinate 4,133,084 downwards.
TTATACTGAATGATATCTGTTTCCACTTATGATTACTGCTGGACACTGTATGGATACCATAGCTAGGTGACTAAGATATCAACTTGCCAGTCATATAGAGTTTCCAGCAGTCTGAGGAAAATGACCACTAATCCATCTGTCACACTGAAGTAGTCAGGGTCAATATTTAATTGATCATGCTAATGCTGGATCAATACCCAGTGGGATCCCAAAGTTATTTGAGAGGCAGTTCTAATCAGTTGTGGTAATTGAACCAACTCCACTAGTAGAATTAATGCCACTGAATGGCAGTAATTGGGTGGCAGCTGAATCTAGGTATTGCCTTCAAGATTCATGTAATTTGAAAATTATGGCTCACATTAGGCATATCTGAACATTGACTGCCAGTATCTGCTACCGGAAGTGTGTAGCTACGATACAGAACAGCCCTATCCTTCTGCAGTTAAAGGTATAAAACCGGTTGTCCAAACAAATAAGATAATTTAGACCCATCTGACAGCATATTCTTCATCATGCTGTGACTAACTTACTTAGATACTGGTGACATCAACATGCAGCTGCTGCTGCATGCTGCTGCTAATTCCAAGACTTTCAAAAACATATCTGCTTTAAACTTAATATTCCATATTCATTCAAAGTGGAATAAAACATGCTTTAAAGAGTACTAAATTATATATCTCTTCATCCTCTCGGATTCATTAGGGGAGCACTCCACTGGTCTTCCACTGCACTGGCATTCTGATGGTTATCGTCTCTCTTAAAACACATCAACCTATTTTTTCTTTAACAATCGCTACCTTATTGTGGTGGAGGGGTTTGTGTATCCCAGGGTTTATGTTGTCTGGGTGCTTTTTCCCCCAGTAGGGTCTTCCATGGCAAATTGGTCCTGGGTGGGGGACCAGACAAAGAGCAATTCATAAGACCCCTATGAGTGAAAGATCAAGGGAGCAGTTCACCCTGCCTGGGATAGGGTTACTGGGGCCCTGCCCTGGAGTCAGGCCTGGGGAGGGTGCCTGAGGGCTAGCATCCATGTAGCCCAACCAGGCCCAGCCCGAAAAAGGGACATGGGCCCATCCTCCTGCAGGCCCACCACCTGCAAAAGGCGCCATAGGGGTCGGGTGCAAGGTGTGCCAGGTGGCAACCAAGAGCAGAGGCCCTGGCAGACTGATCCCCGGCTACCAAAGCTAGCAATTGGGACATGGAACATCACCTCTCTGGTGGGGAAGGGGCCTGAGTTAGTGCATGAGGCTGAGAAGTGCGGACTAGATATAGTCAGGCTCACCTCAATGCATGGCTTGGGCTCTGGAACCATTCTTCTGGAGAGGGGCTGGATTTTGTCTCAGTCTGGAGTTGCCCTTGGTGAGAGGCGGCGGGCTGGGGTGAGTATCCTAGTATTCCCTCGGCTTGCTGCCTGTACGTTGGGGTTTCTCCCAGAGTACGAGAGGGTTTGTTCCTTGCGCCTTTGGGTCAGGGAACGGGTTCTGACTGTCGTCTGCGCTTATGCGCCGAGTAGCGGTTCAGAGTACCCAGCCTTCTAGGAGAGCCTTGGCGGGGTGCTTGAGGGTGCTCCACCTGGGGACTCTGTTGTCCTACTGAGAGACTTCAATATTAATGTGGGCAAAGACAGTGAGATCTGGAGGGGCATGATTGGGAGGAACAGCCTCCCGGATCTGAATCTGATGGTGTTTTGTTGTTGGACTTGTGTGCAAACCAGTTTGTCCATAACAAACACCTATTATAACATAAGGGTGTCCATAAGTGCACGTGGCACTAGGACACCCTAGGCCACAGGTCGATGATCGATTTTGTAATCGTATAACCAGACCTGCAGCCATATGTTTTGGACACTTGGGTAAAGAGAGCGGATGAGCTGTCAACTGATCACCACCTGGTGGTGTGCTGGACAGACGTGAGGCTGCGCTAGGAATGCCTGGCAGAGGCCCCGATCTATGAGATCTTTAACGCACACCTCCGGCAGAGCTTCAACAGCATTCTGAGGGAGACTGGGGACATTGAGTCGAATGCACCTCCATTGCCAAAGCCGCTGCAATGGCTGCGGCCCCAAGGTGGTTGGTCCCTGTCGTGGTGGTAACCCCCAAACCAAATGGTGGACACCAGAGCTGAAGAGAGCCACCAGGCTGAGGAAGGAGTTCTATCAGGCTTGGTTAGCTTGTGGGATTTCAGAGGCAGCTGATAGGACTTGTGTGCAGAAATTCAGATTCTGTAATGGTACTGGGTCTTTGACCCAGTGTTTCTATGTTTATGTTCTCATTTGGTATTGTTTAGTTTCCTTGTTGTTCCTAGTTTAATCAGCTGTATTTCTATTTCTGAGTTTTTTATTCATTTAGTTAGTTCCCCTTTGTGCCTCCCTGCGTAGCCTGTCATATCTATCATGTATGTTTCGTTCTCTCTCCTTATTTATTCATCTGCATTCCAGTCAGGTGTCTCGTCCCCGCTGTTCCTTCTGTTCAGTCAGTCCGTGTCTTAGTGTGCATTTCCTGCTTCCTGTTTTATTTTTATAGTCCCTTGTCCTGTGTTCACTGTATTCGGTTTGGTTCCTCACAGACCTTCCTCACTAGGTTAGATCTGTTCCAGCTGTGTTTCCCTCCTGTTTCTCATCCCCTTGTTACGCTCTGTGTATTTAGGGCTCTGTCTTCCTCTGCCTGAGTCACTTTTTCACATAAGGCCATGCAGGTTTTTTTTGTTTTTTTTTCCCCCCTTAATCAGAAACACCTTCATTTAGAAACTGCCGTTTGTATTTACTTGTGTTATGCTTAATATTTAAATTTGTTTGATTACTGTGACAAACATACAAAAAAATCAGGAAGCGGTCGAACACTTTTCCACACCACTGTACATCTCATTTTCTATTCTTGATTCAGTAGGGTTGGTCTTCATTGTGGAATGTCATGGATCAGACTCTTAGAGATTATAGAGTGGCCAGTAAAGATGATTAAAGACTTCTCTGATTTGTTGCCTTTGGGCAACAAATGGTGAAAAAGGCAAAGCCAGAAAGACTGTACAAGGAAGAAAGCACATGCATACAGGAGATATGCCAATGTGTTGTTGACTGCCAGTGGCTTTAAGAAAGTAAATCAGGGCAAAAAACTAGAGCTGAGGGGATCAATCCAGCAGTCAGCAGTATTGATACCAATTCTGGTATTGGTATCAGTTCAATACTAGCGCGATAGGAATGATACTTTATTTTTATCCCCTAAGTTCAGTATGAAACACATTGAATGGTGTTAAATGTTTTTGGATGAAAAATTTTTACGTTAAGAATAAAATGTGAAAGATCTCTGAAGCTTTTTTTTGCTTACTGTCACATTTATCTTTTTTTAATAGCCTATAGCACATTTAAACAACAGAAGATGACCCAAAGAGACAGGAACTGGGTTATCGCTCCAAATAACCCAGTTTCAAAGCTGCAGAAAGTCAGTTTCATACGCAACACCTTTGTAAATCTATATAACATTTCACTGTATTCCATTGCAGCTGCTTTTTAGAATAAACCTGAATAATTTAAATAAAGATCTTTGTCAGGGAGGCAAATGACAAAACTAACAGAGACAGCAGAAAGAGATTTATCACGTTCTCGAAAGTATACATGTAAAAATATTCAAATCCACCATCTGGCTGGTGTCTTTCTGTATGGAGTTTCCATCTTCTCCCAGTGTGGGTTCTATCCAGGTATTGCGACTTCCTCCAACAATCCAAAGACATGCAGTTAGTGTGGTTAGGTAAACTGGTGATTCTAAGTGTCAGGGTCTTGGGACTGGGCGACCCAGGATCCCTGAGCAGTTATTTATTATTATTATTATTATATGTATTTTGGTGTTGCTGCTGCTCTTCTCCATGCTTGTAGATGTGTGTGTGTGTGTGTGTGTGTGTACGTCTGCGGGTATGCTTGGAGGATGGAGCTCAGCCACCTGCAGGCCTTAGGGGTGTGGCCCTGTGGAAGGACTGGCCACACCCGAAGCCACACACCTGCCGCTGATCAGGGCTCGTCGGGGGAGCTACTTAGGAGAGTCTTGGAGCTCCCACCGACGCGGGATCATTGCATGAGACTCCACGTTAGTCGTCCTGTTACCGAGTTAGTGTGTGTATGCCCGCAAGTTGTATGTGTCCTGACGGCTGCGTCTTTTGTTTCCCGCAGGAGGAGCATGGAAGACACGGGAGCAGCGAGCACTGGGGGGTGCTGACACGGGAGCGGAGAGCACAGAAACACGGACTATTCACTGGGAGAACACGGGGATTTATTGCTACGTTGTTTTTCACTTTGTAAATAAACACTGCCTATACATAGAGCACCGCGCCTGGGTCCTCCTTCCCCACTCCTTCCACGGTGTGCCATGCCATACCGTGACACTAAGTTGTCCACAGATGTGAATTTGATTACAGATGGTCATCTGTCTTTGTGTTAGCCCTGCGACAGAGTGGTGGCCTGTCCAGCCCATACTCTGCCTCTTGCCCTACGAAGCTAGGATATCTATAGCTATAGCTTATATCTATAAAATCTATATTAGATAAAGAGACATTGTTTGCACTGGCATCCACTGTAGTCATCATTTAGATGATTTGCCTGATTTCAAAGGTTTCTATAAATCCAATACTAATTTCAGATTTGGTATGCAGAAGGCCAAAAGAGCAACAAAGCAAGGATACATGTGAATGAAGGCTCATCAGTATGCTGCACTCACAGTCCTCCTTAAATTGATTTTAGCAGGGGGAGAGATGGCCTCTTGCTCGGTCTTTCTCTCCCTTCATGCAGACAGACTCACACGGAATAGTAATAATTGTTTTCCAGATTTTTCTTTTTTTTTTTTGTACACGTGACGCTTTGTAGGTCTTAATCTTCACACAAGTCTCACATCTAAATTACAGAAAAATACGATTTGAGATTAAAAAGGTGACCCACACATAAATAAATGATCAGAGTCTCTAAAATTGGCATCTCTGTCTGGTTCCCTTTCTCCATCTGCCAGCACACTGTCTGTCTCTCTCTTCCTCTCTCTCTCTCTCTCTGTGTGTGAAGCTACATTAACATCCACAGACAAGTTTCCTTTTTCACTTACTGTCAGCCATTTCATTCCTCTTGGATTCAAGAACATTACAGATTCTGTTTTAATATGAAGATTTTTATCATTACCCATTTATAGTTAGGTCTACAGGCATAACTATGTTTGGTGGCATGACTGCAGAGAGTAGAGTAAGTATCTTGTTAGACACCATGTTTAAAGTTTTTAGGAAAAATATTTTAGGGCCAAGTACAATAAGCTCAGTTTTATTTGAATTTAGAAGCAAGAAATTAAAGGTCATCCAAGTCTTTGTCTTTAAGACATTCCTGTAGGTAGTGGGTATGTGTTAGCTTGGTGGATAGTTAAAGATGGGTGTCATCTGCATAACAGTGAAAATGTATGCTATACCTTCTAATGATACTACTGAAGGGAAGCATGTATAATGTAAACAGAATTGCTCCTAACACTGAACCCTGTGGAACTCATAAACATATTTAACCTTAGTGTGTAAAGACACAACAAACTGGTGTCTACTGCATAGATATGATTCAAACCACTGCAGTGAACTACTTTTAATACCTACAGCATGCAATGAAATATTATGGTTAACAGTATCAAACCCTGCACTGAGGTCTAGCAGGATAAGCACAGAGATGAGTCCACTGTCAGAGGCCATAAGAAGATCATTTGTAACCTTCACTAAAGTCGTTTCTGTGCTGTGATGGGCTCTGAAACCTTCAAAATAAACTCTTCAAATAAACCATTTGTCTGCAGATGATCATTTAGCTGTTTGACAACTACTCTTTCAAGCATTTTTTCAACTAATAGGATGGTTGGATATTGACCTATAATTAGCCAAGCCAGCTGGGTCAGGTGATGGCTTTTTAAATAATGGTTTAGCAGCAACAATCAGTGGGGAGCCGCAGGGTGGGAGGCCCCCCTCAAGGCTAAGCCAAGGCTTAGCGAGGCCCATGCCTAGCTATACACACTCTCTCTCTCTCTCTCTCTCTCTCTCTCTCACACACACACAGAGGAACTGCACACACACACACAGGAACTGCACGCACACACACACACACAGAGGAACTGCACACACACACACACGCACAGAGGAACTGCGCGCGCACACACACACACACACACACACGAACTGCGCGCGCGCACACACACACACACACACACACACACACACACACACCTGCACAGAGAGCCATATCTATTCACATCCACCCTACACCCTCAAACGTAAACTAACTTAATCATCTTGTTGTAACATAAACATAAAACGTTTAGAACACTTGTGCAAATGTGTGATGGCTTGATAAATCGAGCAGGTATTTGAAGTTTACACAGCACCATTCTCGCATGAAAATATCCTAAAAGTTTATTTTGTGACCCAGAAAGAGTAATATTTAAAATTCCGCCACTCTGTGTTCCTCTGCCACTGCCTCGTTTGAGTTTTGGGCGGAATGGATTCTGGGATACTGCATTTTGTCATTTCGAGCTGATTGGAGAACAAAGCAGCCAATCAGATTTTTTTGCATCCAAGTCTGTGATTGGCTGGTTTTGTGGCACAAATATAACGGTGTATATGAATGTGTATGAATGTGAGAGTGAATGAATAGTGGCATTGTAAAGCGCTTTGGGTGCCTTGAAAAGCGCTATATAAATCCAATCCATTATTATAGAAAGAGTTGAACGCGCACGGGCAGAAATGTTGAGAGCGCAAGCAACACAATGCGAGCAAATGCAAAAACTGAGCGAGAGGGGCTGCTATTGTGTGTGTGTGTGGATAATAGCAAACACTGAAATACATTTTTTGCACGCAGCAATGAGTTTTGTTCACTCAAATTTAGCTTTTCTTCGCTCAAAATAAATTTCTTCTCAAAATGCAACTTGCAACTGCAAATTTTTTTTACGTGCGCTCAATTTTTTTTACGTGCACTCAGAATAGTGGCACAAAAATAATGCCATATTTTACACATAGTTTTTTGCTTTGTATCTGTAACCTGACCTTACCAAAAAACTTGTGTAAATATTTTTTTACAAACTCAAATCTTTTTTTACACACACAAATTCTCATCTATAGGTGCACAAATATAAAAATTTCAGATATTTTGGTTTACAAGGTTACAAAACCAATCGATCAAGATATATTAATAAGAAAAGTCGAAAGTTATGGTGCTGGAGGTAGTTTTTAAATTGGGTTGGGAGTTCCTTAAGAGAGAGGAAGCAGTTTGTGAAATTAAATACTTGTTGCTCATCATGTATCGACATTGCTTGTGGTGTACCCCAGCAATGTTCCCTCTAATTTTTCACGTGTCTGAGCGAACACACAAATTCCCTAAGAGACTCCTTGGAGTTTTTACGTGTTTTGGAGCTTGTACGTGCTTCAGGGTTTGTACATGCTATGGAGTTTTTACGTGTTTTGGAGTTTGTACGTGCTTCGGGGTTCATACGTGCTTTGTCTCTAGCGGCCACCGTAAATATACTTTTATTTATTCACACCACATAAAATGTAATAAATAAATCATATAATACAAAAACAAACTATTTACATTTTAACTTTTAACTATTTAAATTCCTTTTAAACAAATTTAAAGCGAAACAACACAAAACCCTGCAAACCACAACACAATTAAATATAAATTAAAATATGAAAACAAAAAGAAGATGCACATTCTCTGTCATATGGGCCTGCATGAATAAACTTTCTGAATCCTTTATCATCCGCAACTGAAAATAGTTGTGGAAGATTACTATAATTTTCTAATGTGATGTTGTTGTCCCTGGCTCTCTTTCTCTCTCTTTCGCTCTGGGTCTGTTCCTGTGCTACTGCGAGTGTAACTAGCACCCCTCTTCCCAGCGCAGCACAAGGCTCGCGTGCGGAGTGAAGTGGAAAAAAAGTGTGAGAGAGAGGGTGAGAAAAAGAAAAAAAAACCCACGGCTCCCAATAAGTAGCCGGCTCGCGTCGTTCACTTCAAAGGGCCGGCTCTAAGAGCCGTTTCATTCGCGACCGACACATCACTATTTGCTAAGCTACAAACCCACACCGCTTGATGGATTGTCGGAGCATTACGGCTATCGTAGGCAGGAGCCTCGCAGAGTGATACGTATTGTGCGTCAACATAATATTACCGTATTGTGTGTGTATAACCTCTTTTTAAGTTTTGTTGATATTATACATGGTTATGCTGAGGATATGTCGGCCAGTTTCCACTGGAAATGCCTTTTGGTTAAACTGTCAGCAAGGTATTTGCATTTGCACTGTTACATTTTTATGTGGCTTTAATACACATAAAAACGGCTGCTTGTTTAAGTGAAAATACATTGATGTTTTTTTTTTGCACTAATAAAGTTGTGGAGTTGTAAAGTATTTTGTCTAGTGTCAATTATATCGTTACTGCAAATTTTCAAAAGTATATCGTGATAAATATTTTTGATCATATCGCCTTGCTTTACTGAAAACCCTCTCCTGTCTGATCATTTCCTGATAACATTTACAATAATTGATTACACAGCAGTGGAGAGTAGACTTCATTCCAGTAGATGTCTTTCTGAAAGCGCTGTAATTAAGTTTAAGAATATAATTCACCCACTGTTATCATCTTCAATGCCCTATACCAACATAGAGCGGAGCAACCTGAACGCTACTCCAACAGAGGTCGATTATCTTGTTAATAATTTTACCTCCTCACTACGTACCACTCTGGATACTGTAGCTCCGGTGAAAACTAAGGCCCCAAATCAGAGAAACTGATTAGAGAAAAAAATTACCAATAATCATCCCACAGATGTAATATTATCTACAGCTACTTTTAGTACCACTGATATTCGTTTAGACTCTTTTTCTCCAAAATGATCTTTCTGAGTTAACTTTAATAATTACTTCCTCCAAACCATCAACATGTCTTTTAGACCCCATTCCTACAAAACTGCTCAAAGAAGTCCTGCCATTAATTAATGCTTCAATCTTAAATATGGTTAACTTATCTCTAATCGGCTATGTACCACAGGCCTTCAAGCTGGCTGTAGTTATACCTTTACTTAAAAAAGCCATCTCTAGACCCAGCTATCTTAGCTAATTATAGGCCAATCTCCAACCTTCCTTTCATATCAAAAATCCTTGAAAGAGTAGTTGTCAAACAGCTAACAGATCATCTGCAGAGGAATGGTTTATTTGAAGAGTTTCAGTCAGGTTTCAGTGTTCATCACAGCACAGAAACAGCTTTAGTGAAGGTTACAAATGATCTTCTTATGGCCTCTGACAGTGGGCTCATCTCTGTGCTTGTCCTGCTAGACCTCAGTGCAGCGTTCGATACTGTTGACCATAATATCCTATTAGAGCGATTAGAACATGCTGTAGGTATTACAGGTACTGCACTGCAGTGGTTTGTATCATATCTATCTATAGACTCCAATTTGTACATGTAAATGGAGAGTCCTCTTCACACACTGAGGTTAATTATGGAGTTCCACAGGGTTCAGTGCTAGGACCAATTCTGATTACATTATACATGCTTCCCTTAGGCAGTTTCATTAGAAGACATAGCATACATTTTCACTGCTATGCAGATGATACTCAGCTCTATCTGTCCATGAAGCCAGATAACGCATACCGATTAGTTAAACTGCAGGAATGTCTTAAAGAAATAAACACCTGGATGGTCGCTAACTTTCTGCTTCTTAATTCAAATAAAACTGAGTTTATTTTATTCGGCCCTGAAAATCTTAGAAATATGGTATCTAACCAGATTCTTACTCTGGATGGCATTACCTTGGCCTCCAGTAACTGTGAGGAACCTTGGAGTCATTTTTGACCAAGACATGTCCTTCAATGCCCATATTAAACAAATATGTAAGACTGCTTTCTTCCATTTGCGCAGCAGCTCTAAAATTAGAAATATCCTGTCTCAGAGTGATGCTGAAAAACTAGTTCATGCATTTATTACTTCCAGGCTGGACGACTGTAATTCATTATTATCAGGATGTCCTAAAAGCTCCAGGAAAAGCCTTCAGTTAATCCAAAATGCTGCAGCAAGAGTACTGGGACTAGAACTAGAGAGCATATTTCTCTATGCTGCAATAGACGTAGGCTGCCGGGGGATTCCCATGATGCGTTGAGTTTTTCCTTTCCAGTCACCTTTCTCACTCACTATGTGTTAATAGACCTCTCTGCATTGAATCATATCTGTTATTAATCTCAGTCTCTCTTCCCCAGCATGTCTTCCATCCTGTCTTCCTTCTCTCACCCCAACCGATCGCGGCAGATGGCCGCCCCTCCCTGAGCCTTCTTCTGCCGGAGGTTTCTTCCTGTTAAAAGGGAGGTTTTCCTTCCCACTGTTGCCAAGGTGCTTGCATATGATTGTTGGGTTTTTCTCTGTATCTATTATTGTACGATCTACTGTACAATATGGTCAACCTGCTGCTTGTGAGACCCCACAAGCAGCTACAAAAAGAAAGTTATAGCTTGCCTTCAAGACCTTGAAAAGGACAAAATCATTGACCGCCTCACATATCACCGCCTTTACCCAGGGGATGCCATACCCTGCATTTACGGACTTCCTAAGACCCACAAAAAGGGGTCCCACTCAGACACATAGTCAGTAGCATAAACTCAGCCACTTACAACATTTCAAAACACCTTGCTACCATCCTTGCACCTCTTGTGGGGAACACCCCACACCACATCAAGAACTCCACCAACTTCACCAACAAGGTCCAGAAACTTACGCTGGATCCAGATGAAACCATGGTGTCCTTTGATGTAGTCTCTCTCTTCACCTGCATACCCACCACGGAGGCAGTGGAGACTGTCAGAAAACAACTACAAGAAGACAGCTCCTTGGAAGACAGGACCAACTTCACACCCGATCAGATTTGCAAACTGTTAGATCTCTGCCTCACCACTACATATTTCAAATACAACGAGGGCGTCTACAGACAAAAACATGGCTGTGCCATGGGCTCCCCCATGTCACCTATTGTAGCCAACCTTTAAATGGAGGAAGTGGAAAGAAAGGCTCTTGGCTCTTTCAAAGGAAGAGTACCCAGCCACTGGTACAGATATGTGGACGACACCTGTTTGCCTTTCCTGGACTGCGCTGTGCACATTGAGGAGAATGGCAACCTCAACATCGAAGTTTACCGGAAGCCCACACACGGACCAGTACCCCCTCTTTGACTCCCATCACCCTCTGGAACACAAACTTGGAGTAATTAGGACCCTACACCACCGGGCAGAACATGTTCCCTCTAAGCCTGAAGGGAAAAAGAAGGAACACACACATGTAAAGGAAGCGCTTAAAACATGCGGTTATCCTAATTGGGCGTTTATAAAGTCAGCTAAGAGGTACAGAAAAGAAGACGAGACAACAGCTAGGGAGGATAAGAAAGACAGACGCAACAACATTGTCATCCCCTATGTAGCCGGTGTATCAGAGAAACTCAGGAGATTTTTCTCCAAGCATGACATCCCAGTGCATTTCAGACCCAGCCACACACTCAGACAAAAACTGGTTCGCCCGAAAGACACAAACTAACACTAAACACTAACACAAACTTAACAATGTGGTGTATGCTGTACAGTGTAGCGAGGAATGCTCAGACCTCTACATTGGAGAGACCAAACAGCCACTTCACAAGCGCATGGCACAACATAGAAGAGCCACCTCCACAGGACTAGACTCAGCAGTCCATCTGCATCTTAAGGATAAAGGACACTCTTTCGAGGATGCCAATGTTCACATTTTGGATAGAGAGGACAGATGGTTTGACAGAGGAGTGAAAGAAGCCATTTATGTCCACTGTGAGTGACCATCTTTGAACAGAGGCGGGGGTTTACGACACCAACTCTCTGCCATCTATAATCCAGTTTTGAGTTCCCTTCCCAGATGCCTTAACGCCCACTCACGTCCTGGGCCATCTGACCCCAGTAAATCGCATGACAGGGTGGGGCCAGGTTTCACAATGAGCTCACCCGAAACCCTGGCTGATTGTGACCCACACCTGTTTTCTAGTGATGTGCGGCTTAATCCTGAAATATTGATTCCTCCGATACCAATCATTTATGTTCTAGAATCAATTCTCACATTAAATATCGATATTTTAGTAATTTGGGGTAAATTTGTAGTTTATCATTAACAGTGGAAAGAAATTATAACATTCGGATTGCCTACATTCAAAGGAACTACCTCCTCTTCCGCCTTTTATAGTCATGTGCGAAATACGGCTGTATAAATGTCTCGCAGCCCCTTGGCCCGCGCACTCACAACAATGGCTGAGCATAGTTGTGTGAATGTATTTTACCTCCACAAACAGCTGAGACGTGGTTTGCGATACATGTGGCAAAAAAGTGAGGTGTTGTGGCCATACTTGCCAACCTTGAGACCTCAGAATTAGGGAGACATTCAAAAGGGCACATTTTACAGGGTTTATTTATCGGATAAAATACGTTAAATGTCACCGTTATTATTGGCCGGCCCGGAAAAAGCGGGGGTGTCCAAATTCAGAGGCTGCTTCCACCTGAGGACCCGGCCTTCGCAGTCTAAAGAAAGCCGGGTAGTACGTCACAGGCTCCCTCGGTGGAGTGAAACTCTGCCGTCTGCTCCTTGCTATCTAAAATATAACCGGGCGCTGGCGTAAACTCTCGACCGTCTCACGCTTTGTTTAATTAGTTTTCTGTTATTCAGCTGTGTGAAAACCCCGGAGGAACCCTCCCGAGGGATTAATAAAGTTACATTTAATTTATTCTAATCTAATAACTTTAATCTCAGCCAAACCGATTTACTCACGAACAAATAAAACACTGAAAAAGCCAAACAATAACATTTTTAAGTTATCAAAGTGGCTTATATATCATGTTTAACCCGAGTAGTGAAAGACCACGGGGGTTTGAAGATGATGTGTCAGTCGGTTCAGATATTTGAAGTTTACATAACATATTTTCAGGGAGAAAATGTAGCTAAGTTTTTTTGTGACCCAGAAAAAGAAACAAGAGTAATATTAAAACGAAGTAGCTGCCTCCATTGTTGGAAACTGGAATTGGCTGGGCCGCGCTATGAATTCTGCAACATGGTTTTTCAATTCTGTTGTCCGGGTGGAAAATCGGGAGAAATTCGAGAGAATGGTGGCTCCGGGAGATTTTCGGGAGGGGCACTGAAATTCGTGATTCTCCCGGAAAAATCGGGAGGGTTGGCATGTATGGTTGTGGCAACATCACTAACCTTGTCAAACACCTCAGAGTAAATCATATCACAGAATATGACGAGCGTATGTTGAGACGAACTAAAGAGAAGGACAGGGACAGGTGCTGCTAGGGCGAGACAGACGTCTCTCACGGAGTCCTTTAGTGCTGCAGGCAGGCAATGTGTTCAAATAGCGTACAACTTCAGTTTTTTTATTTCTATTTGATAAACTGCATTATTAAGTGATAAGAAGAAGTAATCTGTTGTCCTGTAATCATTATGATGCTATAATTTGAGATACAATAAATAAAATAAGTTTTTGTACAAAGTATCGGTATCAGATCAGTATCGTCGATACCACTCTGAATATTACTTGGTATTGGATTGGAAAGGAAATCAGTGGTATCGCACATCACTACCGTTTTCACACCTTGGCTCATGTGATTAGGTAGAGGATCATCAGGGGGTCCTTTTGTCCCTCTTTTGGGGGGATACTCCCTCTGGGTTTAAATCTGGGACTCTCCACCATTTGACCTTAGAACTGAAGAAGCTTCTCGGATTAGAGGTGAAACGTCTTCAAGCAACTTAAAGAAGTCCAGACGCTTTTCTTTCCAAGCACCTTAGATTACGATGACCAGGATGACTGAGAACCTTCACAGACATAAGGAATATCATGATTTTTCTTTTTGCTCTCAAGCACTTTCTCCTTCTAAAATCCCAATCTTTTACCATGTCTCACTGCACTAAACATGACAAAAGCATTCAGGAAAAAAAGGTTGAAATGGAGACGTAGTGAGGCTGCCTCTTACTGTTGATGATTTCGACATGCCAGTGCGTCCATTGACTCCAGAGGGTTAAATGAAGTTATACTTCTTTGTATGACTGGTTGCTAACCTATTGAGCTTCCAGTATTTTTCAGTTGTCCAGTCAGATGCACCACTTGCTCATCATGGTCATATTGAAAACAAAAAGAGGGTTGTGCATGTGGATGCTGCCAACCAGTTGGTGACATCATAGCTACTTTGTCCATCTTCACCTTACAGTCTACCTTTGTATTTTGCACCTACTTGTTGAGCACATCTATGCAATGTCCATCCATGTCTCATGCATTTCTTTAGTATGACTAAAACAAATGCAAATACTGAAGCAGTGAATAACTAAGGAAAATGAAATTACTATCGATGTAAATGGTACTTAAAACAGCAAAAATATCATCTCCCTGTCAAGTAAAAGCTTGCTTGGATACACAAACAACATAACACAAATGATTTATGTGAAATCACAATGTGTGATTTCATCCACCTGTTTCCCCAATGTGCAGCTCAAGGCCACAAATTATTTTGTACCAAAAGACATGTTCACATATAGCTGTGTGCCTTCCAGAGACAATCATTGAGGCCTCACACATGCCATTACACTCTGTATTGTCCTCTCTGTCCTTGCCTCATTACTCCTCATCTATTTTTAAAAGGGGATATGCCTTATTACAATTAGTTGGTTTAGAAGCCAATCTGTCATGCTCATTACAGTGATCTCTCCCTGTCCCTATTTTTCTTTTATCTCCTTATTCATCTCAATCTTTCTGTAACTGCCTTGGTTTTCTGACGTATATGTCACTTCAACTTTCAAAGGCTTGTAAACACAAGAGGGCATTTTGCACATATTTTTGGAGTATGTGACAAAGAAAAAGAAGGGAGGAATCTAATTTGTTCTTTTTGATAATTCAAGTGACCAAAAAGCTTTGGAGTGATTTAATCTGCTGTGACTAATGACAGCATGAGACAACACTTCCTCTCAGACATGGAGAGCAGAATCAGTCTCCATCTGAAATGAGTCCTTGAAGAACCACTGTTTAGGAAGTCAACCACTTCTTCCCTAATTGTCCACGATCTAGTTTCAACCTGAAATTCATTATAGTCTGCAGGACTACATCCTTTTCTTCCTTCATGTTTTTGTTTTTCTGCTCTTAGAAAACCACTTCTTGTGCACAAAGACAATAATTCCAACTTGGCTTTGCCCACTGCTTGTGAGACGCTTTGGAAAGGCACTGCACATTCCTTTTTAGCCACTTTAAATCTGCCTGGTCATCTTTACAGCCCTTTCCCACGCCAACCTGGATAGAGGTGCACACTAGAGGGGTGTGTGTATAGATGAGTTGGAGTATTTAGGAAAACTGCCCACTCAGTCAAACTCCCACAATGTACATACAGTATATAAAGAAATTGAGGAAACAAATGAAGGAGCACTTAACTTACATCCCTGTGTTGCACTGCGCTAAAATCTCCCTCACCATGAAAGTTTCTAATTGATCATAAAATCTTAATTAGCTGGATGTCTCTTGGTCTGTCCAGGCCTGTGAGAGTGTTTCTCGATCACTTATTTATTACCTTCTTAATTACAATTTCACAGTGAGTGCTCATGACATTTAGAGACCTTGTAGCAGTGGACAGAGCTGACTGAAGATGAGGATTTAGTGTGATTCCACAGTGGCAATAACCACACACACTTGCTAAGACAGTTTCAAAAATATGTTCCTACACATGTGTAATTTCTAGTGCTGTCAGCGTCATTAATTAAAATGACATTAACGCATGCGTGGGGCTGCACGGCATCAACGCGTTTGCGCAGTTAGCTTGTTAACGCATTAGCGACGTCCAGCCCCAAACACGGGACAATCCGCATTAACTCGCTAATGGAGATTTGCCGTGTTAATGCGGTTATGGGTTAACATCATTTCAACGAGATTAACGCTGAGCGCACCAGTAATTTTTTTAATAATATTAAAATTATAAATATATATTTTAACTCAAAAGTAGTTTTTAAATTTAATGTTGCTGAAACAACAAAATAATAAAATCACATTAACGCCATAACGCGGCAAATCTCCGTTAACGAGTTACCGCGGATCGCCCCGTGCGTGGGTACTAGACGGCGTCAACAAGCTAACTGCGCTAACGCATTAGTTCTCACCAATTGAGCATTGCGTGGCACATCCAACATACTGTTTTACTTTTGTCCATGACGCGCATACCATCAGGGTCATGCTTCACATGAAAAACAAGATAGTTCCAAACGCCAGATCTGAATGAGGGTGGGGGAGGTTCAGTTTCGGGTAGCGTTGAGGCAGTTGCCATGTTGCAATGAGCTAAGCTTCTGTCTTGTTAGCTTGCGCTGTGCTCAGTGGATCTGCACTCGACAGTGCAGCCTAGGCGGGCGGAGTAGTCAAATGCAGATCCACTGAGCGCTCAACACAGACAGCATCGTCAGAAGAAAAATTGATAAAAGAAATCAAAAATTTTGTATTGTTCGATACATATGTGTACCAAACCGAAAGCACTGTATCGAACGGTTCAATATCGATACGAGTATTGTTGCACACCTAGTAATCAGGTATCAAAGAGTCTCTGATTTGACTGCTGGTCAATCCACAATGCATTTTTTCAGACTGAGCCCTGCTCGGAGGCGCTCAAACTAAGGTCAGGCATATTACTAGGATGCGGCATAAATCAGATTTGGGGCACACCCAAAGCCTACTTGTGAGATGAGAACCCTCCATTTCTGCAGGCTGCTATAGGGTTTCTCATTATTGTAAACAATAAAGTGGAAAGTTTTAATTTTGCTGGTACTTCCCATATGCATAAGATGCTTGCATAAGATGTGGCCTACTTCATATAGTGAATCATATAAGGCTTATACGATTTACTCATGAAAGTGGCCACTTTATCATTACTTTCATATATTGTTTTAGTAAGTATCCAAAACATACAACTTTCATTTATATAATTTTTCAAGGGATCTTATATCTGTTTTCACTCTTGTATGCTTTTCATACAAGTTTCACACAAGACAGATACAAACTTTATAAGATTTATATATATCTTTTCCATGTGGGTTTATTTACTAGCAAAGAGGTTTTGGTAAACACAACCATAACAGGTCTCCTATTCTAAATGATAAAAGACAGACTTTTTTTCTTGTCTGTTGGTCCTGTTCATATGAAAACATCACTCATAGGTGCCTTTCAGAACTGTAGGCTATAATTTAAAAAGGTTTTTTCAAGAAGCCAAGTTTTATCAGGGAAGATTTGGTAAGATTTAAACAACATCATTGAAGTTCACACATGAACTTGGAAACACGACAACTTCACTCACATATGTATATCATTAGGTATATTTTATTTTCCATACTAAATCATAAAATAATCTGAATAGCTTGGAGACAGCTAATCTACTAACACATCAAATTGTAGTACCGCTGTCTACTTCTGATACATTTAAAATAGATTACACTCAGTCGCCAAACATTAAATGATACATTTAGTTAGGTTACCTAGCTAATGAATTATGTTTAATGGATGTGAGATCAAAGTGATTTTTTTAAACTGGAAATTTCTCTTTATTGATCTGTTTGTTCTCAAGTGGAGAAGAGGCATATGAGAACTCCAATGCCATGCCATTTGCTTTGCATTGGTTTCCATGGTTACGAAGGCCAAACAATGAGAAATAGCTTTAGCTTCAACAGAGCGGCCACTCTGTCTTCTAGCCCAGATCACTGACACAGCGCTTTCATGTTTCCATTGGAACATGTCTTAAAGCACTTTTACCGCTGTCTTGATTCTGCTGCTGAGAGAGGAGTGATAAAGTACAAGAAATCCACAAAATCGACAAAAATAATTGGAAATAAATTGACTTCAGGTTGAACTCATTTTATCAGCTGTACTTTCTGAGGGCAACAACTTCTATATCAAAACTGACAAACGTTTCAAAAGTTGAGTGCAATGAAGTTTCAACAACTTCCGTGAAAGTGAAACAAACTGAACCAGCAGCGAATGCTACAAGCAAGTAAATGTACCCTGAGTAGAGATTTGTCTTGCCAAATCTTGTCTTGTCCAAGCTTACAGAATGATTCTAGTCTTCCCAAAACTTGAAACATATAAAGATGTTTTGAGTTTAAAATACTTCTACTTCTCCAACATCAAGCACATATTTTAGAACAGGACTCAAACCTTGTCCCAATTTCAGTGACCTCTCTGACCTCTGCTTTCTATGTCCAGTATCTTAAAACTGTAAAGACTGAACCATTAAATAATTACCTTCTGACAAATTTTAAATATTACTGTTATTTTAAATATTAATTTGCATATGAGTTTTATTTTGTATCATATCTCAGTAACTCACAAGAACTCATGTATCAAACATGATACATTTGGCATTAAAGGAATAAGACCATTGCACGATTGGGATAAAAAAAAAAGGTTACTAACAATCTTATTAATCTAAGTGTGAATCAGGTTTTCGCCAAACAGTTACATAAAGCTATTTTGTATGAACAACCTATACAAGCCGCAATGTGTTCCTGCACCATATATTATAACCATGAAAACATATGGCAGTGAAAAGAGCCCATATTTCCCCGATGTCCCCCCCTGCACAAACGGGAGTGTAATCACCTTTAAACTCAACCTTCACGAATGCAAGGGTTTAAAATCACTCAAGAGAAGCAAATGGCTTTCAATAAACTTGGTTGAATGAACCGACCAAACAGCTGCTAAGCAACTTTACGGAGAGGCTACACTCAACAGGATAAAATGTTTGAAAACATTTTGTGAAAATCAACAGTTTTTAATATTTGGTGGTCCTGGATGTGGCCTGCCTGTTGTTTCTGAATTTGATACATAATTTGAAATAACAAATGAGCAAGCAGATTATGGGAGGAACTGAAGGGGCAGCTCTCATTTAGGCCACCTCTTTGAGGGATAAGATAAGCATCCTCTTCACACTGTGAAGAGGATGCTTATCTTATCCCTCAAAGAGGTGGCCTAAATGCTGAGAGACCAACAGGTTTGCAGTCAATAGTCAAATAGACTGACAGCACAAAAGAATTGATACTTTGAAAATATGGCTAATATTTTCGTTTGAAAATGCATCGTTTGTACGCATCGTTTTCTCTCCGTTTTGGCCTCCTGTCCACACTGAGATGGCGTTTTGGCTCAAGGAGAACGCAGCATTTTGTAAACACTTCCGAAAATGCATACATTTGAAAACGGTGCTTTCGTGTTGCAGTGTGGACTTTTTGAAAACGATGACACATTTTAGTCATGTGATGCAGTCAAGTGACCATTTAAACTAAGATAGCGGAGGGCATTATACAGCAGTTGTTTTGTTTGCGCTCAATTTTGACAGCCCTATTAAAGATTAATATCAGTTTGTACATGCTTCAGATAGCTTTTCTTCAAATTCTTTAATTCTCACTCACTTTTGCAACTTTGTACTTTTGTGTTACTCGCAGCAACAACTCCACCTCATTGTTAGTCCATTTAAAAAACTTTACCTCGACATTTTGCTGCAACGTTTCAAAGAGCCGGAAAGTAAATAAACGGCAGACAGAACTGAGGCAGGTCGAATCGTCTTGCGTTTCACGCATGCGCAGTACTGGAGCTTAAGTGCTTTCGGACATTTTAATGTGGACGCACAACTCTGTGAAAACGACTGAAAAAAATAGGGGGGACACGGACCGTTTTCAGATGAAAATGACGTTTTCAAATCTATCCGGGCTAGTGTGGACATAGCCTATATCAGCATTCAAATATACATATTGGTGATTTGTCCAAAGTCAGGGACATTAGTTAAATTCAGACATTTTGTACAACTAGGAATTATGAGTCAACTTCCTTCGCTGGAGGAACAAAACTTTCACAAACAATCTTCTCTTCTCTTCTGGGTCTTGGCGAAGGCGGTCGCACTTTTCTCCTCTCCCTTCCCTTATCTTCCCTGCTTAGCTTCTTGTGTCCTTGTCTAGTCTCGTCTATTTTTTCCACTCTTTCCCTGAAACACTCTGTCACAGTCTGTTAAAACCTAAAAGAGGAATTATGGATTTGATCAACTGGTCCCTGAATGCAATTGACACCCTCTTCTCAACGAGAAGTCTGGGCTCTGGTGAACCTGAGTGTCCTGGAGGTACTTTCCCTGCCGGATACACGATGGACGGGTGGCATAACTGGAGGGTCGTGTGCCTGGTGGGACTGTCGATTGAGGACATTGAAGACATCTACCTTTTTGGAACCATGATAACAGGGTTCTTGCTGATCGAAGCTGGCTTGGCCCTGGCTTATCAAAGATTAAAGAAAGCGGACCCCACAAGGCTGCCCACTGTGATTGAAACGATGGGACGAGTCGTGAGTTCTCAAAATGGGCTCATTGAACACAGCATGGATGAGATCTTGGAGAAACTTGAGGCTGCCGTGAACACTCAGAATAAGACTGCTGAGCGAAAACTGGATTACATCTTGGTGAAGATCACGGGGGTCGTGAGTTCTCAGAATCTGCTCTTTGAGCGCAAGATTGATAACATCATGGAGCGCAAGATGGATAAGATCATGGAGAAGCTCACAGCTCTCCAACAGGAGATTGAGAGACCAGTGTTGGACTGCTAGAACAGCTTTGAAATTCACATGAGTTGTTCGCACTAAAGTAAAAACCACCATGACTACCACTTTAGCGCCAGCTGTGGTCTCAAGGCTGGAGCTGAACAAAAACACCCTGATAACAGACTGTGCATAGACTGCTTTTTTCCTATACTATGCAAGACCACCTGGGTTGGCTGGAAGACTGTTTACTTAGCCTAGCAGGGCGAAGGACACTGTCTCAGCTGAACTCTGGACACACACATACACATACACTGATACACACTTTGATTTGGGTAATGTGGGGGGGCTGGTTGACCTTTTGACCTTTACCTTTTCATTAATATCTTTAAAACAGAAGCAGCACAAACGGAAATTTTAGCAGCACAAACCAGCACAACTCATTGACACCAATTTTTTTTGATTTGGGTAATGTGGGGGGGCTGGTTGACCTTTGATGACGTCTAGAAATTTCTATTAATATCTTTAAAATGATAGGAGCACAAACAAAAATTTTTGCAGCACAAACCAGCACAAACGTAGCACAAACGTTTGACATCGATTTTGTTGGATTTGAAGAAGGTGGGGGGGCCAACTTCACTGACAACGTGTACAACGATTGGAGATGTGAGCAGGACAGACGGAACAATTGACGGAAAAAGTGTGGACTTTATACCAGTTTTTAAAATGTGTTGATAGGCCACGTAAAACCAGAGTTCTGATAAAAATATATGCAATGTTTCATTTTCTTCCTGAATACTAACGTTGTTTATATTTACTGCGGAAAACAGCGTTTTATAAGGAAAATGCTCGAAAGCGCTCTCCGCCTGTGAGCAAAAACAAAACCAAAAAACCCCACCCTTTCCTATTCGTTGAAAAAAGTACCATGCGACCAATCAAAAAATGATATGGCAACATGGCATTTAGTTGTTTAGGAAAGGGGGAAGTTTTAGGAGTGACGGCGGTGTTTTGAGATGTGAGAGATTTGCGACGTTTAGCGCAAATCTTGTGTAGTTATAGTGTGTAGTCTAGTCAATAGTTTTGTTGTGTGTGTAACATGCAGGCGACTGCTGCATGTTACAGGTGTTACAGGAGTGATACATCTCCTGTTGTCAGGCCTGCTGTTCTCCTTTATCTCATAGTGGACAGAAATTATTTTTTAGAGTGGCATAAATAATGTGTGTAGCATCAAATTTAATGCAGAACACCTGATTGTTCTGTAAATAGTTTGAAATGTTTATTTTAAAAAAAATGCCTTGGCTGCATTTTTAGATAAACAGCTGCAAAAAACGTTGTTGTTTGCCTAACTCAGTTACTTTTTTGAAGAAGTAACTATATAATTAATTGCCCAACATTGGTTATTATATACTGTATTTTGCAGACAGAGTTACAGACTCTCTCCCAGACCACAGACTCGGACTCATAATACAAGTCAGAGCTTTATTTTTTTTTAAAAGAAAAAAAGAAATTTGTGTTTTCAAAATTGGAGTTCAAGTTATTTTTACTTCCAATAGTGTTAACATACTGCACAGGTCATGAACAAGATTTTTTTAAATTTTCATTGTAAGTGGGCTAAAAGCAGTTAATTAAAAGTAGTCTAACATAAATGCTGTAATTTGATTATTTTAATAAACCATGTAACTTGGATGGATTCGATGCTGGCGTGACCACAGTGCACACGTCTGCTGTCGCTCACAGTGGTCCAAGGGACGCTCAGGGAGTTTGTGTGTTCGCTCAGACACATGAAAAATTAGAGGGAACATTGGGAAGGAAGAGAGAAGAGGCAGTCACTCCATATATTGGTTGTTAAGCTTAACGTGGGAATGCTTTTACAAACATTCAGAGATGAACTTACACACTTGGCTTTACTTCTCTGGGATACCTTTCTCTGAGATGAAATGCTGGTTCGGTAGCGAGGCTCCAAATGCTCAGCCAGACCGCCGACAGGACTCGCACGCCACAGCCGCTCTATCACATGAAGCATACTCCTCTGACGTACTAAGATTATGAGCTGGGTTACGCTATGTTGCAAGTTTTGTGAGGTGCTTTTGTGATACTTAATGGATCGGATTACATTTTTTATTTCTCTCCGATATCTGATCCAGTAATTTAGGTCAGTATCGGACCGATACCGTTACGTAATATCAGATCGATCCATCTCTAGTGTATATAATCTACTTTCAGTGCTTTACAATTTGAACAAATGGAATTTTTTTAAGGATGTGTTGAATTCCTCTCATTTAAAGATAGACACAAAAACCTAAGCCTAGATATAAGTCAGTTTCCAACATTGCCAGCAGCATTTTCTCCCTCTGCACCAGGATAGAGCCTGCCTGCAGCACCAAAAGTCTCCTCAAGCAGTTTCTCTCACCCAGCAGCACCTGTCCGTCTTCGTCTCTTCAGTTCACCTCATCATAAACTCATCTTATTATGTTTTATAATTTACTTTTGTTTGCATTTGACAAGGTTTGTGGCCTTGCCACGTGTCACGTGTCTTTGCTGTTTGTGGAGCTGAAATAGCTCTACACATGACTCCGCCTACGGTCATGAACTGAGGGAGTGAGCAAATGAGAGCTGTGATGCATTTACACAACTGTATTTTACATATTACTATGACAGGCAGACAATCACACAATCCCAATAATATATTTATTTTCCACTGTATTCCTATTAATCATAAACTGCATTACATAAATTAAATGTACCCCTAATTACTAAAAAAATTAATATTTTAATCAATTCTAGAACGAAAATATCTGGTATTGAAAGAATCAATATGTCAGCACATCCACACACCACTAGTCAATGTCACTGGTTTGATTGGCCGTAGTTGCCAATGTACCTGACTGAGATGTCTGTCAGGCTTTACTGCTACTAATTTGAATGACTAGGTTGGACATCTTTAGTGTGTTTGCACTGCTAGTGCCTTTTGGAGCATTTTAGTGGAACTATCTGACGAATAATATGACATGCTATGGTGCCGCATTTCAGTGAGGCGAATTTTATTATTTTATTAGTCGGTTAATTACGTAGCATGTGTT
Source organism: Maylandia zebra (assembly GCF_041146795.1). Lineage (NCBI taxonomy): Eukaryota > Metazoa > Chordata > Actinopteri > Cichliformes > Cichlidae > Maylandia > Maylandia zebra. Next base: position 4,109,437 of record NC_135174.1, on the reverse strand, counting down.
TGAGCTTTCCAACCTTGCAGGTTATGAATGCAATTTCCTCATAATATATGTGGTGGGGTGTGGTTGGTGGCTTGGCTGCAGGGGAGGAGTGGAGCAGCAAGTTCAGAGTGTGTTGTTAGGGGAGGCTGGTTTTTGCAGCCGGTGTGCATCGTCTAATCATGAAAGGGCTCTGTGTTTATGTACTCCACGACTGGTGCATAACATCAGAATTATAGACCGTCACTGCTCATTTTAGTTAGAAGCCATGTCATGAAGTTTTTCGAGTTGATAGTTTCTCTGCACATCAGAGACTGTCTACCCCCCTCAACCCAAGCAGGTCCCCGTCACTCAGCACCGAATCACCACAGGGCTGCATTCTCAGCCCCCAGCTGTACACCAATGACTGTACTTAAAGCCACCAATGTTATCATCAAATATATTGATGAATACCAGTCAATCAGGTCCCACACCTCCAGTCTCACAAACAGCCCTCAGCCAGAAGGAAGAAACAAAAAGAGGAACTATCATGGAAGGACAGGCCCTTGCACAGCATGTAGCACTGGCAGATAGAAGAAGTGGCCGATAATCGAGAAATCCTAGAAATACAGCAGAGAGGCAGCAATCATGGCATCACAGGAACAGGTTCTAAAGACAAGATAGCCTGACATATACCGCACCAGACAAGACCCCAGGTGCAGGCTGTGCAAAGATGCCCCCGAGACATTCCAGCACTTAGCAACAAGGTCCAAGATGCTAGCAGTCTGGACATTCATGTAACACCATAACCAAGTGGCTAGCACAGTATACAGTAACATCTGTGCCAAGTGTGGACTGGAACTCTATTCAGTTTAAGTCAGTTTTATTTGTATAGTGCCAAATCACAAAAACATTCGCCTCAAGCTGCTTAATATTGTAAGGTAAGGTATTGTAAGACCCTAAGATAATCAGAAAACCCCTGATGAGCAAGTACTTTAGCTAAAGGTGGAGTGGAAAAACTCCCTTTTAAAAGGAAGAAACCTCAGGCAGAACACGGCTCAGAAAGGGGCAGCCATCTGCCATGACCGGCTAGAAGCTGGTTCCACAGAACGGGGGCCTGAAAGCTGAAGATTCTGCCCCCCATACTGCTTTTAAGGGAAATCACAAGTAACCCAGCAGTCTGAGAGCGAAGTGCTCTATTGGGGTGATATGGTACTATGATCTTTACAATAAGGCCTGATTATTCAAGACCCTGTCAGTACTTTCGCTGTAGCATTTTGGATCAACTAAAGGCTTTTTTAGGAGTTTTTAGGACAACTTGATAATAATGAATTTCAAATATTCAGTCTAGAAGTAATAAATGCACGAACAAGTTTTTCAGCATAATTTTGAGAATGTATGTATGTAATTTTAGAGTTATTAAACAAATGTAAGAAAGCCCTCCTACATATTAGTCTAATATGTGCATTGAAGGACATATTGTGGTCAGAAATGACTCCAAGACAGTGTTACTGGAGACTGAGGTAATTCCATCGAGAGTAAGTGATTTTTAGGGCAGTACAATAACCTCAGTATTATCTGAAGCTGGTAATTAGAGGTCATCCAGGTCTTTATGTCTTTAGGACACTCTGGGAGTTTAATTAATTGGTGTCATTTGGGTTCATGGAAATTTTAAGCTGTGCATCATCTTAGGGGTGGGCGATATATCAACTTGTATCACAGGTTTTTTCATGTACAATGGTTAAAATAGCTTTATCGTAACCATTAAGTATAAGTTGCCATGGTACTATTACGTTGCCTGCATGTAATTTACTGTGACTTTTTTTTTCTCCCACAGATTGCTAATGCATCATTAATGCCCCCTTTTCAACCGGATAATTTTTTACCTGGCACACTGTGCTGAGCATGCATGTTTATATACTACCAGATAAGGAAAAATAGTGGGAGACAGTGGGAGTTTCAGATGAGCAAGAAAATAAGACTCACTGTCGTCTGGATTTCAGAGGGAGGATGTATATCATGTTTTAATATATAATAGGACATCATCTACATAGCAGTGAAAATGTATGCTATGCCTTCTAATAATACTGCCTAGGGGAAGCATGCATAATATAAACAGAACTGATCCTAGCACAGAATCATGCGGAACTCCAGAACTACTAATTAACCTTTGTGTATGACGAAGACTCCCCAGTAACATGATAGATGTGACTCAAGCCTTTAGTATCTACAGTATGCTCTAATCCTTGTAATAAAATAAGGTCAACAGTATCGAACACTGCGCTGAGGTCTAGTACACAACAGGCACAGAGATGAATTCACTGTCAGAGGCTATAAGAAGATCATTTGCAACCTTCACTAATGCTGTTTCTGTTCTGGTCAAAATGGTCAAAATGGTTGGTCTCAACCATTCTAGTGGGTGTGGATCCTGTGGGACTTCCAAATACAGATGGAAAAACTGGTGATGGCTAACCAGTTGTACATAGTAGTGGTGGACTAGCTAAGGAAGAAGGCACTAGTGAGAGACATAGCTATATGTGATAGTAATATCAGTTGGAATGAACATAAGAAGCTAGAGAAATAAAGGCTGAAAGAGGACCTCGAGAAGATTTGGTGAGTGAAGGCAGCAGAGGTCCCCGTGGTAACTGGATCTGTGACCCCCTTACTGGGTCTGCTAGAACAGCGCAGTCGTAGGAACACCAAAGATACTGTGGAGGACCATTAAGCTCCCAGGCCATGTTTATGTAGCACTCTGCATTTAATCAATCAATCAGTCTTTATTTATAAAGCACTTTTCATACAAAAAATGTAGCACAAAGTGCTTTGCATAGTTAAAAGCAGCCCACCCCACCCTCCAACTCACTCCCCACACTCTCATTAACATAAATGATGTGAATACACACATATCCCCCCCCCCCACACAGACACACACACGCACACTTAAAGAGTAAAAATTGGGCTGGGTTCGCATAATTGGAGATTAAGTATCAGAATTTCAGGAGCGGCACCACGCCTCCATAAATGCTCCTTCTGGTTCTCATCTTTATAGGTTCCTCCAGTCCTACAAGCTGTTCATTCTCGTTTATGTGCCCCACCCTCCCTCCCCTTGGAAGCCTTCCCCAAACACAGTTCAATTCATGTCCAAGCCATTCAACTTTGCCTACAAAAACGCTGTCAAACATAAAATGAGGACGTGGGCCCGGCTAGTGAATCATTAATTATTATTCATTTCTGACTCTCTTCCACAAGCTTGTCTTGTGTCCTGTCTCAAGCACTTTGAGATAACTGCTGTTGTGATTTGGTGCTATATATAAATAAAATTGAACTGAATTGTCTCTGTAATTTTCCTGTTAGGTTAATTGGTGTTTCTAAAATTGACGTGAGTGCGAGTGCTTGTCTCTGTGTTAGCCCAGTGATTGACTGTGCCCACTATGTACCCTGACAATGCATTTCAATTCGACAGTTAAGGATAAGCTCCAGCAACCCCATCATATTAAAAAGGTGACACGAATGGGGATTTCTTCCCAAGCATCACTTTTTAAAGACGAGGAGAAGAACTGCCCTTAAACAAACCCGGAAAAGTGTTGAGGCACATCTAACTCCGCTGCTTTCCAGTTCAAGCTAGTCCACTGCAAGGCTCATTAGAATTAGATGTTTTTAATAAGGAAAGTAAAATATATTGATGCACAGAGAAGCTAAACATAACCCATATGTAGGATGAGCTTGATGGATCCACATTGTATATTCTTGAAACCTAAATCTGATTTTTCATTGCCATTTATGGAATTTCATAAGCTACAACAAGACCATCATCCTTAATCGCTCCATTAATTACCAGAGGTACACAACTGAGGTTTTTGTCATGGTCCTGAGTCTGCCGACTCAGTGTTTTGTTGTTTCTTTATGCTTTTGTTTATTCTGATTATGTATTCTGTTATGATTTGCCATTTGTTAGGTTTCTGTTCTGTGCCTGCCCTGGTCCCACTTCCGTGTTCCCTCTGTCTGTCTATGGCGTCACACTGTCTGCTTGCGAATCTGTCTGTTTAGTTCAGTGTCTTGTCTGGTTCTCTGTGTCTGAGTTTCCTGTTTTATTCTGAAGGTCCCCGTCTCATGTGAGTGTGTTCAGGTTACGTTTCCCCTGTCCCGTCAGCTCTGATTTCTCCCAGGTGTGTTGCCCTCCTGTCTCTCATCCCCTGATTACCGGTGTGTGTATTTAAGCCCTGTGTGTTCTCCTGCCTGTTGCTGGTTCGTCTGTGTTCCACGGTGTCCTGTTCCTCGTCTGCGGCTCGCTGCCGCTCATTCTTTTGGTATCATCCCAGGTTTGTCATTTACACTCAACAAAAATATAAACGCAACACCTTTGTTACTGCTCCCATTCCCCATGGGATGGACGTAGAGACCTAAAATTCATTCCAGATACACAATATAACCATCCCTCCCAAACAGTGGTCACAAATCAGTCCAAATGTGTGGTAGTGGGCACATCTGCTATATTGAGATAATCCATCCCACCTCACAGGTGTGCCACATCAGGATGCTGATCTGACATCATGAGTAGTGCACAGGTGTACCTCAGACTGCCCACAACAAAAGGCCACCCTGGAATGTGCAGTTTTTTGCGCTATTGGGGGTCTGGGGACCCAGAACCGGTCAGTATCTGGTGTGACCACCATTTGCCTCATGCAGTGCAACACATCGTCGCATGGAGTCTATCAGATTGTCAATTGTGGCCTGTGGAATGTTGGTCCACTCCACTTCAATGGCTGTGCGAGGTTGTTGGATATTCGTGGGAACTGGTACACGCTGTCGTATACGCCGGTCAAGCACATCCCGAACATGCTCAATGGGTGACATGTCCGGTGAGCATGCTGGCCATGCAAGAACTGGGACATTCTCAGCTGCCATCTGCCCTGAACAATGTGAACCATGATTCATCCGTGAAGCGCACACCTCTCCAACGTGCCAGACGCCATCGAATGTGAGCATTTGCCCACACAAGTCTGTTACGGCGACGAGCTGGAGTCAGGTCAAGACTCCGATGAGGACGACGGGCATGCAGTTGAGCGTCCCTGAGACGGTTTCTGACAGTTTGTGCAGAAATTGTTTGGTTGTGCAAACCAATTGTTCCAGCAGCTGTCTGGGTGGCTGGTCTCAGACGATCTTGGAGGTGAACCTGCTGGATGTGGAGGTCCTGGGCTGGTGTGGTTACACGAGGTCTGCGGTTGTGAGGCCGGTTGGATGTGCTGCCATATTCTCTGAAACGCCTGTGGAGACGGCTTATGGTTGAGAAATGAACATTCAATGCACGGGCGACAGATCTGGTTGACATTCCTGCTGTCAGCATGCCAATTGCACGTTCCCTCATTGCTTGTGGCATCTGTGGCATTTTGCTGTGAGACAAAACTGCACATTCCAGGGTGGCCTTTTGTTGTGGGCAGTCTGAGGTACACCTGTGCACTACTCATGATGTCAGATCAGCATCCTGATGTGGCACACCTGTGAGGTGGGATGGATTATCTCAATATAGCAGATGTGCCCACTACCACACATTTGGACTGATTTGTGACCACTGTTTGGGAGGGATGGTTATATTGTGTATCTGGAATGAATTTTAGGTCTCTACGTCCATCCCATGGGGAATGGGAGCAGTAACAAAGGTGTTGCGTTTATATTTTTGTTGAGTGTAGTTTTCCCAGTTTAGGTTTCTTTAGTTTATTGTCCTCCCTCTTCACTAGCATTCTCATCCACTGCTTGCATTTTGGGTCCTTTCTCCCTCCAACACTACACGGCTCACCTCGGCAGCCGTGACAGTTTTACTGATTAATCCAAAAGACTTTCATTTGTAACTCAGTTGCTTTGTGTCAGGTGGTCCTTCTTCTTTTTCTTCATCGGGCGTGACAGGACAGTGGTTTTATTTGTGCCACCTGAGCAGAAGACAGAAGCCATTTTGCCCACTGGAGCAGAGCTTAGTGTGTAATTACACTGCCTGGTGGTAAATTAGATTAGAGTATAGAAGGTGAACACTTTCCTTGAGATGGAAGGAAGATGTCTAGGACAGCTTTCAATGGTGTTTCCCACGCTATTTTTTTGGAGAGACATACAGGTACACATGGATTCATACTTCATACACATACACTGTCTTTTGACAGATGACCTTTCAGGATTTTTTTTAACTTTCACCTGAAGAAACATAGCAAAACTTGGACAGTAATACCATCTGAAAAACTGATGTAATGTCTTTCTGACCACTCAAAGCACTTTAAACTCAAGTCAGTTTTTAACCATACATTCATACAGTGCTGTACTCTTTATACACACAAAAAACTTTGAGATACTTTACTTAGGAGAATTTTAAAATTTAAGTCTGTGTAACTTTTATGTTTTATGTTATTTAAAAAAAAATAAAAAGCACTCAGTTATTAGGCTCAGTACTTTTGGTTGTAAGGCTTTAAAAATGAACATTCTAAAAATTTGAAATAATTTTAAAAGTGAATATATAAACTTTTTTCTTTCTTTGTTCAAGCTACATAGACTTGAAATTAATCCACATCAAAAAGATGTTGAAAATTATTTTGCCAGATGTCTAAAAGTGAAAAACTATTTTCTCAAATAGCTGACTATAATATTTGGTGACAATAGAAAGGAAAAACTCCTTTTAAACAGAAAGAAATCTTATACAAAATCAGACTCAGGGAGGGGCAACTATTTGCTACAACCAGTTGATGGAGGTGGTGACAGTTTCTATTTTCATAATTAATATGGACTGGTAAAATCCAGGGATCCCCAGATAAAAAAGGTTAAATGACGACAGTAAAAGGCGAGCAGTTGCCACATTTCATCGTGCAGATATGATCTTCATTTCAATTACAGTTTTATAAACATAATTGTAAAAGGAAACTACTATTGCTCTTTCAATTAATCTCAAATCAGTTAGCGCATTACACTGCGATACCTTAGAAAGATATTATAAAAACAGAAATTCATATGAAAGAGAACAGACATCTTGGAGTAAAAGAGTCCAGCCTCAGGATCTACAGAAAAAAAAGTTATGTTGCTGTAATCTGGTGGGAAAGTTCAAAGAAAGGACTTATATAAAAAGTAAGTTAAATGAATAAGCAATCACTTCAGAGTTTTAAGAGAACTTTGAGAGAACGTTTCAGCAGTCTCGTTATCTGGACCAAACACTACCTCATCACATTGCAGAAACGACCTTTATCATCACAACTGAGCATAAAGATCAAGGAGAAAAAAAAAATTGTGAATCAAAAAAATATTTTTCACAGAAGCATTTGAAAGCAGATGTGTGATACAAAATATAAAATGTTGAACTGAACAACATCTTACAAGTAATTTTTTCATAGATTTTAGATTTTGGTAGCAGCTATGACATGTGCAGTCTTTGGATAATACATACTCCCTTTCATTGACATTGAACCAGCTGGTACAGTGTTACGACCCGGCTCCCACTTAAAAGCAAAACAAACTGACATTCAGTCTCCACTAAAATGTCCAAATATCCCGGACGTGCCACCACTTATGTTACGACCCGGCTCAAAAGCCGCAACATAAAAAAAAGGAGATGAATAACAGAGTGTGGGTGAGAAGAGGTTTCATCCTAAAATGGAAAACCAGGTTGGCTAAAATGGCTGGTGCCACCAAGGCAAAGACTAGTGCACTGCCGGAAAGCTTGCCTCAGGTATGCTTTTATCCACACCTGACTAGGTGTGGCAATTAGCACCAGCTGAAAACACTGAGACGATTAAAAGCTGCAGAGGGACGTAACATACAGCAACAGCTTGTTTCGGCTTATTCTATTTGGCTGTTGGTGATGGGAAGAGCTTCTTAGGGAAATGTGTTGCCATTTATCTACCTATACAGAGGGCTCATTTCCCCACAACTGCCAGGACTTAAAGTTGGTAGAGTTGGTGGTCTCATAGTGCAAACATGAAAAAGAAGAAAAGAGAGGCTTTTGGAGGTGAAGAGCGGAGGGGGAGGCATCGTAGATCAAGGGGGATTTTCTGCTTGTCAAGCTCCCTTCATCTTTCTGAGACGCATCGAGGGAAGCATTGCAGCTGTCGTGGTACTATCCACCTGGGTACTTCAAAAAGATGCCCAGATGTTCAAAACTGGCATACACACAACCAGCTGAGCCTCAACAACTCTACACACAGAAATACATTGATGGCTGGTAAAAAGATTACCCGCTTGACTTGAAACTCCCATTGCACTTGACACGTCCCACCCATTCCTATCTGCTCCCATATTACACTGGCAACTGCAGCTGTTCAGCTATCACACATAATTTGCTGTTTTCTTGCTTTTCTTGTACTGCTGTGTCAAAAAAACAACAAAAAAACAAAAGTGTTGTTCTTATCCTGAGGGTCCTTTGCATTTGTTGGTCCTTGTAAAACAAAGATTGTACAGCAGAGCCAAGTGCCAGCACACAAAGTGCCAGCTCTGTGTGTAAGTTGCTGTACAGTGGGCAGTGGGCTCCTGCACTAGAATGGTGGCATTATTAAAATGGCAGTATCATGTGGTCCTGTACATTCCATAATCTGCATGTGCATATTCACACACGCGCGCACACACAAATCTACAGTTGTGTACCATTCCGTGAAAATAAAAAGGATCTGAATATCAAAACATTTTGGGAGGATCCCAAATTAACACTTTTAATTAGCAGAATATTTTGAATTTCTAGTTCTGTTTTTTTAAGTTTACGATTTTTGTTGTATTTCTTCTTCAAGTGATTTATGTTTAAATTTGGAATCACTGGTTCTTGTCCATTACTGTCAGTTTTACTTCTGCCAACCAGATATGATGCAGGTGTCTCATTTATAATTCTTCAATCAGCTTGATTCACATACCACTAAATATCAAATTTGATGAATTCTTTAATCTAGATAATTGAAAACCTTTGGGATGAATCAGAGTGCCAGGTCTCTGATTTTACAACTCCACTTCTGGAAGAATGGTCAAAAACTACTATAAACACACTGCTAAATCTTGTGGAAAGCCTTCCCAGAATATATGAAGCTGTTATAGCCCCAAAGGGTGGGCTGACATCATATTAAACCCTATGGATTAAGAACAGGATGTCAATTAATTTCATATGTGTAAAGGGAGGTGAGCCAATACTTTACTATATTGCCAATATAGTGTACATTTATACATTTCAAAACTTTGCCTGCTCTGATTGTTAAAAAAAGCTTCATGGTATGCCACAAAAAATGTTTTATATCAAAGATAAAGCAAAAAAAAATTCAAGATGCTATGGAAATTCTCCATGTGGTCTCAGCATGAGGTTCTGCATGACTGTATCATGAAGTGTAGTGTAGAAAATTTATTGTACCTGATACAGTCACACATATATTGGTGAATTCAGTACAATCATACCTTTCAAAGAATACCTGGTTAGTGCTTGCTTGCTAGTTAATCCTGGCAAAAACTTGAAAAGTATATAAATAAATTCATTATGGATTTTCATTATGGATGGTAAAGAGAGGGGCTGAGCTGTCAACTGATCACCACCTGGTGGTGAGTTGGATCAGGTGGCGGGGGAAGACGCTGGACAGACCTGGTGCACCTAAACGCGTAGTGAGGGTGTGCTGGGAACGTCTAGCAGAGGCCCCAGTCCGCGAGATCTTCAACGCACACCTCTGGCAGAGCTTCAACAGCATTCCGAGGGAGACTGGGGACATTGAGTCCGAATGGACCATGTTCAGCGTCTCCATTGCCGAAGCTGCTGCATTGAGCTGCGGCCGCAAGGTGGTTGGTGCCTGCCGTGGTGGTAATCCCCGAACCAAATGGTGGACACCAGAGGTGAAGGGAGCCACCAGGCTGAAGAAGGAGTCCTATCGGGCTTGGTTAGCCTGTGGGACTCCGGAGGCAGCCGACAGGTATCGACAGGCCAAACAGAATGCGGCTCGGGCAGTGGCTGAAGCAAAAACTCGGGCGTGGGAGGAGTTCGGAGAGGCCATGGAAAAAGACTTTCGGACTGCCTCGAAGAGATTCTGGCAAACCGTCAGACGTCTCAGGAGGGGAAAGCGGTGCTCTACCTGCACTGTGTATAGTGCTGGCGGAGCGCTGCTGACGTCGACTGAGAAAATTGTCAGGCGGTGGAAGGAATACTTCGAGGACCTCCTTAATCCCACTGACACGTCTTCCGAGGAGGAAGCAGAGTCTGGGGATGAGGGGAATGACCCGCCAATTTCCGGGGGCGAGGTCACTGAGGCAGTTAAACAACTCCTTGGTGGCAGAGCCCCTGGTGTTGATGAGGTCCGCCCCGAGTTCCTGAAGGCTCTGGACGTTGTAGGGCTGTCCTGGTTGACACGCCTCTGCAATGTTGCGTGGAGATCAGGGGCAGTACCTGTGGACTGGCAGACCGGGGTGGTGGTCCCCATCTTTAAGAAAGGGGACCGGAGGGTGTGTTCCAACTACAGGGGGATCACACTCCTCAGCCTCCCTGGGAAAGTCTATGCCAGGGTGCTGGAAAGGAGAGTTCGTCCGTTAGTCGAACCTCGGATACAGGAGGAACAATGCGGTTTTCGTCCTGGTCGCGGAACACTGGACCAGCTCTTTATCCTCTCCAGGATACTTGAGGGTGCATGGGAGTTTGCCCAACCAGTCTACATGTGTTTTGTGGACTTGGAGAAGGCATTCGACCGTGTCCCTCGGGGTGTCCTGTGGGAGGTGTTGCGGGAATATGGGGTGTCTGGCCCATTGCTACGGGCCATTCGATCCCTATACAACCGTTGCAAGAGCTTGGTTCGCATTGCCGGCAATAAGTCGGACTCGTTCCCGGTGGGTGATGGGCTCCGCCAGGGCTGCCCTTTGTCTCCGGTTCTGTTCATAATTTTTATGGACAGGATTTCTAGGCGCAGCCAAGTGGCGGAGGGCTTTCGCTTTGGTGGCCTCAGAATCTCATCTCTGATTTTTGCAGATGATGTGGTTCTGTTGGCTTCATCGGGTGAGGGCCTCCAGCTCGCACTGGAACGGTTCGCAGCCGAGTGTGAAGCAGCGGGAATGAGGATCAGCACCTCCAAATCTGAGGCCATGGTTCTCAGCCGGAAAAGGGTGGAGTGCCCACTCCGGGTCGGGGATGAGTTCCTGCCCCAAGTGGAGGAGTTCAAGTATCTCGGGGTCTTGTTCGCGAGTGATGGGAGAAGGGAGCCGGAGATCGACAGACGGATTGGGGCTGCGGCTGCAGTAATGCGGACGCTGCACCGGTCCGTCGTGGTGAAGAAGGAGCTGAGTGTAAAAGCGAAGCTCTCAATTTACCGGTCGATCTACGTCCCTACCCTCACCTATGGCCACGAGCTGTGGGTAGTGACCGAAAGAACGAGATCGTGGATACAAGCGGCAGAAATGAGCTTCCTCCGAAGGGTGGCTGGCCTCTCCCTTAGAGATAGGGTGAGAAGTTCGGCCATCCGGGAGGGGCTCAGAGTAGAGCAGCTGCTGCTCCACATCGAAAGGAGCCAGCTGAGGTGGTTCGGGCATCTGACAAGGATGCCCCCTGGGCGCCTCCTGGGTGAGGTGTTCCAGGCATGTCCCACCGGGAGGAGGCCCCGGGGCAGACCCAGGACACGCTGGAGAGATTATATCTCTCGGCTGGCCTGGGAACGCCTTGGTATTCCCCCGGATAAGCTGGAGGAGGTGGCTGGGGAGAGGGAGGTCTGGGCCTCTTTGCTTAGGCTGCTGCCCCCGCGACCCGGCCCCAGACAAAGCGGATGAAGATGGATGGATGGATGGATGGATTTTCACATTTGAAATTGTGACCTACTTTTAGGCTGTATTTCCTCAATTTACATTGTTTTTTTTTTCAGCCATGAGAAAAATTCACATCCCCTGCTACACCCAAACTGGAACAATGCATTATGAAATTATGATTTCAGATGAGGCTTGTTGTTTCTGGTGGCACAGCTTCTGCCCTGTCTTTTGCTCTCTGTGTCAGACTTTCTGTGTGGTCACAGTTCAGGCAGCTTCTACTGCACACAGCGACAAGCAAAACAGGTGAAGGGTAGAACAAGAGTTCACATTTTTCCTTGATTTTGCAATCTGAGCTTAAATATGTGTGTACTGTAGATGGTTAACAGGTTAACAAATTCATGTTTCTAGGTTTCTCATCTTATGAAGTGTTTATTTGACACTTTAAAACTTAACTTACAATAAGGCAGAAATTTAGGTTTTTTTTTATGTAAAGCATACTATTCAAGCAGTTTGTTGCACCACCAACGCATTAATTTCATCATCATCTATAAAAATAATATTCACTTTGAAGAAGTAGTTTTAATTTGTCCCTGAACAGATGCTGAGAACATGAGCATTTTCTGCTGTAGCTGCTACGGATCATTGTATTTGGCCCATTCACTCCCTGCCACCAGGAGGAACTCTGAACAATCACTTTGTGAACGTACCCACACTTTTTCATACAGACAGACCATAGTTTAACAAATCCCCTTTGGCAGTAGGGAGACTGATGGGAAAGTGAGCAATGTGACATCCATTCCTCTGTCTCTTTGGCTGAGCCAGTTGAATTTGAATCTCTGAAAGTTAGTATCAGACTACAATATTCTCATTTCCTGCAGGATCAAGGGAAGGAATTGATGAAGGCAGGCTGATTCTGCCATGGTGAGAGCAAAACAGGCAGGTGTGAGGCCGACAAAAGGTTGCACAGTGAGGAGGAGGAAGAAGAGGGGCAGACTAGATATGGGATTGGTGGCATGCTGAGCTGAAAGCTGAAAGAGGAAGAAATAGAAGTCATATGAGCAACACTAAGTAAAAGAAAGAAGAAAAAGTCAAGGGACATTGGATTGCAGCAACCTGGCAGCAATATACAAATTTAGAAGAGTAGAACAAGAAAGAAGAAAGAGAAGAGAGGAGTGTGTGTGTGTGTGTGTGTGTGTGTGTGTGTGTGTGTGTGTGTGTGTGTGTGTGTGTGTTGGGGGGGGGGGGGGGGGGGGGGCTGAGGTAAGTGGTTATACTTATTCTTTCCTTTGGCAGTCACTAGGTAAGATGAGGGCAGACACATCTATTCCAGCATAGGGCACGCTACTGACACCCAGGGGCTCTGGGGTCTGCTGAATATTACATGAGCCTGTCTCTGTGCGCGCGCGTATACACACACACACACACACACACACACACACACACACACACACACACACACACAGTGAAGTAGATGAGGAAGAACATGCAAACCCATGCATACATTCAGAGATATACTGAGGAGGTTGGATGAAGACAATGAGGCCAGTAGATCAAAAGAGTTTTCAGGTGAGAAAAGGTTTCCAATTGTTAGGATAGATATTTACTCGATTGATGCACTTTCCTCTTCACTGATTAAACAAAAAAATCATTAATAATAGATACACATATATGTATCTCTCAGTGTCACTCAAATATTGGGGGAGGAACTGCTAAACGTGATAAATAATTTAATCTTTTTCCAATTTCCAAAATCCAATAAAATTCTGTTTCTCGCGTTCATTCTTTCTGATGTTGCTGTCATTCTGAACCGCTACATCTATCACTACGGCTGTCTTCTTCTGTTTGTCTACCATTACTACAGTGGGGCAAAAAAGTATTTAGTCGGCCACCGATTGTGCAAGTTCCCCCACCTAAAATGATGACAGAGGTCAGTAATTTGCACCAGAGGTACACTTCAACTGTGAGAGACAGAATGTGAAAAAAAAAATCCATGAATCCACATGGTAGGATTTGTAAAGAATTTATTCGTAAATCAGGGTGGAAAATAAGTATTTGGTCAATAACAAAAATACAACTCAATACTTTGTAACATAACCTTTGTTGGCAATAACAGAGGTCAAACGTTTACTATAGGTCTTTACCAGGTTTGCACACACAGTAGCTGGTATTTTGGCCCATTCCTCCATGCAGATCTTCTCGAGAGCAGTGATGTTTTGGGGCTGTCGCCGAGCAACACGGACTTTCAACTCCCGCCACAGATTTTCTATGGGGTTGAGGTCTGGAGACTGGCTAGGCCACTCCAGGACTTTCAAATGCTTCTTACGGAGCCACTCCTTTGTTGCCCGGGCGGTGTGTTTTGGATCATTGTCATGTTGGAAGACCCAGCCTCGTTTCATCTTCAAAGTTCTCACTGATGGAAGGAGGTTTTGACTCAAAATCTCACGATACATGGCCCCATTGATTCTGTCCTTAACACGGATCAGTCGTCCTGTCCCCTTGGCAGAAAAACAGCCCCATAGCATGATGTTTCCACCCCCATGCTTCACAGTAGGTATGGTGTTCTTGGGATGCAACTCAGTATTCTTCTTCCTCCAAACACGACGAGTTGAGTTTATACCAAAAAGTTCTACTTTGGTTTCATCTGACCACATGACATTCTCCCAATCCTCTGCTGTATCATCCATGTGCTCTCTGGCAAACTTCAGACGGGCCTGGACATGCACTGGCTTCAGCAGCGGAACACGTCTGGCACTGCGGGATTTGATTCCCTGCCGTTGTAGTGTGTTACTGATGGTGACCTTTGTTACTTTGGTCCCAGCTCTCTGCAGGTCATTCACCAGGTCCCCCCGTGTGGTTCTGGGATCTTTGCTCACCGTTCTCATGATCATTTTGACCCCACGGGATGAGATCTTGCGTGGAGCCCCAGATCGTGGGAGATTATCAGTGGTCTTGTATGTCTTCCATTTTCTGATGATTGCTCCCACAGTTGATTTTTTCACACCAAGCTGCTTGCCTATTGTAGATTCACTCTTCCCAGTCTGGTGCAGGTCTACAATACTTTTCCTGGTGTCCTTCGAAAGCTCTTTGGTCTTGGCCATGGCGGAGTTTGGAGTCTGACTGTTTGAGGCTGTGGACAGGTGTCTTTTATACAGATGATGAGTTCAAACAGATGCCATTCATACAGGTAACGAGTGGGGGACAGAAAAGCGTCTTACAGAAGACGTTACAGGTCTGTGAGAGCCAGAGATTTTCCATGTGTGAGGTGACCAAATACTTATTTTCCACCCGAATTTACGAATAAATTCTTTACAAATCCTACCATGTGGATTCATGGATTTTTTTTTCACATTCTGTCTCTCACAGTTGAAGTGTACCTCTGGTGCAAATTACTGACCTCTGTCATCATTTTAAGTGGGGGAACTTGCACAATCGGTGGCTGACTAAATACTTTTTTGCCCCACTGTATGTCTGGTTGGTTAGCCACCACCATTTTGTCTGTCTGTATCTGGAAGTCCCTTCGGTTATTCTCCACCACCCTTGGGGGTGTCTCCCATTTTGACCTCAGGACTTTCAGCCATATTCAGCACAGTTGTCTCTGTATACTATGCCGTCCACTTGGTTATGGCATTCCATACCTTGCCAGGTAGCATTTTACACCCTGCTGTTATGTGCTGGATTGTCTCAGGGGCATCTTTACACAGCCTGCACCTGGGGTCTTGCCTGGTGTGATAGACCCCAGCCTCTATGGATCTTGTACTCAGAGCTTGTTCCTGTACTGCCATGATTAGTGCTCTGTGCTGTCTTTCTGTCTGGCTTTGTCCAGCCACTGGTAGAATTTCTGGATGTCAGCCACCTCCTCTATCTGCCGGTGGTACATACAGGGGCCTGTCCTTCCATGATGCTGCCTCTTCTTCCTCCGCTTTCTTGGGTTTCTGCTGCTTGAGGTATTCACTGAGCATGCAGTCGGTTGGGGCAATCTTCCTGATGTAATCGTGTTCGTTGTCTCATCCTGGACTGTCATGCTGACACTCACTAGTCCCCGGCCTCCTTCCTTCTGCTTAGAGTACAGTCTCAGGGTGCCGGACTTAGGGTTAAACCCTCCATGCATGGTCAGGAGTTTCCTGATCTTGATTTCAGTGGCTTCTATCTCCTCCTTTGGTCAACTTATTATCCCAGCAGGGTACTTGATCATGGGCAGGGAGTAGGTGTTGAGAAAGGAAGCTCCTTACCATGCATGGAAGGTTTCCCACAAGTGCAGCACCCTGAGGCTGTATGCCGCGAACCGGTGAGTGTCAGTACCACAGTCCAGGATGAGACAGCAAACATCCACAAATACATCAGGAAGATGGCCCTAACCAACCACATACTCAGTGAGTACCTCAGGCAGCAGAAACCCAAGAAAGAGGAGAAACCATCATGGAAGGAAAGGCCCCTGCATGGTATGTACCACCAACAGATAAAGGAGGTGGCTGACATACAGAAATCCTACCAGTGGCTGGACAAAGCTGGACTGAAAGACAGCACAGAGGCACTAATTGTGATCTGATTGGAAACCTTAGTCTTTCACAGTCTATCACATTATTTAGAAAATGCACAGCTGTCAATCAAACAAAGCATGTCAGTTACAGGCTCACTGATTAGCTGTCTATCACCAACATAGGCAGGACAGGGAACTGCTTCGCTATAACCTAAGGCCTGTAGTAATGTTGGAGTATCTAGCATAGTATTTTTGTTTGTTTGTTTGTTTGTTTTTGGTATTCTTGCTATTTTAGTACACTTGTATTTACAGAGAACGTGAGAGAAATATGATTTCACCACACGGATGCAGAGAACATAAACAGGAAAGCTGTCATGAACTTTAGATGTAATTATCTGCTAAATGGATATTTTTATTTATCCTCATGTTCTATTAACTTTATAAAAAGAACTCGTGTATTCGGCAACAACTAGACAACAATGAAACCTCTTCTTTTCCCACAAGAGACTGATCCTAAGTATAATTCCACATAGTTTCCCTCTAAATCCACAGTGATAGGCCTTTGTAATTCAAAGCCATGATAGAGACAAGAGAAGACTCTGCTGTCTCTCTCTTTGTTCTGGGGGAGACACCAG
Source organism: Maylandia zebra (assembly GCF_041146795.1). Classification (NCBI taxonomy): domain Eukaryota; kingdom Metazoa; phylum Chordata; class Actinopteri; order Cichliformes; family Cichlidae; genus Maylandia; species Maylandia zebra. Next base: position 4,092,661 of record NC_135174.1, on the reverse strand, counting down.
TTTTATGGATTAAAACCTGTCGACAGTAACAGGATGTTAGTCCGTAGACAGCTTTGATGGTGTCTACCCTCTTCCTATTGATTTTCTCCCTGCTGGCCATCACTCAGCTCGACGGTAAGTGAGTTGTGAAACTCTTTGTGTCTTGGCCGTCTTTGTTGATCTCCGTTCTTTTGGAGAGCACTTGTGTGTGTATAGAGTTGCAAAGCACATTAGCTGTGCGTGTGTGTGTGTGTGTGTGTGTGTGTGTGTGTGTGTGTGTGTGTGTGTGTGTGTGTGTGTGTGTGTGCGCGCGCGCATGTGTGCAAGTGCAAAAGTACTCTCAAAATCTAATGGGACTTCTAAAAGGAAACTACTCAATAGCTTATGTTTCAGGCCAACATTTAATTCCATGAAATGGTACCACTTTTTATTTTCTCCAAAATGGAAGTGATATTAGGGAATAAACCCAGTCTGCTGTGAATGTTAAGTCCAAATGTGGCCTACATCTGCAGTGATCTATGGGCCACATTTGGCCTTGATTGAGTGTGGCTGTCTCAACTCAGCCATAGGTTCTTTATAGATTCTTCAGCTGGTCCTTACATGGACCAGCTGTTAGATGTGCCTAACACGTAGCTGCCACAACACCATGATCAGTTTCGAAGCCAATTTTGGGGACCAGCTCAATCCCTCCACCATAGCTAAGTTGTAACTGCCAAAAGAAACATAGATTATGCCCACTTATGTCTGGTATCAGGGGAAAAGGTCTTTGAACAATCATTGGCAGGTTGTAAATTGTTATACTGGATAATTATTGTTAGTTTAACTAAAAGAAAATTTACCATACAAGAAAATTATTGTTCAAGAGGACTGTCAACCTCATTAAATATGGTTGCTTTGATCAGGGTTTCTGGGGATTTGAACTGGATACCCCTTTAACATTTGATAACTTTTAATAGATGTCCCCCCACACCTGAATTAGAAACTAAAGCTAAAAGTATGTAATGAGAGATCTTCACCAAAGTTCATTGTTTATTAGACTCCCCGTGTGTCTTCACCCCTGTGTTTAAGTCTCCCTCATCCTTCATGTGTTTCATGTCTGCGTGTCCTATGTTGTAAATCTTGTGTCGTGTCTGCGTCTCATGTTTCCTGTTTTATTTTGAAGAGGTCTGGTGTCCCATGTTCATTGTGTTTAGTTTCATTTCCCCTGTGGCGTCATTATGTTCATTCCAGTCAGCTGTTTCCCTGTGTGTTTCCACTTCCCCTCCTGTGTGCATTTGTGTTCCCATATATTCTTTGTCAGGTCGACTGTTATTTCACACGGTTTCAAGGTTTCATGTATTCATGTCCAGGTTTGTTCATCTTCTTGTCCATGTCAGGGTCTTTCATGATCTATTTTAGTGTACCCAGTTTAAGTTCATGTTTAGTGCATCAGTTTGACTGCCCTTTGTCTGTACCTTTTTATCAGCCTTATTAAATGGCTCGCCTTTTGTTAACTCAAGTTATGTTCCGCGTTCGGTTGTGTTTGCGTTTGAGTCCATTATTCTCCACTTCACACAGTCTGCATCTGCTGACTGTGACACTATTTAGCCTAAAACTAAATGTTTTTCCATCTTGTGTTTTGAAGCCAGAGTTAGAAACTGAGGAGCACTGCACACTTATTGGCTAAATTGGCAAATCCATGTCATAAAGTTATTAAAAAAATATTTTGGCTGTTTCCAAAATGTAACAGGGGTTACCACCTGTGATAATACCTTTGTTTTAAAATTGTAGATAGTCAAAACTAGTTGTTAAGCAACTAAAGTCATTAAGAAAGGGCTTACTGCAAAAGACAACTGAGGGTTATTTTCCATTAGATTTTAATTTTTCATCACATATTACTCAAATCATTTTGGCTCCTTATGAATTTCTTTCACTCTCTCTCAAGTGGCTAAAATGTAATTTTTCTCAGAACAGAGACTCGTTTGCAAAATAACAAAGTAACGAAGTATGCTTCTTGGATCACGGGAGGCAAAACTGCACTGGCTGGAATTTACTGAAATCAGCACCTGAGCACCTGAAGGATACATCAGCAACTAGTCTGTCCATGTGGCTTTGTGATGAAATGCATTTATATAATGTTGGATGTTCATTATTCATTTCTGTTCATTACAAAGTGCTCCCAGCCCATGTGCAATTGATCTGACTTAGCAAAATGACCCTATTATAGATACTTCATTGTGGTACAAATGGTGTTACAACAAGTCACAAGGTTTAAACCATATCTCTGTGTGACTAGCTGTAAACTGCTATTCTATTTAAATACACTTCTATTTTAATGTGCATTTTATATGTATGTATTATGTTTATGAAAAAGAACCATCCAGTCTGAAAAAGCTATATTATTTTAAAGTAATGAACCTAGAAGCTTGGGGTAAATTTTAAAATAGATGGCTCAATATACAGCTTTATATACAAAACTTGCTTGATGTGTCTTCCTCCAGACACAATTTGACAATTGAATTTGTCCCATATGCTACCTGCAGCCCCTGATGTTGTTATGCTACATACGGTCCACCACATGAAAGTCATGAATGTCCTGTTTCTAAAAGTATGTACTTTGATTGTTAACAGTAAACGGCTGTGGAATTACAGCACTTTGAAATCCAACTTTCTTTTTATACACCCTGTACTATACAACTGAAAATGGACTGGCATTTTTACTGTACTTTTCTAGACACACCGAGCACTCACATCTTTTCTATTGGACATCTACACATACAGAAAGATGAAGAACAAAAGCAGGCTTCAATGCAGTACCTTCTTGCAGTAATGCAATAGTTTTAACTATTGCACAACGGTAGTGCCAAGATGCACGAGAAACTGAATGTACTTTGTCAGAATATATTAATTACATTTGACAAAAGAAAGCACAAACCTAAAGTGTAAGAGTATAATGAACATTTTTATGTCATTTGTTTGGTGTTTGACTGTTTCCTGAGGTTTAATGTTAAAATTTAGAAGAAGAATAAATAGAGCAAATATGTACTGTTTATTGATTAGGAATATACATGTACCTTTTAGGCCCTAAGTTACCTTAAAGTCCATAATTAGTAGGGGTGCAACGATACACAAAATTCACGGTTCGGTTCGATACTTTGGTGTCACAGTTCGATATTTTTTCGATACAAAAAAAATGTTCATGCCTTTTTAATTTGTCATTTATTAAAATTCTAAATATATATTTTAACTCAAAAGTACAGTTTTTAAATTTAATGTTGCTGAAACAAAAAAGTAATAAAAAAAATAAATATATCTGATCGAGGAATCACTCATCTTTGGAAAAGAGAGTTTATTACAGAGAAATGGCTCTTTCCAAAATAAAAGCTATACTATACGCTTCTTCTGGGCTATATTCTCAGCAGCATATTAAACATATCAGGTCCCCATAAGGAGAATCATGTGCTAACGACTGTTTAAATGACTCGGGTAAATTTGTAGCATGCGTGCTTGTTGTTTTTGTCTGCTTCCACTTGTCTTTGCACTAGGATGCTGTCGGAGTAAATGTGCAGTCATATTCATTGTGTTCCCACTAGTGCTGTCAGTGTTAATCTCATTGAAATGACGTTAACGCCACAACACGGCAAGTTAACGAGCTACCGCGAATCGCCCCGTGCTTGGGGGTGGACGGCCAACACGTTAACGAGCTAACTGCGCTAACACAGTAGTTCCCACCCATGTAATTGAGCATTGCGTGGCACATCCAACATACTGTTTTACTTTAGTCCATGACGCGCTTACCTTCAGGGTCATACGTCACATGAAAACCAAAATAGTTCCAAACGCCAGATCTGAATGAGGGTGGGGGAGGTTCAATTTGCCATGTTGCAAGGAGAGCTTAGCTTCTGTCTCGCTAGCTTGCCCTGCGCTCAGTGAATCTGCGTTCGACTACTCCACCTAGGCTGCACTGTGAAGCGCAGATCCACGGAGCGCTCAACACAGACAGCATCGTCAGCAGGAAAGTTGATAAAATAAATTACAAATTTTGTATTGTTCGATACATATGCGTACCGAACCGAAAGCACTGTATCGAACGGTTCAATATCGATACGAGTATCGTTGCACCCCTAATAATTATCCCTAGGCTATGCATTTGTATAGACTATACCTAAACTTTCACTGTAGCCCTATTTCTGAGCATGTGCGTGCCCCACATATTTTTATTAGTTATCCATTATTTTTTTCCTTTTCTAACAGGTTGTTTCATTTAAACCTAGGCTCTGTCACACATAAACTTTGTCTTTGCTGTTAAGGTATTTGTAAAAATGTGATGTAAAAGGAAACTTATTGTACCATTATATATCACATATAAGCTTATTACCAAATAACATTAGTGACTGTCATTACATCCCACAAAATGGATCAAAGAGCTTTTTCACTGTAGGACAACCACATTGATCAGAAGTCTAAAATGTAAAAACATAATGTGAATTATGTGTCTAATGAGGTTTTGTCTCATTGTATGTTGCACTGTGAGATTTCTCAAATCTTAGGGTTTTTTTCTCATTACGGTGGTGTAGGGTTAGCATTGCAAGTTAACGGCAAGAAGGTTCTAGGTTTCTGCCTGTTGAGTACAAAGATATTTCAGTTTTCCTTCAAGTTTGGATAAAAAGGGACATCTTTTTCAAAACCTCTTTTCAAAAACATGATAATATTAGTAAAATTATTTCCAACGTCATTTGAATGAATCATTTGAATTATGAATGAGGTTTTCTTACTTGGAACAGTATTCAGAAATTCTGTTTTTACTTTTTATTCAGTACCCTAGAGAAGCAAAATTTTAATTGAATAAGAGAATAAAATGGAGCACTGGTCATGAACGCTGATAATTTCAAAAGGAAAAAGTTTTCATTTTGGAGTCAGAGGACAATTACTGAAATTTAATGACTCGTTAAGCAAATGGCCTTCCAAGGTAATGAAATTAGATGTATTTCTTTTTTCAAATTGACTAATTGTTTTTAAACACTGAGTCTAATGTTGTACGTGATCAGAGTGAACTTAGGTGAATGCGTGGGTGCAAATACAGTGAGAAAGTGCATATGCCACAGAAAACAGGAGAGAGTGGGCGAGGGCCTGAGGGAAGCTCAGGCATACATAGGCCACACAATTCACTCATAATGCCATTACAAGGACACTCACAACTTTTAATGGCTTTTTGCACTCTACAAAAGGGGATGAAGAAACAGCCAGTGCCTTAAAATGACTGTTCTGGGGGATTAACACTATCAGGAGTCAAAAAAGCAATTTTGCTGGAAAACATGTCTTTTCCAAAAAGGTGAAAACATGTGCATTAAAAAGAGTCCATCTATGTAGTGGTGATAAATAACCTCATTTTTAGACATCGGCCAGGTGGAAAGGCTGGGAAGAATTAAGGGAAAGTGTAAAAATCCATGAGGGAGAAAATAATAAAGAAAGTCAGAAGTAATATGTTTATGAATTTCCCTGTGTTTTACATGAAGTCATAATTATAGCTATACCCCTTCCCACCCACAAAAAAAAAAGATGCCAGTGACATATTAGTGTGGGTGTTTGAATATATTTTTATATATAATTGTTTTTTTGCTTTTTGTTTTTTACATTACATTGCATATGCTGAACAATCATTCCATCATTGAATTCTGACCACAACTCTACACTGTTTATTGTCCTTAGCAATATTCACCCCTTACTAATGTTTGTATTAACGATCATCACTTTTTCACTCTTTCAATCCTTCCTTAGAATTTGTTGCATGTACTTTGCTTCAGAACCAAAGGCAGCATCTGATGAAACATAAATGGGTTTAGTTGCTCTGGATTTGTAGGCAATAAAGTAAACTCTCCAAAGACTGAGATTTATTAGATCATCTGGGAGGGAAATGAGGAACATGGAATGAAGTAAAACAACAGAGAAACACTGATATTTCTCTTGGTTCTTCAGTTTGATGTTGGATGATAGTTGATAGTAGCCAAGAGGGAATCTCTTCTCAGAGCACAGCTGCTGGCAGAGCATTGTTGATACATGTAGTAGTGATTGAACAGGAGTGCAGTTTTTTTGCCTGTGCATTTGCGTCTCACATAATTCTTTAGCTGTCAATCAGGCTCTTCTTTTGTGGGTGGCCTTGTACTGTGAGCACACACATAAACAAAAACATATATTGCCGGGCAGGCAGTAGCACAAAGACCGTGTCATTCTCTTGCCATATGCGCTGCTAATTACTTTCCTATTTAAAGCCCATGCCATGAGTCTCCTTTCAGAAGTACAGAATTAGACAAAATTGTACTGACACTGAAAATCAGAATCAGAATACTTTATTCATCCCGAGGAAAATACATACTCTGTCAATCTTAAACATTACTGTATGTACTAGTACACTAGTGCAGCGGTCCCCAACCCCTCGGTACCGGTCCGTGAGTCATTTGGTACCGGGCCGCGAGAGTTGAGGCTCAGGTGTGAAATGTATAGCTTTCAGGGTTTTTATCGGTTTTCAGCGTTATTTTGTTATCGTTTACTCGGTTTTCCTTGGTCTTTTCACGTGTGTTATGAAAATTTTTTTTTTTTTTTGGTACCGGTACTAGTTTTATTTTGTTGTATTTATCCGCGACACCTTAAAGGCCGGTCCATGAAAATATTGTCGGGCATAAACCGGTCCGTGGCGCACAAAAGGTTGGGGACCGCTGCACTAGTGTGCCTGAGGTTTAGGCATAAAAAGCAGCCAAATAAGTGTGCTTGGTAAAGTTATATATTGGCAAAGAAAGACAACCTAAACAAATTCCAAACACTGCAAGCAAGGACTTTTAAACTTATTTTGACTTCATACCCAGACCATCTGTACCAGTACAGGAAGACACTACATCTACAGACAGAAAGGAAATGTGGGTGAAGAACTTCTCAGATACGGCCCTTACCAAACCCAAAAGGGACATCTTAGCCACAGGGCTCAATAATTGCATTATCACCACAACAGCTTCCCATAGTGGACCTCATCACTGCCTCAGACACAGCGATTACAATTAAACTGACACAGCCTGAAGCTGAACAAATCAAGATAAAGGTATACGTGGCCCGCTCCAGTGCAAAAATAGCTCCTTTTAACCTCACCATTCAGTAAAAGAAAAGTATCAAATCCCTGAGTAAAGACCAAAGTATCATCATACCACCAGATGGAAAGTGGAGGTGCAATTTTATTCTCAACTCAACTATTTTCACTCCAAAATGACCACACCTTAGTGACAGCAGTCAAGCAGCTGCTCTGATGTAAATTATTTATTGTTTGAATGATCAGTGTAAATCATCATGTAAAGAATTTGACATACAAAGAGTCACCAGCCCAGATACAGCATATACTTGTTGTATTCACATAGGAAGAAATAGGCAATGACATGGCAGCCAGGGACTGAGTAATGTCAATGAAACTCAGTAACTTGTATTGAGGCAAAATAATAGTCAGGTGAAATAGGTGGGTACTGAGTAAACCTTGTTTCTTAAACATAGACCTCTCTTAACTACAGCTATACCGATTACATTTTAAGTATACATTTAAAGTATCACAGTAAAGCCTATAAATTTCCTGAATTTTGCCTATGAATATTAGAGGTACATTTTTAACACAAAGGGTTGAAAATCAAAAATATATATATATATCATAGCTTAACCACTCAAAAAAAGAGTCATGAATAAAGACATATCTTCATAGAGGTTTAAGGTCAGCTAGCTCAGAAAATGCAGGCTAAATGTTTTGTATGCAGTTCACCGAGGTCCTCTACAAATTCCATTTCACAGCTTTCATTGTGTTTTGACTGACATACTGTTTAATAGCCAAGTGCAAATTTTGCAGGCTCTCCATTAGTGTTTCATCAGACACAGACCAATTTACTAGCAATGATGGAGGGAAACAAAGTGATGGAAAGTCAATGAAAGTCATCAAATCCAAATCAGCCTTTAGCCTTGCCTGGTGTTGGATTTGCAGCTCAGAAGCTGCCACAGGGCCCTTGCAGAAATTGTTTACTCAAGTGTTTTTGTTTGTGTCATTTTCATAGTTTATTTTTAAAGTGAAAGTATTAGCACAAATTTAATGTCCTCTGTCTTAAAAGGTTGCCAATTCCTGTCGATCATTACATTTTTTTCTGGCTACTGAGTTTCTTCTGTTGATGAATTCAGTGCAGTTTTGACCCCTGTGCTGCAGTATATTGTATTACTTAGATTTGTGTGGCGAAGAGTGGCAATTCCCTCTAGGTACAGCAGGATTGTAGGTTCACGAGGTTAGGCAGGTGATAAGGATGCAGGGATAAAAGAGCCTAGACATGCTCGCTAGATGCATCTCCCCTTGGTCACACTTGAGATTGGTGATGGATGGAACGCCGAGGTCACTGGCTACACACATAAACTTTTTTCAATATAGTGTGTGTGTGTGTGTGTGTGTGTGTGTGTGTGTGTGCGCGCGTGTGTCTGACATGGCGAGCAGCACTCCATCTTTGTCCCATTCCCTGTGGGTCTGCACCCCATCCAAGTGTCAGGTGCCCTGCCAGGCAATTAGAGCTCAGAATGTCATTCATAGAATTGGCACAGAAGGCTCAGGTAGAAAAGTAGTGCATAAGTGCCAGTTCATTTTATAATTTTCAAACAACCTTTGCTGGTAGCAATCCAATATGAAATGAACAATATGAAACCAAAATCCATGTGATTGTATGCTATGATTTATACGCATTCTCAGGTGTAGCAGAAATTTATTTGCCTGTTACTCAGTACGGATGAGGTATCAGTCACACGTCTAGTGAAAAATATGCTGTCATGGTCCACTTGAGTGCACACTCATGCCACATCTGAGATAAAAGGTTTAAAAGTAGCAACAAGAAGACATTTGCCAGTTCGTATTACTGCAGTCTATCATTTGCTAATGGTGGCGTCCTGGACAGGAAAAATGCTTTAGCTTGTGTTACCAACATGCTGGAGAAAACCACTTTACAAGGCACAATAAATAGCAAACACAATAGATAAACCGAGAGCGAGAGAACACTGAGGGCCAACAGCAGCCTGTTCTCACATTTCAGCTTGTGTGAAGGTCTAGCAGAGTAGATAGCTTGTAGTGGGTCCATGAAATATCTGTTACAGTTGATCAGTTACTAATTTTTGGGTGGTGGCATATGCTGTTTTATGGTGTGTGATTTCATGCACAGTGGAATGATCGTGTGGTGTATTTTTATCTTACAGCAACAAGGTCATAGAAGTGAGTGATGTGAACAACACGCATGCTGGCTACAGTGCTATATGACTGAACGGTCTTCACCAACATTCAGTCCTCTTTAGTTGGCACAAACTTGTGGAATAGTTGTTTTACTTGCAAATTAAATACTATACTTTTACACCATTAAATACTATATTTTTTAATGATAGTTGGCATTCTGCTTGTGGGTGGAACTAGGGCTGTTCGATATAACGATATATATCGGATGACGATATAAAAACGTCTATCGTTTCATTTTACGTTATCGTTTGTTTCGTGGTGTCGCAAAATAAACTGTTTACGTCAATATTTTTTCACCGTTTTGATGGTCACTGTAGTGGCTATATTAATTTCTTAAAGTTCTCTCCTTCTCTTATATTTAAAATAACCACACTACAGAGGGATATGAGCCTGTTTTTATGCGTTGTCATTAGCAACAACGACGGTAAAACCATCGCGTGTTCGCTTGTTTATTTTCCACATAAACCTTTCAGAATAAAGATCAAGGTCCTGTTGAGACTTTTCAAAATAAACTGAATCACGTGAAAGAGTATGCAGAGTATTTACGGATGAGAATTAAAAAGAGCCGTCAGGTGCTAAAAACATAAACCTTAGACTCAAACATTAGAACAGGCTTTTCCATGAGGCACGCCGTGTAATAAATACTCACAAAGAAAATGGCGGCCATTACAACTTATGTCTAAAAATGTATAGTTTCATGCATCGGTTAAAACATTCGATTCCAGGTACAGGACGCCCAGCTGAAAACACTTCACGCAAGTCAAGCTGCCCGAGATTCACAGAATTTTCAGAAAATGTTAAATTTTTGTGATTTATATCGTTATTGGACGATAGATGTCTTATATCGGGATATGAGATTCTGGTCATATCGCACAGCCCTAGGTGGAACGCATTCTGGCAGCAGTAATTCTATTTACTAGGGGCGCAGGAGAGCCTGTCCAGCCATCTTTTTTGCCTGCTGGGGCCCAGGAGAGCCCCTGTAAGGTACCATTGGCCAGGCAGTAGTTCACCAGTCACGCCACAGTGCTGGCCCTATGGTCGGCCTCCACACCTACTCCATCGCTACAGTGTGGCCACCTATGCTGCAGTCGGCCCCTGAACTGCTTTTCCTGTGCTGTCGACCTCCCGGTTGATCCCCTGAACTGTTTCGTTTCTGCCACTGGTCACTCAGCCAGCCTCCTGGACTGTGTTGTTTTGGACTCTAGTGCTCCAATTTTTGTGCGTTCCCCCTATCACCTTCACTACAGTGAACTGATTTCAGTTTGTGAGAGTAAAATAGTGGTGCAGTCTGCAGCATGGATATGGACATTAGTTTTATTTATGGCAACGTTTACACCGCAGGCGAAAGTGCATCAAATCAGACTTTTTTGACCCTATGCGACCCATATCCGATCATGGTATGACAGTGTGAACGGCACAAATCCGATATTTTCAAATCCGACCTGGGTCACTTTCGTATGTGGTACTGAATCCGATACATATCTGATGTTTTAGAAAGCGACTGCTGTTTGAACGGTCATGTCGCATTAAATCCGTCTTTTACGTCACTAACACAAGACAGACACTAATTATCAGCGCTGGAGAAGCGCCCGAGAAGACATCGTGAAAGCTTTCTGGCCATCCAGTGTAGATGTCAGTGAAACTGTTGGGAAGACAACTTGGAGAAACGTGAACATTTTATTTGAACTGTATAATCTGCACATTCTGACAGAAACCTGCAACTATCCTTTGAAGCACCGCTCCTCTCTAAAACAGCAATAAAGATAATTATTAGGCCATATGTAAATAACAAAATAACTTTATAACTTAAAGCAAAATTGGGAAACGTAAAGTCCGAAACAGTCAAACAATACTGTTTGGTCTGGGTCTAAACAGAGCGCTTTGTGTTTGAAAAAAAAAAATCGGAGTTGAGCATTAAGACCTGCAGTGTGAACGTAGCCTATGATTGTAAAGTGCAAACTGCATCCAGACCTCAAACAACTGCATAATACTGCTTACATACCTTTAGTGCGTTGGAATCATCTGCACAGAGAGCATGCTAACATGCTAACAGGAGGCTACCCAAGAAACCAGAACGATGATAAAGCTGAGTGAATGCTGACCACAACTCCACAGCTAGACCCTGAACTTCTACAGGAAATAAAGGCAGTGACGAACAGTTAGGCTGCAGCTGCCGTTTCTACAGTAGAATCACTCTGGCAATCACTTTAAAGTTTTTCTGTGCTGGTTTTCATCTTTGCTTCATGTTATCAATTGTATGTTTGTCCCTAAATACAAATAGACAGATAATATGTGTGTCCTCACCAGGACCTCAACTGTAATCTATATGTTTCTGTTGTTAAATGCTAATTATGAAACAATACATTTCAGGTCATTTTATAGAGAAAATATAGAATATAATATCTATATTATGTAGATATATTATCAACCTTTTACAGTTGTAGAAGAGGAAAAGTACAAAAGTTCTGCATTAAAAAATGGTTCAAATTCCATATAATTCTTGAGTTAATAAAGTAAAGACTAAAAGTGGAGTAAATCCACTGTAGTTAAATCACACCATAATGTTTTGGTTGATTTATATTTTATATTAATCTAAGTCAGCTTTTAAATACAAAAGATGAAAGATATATGAAAGACGATCTGTGCTACTCAGTAATTTACTGTTTTAAGGACTTATTGACTTTTTGCAAATTTTGCCAGTTTAAATGAAGAAATTTCTACTGTGCACTGGTGGATGTATCTAATTTTAGAGATATTTAGCAATGACATAAAGTGCTCCATATATTGTTTAATATGTGCACCATGCAAAGTAAGCATCTGGTCAGATACTACATCTCTATTGTACTTGACCCTGAGATTTTTAGGGCCAAGTACAATAACCTCAGTTTTATCTGAATTTAGAAGCAGGAAATTAATGGTCATTCTGTGCTTTATGTCTTTAAGAAATTCTTGTAGTTTAACTAATTGATGTGCGTTATCTGGGTTTATAGATAAATATAGTTGGAAATCATCTGCATAGCCGTGAAAAAGTATGTTATGCTTTCTAATCATACTGCCTAGGGGAAGCATGTAAAATGTAAATAGAATTAGTCCTTGCACAGAACCCTGTGGAACTCCATATTTAAACTTAGTGCGTGAAGAGGACTTTCCATTCACATTAACAATATGAGATAGATATGATTCAAACCACTGCAGTGGAGTACCTTTAATACCTACAGCAACCTGTAATAAAATATTATGGTCAACAGTATCAAATGGTGCAATGAAGTCTAGCAGGATAAGCACAGAGATGAGTCCACTGTTGCTGCCATACGAAGATCATTTGTAACCTTCACTAAAGTAAATGGTAAATGGACTGATTCTTATATAGCGCTTTTCTACTCTCCCGGAGTACTCAAAGCGCTCTATACAACATGCCACATTCACCCCAGTCACGCCCATTCTCACAAGCACTTTCTCTATACCCAGTGCTGTCTAACTACATTCACACTCCGATGGATACATCGGAGAGCAACTTGGGGTTAGTATCTTGCCTAAGGATACTTGACATGCAGAATGGAGGAGTCAGGGATTAACCACCAACCTTCCGATCAGTAGGTGACCTGAGCTACAGCCACCCCAACTAAAGCTGTTTCTGTAATGTGATGAGCTCTGAAACGTGTGTGAAACTATTCAAATGAAGCATTTCTTTGCAAATGATCAGAACAAAATTATTTTACTACTCAAAAGTAATACTCCTCATCATTCAGTGTGCCACATTTGACTGAAGCAATCTGGAATTCAGGAATTTACATGTGCATTTGTGATTTTTCTATTACTGGAGCGATGGTGCTTAATAGTTCATTTGCAGCAGGAAACAACTTTTCTCTGTTTGTATGCTGGCAGCTTATATTAAAAAAATGGTTAAGCTCACTTCTTTGTAAATAAAATGAGCTGATGATCAACACGAGTTATAAAAGTTGACATTTAGATAGAACTTATAATTTGTTCACCTTTTAAGATCCTATCTCCATATCACAACTACTAGGATTTCTTGATTACAGCTACTACACAACTCACACATGAATCTGTTAGGAAGGATCTGTTTAGCTCCTCTGCAGAGACTGAATAAGAAGCTGAATGCTGTTTCATGATGGATCGTGGTATTTTCTTTTTCATTGTGGCATTAAATGCTACAGTACCTTGGGCCTGTCCCACCTGAACACATCTAGTTGGAGAGGGAACATGTATGCACCACATACTGTCATCAGTTATACGTGATGAAAGACAAATTCAACTTATGAGGTAGATAGACAGACCAAAGAGGAATCATTGGTCTTTAAATAATTCCTAGAGTTCAGTAAAACTAATAATGACCCTGGGAGGACAAGTGGTCTCAAACAGGCTACACATGTCAGCTTTGCTACTTCAGCAGGAGGAGATGGTCTAGTTTACTGTGGATTACTGTCTTCACATGAGTGTGTAGTGCACTTTGGGCTGCAGTTTGAACAGGTGAAAGACTAAAGGTATGGAAAAAAAACATTTTCACTGCACATCACTCTTACTGAATAACACTCTTACTATGTAGCAAGTTTAAAGAGAGAGAAGATCAAAGGGAAGTGAAATGATGGCCTCTAGCAGTGGAGACTATCAAGGACGTGAAGGACAAAGTCTCTCAGAAGTCCCTCCTCCTCATCTTTCTACCTTTTTTCTTTCTCCACATTTTTGTTACTTTCAGCCAGGTCTGTGCTTTGTTCACCTTGTGCTTTCAAGCAGACCACAGAATTCATGTCTTAATTTCACTTGTCAGCATAGACATGTTTTCCATCCACAAGTCTGGCTCTGAAACAACTAATGGTTTCTCCTTATGGGAACTGATTGACTTGACTACCCGAGTTTTGTTCCCCTTGTCCTTAGCTTGGCTTAGTTCACCTGTTCCTTGTTTTCCCTAGCTGTGTTGCATCTCCCTAATTACCTTATGTGTATTTAAGTCCTCAGTTTCTCTCTGTTCCTTGTCACGTCATCATCATTTTCTCCAGGTTTTATTCGGCCAGCCAGCAGTGTTTATGTTAGTTTGCTCCAGCTTTGCGCAGCTCTTTATTTTGTCTATCAGCCTTTGTCAGCTGTTTTCAGTTAAGGTAGTCTGCATAGAGCTACATTTTGGATCCTCTCTATGCCTTCCACACAACCAACCAATGGCAGTAGTTGAGCCATAAAACCCAAACAATGACCTGAAACATGTAAAAACATTCAGGAACACCAATGGGGAAGTGTTAGGAATAACTGCCAGCGTGACACGTTTCATTTACACATCTGATTCCATAAACATGTTTTCACATAAACAATGTAGGTCCAGCTTTAGGCTATAAAATAGGGGGCCTTATTTGTTGGGGCGACCGTGGCTCAGGGGGTTGGGAATCGCATCTGTAACCGGAAGGTCGCCGGTTCGATCCCTGGGCTCTCTGTCCTGGTCATTGTGTCCTTGGGCAAGACACTTTACCCTACTTGCCTACTGGTGTTGGCCAGAGGGGCCGATGGCGCGATATGGCAGCCTCGCTTCTGTCAGTCTGCCCCAGGGCAGCTATGGCTACAACCGTAGCTTGCCTCCACCAGTGTGTGAATGCGAGAGTGAATGAATAGTGGTATTGTAAAGCGCTTTGGGTGCCTTGAAAAGCGCTATATAAATCCAATCCATTATTATTATTAATACTAACAGCGTTCATTCATATCTTTGAGATTTTCATCCTTTCTCCTCTTGACTGCTTGTTAGTTTTGTTCACAATGGAAATAACAAAAGTCATGGCTGAAGGCACATTTATATTAAAAGCACTTTGATGAAAGCAACATCACAAAATATGACTGAAATGTGCGACGAGGGTAAAAGTTTCCTCTTAAAAGTGACTTGATAAAGGTTGAAACTGTATATAAAATTTTGCCTGTAGAAAATAAAAAGTCTCTCAAAAAAAAGAAGAATCAAACACAATGACAGTATTTGTGTGCATGCACTCTTTTTTTTTTTTTTTAAATCATGTGTATTAATTATAAATATTCAAGCCTTGGCCTCTGTGACACCGGAGATATTCAAGAAAAACAATATATAACAAGAACGAATAACGGATGCTCAGACAAATGTAGTGTAGCCTTGTCCCCAGTGATAAAAATAACAAAAAGAGACTTGGACACTGGATATGGAGCTTTATCGGTTACAGAGCTAAACCAGAGAAAAAGATTCAGACCGTCTTCTCTATAGGAAAAGATAGGAAAAAGAATAGCATTTCTCCTCATGTAAGCCTCAACACCCAGAATCAATTGGTGAAGTGGGAGGAATATGTAAGAGGAAGACAGAAAGGATGTTTTCTGCTATGGTTAGCCTTCATGTGGTGGAGAGTGTCTTCCTTGGTCCTTTCCCCCCATGACATGACACTGTCCTCCACAGCCCCAGCATCCTCTGGAGGATGTCTACTCCACATTCCCCATTTTTCTGCATAACATATTTATCAAGCGTGATGAGCTCCAACCCTAGACTTCAAACTCTAACTTGATTCTACTAAATCAGTAATTTCAAATGTGAGTTGTCTCTGACTGAAATTTTTAAAAATGATTACATCACCTTAACACCTGACCGCTTTCCAAAGCCACGTAGCTATCCAGCCTTCATTTCACAAAATAAACAGAGTTGTTTGACATGGTCCTAACATTGAGTAGAAAAACAACTCTCGAAAACAGCTCTGAATATTAGGGGATGGACACAAAATCAAAGGTCCTTTAGAGCTGACCTATGATTTGTGGAACAGGGCAACAGACATCAAAATGAGAGTGGGATCTGGGAATCTGGGCATTTAACTAGAGATCCAGCTTTTTCAGCTTCCAAAAAATTGATATCTATGTGTCAGTTACCTGACAATACAGGGTACTCATACAATATTAGGGTTTTATTAAAAGGCTGCATTCCTCATTGCGAGAAAAAGACTGGGAAATCATTCTTAAACAACGATTTCCTAATATAAAACCTAAACTCTAACAAACAAATCTATGCAAGAATATAAATTTACTGAAATACTAATTGTTATTGTAATACTCATTATCAACAAGTGTCATTTCAGCTCAGTATAAAAATAATTAGGCTGGTGTATACTGATATAATTTACAATGCTGCTGTTTTTTCCTTTTGCTGCAATCATTGTGAATGGACCTCCTCACATATGTGAAGTCTGTAGAGTGAAGCAGACAAGAGACTAGGGCTGCCACAAACAATTATTTTGATAGTCGACTAGTCACTGATTATTTTTGCGATTAGTCGACAAATCAGATCATGCATCCATTGGACGTAAAACGTACAGCTTATTGCACCAGCATGCATCTGCTCTTATATAACTATCATTAGCTTACAGCTTTAAGTGTTTAACACTATGTTAGGTATGTGCTAACTAAAAATAAAGATAAGATGATAGTTTATTGAATTTAAATGAAATTTGCAGATTGTTTCGGAGAAGGTTAATAAACGCAGCCGTCTGCTCCTTGCTATCTAAAATATAACAGGACACCAGAGTATATTCTGGAGCATCTCACACTTCTGATAATCATCTGTCTGCTTGACGTTTATTCAGCTGTGTAAAAACTATAACTTTCATCTCAGCCAAACAGATTTACTCAGGAACAAATAAAATACTGAAAAAAGCCAAACAATAGCATTTTTAAGTTATCTAAGTGACTTATATATCGTGTTTAACCTGAGTAGTGAAAGATGGCGGTGGGTTTGAAAACGATTTCCCGGGAGTCCGGTGTTCTCACGGGCTCTAGTGAGTCTTGAACCCCGGCTCGCTATCGAGCTGGTGGGTAACAGACGTCTCCGAAAAGGTCGGAGCGCTTTTGAAAATATGTGGTGTCTTGATAAACTGAGCAGATATTTGAGGTTTACACAGCTACATTCTCGCCTGAAAATATGTTAAACGTTTATTTTGTGACCCAGAACGAATAATACGAGTAACATTAAAACTAACTAGATGCCGCCATTGTTGGAAACTGAGCAGGGCCGCGATGGGTCGCGCTATGAATTCTGGGACAGTTTCTTCTTCTTCGGGGTTTAACGGCAGCTGGCATCCTTGTACATGCAGTGCTGCCATCTTCTGTTTCAGTCCGTTATTACACTCTTAAATCCTACTACTTATTCCTGTGTCTTTTGGGATCTTACAAAGCTTTAAACAACACGTCGACTATTACATCAGTCGTCGTCGATTTTGATAGTCGACGTAATCGTGACTAGTCGACTAATCGTGGCAGCCCTACAAGAGACCATGGAAAAAAAAAAATCACACGAATAACACATTATTATTCTGTAATTAAATTTAAAGCATTACATCAAGCTAACAAAAGTGCGACCTGATGAGAAAGAAGCTAACAGCTTGATTTACTTGAAGTTAAAAGTTTACAAATATAAAAAGATGACCTGTTAGTGTAGTATGTTGTGTCATGTTGTTCACAGTAACACAGCTAAGTTGTTTTTTAGCTCAGGAGTCTACATTATAACTCAGCTGGGGATCTCTGTGCTGTTTACCTATTTGCAGGCTACTGTCATTCTTACATGGCTTATGTTCAGTTCAATGTGGCAGGCCACGGTGTGTTTGATGGGGTGCATTTCCATCCCATCAAACACTGCTCAGTGCTCACGTACCCCATAATTCTAAATCATGAAGATGCTTTCACTTTAATGGTGTTTATATGTCACCATTTGAATCTGCAGTGGAGGACCTGTCTGCTTTGCTTAATTGGTAGTGGCTTTTCTAAATGTATTCGTGGTATTTCATGTATTGTCTTCAATATCAGGGGGCATTGCACCCTGTTGGCAAATAATGTAGGGAGTGGAAGGTGCAAGAGAGAGGGGATCAGATTAAAGGATAGATATAGATACATGGATAAGTGGAAGAACCAGCAAGGATGGCAGAAGGAAAAGAGAATTGAAGCAGGTGTTGAGGCAAGAAGCAGATAGTTGCTAGGTAAACGGGCCTGGCATGGGCTGAAATGAAGAAGTGCCCTCAGCTGGCTGGGACTTTGGAGAGTATAAATGCCAGTGTTACAAACAGCCCAAACCAGTATTAATCTCCCCCAACAGCCTTCATGCCTGCCGTGCATTAGAGGAAATAGCACGTTGAGCCACAGACCCAGTCAATCTTCCCCCGCACACTCCCAGCGCAATAAGAAATGATGTAGGAGGCGAGCAGCCCCATCCACCACAGCATTTTACATTTTAATCACATCACACAATAAGACAGGTGGAAATCAAGAGCAGGCAGGTTGAGGGAAAGCAATTAACAGTGACAGTGGAAGGAGAAGGAAGAAAGAGACAGAGGAGGACAGGAAGAGTGGTGACAAAGACTTGCTTGCTGTTTCATCAACATGAAAAAGAAGTTTAGATCTGACTTTTTTTGCTGGTGTTGTTGGTGGCGGAGGTAATTCTTTCGACAATGATTTAAGGTTGGATGCACACAGAGTATTTGATGAGACTGAAATTACGGAAAGTGTTTAAAGCGATGGGAAAGAGGATTAGTGCAATTTTCTCCCGTTTTAGGAAAAGTGACCTTGTTTACTCACACTCTCAAAAGAGTCAAGACTACTTACTGTAGCTTCTGGTCAACTATCTTAGACTTAAGCCGTCAGCTCTAAATTGGTCACCAGATTACCACCCAGACCTCAAGATGGTTCTACTATAGTGCAGAAAGGTTATGTTTGTCTGTATTTTACCTTCAATCCATTTAATAATTGCAAAGCTCAGTTTTGGGAAGGCTACTTTTAAAATGTATTCCACTACAGATTACATGCCCCAAAATGTATTTTGCAACATATTTCGTTAAGTTACTCAATGAGAGTAACGTATTGTGAATACTTTGGATTACTTAATATATTGTTATGCATTTTACAACTACATGAATATACTATTGCTGTGTGATTTATTACTATTACTGGAGGCTACTCGCCATGCCAATACCAACTAGATTTTAAAATCTTAATATAAAATGAGTGACAGTAGGGTGGATATTAGCTGCACTTTTTTGCAGTGATCCCGTATCAAAAACTATTTTGTATCACTAATATGTTTTTTCTTTTTGTCTGCTTTCAGAACTGCAACTGATTATTTGCAGCTAGCAGGTTGTAGCAGCCTTCAGTAATAGTAATAAATCACACAGCAATAGTACATCGAAGATACTGAAGTGGCACATAACCCAGGTAGCTAACGTTAGTTTTTTAAAAAGAACTTACTTTCAAATGTTTCTTTAGGTTGGAGTCCACAGGACGCCTACATTAGAGCCTCTTGTTTGGGTTTCCGGATCAACCAAGTAACTGTATTCTAATTATCACCTATTTAAACGGTAACTGTAACAGAATACAGTTACTCATATTTTGTATTTTAAATACATAATGCCGGTACGTGTAATCCATTACTCCCCAACACTGGCAACGCCATAGTGAGAACAGACAAAATGTGCTGTTTTACACCGCAGACAATATACTTGACATGCTAATATACCCAGCCATACAACAGAAACCCAAAAACTTACAGCCCAGTTGGAAAAAAAGGTGCTTTCAGTACTTTGTTATTAACAGTCTGTTGCAAAAATAAATGACTTATTTACATGTTGACATGAATCTCCAAAAGCCGTCAAACACAATTTGACAAGAATAAAATACTATTTCTGCACCAACAACATGATTCCCAATGAGCCATTAGCTGAAAACTTGCCATTTCTCAGCAGATGTCCTTAAAAATTTTGAGGAAACTGGACAAATAACCGGAGAGCTAACACATGTTTTTAAATTTACCTCACAGCTTGCTACATTTTAAAAACATAAAATATAGTAAAAGTAGAACAGTCAGTTTATCATCTTGTCCACTACTCTCTCCTATTACCACAATCTCGTCCAGAGTCCACATTGCTCCGTCTTAGTCTGCAGGCCTCAACTTCCTCATCTCTGCACCCTGGGCCTGAATTGACTTGGCTGATCTTCTATGAATTTCACTCTTTATTTGCTTGGTTCAGTCCTCCACTCTCTGGACTCTGTGCTCAGTTCAAGTAGGGTTACCTGTATGCTCTGGACTTCTAGCAACCCACCCTCCCAAACTTGACTGCTCTGACCCACGCTATCCTTGGTTCAAAAACATCTTTAACCTGACCTATATGTGGTTGATAAATATATTTATTTATCAACCACATCTAACTAATTTCAGGTCAAAAAGTGTGTAAACAATCCCATAATAGCAGGTTTACATTCATTTCTATGGGCTTGAAATATAAAATGAGGAGGTTTTATTTTTACAGTTGCATGGTTTTAAAAAAGTTTTTTTAGTGTTAAGAAAAATCCATCTGAGAGATGCATCTAACGTTTCAGTTAATCCATCTATTGTGCACTGACACCTCATCAGAAATGGTCTCAGTGGGATGGTGGCTGTCAAGAAGCCAGTATTAAAAAAGACTGAGGTATGCCAAATTAGAGCCCTGAGCTTGACGTTACTGAAGTTGGATCATCTTGACAGAGATTAAAAAGAGAACTTCTAAAGAAAGGCTTTGGAATGTCCTTCAATAAGTCAAGAGAACTGCTCCTAAAAACCACTTAAGGACATTATAAGAAAACGTGCCTAAGAGAGTTAGACTATATTGAAGAGTAAAAAGTGGTATACAACTTCCCTGTCAAAGGCAAACCAAAGGTGAAATTAAATAGACTGTGTCACCATGGTTGAAGTAATAACAGGCTAGTATAGGTCATGGAATGATTAAAAACAATTAAAAAAGAAATAATAAATAAACAACAACTTACTACCGTCTGCTACCACCACTTTCAGCCATTATTATATACCATTCAGTATAAATGTCTTTTGGGCCCACTCTTTCTATGGCTAATTCCTGTCTTTTGACTTGGCAGAAAAGTCAATATCAGTGAGCACCAACAAATCCAATACACATAGATGCAAGATAAGCCAAAATCAACCTATTAAAGAAAAACATTGTAGGGTTTGTGTTTGTAACTTTCTGTAAAACCTACAATAAAACTTGTCTCCGTTTGTTTGATCGGCCTAATAGCTTCTCAGGTATTCAGAATTCAGGACAGAGTTTCAGTGATGGATGCTCTAAGGGAATCTCAAGAAGCTTTTCCTGCCTGAAACAAACATTTGGGAGAAATATAAAACCATGAAGGCCAGGTGATTATTTTAGTATTAAAGCACTCCATTAAATCTGTAAATGCTGGAAATACAACAATTTTAACTCAGATTAAAACAGTACTTGACAGTAGAATTGCTTGAAAGTAGAATGTTCTTCTACCTAGTTCCACTACAGTTAAATTAAAACAGAAGTGCAGAGAGTTGGCTTGAAATTGCCTGTGGCTAAGACTGCATCTGCCCCCGCTGATGAGTGCACACCAGGTCAGCAGCTAAGGGTTAACAAGAGAATAACGAGGGAGTCGGAGCACCAATCGGATACTTACATGAATACATATAGGGATTTTTACCTTTTCTTGAGCATTTTCTCATTTGAACTAAATGTAAACTACATTTTCTATTTCACTTTATAAAATGCACTTAATGTGGACCTTATGGCATGTTGCATAACACTCTACAGCTCCCTGCAGCTGGCTATGGAGGTGTCTGTGACCTTTTGTGTACCATTTTTCCACACCTTTTTCTGCCCTCTTCTTTAACCTCCAACCAGTGTAGTGCAGCACTCCTAAAAACATACCCCGCAAGGTGAAACTTATGAAGATATGCAGAGACAGAGACAAACATAGACAGTGAGTGAGAAAGTGGGATGCCATTAAAGGTTGGATTTGCCTGCCTCCCTGCTGTGTCTTCACCCCCTAGTTTCTCTCATTAGTACTGCACAGCACAGAGCAGGGGAAGGGGAAGGCAAAAAATACACTGAGCCTCTAAGCAAACAAGCTGGCAGAGGATCTTTAGTCCTTGCCACAGCCTGACAGAGCAGCACATGTCGTTTACATGATACATTAGCAAAACTCTATGAATTCTGAAGATGGCTACAGCTTGTTATGTCGATACTTTTCAATAATCTGCAGCAACATCTGAAAAGGCCAAAATGCTGCGGCATCTGAAGCTGGAGCAAGACTGACATAAACTAGTTGACTAAAAACATAGAGCTATACACTTGAAATAAATGGAAACCATTATATATGATTTTCATAAACTGTGCCTTATCTAAAATATAAATTCTGACCTTAGAATTGCTTGTGCTGTGGCATCTATCATACAGGACAGGTAGCACTTCTTATCACCCTCTCTTGTTGCTCATAATCTGGCTGAACTGCTAAATGTTTTTCATTCTTGTTTGCCATGTCATTCTCTCTTAAGTTGTATTGGACTTCTATTTGTAGTCCAATGTCCACATTTTATTGATGCTGAATTTGTTCATCTCTCTAGCTCTTCTGCTGCGAGTAGCTAGGTTCAAATATTTTACATGCAGAGTCAGAAATGATTGAACACATAAGGCATTACCACAAGAAACCAAAAAAGATATACATCACTGCACAAATACGTTTGAAAGGGAGAATGACAGATGAGCAGTGAGATTTAAAGTATGCAGAACAGAGGCTGATTGGCTCAGACAAGCTGGGCAGAACGATGATAAGACTAGAGCAATGATGCCATTGAGTTAGACAGAGTTGGGAAAAGGAAGCGAAGAATAGCTCAGCAGTCATACACCCAGGAAAGCACGCAGATGAGTGATTTCAGATATTCCTTATTGGATTTCTGCATGAGCTTCGTATGAATGAATATATCAGACAGATTAAAACACTACAGTGTAGTGAAAGAGACCTGTTTAATTTTGTTTGCTTCTGGTGCAGTTATGGATGTTGTGTTGTTCTTTCATTGTGACTTTTTGTAGTGCTTTGGTTAATTTTGGTTTAATTTTTTGGTTGTCTTGAAGGAGACAAAGACTCTAAGGGAATGGGTTTGTATATATGCACTCTATATTACACAAAGAGCAGCAAAAATCACAGCATTTAAAAAAGTTGATATCATAATATAGAAAAAAGGCTGTTTGATTTAGTGTTGCTGTTTTTATCAATGGAAACTAAAAGGAAAAGAACCTCAGTTTAATAAAATAAAAAAGGTATGATGGATATATATATATGCGATGAAGAAGGTGCCTAAGAAGTACCACAAGCTGTCCAGACCTGAGGCCTTGGAAACTGCCAAGAAACGACTCACAGCCTTGGCCAGCTGCTTGAAGAGGTACACTAGAGAGATTGAGAGCAGGAGAATAAACCAGCCAATGAACTCACAGAGAGGGT
Organism: Maylandia zebra; assembly: GCF_041146795.1. Classification (NCBI taxonomy): domain Eukaryota; kingdom Metazoa; phylum Chordata; class Actinopteri; order Cichliformes; family Cichlidae; genus Maylandia; species Maylandia zebra. The sequence goes on along the minus strand of NC_135174.1, from coordinate 4,069,149 downwards.
TAAGGTCTATGCAGAACAGCAGTGGGGACAGAGCATCTCCTTGGTAGATCTCGTACTTGATGGTGACTTGTGCTATGGGCTTGAAGTTGGCCTCTAGTGTTGTCCGCCACATCCCCATTGAGTTCCTGATGAAGGCTCTTAGGGTCCTGTTGATCTTGTATAGTTCTAGGCATTCCAGGATCCAGGTGTGGGGCATTGAGTCATAGGCCTACTTGTAATCAATCAAGGCAGTGCACAGGTTAGTCAATGGGGTCTTGCACTCTCAGCTGATTGTTCGGCCTACCAGTAGCTGGTGTTTTGCGCTTTGGGTATTCTTGCCCATCCCTTTCTGTGCCCCACTCATGTATTGACGCATGTGCCTATTCATCTTAGCCACTATGATGCCTGACAGGAGCTTCCACGTGGTACTGAGGCAGGTTATTGGTCAGTAGTTGGAGGGGTCCCTTCTGGGGGTCATTTAGGATCAGGACTGTCCGGCCTTTGGTTAGCCATTCTGGGTGTCTCTCGTCAACTAGCAGCTGGTTCATTTGTGCTGCCAGACGCTCGTGGAGTGCAGTCAGCTTCTTCAGCCAGTAGGTGTGAAACATGTTGGGGCCTGGTGCTGTCCAACTCTTCATACTGGAGACCCTTTCTTGGATGTCTGCCACTGTGATGGTTACTGGACCCTGTTCGGGGAGGTTGTTGTAATCTGCCTTCAGATCCACTAGCCACTGAGCATTGCCATTATGGGTTGCGTCCTTCTCCCATATGCTCTTCCAGTATTGTTCCGTCTACAGCCTTGGTGGTGCTGTTCTCATATTGTTCCCCTGCCACTGGCTGGTTCTGTGGAGAACAGCTGGTTTATTCTTCTGCTCTCGATCTCTTTAGTGTATCTCTTCAAGCAGCTGGCTAAGGCTATGAGTCGTTGCTTGGCAGTTTCCAAGGCCTCAGGTCTGGACAGCTTGTGGTACTTCTTAGGCATCTTTTTCATCGCACCTTTCTGCAGCTCCGATAGTTGGTTAACCTCCCTCCGTGCTACCTTGATCTTAGCCTCTAGCCTCCTTCTCCATGGAGGGTACTGCCACTTGTGGCTGTTCAACTTGTAGCCGAGCATCTCACTGATCACTGCTGCCGTGGTGTAGATCAGCTTGTTAGTCTCGGTAATGGTTGCTGTAGGTATCGTCCGTAGTGCTGCATTAATATCATCTAGAAGACCTTTTGAGGGTACTTAACGTAGTCTTGGTAACCGGCTACGGTGGATCCAGGTTTCAAGCTCGGCCATGATCCTATCTTTCAGGTCAGTTCCTCTCGCACTCAACGATCCTTCTTCTATCGCACTTGGGGCTTGGTACCCAATCTTGGGTGGGGGGTGATGATATCACCCTCCGACCTGGCGTCCTGGCTCCCCCTTGCCGTAGCATTTATGTTGTACCTCGTCAATCTCTAGCTGTAAGAGCAGTCCCTTCTTTCGAATGTTGGAACACTGAGCTACTAGTTGTTTCGTCGTCATTGTGGATGTTGGGTGTCGAAGATTCCATAGGTCCCTCACAAATTATTTCTGTATGCAGATGACATTTTCGTGATGTGTGAGGGTCCTGTTAACTCCATAACAAAATTGTTAAATGTTATTGATGGATTCTCTAAATTATCAGGTTACAAAATTAACTGGCATAGTTTGGAGGCAATGCCAGTATCTCAAACTAGCACTGCTAAATCACTATCAGTCTTTAATTTTAAATGGTTACAAAAATGAATGAAATATTTAGGAATAATACTTAATCTAAATGTTGATGAAATTGTGACCTATAATGTAGAAAAAATACCCACTAGGATATAAACTAATCTGGATAATTGGGGTAAGCTATGTTTGACATTATGGGGCAAAGTAAATACAATAAAGATGGTAGTAGCTCCTCTGATCAATTATTTCACTGGAATGATACCAATTTGTATTCTGCCAGAAATTCTTTTAAGATGATAATATGATAAAATGCCTCTATTGGCGTGGTGGTAGACCTCAGATTAATATTGACATCTCATTTGAAATGTCTAAGCTGTGTAAACACTGGGCAGCAACTTAAATACACAGGCTGAATGATGACGACAATTGGAAACAGGTGAGTACACGGCTAATTAAGTGGTTCCCAAACTTTTTTTTACTGGGTCCCCCTTTGTTTTACAAGAAAAATTACCCAGGAAACCTGACAATGGCAAGAGGTTCACAAGAGCTATAATCTTTCCCCATACTTCCAAAAATATGCATCCCTGTGGCACAACTCGAAAATTAAAATGGGTAAACAGACAATTCATTGGCCACAATGCCACAAAAAAGGCACAAGGACAATACGTGATTTATATGAAGAGAACACGTTCATGTCTTTTAATGAGCTTATAGAAAAGTTTAATTTGGAAGGACCTGGCCATCTCTGGCAATATTTACCTATTAGAGATTATTTGAGAGATAAACTTTTCTCAGGATAAAAACCTCATGGAGAATTTCCTCCTACTACTACTACTTCAAAATGGTATAATTTATGTCACTAAGTTACAAACAATACATGTAAAAGTCTTAAAAGTATTTGGGAAAGAGATCTGGATTGTTCCTTTGACAAGGGAACATGGGATTCAATTATTTCTGAAAATGGGATTTATATCATGGAGACCATAGTTAAATTTGCCTTAGTAAAGATGGCTTGTGTTGGAACTGCCAAGAAGCAAAATGTACTCTATTGGTCTCTATAATATAGGAGAGTGTTTTAAAATACATGGATGGCTCTGTGAAATGTAAATTACATAAACCCCCAAGACTGTGCCTACTCGGCATCAGGGACGAGGTGCCACAGTTAGGTAAACAATGGACGTGTGACCTGTGTCCATCTTATTTTAATACTATGGAAAGAACCTCAGGCTCCAACCCTGAAAATGTGTAGGGAGAGAATGACTGAGAAAATGCTGGGAAGACCAAGCAGCAAAACAGAGGCTCTAACAGAACAATGGGACAGTTTTTGGTTTTTATATGTCTAGAGCATCAAGACAGTTTCATCCAGTGTCTTGCGCAACAGTTTTTTAAGCCTCACTGAGATTTGTTTTGTGTTGATATGTTTATTTCTTTAAATGTTTAAAAACTAATAAAAACATGGTCACTGTGGTCATAGAGAGATGAACATGGTCAGTAACAATAATCTGGTAAGTTTTAGCATTTTAAAAAGCTGTTAGTAAGGGGATCAAAGTGTGTCAACAAAAAGCCTGAGCCAGGCCGGATGGATCCATGCTTTTCTGTTTATGCCAAATGTCACAGCAGAAATTGAGACTCATCAGACCAAGCAACTTTTTTTTTTCTTCTATTTTCCAAGTTTGGTGAGTCTGTGTAAATTGTAGCCTTTTCCTGTTTCCTGGTTTTCTGCGCTATCCCATCTGCCTCAAAGTTCAACATGTTGTGCATGCAGAGATTTTATTCTACATACCTTGGTTCTTAAAAAAATGGTTATTTGAGTTAATATTGCCTTCCTGTCAACTTGAAGCAGGATGGCCATTCTTCTCTGAATGCTGACATCACCAAGGTTTTTTCACCCAGAGAACTGCCTGTCACTATATTTTCTTTTTCAGACCACTATCTGTAAATCACAGTGATGGTTGCACCAGAAAAAAATATCACAATAATGTGTGTGTGTGTGTGTGTGTGTGTGTGTGTGTGTGTTTGTTTGTTCAGGGAAAGCAGTGTAAACGAGATGTACATGTTAAAAAAAACACAGAATAATGAGACAAACTGCAATGGTATTATGGCATAGAAATTTAACTATAGATCTCAGACTGATATGTCTCCTTTTCTATCATTAGTAGTGTGAACTCTCTTTTCTCAACCCTGTCCTTCACCTTCCGGGCCAGGGGATGAAGGACTGGCAGGCCACATTTCATAAACATTAAGGTGTGTGGGTTTCTCATTCATATATGTTCACATGCATACAGACACACACTGACGAAAAAGCATGAAATTCAGTTCTGACCAACTGTGGTGATGGGAGGTGGATGGAGGGAGCTGTCTTTCTAGACAAGCGAGATCCTTGGCTTTGTATTCTAATTCTGTTTTACGCTCATCTGCAAGTGTGAAACAAATAAGCTCAACATATACATACAAGTTAATTCAGCAAAGAAAAGAAAGAAATGCTATATAAAATACATTTCAATTTCACTTCACCTTTTCTGACTTAGTTACATATCAAAAAGAAGTGGGAAGAAGTGCACACTTATTTAGTGCCACCCCTTTGAAATAAGTTATGAGTTAATATTTATTCAGCTTCCTTACTTATATAACCTGCAGTAATAATAATGAACCTATTTCTAATATAATATATACACCACAAAAAGTATAAATTATTATCATAGCATGTTTATGTGAGTCTTTAACTTTCCTCTACACAACAAAACCAATACCTCCAGTGTTGAAAAGGTAATTGTACAATCCAAATAGGAATAGCTTTCATCAGGAAAGCTAAGGCTGCCTATAGGAGGAAGATTGAAGATCACTTTGCTGACAACGACCCCAGAAAAATGTGGCAGGGGATCAATCACATTACCAACTACAGAAGCAATAACCAGGCAACATCTAGGACTGATGCCTCACTGGCTGAGGATCTAAACCCGCTTTGAGACGACCAGGCCCTCAGCTGCCACACCACTTCCACCCGCCCCCAGCACTGGCACACTAACACTCAGGGAGCATCAAGTGAGGTGTGTTCTAAGGTCAGTGAATCCCAGGAAGGCGGCAGGTCCTGATGGAATACATGGAAAGGTTCTCAGAGCATGTGCTGACGAACTGACCGGAGTCTTCACTAAAATCTTCAACCTTTCCTTGTCATCAAACACCGTCCCGCCCTGCCTCAAAACCTCCACCATCATCCCCATCGCCAAGAAGACAGCTGTGGCCAGCCCAAATGACTACAGGCCTGTTGCACTTACGCCTGTAGTGATGAAGTGCTTTGAGAGACTGGTCTGTCAGCACATCAGGGCCGGTCTGCCTCCCACTCTGGACCCCCACCAATTTGCCTACAGGGCAAATCGATCCACCGAGGACGCTATCACCATAGCGCTCCACACTGCGCTGAGTCACCTGGAGCACCGAGGAAGCTATGTGAGAATGCTCTTTCTGGACTTCAGCTCAGCATTCAATCATATCATCCCAGAGATCCTGGTCCAGAAACTGTCTCACCTGGGACTCTCCACCCCCATCTGCCTCTGGATCAAGGACTTCCTGACAAATAGACCACAGTCTGTCAGACTCGGCCCCCACCGGTCCAGCACCATCACACTCAGCACCGGGTCTCCACAAGGATGTGTTTTGAGTCCCCTCCTGTTTACGCTTTACACATCCGACTGCTCCCCTACCCATCTCTCAAACACCATCATAAAGTTCGCGGATGACACCACAGTGGTTGGACTCATCTCAAGGGGGGATGAGTCGGACTACAGAGATGAGGTCAACAGACTGACTGAGTGGTGTTCAGTTAACAACCTCCAACTGAACACCACGAAAGCTAAAGAACTTATCTTGGACTTCAGGAAGGGCAGAGCAGACCCGGTCCCACTTTACATCCACGGGAGCTGTGTGGAGAGGGTACACTCCATGAGGTTTCTGGGCGTGCAGATCTCTGATGACCTCTCCTGGACTGCAAATACCACGGCGGTGGTTAAAAAGGCCCAGCAGAGTGGAGACGCAGGAGGAACAACCTGGAGGAGAGGCTGCTGGTGACATTTTACAGAGCCACCATAGAGAGCATCCTAACGTACGGCATAACAACATGGTATGCAGGGTGCTCAGCTGCGGACAGGAAAGTACTGCAGAGGGGCATCAACACAGCCCAGAAGATCACTGGCTGCTCTCTGCCCAGCCTGGAGGTCACTGCAAACTCTCGGTACCTCAGCAGAGCTGGCAATATCATCAAGGACCACTCTCACCCCTGCAACCAACTGTTTGAACTATTACCGTCAGGCCGACGGTACAGGTCACATAAAACCAGGACAAACAGATTCAGGGATAGCTTCTTTCCCAGAGCTATCAAATAAGCACAAAAACAATTGAACCTATTCCATACCGTCACTGCCATTATATTATGCTGCTATCCTGTATATATTGTACATAATATTGTTTGAGTACTTACGATTGGGTTTTTTTGTACTTTTTATATTTTACATTTATATTTATTATTGAAACTTGCACCAAGGCTATTCTATTCTATTCTATTCTATTCTAATAAGCTTGAATAAAACTTCCTAAACAAAGACATTCCCTGACTTTTATCGTTTTCTCTTTATAACTCGTGAAGATCATATCTTTATATCTCTTTCTGAGTTTATGTTTGGACATTGCTTCAACCTTACACTCAAACTACAGTTTCACTCCATGCACAGAAATGTGCAAATGTGCAACAAATCCCTTTTTCAGGTTACAAAAAGCCCTTAAATTACACCTTCCTTCAGTAAAAAAACAAAAAACAAACCTGCTCTGAATATTACCTGGGAGTTCATTATTTTTTGCTCTGAACAGAATCTGTCCTGTTTGGAATTCAGATTTCAATATAGCAGGCTGCAAGAATAGTGAGTTTCTATGATCCTTATAACCTGCATTGTGGATGATGCAAAGTGCTTTTTTAAGAATGAAAAGTGAAAGCAATGTGCTTTTATAGTTATTGCCCCAGACCTCTGCACAATACCTTAATTAATGTGAAACCAGTGAACAGCAGAGAATATGAAGTGATGTACAGTCTAATACCTGCTTTGCTTTGTTTAGCATTCCAATGCTTATTGATACTTTGGAATGAATATTACTTATGTCTTCTCTCCAGTCTTTCATCTATTATCACTTCATGAAATCTATTTCCATTGACCCTTTCAATATCAACACTATTTATCTAAATCTTTACATTTTTATTTAATTATTTCCAAACAACATAATTTTTATTTTATTTAAATTTAATGATAATTTCTTTTTATAAAGCCAAAGCTTCAATTTAAGTATTTCATTAGTCATTTCATCTAATAAATGTTGCAGGTCATCACCAGAGCAGAAAATGTTTCAAAGTGTAATCAGCAAACAGTACCATTTCTAACAATTTGGACACTTTACAAATGCCATTGATATGTAAGTTAAAGAATTTTGGGCCCAAAAGTGACCCCTGCTGTACACCACAAGCAATGCCCATACATAAGGAGCAACAACTATTTAATTTCACAAACTGCTCCCTGTTTCTTAAGTCTATGAATAACCCAGCCACACATTGCTTTCTGTCTCTGGAATTTTGTGATATATTTTATTCAATCTATTAGTGCCAAAGATGTTGATCTGCTTGATCTGAACCTGTACTGAGAATTGTTGTAATAAAGAAACATTTCTGTAGTTTGTGAAACTGTGTTTGTTGTCAGATTTATATAGACATCTAACTTTTGATATTTTCATTCTGACTGGAAAGACACTAATTTGAAATAATAAATTACAGAAGTATGTAAATGGAATTAAAATGGCCTCAGTGACTCTTTGAACCACCATCATATCAATCACATCAATTACAAGTCAAGGATTTCTTATTTTACAATTTTTTTAAACAATTTTAATCAGCAGCTGTGAGGAACATTGAATTACATTTTGCAGACCGTTTGTTATCTATGGACAGTTCATATATTTATGCTTTCAACTATATTACATCACTGGACAGTTTGTATTATACAATAATGTAAATATTCTAAGGAATTCATCATGTGCACCACTGGCATCTTGTTTCTGATACATTTCAACCCAGTTGTTACTGTCATTAAATTGTTTTTAAAAGCATTTATTGTTTCTTGTTCTTACTTGTCTGTATTCTTTATATGGTGCAAATTATTAATCTTTTAATTCCTGTTCTAGCCCAGGGTTAGCTAGTGTGTGCGATTTACAATAGTGTAATGGTCACTGAACATGCCACTGCTATTTTGGGATGCATGGGGTGTGGCAGCCGTATAGTACAGTTCAGGATTATTTTCTTCAGTTTTCTGCCGTGATGAGGAACGCGCTTGTTCTTGTGTCCTCCATATGTTGTAAACTTCGAGTGAAAATTCGCATAACTTTGAAGCTGAGCTCACCATTATATACTGTAAAAACTAGAAGATGGTCACTGATGTCACCGCAATTTAGAAATGTCACTGGTAGTTTCTGTGCTATTATTCCATAAGCTGTTTTTATTGCTACCCATTGCCCATTTGGTGAGACTCTTGATAAGTGCCTCCAACCCCTTCTTCTTCCCTGCCATAGTTTGTGCTCCATCCATGCAAATAATTACAGTTCTACTATTCAGTGTCATGTTCTGTAGGATAACAGTCAAGAAGCTTAAAGAGCTCATCAGCTGTTGGTACATACTTGCTAAACAAAAAAAAACCTCACACAGGGACAAAGTGAACATAAGCAATTAACAGACAGTCTTTATTGCTGTTTGTAGCCCTCGTTCACTTGTAAGGCGAAATGTTTGTCCTTCAGCCCATTAATGAGTTGTTCTTCAATGTCACTTGAAATATCACATGTGCCTTGGAACTGTGTCATTGGAGAGAGGTATGGCCTTAAACCCTGCAGGCTTGTTTTTCGCCTAGAGATGGCATTTACATTGCAAACTGCCTTTGGTGGCTTTATAACTGGCACACAAAACAAAAAAACGACAACACTACACTCCAACTACAAAAGACAACACACAATAACTATAGACTCCAAACGTCACAAATCTCTCACATCTCAAAATTCGCGCTCTTTTGCTCGCTCCTTCTCGCCACCGTTACTCCTAAAACTTCCCACTCTTCCTAAACAACCAAATTCCACATGTTGCCATTTATATGTTTGTGATTGGTCGACATGGTACACTTTAAAACCAATAAGAAAGGGTATTGAGTGGAAAAGGGATGTTTGAGATATGACAAAAAGTCTACCGCTCATTTTGTCAAGGACCTAAGTCGGTAGGATGAAAGTCCAAGAATCATCCAGTGACCACTAGGAACCATTAAGCATTAGGCACTGAGAGAGTAGACAAGGTGGGGGAAGTCCTAGATGAAAGGAGCCAAATGATAATAGAGCACAAGGTGGGCACAGAGATGATTAATACCATTTTCCTCTCCCATTTACTGTTCATTAACTTACTGTCTGCCATAATGGCCTGAGCTAGGATCATTAGAACAAACACAGATAAAATGAGAGAACAGGAGGAGGTGAGATGGAGGGAGGGCAAAAAGCATGTTGATTAGTGCAACAGTTATCCACATCTTAATTAAGCTGACTGCTACTGTTTTGCTGTGAAAAGGTGACGCTGACAAAGCCACCACTTTATTCTGTCTATCCAATGTTTTTTGCTTTGTTTTTATAGTATTTCTTTATTAAAATTTACATTCACAATACAGTAATTATGGTAGAATTCTTTTCACTTTTTGTGTTCCTGACCAAGCCAGAAAGAGAACAGGCGGAGCAATAAAGGTAGATAACACCTAACTGGATGTGCTCTTAGGGAACCGTAACACATACATTTTCAGTTATGTTAAAGCACTGCCAGAGATAAAGCAATAAGGTATCATGAATCTCAGTAGCAGCTTATAAAGATGAACACATTCAGCTGAATTTGGAGAGCAACTGAAATACATTTCAATTTGTGTCACGTTTATACCTTATAAAATAGTAAACTACCGAACTGACAAAATGTTTTATTAAATCAGAATCAGAATCAGAATCGTGTTTATTGGCCAAGTATATGTGCAGACACATACAGGGAATTTGGTTCCGGTAGATGGTGGCTCTCAAGCACAGCAATGTAAATCTCACACACACACACACACACACACACACACACACACACACACACACACACACACACACACACACACACACACACACACACACACACGTGTCTATATATACACATTACACATACATACACAAAGCTGTGTAAACCAACTATAAATAACGAATCTAAACTTATATACATAAAATACAGAAATGGATGAGGTGGAATGAATACTACAAAATGTACATAAGGTGCAGCTGCAGTCTGGCAGTGGGAGCAGTGTGACAGGTCAACTGTTAAGAAGGGAGATGGCGAGGGGAAAGAAACTGTTCCTGTGTCGGGTGGTCCTGGTCTGCAGGCTTCTGTACCGTCTGCCAGAGGGCAGCAGATCAAAAAGTCTGTGTGCAGGGTGTGAGGGGTCTGTGATGATTTTCCCTGCCCGTTTCCTGGTTCTTGAGAGGTACAGATCCTGGACGGAGGGCAGGGGGGCGCCGATGATCCTTTCTGCTGCCCGTACAGTCCGCTGCAGTCTGCTCCTGTCCTGTTTAGTGGCTGCTCCATACCAGACTGTGATAGAGGAGCACAGGACAGACTCAATGACCGCAGTGTAGAACTGGATCAGCAGCTCCTGTGGAAGACTGTACTTCCCCAGTTGTCTCAGGAAGTACATCCTCTGCTGGCCCTTTTTGAGGATGGAGTTGATGTTGGTCTCCCACTTCAGGTCCTGGGAGATGGTTGTACCCAGGAACTTGAAGGTCTTCACAGGGCTGTCCGATATGGTGAGGGGGAGCAGAGTTGAGGGATGTCTCCTGAAGTCCACTGTCATCTCTACAGTCTTAAGAGTGTTCAGCTCCAGACTGTGCTGACTGCACCAGAGTACCAGCCGCTCAACTTCTTGCCGGTATGCAGACTCATCACCATCTTGAATGAGGCCAATGACAGTGGTGTCATCTGCAAACTTTAGGAGTTTGACAGCCGAGTTCTTGGAGGTGCAGTCGTTAGTGTAGAGGGAGAACAGTAGTGGTGAGAGGACACATCCTTGAGGGGCACCAATACTGAGGGACCGAGTTTCAGAGGTGATCTCCCCCAGCCTCACTTGCTGCTTTCTGTCTGTCAGGAAGCTGGTGATCCACTGACAGGTAGCTGGTGACACGCTGAGCTGGGAGAGTTTGGAGGAAAGAAGTTCAGGCACAATGGTGTTAAAAGCCGAACTAAAGCCCACAAACAGGACTCTGGCATAAGTTCCCGGGCGGTCGAGGTGTTGCAGGATGTAATGCAGCCCCATGTTCACTGCATCATCCACCGACCTGTTTGCCCGGTAGGCAAACTGCAGAGGGTCCAGCTGGTGGCCTGTAATGTCTTTCAGATGGGCTAACACCAGTCGTTCGAAGGATTTCATGACCACAGACGTCAAGGCGACAGGTCTGTAGTCATTCAGTCCTGTGATGGTGGGTTTCTTGGGAACAGGGATGATGTTGGAGCGTTTGAAGCAGGAGGGAACTTCACACAGCTCCAGGGATCTGTTGAAGATGCGAGTAAAGATGGGAGCCAGCTGTTCAGCACAGGTTTTGAGGCAGGAGGGTGAGACGCCGTCTGGTCCGGGGGCTTTCCTGGGCTTCTGTTTCTGGAATAGTCGGCTCACATCCTGAGTGTGTATTTTGAGTTTCAGGGAGGAGGAAAGGGGGGTGAGAGGTGTGGTGGAGGTCGTTGAGTCTGGATTGGAGAGGGTGGTGGTGGTCGTTGAGTCTGGATTGGAGAAGGTGGTGGTGGTCGTTGAGTCTGGATTGGGGAGGGTGGGGGTGGTCGTTGAGTCTTGATTGGGGAAGGGCAGGGTGAAGGGGGGAGAGATGGAAGGTGTGTTGGGGGTCAATGTCTGAAGCAATGTCCCTGGGGAGGGGAGGGTGGGGTGTGGGAGTCTGTCCGTCTCAAACCTGCAATAGAAAGTGCTTAACTCGTTGTCTCAAAATGTCTCAAAACTCAAGTGACTCCAGGATAAATAATAAAAATATCTTGTGTTAACATGTTATTGTGGGAAATGGGAAGCAAAGCATTACAGTAGTGCTACAGTAGTGGCACTGTGTCCATTCCTTAAGTGTATCTCTACCAGCTCCAAAAGCATTACCAAATGCATCATTATGTTACCAGTATTTCAAGCCAAATCTAAAAAAAAATATTTACACATATACAAACCTGAAACTTTTCCTGAAGTGTATCAAACATATGATTCAAACGCACAGTTAACATTGTGGAAGAGTGCATGTTTAAACCAAAAAACTGGGCATAATATTTTTTCTAAACCTAATCAAGTCATCTGGCAGCTAAATGTTACTCTATTAACAAGAACTCTTAACTTACAACTCTTAACCATTTGGCTTCAGTAGCATCAGTTTACTGGCGTTATATGAACGTGATTGCAAGGGAAACTGCGGCAAGTCACGTGATCAAGGTCAACAGCAAAGGTTGTTGAGAGGTCATTATTAACATCATAACACATCAAAAATGACTTTCCATTGCTATTGTATAGCCGGAGCTATACATTTCTTACAGTGTTTATTTTTATGACAGAACTGGGTTTTTTTTGCTTGTTCCTCATGATTTTTTCCCCCACATATGTACAATGACAGTCTTAAGTCAGAATCTTTCTGGCAAACAGCAAATTAATTTATTTACTGTTATTAATAATATAATATTAAAAACATTATTAATATAACTTAATACTTGCGCACATCTGCTGAACGGAAAAATTTACTTTTCTTTCTTCATTCTTTCCTACATTTCAATTTACCTACATAATGCAGTATTGCATCTGAGGACTAAGTGCTGAGCTATATCTGTTTTGTAAGACACTATCTTATAAATACTAGGAGTAGGATTCACACTAAAACAGATGATATTGGGAAAAATGACTCCCTCTTATCTATCACTCCCAACAGAAAGAGCAGGCCCATATAAACAGGATTATCATCATTCTTCCATCAAAGAACGCCCTAGAGACTGGAGTAAAATGACTGATGAACATATGGGATTATGGTGAGAAGAGAACAAGTGGAGAAAAAGGGAGTGCGTGAGTGGTGACGTGGAGTGATGGAGCAGGTGGACTTTCATTTATCTTGTCCATCCTGACGTGTAGTGGGGGCCTCAGGCTGGCTGTCAACCGCTGTGATGGATGACAGATAAGTAGTGAAAAACATGTAGATTCAAATGCAAGTTATGCAAGCCACACCCAAAGGTGTAACAACAAAAATGGGCACCGTTTAGAAAAACTGTAATGTGTAGTAATTCGCCTACATTTAGGTTTTATTCTGTAAAATTAAAATGAATGAACGTGTTAAATAATTGACTCACATATGATACCAAAATCTTTTCCCTAGTCCTGTCATTTAAGGGGAAGTAATTAGAATTAGCAAGAAAAGCTGAAGTTATGTTCCTTATTTTAAGGGATATTCTAGTTATTGGTTTTCCATATCACAGCAGTAAATTTGGGGAAAATATTTCAAACTTAAGCCAATGATGGTTAGATATAACTTTTACTCAAATGATCAGTTTAAAATCCTAATATGCTCTTGATAAACCACTTTTTCACTTTACAAAGGTTGCTTTCCCAGAGTTAAAGTATATAACCTCAAATTATGCTTATGCAAATTTTAAAGGAAGATTTCTGCTCTTGAATTAACTCTTACATCACTTAATTAAAAGTTGTTAGACATATGTGTCTGTTCCTTCAGTCGTGTAAAAATCCATCTATTCCAGGTGCAAGTCTACTCCAAAATAACATTTGTACACCCTGAATAGGTACCCATGCTGTATTTGGAAGGGATGTTGGTGTGATAGGCCCGCCAGTACTTTAAGTATGGACTTGCATAACTAAATTTTTGTTAGGTTAAGTAATTTGTCTTCACCAGCAATAACAATTCACAGAGAGTCCCAACAGGCACTAGCTTAACCTCATCAATTATAGCAGCCTGATTTGGTTTGAATAGACCCATGCATCTTACACGGGTAGCATTTTTAAGAATTATCATGAAGCCAATAACCCAGTTATAGTATAAATAAGTCTCTTAAAATAATGCTTTCCTAGTGCAGTGAAAATGAGGTTGCATTAAATAAGCTTTCCATCAACTAATCAAATAAGCAGTATTGTTATTATTACTTTAGAGTTTACGAAAATCCACATCTTTGATTTAAAGATATGTACAAGATATTTGAAATATAATTAAGAAGGTGCGATTTCATACTTATTGAAACCTTTTATTGAAACCTTGTGTGTATTTTAGGATTTGTATCAATTTTCTTCCATTTAACTGAATCTGGATCAACATGAGATATGCCAGGCGTTGTTTCTGACATTCCTTTGCCCAGAAATGATTTTAAGTACTAAACAGTTAATAAATATATATCACCCACTTCACAGAAGGCAGCAATAAATTCAAGCTGTTTTAAAAAAGCTAACTTTATACTGTTACAACTGACATTTCCTCCATTTTATGTTGTGGTTGACATAATAGACCTCAGTTTAAGCAAAGGGGAAGATTACGCCTTCTACAAAATGTATTTAGCTTTCAAATAAAATTATCGATCATAAGAACCTTGTAAAGCATGCGCTATTTCATACAACACTAATTTTCTTCTATTTTCAACACAATTTAAAGCATTTTCCACATGATGGATGTTCTAGTCTGTTTTGCTTTCATTCAATGTTGCAAAAAAAATGATAATTTAGTTTAAGGGACAAAGAACATAACTTTACACAGTTTCCTCTCTTGAGAAATGACTATGAGCACTGGCACGAGAGAGATTTTTTAGGACATAGAAATGAATGAGGGCTGCAGGCAGGACAGGATCTAACCCAAATAATACGACTAAAATTGTTTGTCCAAAATTTTCAACCTTGTAAAGGCTTTTCTTACTCCTGCTTTCATAGCTATTTGTAAAGCAAAAATGGAGGCAGTGTTATTTCTCTCATTCACAGTTCTCTCTCACCCTGTATGTCTGTGCTATGGGTCTGCTAGACCACTGAGGAATTGCCAACTCTGACCCAGTTCTCTATGAATCATACCACCATATGCTGCTGTACACACCCTTTGCACTCACCAGCTTGCTTTACCACCCAAACACCTCAAAAAGACAACTAGCAAGCACACACTTCTTTAATCTGATAGCTTTAGTCATAAGGAGGAAACACAGAGACATTGCAGCAGTCTATTGAGGCTGAAGGCAAACCTGGATAGGAAAAACTGCATATTAAATGTAATTATACTTTGAACTAGAATCCAAGTCCAGTGTTCCTTGAACTTCAGTGCTGGGCTACTAACATAGATCAAAGAGCTAAATGCCAGAAGTGGCATAGACTATACATGACTTACGCCCATTAATTTAGTCCAATTTGATACTGCACCTAAGTCACATAGCCGTGTCTCCCCGTTATAGTGCTAAATACAAGTGTTTTTCTATGTCAAGAGAAAAGTAGAAGTCAAAGACTTCCACTTGCAGTGTAAAGAGAAAATATTGTGCATATAGCCATGTGAGAAAGCTCTCTGACAACTCAGAGTCAGATTTATTGTATATGCCAGCACAAAAACCCGTCTTTTGGCATTACAAAAATAAATAAAGAGACATAGTTTCAAAGGCAATGACAGTTGTTTTTCTAAATGGCCTTTAGGGCTGTGCGATATGACCAAAATCTCAAATCTCATATGACATTTCTTATCCCAATAATGGTATATATCGTAAATTAGTGCATTTTCTGTAAATTCTGTGAATCTCAGGCAAATCGACTTGTGTGAAGTGTTTTCAGTTGGGCGTCGTGTACCTGGAGCCGAGTGTTTTGACCGATGCATGAAACTATACATTTTTAGAGGTAATTGGTAACTAGGGATGGGTATCGTTTAGGTTTTATCCGATACCGGTGCCAAACTGGTACTTTTGAAGCGGTGCAGGTGCTTAAATGGTGCTCAAACCGGTGCTTAAAGAATGGAGAACACAAAATTGGTCCAAAAACCTCTCATGTTCAGCTGTTTTTTTGTAAAAAGATAACAATGTTAGCCTTTTCTGCAGCTATAGAGCATATATGGTATCACTCTTGGCTGGAAGCAGTGCTTAAACAATGGAAAAAACACAAACTTTGTCCAAAAACCTCTCATGTTTAACTGTTTCCCACTTTTTCTTTGGTCATTTTAGCCTTTTTGGCCACGGTGAAGGGAGTATCTGCCATCAAACAAGAGGACAGCCGCATGTAGCTATGATGATGTTTGCTAGTTCACCTTACATGCATTAATGTAATAACGTGGTTAGCCTACTCAACGTAAATTACACACAAACAACATTAAGCTACTCACTCAGAGAAGAACGGCTGCTGCTGCATCATCATCCTCATCATTTCTGCTACACTGGCAGGGCTAGGGGCCAGGACTCTCCTCTTCAGGTTTTTGGGGGATGTTGCTAACTCCGGGTCCGATAACAGGCACCACACCCGCAGTAGATTAGATATGCTCGGTGTGAGGTCTCGCAGCAAGCTATCAAATACGGTGCATTTTTCGGCTTTAAAAAAAACCGCTATGCGTCGCCAGGTGTTTCATCGGATTTGAGGTGTTACCTCCTTTGACAGTATCACAGTATCAGCTTAAAGCACTTGTTGCAGGCTGCTGAGTTTGCATATTTTGCTGTGAAGTACAGCCAGACTTTTGACCGCTTCGCCTTGGGCATTTTTAATCTGTAGCTCTGCTCTAAAAGAACGTACGTAACTGGCCCCGCCTACTATCCTCAGAAACGTAAAATGATTGGCTAGAATCTAAAGTGTATCACAGCTCAGGAAAAAAAAAGCACCGAAATAAAGCACCGAAATGTGCGCTGCTTTTCGGTCTGGTTACTACCGTTTATGTCAGATACCGGTACCCATCCCTATTGGTAACGGACGCCATTTTTTTGGTATTTATTACACGGCATTCTGCGGGGAAGCCTGTACTAGCTTTTGAGTCGAACGTTCATTTTGAGCACCTGACGGCTCTTTTTCGCTTCTCATCCCTAAACTCTCTCCTTACTCTTTCACATGATTCTTGTGTAGGTGGTTGAAGAGGTTTACCGTGTTTGAGTCTGAGGTGGGGACCGCTTGGCAGCATAATTTGCATAGTACAGTCTCCTGGTCTGTGTCAGACCTTTCATAGCCAAACCACGTCCATGCTACAGAGGTAGCCCCTCATTTAGGAATAAGATCCTCGATTTGTTTTGACTGGTCCTTCTGTTTGGAACTACCTGGTTCTGCCTCATCTTCACTGGCTAGGCAGGTACTCGCTGTGCCTGCATCCACGTGCTGACTGAAGCACTATTTATAGTTACCTTATGATTTTATTTGAGGTAATTTGCTTGATGCATATTGTGAAATTTGATGTTTGAGAATAATGTACATGATTTTAATTTATTTTGAAAAGTCTCAACAGAATCTTGAGCTTTATTCTGAAAGGGTTATGTAGAAGATAAACAAGTGGACAGCTTGTTTATTTCTGTTATTTTAAATATATTTTAAATGCGGTTATTTTAAATATATACTAGCAAGTTAAGAGCACAGGTTTGTGATTGGCTCTCATCATATCTAAAGGGCAGACGTTTTAATGTTTTAATTAGTTTGAGATTTGTGCAACTCAATATTAAATTAGGAGTTCCCCAAAGTATGCTTAAGTACTGCGTAAGTAACTTTAAGTAGTGTGTCATTTCAAGGGAATTTTGCAAAAAAACAAAACAGCAATATTTCCCATTGTACATTGAAAATACACTGTACTTTTCAGGGCACAGGCCATGTTATGAAGTGGATTAATCTTGCCTTTTGCACCTTTATATTTTTATATATTTATTTAGTATTCATTATATTGATGTGCATAGGTGCTCTATTATTCAGCTGTCTATTATTCAGTGTTATTTTACAAATGTAAATTTTATAAGGACTTTTCTCCATCACCATCATTTCCTGTAGAATATACCAGCAACATTAATTACACAGTACCTAAAATCACATGTGCATTTACTTTTAATATAATTATTTATTCTTGTCTGTAAAATACCTGATTATATGCAGTACATACAATTGCTTACACAGTACTTAAACTTGCACCTTGCATAATTTGCACCTCTTTCCTGTAAAATACCTGTTATGTAACACTTAAAAATGCATTAACTAAAATAACTTACACGTTATTTAAAATTACTTGAAGACTCAGTTTCACTTACAGTATTTTTATTTCTTTTCTTGTGTCTATCCTAGCATGCCTACCTTTGGGTTTTTGAAGGTAACTTAAATTACATTGGAGTTTCAAATAAAATACAAATAAAATAAAAATATATTTAATTAAGGTTAATTATACCGTGTTACTAATCTATCTTTCAATATTGAATATCAATATTTTTCTTTTCAAGTGTAATAACGTTTTGCTTAGAATAATATTTGTTAAATTAATAATTTTTTGAAATATTGGTATTGTTCCATAATCTCTAATTACATAAAAAATAATAGAACACTTTAAGTTTAAGGCTAGTTTTTTCAAGTGATGGAACGTAATAGAAGCTGCTCAATAGCAAAGCTGAGTATAATCAATCTCAGCGAATCTCTTTTTTTATATATCTGTTTCAGTGCACTGAGAAGCCAATTGCATGAAAACTGCCATCTGTCTTCTACCAGACTAAATAAAAAGGGGAGTCAAAGAATCATTACTTAAATGTGCAAGCTATTCAGTGTTTGAATAACAGTGATTAAATACATTTGGGCATTGGAAGTACCATCAGTCAATGAGTCCACTAGATGGTATTGCAGCAGCACTAACATTACAATTTCAGAAACTGTTCCCGAAAGAAGCTCCATATGTTGTTTCTGAAAGCTGTTATTACGACCCGGAGTTTCTGGGCTTTTCTTTTTGTTCCAGTTATAGCTTTTACTTATTTCTAAATTTTACTTAAAAACTGAAAGGCTTTTGTTTTCTCAGGCTACTAAGAAATTTTGAACTTAATCAAATTTCAACTAATTGCAGGTTCAAGTTTACCCACTGATTGTTTTCTTTTAAAACACACTTTTCTATGATCTTTTCAACTTTTAGTTTCGAAACAAATCTCAGTGTTGTTCAGACGTGTGGAAAAAGTTGTTTCCAACATCTTGGGCTTTGGTAATATTTTTATGTTAACATCTTTTATTTATAAGTTATGGGGCAAAAATGATCCCAATACGTTCAGAAGGGTCATAGATTGGCACAAAAAACATGCAGCACATTTACCAACACATTAAAGCATTAAAAGCTTTAATTCCATAATTGAGACTTGCACTTCACAAAACTTATAAAGTGTACAAAATATCAGTCTTCTTATCAAATCTGACACTGATGACACAATTCAAAGTTCTTTTCTGCACATGAATAAACCTGACATCAAGTGTCAGAACAAAAGCAGGAGAAAGGCCAGCATTACAAAATGTGAGGAGAGTCACAGATTCCATCATGTTAATATATTCCATCAGACATTTAACCTGAAAATAGCCATGGATAAAGAGGAACAAAATACATTTAATCCTGTTGCATAAGAACTATTCATAAATGTGCAGGAAACACTGAGACAGAGACAGCACTCCATAATCGCTTTTTCTCCACCTCTGGGGCAACAAAGTGATTAAATTCATTAAATCTCTTCACATAATTGCAGCTCATCTATGGCAGAGTAAATATTCAATTAATAGTGCCTTTTTAATAACTGTGATTCCTTCAGTCCATCGCACATAGCCTCATGCTGTCATTAATTAAAATTTCTCTTTGGAGGTCAATTAAATTCCCTTTAACTGTGTATTAGTCATAATACATGGCAACATTAAAATGTATTAAAAGGCAAGTTCATCTTTCAGCCCTGTGATAGACTGACGACCTGTCCAGGATGTACCCCACCTCTCGCCCTATGGCAGCTGAAATAGGCTCCAGTTCATACATTTATTGTGTATTGTAAGATGGGGAGAAGGGGTTAGGGTAGGTTAATCTTTTTCTTTGGCTACCACTTGGATAGAAAGTAGGCTTAAGCTGTCGCCATGTTGAGGTGGCAAGCTGAGCCGCAGCAAGCCCAGGCGGAAGCTCTTTACCAGTCTCTGTAGCATGTTTGGCCAAGGTTGACTGCCTGCCAAACAACCAGAGACAGAGCAGGGATGAATCAGCACTGACAAGGTGAAGCTAGCTTTGTGTTCACCGGTTGACAGCTCAGGTGCTCAGAGAGATGGAGACACAACAGATTACATTTAGGCCACTGCAGAAACAGAGAAGGGGAGATAAAGGAAAAATAGAACGAGTAAAAAAGCAGACAGTCCAAAAGCGCTTTTGGACTGTAGAAATTTTTCTCAGAAATAAATGAGAAAGTTGGACAATCAAGGCTTGTGTGTGAGTTGTGTGGTTTCGAACCACCACTTAGCAGGTAGCTTATGATGGCTTGTAGTTACGTTTTATAATTAAGCAACTTATGAAAGTCAGTCTTTTCTTAAGTGAAACTTAACTTTGGTTGCATTAATCTGTAAAGTACTGATTGTCTGACTGAGTTTATTGTCAGTATATCCCAAAAAGTTGATTCTGTTCATGTGGACATGGCATTTTCAGTGAGAGAAATGTTTTGTCTCTCATCCACGTGACTTCTTCAGTCTCAGCTGAATGCAGGTTTTCCCAACCTCATAAACATTACATTTTCATAATGACTGAACCTAGCACCACTGACCAACAATGGGCTGTGAACAGAGTGTTGGGGATTTTCTGCAAAGCCATTGCAGAAAAACACTTCATTCCACATATTTCACATACAATGGTCAGTACTACAGGCAGAAACATGGGTCTGCCATGGATTCCCAGTTTTACCCATTGAAATGTCGCAGCAAAATTTTTTTAAATGGACTAACAATGAGGTGGAGCAACACAAAAGTACAAAGTTGCAAAAGCGAGTGAGAATTAAAGAATTTTAAGTAAAGCAATCTGGAGCATGTACAAACTGATATTAATCTTTAATAGATTGAGAGCAAACAAAACAACTGCTGTACGATGCCTCTGCTATCTTAGTTTTAATTGGTCACAGGACTGCATCACATGACTAAAATGTTTCATCGTTTTCGAAAAGGCTCCGTGTCCACTGTCCACACTGCGACGCAAAAACGGCGTTTTCAAATGTATCCAAGAGCGTTTTTTAAAAGCTGCCTTTTCCTTGACTGAAAACTGTGTCTCAGTGTGGATGGAACGCCAAAATAGAGAGAAAAAGATGCGTTTTCAAACGAAAACGTATTAGTGTGGACATGGCCTTAGATCCACTGGAGCACAAACTGGGTGTTATCAGGGTGCTACAACCCAAAGCGAACACCATTCCCACAGATACAGACCCCAGGGAAGCAGAAGAACATCATATCAAGGCCCTAGACAACTGAGACTGAAGAAGTTGCTTGGATGAGTGACGAAACGTTTCTACCACTGAAAACGCCACACCCAGATTAACAGAATCAGTTTTGGGGGATTTTCTTACCTGGATGATTGAGCATATATCAAGACCTTGTCAATATATATTTTGATGTTACGTCAAACCCAAAAACTGCTTTCTTTTAAACCTAACAAAGATATTATTTGTACTTAATGAAACCATTCAGGGTCATTTTGATGCCACTATTAAATAATTTAAATAAAAGCACAGCTATCCAGCTGAGAGATGTCTCCAGCATGTCCTGGGTCTGCCTGACACACTTGACCTAGAATACCCAGGAAGCAGAGGCAAAGAGTAGCAGCTGTACTCTGGGCTCGTGTCTCTGACTCTTTGTCTCTCTCTCCCTCTTATCTGTCCTTTTCTCAGGCCTTGTTGTGGCTCCTCTGCTATCTGTTATCCAAAGCACAGTTAGCTATGTGATGTACTAGTACATGATTCTGATTCTCTGTAAGAGCATCACACACAAATCTGTTCCCATGATAATGTTGGAAGATGTGTATAACTGAAACTCACGGGATTGCCCCGGTGAGTAGTCGCATTGATGTTCACTGTGTATATTATTGCTTTCTTGCAAGTAAATAAACTTGGAACTCACTACTCTGTGTGTCTCACTTCATAAGGGAATTTTTCTAACACCTTGGTCCTTTGAGGCAGATTTAAACAACTCTCCTGTTAATTTCTGCCAACGCTGACCAATACCGTGCATGGGGCGGGGGAGGTCTGGGACTCCTGTAATACCCTGAGCTGTCAATCACAAAGTGTGGTCAGGCCGACAGCAGGAAAGTACCGGGGGAGTGACCAAATTCATAGTTTGTTCATTAGGATACTGGAGAGTAAGAAATGGTCAGGGACCACTACAAAACCCTGTGCTGTACAGGTAGGTTAAAACCTTGAATGACAGATCCGTGACCCACGGGAGCAATGGTCAGAAGCCATTAAAAAACTGCAATCCACTGGGTTGTTCATATGAAAGTAGCATAATAAATAAAATACACAATTTAAAAACAAAACAAAACAAACTAACGTAAAACAAAAAACTTGTAAGATAGGTAGTAACTGTAGTAAGCCAAAGCCAGACCAAAAAGCTTTTTCCGTATTGCATCTATTTCTCCCACAACAATCTCTAATGCTAGCACTAAGCTGCCCGCAGATGACACAGCCACCGCCTTTCCATGTGTACTATGTAGCAATGCAAATTAGAGCTGGGCGATATGAGATTTTTTCATATCACGATATGTTTTTTTCATTTCAGGCGATAACGATATCTATCACGATATAAGCCAGATAACTATTTGTAAGATTTAAATGTGCCGTTGCTCACAAGTAAAATGTGAAATAATCAGCAGCTTGTTTTTATTTAAATATTTATTTCCCATAATAAGTTCAACAGGGTAGATGTACTTAAGGAACATGAGACTTTTTCAGATAAATAAAGGCAAATATTGCAAACTACACAAAAGGCAGCCGCTAAAGCGTTTAAGTTTCAAAATAGAACAAACAAAACAGACTAAATTGTCAATTCCACTTAGAAACAAAATATTAATTCTAAAAATAAATCTTAGTTTGTTTTACAGAAGAACAGACAAAACTGACTAACTTTTGTCAATATCAAATAACCTGAGAACTAAAAGGAAATTCTCAATCTCTCCTTGTTGTATAGCTTAGCTTTTAAAACAGTTTTAACAGTTACTTTAGTCTGACAAAAGCCGTTTTCGTTTTAAAAAATAATCCCGTCCACACATAAAGGGAGAAATGAAGGAAAACGCTGCTATGAACATGCCAAAGCAGCAGGTGGCGCTAGATTCCTAACCGTGCAGAAATATTGGCCAATCAGAAGTCTAGAAGCCTCGGTGGGAAAAAGTAAACAAAGCTGGGGCATAGAAGCAGAACCGAGTCGTATGTGTGGACGGACAGTAACTGTGTGTATATGTAAGCATTTAAACACTGCAGAGAGTAGGATTAACAGTATTGTAGAAATTCATTTCACCGAAACAATAACGTGGCGCACAGTGTGACGCATGCACCAGTTTATTGTATTTCCAGACTTGCTTTCGGCACAATTTACAGTGCACGCTACTCTGTTTTTTGTCAGACTTGAAATAGCCGAAATACCTTCACCCTACGGAACTTCTTTGGCTCATCTGTTTTCTCTTCGGTCACGCTCGGTTGATTTTTCTAGTCGGCACACTCATTTCCTCCATTACGCGCTGGCTCCATTACCGGCTGGCTGCTTCCCAAACAAACACACGTGCGGCTTGGCACTTGTGCTGTACGTAACAAGTCATGCGACGTGACGCTGCGGCTGTGATTGGTTCGGCTCTGCGCTACTTAATTTGGATTGGCTGACCTTTATTTATTTATTTATTTTTTTAAGAGGACAAGAGCGGCGAGGTCTATCGCGATAGCTTAATTTCTCTATCGAGTAAAAGTTATATCGCGATACATATCGTTATCGTTCTATCGCCCAGCTCTAATGCAAATAACCTTTGCCACGCCAACAACTTCATCTCCCCCATCAATTTTTTGATGTTAAACAGGGAAATCAGAGGAGAGGCAGAGGCCAGGACAAAGCAAGGATAGGGGTGGAAATTGGGCATGGGACTGCACTGAAAGGAAAAAAGGCAGGAGAGATGATGATCATCAAGATAAGTGGGAAGGAAGACTAGATGGAAGAAGTCAGAAGAAGGAACCTACCTAACCTAACTTTGCTGGTTGTAGGTAAGCCAATAACTTTTCTTTGTGACAGTGGCACTACTTATACTGTAATCACAAAGGAAGATGGTGGTCATATACCTCTGTCTAAAACAACCAGGTGGTGTGTTCGGAGTTGTGTCCCATAAACCTCCTAGGGTGGGACTTAATGGCAAAATTGGTCCTGTACCTACGCAGAGAGGAATGCATGCACAAAGAACAGACACGGCTCAGTGCATGTGGTACACATCAGAAACAACACCAAATTATTGGTAGAGTTAGGCACCTCAGGACTAGCCAGTGTTGTGGAATCCTTGCATAAGCTAGCACTATGTAGGGCACCACAAAATGCAGACGAACTTGACCCTGCTCACATACACTGCACCATGTATTATAAACATTCACTGGGGCCTGACACAAAGTATGAAAAGCAATTTGTTAAAGAAAAATCCACAACACTGCTGTTGACACTTTGTTATTGGGATGACACAGGTCGCACAGACATGCAAACTCAGAGACACTGGTAAACTATGTTACAAGTGACTGGATGTCCCACATGTGTCTAAACCACACACAGGAAAATGGGGCGACCTCGGGCGATTGCAGTTATGTGTGACAATGCCACAGACTGGGAGCTGTTCCCACGCTGCCCTGGCAAACAATTTTTGCCATCACTGGTGGCATATGTATCTTTGTTAAACTGTACAAACTCAGCAACAAAAGCAGTGCACTTAAAGGAGATAAACCAAAACTGACAACCTTTTGATGTTATGCTTATCACGACAGAGGGAAACCCACTTTGCTGAAATCCCATAAATCCTCAGTAAATGAGGGGTGTTTCCCTGAGCTTCATGTTTGTCAGACCCACACACCATTATAAATTATTTGTCACCGAAAGTATTTTTCTGTAACCCAAATTGGTATGGCCCGGGTCTGACCCACACAATGTGCCCATGTGTGGATTACCTTTGGCAAACCTGATCTGGGCCAACAAAGGGCCGCCATTCTTTGTGGTATGTGGGTCACGTATAAGTTGTGTGCAGCCATGGGCCAGTTGCAGACACACTGCTGGCCATGTGCTGGCCCAGAACAGTTTCAGCTCTGGCCCCAAATGTCAGCCTAATGTGTACCTTAATCAAGCCATGTAATAACAACACGTGCTGGAACATAATAGTGCAAAAGTAGCATGACGAAACTCTGTTCAGACAGTGAATGGACTGATTCTTATATAGCACTTTTCTGCTCTCCTGGATTACTCAAAGTGCTCTATAGAACACTGTGCTCTATCACACTCTTAACATGCAGATGTGAGGAGCCAGTTAGTGGATCGAAACACTAGCCTTCCGATCAGTAGATGCCCTGCTCTACCTACTGAGCTGCAGCCACATAAACATGAGTAAACCCTCACTAGGTTTTGGATAAAGTGTACACTCACAAACTTGTCAAACCTGCATTTGAAACGTTGGCTACCATAGCAGTATAGTATTGCAACATGGCATTTGGGTCTTCTAACTAAAATAGCAAATTAGGAACATAAATCGCGCCATATTGCCAGACCTGGCCCACATCTGGTTGACATACACCCTGCCATGACACCAGTCAGTCAGAAGTGCCAGCTTGATGGCGGATCTGGGCCAGGCCTGTTTTCTATAAGCCTGGGCCACATAAACCAAACCATAATCAGGCCAGATATGGCATGCTATCACATAAACAGTGCCATCTACACCAGATCTGGCCCGTATTTGGATGACATACCACTTACCATGCCAGAAGTGCCGGCTTGACACCAGCCAGACCTGTCTGCTATGTGGGAAATATCTTTTCTCTTTGTGCCCGATCCATAATGGGCAAAGCAAGGCTTTGTGAAACATGGGAACATTAGAACCATTTCTGCAAAATTCTAACATACTGAGAAAAAATTGCTATATTTATTGTAATAATCACACAGGTTTCTAACAGCTTTTGGGCTCAGTCGACTTTGCTTTTGCTCAAAGTTGTAAAAGTTTAAAATTGTTTTGTTAATTTAGGTTTTTAGGAGCTTGTGTCATCGGGTTTACTCCACACACTGTCGAGTAAAGCTAGAAGCTGGCATAGCGTTAGGTTTTGTGTAATTGATTCATTAATCTAAAAACATATATTTAAAAAAAAGAATACTCACTTGTGCTGGCACACCGTTGACAAATGAGTTTACACTCATTTGTTGATGGCTTAAGGAGAAAAAAACAAAACAGACGGCACTAATGCTAGTGGGTTTGCAGTGGTTATGTTAACAGATACAATTACTGCCCACACATGGCCATGTCATCTCTCTGTGCAATTCTCTGATTTAACTGCATTAACAGAAGTTCTTGAATGGGCAAAAAAGAGAAAGTTAACTGTCGACACCAGGGATGTTAAACTTATTTTAAATCACGGGGCACACACAGGCCATTTTGATCTTATTTGTCCCAGACCAGTGAACCTCCAATTTATGCCAGTATACAGAAATTTACTTTAAACATTATGTCTTTCTACATTATAACAAAATACGGCTGTGGTAAATGAAAGAAATCTGCCAGCATTACTCTTTCCAAGCAAAAGCTTATCATGTGATTCTATTTGTTGATTTCAGTTGCATTTGATACTGTTCATCCATACCTGGTGGTCTGAAAGCTCTTACATTTAGAAATAAATTCCTTAATTATCAAATGGTTTTAGGAAGGGGGTTTTTTGGACAAGAAAGTCTCAAAAAGTTAGGCTTGCGACAGCTAAATACTGCAGAACAGGGTTTAAATGGAGAAACCATGTTAGACTTTGTTTTCCTTGCAGTTTTTCACATTTTGGGAAAGGAAAGGTGTTTTGATGACCATTTTTGATGTTTTTTGAAAGGAAATACATAAAACCCAAGCTTATTTACATACGTAGCCATTGGCCTAGTCATGTCTCAGTAGGAGGAGGTATCTATAATAAATGAAACCTTTACAAATTACGAAAAAAAAAATCTTATAGAGGTGCTTACCTCTATAAGATATTTCTTTGGTATACCTGATGTATACCTGAACTAGAGCCATTCTCCAAGTAGGAAGTAGAAACAGAACTCTCCCATTTCATAAGGCATGTATTATAAAATAAATGTAATGGTGGCTAACATTTCCCACCCCAAACTAACACTCCAGTACATAGCACATACCTCACATGAGAAATGACCCTAAACATAACAAATGCTGAAGAGGTATTAGAAATAGAGACAGGTTACACTGACAAAAATAAATTGTGTTTTGGACTGCCTCCAAAGCTAATGTTTCTAGGTGTGTTGTGTGCACCTGCTAGGCAAACCTTGGTTACATCACCTTTTCGACTGAGATCAGGTAATGGTCCAGCAGTTGTTTAGAAGCACTTCACTGCCCCTCAAGGAGATCAGTAAATCTCTTGATTATTTGTGCCCACCTGTAAAACCCCAACCCCCTCTTAATGCTAAAGGTTATCATGGAAATTTCACCTGTTTTTAAAGGAATGGACAAGGCCAGTACCTGCATGACCTAAGCTGGTGCAATGTCACCTATGACATGACATGAGCCACTTCCCCTTACAACAGGACTGGTTTGTAAACCACACCACCAGAAGGGCTAATGTGTGGTGGATCATAAACTGACAGCTAGACTCCCCTCTGAAAGGAAAGAAACCTGTGCAACTTTTCTGAAGACAGAGTAGTATAGTTTTAGATGTGTTACTGGCAGAGAAGGTGGGGGATATGCAGGATGTAAATAGGGCTTATAATGACACTGCGGACAGTACGGAAGTGTAAAGCAATAATGACCGGAGCGAGATAAGCCTGATGTATTAGCAGAAAAACAATACATTGCATATTGTAAACTATGATGTAGGAGTGTAGCATAAACAGGAGGGAATGATAGAAAAATGATTAAAGCTCAGCAACACTCTTTAAAATTAAAGCTCTTTACAGCTAAAGGAATGAATCTCTATTGCTCTGTTCCTCTAATATGTCTATTTCTCAGACCTTGTTGTGCCCCCTCTGCTATCTGTTATCATGTAGCTAACTGTTTCTCTATAAGTGCATCACACACATATCTGTTCCCAGGATAACACTGGATGAAGTGTATAAATGAAAGTCACCGGATTGCCCCAGCAAGCACTCGTATAGACATTTGCTTCCTTGCAAGTAAATACACGCATTGGAACTCACTACTCTGTGTGTCTCACTTCATAAGAGAATCATTTCATTTCTAACAGATAGTTAACCTCTGCCACTTTGGGTAGCAACTCGTTGCAGTTGGGAGTGCTAATTCTCATGTCAGCTGCTTCACATTAAGCAGCAAACCACCCTAGTACAATGAAGTAATTGCTCAGTGAAGCCAACCGAACCACATACAGTGGGGCAAAAAAGTATTTAGTCAGCCACCGATTGTGCAAGTTCCCCCACCTAAAATGATGACAGAGGTCAGTAATTTGCACCAGAGGTACACTTCAACTGTGAGAGACAGAATGTGAAAAAAAAATCCATGAATCCACATGGTAGGATTTGTAAAGAATTTATTCGTAAATCAGGGTGGAAAATAAGTATTTGGTCAATAACAAAAATACAACTCAATACTTTGTAACATAACCTTTGTTGGCAATAACAGAGGTCAAACGTTTACTATAGGTCTTTACCAGGTTTGCACACACAGTAGCTGGTATTTTGGCCCATTCCTCCATGCAGATCTTCTCGAGAGCAGTGATGTTTTGGGGCTGTCGCCGAGCAACACGGACTTTCAACTCCCGCCACAGATTTTCTATGGGGTTGAGGTCTGGAGACTGGCTAGGCCACTCCAGGACTTTCAAATGCTTCTTACGGAGCCACTCCTTTGTTGCCCGTGCGGTGTGTTTTGGATCATTGTCATGTTGGAAGACCCAGCCTGGTTTCATCTTCAAAGTTCTCACTGATGGAAGGAGGTTTTGGCTCAAAATCTCACGATACATGGCCCCATTCATTCTGTCCTTAACACGGATCAGTCGTCCTGTCCCCTTGGCAGAAAAACAGCCCCATAGCATGATGTTTCCACCCCCATGCTTCACAGTAGGTATGGTGTTCTTGGGATGCAACTCAGTATTCTTCTTCCTCCAAACACGACGAGTGGAGTTTATACCAAAAAGTTCTACTTTGGTTTCATCTGACCACATGACATTCTCCCAATCCTCTGCTGTATCATCCATGTGCTCTCTGGCAAACTTCAGACGGGCCTGGACATGCACTGGCTTCAGCAGCGGAACACGTCTGGCACTGCGGGATTTGATTCCCTGCCGTTGTAGTGTGTTACTGATGGTGACCTTTGTTACTTTGGTCCCAGCTCTCTGCAGGTCATTCACCAGGTCCCCCCGTGTGGTTCTGGGATCTTTGCTCACCGTTCTCATGATCATTTTGACCCCACGGGATGAGATCTTGCGTGGAGCCCCAGATCGAGGGAGATTATCAGTGGTCTTGTATGTCTTCCATTTTCTGATGATTGCTCCCACAGTTGATTTTTTCACACCAAGCTGCTTGCCTATTGTAGATTCATTCTTCCCAGTCTGGTGCAGGTCTACAATACTTTTCCTGGTGTCCTTCGAAAGCTCTTTGGTCTTGGCCATGGCGGAGTTTGGAGTCTGACTGTTTGAGGCTGTGGACAGGTGTCTTTTATACAGATGATGAGTTCAAACAGGTGCCATTCATACAGGTAACGAGTGGGGGACAGAAAAGCTTCTTACAGAAGACGTTACAGGTCTGTGAGAGCCAGAGATTTTCCATGTTTGAGGTGACCAAATACTTATTTTCCACCCTGATTTACGAATAAATTCTTTACAAATCCTACCATGTGGATTCATGGATTTTTTTTTCACATTCTGTCTCTCACAGTTGAAGTGTACCTCTGGTGAAAATTACTGACCTCTGTCATCATTTTAGGTGGGGGAACTTGCACAATCGGTGGCTGACTAAATACTTTTTTGCCCCACTGTATTTTGACTCCACCACACCCGACACCCTCTGCTCCTTTGCTGTGTCTAAAAATTGTGAAAAATTCTAAACAGAAACACTGACAAAGCCCTAGCAGAGCCCAACACCTCCCAGAAGAAGACTGGAAACAGCTAAAAAAAATACACTACAGGCAGTTAAAGAAAGCAGTTTGCCTAATGCGTTGCTTAGGGTGTGCTGGCATTTAACAGGATGAACAATCATTTGCTACCTTCACGTCTGCATTTTTGGGGAGCAAACGCAACTTTTTTGAGTAGATTTTCCAGCCAAGCTTGGGACAGTTACAGATGCAGGTGAGGTTTTTCTCAGTCCAAGGAGGGTCATTGCCAGGCAGACTGAGGCTTGCAGCACCAGGTATTTATTCACTCCACATAAAATGTATAAATAAATCATATAATACAAAAACGAACTATTCACAGTTCAACTTTTAACTATTTCAATTTTCAGCTTCTTCCTTTTAAACAAATTTAAAGTGAAAGAACACAAAACACTGCAAACCACAACACAATTAAATATAAATTAAAATATGAAAACAAAAAGAAGATGCACATTCTCTGTCATATGGACCTGCATGAATAAACTTTCTGAATCTTTTACTATACCTTTCTAATGTGATGCTGTTGTCTCTGGCTCTTTCTCTCTCTCCCTCCCGCTCTGTTCCTGTGCTACTGCGAGTGTAACTACCGCCCCTCCCCCCTCTTCCCAGCGCAAAGCACAAGGCTCGCATGCAGAGTGAAGCGGGGAAAAAAGCGCGAGAGAGGGTGAGAGAAAGAAAAAAAACCCACGGCTCGCGATAAGGAGCCGGCTCGCGTCGTTCACGTCAAAGATACGGCTCTAAGAGCCATTTTGTTCGCGACCGACACATCACTAGTGGCAAATGGGTGTAAGCCTTTTAAATGGTAAATGGCCTGCATTTGTATAGCGCTTTTCTAGTCCCTAAGGACCCCAAAGCGCTTCACACTACATTCAGTCATTCACCCATTCACACACACATTCACACACTGGTGATGGCAAGCTACATTGTAGCCACAGCTGCCCTGGGGCGCACTGACAGAGGGGAGGCTGCCGGACACTGGCGCCACCGGGCCCTCTGACCACCACCAGTAGGCAAACACGGGGTTAGTATCTTGCCCAAGGATATTTGGCATGCAGCCAGGAGGCAGCCTGGGATCGAACCACCGACCTTCTGATTAGTGGCTGACCTGCTCTGCCACCTGAGCTACAGCTACCCCACAAACTTAGTCACTGCTCGGTGTCATTGGACTATCCTGGCCTGAAAGGAGACGCTACCGGTAGACTGCAGCGAGAACTGCCAGCATCTGAGCCAGACTCTGTCTCTCTCATCATGGTCACCTAAATGCAGCGCACAGTAATGGCAGGTTTTGTAATAAGGCAGATCGCACTAACATGCACTGTTAGTTGATTATTTACCTGCCGCATTAACGGGAGAGGACGTGCAAATGTTACCGCTGCTGCTGGGTTGGATTTCACGAGTCCGGAGCGGAATTAAAAACACGACAGGGCTCGCAAAATTTTTCCAGTCGGGCTACCAAAATCTAACTCAGCCCTGCCCGTCGGGCTATCATAGGAAGGAAAATATATGTCTATGCTTTTGCATTCTTTCGCCAATGTAGCTGAGTAATTATGTCATTGGCATCGATGAGCCACTGTCAACATGTGACATATTGAAATCGCTTTTGAATTTGCGCTTGTTTTTTGCTTTCACTTTCATTTTGCGATCGCGCGAATGGTGTGTAGAGAGCAGCAGCACTGATTGGTGAGTGACGATTAATTGCGCACCATTTCCTCTGACTTCATCTTATCACTCATTAGCTTACTGTTCAAACGCGACAAGTGAAATCTCTCACAGCAAGCTTAAACATGTGAGAGGTTGAGTGCGCAAAGAATCGCTGACCGTTATGTAAGTACGTGTGTAAAAGCAGCAGGATTTACGCTGGTATTTTAGTTCTGCTGAGCCAAATAAGACAGGTCAGGGTGAAGAAGGGGCAGCCAAAGAAAAGCTTACCACAAAACGGAAAAGTTATGACTATGAGGCAAAAAGAAAGCGCAGCTTTTTTGGTTTCATGGACAAAAGAATTTCTGTGGCTGGAATATGACGAGCTAAATAACATGATGTTCTGCCAGGTGTGTTGTGAGTTTCATTTGATTTCTGAGTCGACAAGCGCCTTTGTTACTGGGACTAGTAGTTTTAAGAAAGACCGCATGAGAAATGCAAGAAATGCATTATTGCCCAGTCTGCAGTATCTTTCCAGGAACAAACACCAATTGCAAAAAACATACTAAAAATAAACCAAGCACAACAAGAACTCCTGAAAAAGCTGTTTAGAACAGCGTGCTATATTGCAAAAAGTGAACTACCATTGGAAAAATTTAACAGTCTTTGCAAACTTCAAAAAGCAAATGGCCTAGATCTTGGTTCCACTTGCCTCTTACCCGTGACTTCAGTGGAAATTTCAGATTCAGGATCTGACACAGACTGATTCATGTCCTACACAGTTCTTACAAGTTCATAGAAATTTCTGTTCAATTTGAACCAAGTATTTGAGTTGATGATTGTAATTTTTATACAGTTGTTGTGATTTTTATTTTAACAATTTTTTTGATTAATTTTTGTTTCCATTACAATATTATACTTTAATGTATAATATTGTAATGAAAACAAAACATTAAAAAATTGCTTTCTTTTTTATTCGGGCTCCTTAAATTTATTTTGGGCTACCAAAAACTGAAGAATGCCTGCCCGAAGGGCTACCAGAGATTTTGAAATTTTGCGAGCCTTGCACGACATTCATTTAAGGTCATCGCGTGTTTTGTGAGCAAATGCTTTTGCATATTCGTAGCGTTTCCTCCCTTAAATGAAGTATCTACTTTGCAAGTATTGCAAGTTGCCCTGTTGTCATCCGTTCTCGTAAAGTATAACCAAACTTTTGAGCGTTTGAGCCACCATGTTTCCTGCCAGGTAAATGACGCTCCGCAACGTGGTGACGTCATTCGGGGCGACTGGAATCGATAAGGGAATCGTTTGCAAAAATGGCAAACAATTCCAAGGAATTGAAACAGTGGGAACCGGTTCTCAACAAGAACCGGGTTTCGATACCCATCCCTACTCATAAGCATCACATTATGTTAGCAATTAGTTTTTATATTATATTAAAACTAGATTACACCTGGATGTTATGTATTTAAGTTCATTTGGTTAGGAAAGTCTCAGGGTTGCCTGCCCCTTACTGATTAACCACAACATATAACCACAACCAATTTCCTTTCTCATATAAGTTTTGCAAGACATGTACAATGCAACTGCCTATTGTAATCACAGGGTTCACAACCAATCCTACCTTGTTTCTCTGTGTGCAGATGGATCTACAATGGATTCTAAATAATTAAAATGATTAAAAATCAAGGAAAACACTTTATTTCGAGATCTGTTAGATGAAGACATCTACTGTAGCAGTATACCATAGGTGATAATTTGCAATGCTTCCTGTTTGCAATATCCTTGGGCAAGATACTAACCCCGTGTTTGCCTACTGGTGGTGGTCAGAGGGCCCGGTGGCGCCAGTGTCCGGCAGCCTCGCCTCTGTCAGTGCGCCCCAGGGCAGCTGTGGCTACAATGTAGCTTGCCATCGCCAGTGTGTGAATGTGTGTGTGAATGGGTGAATGACTGAATGTAGTGTGAAGCGCTTTGGGGTCCTTAGGGACTAGAAAAGCGCTATACAAATACAGGCCATTTACCATTTACCATCACTGCCCAAGGCTAACACTGTACTCTGCTAGAATATAAACATAACAACTAATCATAGCATTCATTTCAGAATGCAAGTGTGCATTTTTGAAAACACACCATCTGTGAATTCTTCTTAATTAGCTGCTGTCATATGGCACATGATCAAAAAGAGTCCTGTCCTTGTACACCACTGTACAGGGAAGATCACAAGAGAAACCACTGACTAAAGCACTGTTAGGCTGCAGGATATCAACTGTGAAGCTCTTAAGATAAAGTCACAGCTTTTCTTGAGCCAGAACACAAGGGTTGTGTATTCCTGAATGGATGAAGTGAGCTGCACTTTATCTTAAGGAGCTTGCATTGTCTGCCAACATAAACAACAGTTGGTAGCACTGATCAGGGACACACACCTTGTCAAGTTGTACAACAGAAACCAACACAATAGCATTAGATGAATGTAGTGCGACATCATAGAGGTGCAACGAGCATACAAAAGAAAGAATCGACAAAGCACCAGCATCCATCAAGCAGACAACATAGAAAAACATTAACATATGCTTCTTTACCTTGCGTCTGCCAGTGTTCAGCTTTATGGGTGTAAGGAAGGGGTCGAAGATCATGTGGCTGGTCTCGATGTTCACTGGCGACTGCCTCTTCCCTACTGAGCATAGGTTCCAGGCTGAATTTACCAGCCCCCAGAATGATGGCACTGCAACACAAAATACAAGAGCAGGTGATCATCTGCACTGATGAGATAGCGAGACCTTTGCACAGAGGTCACACAGTAACGGGTAGGGATGGGAATTCAGAATTGATTCTTGTTGAGAACTGGATCCCAGTAGTTCACTTATTTGGAGCTGTTAGTCTGCTTGCCTGTTCATTCCACTTATGTGTTACATTTGCACTTTAATAGTAGTGATGTCTACAGCATGGATATGGACATTTGCTTTTATTTTTATTCTACAAAAGGATGAGAGTGTGATGGTAAAGTGCAAACTGCAGTTGTTTCAGCACAGAAATAACTGCATTATGCTACTAACACAACTTGGGCTCTTTGCAATTGTCTGTACCAATGACTGTATAAAAGACGACGCAACACCGCCTCCTACCATTGTGCAAAAATGAAGCCAAAATATCCCGCTTGTGGAGACTGCCATCTTGCAAATTTGGAGCCAGAGTTTGCGCAGTAGTGACTTGAGGTGGAGCGACTGTGTAAAACTCCCGCCCACATACCCGCTGGACGTGACCGCAAACACGCCCCTCTACACTTTTTACGAAGCCTGGCAGCTCGAGTTTTTTGCTGGTTTACCGCGACTGACTACTCGTTAAATTAAGGTAAAAACAACCATGTCACTGTTATAAAAAAAGACACACAGCTTATCATCTTATAGTTCTAAAATCACTCTGTTGTTAATTCGTTAGTTAGATTAGCCGCTAGCATATGCACTGTGTTGGAGGCTTGTTGCTAGCTAGTTAGCGATGCTACACACCTGTTAATCTTAATAGTCTTCAACACTTATGTTTTTGTTTTTAATCCATTTTTAGACAGCGATGAGATCAGCTGTACACTCTACAGAGGCCCAGAGTTACTGTTAATATCAAAAATGCTGTCCTTTGAGATTTTAACATAAGACTGTGAGTGTAATGGATCTAAAACTGTTTAAATCTCTACAGCCTGGTAACATGGAAACTTTAAAAACAGCAGCAGAACGTTTCAGTAGTGTAGTCTAATTTGTTCTTTTCATTTAATAATAGAGTCCATATTATATAGCTACATTCACCCTGGAGAGAAACTGGTGAGGGAGACCATCAGAACCAAGCTGGGTTTCCTGGGTCCAGAGGTTTGGAGAAACTTCTTCCCTTTCTTTCATCACAGCTGTCCTGTGCCATAAGTTCTGTTGACCCGCTGTAAGAGGCATCAATTAAGAAACACCAGGAAGACTGAAGCTCATGGCATTGATCAAGCAGCACTCGTGATCTTCACCAGCAGCTCCCTCACAGGGAAATCTTCAGCACTCCTCCGTAGGCCCACCCCAGGAGATGGATAAACCCAGCATTCCATCAACACTGTGATGAGACCTTTGGTTTGTGTAATGTTATAAATACTCCCCAGAGGCTCCGGACTTTTACGTAAAGATATTATATTCAGTCCTGTAGAAAGTTATATATTTAAAAATATGTGATCCTCTCTGGTTACTCTGGTATGAATAACTCTGAATCACTTTATGGTAAATAACACACTATGTGTAAAAAAACTGTGAAAAAATTCCAGATGACAAGTTTGTAGTTCAACATACAAGTGACGACCTTTGACCTTCATCAGGTTTTATTTAATTCTGTCAGAGAAAATCACATAAGCAGTCAGCCTGCAGCCTCTGTTTGTACTCTTACAATCAGTTATCAGACAATGTGCTTGACATCATTTTATGGAGAAACACAATAGTATAAAAAAACATTTTCCCCAGCAATTAAGTAAAGAACTGCATTACTTAAGAACAGAATAATATGTGTAATACATTACTTTTTTTGAGTACTGGCCCCCAACACTGATTACACCAACCTCCAACAAGCGCAATCATTTGACCACACACCATGTAATTAACTTGCACGAATGTAATGTCTTTATGCTGCTTGGTAACTTTCAAAGCGGAACCAGAGAACCTAATGAGACTCAATAAGGAACTGAATTGGTAAGTGATACCAATAATGGAATCGGAATAACTATGTTCGTATCAACTCCCATTCCTAGTACTGGCCAATGAGTTTGAGCATTTTTTATAACACAGAACTGCCAAACTCACAGTAAGAGAAATTTAATTAGTAAGCTTTAACTGCTGTGTGCTTTTGATATCTGATAGAAAAACCTAAGTGCTGATTGCTTCTAAATTCTAAAGTTTAAATTCAAATTCTAAAATGACGAGCTTTGCAAAGATTTATAATTTTTATTAACACACTTTCTCATATACTTTAATATATATCCACACATAAAAGATAGACATATTATATAGAGAGCATTGAAAATAAAACTACTCAAGTAAAGGTACTTGAAAATTCTACTTAAGTACAGTAGCAAAGTATTTACTTCATTACTTCCCACATCAGGCAAGCACAAGTAACTGAGGTGACTGAGATGAAAAAATGGGATTAAGAACATACAAAGCTAGACTAAAAACCATTTTTAAATTAATAATGGGTCAAATAGCTGTAGTAATGACAGGATTATGCTGTCGGATTCATTCCCATCATCAGGAACAGGGTGATTGAATCCGAACTGAAGCAGCCAAATACAAGGAGGTCT
Source organism: Maylandia zebra (assembly GCF_041146795.1). NCBI lineage: Eukaryota > Metazoa > Chordata > Actinopteri > Cichliformes > Cichlidae > Maylandia > Maylandia zebra. The sequence goes on along the minus strand of NC_135174.1, from coordinate 4,032,199 downwards.
GTAAATGTCTTCAAAAAGGTCTCTGGCTTATGCATCCTCAAGGGTGCATAAACCACGGACTGCTGTGATAGGAATTCTAGTCCTAGTTGATATACAAAGGGAGCCTATTGAAAATCACACTCAACCACCAATCTCTGCAACATACACTCAACAAAAATATAAACGCAACACCTTTGTTACTGCTCCCATTCCCCATGGGATGGACGTAGAGACCTAAAATTCATTCCAGATACACAATATAACCATCCCTCCCAAACAGTGGTCACAAATCAGTCCAAATGTGTGGTAGTGGGCACATCTGCCATATTGAGATAATCCATCCCACCTCACAGGTGTGCCACATCAGGATGCTGATCTGACATCATGAGTAGTGCACAGGTGTGCCTCAGACTGCCCACAACAAAAGGCCACCCTGGAATGTGCAGTTTTTTGCGCTATTGGGGGTCTGGGGACCCAGAACCGGTCAGTATCTGGTGTGACCACCATTTGCCTCATGCAGTGCAACACATCGTCGCATGGAGTCTATCAGATTGTCAATTGTGGCCTGTGGAATGTTGGTCCACTCCACTTCAATGGCTGTGCGAGGTTGTTGGATATTCGTGGGAACTGGTACACGCTGTCGTATACGCCGGTCAAGCACATCCCGAACATGCTCAATGGGTGACATGTCCGGTGAGTATGCTGGCCATGCAAGAACTGGGACATTCTCAGCTGCCATCTGCCCTGAACAATGTGAACCATGATTCATCCGTGAAGCGCACACCTCTCCAACGTGCCAGACACCATCGAATGTGAGCATTTGCCCACACAAGTCTGTTACGGCGACGAGCTGGAGTCAGGTCAAGACCCCGATGAGGACGACGGGCATGCAGTTGAGCATCCCTGAGACGGTTTCTGACAGTTTGTGCAGAAATTGTTTGGTTGTGCAAACCAATTGTTCCAGCAGCTGTCTGGGTGGCTGGTCTCAGACGATCTTGGAGGTGAACCTGCTGGATGTGGAGGTCCTGGGCTGGTGTGGTTACACGAAGTCTGCGGTTGTGAGGCCAGTTGGATGTGCTGCCATATTCTCTGAAACGCCTGTGGAGACGGCTTATGGTTGAGAAATGAACATTCAATGCACGGGCGACAGATCTGGTTGACATTCCTGCTGTCAGCATGCCAATTGCACGCTCCCTCATTGCTTGTGGCATCTGTGGCATTTTGCTGTGAGACAAAACTGCACATTCCAGGGTGGCCTTTTGTTGTGGGCAGTCTGAGGTACACCTGTGCACTACTCATGATGTCAGATCAGCATCCTGATGTGGCACACCTGTGAGGTGGGATGGATTATCTCAATATAGCAGATGTGCCCACTACCACACATTTGGACTGATTTGTGACCACTGTTTGGGAGGGATGGTTATATTGTGTATCTGGAATGAATTTTAGGTCTCTACGTCCATCCCATGGGGAATGGGAGCAGTAACAAAGGTGTTGCGTTTATATTTTTGTTGAGTGTAAATAAAGGATGCAACGTGCTACCACCTAGTGAGTAAGGACAAAGTAAAGGTTAGAGTAATGCGCAACACTATACTTGGGGTCAAGTTTAGTGGCATAGTGTATCTACACAGGATTTATATCCACTAGTTTATTCTGGTGTGGTTTAGTTTCATTCATATTTTTCCAGAGTGCTTAGAGTATGCTGTGACTTCTGCCTGTAGCCCAGTCAGCACCACACTGTTATCATATAGCCAGTCAGGAACTGAGTCTGGATGTTGTTTCAAAGTGATCTTAAGCATAACTGTAGCCATACTGATCAATGAACATTTAATTTCCAAAAAATATAAAATAATATATAATTCAATTCCATAAGTACATATGTTTTGAATGAAACTTAACTAGAACCTGATAACATTATGTGTTCAATTAATGTAATCTATCTGTTTATTGAATTGAGCATGGTGTAATTGAAGGGCAGATTTTCAGCAACAGAAACATTGACTGTTTAGGAATTACAGCCGGTTTTATACATTTTTCCACAATAAGACAAACAGAACGAGCCCACTGGTTATATTTACATGACAGTCCCTTTTACAACAACACTTACGATCATAACAGGATAAGAATAAAGGGGACATTCTTACAGAGCCATAATCTCAACATATAGTAGAGAGTGATATTATACCCCTTATGTCAAACTGAGTGATTTATGGCCCCCCTAATTGATTTATGACCCCTAATAAATTATTCATGAGCTCCGGAAGTAGGAAGTAATTAAGTAATAAAAATATGATATTCATAAAATTATGATATTCATAAAAATATGATATTCATAAAAATATGATATTCATAAAAATATGATATTCATAAAAATATAATTGATTATTTAGAAAGTTTCTTATATATCAAAATAGCATTCTTTTATTTCTTTAAGCAATTAAATTTTTTATTTTTATTTTTTTATGCTCAAAAAACGCCATCTGGTGGCGGGTCAGTGTGTGAGTGTGTGTGTGTGGGCGCGCGGGGGCGCGCCCGTGTCTCCGGACCGTGCTCTCTCGGGCTCCGTGCTCATGTGTTTAAAAATGTATTAAACCATATTAAAATTGTTTAGTTAAACTTGTGCTTTTGTAACGTTCAGTATGGCCACAAACACATGCTGCATGCCTTGGGGGAAAACTTTATTTCGATTTATATGCATTTGTAGATTTAGAATAAAACTCATACTCAGAAAAAACTCGCGATCCCCTAACCCTAACCCTCCTTAGAAACATAAGCAGGGAAAACTCCTTAAAAAACCCTCCGCATTTTCTCCAAAACCCTACAATAACTTGTTAGGGTACCCCCTCTATTCCCAAAACCTTATATTCGATAACAGGGGAAATCCTGAAAAAATCCTTAGTCTTTTTTCTCAAATTCAGCGCCCCGCGGCTCCCTTCATGCTCAGCCAAACAAAGCCAAAACTCCTTTAAAAAAAAAATCTCCGCGATTTCTCCAAAACCCTACAATAACTTGTTAGCTACCCCTCTATTCCCAAAAAAAAGCGCTATAATCCAAAAACATTGGGAAAGCTCCTTACTCTTTTTTCTTCAAAAACTTGCCTCTTGCTAGCTACCTCTAAAATTCTACGCAGAGTCTAAGTTCTACCTCGCTCTTAATCGCACCGACCCGCAACAGCTTCCAGAGCACAATTTGTCCTGCTTGTTCGCTCCGTGCTCAGACCCCGAATGCGCTGCTTACCTCGTTTGAAAATTCCCCCCAGAGACCAACTCACCCTCACTTCGCCCCCCTGCCAATCACATAACAAATCGCACGGCTCCCTTCGCACCCCGGTTAGCCAATCGGCTCCAGGTCTGATTTTACGATCTCCCGCTGAGGTTAAGACTACCGTCGAACCCCCAGAAGACATCTGACTTCAGACGTATCAACAACTGGCGCCGCTCAGACTGCTTGCGAGTTCGCATAGGGAGCGGCCGATTTCAACAGCAACTTGCGTCTCTTTCCTTATCCGCATATCATTCGGTAAGTGTTAATCTTCCTCTCTAACTACATTTTTGCATTTTCCTTTTTACCATTCTGTCAATCCTTTCATTTAAAAAAATAAATAAATATCACAATGGTTTGTAACACGTACAATACACCATCCATCCATCCATTCGCCTCCACTTATCCTTTTTTCAGGCTCGCGCGGTGCGCTGGAGCCTATCCCACGTACAATACACTTTAAAATATATATATATATAAGCTCCACTTTTAACTCCCGTAAAAGTTTATACATTACATGTCTACATCACCTATCATGCCCTCATCAGGTATCTTATATCATCTTGTTATTGTTATGTTATGCTCCTTTGATATTTTGCTAGTTTGCGTGTTTTAAAACTCTTTTTGTTTTTCTTTATATTTTTAGACCCAGATGTGTTAACCTGATCCCTGCGAAACACCAGCTCTGCGTGGATTTTGACCGCGAGTGACCGGATGTTGTTTCCGGCCTGAGGTTGCCTGAAATGCCGTGAGGCTCGTTTGAAAGATTGCGCCCGAGACCAACTCCGCCTCCAAGGCATGCCTACCTTTAGCTGCCACCAGTGAGATATCAGAGCTGGGCTCCACATATCCAATCAGGAGCACGAGCAAGACAGCTTTTGCAGACTCTCCAGAAATATACAAGTCCTTACCAACTGCTCTGCAACCCAGTGTTTCTGGTCCCCTCACTAACATCGCTTTTTGAGATATTTTTTATGAACCACCAAAAAAGCAATTTTACCCCACAGACTGGGTCTGAGGGCAGCAGCGGGGACAAATGATTGTAATGAAGCGACGGACATTTCATGGCTGGTCTTGCATAATCGTGAGTTATTATGTCATATGGTGATAAGTACATAGTTTTGCAAGAGGCATACAAGCACTGTGGAAAAAGTAATCATAAAACAGTTTTTGTGAACACCCTACGTTATGCTTTAAAAAAATGTGATACATGTAATGTGATCATCAAAGAACATGATTTTTTTTTTTAAAACTTTTATTCTTATGCTTTTAAAGTATGTCAGATTATCTTAAAACACTTATTTGTATGTTATAATGTTTTTCTTACACCATGTGTAATTTTTATAGACACCTTATTCATTGTATCAATGTGTAATTATGTATCTTTGATAAATAAATAAAATATTTAATCTTGTATTTGTGTACTTTCTGGTGATTCAATAAAAAATTAGTCACATATCGCTCTGATAAACACAGATGGCCGAAAGAAATGTTTGATGGAACAAAGGAAACAAGTGTCTTGCTGCTAAACTTTTAAGTCACCATGGTTTAAATGAGAAAGTCTGTATGTAAAACATGAAAAACTCCATATCAGTGATATCTACAAAGGTGTACTCATTTCTTTGTAATGGTACTTTACTGTTCCAATGAAACAAAAAGAAAATCTCATTTTTAAAGTACATTTTTCGGCCACCCTGACCTATTTTCAGGGGCAAGAATGTTGATGTTAGACTGTGTTTTAAATCAGGTTGTGATCTTAAACTAACTATCACAGCACTGATTTCAGTTGTAATGTCAATTAGAATCCCAATTTGGCTTTTCTCCAGTCAGTGTTATGGTGAAATTTAACTTGTTCTTTTGTGTAATTGCACATGGCCCAGCAAAGGACCCCTTAGTAAACTGTACAGCATAAGTTTTCAATTCACTTTTGTCAGAAAACTTCACAGTATGAGAAGTTACAGCACAGTTTCTCCAAACGTGTGGTTCTTTTTCAGCCAGCGTGCTTTTAGAGCATCTACATTAGCTCATGTAGTAAAAGTACAATCAGTAAGTGTACTTTAACATTTGAGATTCCGAGTCACTCTTGCTTAGATCATGTGAACTATATCATGAACCTTTTTTTGTATAATGCATCAAACGTGTTCAAATCAGTTTATTTTCAATTTATTTTAACTAATCTAGAGACAAGCAACTCCTTTTTAGCTTCTGTTATGTATTTACCTCTCACACCTTAATCTAGATGTTAGTGTTCTCAGAGTTAACATGTCTCATGTTGCCATGTTGTATTTCTAATACCCAGCCTCAGTGTTCGCCCTGTTGACCCTCAAATCCAAACACCAATGATCTAGATATTCACAACATTCATAAGGAGATTCTTAAGGTCTTAAGTTTTGTTGTTTTTATGTTTTACAAAAAAAAAACTTCACATTTTTTATATTTTTAAACGAAAGTGACATGCAAGGATATTTTTCTTTAGTGATGTTGCTTCAGCAATCTCAAATACTAATTATTCTGGGAATTTTTATGGTCAAACTATGTGATTTTCCAAATGTGTGTGTGTGGAGTAAAATGACCTTGTTCTTATGATGTTGTCACCGTGAATCATTTAGGATTAACAACACAAATTGTATCGATAGCAGAAACAGTCTTATAACTTATAATTCTCACACGTTACCGCTAGTTTTACAAACGCAGTCTTCTTCAGCTCTGTTTATGTAGCTTTTATGAAACTGATTTTCCATAGTACAAGTAGAATTTAATTTTTCTTTGCTCTCCAGTATAAATGCAATAATTTGCAGGCTTTTTACTGAAACTCTCACAATGCAACACTCAATGCTCAGAGCTTCATATATCAACAGCTCTGAAAATATCTTCTTTTTTAAAGTAATGTAGGACAGGATCTCTCACTCTCTGTGTCTCAAAAAAACCCAACTAAACCCGGCAATCACCACTAAACAAATGAAAGTAGTTTATGGCTTTTTTATCAGCTGCATTTCTTTCATTTATGTATTGATCCCATTGTTTATTGGTAATGCTTTTAGGTCACTGTTTTAGCATGTCTGCCTCACACTCCATTTAAACAGTTTAACAGATAGTGGGGTCTGGTAAGGAAGTTGGGGGGAAGCAGACAACTCCACAGGAAGAGTCTTTTTGTCTTTTCTCCACTGTAAAAGATAGCAAGGCAGTGTGAAACTTTCTTTGCGGGAAAGACAAAACTGAGAGCCATGCTAGGCTCAGTGAGAGACTCTGCTCACCCTCTGCCCCAGCGATGGCAGTCCCTCACCAAGCTAGATTTCTGTTCTTTGTCTTGATTAAAGAATGTTAGCTACCGCTCATCGCTTGTCTGCAGGCTTTATTAAACGGAAAACTTCCACAACAACCTCTAAACAGTGGTTTATGGCTTTTTGTCACCTGCAACACCATGTAACACTTGGATGTTAGATTCTTTTACCAGTCAGTGTTGTTAGCCCCAACCCCCAGGCTCCAGGTGTCTGAGCTCTAACCCTGGCTGCCAAATGTCCCCCTGAGGCCTTTGTGCCTTTTACCACCAGACTAAGTTTGTAGTCCTATCTACTAATATTATTTTATTTTTTTTATTATAGCACAAGTTTCAGTTAGGTTACTACTTTGACTTCCTCAATTTGAGCACATTTCTGACCCGATACTTTATCAAGCTTTTACTCGAGTGTTTTTGACACTAGCAGCTGTACTTCTACTTAAGTGAAAATTGCCTGCAATTTTGCCACCTCAGTTGCCACTTTTCTGGAGTTTGTACACTTTTTATATTGAAACGTTCAACGTTTTACGTGTTATCCTTGATCACAGTTCTAAACAAGTTAACTTTCTTCACTTCAAAGTAACCCAAAAAAGAAACTATATGTCCAGTTCTCTTTACTCCAAACCTGGTTTAAGGCTATGCTGTTGTTGTGATATGGCCATACAAATAATATTAAGTTTAATTAATCTTAAAAAAAAAATGGCTGCTTCATGGCTACCTGTTCAGAGAATTTGCAGACTTTTATGGAAACTGTCACAATGTAACACTCTCACTGTCAAAACAGGGTTGATCCATGTTTCTATGAACACTGATTAATATATCAACAGCTCTGAAAATCCTTTTTTTTAAAGTAATGTAGGACAGGATCTCTCACTCTCTAAAAATCCCAACAAATGGAAGTAGTTTATGGATCTTTATCACCTGCAACACCATGTAACACCTAGATGTTAGACTCTTTTACCATCACATTTGCAAGGGTTTATGTGTTATCCTTGATCACAGTTCTAAATAAGTTAACTTTCTTGACATAAAAGTAGCCCAAAGAAGACAAATATATGTCCAGTTCTTTTTTACTCCAAACCTACTGATCGGAAAACATTATGTGATGCTGGAAGTTTTCATCCTATCCACCTGCAAAACAAGTTTACCTGTAAGCCAACACATTAGACGTAAGCAAATTTGTGAAATTCCTGAACAATGTGCTTTGTGGAGTAGCAGTAGTACTAGAACTAGTACTAGTAGTCCTAGTATTCTGCAGCAACCAGGCTTCAAGAGTGATCACTCTTCTGGCTTTCAAATGGTGAAAACATGTCACAGTCTTAACCGCAAATCAGAAATGTTGGTAAATTTAAAAAGGAATTTAAACGTCAGCTTTGACATAGACACAGACTTTATTAATGCCACACTCAGGAAATTCACATGTTACACATGATTTAGCTCACCTGCTAAATCCCCAGAGCAATAACCACATCAGCATCATTAGCCTGAGTGTTGATCCTCCAGGTGAGTGAGTGGAGTTGAGTGTGTGTGTGTGTGTGTGTGTGTGTGTGTGTGTGTGTGTGTGTGTGTGTGTGTGTGATCAGAGGTGAAGCTGCTTTCTGCAAAGTCTCATCAACAACATCTTTAGAAACAAACATCAACAACCAAGAAGAGTCTAAAAGCACTAAATATGAAACAGACCATTTACCATACCCAACACTGAGCTCCTGCACAGTCAGATGGAGTGAAACATAATGTCCCAGTGGTGTTCTGTTGGATTTAGCAGGTGAGCGTTGTTGCCAGTCAAAACCTTTTTGGAAACTCTTTACAAGAATCAATGTAATTATTTGTTTTACTTGAATCAAATGTATTGGTTTATATACCTGAAATAAAACTTTTTTTTTGGAAACCCGTTACATCAAATAAAACTTTCTTGGAAAAGCATTGCAAGAATCAATCGAGTTATTTGTTTTACCCCATTCAAATCTATTGGTTTCATTACATCAAATTAAATAATTTTAGAAACCCGTTACATCAAATAAAACTTTTTTGGAAAAACTTTACAAGAATCAATGTAATTATTTGTTTTACTTGAATCAAATGTAATGGTTTATATACCTGAAATAAAACTTTTTTGGAAACTCTGTACATGAAGTAAAAGGTTTTTGATCTTGTAAGTTCTGTTGTGCAGTGAATTGTGCCTACAGTTTTGCACAGTGTGTGTTATGAAATTGCAAACTGAGTGCAAAGCAGTTTTTGTGCTTTTAGTTTTGCAAACTCAGTGAGTGGTTTTGCTATAAGTCTGAATAGTTTTAGGAATTGTGCTACAGGAATCACAGTTTGGGTTTGAGCATTCAGTAAAAACTGTAATAAAGTCTGTGTCTATGTCAAAGCTGACGTTTAAATTCCTTTTTAAATTTACCAACATTTCTGATTTGCGGTTAAGACTGTGACATGTTTTCACCATTTGAAAGCCAGAAGAGTGATCACTCTTGAAGCCTGGTTGCTGCAGAATACTAGGACTACTAGTACTAGTTCTAGTACTACTGCTACTCCACAAAGCACATTGTTCAGGAATTTCACAAATTTGCTTACGTCTAATGTGTTGGCTTACAGGTAAACTTGTTTTGCAGGTGGATAGGATGAAAACTTCCAGCATCACATAATGTTTTCCGATCAGTAGGTTTGGAGTAAAAAAGAACTGGACATATATTTGTCTTCTTTGGGCTACTTTTATGTCAAGAAAGTTAACTTATTTAGAACTGTGATCAAGGATAACACATAAACCCTTGCAAATGTGATGGTAAAAGAGTCTAACATCTAGGTGTTACATGGTGTTGCAGGTGATAAAGATCCATAAACTACTTCCATTTGTTGGGATTTTTAGAGAGTGAGAGATCCTGTCCTACATTACTTTAAAAAAAAGGATTTTCAGAGCTGTTGATATATTAATCAGTGTTCATAGAAACATGGATCAACCCTGTTTTGACAGTGAGAGTGTTACATTGTGACAGTTTCCATAAAAGTCTGCAAATTCTCTGAACAGGTAGCCATGAAGCAGCCATTTTTTTTTTAAGATTAATTAAACTTAATATTATTTGTATGGCCATATCACAACAACAGCATAGCCTTAAACCAGGTTTGGAGTAAAGAGAACTGGACATATAGTTTCTTTTTTGGGTTACTTTGAAGTGAAGAAAGTTAACTTGTTTAGAACTGTGATCAAGGATAACACGTAAAACGTTGAACGTTTCAATATAAAAAGTGTACAAACTCCAGAAAAGTGGCAACTGAGGTGGCAAAATTGCAGGCAATTTTCACTTAAGTAGAAGTACAGCTGCTAGTGTCAAAAACACTCGAGTAAAAGCTTGATAAAGTATCGGGTCAGAAATGTGCTCAAATTGAGGAAGTCAAAGTAGTAACCTAACTGAAACTTGTGCTATAATAAAAAAAATAAAATAATATTAGTAGATAGGACTACAAACTTAGTCTGGTGGTAAAAGGCACAAAGGCCTCAGGGGGACATTTGGCAGCCAGGGTTAGAGCTCAGACACCTGGAGCCTGGGGGTTGGGGCTAACAACACTGACTGGTAAAAGAATCTAACATCCAAGTGTTACATGGTGTTGCAGGTGACAAAAAGCCATAAACCACTGTTTAGAGGTTGTTGTGGAAGTTTTCCGTTTAATAAAGCCTGCAGACAAGCGATGAGCGGTAGCTAACATTCTTTAATCAAGACAAAGAACAGAAATCTAGCTTGGTGAGGGACTGCCATCGCTGGGGCAGAGGGTGAGCAGAGTCTCTCACTGAGCCTAGCATGGCTCTCAGTTTTGTCTTTCCCGCAAAGAAAGTTTCACACTGCCTTGCTATCTTTTACAGTGGAGAAAAGACAAAAAGACTCTTCCTGTGGAGTTGTCTGCTTCCCCCCAACTTCCTTACCAGACCCCACTATCTGTTAAACTGTTTAAATGGAGTGTGAGGCAGACATGCTAAAACAGTGACCTAAAAGCATTACCAATAAACAATGGGATCAATACATAAATGAAAGAAATGCAGCTGATAAAAAAGCCATAAACTACTTTCATTTGTTTAGTGGTGATTGCCGGGTTTAGTTGGGTTTTTTTGAGACACAGAGAGTGAGAGATCCTGTCCTACATTACTTTAAAAAAGAAGATATTTTCAGAGCTGTTGATATATGAAGCTCTGAGCATTGAGTGTTGCATTGTGAGAGTTTCAGTAAAAAGCCTGCAAATTATTGCATTTATACTGGAGAGCAAAGAAAAATTAAATTCTACTTGTACTATGGAAAATCAGTTTCATAAAAGCTACATAAACAGAGCTGAAGAAGACTGCGTTTGTAAAACTAGCGGTAACGTGTGAGAATTATAAGTTATAAGACTGTTTCTGCTATCGATACAATTTGTGTTGTTAATCCTAAATGATTCACGGTGACAACATCATAAGAACAAGGTCATTTTACTCCACACACACACACATTTGGAAAATCACATAGTTTGACCATAAAAATTCCCAGAATAATTAGTATTTGAGATTGCTGAAGCAACATCACTAAAGAAAAATATCCTTGCATGTCACTTTCGTTTAAAAATATAAAAAATGTGAAGTTTTTTTTTTGTAAAACATAAAAACAACAAAACTTAAGACCTTAAGAATCTCCTTATGAATGTTGTGAATATCTAGATCATTGGTGTTTGGATTTGAGGGTCAACAGGGCGAACACTGAGGCTGGGTATTAGAAATACAACATGGCAACATGAGACATGTTAACTCTGAGAACACTAACATCTAGATTAAGGTGTGAGAGGTAAATACATAACAGAAGCTAAAAAGGAGTTGCTTGTCTCTAGATTAGTTAAAATAAATTGAAAATAAACTGATTTGAACACGTTTGATGCATTATACAAAAAAAGGTTCATGATATAGTTCACATGATCTAAGCAAGAGTGACTCGGAATCTCAAATGTTAAAGTACACTTACTGATTGTACTTTTACTACATGAGCTAATGTAGATGCTCTAAAAGCACGCTGGCTGAAAAAGAACCACACGTTTGGAGAAACTGTGCTGTAACTTCTCATACTGTGAAGTTTTCTGACAAAAGTGAATTGAAAACTTATGCTGTACAGTTTACTAAGGGGTCCTTTGCTGGGCCATGTGCAATTACACAAAAGAACAAGTTAAATTTCACCATAACACTGACTGGAGAAAAGCCAAATTGGGATTCTAATTGACATTACAACTGAAATCAGTGCTGTGATAGTTAGTTTAAGATCACAACCTGATTTAAAACACAGTCTAACATCAACATTCTTGCCCCTGAAAATAGGTCAGGGTGGCCGAAAAATGTACTTTAAAAATGAGATTTTCTTTTTGTTTCATTGGAACAGTAAAGTACCATTACAAAGAAATGAGTACACCTTTGTAGATATCACTGATATGGAGTTTTTCATGTTTTACATACAGACTTTCTCATTTAAACCATGGTGACTTAAAAGTTTAGCAGCAAGACACTTGTTTCCTTTGTTCCATCAAACATTTCTTTCGGCCATCTGTGTTTATCAGAGCGATATGTGACTAATTTTTTATTGAATCACCAGAAAGTACACAAATACAAGATTAAATATTTTATTTATTTATCAAAGATACATAATTACACATTGATACAATGAATAAGGTGTCTATAAAAATTACACATGGTGTAAGAAAAACATTATAACATACAAATAAGTGTTTTAAGATAATCTGACATACTTTAAAAGCATAAGAATAAGTTTAAAAAAAAAATCATGTTCTTTGATGATCACATTACATGTATCACATTTTTTTAAAGCATAACATAGGGTGTTCACAAAAACTGTTTTATGATTACTTTTTCCACAGTGCTTGTATGCCTCTTGCAAAACTATGTACTTATCACCATATGACATAATAACTCACGATTATGCAAGACCAGCCATGAAATGTCCGTCGCTTCATTACAATCATTTGTCCCCGCTGCTGCCCTCAGACCCAGTCTGTGGGGTAAAATTGCTTTTTTGGTGGTTCATAAAAAATATCTCAAAAAGCGATGTTAGTGAGGGGACCAGAAACACTGGGTTGCAGAGCAGTTGGTAAGGACTTGTATATTTCTGGAGAGTCTGCAAAAGCTGTCTTGCTCGTGCTCCTGATTGGATATGTGGAGCCCAGCTCTGATATCTCACTGGTGGCAGCTAAAGGTAGGCATGCCTTGGAGGCGGAGTTGGTCTCGGGCGCAATCTTTCAAACGAGCCTCACGGCATTTCAGGCAACCTCAGGCCGGAAACAACATCCGGTCACTCGCGGTCAAAATCCACGCAGAGCTGGTGTTTCGCAGGGATCAGGTTAACACATCTGGGTCTAAAAATATAAAGAAAAACAAAAAGAGTTTTAAAACACGCAAACTAGCAAAATATCAAAGGAGCATAACATAACAATAACAAGATGATATAAGATACCTGATGAGGGCATGATAGGTGATGTAGACATGTAATGTATAAACTTTTACGGGAGTTAAAAGTGGAGCTTATATATATATATATATATATTTTAAAGTGTATTGTACGTGGGATAGGCTCCAGCGCACCGCGCGAGCCTGAAAAAAGGATAAGTGGAGGCGAATGGATGGATGGATGGTGTATTGTACGTGTTACAAACCATTGTGATATTTATTTATTTTTTTAAATGAAAGGATTGACAGAATGGTAAAAAGGAAAATGCAAAAATGTAGTTAGAGAGGAAGATTAACACTTACCGAATGATATGCGGATAAGGAAAGAGACGCAAGTTGCTGTTGAAATCGGCCGCTCCCTATGCGAACTCGCAAGCAGTCTGAGCGGCGCCAGTTGTTGATACGTCTGAAGTCAGATGTCTTCTGGGGGTTCGACGGTAGTCTTAACCTCAGCGGGAGATCGTAAAATCAGACCTGGAGCCGATTGGCTAACCGGGGTGCGAAGGGAGCCGTGCGATTTGTTATGTGATTGGCAGGGGGGCGAAGTGAGGGTGAGTTGGTCTCTGGGGGGAATTTTCAAACGAGGTAAGCAGCGCATTCGGGGTCTGAGCACGGAGCGAACAAGCAGGACAAATTGTGCTCTGGAAGCTGTTGCGGGTCGGTGCGATTAAGAGCGAGGTAGAACTTAGACTCTGCGTAGAATTTTAGAGGTAGCTAGCAAGAGGCAAGTTTTTGAAGAAAAAAGAGTAAGGAGCTTTCCCAATGTTTTTGGATTATAGCGCTTTTTTTTGGGAATAGAGGGGTAGCTAACAAGTTATTGTAGGGTTTTGGAGAAATCGCGGAGAATTTTTTTCTAAAGGAGTTTTGGCTTTGTTTGGCTGAGCATGAAGGGAGCCGCGGGGCGCTGAATTTGAGAAAAAAGACTAAGGATTTTTTCAGGATTTCCCCTGTTATCGAATATAAGGTTTTGGGAATAGAGGGGGTACCCTAACAAGTTATTGTAGGGTTTTGGAGAAAACGCGGAGGGTTTTTTAAGGAGTTTTCCCTGCTTATGTTTCTAAGGAGGGTTAGGGTTAGGGGATCGCGAGTTTTTTCTGAGTATGAGTTTTATTCTAAATCTACAAATGCATATAAATCGAAATAAAGTTTTCCCCCAAGGCATGCAGCATGTGTTTGTGGCCATACTGAACATTACAAAAGCACAAGTTTAACTAAACAATTTTAATATGGTTTAATACATTTTTAAACACATGAGCACGGAGCCCGAGAGAGCACGGTCCGGAGACACGGGCGCGCCCCCGCGCGCCCAGACACACAGCCTCGGGCGCGCGCGGGCGCGTGCACACACACACACACACACACACACACACTGACCCGCCACCAGATGGCGTTTTTTGAGCATAAAAAAATAAAAATAAAAAATTTAATTGCTTAAAGAAATAAAAGAATGCTATTTTGATATATAAGAAACTTTCTAAATAATCAATTATATTTTTATGAATATCATATTTTTATGAATATCATATTTTTATGAATATCATAATTTTATGAATATCATATTTTTATTACTTAATTACTTCCTACTTCCGGAGCTCATGAATAATTTATTAGGGGTCATAAATCAATTAGGGGGGCCATAAATCACTCAGTTTGACATAAGGGGTATAATATCACTCTCTTATAGTGAAGGTGTGGGTGGATGGATGAGGAGCCTCTACTGTGAATGTAAGTAAGAAAGAAGTATAATTGATTGGGAGCTCTGCTTCTCAAAAATTCAAGGACCTAACAAACAGCATACTTACTATACCAGTGTCTGCTGAGCCAGCCTTGGGACCTTATCTTCAAATAGGTTAAATAACATCCTATTTATAAGAGTATATTTAATACCTAAGTTCAAGCAAAGATTGGACCAAAATAAATTGTGCTGAATATGAGTAATATGTTTCAGATTGCTTAAAATCACTTGAGTGATCATTCTGGGTTAATGATATTCCAGACTACTTTATTTTTTTGTTCATGTTGTAGAAATTTTAAATCTCATTAGCATTGTTGTACTGTTCAACACTACAATTAAAATGTAGTCAGATTAGAAAGAAGAATCTCAAGCCTTTCTGTTGAATATGGAGAAAGGGGAGTTTAAAAACTTTTAGAGCACCAGCAAATCCCTTCGCATTAGGTAAACATTAATGGTCCCATATTGTACCACTTTAAGACATATTAATGTTAATGTCACATGTCCCCAGAATATTTATTCCAAGTTTTAAATCGAACAGGAATGGGACACTCTGCGCCTTCCGACCTTCTCTCTAAGTCATAATTTATTTTTACATGCATCTGAATTCTCAGCACAGTCATTTGTCTGACAAATTTACATACACATTACAATCTCACAGTTAAAAAATCCAATTATACTATCAAAGCCAACAATTACATGAATTATATTAGTCATCAACTCAATTGTCCTATTCCTGTGGAGACATCACAAAGTAATTTCCAGTGTTTTCAGCTATTCAAGCGATCGGAAAACGTAAAGGTGTTAGTTTGATAAATTTAACATATGTCACATATGACATATATAACATATGCTGTACTTGCTTCCACATACCTTTTTCGATATGTTACCGGAGCTGCTACATTTTTGTTTTAGGAACCAAGCAAGCAAAAAAAGATGAAAGAATAGAATATATAACAACTTTTAGTTTGATTCAGAATAGGCATATACCAAAGTGAGACAAACAAACTTACTGGTTGTGTGCTCTGCAGGGTAAAATTACAGTTTTCTTTTTCAGTGGCATGTGGTCATTTTAATGAGCAGAACAACTTAGTTCCTATTTAGAAAAAGCTGTCTTACCTTACCAAAATGCCCAACATGCCCCAAAATACCCCAGTGGACCATTACGGCTTTTGCTATACAGGTCAACTTGATTGTCATTGTTTATTTGATCTTTATTTTATTTTTATTCATTTTTTTCACTTTTAACTTGTTACAATTAGAACAGACAAGACCTACTACAGAACAATATGATTAACTTCCCAGACTGGAGTTGTAAAGTAATTGAATACTATGAACATATATTCGAAGGAACAGACTTTATTTCGTGTGACAGATCAGTTATACAGTATGGGATTAACAAGAAGAGGTTTTTAGAATACCAACACCTGAATGGGGCTCTGGTGGCCCTTGGGAGGTGTTTTTCTGGCAGCTACGTGTGGCGGGGCTGGAGGAAAGTCTGAGCTGGTAGTCTGGAGGGGCCCGCGGCTTCTGCCTTTGGTGAATTACGGGGAATGGGGGGTGGCTATTGGCAAACCTTTCCTCCCCATCCCTAATTGCCTCTCTTGCTCCATCACACCACCACACATGAGGGACCTTAAGTTACAGGTACGTCACTGAGGTAGAGGGGAAGCATTCCTCCTCTGTCCCCTCCTGGCCACCTGTGCCTCAATTTTATTCCACAACTTAGACACTTGCATTACTTGAACTCTCTTGTGACACATACATATAGGGCCTCGGGGGTGGGCACACTAAAAGACTTCCAGACGGTCTGTTTATTCAGCCCCACCTCTGGTGCCGGTGCCCACCTCTGTATTTCAAATACAGCAGAAATCAAGGGTCCGTGCTGATACCAGCTGGCACCATGCCCCTCCTGTGTTTAAATACACTTTAGAACAGCACGGCATCAACACAAGATATGAGCGGGCAGAGTGAGGTATGGGGTCTTTACACACCCCCTCTGATCGCCATCTGGGACGGGGGGCCGGGAGGAGGAGCTGGCCATCTGGTTGAGGTCTGGGCCGGTGGGTTTCCCTGCTGCTGCAGGACCGGGGGTAGTCTGCTTTTGTCCACAAAGTGTGCATTAGGATTGGAATGCATGACCTCACACATGTTTGTGTTTATGTGTGACATTTGGTCTTAGACTCCACCTCTCTTGGAATATCTCAGCCAGGCGTTTGGGGGCCTGAGATGGCTGTGGATGGCAGTGGCTGATGCCCCCATCCTACTGGTGTGTTGGTGGTTCTCTGTGTCCAGGTCTGGGTGCTCAGGTATGCACTGGTTCAGCCCTGGCGGTTGAGTGGCGCGACTGCCCCTGCAGTGGTCCTGCTTGGGCTCTCGTGTTCTGGGGGGCCTCTAGATGTCTGGGGCCTGGATCTCCACCATGACTGTGTCATGTCTTGGGAGGCAGGGCTATGGCTCCTCACACCTACCTACTATTAGACAGTTACATGGAGAAACCTTATCACCTTATACAAACACAAGTGTTCACACAGGTGGTACAAATCATCCTGAGATGAATTGTAGCCTGTTGGCTACAATAGTGGTGAAAATTAGGCGGATCTAGTCCTTTATCCTTTGTAGCGTTTTAAGCTAATAAGTGGGATTTAGGAAGGAATTTTGAAATAAACGATTCCAGAGATCTAAACCAGTCTGATGACGGTTTACTTGGGATCATTGAAAATAAATAAATAATAAGACCAAATAATAAATAATATTATTATAATAAATAATAAGACGATCATTTGTATTAAAGTGACTCTTCCCATGAGTGATATGGGTAGAGGTTTCCATCTAGCCAGATTGTCTTCTACTTTCTTTAAAAGTGGGATGTGATTTTAATTTTGTTAAATCTGCAAGCTTAGGAGAGGCATTAATACCTAAATATTTAATATTTCCCGATTGCAGTGGGGTAGAAGAATAATTATGGAAGTAGCAATTAATTGGAAGAACTCCAGATTTTAACCAGCTTATCGAATAATCTGAAACTCTTGAAAAAGAGTTTATTAATGTAATTACCTCAGAGAGTGTGGTTTGTGAGTGCTGGACAAAAAGTAACACATCATCTGCATAAAGACCGATCTTATGTTCTACACTCTTGCATTTTATGCTCTTAATCGCTATAGCCTGTGAATTCCTGCTGCTAGTGGTTTGATAAAAAGGGGAGAGTGGGCATCCCTGTCTGGTGCCCCTCTGGAGACATAAGCTGGAGGATGTTTGGTCATTTGTTCTGACACGAGCTGTTGGGGAATTATATAATATTTTTAACCAGTTTATGAAAGAGTTTCCAAGACCAATTTGTGTAAAGTTGCAAATTAAAAATTTCCAGTTAACTCTATCAAAGGCTTTTTCTGCAGCTAGAGACAATATTGTGGTTTCAATGTTTTTACAAAATGGATAGTCTACCAAATTAAGTAATCCACATGTATTTGTTGATGGGTGCCTACATTTAATGAAACCAGTTTGGTCAGGATGTGTTATATGGGGGGTTATCTTCTCTACTGTCTTTGGCAAGCTTTGCATGTTATTTTAAGGCCCACATTAATAAGGGATATTGGACAATAGCTGGTGTGAAATATAGGGTCTTTGTCTGGTTTTAGCAGGAGACTAATGTTGGCAGAACTCATACTTGGTGGTAGTCTGCCATTTTCCTTGAGTTCCTGCAGCAATCTGTGGAATTGTCCAGAATTCTTTGTAGAATTCTGCTAGAAATCCATCTGGATCTGGAGCCTTATTATTGGGCATTTTCAGGGCATCCTCGAGTTAATCTAATGTCAGTGTAACATATTTGTTAAATACTTCTGAATTTCACACAAAACACCTTTTTTTAAAATTAAATATTTCATTTTGCATTTAATCTCCTGCCTGTGTAATCTGAGTCTGTGTGTGTTCATGTGTGTGTGCGCGCTGTAGGACGCTTTCAGGTTTAGTGTCCAAAATCTTCAGGTTGTCCAACAAAATGCTCCAGCTCTGACCTCAGCAGAATCCTACAGGTCGTCAGAAGTCAAGGTTACCTTGCTTCACCATGGTCACTAGGAAACCGCTGCGGAGAACAGGGCTGCTTCCCTTCTTCACCTTGTTCAGCAGCTGCAACTGGTTCGCCGTGATGTATTGCCATCACTTAGCTTGCATGAGCTGGATCCAACCATCTCTACTGTCCTGCCACTTGTAGCCCACAGGAGGCGCCCTTCCAGACGTGAGAGACATGATATGGATTCCAGGGCACTAGCCCTATTGAAACACTGGGAGAAGCTCAAGGTTCGGGATGGGATTCTCTACAGGGAGACAAGAGACCCTGTGAACAAAACAAAGAGACTCCAGTTGGTGTTGCCAGCGAATTTACAGGCTCAGGCCTTGGAAGGTGTCCATGATTTGGCAGAGCACCAGGGTCAAGCTCGGACCCTCCATTTAGCAAGACAACGTTTTTTCTGGCCCAACATGGAGAGGGATGTGAAGGAGCATGTTCGGTGCTGTGGGAGGTACATACTCGCCAAGACTCCAGAGCCTGCAGCACGAGCCCCATTAGAGAGCATTAAGACCTCTGCTCCCATGGAGCTCGTCTGCATCGACTTCTGGTCAGCAGAGGACAGAAAGAAGCGCTCTGTTGATGTGCTTGTGGCGACTGACCACTTCACGAAGATGGCCTTTGCTTTCCCATGGAAGAATCAGACTGCAAAGCAGGTTGCCAGAAAGTTGTGGGACTTTGTTTTTTGTGTCTATGATTTCCCTGAGCGTATTCACTCAGACCAAGGTCCCAGCTTTGAGAGTGAGCTGTTGTCTGAGCTTCTGCAGATTTCTGGCGTTGCCAAGTCCCACACTACTGCTTATCACCCTATGGGCAATGGTGGCACAGAGCGGTTTAACCGCACACTTGGCAATATGTTACGAGCTCTCCCTCTCAGAGCCAAACAGGAATGGCCACAGCAGGGTTTATACGGTTGTGGAGAAGCATTCCAGGACCTGCATCTACAAGATCAGTGACTCTTCAGGCCAGAGTAAGGTCGTACACAGAAACTTTCTGTTGGACGTGAGTTTCCTTCCTGTTCAGGATTCATTGGGAAGTCAGTCCCTGGACGGTTTCTCCAGTGAGGGGGATCTCAGTGTCCTTCTGCTCAGACCCAGCACTTTGTTCTTCCTTCTCCGTTTGACTGTTCCACTACCTCTGATGTGATACGGTCTGGCGCAGTTTCTCCTCCAGCTGCCTGTCATGGGGACACTGTCGTTCCACGGACTGTTCCTGTTTTTGACTCAGACATGAATCAGATCTCTGGTCAGCCATCCAACTTGCCAAGACATGACCCTGACCATGCTACTGTTCGAGGCATAGTGGGTACCAGAGCAGGTCGGGTGGTCAAGTCAGTCAACAGGCTGATAGAGAACATGGTCCAGAAACCTACCGTCTGGGACTTGATACCACCACAGAAGGCTTGGTCTCTGGCATAGACCGTTTCCCAGTCACCCCATTGTATATTATGAATGTGTATTTACTTGGGGCATCATGACGCCCGTCCAGTGTGTCTTTGGGGGATCACGTTTGATGAGGTGTAGGCTGCACCTTTGTGTTCTAAAAGGGTTGGAGGCCTGAAGAATCTATCCAACTTCTTTTAATTTGTTTACAGATAATTTTTTAACTGAACTATGGGATAAGATCCTCGGGTTGCCTGGTCCGGAGGTGATGGCAGTTCAGCATCGATGTGCCTCTTGGTATTGCAGTACCGTTCATATGTGTAGTGATTTTAGTGATTTTGGTGAAATGGGGGGGGGCAGGGATAGCTCAGTAGGTAAAGTGGTCGCCCCATGATCGGAAGGTCGGCGGTTCGAATCCACTTAACGGCTACCCTGAGGTACCCCTGAGCAAGGTACCGTCCCTACACACTGCTCCCCGGGCGCCTGCTTAGTGGGCTGCCCACTGCTTCACAGAGTGAATGGGTCAAATGCAGAGAAAAACAAGTAATTTCCCCATGGGGATCAATAAAGTATCCATTATTATTATTATCATTATTATTATTATTAACATATTTGTTAAAAACTTGTGAATTTTACCCATATTTAAATTAAATATTTCATTTTGCATTTTAATCTTCTGCCTGTGTAATCTGAGTCTGTGTGTGTTCGTGTGTGTGTGCAATGCGTGTGACGTAGGCGAGTGCATGTGTGCCCCGGTCACAGCTCCTTTCAATATGGCCGGAGGTAAGTCACCGCCATGCTGCTCTCAGCTAATTAAAGTGTGTTAAGACCACAAGCTGCAATGCGAATATAGCTGAACCGCCGAGTTTTTGTCTGTTACTGAGAGACTCGTTCGGTGTAAGTTTTGTGGAGGGCGGAGTTTGCTAATTTAAGTTTTTAATGAGCTTTAGCCGAGAACACAGCAGTAATGTTAGCATGCTGAGTTACCCTGGTCGCTAGCGGCAGGTGAAAGGAATCGCTGCAGTATTTTTTTTAACAGCATGCACTGTTTTCCTTCGTCAGGAGAGGTATCCTGGCAGGCGCATGACACACACAGATCAGACCTGTATTCCTGTGTTGCAGGTAAGGAGATGTTTTCTATGTTTTGGGGATGCGGTCCTTCATTCATTGTTTTTCTGGTACAGTGTTATATTGCCTGTTGGATGGTGTTTAATAATATGATTGTACTTAAGTATAAGATTTGAACTATAAGCACCAAAATATTGGGTCCTGGTTATTAAATTGTATTTGTCTGATTGTTTATTTGTTTTTGAATTATTTCATTTGAGAGTTTAAGTTAATATTTTAAAACAAATTGTTGTATTTGATTTATTATATTATTGTAGCGTTAATAAAGCTGCAGGCACAGCTCCTTTAAACATGGCCGGAGGAGAGGTGTCCTGGCAGGCGCACAAGACCTGTATTCCTGTGTTGCAGATGTGCAGTAAAGAACCCAAAAACCCAGTGGTGTCTCCTGCCTCTTGCTTACCAGAACACAACGCACTGACAGGCGTAACTTACAGACGGGTTACATCAGTGTTGAATCCAGTGCCATTGCTTGACTGTCTGGTAATTTCGGAATGGTTATGTTGTCAAGAAATTTATCAATTTTGTTTGTTTGATGGGTTTATCTGTGGTGAATATAAAGTTTTATAAAAGTCCATAAAAGTGTTGTTTATTCTTTCAGGTTCATATACTGTGTGTTCAAAATAAGTAATTAATGGCACATATATTTATTTTTTCTTCCTTTATTTTTAACTGGTTAACTACAAATCGACTAGATTTGTTACCATGTTCAAAATTTTGTAGGGGGAAGGGAGGTCTTTGTACTAAAAATTATTTTTTTAAATAAATTTACTTTTACAATTACAATTTTACAAGTGCAAAAACGCATCTATACATAGATTTTTGCTCAAGATATACTTATCGAATCTCATCATGAATCAGAATTATTAATAAGTTTTAGGAGGGTCAGAGTTTTACCGATGCTGTACCGATGGTTACACTTTAGAAATAGATTTATACCATATTTCTGAATCTATGCCTCGCCACAATAATATGGCAGATGTGCACAGATATTCAGTATGGATTTTTATAAGTATGTGTGCGCCTTGCTATACTATTTAAAACTTAGTTAGCCAAAAATGAATGCTTTGTAATGCTTCTGAAAAACAAAACAAAACAAAAAAAGGTTCAACAAATTGTGATCCAGTCTGAGTGAATGTGAAATTTTATTTTTTGATTTCCATATTAACCTTTTAACAAAATGGTGTTGGGATTTTTAAAATTAAAAAAATGGTTGGAAGGTCCAAGCCTAGGTGAAAATGAATGCTGAAGTTGAATGCAATTGGGATTGCTCACTAGACCGTCTGTTGTTTTGCAGTGTAGGAGGTGTCCCAGGCCTCCACAGGATTTCCCCCCTTTGAATTACTGTTTGGCAGGAAGCCAAAGTGGTTGTTGGACCTAATTAAAGAAAAAACTGAGTGGAAGATCCAAGTGTAGCTAAGAATGAAATTCAATACGTTCTGGACCTAAGAGCAAAGCTACATACAGTGGGGAGGTTGTCATGGGAGAATTTGTTCCAGGCCCAGGAACGTCAGCAGTGCCTGTACAACAGAAGGGCTAGGTTAAGACAATCTTCACTGGGTGACAAAGGGTGACATTGTATTGCTCAGGTCGACCACCTTGTTAGTATACATCACCCGAAAACTGTTGGAGCAAGAGACCAGGTATAATCTAGCAGAGGAGTACCTGGCTATACGGTGGGTGGTCATTTCTCTTCATTATTACCTTCTGGGATGCCCATTCACCCCCCATTCCGATCATACCCCACTGTAGTGGTTCCATCACATGAAGTATGCCAAATGCCGAAATCGCTTGTTAATATCTGGCTCTCCAGCCTTTAACTTTTTAATTAAAAGAAAATAATTTAAAATTTAAAATACATTCTGCTTAAATGCATTTAGAAACAGAATTTACAGCTTTTGAACACAAGATTTAGAGCTTGTTGTGTGAACACCTGAAGGCATTGTGATTACAGTGGGTGTTCATGTGTGTCTGGCTGTCGAGGGAAATGGTCAGTGACAGCGGGTCGTGTTTGTGCTTGTCCTGTGATGCTGGGATAATCCTGCTGGCCCAGCAGTGTGCGAGTGCCTCATTAGCACTGCCCAGTCAACAGAACAATAAACATGCCAGTCAAGATAATGCCTCCTGTCATATTGTTAATGGTTTGGGATATACAAGCTGGCGGCCAGGAGAGGCTTTCACTCTCAGGGGTGGAATAACATAAAATATAAGGGTAAACTGAAGCTAGGCGATGGATGAAACAGTGGAAGAGGATGTGGACTACTCAGTGGACTACTCAAAGTAAAGAAGAGACATTAGAGAGTACTGGTTAGGAAGTGTCACCTAAAAGTTCAGAAAAAAAGGCTGTCTAAACAGATTTATGAGTAAGTCAATGGGGATGATTCCTCTAAGTACAGACAGAGATGCCAGATTGTCACAGTGGTTAAAAAAATTCTGTGAAATCAAGCCTTTCATCCTTTCAAATAAATTAACATTCTAACAATATGTGACACATTAATAAGTGAAAACTGGAAATTTCCAGTAGGTGTAAATGTCTTTCCAGTGTATTAACCCCTTCCACTGTAAGCACAGGGACTAGCTGCATGCTTTATATGCAGACAGGAGTGCAGATGTGGGAAGTACACATACTTAATAATTGTAGAATTTTCAAGTATCTGTACTTGAGAACATTTTTTCTGACAACGTTTTACTTTTACATAAATTCGGCACAACGCTGGAATGAGCGCAGATGTCCAGGAAGATCTCCAGGGAAGTTGCAGTTGCAGTATTTCAGCATTTAGCTAGCCATACAAAAAGGAGCAAACTTAAATCATTGTATCAAAAAACTTACCAGTCTGTCTCAGCTACCGCAGTGAACCCAATCAGATAATTTAGTGACCTGTTAACTTATTAGCTGTTAGGTAACTGTGTCACTGAGTGAGAACTGCCTTGCTGACATTTCACTAAAATCACTTGAAAAAGAGAAATCTATAGAAAATTTGACTACTTATTGTGATACAAACAATGTTTTAAGCTGTCAACAATCATGAATGGTTTTGCAGACCGTGTAGCAGTTGTTACTTGGCTTTCAGTGAGCCTTCAATCCTGCCCACTCACACTCACATGCTCTAGAGTCAACAAGTCAACAAAACATAAGATCTTTTGATGTTTCACAAGGTAGTGAGTCAGCTACATGACAAAACTATAGATAGCCAGACTTGATTGCTTATCTGTTGATCCATCACATAACCATAATGGGAAATCCAACATGCCTACCTTTATCACCTGTTATTTGTCATTTTGTTCTTAAATTAGTATTTCTAGTTTAAAAGAGCACCACCGGTTGCTACTAAAAATGTCTTTAGCCCATGGGTCTGGTATTTGAGTATTCGATTTTCTTTTGCAAATTTTTCAGAAAATATATAAATGTTCAAAGACAAACAACTTAATTCAGTAAAACAAAAAGACAACAACATTGAAAATTGTAAATGAAGTGAACGCAGTATATAAGCAACTTATCTTTATCTGAGTTTTAGCGTTATCCCTCCTGATCCACAGAGAGACTCAATTAGTTTCAATATTCATTTTTGGCATTTGAGGGCAAATCTTGCCACCTGCCACACTGATAAACACCTTGCAACTCAAGGAAATCATGCCTTTATCCTCAGAGGATGGTTTATACTCACTAATCTAGCCACAGTGGTGAGTAAAAAAAAATCAGGAACAAGTAGAGTAACAAATTCAGTAATAACTTCCTAAAGGTAAAAATATCTACAGCTCAGAGAATACAGTTCTAGGGATAATTTGTTTTTGTCATAGCAGATAGCTATGCTGGGGAGGTGACTGTATTAAAAAAGAGTGGATGTCTTAAAGAAAATGTAAATATAATGACTTCAAGGTGTAATGATGACAACCCAGCAATAAGGCTGTATCTTACACAACAGAACTGAGTGAAGCAACCTCTTTGTATGTGGCAGAATGAATCTGAGCTTGAGCGTTTCTTCCAGTTTCCCACACCTTTGTATTGCCATTTTAATCAACAGAGTGCCTGGGCCACCTCAACACTTTATATTATTGCATTTTTGTTACTGTTCACCAGACTACACAGAGAACATGTCCAAGCAAGTATGTATGTGGTTATATGTGGTTTTAAATCCTTGGGAAAATGTGCAGAGGCAATCTCTACCTCACTCTCTCGGGTCATCTGATTCTCAGTCTAGGAAACACTTCAACCATGAGTCTATCCAGATGAATGAAGAAGATGATTAAAACTAGCCGTGGCCCTGTATCTAATCCTTAGGGGTCAAAATGTAGCATCTCTTGAAGCAAATGAGAGAAGCAGGGTGCAAAACCAGAGTTTTCAACAGTGTTTGCTTTGTCTGTCAAAACACATAGATTCTCATCAAGCTAGATAAAAATTCAATTCCATTCAATCAATACATTTTCAAAATGTGGCACTTGACTTAAAGACCTGTTTGATGCTAATGCTCTCTTTTAACCCTTTTTCAGTCATCAGCTATGAATTTCTAAAACAACCTTTTAGCTGAAAATAAAAGACAGAAAATTTCCAGTGCTAATCGCTTGGCCAAGCTCCTGAAAAGGTCCCGTAATAGAAATTGTGTCTTTCAAGTTTCCATAAAGGGGACTTCAGTCCCACCAAACAATTAAAGTCCATACTGTATACATCTTCTACAAAGGCTTATTTCAGATGAGAAATATTAATAATTGCTTCTTAGACTCTGTCTGCCACTATGTGGGTTGTTTTAAGCATAATGGTACCTGAGTGACAGTATCAACGCTGCTCTTCCCTCATTCTCCTTCCCACACCCACTCATATACACATACACACTGTTCGTGCTAATGAAGCGACAGAGTATTAGAGCTGAAAGCCTTGGCTGCTTGCTGTTGTTGGCAGTATTAAAAAGCTTTTCTCTCCCTCTGGTAAACAGTCACACACTCACTTACAGGAGGATTGTGGGTGAGCAACCTACAGGTAATAATAATGTGATTTGTTCAAGATCCTTGTAAAAAAATGTCTGAAAGAAGGTCAAAAGTCAGTGGCAGCTCCAAGAAATATAACTGATTTGGACTCTTGCTAAATCATGTTTCAGCACTAGACATTTGCAGCAATCAGGGGTTTAGGATGTGCTTGCTTACTAAATTACTTTTTAGTTTATTCAGGGTTTCAGCACAGACTTATAGAATGATTTTGTATTCCAAACGCACCCTGTGGTCAGTCTGAATGACGTTTAACAATGTAAATATATCAATGTCTGTCTTTTCAATATTTTTTTTCCATTTAATGAGTTTCCTGTTGTACAAATTTACAAAACTTCAAATTACACTATTAACTCCAGACAAATAGACAAGTAATTCTAAACATTACTGGCTCGATTTTACTGTTTAAGAGCTATTTTTGTAAGAATTTCCTGAGAAACAAAGGATAGAAAAAAACTGCATCACTGGCCATTAGTATAAGTGAAAGCGAATGGATTTGTTGGTGCCTTTAATACAATGACATTTGATTGTGTTGGGTTTTTTATGAGAGAAGAAAAATATGCTTGAATTATTTTTTATTTATTTTAAATTATAAGTTTTCACAATTTATTATCAAATGATTAGAATTTCAAATTTGTTTTACATGGCACCATGGACCTCCATCTCTCTGGATCATAGACAAAGTTTTTATGTTTCACATAAGTCTCACCACTGTTAGATTCTGGAGGAGTATCATCTAAAGAGTTTTGAAAAGGTTTAATTATTTTCCAATTTGTGTTTTAGTCTGCTTTTGGACAGTCAGCATTGTCTGTGAAAGCCTGAACTCAACAGAATGCCCTGCCTGATATCACCAGCCTTAAAAACAAACTAAAAAAATCTTTTGTTACGTTCCCCGGGGGGGGGGGGGGGGGGGGTCTAGGCGGTGAGGGGGACGTAACAAAAGTGACCGGGTCAGAAAAAGGAGTCAAGGAGGCGAAACAGTTAAATAAAACAGTTTTATTGAAGTAATTCAACTAAAAGAGACGGACAAGCCGCTATCACCACAAACAAAACACAAACAAAACTCAGGCGTTGGTCAAATAAAGCAAAAAGTCAAAAGGAAAGCGCAGCTCACTAGCTGGAAACCACACTACACAGCTCACTAGCTGGAAACCACACTACACAGCTCACTAGCTGGAAACACCGCAAAAACACTCGGCTCACTAGCTGTACCCACACAAAATGGCACTCTGGCCCAGAGCTCACCCTTCTCTGGGCTTAAATACCTTTAATTGCTGATGGGAGTCAGCTGTACAGGAGGGAAAGGTGGCACCTCAGGCAGAGAAGGTAGTGGGACACGCCCACACAGGCACCCTCAGGAGAGAGAGAGAGGCCCTGCTAGGGCTGTAACACTTTTGACAGACACACAAATCTGTAAAAAAAAATTTCTTGTTTAGTCTATGTGGGGTGAATGTGCAAATTAATATGTTGTGCATAACTCCATTTTTTGTGATATTTGATTGTTGCGAAGTTGCACTTGTAATCTGACAAAAAAAACTGCAGCTCCAAATGAATTCTAATCTGACTGGTACTTTTTTAAAGAGCATCAGTTAAGATTATAATTAAATATGGGTATGAGACAATAAAGCTCATGTCTGAATTATGACAGTGATACTAAGGTGAGTTGTTGACGATATGCTGAATTCTTTTATTGGTAGGTACTGCTGTTTTTGCCACTGTTAGTGGTGTTACTTAAACTTTCTTTGAAGTTGACCCAACACTGTCAAATAAACGGTCAAAATTGCAGATAGTTTAAGCCTATATTTGAATTATGTTTTATATTTATACTTTGCTTGGGCTTTAAAAACAGATGCTGCAGATGAAAAAAAAATACATAAAAGCAACTTTTAAACATTATAATCTACCACATTGTAAAGATAAATTTTTGGGTGTAGCAGTCCTAATTCTGGTAATTGACACAGTTGGCATTTTTACCAGCTTCATTTCCTGTTTTCAAATAGACTAAGCTTTTTTTAAACTACTACCTGTTATCCAGACTTATTGACCAAAGCACTTAAATTGCTTATACAGTCATTCAGCAAGTTTAATACTAAACCACTACACAGTGCTTTTCCTATCATACTGCTTATTTTTCTGCAGCATCTGTGTTGGTTTCATTCTGCATTATTTGTTTAACCTCTGAAGATTTTTTCTGACATTCGATTTTTATCTTGGTAAAATCATTCAATCTGCTGCCACTAATCTTATTCATAACAGTGATTGGCCATATGCTACCAGTGCCACCATGTGATTACCAGTGTTGAGAAGGTTACTTTTAAAATGTATTCCATTACAGATTACAGAATACATGTCCCAAAATGTATTCTGTGACGTATTCCGTTACGTTACTCAATGACAGTAACGTATTCTGAATAGGGATGGGTATCGTTTAGGTTTTATCCGATACCAGTGCCAAACCGGTACTTTTGAAACGGTGCAGGTGCATAAACGGTGCTCAAACCGGTGCTTAAAGAATGGAGAACACAAAAGTGATCCAAAAACCTCTCATGTTCAGCTGTTTTTTTGTAAAAAAAATAACAATGTTAGCCTTTTCTGTAGCTATGGGGCATATATGGTATCACTCTTGGCTGGAAGCAGTGCTTAAACAATGGAAAAAACACAAAATTGTTCCAAAAACCTCTCATGTTTAACTGTTTCCCACTTTTTCTTTGGTCATTTTAGCCTTTTTGGCCAGGGTGAAGGAAGTATCTGCCATCAAACAAGAAGACAGCCGCATGTAGCTATGATGATGTTTGCTAGTTCACCTTACGTGCATTAATGTAATAATGTGGTTAGCCTACTCAACGTAAATTACACACGAACAACATTAAGCTACTCACGCAGAGAAGAACGGCTGCTGCCATCATCATCCGTCATCATTTCTGCTACACTGGCAGGGCTAGGGGCCAGGACTCTGCTCTTCGTGTTTTTGGGGGATGTTGCTAACGCCGGGTCCGATAACAGGCAACCCACCCGCAGTACATGTGCTCGGTGTGAGGTCTATCAAATACGGCGCATTTCTCGGCTTTAAAAAAAAAAACGCTATGCGTCGCCAGGTGTTTCATCAGATTCGAGGTGTTACCTCCTTTGATAGTATCACAGTATCAGCTTAAAGCACTTGTTGCAGGCTGCTGAGTATGCATCTTTTGCTGTGAAGTACAGCCAGACTTTTGACCGCTTCGCCTTGGGCATTTTTAATCTGTAGCTCTGCTCTACAGATTACCTGGCCCCGCCTATTATCCTCGGAAACGTAAAATCATTGGCTAGAATCTAAAGTGCATCACAGCTCAGGAAAAAAAAGCACCGAAATAAAGCACCGAAATAAAGCACCGAAATGTGCGCTGCTTTTCGGTCTGGTCTGGTTACTACCGTTTATGTCAGAACCGATACCGGTACCCATCCCTAATTCTGAATACTTTGGATTACTTAATATATTATCATGCTGTTTACAACTACGTGAATGTACTATTGCTGTGTGATTTATTACTATTACTGAAGGTCCGCGGCTCTGAACCTTAGTAAAGGGACCTCTGACTAATCTGACTAATTCTCCTTATCTTTCCTCATGTGGTGCATTTTCCATTGTTATACCTCTCTGACCTGTCTTCCCCATGTGATGTTTGTGTAATGTATGTATGGTCAGAAGGGTAAGATGGCGCTGGCAAAGGTCGGCAGCCTTAACCCAATTTCCTTCGAGGTCAACCTTCAGGATCAATAAAGTTTTGAATTGAATTGCTCCTCAAAATTAACAGAGCGGGGCCAAGTTAAAAAAATTAAAACACATTTTTATAGCAGCTGCCGTACAGCTCAATTCAGTATTTGTTCTCTTATTTGACAATTTAGAACACATTCTCATGTAAAAGAATTATATGGTTTTGACAGTTTGGTTGGTTGGTTTGGTGACCATTATCCATTTTGATGTATAGACTTGCAGTTTAACTGCCACTGCACTTTAATTTATAAAGTTTTTCTTTTAATTAAAAAACAACTACTTTGAGATTTATCCCATTGTCTTTTTTACACTACTCAGAAGCGGCTGTCCTCCTGCTGACAAAAAAGTAACTATGTAACTTTTACTCTGAGAACATTTTAAATGAGCTACTTTTTACTTTTACTTGAGTAAATTTTTAGACAGGTAATTTTACTTGTACTTAAGTAAAATTTCAGCAAAGTAATAGTACTTTTACTTGAGTAAAGTATTTTAGTACTCTTTCCACCTCTGACAGTTACTCATATTTTGTATTTTAAACACGTAACGGCGGTACATGTATTCCGTTACTCCCCAACACTGGTGATTACATGGGGAAAATTCTGGGTTAATTTAGCAAGTTGATAAGCAGCTGTAGACTGTGAATGTAGAAATGAATCAAGATAATAGAAAGATACCCTTGGTATGTCAAATTTGCTTCAAAATTCAGAACCCAGGCTTCAGGGGAGGAGGAAAAGGAAGCGGATGAAGTGCAGATGAGGAACGTGAGAGTAGTGGTTGTGGCAGATGCAGAACAGCAGCAGAAACAGATAATGAAAAAAACAAAACACACAAATAAAGATATAAATCCTAATATCTATACCCATATGTAGTTTGAAAGAGCTTTAAATGATTTCAAGCACACCAGAAGACCTACAACATAATGGCTATAAAAGAAAACAATCAAGGTATTGGAATGTGCCAGTGAAAATGAAAAGTTGGCCTTGGAGCTGATTAAAATTCTTCACTCTGGTCATGTCACAATGAACAGTTTCAAAATCCCTCTATAATGGACTGATTCTTATATAGCGCTTTTCTACTCTCCCGAAGTACTCAAAGCGCTGTATACAACATGCCTCATTCACCCATTCACTTCCTTCTACAATTAAGTGCAATCTAAGCATTCATACACATTCACACTCCGATGGACGCATCGGAGAGCAACTTGGGGTTAGTATCTTGCCCAAGGATACAGACTGGGGAAGCCAAGGATCAAACCACCAACCTTCCAGTCAGTAGCTGACTAGCACTAGCTCTACCACCTGAGCTACAGCCACCCCAACTGGACACTATATACTGTACACCACTCCAGCCAGCTACAATAGATTTAGAACTAATTAATACACTGTATTCCATACTAATGGAGCATGCTCACCAAGTCCTCAGTATGCATTTGTGTTTTATCTCTGGATGAAACATTTTACTAGTAATGTTTTCAGACAGACCTGTAGAGCTCTGAATATACTAGTGTACATTGCCATTAGTCAAAGCACCTGAACAGAGAGATATAATTTGAGGTGCAAGAGTGTGTTATATCATCCACAATGTGAAGTCTCTTCTCACAACAACATGGGAGTGGGTGGAACTGAAAGTTGGTTGCTCATTAATTTGGCCACTGTCTTTGGCTTGCAGTGCTGAAACAAGTACAAGATTTTTTTGAATTATGCTCTCTTACTTCCCAAATGTAGGAGACAGGCACCCTGTCAAGGTGACATTTACAGGGCAAACCACCAGCACCAGCTCTTTTTCTCATTCAATTAGTCAGTTCCCGTGGCATTGCTTTACACGGAATGCTTGGAAAAATTGAATAAAAGCTTACGTCACACGAAGCATCCTGTCCACTGAGTGGACATTTTCATACAGATACCTGCTATGTATGCTTGTGAATCACTGCACAGTTACACGGAGACAAACTGACAAAGTCAAATGCCTTCTTGGCATTTTGCTGAGCTTGCCTTAAAAAACAACTTAAAAAAAAAAAAAAAGCTACTCCTGTTTAAAGAAATAACTGAATTTTCTGTAAGAATTTGATGTTTAAATTCATTTATCCCTAACCTTTCACATGTCTGCAGTAGCATGTGTATTAGCCGACTCAAGCAAACATGTAAACCATGATTGTCCATTTATTTTCAGAGTTAGGGAATAAATGTTGTAAATGCTGTTCCCCTCTCTCTGATATTCTCCCTGTAAAATGCAGTTAACAGTCTTAACTCTCTCATTGCTAACGCCCTGTATTATTGGTGAATATTCAAACTTAATTTACTTGTTTAAATCACATTTTTCTGTGTTTTCAAAAATGTTCTTTATGATGATGATGTTGCAAATGTATTTTTTTCCTCACACCTTTATCAGTATGTGGGTGAAAATACAGGAAAAAATAACTGTGACCCTAAAATAATATGAAATACATGAAGCTATATATTTAAGACAAACCTTTATCCAATTTTTTCACAGGATCAAGACATGCTGTGATGTATACAAGGCCACAATCAACCTTCGGTTTATGAATAGGCATTTTGGAAAAATATTGAACTTCTCTTACCTCAGTCCTGCACTTCCACAGGACTGAAAATACCTCAACCCTAGAGTGTGTTGAGGTCACGTCCACTTCTGCTACTGCTGTATGCCTTTACTTTTCTGATGACTCCTATGACTCCATTGGGTGTGTTACTACTGGAATACTGACTTTCCTAGGCTTTGAGACATTCAATTTATCCATCTTACATGTTCCTCTGTACTGATTTAATGCAGAGCAGAACCTTGTGAAACACAGGTTACTTTGGACTCGTTTCACAACCAAGGACCCACTGAGGAGACCACAGTGAAAATGTTGAACACTCAAAACACAGAGATGCCCTAGACAAGTCAGAGGGCAAACAGTAAACTCTGCTGTTTGCCGTCTGCCAAGTTTTTTGGACTGAAGACTTAAGCTGTGTCCCAAAACGTCGGCCAAAACGGACCTGGCCTTCGCGGTCTACGTGGGCCGGGTCCTTCGAAGACCGAGAAGGCTGGAAGTGCGAGGCTGTGGGACGGTCTAGCCTTCAGATGTGCGTCACCGCTGTGTCGGTGGAGTTTAATAAACTCGTCCATCTGCTCCTTGCTATCTAAAATATAACAGGACACTGGCGTAAATTCTCACCGTCTTACACTTCTGTTTAATCAGTTTTCTGTTTTACGTTTATTCAGCTGTGTGAAAATTCCGGAGGAACCCACCCGACGGATTAATAAAGTTTTATTTAAAGTTTTATTTAATCTAATAACTTTAGCACGTTAAAAGTTTATTTTGTGACCCAGAAAGATTAATAAGACTAATTTTAAAACTCAGAAATTTGGCTGGGCCGCGCTATGAATTCTGGGATATGGTGAGCCACGAAGGACACACCCGGCCCATCCTTCAAATTCGGGGAAATGAAGGACGCATTTGTCGGCCGCATTTGAGGGAGTCGACGAATTGGGATAGTCTTCGTCGCCTGGCTGTGACGTAATCGGCCTTCAAATGCGGCCTCTGAAGGATGCAGCCGACGTTTTGGGACACAGCTTTACTTTGTCTTCAGACCACCTAGCTAATCTGGAAGCTAAAAGGCAGACATTGCTTGGGTCAAGTCCTGCTTTTATCATGAAGCATAAAGCAAGATTTAGATCCAGTATGCAGGGTACAGGAGGAAAAAATACACTCAAAAGCTGTTTTATTGCCGGTGACATTTCAGAAATACAAAAGCAAAAATGAAGGAAACATTGAACCTAGGTATACAAAACATTAGAAACTAGGGAGCCCATAACGCAGATAAAAAACACACATTAATGGCATTAAGATGTGACAGGGAACAACAGGAGATGGACACGATAAATACACAGTTGGTGTTGAGGCTACGGGAGAACATTTGGGAAACACAGCAGGAACATATCTGGGATGATGAGACGGAGAAAGTAAAACTGAACATGACGTACAGGAGACAAGAGATTTAACAAAGTAAAACATGAAAGAACACTGGGACAACAACTAAGACATATGAACTTGACATAGACAAAGTTAAACATATAAAGACACATGACTGACTAAGGAGATGAGACTAACTATAGAGGCTGGAACACAAAGGAATACAGAAGAGAACAAATCAGGAACAATACGACAACAGGACCTAAACTAGACATGGAAGCACAGGAGACAAAAGATTACTAAAGTACAACAGGAAATAACAAAACATGGAATTACAAACAGACGAAAACTAGACAAAGCATGGGGACACACAATGGAAACGAGATGACTACAATGAGGGAGAAAACTAAAATTCAAAAACTAAAACTTGGGACTGAATTTGATGATAAACATAAATTTAGAATATCAATATACAGAAAGCCCAGGGCATACTGAATGTAAACAAAACTTGAAACACTGGTTCCAAACCCGGGGATCCTAACAGCTTTACTAGTTTTCTATAGACATTTTAATAATTTTACTGTTGTGATTTTACTTTTGCACCTTATCTTGCTTTGATATAATATTAGAGATTCAGTGCTGTGTTACATTACAGGTCAAACAAGTGTGGCCAAATGAGTGTGTATCTTAATCAAACTAAAGAGCTTACTGTGTTAAACCTGTTATTGCAAACATGTTAAATAGCAGTTTAGCAGATATACCAGTATACTTATTTATGAAAATTAAATAATTAGGTTATTTTAACATAAGGCAACTAAAACTACTCAACATAAAAAATAAATAAATTTAAACGTAAATATTCCAATTAACATATAAAAACTGCAGTTATAACACAGGAAATGAACTTTGACAATGCCAATAAATCTATTGCCTGCAACCAATGTACATTTTTTTCATGCTAATCCAACAGACTGTTTTTCAGTGTTCTATTTGCTATGCAGGGATTAAAACAGTTTAGAAAAAATATGGTCCTTGACAGAGTTTAGAATTATTTTGTCTCCCCAAGTTTCTGTTTGACAACTTTCAGTTGCTCTTATTTAAAATAAAGAGCAAAATTATTCCCACTGACTGTGTGTGAGTGTGTGTACCTATATGTTCATATCTGACACATCTTGATGTTGTATGCTCTAGGAAAACAAAGGGCAAGGTAATGATGTGATCTGATCATTTCAATATTGTGAGCTGTATTAGCAGATTATCCAAAGTTTCTTGTGTTCCCAGGGCTGGAAGACACGTCAATAAATCCGTAGCCTGATTTTCTTTATCCAGAGTACAGTTGCATCATTAGGCTTTGCTCCATCGTATTCTCTCTTTTTTCTTAACAAGTTTTACACTTGACAGATCCAGAATCTTTAGAACATAAATTAGACAACTTACAAGTGATTTTGTGTGACATGTGCACTATAAAAATACTTATGTGAGTTACAGTTTAAGATTCATTCAGTAAAAGAGTTTTTATCTTTTGTGTTTCTAAGGCAGGGGGCGAGCCTTGAGGCTTTGAGCGAGATTACATGGGGAATACTGAGCAGAGACAGAACAAACTCCTTTTTCTCTCCTAAGCAAAGGCCTCAGGTGAAGCCTCAGGTGAAGTCCAAAGTCATATTTTCTGTCACATGTTGTTTCTGAAAAAGGTTAAATGAGGTCATATTTGTTTTGGAATTATTTTTGTGCTTTCTGCAATCTGAAGTCTGTCTGTGCTCATGAACTATTTTGGGTAACAAGAGGGCTTTGCAAACACACCTACAACGTTCATTGACAGATGGCTCCCTTTTTTCCCACGTACATTTTTAGCAAATTTCCAATGTTACATTTAAGGCACATGAGAGCTATTTACTTTCTTAATCATTTATCCAAATGTGGGTCCAGGGGCTGGAGCCTATTCTAGCTGACAACATGGAGGGGTGGAATAACACAGAGAGGATCACTAATGAGTGGGAAATGAAAGTGGAGTACCTGGTTGACACTAAAATCTTACATTCCCTATTATGATAACTTTCCCCATAAGAACTGTGCACAAAATAAAAGACCTTGAGGATAAACAGCCTGTCTGATATCAACAGATTGAATGGGCCTGCAGTTGAACTGGTATATCTTGGAGAAGCGAGATCTAACACTAAAAGCAAAGTCAGTTTACCAGTCAATCTACTTTTCTATCCAACTCTTTGGTCATGAGCACTTCAATGTGACCAAAAGTAGGACATCAAATATGATATAGCCTGCTAAGATGGATTTCATTCAGAAGGAAACCAAACAGTAAATGCATTTTTATACTTGAGGAGACTTTAAAGGAGTCAGCCGAAGTTGTTGGGGAATCTTAACAGTATGTGACCTGGACACTGGAGAGGTATTCAATAATATCCAACTAGGAGGAAACCAAGAGGGACATCAGTAGACTGTATATAAAAGATAGTGGTATCTTCTTGGTTTTAAAAGTGAAGCCAGTGGAATGAACCTACTATCCCTACTGCGTCTTGTCTCCTTAATGGCAAATAATTGTCCTTGAACTTTCTATCATTATTATTGTTATTATTATTTTATAGTATTGTTCTGTTTATTTTTATCCTCCTGCTACTAAACAAATTTCCCCTTGTGGGACAATAAAGAAATTGAATTGAATCTGCATTATTTTTCAAGCCCAGTAAAACGTTTGAATTTTTACAATCAATGTGGAATGCACCTTACTGCCCAAATGGTAGTAGTCTATGCTGTCTGTGCTTCATACAATGTGACCTTCAAAGTGCTAAAAACAATGACATCACAGGTATATATGAGGTTGGTGGTATTCTATATATATTTTTAAAAAGTACTATGTGTGTGTTTATCTTATTTCCCTGTGCCACCTTTGTAAAAAAATATTAAAAACATAGCTGTGAGCCATGCTTACAGACAGACAGATAGACAGATAGACAGACAGATAGATAGATAGATAGACAGATAGATAGATAGATAGATAGATAGATAGATAGATAGATAGATAGATAGATAGATAGATAGATAGATAGATAGATAGATAGATAGATAGATATTTTTTGTTGTGTGTGTCCTGTTCCAAGCACATTCATTTCCCCTGGTGCTCCACTTAATGGAGCTTCTTCACATGGAGCATCGAGGCTCTCAGAGGACCTTCAAAGGTCTGCTGGTCTTTCATCAGCCTCGGGGCATCTTCACTACTACTGCCTTAAAAATAATTACTGAACAGCTGAAACGCAGAGCAATATTTCTCCTGCACTACACTAGACCCCTGAGGTCTGATTGCCAAATCATTTGATGTATGATATGAATGAGGCAAGAGAAACTGGAGCTTATGCATGAATAACAAATAGGAGATGTACATTTCTGATTTTTGCAGTTCCTTAAACTTTAAGATGAAGATTAGATCAAACATGGTGGTATTTATATTTCCTAAATTTAAATAAAAGAAAACTGACACTAGATCCTTACAATATGGCATAGAGCATGAGCTGATATTTAGAAGGGGACATTAAGGCCTCTGATCAGCCACTGTTGTAGCCAAAAGGTCTCTTACTACTAATGTTTTATTCATTTTCTCTTTCTTCTGTTTATTTTCTGTGTTCCCTTTCCACACTAGATTCTTCCCTTTTTGC
Organism: Maylandia zebra; assembly: GCF_041146795.1. NCBI lineage: Eukaryota > Metazoa > Chordata > Actinopteri > Cichliformes > Cichlidae > Maylandia > Maylandia zebra. Next base: position 3,994,611 of record NC_135174.1, on the reverse strand, counting down.
CCTAGCTCTGGATCCCCCTCTCTTTTCATCTTTAAGCTCTTTTCTTTCTTTGCTTCTTCCTCTGTAGCTCTGCTAGCATGACTGCCACTCCACAAACTCTTACAGCACTTATAAAATGGATACCCTGCTGAGACCAGCCACCACTCCTTGCATGAGTGGGAAATGAGAGGTATTGTGGGGGAGAGACAGAGAGAAATGTGATGACAGAAAGTACAGAAACAGCACCAGAAGTGGGGACCCTGAATCACTGCCACTTATAAGTCACAAGTGACTAGCAGGAGCTTAGCTGTTTATTTTCATTTGACATTAAAGAAGAAGGCTTTTGTTTCCAGGGGTTCCTCTCGTAAAATGACTAAATGGAGTGTAGGACAAAAACAACAGCACTAGACATTAGTCAAGTTGTTGCATTTTTCTTGACAAGGACTCTTGTGACAGCAAGAATAATCACCCTAATGAGGAGAAAAAGCACAGGCAGCCCGGTGTTCCTAATCTAAGACCAACCCCTAATCCGAACAAAGCATCAACCTGTGAAAAATGAAAAGAAAACTGAAAAAAACTGGGGTTATCCACATTCTGCTTTAATATTGTCAGATGTGAGAAGCTCCTCCATTTCCACTGAGCTAATGTGTGTCTCACCAGACTCTATAATGAAAAACTTTAATGAAAAGTGCTGACACTAAATAAGCAGTATCCACTATAATCCAAATATTTTTCTTTGCTTTGTTTGAGTTTAAACGCTTTATTGTTTTTTTCCCCCACGTTATATATAGAAGCAATTAAAAACACATTATTATTATTATTTATTTAACTTAACATTTAAACAAATTCTATGTCTCTGTAAAAACTGATTTTGCAGGACTGCCTGTCTGACCCACTCCAGCCCACAAAGAATAGAAGATTCACTGGGCCTTATTTTAATCTTATTGATTCGTTTAATCTTATCCAATCAGTTAAGACTCCTACCCATGAGCGTGGACAAACTTCTATCCTGTGGTCTGTAGCTACATGATATTCATATTTGCAAGCTTAAGCTTTCGGATCATATGCCTGTCTTATTTCAAATTTCTGCCCCATGTTCCTCAGTTAAACCTCTTCTACCTGTCCATCAGTACCACATTCTTTCAAATTTTAGACTAATCTCTAAACTCTCTTTTTTGTCTGAAGCTTTAGAAAAAGTTGCCCATCTCCAGCTCCAAGCCTTTCTAGAGACTAATGCCATCTTAGAATCATTTCAGTCTGGTTTTAAAGCACTACATAGCACTGAAATTGTGCTTTTAAAAGTTGTTAATGATCTTTTACTGATTACTGATTCTGGTAATCCTGTTATTTTAGTGCTTTTAGATTTGAGTGCAGCATTTGATACAGTTGATCATGGAATTCTGCTATCAAGATTGGAAAATTGTGTGGGCATTAAGGGTACAGCACTTAAATGGTTCAGATCCTACCTAACTGATAGAAGTTTTTCTGTCAGGTTCAAGGGCTCTTCTTCCACATCCACCCCCCTCACCTGTGGGGTCCCACAACGGTCTGTCCTCGGCCCAATACTTTTTCCCCTGTATATGCTCCTGCTAGGTTCTATTTTTAGAAAACATGGAATCTTGTTCCACTGTTATGCTGACGATTCTCAAATCTATTTTCCCCTTAAAAAGAACTCTGCAGACTCCTTTAAAGTTTTACTTGACCGTCTTGATGACATTAAATCATGGTTCATGTTAAATATTTTGCATATAAGTTATCAAAAAATGAAGATCATAATATTCGGCCCCTCTGACCCCTGTTCTTCCCTGAATGTTGACCTTGGCCCCCTGAAAAAGTTCAGAATTCTGTTTGCAAACGATTTAGGAGTGTTTCTCAATAGCTCTTTCTCATTTGGGAAACAAATAAATTCTTTTATTAAAACCAGCTTTTTCCAGCTAAGGGCCATTGCAAAAATCAAGACCATGTTGTCATCCGCCGATTTTGAGAGAGTGATACATGCATTTATCTCTTCTAGGCTTGACTATTGCAATAGTCTTTATTTTGGTATTAACCAGACCTTACTCTCACATCTGCACTTAGTTCAAAATGCGGTGGCCTGACTCCCTACAGGGACTCGCAAATTTTATCATATCGCCTCAATCTTGGCACGTTTACACAGGCTACCAGGCTACTAGTACCACGACTTCAAGATTTTGATGTTTGTCTTTAAATCTCTGAATGGATTAGCTCCATCTTATCTCTCAGACCTTTTAACAAAAAATAATCCAAGTAGAGCCTTCAGGTCTGCAGATAAGTTGCTTCTGACTATCCCCAGAACTAGACGGAAAAACAGAGTCAATTATGACTAGTCTTTTATAGTAAATATTATGTATGTTTACTATTTTATCTCTACTATGTACAGCACTTTGGCTCAACCCATGTTGTTTTTAAATGTGCTTATAAATAAATTTTTGATTTTATTTTTTGAGACATTGAACGACTAACAGTTTTACTTATAAGAGCAAAAGAATCCACCATGGATGTTTTGTCCCTCGGCCCATCCTCGTCAGGTCTCTTTCAGGCAGTCCAAGAAACCAAAACTCACATCTCTAAATGACACGTTCAGGCCACGTTCAGGGCTCCCTGGGAAACCTTCTAGCAGTCATTCTTGCTGCTCGACAATCTAGTCTCCGAAAGTGTTCCCCAGGCAAGCCCAGTTTCCCAAAAATCCAACCCATTTCCCTTCAACGATTTCAGACTGGACCATAACCCGTCTATAACAAGTTTTAAAAGAGAGAGGCAATCATCTCCAACCCTGCATAAGTGAACTTAATCCAGTCTCCGATGACTGCCTCGTCTTCTCCCTCTAATGCAGTAAAACCAATCAATTAGGCAGTCTGATTTCAATAGTCTATTTCACAATAAACTCACCTCTAAGCCCCTCCAAGCTGCTGACCTGTTACCTCAACCTTAAAAAATTCCAGTGCCTTCAGAACCTCTTTTTATCACACATCTGGCCACATAGCTACTAAATCCTGTTTTCTTCTACACTTTTGTCACGTTCTCTCATTTTCTGTAATTTATCCTAATCTTTTCTCTGGCCATTCCTTCAACATTTGGGCAGCAACATCCACTTCTCACAAAGGAATCCCTGACCTCCTGATCAGGCTCATGGGCCACTAATCATAACAAGCCTTCCAGTAATACATTCGCAATAATCTCCAAGCCCTTCGCAATGCTCTATCGTCACTACTTCTAGAGGATGTCCTCTTTGGGGATCTGCATGGCCCGGGAGCTTAAGATTAAACGTATTCTACGCTAGATTCGACACAGCGAACACCATGAGACCGGACAGTGTGCGCACCGCGGATGACGTCAGTGCGCACACTGTGTCTGAGGAGGATGTGCGGAAGTGCTTCAGGAAGGTGAACGCACGCAAAGCTACTGGTCCGGACGGGATTCCCGGCCGCGTCCTCAAGTCATGCGTGGCTCAGCTGGCTGGAGTGTTCACGCACATCTTCAACCTTTCCCTCTCTCTGTCTGTAGTCCCAGCCTGCTTCAAAATGGCCACCATCGTCCCTGTACCCAAATCCTCCACCATCTCCTCATTGAACGACTGGCGACCTGTAGCCCTGACCCCCATCGTGAGCAAATGCTTCGAGAAGCTGGTCAGGGACTTCATCTGCTCTGCACTACCCGACTTACTGGACCCTCTACAGTTCGCATACCGCCACAACAGGTCCACTGATAATGCCATAGCCCTGACACTACATACTGCCCTGTCACACCTGGAGAAGAGAGACACGTATGTGAGGATGCTGTTTGTAGATTACAGCTCAGCATTCAATACCATCGTTCCCTCGAAGCTGGACAGGAAACTGCAGGATCTAGGACTGAGCAGCTCCCTCTGCAGCTGGATCCTTAGCTTCCTGTCTGACAGACGCCAGGTGGTCAGACTGGGCAGCATCACCTCATCCCCCATCACACTGAACACTGGTGCTCCACAGGGGTGTGTACTGAGCCCTCTCCTGTACTCACTCTACACCTACGACTGCATAGCCACTAACAGCTCCAACATCATTGTGAAGTTTGCGGACGACACTACAGTGGTGGGTCTTATCACCAACAGTGATGAGACGGCTTACAGGGAGGAGGTCAGCGCCCTGACCCACTGGTGTCAAGACAACCATCTCACCCTCAACGTCGCAAAGACAAAGGAGTTGATAGTGGACTTCCGGAGGTGCAGAGAAGTACACACCCCCATCACCATCAACGGCGCTGCTGTGGAGAGAGTGAGCAGCTTCCGGTTCCTTGGTGTACACCTGACTGAGGATCTTACGTGGTCAGTACACACAAACAAAACAGTGAAGAAGGCGCAGCAGCGCCTCTTCTTTCTCAGGAGACTGAAAAGATTCGGCATGAGCCCCCGCATCCTCAGGACCTTCTATCACTGTGCCATTGAGAGCATCCTCACTGGATGCATCACCACCTGGTATGGCAACAGCACCGCCTACAACTGCAAAGCTCTCCAGCGAGTAGTGCGGTGCTCTGAACGGATAATTGGAGGTGAGCTTCCCTCCCTCCAAGAGATCTACAGGAAGCGGTGCCTGAGGAAAGCGGGGAGGATCATCAAGGACTCCAGTCACCCCAGCCATAAACTGTTCAGACTACTTCCATCAGGAAGGAGGTTCTGCAGCATCCGGTCCCGTACCAGCAGACTGAGAGACAGCTTCTTCCACCAGGCCATCAGACTGCTGAACACTTCATAGACACCTCAGCTTCACTACTGGAACTTTAACATTATGCACTCCATACTGTACAGTAATGCCACTGTTTTGCACATGTCTCACTCTGTATATTTTATTTTATTTATTTTATATATTTTATTTATTGTTTACTCTATTTAATTTGTAAAATATGTGTACACACACACACACACACACACACAGACACACACACACACACACACACACACACACACACGTAGAAAAATATTTAGTATACACATCCAGAAATGCATATACTATTATATATTGTACATATATTTATTAGTTTCAGATGTAGCCATTCTTGTATTTTGCTTGTTTACATTATTGTATTTTGCACAACTCTGTTGCTTGTGAAGCTCGCACACAAGAATTTCACTCACATGTGCTGTACCAATGTACCTGCACATGTGATGTGACAATAAAAGTGATTTGATTTGATTTGAGCTGCTGCCAGTCCCCTCTTCCCCAAACCTCAGCATCAGTTCACGATCCTTCATTCACCATTGTCAAATCTAAATGAGGATGCGGACCCAGCTAGAGAATTGTAAGATTAAAACCCTACAAATACATGTAAAAACACAACATTATTATAAGTCTTTGGCTTTTCGTCATGTGTGAAATCTGGTTCAAAACCCTCTGAAAACCTTCTTCCAGCTCACAGCCTTCAAGCCATTTTGGAAAACAACTCATCTGAATAAGTAGCTAGCTAGCTAGCTAGCTAGCTAACTAGCCTACAGTTTCATAAGCATGTAAAAGTCTGACGTACGTGTAGTCAGTGTTGGGGAGTAACGGAATACATGTACCACCGTTACGTATTTAAAATACAAAATATGAGTAACTGTATTCCGTTACAGTTACCGTTTAAAAAGGTGGTATTTAGAATACAGTTACTTTGTTGAAATAAATGGATTACACAGCGGTACTTCCCTGTTTCATATTGTGGCGGGTCAGGACTGTTTGGGTTTTGTTTGACAGCTACGTTCTTTTGTTCCAGGCGGCAGCGTTACGGTTGCCATGGTTACAGGGTGACGCTCGCTCTCTCTCTCTGAGTGTTTCCTGGGTGAGAGAGCGCCTTTTTGTTGTTGTTGTGTTAAGCTAATAGGCAGAACGCTACAGGTATAGCTCTAAAGAATGTAGCATCATAGGCAGTGTAGTCCATGCTGCGGAGAATGGACTGCCATACCCGTTATGTGTCGAGGGAGGGAGAAAAAGGGAAAGTACGAGTTGTCATTGAGCAAAAACGGGAGCTGGAAGCATGTATATATAATAATAACCACTGCAGCCAAGAAGAGTGCCTGACGAGCCCAGTTGTAAGTAAGCTATTAAGACTCGACTGTACACTGTGTTCGTGTTTTCCTCCGAAACAATAAGTTCCGTTGGAGCAGCATTTCAACGCCTCTCTCTGTCTCTCCCAAGCAAAGTTGACCCAGACAACAAAGTAGAGCTATTTTTCGGCTACGAGCCCGACACAGAACCCACCGTATTAGCCAGAGGTCCCTTTAATAATAATAATAATAATAATAATGGATTGGATTTATATAGCGCTTTTCAAGGCACCCAAAGCACTTTACAATGCCACTATTCATTCACTCTCACATTCATACACTGGTGGAGGCAAGCTACAGTTGTAGCCACAGCTGCCCTGGGGCAGACTGACAGAAGCGAGGCTGCCATTTCGCGCCATCGGCCCCTCTGGCCAACACCAGTAGGCGGTAGGGTAAAGTGTCTTGCCTAAGGACACAACGACCAGGACAGAGAGCCCAGGGATCGAACCGGCGACCTTCCGGTTACAGATACGCTTCCCAACCCCCTGAGCCACGGTCACCCCTACGGTTCGGAGCCGCGGACCTCCAGTAACAGTAATAAATCACAGCAATAGTACATTCACGCAGTTGTAAACAGCATGATAATATATTAAGTAATCCAAAGTATTCAGATTACGTTACTCTCATTGAGTAACATAAAGGAATACGTTACAGAATACATTTTGGGGCATGTATTCTGTAATCTGTAATGGAATACATTTTAAAAGTAACCTTCCCAACACTGCGTGTAGTTTACCTGCCTGCTAATACTTAACTGATCGTTGACTTCTGGTTGCAAATAAACTGCTATCTGCTTGCTTATTTAACATGAAGGCAAATGAAACAACCTGAACAAGTATAATATTACGAACGGAGAATTACTTAGTGTGACACAACATGCTTAATACTTTTGCATGCATATTAATGGATAAGTATTGTAATTTTTCCAGACAAACCCAGTGAGTATACTTTAGTATTAACAACAAATTAACTACACTTTCACTTCCTATTCTCTTGTCCCAATTGATTGCAGTGCAGTCTATGGCTGCCTGCATACTACTTGCTTCAGCATGATAGTGCTCATATTTAAGTTTGTCTGTTATCCCTCACCTCATCGACGCTCACACTGCAGAAATTAGACAATTTAATTTCTTGAGTTTCAAAATGTGTTGCTGAGCTGCTGAGGTCAAGGTTTATATGTGTGTTTGTATGTGGACATGAATTGTGTTTGGTGATTACTACAGTGAGAGCGCAAAGCTACCATCACACTGGGGGCTAATAGCCTGAAGGAGAACACATGGTAGTATCACTTGATTTAGAGCTATTGGTGTACAATTGCTTTTGTAATCTCTTGAGCCTGCGTGACCTGAAAAGCTATGAGTACAAAGGGCCTGTGCTATGTTTAGCCCCATGTTTTCTTCCATCAGTAACAACACATTTAACTTAAAGCAGTGGCTATGCTGTAAATCCAAGACTGAAGAAAAGAGAAGAGGAAGAGCGGGAAGAGGAGATGGAGGGAGGACTGCTTACTAGAGGATGCTAGTTATCTTCACATTTATTCCCTGCTAGATCTAATTCATTTGCTGATTCACTCTAAAAACTATTTTTAAGTATTTTTTTATTGTAGTTTTCATTAGAGCACATGTATTAACATACACTGAAATTAGAGAAGTAGTTTCAGTGCATAAACTTTACCACCTTACTAAACCCCTGACCACTTGTCCACAGACAATTCTTGTAAATCTCCTTTAAATAAAATGAAGCTTACTCTCCATAGCTAGTTTTACTTTCCAATTTCATCTCATTTTGAGTATGTTGCACCTGTCTCAATGGACAACTTTTGGACAGTCATTCCCTTTCTGCTCACTCTAGAACAAGGACCAGCATAAGAACCCATTTAAGATGGTGGACCTGGATTTAAACCATAGGATGAAAGATTTATAGTTGAGCAACTGATCATAGTGCTCAGTTTGACATGTGGCAAATAAATTGTTTGTACAGAAAAAGACAAATTATTCAGTGATTGATTTTTGATAGTAGGTGTACCTCGTTTTTCAGTGCATGTGCATGTACACATACTCCTCCATCCACACCCAAAATGGATACAAATACTCACCTCAGGATAGCAAGAACCTAGTGCCTAACAAAAGATAATGTTACAATGTGTAAACAGATGCTTTCTATTATGTTGACAGGAGAGAAGGACAATTGCTGCCTAAGCAAAAACCTTTAGTGAGCCCTTATATGTCAGGAGTATCGGAACAGCTGAGACGCATTTTCTCTAAACACCACATCTCTGTGGTTTTCAAACCCCAAAACACACTTTGCTAAAAATTGGTCCACCCAAAGGATCACACAAACAGAGTAATATAGTGCATACTGTTAAGTGCCAATATATACACATGGCTGGAGATGGCACTGGATGGCACAACACAAAAGAGCCACCTCTTATGGCCAGGCTATTTATGTTGTTTCTGTCCTGCTCCAGGATTATACTGCATTATACTGTTCCCACAACACAACTTCAGCTCTTCAGAAGCACCTGCACAGACAGCATGTGTGGCAGGGGTATGGTCTCTGGCTCTACTGCAGTAGAGGGGTGGCACAGTATGCTCACGGGGTGGTGCCGGGAGGTTGGAGGGGGCAGGTGAGAGGGACTGGAATTAATGAACTCTCCCCTCTTTTTAGTGTATGGAGTTGGGAAGGAGCAGTGGGTGTGGGACTGTGCTGAAGCAGTGGGAAATACTGTGTTTCAAAATAAAGGTGCTATGACACTCGAACACCGTGTGGGTCCTGATCATTTCACAGCATGCTAACGCTAAGCTAGCCAAGAACCCGGAGTGATGTTAAAGCTGAGTAAATACTGACCCCAGCCCAGCACCGTGAGCTGTCATTTGTGGTGAAGCCAGCCAACTGAACTTCAACATCTAACAAACTGATGAGCAGTCAGGCTGCAGCCTCCGTTTCTACCTGTTCATGTTTCTAGTAGAATCACAAATGGCAACTGCTTTAAAGGCTCTTTGAGCTGGTTTTCATCTTTGCTTTATTTTGCTTATTTTGTTTTGTTATTTTTCATACCTAAATACTAAGAGAAAGATCACGTGTCCTCATTAGGATAGGCATTTGTGTGGTGTGTGGGACTGTAGCCTGTAGGTTTATATTTTTAATTGGTTAATATGACATGTGTTAATATGGTTAATATAACATTTTCAGTTTTCTTAATTTACTGTTATGGTACACATTGGTTTATTGAAAGTTTATTCTAGACTTACAGCCCAAGCCCACTTAGCACATTCTGCAAAACTAACCATAGATCCATTTTCTTTTATACTCCACGTGTTCTTTGGTATGTCAGATGTGTTAAAGAGAAACAGGACTGAATCTGTCCACTACAGACTGAGCCATGCCTTTTAGATGGGCTTCACAACCACACCAGTAAGACTGAGCACAGCATGAGCTTGAAGCAAATAAAAAACTAAAAGACTTGAGAACGGACTGGAGCTAGAAGTGGTTAAAAAAATGAGAAAGCAGAATGAAAGACATGACACATTAGCACAGAAGAGCTTGCAAACTGCTTCTCAGTATGCACAGTGATGTTTTAACATAATGAACAAGGGTAAAAAAACTATAGGTTGAAGAAACTAAAAAAAAAAACATTTTAGTATATATGCCATATTTATTGCTGAGTCTTCCTTCTCTGGCATCTCCATGTTTGCTGGAGAAGACTCCAGATTCTACATTTAAGCCCTGTGTTGACTTCCATAAAATTAATGCAATTAATTTGCCAGATACATACCTTCTTCCTGCAACTGTCATGCTATTTAGTAATCTAAATGCACAATATTCATATTTCAGGGATTCATTAATATAGAGGTTTCTGGATACAAGGCTGTTCAATGTATTTAGACAATGTAGCTGTATACAGTGACACTTGCAAGTAGCATGTAGATCGAATCATGGCACTCAAAGAGATCAGATGTTCAAATGTTATCTCCTATATTGATTGTCTGTTTTGTTTACTATAAAGCACTGTAGCTCTGTAATTAAAAAGCTAATCCAATATCCAAACACAGTCTTAACTTTTCATTAAGGAGATTTTTTCTTCAATGAGACCTTGTTTGTTGCTCCCTCAGTGTCCCTTTACATTTCAATTTCTGGATATTTTCAAAATTCACTTTCAAGTCTTTTAAGCCACTTAACTTTCAAAACTAAAACTAAATGAAAAGTATTGCGCTTTACAGAAACAGAGGAGATGCTGAAACATAGCACAGAACACTGGGTCCTAAACATTAGCAGTCTCTGTGACCCTTTCCTTTCTTGAGCCATCCCTCTCTCTCTTTCTCTCTCTCACAAACACACAATATCGTCTGATATTATTTAAATAATAGATGGTGTACTTTACAACCATCTGTAGTGGTCTTTTGGGTAGTCAGTAATGAACTGTTCATATATCGTAACCTCAAGTTACCAATACGTGAGCTCATCTTGTGTCCCCTCATTTTGAGGACCTGCTTCTGCTTCACTCGCTGACTGCTTCTGAAATTTAACCTCATAGTGTTTCATGGTCTTGTGCAGGGAAATTTCACCGTCTCCAACTGGCTGTGGCAAATGATTCTGCTATTGGGTTCTTTGTCTTAAAAGGACGTTTTTCTGTCCCATTGTTGCCAAAGGATTGCTCAAAAGGGGGCTGTTTGATTGTTGGGCTTTTCTCTGTATCATTGTAGGCTCTCTACATTACAACATAAAGCACCTTGAGGAAACTGCTGTTGTAACTTGGCGTTAGAGAAACAAAACTAAATTGAAGTGATCTATATAGCATCATATTTGATCTTTGCTCACAGTCTTCAGTAGCTGCTGATAGATAAGACATCTTTTGAAAAAGAATTCTTGACAAATGGTTTTTGCTCAGTTGCTGCTATTGATGAGCTCTAAGAGTTTCCTCAGAGCTGGTTTTGATGTCACTCCCAAGTTGAGCACATTCCAGTAGTAAAATCATAAAGGCAAAGGAAAACAAGATTTGTTCAGCAAGGCAAAGTTACTGATCCTCATGTACTAATATTTGCATGAAAATGTTTTTACCCTGTGCAAAATTACTGTCAAATCTATGAAACGTGCTGTTGTGGTCCTCCAGTCCTCCTGTGTGTCTCTGCCATCCTCTCTTTTCTCTCATTTTCCGTCTCCTTTTCTATCAGCATGAATATATGGGTGTATTTGTGTGTGTGCTTCTAACCACACCTTTCCTTGCAGGGGTAGGATTGTTTCGGGATTCCCGCACTCCACTCTGGCACACCTAAAGTGATCAAGCTAACCCATTTGTCATCTGCTGATCAACCTGCCACTACTTACATTGGGATAGACCCTTCAGCCTTTGCCTGAGAGTTGAACTAACCACGTTAGTAAGATCATCTCTAGTCATTAAGTCTCTCGCTTGTCTTGTCTGATTAGTCACCTGTTTCTCTCTTCAGTGCACAAACCCCATTGTTTCCCTGGTCGGAGAAATCTGTGTAAGAGACAATGGTGGAGGACATTCTGTTCCTGTTCATGTGAAGACCTCATTAATGCCAAAAATTTGGAAGGTTTCCTTTCCAAAGGACCTTACCATATGATTTCATAGATTTCTGGATATTGGCTGAGGAGGGGGCGACCGTGGCTCAGGGGGTTGGGAAGCGTATCTGTAACCGGAAGGTCGAAGGTTCGATCCCTGGGCTCTCTGTCCTGGTCGTTGTGTCCTTGGGCAAGACACTTTACCCTACTTGCCTACTGGTGTTGGCCAGAGGGGCCGATGGCGCGATATAGCAGCCTCGCTTCTGTCAGTCTGCCCCAGGGCAGCTGTGGCTACAACTGTAGCTGCCTCCACCAGTGTGTGAATGTGAGAGTGAATGAATAGTGGCATTGTAAAGTGCTTTGGGTGCCTTGAAAAGCGCTATATAAATCCAATCCATTATTATTATTATTATTGGTTCTTGCAGAGCGCGAGCTGTGTCCACGACAAAAACAACTGTATTACGCTGCTAACACAAATTTGGTCTTTGCAAGTACATGTACAGACAGAATGCTAACATAAAGCTAGCCAAAAACCCAAAGTGACACTAAAGCTGAGTGAATGCTGATCCCAGTCCAGGACCCGCAGTCAAGTGAGCAGTCATTTGTGAGCTGAGGTAAAGTCAGCTACCACTGAATTTTATCAGATAACAATGGGTGATAAGGCCTTTATTTCTGCATGCTCATGTTTCACAGTGATTCTGTTTTCAGCAGAATCACTGTGGCAATTGCAATGAAGTCTCTTTGTGCTGTTAGCTCTCTGTTGGGTCCAAATAAACACATATGAACAGTGCTGAATATACAATGAGACAATAATCCCATTTTTCTCAGCTTCAGGTCAGTCAGCTCTTAGAGACGATTTCTCTCCCTCCTAAGATGTGGCCCCAGCTTTGCTCAAACTGTCTCACTGACATCCTATGAACTGGAACTGTCATTGCAGCTCAAGTAAAAAAAAAGTTTTGATTCAAAGGTGATATCCAAAAGACTCACAGACTACAAGAAAATGTAGAAAACAAGTGGAGGACAAAAACCATGTAACCTACCCTGTCAGCCCCACATGAGAAACTACGGAGCCACGCAAAGGACATTGGAGAAAAAACATAAGGATCAATTTTTGCGAGATCCCAAGTTACTTTTGCGAGATCTCGCAAAACGTTTGTGAGATCTCTCAAAAGTTCATCTTCATCTTTTTTTCTCCAGATGACTGCCAAGTAGTCAAAATAATCCAGAAATTATATTTTTTAGAACTTAAATTCAAGGTTTATAAGCTCAGAGTATTGAGACATGCAGGCTATAACTAACAAACAGAAGTTCAAAAGTTGTAATGTTCACAAGACCTTCAGTTGATTAAAAAAAACGTAGCATAAGGACTGAAATATATCTATTATTGAAAATTTTTAATGAGTCTTACTGGAACTGTCTCTTTTGACTGGCAACAGAAAATTGTTTAACATGAAATTAACATAACATGGAGTTAAAGATGTCCAATCACTTTCTTTCCAAGTTTAGAGCTACCCTGTATATTTATTTTTAGATGTTTTCATTTCTAATATTCAGTTTTAAAAAATCAACCTGAATTATTCTTTATGGGGTATTGTTTACAAATGTACACATGCAGTAGTCTGTACATCTTACATCCTTTGAAAGAAATAATATGAAGCATTAATATATATTGTCCAATGCTCAGATAGCAGCTCAAACACTGGTGACATCTGTCACTGCCATATGTATGTCTCTGTTTTCCTGCAGGTGACCTCAATGCAGTAGGGACTCTCAATCTGCTCTATCATCTCATCTTTTCAGATCTTCATTTAAAAAGCACCAACAACAGCCAAAATGTGACACTGAATAATCTGTTTGTATACAGTATAAGGCTTTGTCCTTAACAGTTTAAATGTCAGCTATCCGTAGAACTGCAGAATTAAAATTGTTAGAGCAGAACTTAAGACCCTGAAGAGTACAATGACAGGGAAGGATCAGCTTTATTTCAGATTTGAGGGATACATTTCAGAGTTCACAGCTTGTAATAATTCTTTTCCCTTTGTGATTACAGGAGCTGCCCTCAGATTCAGACCTCAGCAGCACCAAGTGACAACAGAAAAATCATCCTATATGTTTGCTTTTTGTAGTCTTTTCTTTGTATGTTCACTCCAAAATTAACTGATTAAATAAAGTGCTATAGCATGTCAGTGAAAGCTGCAGCTGTTTTATTGCTGAAGTTAAAGACAAAAAGGCAAAGGGATTAATCGTCCGTGTAACTGGTGTCACTATATATCAGCAGAAACAGTAACTCAGTTTGGGGTTTAAGAAAGATGCTGATCTCAAACCTGTACAGTGTCTGTTTAAAACACTGAATGTAGTCAGCTGCATGAAAAGAACATGATATTTTCCCTCCACAGCATTAAATAAAACCTGATGGAAGGTCAAAGCTCTTTACTTTTATGTTGAACTAAAAACTGGAATCTGGATTTATTCGCTGTGTATTGCTAATGTTGTTATTTACCATAAAGTAATTCAGAGTCATTCATACCAGTAACCAGAAAGGATAACATATTTGTTAAATATATAACTTTCTACAGGACTTAATATAACATCATTATATAAAAGTCCAGAGCCCCTGTGCTTCATCTCTGTGCCTTAACTCTGTGCTGTCTAGGGTGGGTCTGCCAAAAAAAGAAACAACCGGAAACCCAGCTTGTCCTGAGGACCTCCTTCAACCATTTTCCTCCAAGATAAATGTATATGTGTGATAGATTTGTATTATAGCTAACTAGTAAAGGTACCTAGCTAGCAACAAGCCTCTAACATGCTAACTGCTAATCTTGCTAACGAATTAACTATGCCAGCTACAAAATTATATTAGATGTTGTATGGAACTATAAAATGTTAAAATGTCTGTCCTTTTTATAATAGAGACTTGGCTGTATTTACCTTAAACTTTAAAATGAGCCATCATGTAAATCTTGGTACATCCATTAGCAAATACCCTCAAAATTGGTGCAGCGAGGCTACTTAAAAAGTGTATGGGGACATCTTCGCAGTCACGTCCAGGAGGTGTGTGGGTGGGTGTTGGACGCAGACTGTGCAGACTCTGGCTCAAAAAGTACAACAAAGCAGCCCCCACAAACAAGAAATTTTGTCTTCATTTTTGTATAATGGCAGGAAGTTGTTGTCCATCTTTTATACAGTCCAGATAAGCTGGAGATGGTTGCTGGGGGACGATTCATTATTGATAATATTCACTCTAAATTTTTCGTTGTGGTGGAGTAATGTATTATTCAGTTCAATATTCAATAGTAACCGGATAGGATTACACCTAATTAACATATTAATTATTCTAGGTAATTATCATAGCTAACCTTTTTTTTTTTTTTTTTTTGCCTGTCCCGTTTGGCTCTTTTGCCTTCAGAATTGTTGTCTAAAGGCAAAGAAAGATGCCCAACGGATTTACTTTACCAAATTGACCATCCCAGCCTTGCCGTAATGGTCCATTTGATTCACCTTTTATTGTTCATTTTATTTTCACTTACTGAATACGGGACAGACTTGACTGGGGGAAAGCCTCCTCTGCACCCTGGTGACATACCCCTACTCCAAGGTCCTGCATGTGTGGGTGGTTGTGGTGGAGCGGGAAGAGGGAGGCAGCTGGAGATGGGGAGGGAAGGAAGGGAGGGGCAAGTGACCCCTCCCTGGGGCCAGCTCCCCCGCTGACCCCAGTAGGCACCCCCATACTCCGCGACCCGCCAGGGAAAGGGGGCCCAGGCCCATCCAGACCGGGGCCCAGCGCAGCAGCGCCTCCCGGCCCCACAGAGCCCGGGACACTCCACCCAACCCCACCACAGAGAAAACTGCACCCACCCCACCATCCACTCTTCTTCCAGACTACATAAGACAATAAACACCCAGGCTGAGATCTTCCTCCACCTCTCCTGTATCTCCCTCTCCTGTATCTCCCCCTCCTGCAGAGAGAGCCCCTGAGGAGAGGAAAGCTCCTGCAAGATGTGACAATCTTCCCCACCAGTTGAAGAGCCCCCCAGGTGGCTC
The DNA here is from genome assembly GCF_041146795.1 of Maylandia zebra. Classification (NCBI taxonomy): domain Eukaryota; kingdom Metazoa; phylum Chordata; class Actinopteri; order Cichliformes; family Cichlidae; genus Maylandia; species Maylandia zebra. The sequence continues at coordinate 3,978,995 of NC_135174.1, read as the reverse complement.
GATGCACCGGCGGCACCCTGCTCCAGGGCTGGGCCCCCATGCACCCACCCGCCCACAACCCCGGCATCACACCAACCAGGACCCAAGCCCCCGAGGCCCGGCCCGGGCCCCAGCCCAGAGACGGAGCACCCCCAGAACCTCACGCCCATCCCGGACCCACCCAGGGGCAGCCAGGCTACCAGGTCAGTAACCCACGTCCGTCAGCACAGACCCTCCCCTAGCCCCGCTGCACGCAGCCGCGAGGAAACAGTCACCTGAGAGCCAACAGAGCCCCTAACCGGACATGACCGCTACCCCGGGTTGAGCCCCCCAAGGAAGATGCCTCCGGGGAACCCCCCGACGCCCTAAGCCTGTCCCTACCCCCACACCAATCACAACAGTGAAGGCGGGACCAAACTATGACCCCCCACCCCCACTAGGTGATGGAGCTGATCAAAGGAGCCCAGAGCAATTGATCTGATGTGGTGGCAGAGGCTGTATCAAGACTAATGTAATCTAATAGATAATTTCTATATTGGTTAGAATTAAGATTGTTTTTATTTTCCAGTTCATGAGGACTGTTTTCTTGGCTATGCATAGGGCAGTGAAAACCATATGGGCGATATTCTTTTCTGTAGTGACATTATCTAAGCTGCCCAACAAACACACTAAGGGGGAAGTTGGAATGTTACATTTCAGACACTTCGATAAGTCTTCACATATCTCGCGCCAAAACTTCTGAACTGGTGGACAGAACCAGAGAGCGTGGATATAATTGTCTGGTGAATTGGTTTGGCAGTGTGAGCAGTTGTTGGTAGACGTAAAGCCCATCTTGAACATCCGATGACCTGTATAGTGCACTCTATGTAATATTTTGTATTGAATTAATTGAAGACTGGGATTTCTAATTAGATGAAAGGTTTTTAAGCAAATCTGAGACCAGAAGTTTAGGTCTAAGTTAACTGATAAATCCGCTTCCCATTTTGCAATAGGAAGTGATATTGATTCATAGCTAACCTTAACCCTACACACAAAGTAAAATTTTGTCATTCTAAACCTTTGTTTATATTATTTAAAAAGGAAGCCGAGCACAACATTAAAACTATTGCTTTTTCTTTCTTTCTTTCTTTCTTTTTTTTGCCTGTCCCATTTGGATCTTTAGCCATCACAATTGTTGTCTGAAGGCCAAGAAAGATGCCAAGCGGATTTACTTTACCAAGTGGATCATCATAGCCTTGCCATATTGGTCCATTTGATTGACCTTTATTATAATTATGTATTTATTTGATTTGATTTTCGGTTATTACAGACGGGACAGACATGACTGGGGGATAGGACAGGGAGAAAGAATGAAAGAAAGAGAGGGAGAGAAAGAAAAATAGAGGGGAGAAGAAAAAAAAAAGAAAAACAAACAAAACACCTGAATCACCTGTATGGAGATAAGAAAAAACAGAAGAGAAAACAAACAAAAAAGAGCAACATAATAAATACAACACCATCACAATAAACTAGCTAACAGTAGGTACTAAATATTACATGTTATTGTGCAGTATGCAAGATCGACAGCGCACAATGTGCCTTGAGGTAGCAGCCAAGAAAGGTGTAGTTTGTGTCTGTGAACACCCGTGTGTACACTTGTGTGCATCAGCATGCTTGTATTCAAAAGGTTTCTCCGTGTAACGATCTGCTAGGGAGGGTTGCAGTGACGTGTCCGCGGGCTCTGCCGGCAGCCAGCTGTGCCAGAGAGGACTGAGGGCACCCCACCCCCCAAAAGGGGCCCAGCCGGGCCACAGGCGCCAGGGCATTCTAAACCCTTGTTTATATTATTTAAAAAGACATTAAAACGATTTCTGATTAAAGTATCAAGAACGCTATTAAGACCTTTCACCTGTGCTGTCTCTTTAATGTTTTTATTTAATACTCTCCCAATGGATTTGTTCTATGTGTTTAAATGTGAGAGCAGATGTAGTGATGACAATAAAAATATTTATGCCCCTGAACAACTATTAATAAAGATTATGAGGGGAAAAGAAGTTGCTGAGGGGAAGGATATCTGGAGTTCTCAGTATTTTTATCTTAATTTTGAGCTTTTTGTGAACTACAGTGCTTTGAAAAACTGAAAATAATAATTGAAAGGCAACTGCTAATAATGATCTGCAACAATTCATTGAAATAATCAATGACATCAACTATAAAAATTCATTAACCAAAATTGTATTGTCAATGCATCAACTAATACCACGTAAATGTGTTCTCTTTCAAACATTCGTTTCGGTGTCTTACTATGGGGAACGCTCTCTCAGTGTTGTCCTCAGAAGCCTCTATATCATTACTCCAGACAGCATTGGCTGGCAGTCGTGACGCTTGCATCAGGGAGGGGCCACACTCCTCCCTATAAAAGGGTGTGACGCAGCGTCACCCGTCATTCAATTTCCTCTTCTCGCTTCTTAGAAACCTCATCTCTCCTGACTGTGAACGTGAGTGCTAGCCTAACTGTCCACACGAGCAAGCTAACACCTTGGTCACTGGGCCACTGTTGCCACCATGCAAAGACAGTGCGAGGAGAAAAAGAAAGAGGGAGAGGCCCTGCAGCTGTGTCTCCCTAGGAAGACCCAGCCTGCGCCCCCGCCTCCACCCAGTCGGCACACGTTCGCCAGGTCACCAGCCGTCTAGCCGGCGTGCCGACGTTTAAAATCCCTCGCCGTCCAGCTCCACAGGTCACGGCCCAGGGTCCCCTAGGATCGCAGAACCTTAAGACCCACTGGCCCCAGAAACATGTCCCGCCTGCTGCCGCTCAGGGTGCCCCACCACCAGCCAAGCAGTCGGACCGCAAGAAGAAACGGACTGCCTAACATCCTCCACGGGGAGATCAGAGTCGGACCAGCCCGGGCTCCAAGTTCACTCCAGGGCTCAGTTCCGGAGCCTGTTTGGAGAAGTGTTCTGCCTCAGTCTTTCAGCGCCTGGGACTCGAGTTGGATCCCACAGAGTGCATTTCAACAAAGAGACGACGAGACACTGTTCAGCTGCACCAAGCATGTCACAGTCTCACAAAAACACAATGTTTTTGTGAAAGACAATGTTTTTGTGCGAGAGCGAAGTGCTCTAATGGGATGCTATGGTACTATAAAGTCATTAAGATAAGATTGGGTCTGATTATTCAAGATCTTGTATGTGAGGAGCAGGATTTTGAATTAAATTCTGGATTTAACGGGGAGCCAACAAAGGGAAGCCAATATAGGAGAAATATGCTTGCTCTGTCTAGTCCCTGTCAGTACTCTTGCTGCAGCATTTTGGATTAACTATTATCAGGACGTCCTATTTTTAGGACGTCCTGATAATAGTGAATTACAGTAGTCCAGCTTAGAGGTAATAAATGCATGAGCTAGCATCACTCTGAGACAGGATATTTTTAATTTTAAAGATATTGCGCAAATGGAAGAAAGCAGTCTTACATATTTGTTTAATATGTGCATCGAAGGACATATCCTGATCAAAAATGACTCCAAGGTTCCTCACAGTGTCACTGGTGCGCAAGGTAATGCCATCCAGAATAAGAATCTGGTTAGATACCATATTTCTAAGATATTTAGGGCAGAGTACAATGACCTCAGTTTTATCTGAATTTAGAAACAAAAAATTAGAGGCCATTCTTTATGTCTACAAGACATTCCTGAAGTTTAACTAATTTGTGTATGTTTTCTGGCTTCATGGATAGATAAAGTTGGGTGTCATCAACATAGGAGTGAAAATGTATGCTATCCTTTCTGATGATACTGCCTAAGGGAAGCATGTATAACGTAAACAGAATTGGCCCTAGCACTGAACCCTGTGGAACACCATAAGTAACCTCAGTGTGTGAAGAGGACTCTCTATTTACATTAACAAACTGGAGTCTATTAGATAGATATGATACAAACCACTGCAGCACAATACCTGTAATAGCTACAGCATGCTCTAATCGCTTTAATAGGATGTTATGGTCAACAGTATCGAACCCTGCACTGAAGTCTCGCAGGACAAGCACGGAGAGGAGTCCACTGTCAGAGGCCATAAGAAGATCATTTGTAACCTTCACTAAAGCTGTTTCTGTGCTGTGATGAGCTCTGAAACCTGACTGAAACTCTTCCAATAAGCCATTCCTCTGCAGATGATCTGTTTGCTGTTTGACAACTACTCTTTCAAAAATCTTTGATATGAAAGGAAGGTTGGAGATTGGCCCATAATTAGCAAAGACCGCTGGATCAAGAGATTGCTTTTTAAGTAAAGGTTTAACTACTGGCAGCTAGAAGGCCTAGGGTACATAGCCAGTTATTAGAGATAAGTTGATCACACTTAAGATTGAAGCTTTAATTAATGGTAGGATTTCTGTGAGCTGTCTTGTAGGAATGGGGTCTAAAAGATGGAGGAAGTAATTACTGAAGTTAACTCAGAACGATTGGAGAAGAAGACTGTAAATAAATATTAATGGTACTGAAAGTAGCTGTAAATAATGTTACATCTGTGAAATGATTATGAGTAATTTTTTTCTCTAATGGTTAAAATTTTATTTGTGAAGACATTCATGAAATCATTACTAGTTAACGTTAAAGGAATGGGTGCTCTGATTTTTTGTCAGCCTGGCTACACTGTTAGCCAGGCTACTCCAAGAGTCAAGTCTTTCTGATTTGAGGCTCTCAGTGTCCAGAGTCATACGTACACAGCAAAATCTCCAGTGTTAAATTAACACTGGAGAGTGTCTATATGGGTCCACACCTCTGAGTGTTAAATACAACACTGTTGAGTGTTAAATTAACACTTTTGACAGTGTTATATGTTTAAAAGTAACCTATTCAGTTTTGAAGATTAACAAAGACTAACACTGAGCAGTGCTGATTTTCTAACACTGGAAAATAACTCAAAATGTTAGAAATATTCCAGTGTTAGAAAATCAGTCTTGTTTTTAAGACATGCAGCAAAGGGCCGCAGATCAGACTCGAACCTGGTGCTTCGAAAGTGGTGCTCAGTTAAGCAGTTTAATTGGGATTTAACATTACTCTATCAGAGAAACTATAATATAAAACCAAATTTGTGATCAGTAATAGTCATTTCTAATTCTGTTTTGTTCTGGTTTACTAGTATTAAGCAAAGGCATATAGATGAGATCCAAATTTAATGTACCATAAGTATAATGTAGACTAAAGCATTTTCCATCATTTGTAAAGGGTGAACATGGCATCAGTTAGCTTCTACTCATTTTTAATCAGTCTCTAAAACTGTTTATTCAGCCAATTTAATTATGACACTAATTAGTTAGTGCTTTGCAAATGCTCTAGACTCACACTGTGTTAAAACAAGGACAAGGCCAACCCCACCAAGAAAGGTTTAGGGGAAACACTAATGTTTTTTTCCTTCAGCTCTTGTGATGAACTACAACATAAGTATCGCCAGTCACTACTGTTTAGTGTTCAATATAGTTTGAAAACTGCATTGAATTAATAATGATGAATCCATTTTAGGCTTTGTATCATGTAGGACTCCATAATATCAAAGAAAGTGGACCACTAAATCTAAAATTAAGAAAGATTAGAAAACTAAAGACTGTATTAAATAGAAATGTTAGGCTTTTCTCTTTTAAGCTCTCACTGTTGGGTTTTCCTCAAATATAAAGAGGAAAAATAAAGACTGTTTGTAATTAATTGAAGAGTGAAGAGAAACTGGGTGAGCAGCGAGAGCTACTTGGCTTGAACAGGCAAGAAGCAAATCCAAAGAAAAACAATGTCATTAATCAGTTAGAGGAAGGCAAGCATGCTAGCAGGGAATGCTACAATGAACACAGCAACTGCCTTTGCAAGATGAAAAGGATTTTAAGTAAAGGAAGGACAATAAAACCAGAGATTTGTGTTGCTTATTTAATCACCCACACTAAAAATGACATGTGAGTGTACAGCATGTTAAAATGCGATGCAAAGCATGCCTAAATAAGGAGTTGAAAGTGAGATTGCTCCCTGTTGCAATGCAGTTGCCTCTACTGCCCTGTTACCAGTGGCTTTGAGAAAACATTGTTATTTCATTGAAAATTTTCAGTGAGTGACAACAGGTTCAACCAAATAGCTTCCACTATTATAAAAACAGCAAAAAGCTGCTAATAAATTAAAAAAAAAAATCACACCATTTTTCAAAAAAACTACATTATCCCACAGCACAGTCTTTAGAAACAGACGCTACCAAAACTGGATTTGTTGCTCTAAACCAAATTATTTTACTTTGATCAATCTATTCTTACTAATGCTAGCAAGCAGTGAATGCTACATGCATGTTTGTGCTGATGTTTTTAAACTTCAACTCTAATGTGCTGTCATACCACCACTTTCTTGGAAAGTAAGGATTTTTCCTTTTGGTGCAAATGAAATCAAAGATGACTAATTATTAGCAGAAGGATAGCAGAATCAGGTTCTTTGTGGGATTATCACTGTCGGCAACATTTTCATTATACTCATTATATTTATAATCATTAGAGCCACTGTTTATAAGCAATTATCAGAATACATGTTGAGGTAGTTTGTATAAAGTTGTCTCCATGGTGATTTAAACTGTGGTTTAAATCACACTGTAGCACGAGTTGTACTTCAGCAGTCTGGGTAGACTGCCATGTTTGTTTTGATGTTTGTTTGTTTTTTGTGAGAGTTGCTCTAAGTCTGGAAATTTACTGTTGCAAATTGATCTATGGGAAGTGCAGTGTAAAAAAAAATTAGGGAAAACTATGTGAACAAACACTCCTAATGACAGTTCAAATTCAGCTAAAAAAACAAGCTGATCAAGGCAACTACAACTAAATTACTTAAAAGTGTAAAAATGTAGCTTCTTTTGGCTGCTCTATTGTGACAAGGGGTTGCCATAGTGAGTAAATAAGCTGAATAAACTGTTTCTCTGCAAACAGAACATTGAAACACTTCTGTCTCAAATCAACATGAACCTTCTGCTCAACCATCTCCAATGTGCAGAAAGGTTTTATGGCAGAAAATTTGAACATTTATGACTGGTATGAGTGAATAATTGAAATATTAGCTTTTCGAGACATATATTTTTTGAAAGATCAACACACTTTCAGGCCTTTTTTTGTATTCTATCTTTTATAGTTTATGAGATATTTGGGTTCAAACATTGCAGCAGATGTGCCGGGGGGAAAAGACAGAAAGTGGGTTGATGGACTATTTTAAAATATATATGTATATTTTGGAAAGTATTCATGGGAAGTTAAAATTTCACAGGACTCATTATACATGTTCAAACTTTGGACCATATATGATTTATGCAAATTGGAGATGGACCCGTAGAAAATATTCCAAGAATTGGTTGATTTAATATGGGGTCTGCCACTCACCAGTTTCTAAGCTTTTGTTTTTAGCTTTAACTGAGCCAGTATATGAAATGTAAATTCATCATATCATAATTCTTTGCTTACCTTGTTCTCTCTTGCCAATTACTGGATTACGAGACTGAATTACATCAGATATTCTGATGTGCCAGATGTAGCAGAGCTATAAAAATATCCTCTGCTGCTGTAGTTAAGTCTATGTGCAGAATCTACATGGATTTTTTGCCACCGACAAAAGAGGAGATGGATTAAATCTTAAAGATATAGTGCAAAAGCATGAAAATCCAGCCAGCCAGCTATTGATGCATCCATTTATCCAGCCATCCATCTTCTTCCACTTATCTACTGCAGGGTCAAACAGAGGCTGGATCTCAGCTGTTATAAGGTGAGAGGAAAGGTACATCCTGGACAGGGTGCTAATCTGTTGTAAACATGAGAATACATACAGTGACAAAACATGTTCACTGGATGGTGACTGAAAGTGACCTGGATCACTGTCAGTGTTGGTCAAGTTACTTGAAAAAAGTAATCAGTAACTAATTACTGATTACTTCCCCCAAAAAGTAATCCTGTTACTTTACTGATTACTTATTTTCAAAAGTAATTAATTACTTAGTTACTTTTTAAAAACACTATTTACAACCTGAATAGATGATAAAGCGATAGATCTTTCAGCCCAAGTCTACTTTTTCTACATAATCCATCATACAAAATGTAATCAAATGGAAAGGTCCATTTTTAAAATTTGTTTTATTAGTTTTAATCTTTTAACTTTATGCATCAAGCAAAAATTTAATTGTATGCAACATTCTCTGACTGGAAGAAATTTGTTTAATATTTAAACCTATTTTCTGCACATTCCAGCACATAAAATATTTTTTTTGTGTGTTTACACTCAGTCTTCCAAATAGATGCAAGTAAAACACAGCAGAAAATAAATAAAGTCAAAGACTAGCGGTCCTTTTGCTCTATTTTCACCTGTAAAGCAGGAGTGGCGTAGGCGGAGGTTTACCCTGGTGCAGGTGTGCCGCAGCAGTCAGTTGAAAAATCCGCGAGTGTCTCTGTGAGTTTCCGATTACGTCGTAGCTACTCGGTGCTTGCTTGGACGTTTAGGGGGGGTTTTTCGCTGTAAAAAGAAGTTTTCTTCCCACGCACAATGCTAATGGACGCTAATGTTTTTGTCACTTTTCATGGAATCAAACTCAAAGTAAGGTCAGTACTTCCACGCTTTAATCGCTGCACGCTCATTCTCCCTCCCGCACTCGATATATGATCCATTGTTGCTCTGCACACAGCTGTTGTCACGAACGTCGCACTCGCTTACGTCACTGTCATGAGACATTCTCGCAAAAAAAAAAAAAAAATCACAGTTTTAGTAACGCAGTAACGCAGCGTTCCTACGGGAAAGTAACGGTAATCTAATTACCGTTTTTGCAATTGTAATCCCTTACTTTACTCGTTACTTGAAAAAAGTAATCGGATTACAGTACTACCCATCTCTGATGACTGTTCATTATTAGTTATTATTCAGTAACTTTAATTTTTTTACATTGTTAAGTATTGGAGAAATATTGGAGGAACTCATTAAGGATAATCCATGACTGGATTATTTATAATAGAAAAATATATACATTGGCTACAGAAAGTATTCAGACCTTTTTATTTATGTATTTAAGATTGTTTTAAATTTTAAGGGGGAAATTATTTTTTGCTAGTTACCCATACATGTGTAGGGGATATTAGCCCCTCTATGTAGGGGTATGGGAATGTACAAGTTGCCCTGAACGACTGAGAGGTGATGGGATCTGGGTCCCTCCTATAACTGTAAAAATGTTTTCATTTATCTGGCTGCTGCAGGTATGGAAGAGGGGCTCCAGGGTTCAAGTTTAAGAACCAGCGCCTGCCTGGAGCACGCTGTGCTGTCAGACAACTGCAGCTTTGGTCTAACATAAACATTAAACAGTCACTTTTAAAGAATGTGAAACTCTGATTTGTTTGGACAGCTCCTTTAAACATCAACCATCCACCAGACAGCGTGGGTCCAAAGATGATGAATGGCATGAAACAAAAAGTAAAACAAAAAAATTCTCAGGCTATGAGATGGGAGCGCTTTCGCAGTCGAACGAAGCATGAGGAACAACCACGGCATTATCTGGATGGCAGGGTAACCCGTTCACCGCTGACTCACCCGCTGGTGAGCTCATTGTGGACTACAGGAGGAATGCTGACCCACCTTTAATATAGATGAGTGGATACCCATCTATATTAAAGGGACGGATGTGGAGCGTATGAGCAGCTTCAAGTTCCCGGGAGTCCACATTTCCGAGGATCTCATCTGGATGACCAACTGCTCCAAGATGGTCAAGAAAGCTCACCAATGCCTCTTCTTCCTGAGGACTCTGAGGAAGAATCACCTGTCATCAGACATCCTGGTGAAATTCTACCGCTGCACCATCGTGAGCATCCGGACCAACTGTACAACAGTCTTGAATGGGAACTGCTCGGACCAGAAGGCGTTGCAGAGGGTCGTGAAAACTGCCCAGCACATCGCCAGAGCACCACTTCCTGCCATAACTGACATCTACAGAAAGCGGTGTCTGAAAAGAGCTGGGAAAATCATCAAAGACCCCAGTCAACCAGCACATGGACTCTTCACCCTTCTGCCCTCTGGGAGGCGCTACAGGAGCCTCCGGACTAAGACCACCAGGTACCGGAACAGCTTCTTCCCTATATTAGCCACATATCTCACCGATTTAAACTGCACTACTGTAAATGCTGTATAGACAATCATTCTGTACAATACGATAATTATAATTCTACAACTGTTTACAACTTGCATAGTTCATATTTCATATTTCTGTATAGTTTTATATTTCATATTTCTATTTATATCCTGTTCATAGCCTGTTGTTGGGCTGACAAGATGAATTGATTCAAAGCTTTAGTATTTACCAGACTTTTAAAAATATACGTTTTTTGTTCATGTGTAGAAATGTTTTTTTAATACGCCGAGAAGTGCTTTTTGATATATTTCTGATTAGAAATTGCCTCTTGACAAGGAGAAAGGGCAGCAGAGAAATTTTTTGAGCAGGGAAAAATCCTCGACACACACAAACAACAGAGGCCAGGTGCTGCTGTTCTTTTGTGTATCTATCTTTCCATCTGGGGGAGAGGAGCACAATCTCTGCAGCCTCTTTGAGTTGACTTTTTAAAACAGTGAAACATGGCAAAGGAAGTCACACAATACCCATAACAAATGTTGTGGCTTTACTAGGTAGGTACTACACATTGGCATTTACACAGATTTTTAAAAAAAAGCTGATGGACATGGTCTTTCCTGCTTTGGTTTCTCTTTTTTGTGGTTTTCTGAATCATATTACAGGCACTTTATCTATTTGACTAAGTGGATTAGAAAAAATGGACGCAATTAAAAGTCACTACAGAAGACAGCTAGCTACCCAGCGCTATTTTTTGGCTGTAAAATGAAACAACATCTACAACAAATCTTCTCTTAATGCTTGTGCAGGCTGATTTGATTACAAGTCTCCAGCAATCACAGTAGAAAAAAGCACCAGCGGTCTGCATATTAAATCTTTTTGGGCATTCAATAAAAAGAAACAAAAAGAGCAGGTCCACGACCTCCTCAGATCTTTACACAGCTTGTTGGTTAATGGGCTGACTTATCTCAAATTTGGGGTAATTTGCTAAAAGCAGAAGCACTGATCAGATCATTTCAAGGAAAATCGCAGGGGCAGAAGAGGTTGGAGGAACCTCATCTCTGGTAATTATTCAGCCTCTCTCTCTCTGTTTCTCCACATGTGCTTTTGTCCTAGACTGAATTCAAATATCACTTCTCTTTTCAGCACGCTTCATTTAGGATTATTCTGGAATAATGCTTGTGCTTTTCTGCCACATTTGACAGTAGATATGCCATGCACTGTGTTTGCGTGCATATTTACAATGTCATTGATTGGAACTCATTTGGTTATCTGGTTCCCCTGTGGCATTTTGATCTCATTTCAACTACTGTAGCTAAGAACAAATTACTGTTACTGTTACCTTCAGTTTAATGACAACAGTGGAGCTATGGTCAGCCACACTCTTTCAGTACTGCTTTATATCCACTGAGGGTATTTAAAAGCTGAACATAGCTTCCAGGTCTGAAATGCAACGTTATTGCAGAAGCTTTTTATATGTCCATTTTTTAAAATGCTTGGCAGGGGGTGACTCTTCAGCAAAATACTAACCCCAAGTTCTTCTCCAATGCATCTATCAGAGTGTGAATGTATGAAAAGGACGTAAGCATAGAAAAAGTGTGTGTGTGAATGAGACTGGTTCTTATATAGCACTTTTCTAATCTATCTGCGCACTTAAAACATTTTAAACAACTTGCTCATTCACACCAGCACTTTCTAGGTTTACAATGCTACCTAACTAACATTCATAGTCCGATGGATGCATCGGAGAGGAACCTGGGGTTAGTATCTTGCCCAAGGACATTTGGCATGCAGACTGGAATCAAACCAACAACCTTCCGGTTAGTAGGTGACCCACTCTACTACCTGAGCTACAGCCACGGCTATAGCCACCTATATGTTGAATAAAGTGCTTTGAATTCTCAGGTGGAGAAAAAAGTACCAGTCTATTAACCAAAACTTTATGGTGGTTTTTGTTATTTATCACCCATTTGGAAACTGGTAATGTTTAAATCTAGCTGCTTTGGTCAAGGGTGTAATTATCTGACAAATTGCCAACTGTGTGTTACAGCCCATTCAAGAAGTTTGTGTTTGACTTTTGGTGATTTAAAATTTAGTATTTTATTTGTCTCTTATTTAGCAGTAAACTATTTATTTCAGTGTCTAAATAAGACACTGTTTACTGCTTCAAATAACACTTTTCACTTATAAAAATATGAGTGAAAACTGAAAGGGTTAAATTACGAAGCTTTATGCAACAACTCCGATTTTTTATTTTGAACAGAAACAGGTGACATTGTGCTGCAATTGTCAACAAGTTATTCTTCAAATCAGTGCATTGAGAGCCAAAAACAAGAGAAAGGAAAATGGAACATTTATAGTTTGTACCAGGTCAAGGACGGCAAATGGACCTTACAAGACAAGTGTTTACTTTCTCATAAGCACTGTGGATCCAAAAAAATTGTTGTAACAACATCAGTAACTAATTTTGAGGGAGGACAATGGACCAGTCACAATCTATACCAATGTATTGGGGTCGAGTAATGACCCCAATACTGGTTACAATTTGAGGATTTGTATTATTTTAATGACCTTAGAGACCTCAACTTAATGAAATATCTGTTACAAGGAATTTACAAGAGTGAACTGATGACTTAAGAACTGTGGATCAGCCCCAATGAACATATCTAAACTGAAAAATGATTTCCTGAGTTGAATTGATTTTCGTATCAAATTTCTGTCCATCTGTCTATTCTGTGTATTTAAGATATTTGTCAAATAGACAGAGCAAGGGAAATCTTATTCCTAAGAGCAGATTGAGTAAAAGGCTGCCATATTGCATCAACAGTCAAGTATACAGACCTCATCGTTTCTCTCATCCTGTAACACACACTTTACACCTCTCTTTCATCACCTTCTTTTTGCAGACTCAAGGAGACTGAACACAGTGCCATTCAGCATACAGTAGCACACAGACACAGACACACATGTACATATACACATACATATATATTTTCGATTTTTCCAGTCGAGATACCAAAATCTATCTCTGCCCTGCCCGTCGGGCTATCGTAGGAAGGAAAAATATATGTCAATGCTTTTGCATTCTTTCGGAAATGTAGCTGGGTAATTATGTCATTGGCATCGGTGAGCCACTGTCAATATGTGACATATTGAAATCGTGTTTGAATTTGCGCTTGTTTTTTGCTTTCACTTTGCAATCGCGCGAACTGTGTATAGAGAGCGACAGCACTGATTGGTGAGTGATGATAATTTGCGTACCAATTCCTCTGACATCGTCTTATTAATCGTTAGCTTACTATGCAAACATGACAAGTGAAATCTCCCGCAGCAAGCTTAAACATATGAGAGGTTGATCACGCAGAGAATCGCTGAGCGTTATGTGAGTGCGTGTGTAAAAGCAGCAGGATATATATTTTAGTTCTGCTGAGCCAAATAAGAGAGGTCAGGGTGAAGAAGTGACAGCCAAAGAAAAGCTTACCACAAAACGGAAAAGTTATGACAAATCAGACAATAAGGTAAAAAGAAAGTGAAGCTTTATGGTTTTATGGACAAAAGAATTTCTGTGGCTTCGATATGACGAGCTAAATAACCAGGGCTGCACATAAGTGGTCCGCAGGTGCGCATTCGCTGTCAAAATAAAAAACAATATAAGAAGTTGCAACGCGTGTTTGCGTACATAAGATTTTCAGGAGGAGGACAGACATTTGTTTAGAACTCTTAAAGATGTCGAAGAAGCTCCTTTAAGCAATTACTTTGTTGTTCCTCCACCTCCAAAGAAATGTCAGAAGGAGTCCGAACCACAAAAGAAGCACGTATTCTCGGAAAAGTGGTTGCAGGAGGCGAGCTGGCTTCAAACAAATGATGAACGCACAGAGATGTGGTTCAGAATGTGCTGTGAAAATCCCACTCTAGCGGACAAAAACTGCTTTTTATATGGACGCAAACGCGCGTTGCAACTTCTTATCTGGTGCGCGTCTTTTATTTTGACAGCGAATGCGCACATGTGGACCACTTATGTGCACCCGTGTAAATAACATGATGTTCTGCCGGGTGTGTTGTTGGTTTTCTCTCGATTTCTGAGTCGACAAGCGCCTTTGTTACTGGGACCAGTCATTTTAAGAAAGGCCCCCATTAGAACCCATGAGAAATGCAAGAAATGCATTATTGCTCAGTCTGCAATATCTTTCCCAGAACAAACACCAATTGCAAATAACATACTAAAAATAAACCTGAAAAATCTGTTTAGAACAGCGTACTATATTGCAAAGAGTGAACTACCACTGGCACAATGTAGCAGTCTTTGCAAACTTCAAAAAGCAAATGGCCTCGATCTTGGTTCCACTTGTCTCTTACCCGTGACTTCAGCGGAAATTTCAAATTCAGGATCTGACACAGACTGATTCATGTCCTAACCAGTTCTTACAAGTTCATAGAAATTTCTGTTCAATTAGAACCAAGTATTTGAGTTGATGATTGTAATTTTTATACAATGTTGTAATTTGTTTTTCAACAAGTTTTTGATTAATGTTTTATTTCCGTTACAATATTATACTTTAATGTATAATATTGTAACGGAAACAAAACGGGAAACAAAACATCAATCAAAAAATTGCTCTCTTTTTTATTCGGGCTACTTAAACTTATTTTGGGCTACAAAAAACTGAAGAGTCCCTGCCCGAAGGGCTACCAGGGATTTTGAAATTTTGCGAGCCCTGATATTTATAATTTTAATAAATGACAAATTAAAAAGGCATGAACATTTTTTTTGTATCGAAAAAATATTGAACCGTGACACCAAAGTATCGAACCGAACCGAACCATGAATTTTGTGTTTGCACCCCTTAATATCACTTGTACCCAAAACACTGCTGGGTACAAGTGATGAAATCAAAGTCAAAGATTATGGCAAATGAATACTTGTGACATTGTCCACCTATTTCTCTTAGTCCTTGCTGTAAATCCTATCTGGATAATTCATTTTTGTGTCGTTGTGCAGATCTATGTTGTAAATTTGGTTAACAGCTGCAGGGGAAGTCATCTGCCCCAGAGGCACTTTCTCATCAATAAAGCTATTGAATAGCTCAACACTCAACATTTACAGTTTTTTTCGATTGCTTAAATAAAGTAAATAAAGTATAGTATGCTTATTTGTTTCCAAGTAAAAGAGATTAATAAACAAGTGTGGTGCTTCCTTCATTTTTACCAGGGGAAAAGAGTCTTTGAATTGAATCATGGCAAAGACTTTTGGATGTTTGGATGGTATATAACATACAATCATAATAAAGTGGCTTAGACCTAAGGGTAAGAACTTCAGGGAGAGGTTTGAAAATCGGTACAAATTAAACAGATTGAGCCTTCTTCCTGTGAGACAGCACTACTAACTACTGTATCTTCATCCCACACCAGTGTGTGGGAGCAATTATGTATGAGTGCCAAGGGGTTCTTTCAGCATCCAGGGATTGAACCACCTTCCATTTAGTAGAGGACTTGCTCTACCAGCTGAGCTACAGCCACACCTCATCTGCAGCTACATCTGATGTATTGATAAAGATGTCTTTATTTATTTTTTTAAAAGCTTGTAATACTTATCTGTATACAGTGGTCCCTTGCTATAACGTGGTTTACCTTGTGCAGCCTCGATATTTCGCAGATTTTTTTGTGTGCAATTTTGCTTTTTTTTTTAAATTTTTTTTATTACAGCACATTGTTTTCTGCGTCCTGATTGGCTGTAGACCATTGTCAATCAATTTCGTGTTGTGTCTCCTGTACAGTACAGAATGCATTCAGCTTGTCAAATTTACATAAATCTTAGAGCTAGCAGTGTGACTCTGAAATGCTATACTGTATGTTTGTAAGTTTTAAGTGAAACAAAGCTGTCAGATAAGTCAAAGTTTACTCAACTCATTCTTCTTGCTTCCTCTACTTCAGTACCACTGATTCATTAATGTTGAATTCTCTTGCAGCTGTTCTATTCTCGTGTTCTGGACCGGAAAACAGGGTTTGATCTTTGGTTTCATTCTATAATACTGGACTTATTTTTCTACAAAGGTTTGAACTTTGAGAGTTTAAACAAGAGAGAAAAGTGTGAAAATGTTCGTGCCTGTCTGAAAAAAGTGTATACAGTGTGTTGTGATGGGTTTTACAGTCTTAAAAGATCTATAATAATTGTAAAAATTAAAGTTGGCTACTTCGCAGATTTCACGTATCATGGGTTATTTTTAGAATGTAACTCCAGCGATAAACGAGGAACCACTGTACCTGGTGTAGATGTTGTCTGGCTGTTACAACCATTCCATATTTTATTTGTTACAACTAAATAAAATGTGTTTTGATGCATGCTCAATCATCCAGGTAAGTAAATCCCAAAAGGTTGATTCTGTTCATCTGGATGTAGTGTTTACCAAACATACATAAACAGGGTGTACCCTTAAGAGCAATCGTCAGTATGATCAACTCGGGACCACTCTCAGCACTGACCAAGTGTGTTTGCTTTTGGAACTGTGCCTTCATTCCACCTATTTCACATTTCATGGGTTCCCCAGTTTCACCCATTGTGGCCAACTTGTACATGGAAGAATTGGGAAAGAGGGCTTTGTTATCCTACCTTGGAACACCAGAGATAACAACAAGTCATTGGTTCAGGTACGTGGATGACAAAAAAAGCGAAAGAAACGCTACGTCGAGATGAAAAGAATCAACCTTTTGGGACATAAATTGTGTTTTCAGTTTTTGAAGCAGTGGTTTGGCAGAATGTAGACATCTGCAAAACTTTCATTTTTGACCATATCTAATCTGATTACTGGCTTGGCAGCTGTGGCATGTGTTAGACTTTTAATTAATAGAAAATCTTTTTAATATCTTTTTAATAGACTGAAAAACATTTTTTAACCAAATGTTGACATAAAAAGAACATCTACAAAGGCCAACCAGAAAGTACTATACACGGATGCCTGGTGCTTAGGGGAAATACTGTTAAAACAATTCTAACACTATTTATTCTTGTGTCGTATTGTTATTTTCTCACCAAGATTAATGCAACTTTAGGGATAGATATGAGACTGTCTTAAATAGATCAGAGGTTTTGCAAAGACAGAGCTTGTTGTGCATTTGACCATCATTGATTTGTCTGTGCTAGAAGCCATCAGTGTCTGCCTGTGCACTCTGCATAATGTCTCCCTCCCACCTCTCTGCTAGCTGCCAAACACTCTTTATGCATCTGGCTCTTCTGCCTCCATAAGCAAAATGGAGAGCATGTTGAGCTCAAGATTGCAGCTTAATCTTTACATCTCTCTAAGCACGGCACTACAATACATGCCCCTGATATAATACTCAGCTTTTGCATTCCACTGACATTCCTTTGCAGATCCTCAAAGGCAAATAGAAGTTTTACTAACACTCTCCACAGTGAGTGCTTTATTCAGCTACGTCTGGCTAGGGTCTCACTTATTGTTTAAAGAGCTTAAAGCAAAGACTTGAAAACTATAATAAATGGAAAAAGTTGTGCAGTGTAACTTTTTTGTTCATCATCACATTACTAAAAAGTGATAGATGAAGGAAAACAGATAGACATTTGCTTCTAGACATTTTCTTCTCTCTGAGAGGACTATGTACAGAGTTTAACACTGCACTATTTACAAAAATAATTTAAATCTGACTGGAATTTACTGAAGGTGTCATGGTCTGGGTGAGTGCTGGTTTTTCCTGCGTGCCAGTGAGTCCATCACTGGGCAGAGTCACCATACCCCCTTGTTTGTGGCACCTGTGCGTAATCAGCTGGCAGGTTCTTAAGACCAGCGTTCTCAAACATTCCTTGCTGGAACATCAGTGAGACTCATAGTCTTGTGAATTCTGTTTTAGGTCTTTTTCTGAGCTAACCCTGGCTTCTCCCCACTACAGCTTCACTGAGGTTTGGAACTGGCTGTCATTTTCCACCCAACTCCTGTCGCTGGTGTGCTTTCCTGGGGTCCGTTCTTCGTACCTCGCTAAGTAAGTTAGCTGGATTTGATTGTTGACGATTTCGCGTGATCTTGGATCGTTCGGTTCTCTGAAGCTCATCCGGGACTTGCTGTCATAGCAACAGATCCGTAAGCGTGAACCTGCTCGGGAGCAGGCTTACTTTATGTAAACAAGATTAGATCGCGGCCACTCAGGTATGTCCGCTTCATTTATATGAAATCAACAGCGATATTTTACCACTGTTTGTCCATAAATAAATATTATCAATGTAACTGAAGATAATGCAGCACTTGATCCTTTTATTGATTCCATACAGATACATACAGGTCATTTCCTAAAAAAAAAGGGAAATATACTATTAATCATTCTATTTCATGTATTTGATTATTTCAGATGTAATTCATATTTTAGAGTAGTAATAGTAAATTACTTCGTGTAATCAAGATGAGAGACCACGGCTATAAAAGCGAAGGTGGATTTGGGAAGTCTGTTGCAGCCATGTCCTGTCCGTATACGCGAGCCACCCATTGCGGAAGGTGCAAGATTGATAAGGAGAGTTTTCAGATTCAGCGTATATTGCGGGATAGTGCGCGACAGTGTGCTCATAGAGAGATATCGATTTTCCCGTGAGGGTATTATTTACTTAACCAACTTGTTGACGAGGGGGTGCAGGACCACCACCTGTCTTTTGTTGCTCTGCCCTTTTCTTGGTTGCTGTTATGAACAAACAAACAGATTATTTCAGGGTCTCTTTCCAAGAGACTAAAAGCAATATAAGTGATAAATATTACCATTCTGTGGAATATTCTTATATTTCACTTTTACTTGTTCCCATGTTCTAGTGGGTCCTGTTTTGTGGCTCTAATGTGAAAGAGGATATAATGTAATATAATATAATATAATATATAATGTAATATAATATAATGAATTTACCCTACCGCCTACTGGTGTTGGCCAGAGGGGCCGATGGCGCGATATGGCAGCCTGGCTTCTGTCAGTCTGCCCCAGGGCAGCTGTGGCTACAACCGTAGCTGCTTCCAGCAGTGTGTGAATGTGAGAGTGAATGAATAGTGCCATTGTAAAGCGCTTTGGGTGCCTTGAAAAGCGCTATATAAACCCAATCCATTATTATTATTATTATTAAATTACTTACGAGTTTAATTTGTCAGCAACTTCCTGCCAGCCCTCTCTCCTTGCTTTTGCAGCCTTTGCAGTGTTCCCTTGCGTTTTAATTAAACTCTGAAACTCCTGAAATCCCTCAATCAAGAGTTCTTGCTCTGCTGCCGAAAAATACTGAGCGCGCTCCTTCGACATTTTCGCCGACCAATCAAAGGGTTGCCGATCAATGTTTCTACTATCGATTCGTAGCCCCTGTTAAGCCACCCAGTGATCTCACATTACTTTCATCCAGCTATACTAATCGTCAACAACAGGTGTGTTCGGAGAACCGGGATAGCGATCTCAAAGTTGGCGCGATCATTTGATCTTGGATGTTGTAAGCGAGGTACGAAGAACGGACCCCTGTTCTCAGCGTAACATACCTGCCTGCCTCCCTGCCAGCACCTCACTGTGAGTGAAAGCGAACTGCTTTAGCATCACCCGGACCTCGGTTTTTGTGGAGATTGCCCTAGTCAAGCCGAGTGCTTTATAGCTTTGTTTTCTGCATTACTAGTAGTAGTTTGGTCTCATAGTTCTTACCTGTCACAGTGTGAATTCAGTTACAAGTTCTTAGTGCTTAAATCCTAAGTTCTTGCGTTAGTAGATTTAATTCAGAGGCCAAGTGTTTACCTCTTGCCCTTTGTTCATGTGTAGTGTTTTATTTTCGTTTTCCACCTTCACCATATGCTACTTGTAGTGCCCAAATAAATCTTTTTTTTTTTCCACTGTACCTTCCGAGCCTCCATGTGGTGTCTGCATTTGAGTCCACTTCCCTGCTTTTGACCGTCTGGTCATAACAGAAGGAGGGATTGAAATGAATGAAGTTCCCCGCCCCCCGAGCTTACCTCTCATTATACCTGAGAGGGTAAAAGCACTTAACATTCAGCTTTCTCTATTAGTGATGCAGAATGCTATAACAGAGTTTATCCAGGTAACATGTATGTATAACATTGCATGTGACAAATAAAGGCTTGATTGATGTGTGTAGACATAATTTAGTCTCACAGACACACCCACAATCGACCAAGGTTGAAACTGTTTGGAAGAATGTGAAAAGATAAGACATATGTCTCCAGTCCATCGTTATAAACGACTGTGAGTGAAAGAAATTGTATTTAATATGTTGCAATTGTTAAACGCAGAAAGATTTATGTGATTTTGCTGATAGTTAATCTTTCTTGATTGCTTACTACTTATCAGAATATAATCAGATATAATTTAAACCAATATAACAAATAAAAAAAATATAATGATTCTAATAGCAGGCCCCTCACTAAAGACCTGTATAGAAATGGCCTTGGAGGCTGTTTGTGAAAAGGATGGGAGAGGGAGGAGGATTTTTCTACTTATTTATATTTCTTCTGCCTGTGCTATCATCCCTCAACCATCAACTTTATTTCTCTTACTAGCCTTTGCTTTCATCTCCTCGCATGGTCTAACTCAGACTTGACTCTTTCCCTGCATACCCCCACTCTTCAGCTACTCTACTGTTTCTTGTGTCTTCTCATCTGTTTTCTTTCATCTTTTCTCCCCTCCAACCTTCTCTTTATCTTCTGTCTCATTATTTGCTCTCATTTTACCATCCACTTACCTTTCCCACTTTTGAATTCTAACATCTTTGTTTATGTTTATCGTTCCAATCATGTGTTTTGGTCATCTCATTTTTCCCAGATTTCCTTTCTATCTGATGTCCTCTGATCTGTTTTATTTTATCTGATAATTACTTTTGCTAAGATTCCCTTAGTTAATTTTCCTTTATTTCCTTTCCTTACTGCTTTTTCCTGTTGCCTTTCCATAGTTTTACTCTTCCTTGGCACCATTTTATTAATATCTTTTACCATATCTTTTCTACCTTTCCTTCTCCTTTTTCTGTAAGTTCCCCTCTTTTTATCAGTTTCTTCTCCCTTCTCATTGTTCAATTATTTTTCTTTGACTCTTTTTCTTAAATGTCTAACATCTTTGCAGTGTCCTCATTAGTTTCCTTTCCCCACTTCATCTTCATCAATAATGTTTCCTGCACATTTCCATTACCTCAAGTTTCTTTTCTTCTTACCCTTTCATCGTCATATTTCCTTTCCTGCATCATATTCTGATTTGTTTTAGCACGTTTTTCAACCTTTCATTATCTGTTTCATTTCTTTTTCACCTTTTCTGATGTGTTGACTTTCATTTTCTGTGTTACTTTTTTTATGTTCTTTTACTTTCTATTTTGTACATTTGCTATTTGATTTTCCCCACTCATATCTCTTTCCTTCATCCTTCTTGCTATGTTTTTTCTTCTTCTTACTGCTTCTCACCTATTTATTTTCCTCCTTCTACTTCAACTGTTTTCTTTGCTACACTCCACTTTTACATTTTTCCTTATTTTCTGTTTCTCCCACTTTTTCATATATGTTTCCTTCCCTTCTTTCCTTTTTCACATTTCCTTTCTTTTTCTCCTGCCTTATTTTGTTTCCTTTTCTCCTCCCCTGCTTTCAGTCAGTGGAGGGTAAATAATGGAGAGGTGATGATGGCCATGCTGTCTGAACCCCATCCATCATACGGCCACTTAATGCCCACAGCTGTCACAGTGTACACCAGTATGTGTCTCAGAACATCTGGGTATGTTCAGTCAGCTTTACTGTGTGTGTGCGTGTGTATCATTTTTACAACATTTATAACATTAGTAACTCACAGAAGGTTACCAAAAATGTAAACAGTAATCTAACATCAGCGCAGCATGATTCCATGCACTTTGCTCAAACTGAATTATTTTGCTTCCGTGTGTGTGTGTGTGTGTGTACAGATTGGAGAGTGTATCTCGTGCACACTTTCTGACAGTGAGCAGTAACACCACACAGGCTGTGAATGTGAACTCTGTCAGATTCACATTTAGTTAGAGAGGAAGCAGCAACACAAGGAGACATAAGGACAGCAGCTGCTGCACAGGACAAGACTTTTGTTTGAGACAACAGAAGTGTCCATCAAGCAAAAAGGACTATCCAACACAGGTAGAAGGTCGACAAATAAAATAAAAGGACGACTCTTGTATATTGGCTTGGATTTCTACAGACAGGATGTGGAGGTGAAAAAGAATGCCTATTTTTTGGATTCTATTTCCTTTTCCTATGTTTCTTGTTTCACTTTCTTCAGTTTTCCTCTTTGTGTTTATATTTCTCTATTTTTCCTCCCCTCTTTCACTCACATATTCTGTTCTATAGAAAAAACACATACTCACAGATTCACACTGCTAGACTGCAGCTGCTCTTTATGTAAACTCTGTGGTATAAATTTCTGTAATCTTGTATTTCCTTTATATAAGATTTAGATTGGTTATTTTATTTATATATATATATATATATATATATATACACATACATACATACATACACACACACACACACACACACACACACACACACACACACATACACATATATATATATATATATATATATACACACACACACACACACACACACACACACACATATATATATATATATACACACACACACACACACATATATACACACATACATACATACATATATACATATACATACATACATATATACATAAAAAAAACACCCAGCACGCCCCTGCGGGCGGTTTATCCTTCAAGCTCGGGTCCTCTACCAGAGGCCTGGGAGCTTGAGGGTCCTGCGCAGTATCTTAGCTGTTCCCAGGACTGCGCTCTTCTGGACAGAGATTTCCGATGTTGTTCCCGGGATCTGCTGGAGCCACTCGCCTAGCTTGGGAGTCACCGCACCTAGTGCTCCGATTACCACGGGGACCACCGTTACCTTCACCCTCCACATCCTCTCGAGCTCTTCTCTGAGCCCTTGGTATTTCTCCAGCTTCTCGTGTTCCTTCTTCCTGATATTGCTGTCATTCGGAACCGCTACATCGATCACTACGGCCGCCTTCTTCTGTTTGTCTACCACCACTATGTCCGGTTGGTTAGCCACCACCATTTTGTCCGTCTGTATCTGGAAGTCCCACAGGATCTTAGCTCGGTCATTCTCCACCACCCTTGGGGGCATCTCCCATTTTGACCTCGGGACTTCCAGGTTGTACTCAGCACAGATGTTCCTGTACACTATGCCGGCCACTTGGTTATGGCGTTCCATGTATGCCTTGCCTGCTAGCATCTTGCACCCTGCTGTTATGTGCTGGATTGTCTCTGGGGCATCTTTACACAGCCTGCACCTGGGGTCTTGCCTGGTGTGATAGACCCCAGCCTCTATGGATCTTGTGCTCAGAGCTTGTTCTTGTGCTGCCATGATTAGTGCCTCTGTGCTGTCTTTCAGTCCAGCTTTGTCCAGCCACTGGTAGGATTTCTGGATATCAGCCACCTCCTCTATCTGCCGGTGGTACATACCGTGCAGGGGCCTGTCCTTCCATGATGGTTCCTCGTCTCCCTCCTCTTTCTTGGGTTTCTGCTGCCTGAGGTATTCACTGAGCACTCGGTCAGTTGGGGCCATCTTCCCAATGTATTCTTGGATGTTCCTTGTCTCATCCTGGACTGTGGTGCTGACACTCACCAGTCCCCGGCCCCCTTCCTTCCGCTTAGCATACAGCCTCAGGGTGCTGGACTTGGGGTGAAACCCTCCATGCATGGTAAGGAGCTTTCTTGTCTTTATGTCAGTGGCTTCTATCTCCTCCTTTGGCCAGCCTATTACCCCAGCAGGGTACCTGATCACGGGCAGGGCGTACGTGTTGATGGCTCGGATCTTGTTCTTACCATTCAGCTGACTCCTCAGGACTTGCCTGACCCTCTGCAGGTACTTGGTGGTTGCAGCCTTTCTAGCGGCCTCTTCATGGTTCCCATTTGCCTGCGGGATCCCCAGGTACTTGTAACTATCCTCTATGTCTGCAATGTTGCCTAGGATCATGGCCAAGCTTGAAACCTGGATCCCCCGTAGCCGGTTACCAAGATTACGTGAAGTATATATATATATGTATATATATATATATATATATATATATATATATATATATATATATATATATATATATATATATATATATATATATATATATATATATGTAGTCAAACGCAGCGCAAGCTAGCGAGACAGAAGTTAAGCTCTCGTTGCAACATGGCAAATTGAACCTCCCCCACCATCATTCAGATCTGGCGTTCGGAACTATTTTGGTTATATATTGGAGCTAGTGTGTTAGCGCAGTTAGCTCGTTAACGTGTTGGCCATCCAGCCCCATGCACGGGGCGATCCGCGGTAGGTCGTTAACGGAGATTTGCCGTGTTGTGGCGTTAACGTCATTTCAACGAGATTTACGCTGACAGCACTAGTGGGAACACATCGAATATGACTGCACATTTACGCCGACATCATCCTAGTGCAAAGACAAGTGGAAGCAGACAAAAACAACAAGCATGCATGCTACAAACTTTACCCGAGTCATTTAGACAGCCGTTAGCACATGATTCTCCTTATGGGGACTTGATATGCTGCTGAGAACATAGCCCAGAAGAAGCGTATAGTATAGCTTTTGTTTTGGAAAGAGACATTTCTCTGTAATAAACTCTCTTTTCCAAAGATGAGTGATTCCTCAATCAGATACAGGGCTCGCAAAATCGCTAGCCCCACGTCCTGGGGCTAGCGATTTTTCCAGTCGAGATACCAAAATCTATCTCTGCCCTGCCCGTCGGGCTATTGTAGGAAGGAAAAATATATGTCAATGCTTTTGCATTCTTTCGGAAATGTAGCTGGGTAATTATGTCATTGGCATCGGTGAGCCACTGTCAATATGTGACATATTGAAATCGCGTTTGAGATGTCCCCAGAGAGGTGGCGTCTGATACCCAACCTGACATATAGACACAGACATACAGGCACACACAGACACAAACATCCATTCCCACCCTCATGCTCTCATATGCACTTACTCCACACTCAACCAACGTGGAGACAGACATAAAGAGACGCTGTACACACGATCACACTCCCCAAGTGTACTCTACGAACCGGGTCTAGGTACCCTTGCCCCTGGAGGGGGGAACTGCACCCAGACCCAGGTGGTGTTACCCTTTTCCCTGCGGTGGGGAGAGGCAGACCGCCCCGACTCCGCAGCAGCAGGGAGGCCCCACACTCCAGACCGCAGTCGGACGGCCAACTCCTCCTCCTAGTCCTAGCCCCCCCGCTCCAGCAGGCCGCAGAGAACGGGGGTGAGAGAAGACTCCAAACCTCCCTCCACCCGCTCATTGTAGTGTTGATGCATGTGTGTTCTAAGGTGCAATTAAAACCCAGGAGGGCATGGAGCTACCTGCCAGAGAGCAGCAGCTAAGCGCATAGTCCCTCCTGCTAGCCCTCAATGTCTACGTGTATTCAAAATTGAGAGGTGGGCAACGACGCCAGGGGTGAGGTGTACACCCTGATGGTAATTTGGACTCCGTGTATCGTGCCCACCCCCAAGATCCTATATGTATGTGTAATGAGAGTGTGAGTAATGTGAATGTCTAAGTTGTGGGATAAAATTGAGGCACAGGCAGCCAGAAGGGGACAGGGGGGGGATGGGGGGGTAGCCTCCTCTGCACCCTGGTGACATACCCCTGCATGTGTGGGTGGTTGTGGTGGAGCGGGAAGAGGGAGGCAGCTGGAGATGGGACATCTCAGGCCCTCCTAGGTTTGGAGGCCTATCTCCACCCACCACTACTTCCCCTGCCAGTGGCGGACTCCCTCAGGCGTCGGTGCGTTGGTGGTTCTTTGTGTCTGGGGGTGGGCGTCCGGGTACACACCGGCTCACTCCTTGGCGGCCGCTTATCGGGGCCTGGAGCCTGGGGCTCGCTCGGGCCACTTCGGGGGTGGGGTGCCCCTGGCCTCTCGGCCTGGGGCTCGGTCACTCAGGCACGGCTGGCTGCCGGCGGAGCTCACGGGCGCGTCACTGCAACTCCCCCTGGCTTCTGCTCCGCGGCTGCTGAGTGAGCCCTCATCTGGGACTCTCCTCAGCTCTTACTGGGACAGTGGCGCGGCTGCCCCTCTGTTGGTCTTCCTTGGTCTCTTGTGTTCTGGGGGCCTCTGGATGTCTGGAGTTTTGATCTCCTCCATACCTGCTTCATACCCTGGAGGACGGGGCTGTGGCCCCCCCACACTCCCTAGCAGATCGTTACATGGAGAAACCTTTGGAATGCAAGCATGCTGATCCACACAGGTATGCACACAGGTGTACACACGGGTATTCACAGACGCGGACTACAGCTTTCTTGGCTGCTGCCTCAAAGCACATTGTGCGCTGTGTATCTTGCGTGCTGCACAATATCGTTTATTATTTAGTATCTACTGATATCTACTGCTAGCTAGTTTATTGTGATGGTGCCGGGTTTTTTTATTATGTTGCTCTTTGTTGTTTGCTTTCTCTTCTGTTTTTTTTCTCCATACAGGTGACCCAGGTGTTGTTTTGTTTTTTTTTGTTTTTTTTAATTTATTTATTTTTCTTCCCCCCCTTCTCACCGTCTCTTCTCCCCTCTGTTTTTCTTTCTCTCCCTCTCTTTCTTTCATTCTTTCTCCCTGTCCTATCCCCCAGTCATGTCTGTCCCGTTTGTAGCAACTGTAAATAAAATAAATTCATAATTATAATAAAGGTCAATCAAATGGACCAATATGGCAAGACCATGATGATCCACTTGGTAAAATAAATCCGCTTGGCATCTTTCTTGGCCTTAAGACAACAATTCTGATGGCTAAAGATAAGACACCAAAAAAAAAAAAAAATCGCGTTTGAATTTGCGCTTGTTTTTTGCTTTCACTTTGCAATCGCGCGAACCGTGTATAGTGAGCGACAGCACTGATTGGCGAGTGATGATAATTTGTGCACCAATTCCTCTGACATCGTCTTATTAATCGTTAGCTTACTATGCAAACATGACAAGTGAAATCTCCCGCAGCAAGCTTAAACATGTGAGAGGTTGATCGCGCAGAGAATCGCTGAGCATTATGTGAGTGCCTGTGTAAAAGCAGCAGGATATATATTTTAGTTCTGCTGAGCCAAATAAGAGAGGTCAGGGTGAAGAAGTGACAGCCAAAGAAAAGCTTACCACAAAACGGAAAAGTTATGACAAATCAGACTATAAGGCAAAAAGAAAGTGCAGTTTTATGGTTTTATGGACAAAAGAATTTCTGTGGCTGCAATATAACGAGCTAAATAACCAGGGCTGCACATAAGTGGTCCGCAGGTGCGCATTCGCTGTCAAAATAAAAAACGCGCACAAGATAAGAAGTTGCAACGTGTGTTTGCGTACATAAGATTTTCATGAGGAGGACAGACATTTGTTTAGAACTCTGAAAGATGTCGAAGAAGCTCCTTTAAGCAATTACTGTGATGTTCCTCCGCCTCCAAAGAAATGTCAGAAGGAGTCCAAACCACAAAAGAAGCGCGTATTCTAGGAGTTACAGGAGGTGAGCTGGCTTCAAACAAATGATGAACGCACAGAGATGTGGTGCGGAATGTGCCGTGAAAATTTAATAAATGACAAATCTAAAAGGCATGAACATTCTTTTTTTGTATCGAAAAAATATCGAACCGTGACACCAAAGTATAGAACCGAACCGAACCGAACCGTGAATTTTGTGTATCGTTGTACCCCTAGTATATATGTATATGTGTGTATATATATTTATGTGTGTGTGTGTGTGTGTGTGTGTGTGTGTGTGTGTGTGTGTGTGTGTGTGTATATACAGGGAGTGCAGAATTATTAGGCAAGTTGTATTTTTGAGGAATAATTTTATTATTGAACAACAACCATGTTCTCAATGAACCCAAAAAACTCATTAATATCAAAGCTGAATGTTTTTGGAAGTCGTTTTTAGTTTGTTTGTAGTTTTAGCTATTTTAGGGGATATCTGTGTGTGCAGGTGACTATTACTGTGCATAATTATTAGGCAACTTAACAAAAAACAAATATATACCCATTTCAATTATTTATTTTTACCAGTGAAACCAATATAACATCTCCACATTCACAAATATACATTTCTGACATTCAAAAACAAAACAAAAACAAATCAGCGACCAATATAGCCGCCTTTCTTTGCAAGGACACTCAAAAGCCTGCCATCCATGGATTCTGTCAGTGTTTTGATCTGTTCACCATCAACATTGCGTGCAGCAGCAACCACAGCCTCCCAGACACTGTTCAGAGAGGTGTACTGTTTTCCCTCCTTGTAAATCTCACATTTGATGATGGACCACAGGTTCTCAATGGGGTTCAGATCAGATGAACAAGGAGGCCATGTCATTAGTTTTTCTTCTTTTATACCCTTTCTTTCCAGCCACGCTGTGGAGTACTTGGACGCGTGTGATGGAGCATTGTCCTGCATGAAAATCATGTTTTTCTTGAAGGATGCAGACTTCTTCCTGTACCACTGCTTGAAGAAGGTGTCTTCCAGAAACTGGCAGTAGGACTGGGAGTCCTAGTGCCACCAGTTTGGCCATATTTCAGAGCTGCAACATCACTGAAGTGCCCAAAAGCACAAGGTGTGCAATACTCAAGAGACATGGCCAAGGTAAGAAAGGCTGAAAGGCGACCACCACTGAACAAGACACACAAGCTGAAATGTCAAGACTGGGCCAAGAAATATCTCAAGACTGATTTTTCTAAGGTTTTATGGACTGATGAAATGAGAGTGAGTCTTGATGGGCCAGATGGATGGGCCCATGGCTGGATTGGTAAAGGGCAGAGAGCTCCAGTCCGACTCAGACGCCATCAAGGTGGAGGTGGAGTACTGGTTTGGGCTGGTATCATCAAAGATGAGCTTGTGGGGCCTTTTCGGATTGAGGATGGAGTCAAGCTCAACTCCCAGTCCTACTGCCAGTTTCTGGAAGACACCTTCTTCAAGCAGTGGTACAGGAAGAAGTCTGCATCCTTCAAGAAAAACATTATTTTCATGCAGGACAATGCTCCATCACACGCGTCCAAGTACTCCACAGCGTGGCTGGCAAGAAAGGGTATAAAAGAAGAAAAACTAATGACATGGCCTCCTTGTTCACCTGATCTGAACCCCATTGAGAACCTGTGGTCCATCATCTGATGTGAGATTTACAAGGAGGGAAAACAGTACACCTCTCTGAACAGTGTCTGGGAGGCTGTGGTTGCTGCTGCACGCAATGTTGATGGTGAACAGATCAAAACACTGACAGAATCCATGGATGGCAGGCTTTTGAGTGTCCTTGCAAAGAAAGGTGGCTATATTGGTCGCTGATTTGTTTTTGTTTCGTTTTTGAATGTCAGAAATGTATATTTGTGAATGTGGAGATGTTATATTGGTTTCACTGGTAAAAATAAATAATTGAAATGGGTATATATTTGTTTTTTGTTAAGTTGCCTAATAATTATGCACAGTAATAGTCACCTGCACACACAGATATCCCCCTAAAATAGCTAAAACTAAAAACAAACTAAAAACTACTTCCAAAAACATTCAGCTTTGATATTAATGAGTTTTTTGGGTTCATTGAGAACATGGTTGTTGTTCAATAATAAAATTATTCCTCAAAAATACAACTTGCCTAATAATTCTGCACTCCCTGTATTTCCATTTCCATGTTGTGTTGTTGAGGTGTCTCATCTTCCCTTCCTGTTACATGTTTCCTTCCCTGTGTTTCATGCTATGTCTCCTCTGTCCATCATGTGCACTTTTGTGTGTCCATCATGTCCTGCGTATTTGTCCCTTAGTTTGGGTCCATGTCTCATCTCCCGTTTCTACTTCCCTGTCACCTTGTCAAGTCGGTGTGTCTTAGTTTATGTCTTTCCTGTTTTATTTTGACAGTCTCGTAGTGTTCAGTGTGTTTAGATTTGCTTCCCCATAACTTGGCGTCACACTCATTTGTGTCAGTGGTGTTCCCCATGCGATTCCACTTCCCTTGTTACCCTTCTGTATATTTACATCCTCTGTCTCCCTTTGTTCATCGTCTTTCCTCATCTCATGTCACTGAAATCCATGCCTCTCAAGAATCTTCTTTTTTTTTCAGTACATTTACATGTTCTTTTTCATGTTTGTGGTTTCTCATGTCTAGTTTTAGTTCACTCAGTTTAGGTTATTGTTTAGTGTTCGCCTTGGTTCATTTTTGGGTTTTTTTTCCACCAGCCTGAATAAACGGCTCACTTTTTATTAAACTTCAGTTCTGCCCCTTGTGTGTCTGCTTTTAGGTCGACTCCACAACACACCGGCCATTTGACTGTAACATCTGCCGGACAATGGTCGCCCTCCCTCAACCTGGTTCTGCCTAAGGTTTCTTCCTGTTAAAAGGGAGGTTTTCCTTCCCACTGTCGCTAAAGTGCTTTCTCATAGAGGGTCATATGATTGATTGACAGTTGTTGTTATTTGGTGGTGCATAAATTAAATTGAACTGAACTGAATGAGAGTGAGTTTGCAGTGAGACAGGGCCTTTAATATAAAAAAGACTCATTAAATGTTGAGCTTGTGTAAACAGTGTACATAGTTTATTTGAGCAGAAGGGGAGAGAGAGAGTTTGAGGAATAATAGGAATTTTTTTTTTTAAAGGCTAGTTCTCTTCAGCAGTCTGTGAATAAAGGTCAGTTACTATAAGATGAAGTAAATTCGTACTGCTCATCAATGCCTTTCAGATTTACTCATTAATGTTTAAATTTCCAGGTCCCAACAACTTATGTGCTCCACTCCATGCAAAGTATAGACTACATGAACTCATGTAGTCTCTACTTTCAACTTCACAAATTGTAGAGATAACTAAATTTAAGCTGCATTCAGGTGCTAGTGTAAATCTGGGACTACGTATTTCAAATAAAATGTACATCTTTTTGTTTTCTAAATAAACAGAATAGTTTATTACCCATTGACTAGGAAACACACAATGACCAATTACAGATGCTGTGCACTAGAGGTTAATATATGGTATAAATGAGCTCATGGTACATGCTGGAAAAATCAATGAATGCACAGCAATAGATGGGAAAACACTAAGGTTGTACACCCCCTGTGGCTAATCCTATTAACTGAGTATATGCCAACTATTATCTTGTATATTTTGAATATAGATATAATCCATGTAATAGATTATTTAGTTTGCCAGGTGAGGTTGAGAGTGACTGAAGTCCCCCCTGCTTCTTGTCCTCATAGCTGAAAGAGGGTAAAAGGTCTTTATGTGATTAAAAATGATCAAAGTGCTAAAACAGAACTTCTCCCTATTTCCTAATAATTTCCTAATAATAAAGCATTTTGTAATAACACAGCTGGATGTCCTCAGGAGTGAGGTTAGATGTCATTTCAGAAGATGTGACATCCAGTAAGATAGGGGGAGAGAAAGGGCAGACATGGATACAAATTAAGTGAAGAAGTTGGAAAATACAACAGATAGATACAACAGATACAAATACATCCTCTCTGTTCATTTTTGCCATGTTAGATGGTTAATTCCGAAGGATTTCAGTTTACATCATACTTCTACTAAATGCTGAGGGGATGCCGTTTTTCTCTTGGTTGTGATAAGTGCATCTTTAGGCAAACAAAATCAGCATTAGCTCAGAGAAGTTTATAGTATAGTTCAGGTGATTTGATTATTGATTTTGTAATTATGACTTTTGATTTTGATTTTGATTTTGCTCTGCTCCTGCTAAATCGCTATAATAAAATTTCCTGCAATTAAAATCTAAATTGTGGACATTCAATTTTTAACCTTTTGTGAAATAGTAAAGGTAAAAATCTCAGTATTATTTCTTTTAAAGTGCAAATAGCAGGTTACAGGTTACTTTATATTATAAGATCTTGACGCTTACTGTCCAGGCCTCTAAAATAAATCCATAAACAGGTGGGACTGATTAGATTTGACCTGCAAGGCTACTCAGGTTTGCTTATCTTATCAGTGTTAGTAGGGAAGACACCTAGATGATTTCGAGGTAGTTATGATTTGGCGAGTCCCTCCACCCACATCAGCTCCATCTGAACTCTGCATTACCTGCTGGGTAAGACTCATAGGATCAGAGAATTTGACTTTTTAACAGAGAGCTGAAACAGGCTTCCTGTATATATATTTCTTCCTCTGACAATTAAAGACAGAGGAAGAAAAACAAAAGGGGGGGGGCATTGACACTGAAAGACAGGCAGGAGTATGCAGGTATAAGCAGGGACTTTAAATATAGCTGGAAAGGATGTTCAGCACATTGGAGCTATTATGGTTAGAGATGGAAATACTTTAATAAGTGAAGACATTGTGTAGAGAAAGTGAAAGCGGTACTCTAGGGAATTCGTGAATGAAGAAAATGAGAGACAGGAGGACAGTTAGTGAATCAGAAGGTGCAGCATATTAGCAAGGAGGAAGTGATGCCAGCTTGGAGATGTTTAGAGGTGGATATACTGGAGAAAGTTACAGACAATGTTAAAGACCACAGAGAATGTTCATGGATGTAGTGACAGAGGACATGCAGAGGATTGGTGTGACACAGGATGCTAGGGACAGGGTTAGATGGAGGCAGATGATACACTGTGGCAACTACTAAAGCGAGTAGCTGAAAGAAGACAGGGTTTTTTTGTGTGTGTGACATGTGATATTACAGATAATGTAAATCTTTTCACGATAGACTGATATCTAAGTAGAAATGTGACCAAAACTCTGAAACACTGCCAGCCAACAGCTCACTGTAAAAATTAGGTTGGCTGCCTGTGATAAGCATTCTATGTGTTTTGTATTGGGCTTCTCCTAGTCCCTGAAGCACATTAACCTCCTAGGACCTGGCGTCTACATATGTGGACATCACATTTTGGGTTATTTAGACCAAAATACTCAATTTTGCTCTACAAGGGCCTGATAGCCACTTACGAGGACATTATACTGCTACTGTTCTATCAAAATGTTAAATGAATATCCTCATATGTGGCTCTTACTTTTCTTAAAAACAAAAATAAATTATTACTGCATATTTGGAAGTATATGTTTTCATTTCTCAAAACAATTATTTAATATAATTCAGTGAGCTACATATTAAACTTAGAGGATAGAAACAAAGTATCAATGCACTAGTATTTAGCCAATATCTGAGACCAGTAAAGTATTGTGGCGTGGGTGTGGTCTCTGGCCAGCTGCAGAGGAGGGGTGACGCAGTGAGCTCCCGGGGCGGCGCAGGGGCGGGGTGAACAGGTGTGCTGGGGATCTGTCACTGTCAACTCTTGATATGTTGGCAGTGACAGTCGGAGAGGAGGGCGGATGTGACAGCAGTGGGAGAGAGCGGGAGTGTCTGTGTCCCGATGCAAAACCACAGTATTGAATAAAAGTGCTGCTGTCGCCATATTCGCCCAGCTTATGTTTCTTGGGTCCGATGTTACAAGTATTATCAATATTTAGATCAATCTCCCCACCTCTAGTAAAAAGTTATACATATTAGTTTTTAAATATCAGGTTTGCAGCCATAGTTTATTGGTGCAGCTATGTCTATGATAGCAATGTTACATCAATCCAGGTGTTTTTGAAACCTTCACATAGATTTGGATTTAAGTCCAATGAAAAAGATTTACTTAAAAGAGCCACCTTATAAGACAAATCACACACTAATACTCCTTCTTAACATTGTTAAGATCAAGAAACCCCGAAAGATTCAAATACCCAAGTCTTCCTTGGTATGTATTGCCACTAGAGCCACTGTCTAATAGTCTTGCATTAATACATAAAAATTAGATGGATATGAAAACTCATACACTCAAAAACAAAGGATTTGCAACTGGGTGAGAAGGATCTAATTTGTATGATAAACACAGACTAGAACTGAGGCTTTGCTTTTCTGAGCAATTTTTATTTTGGTCATTTAGAATTCTAATAACTTTAATGGTGGTTATTGTTTTTACAGCACAAAAAAAACTTGTTGCTATGTTAATTCAAATTCAGCTGAATAATATGATCACAGACAAAAACTAAATGGCACACAAATTTAATGAAGCACGCTTATTCATTAATTATACCAAAATGAATAAACTAAGAAGCATAATCCAAAGATGTAATAATGGAAGAATTGTTTGAGCCGTCAAGTCTTTGCTACAGAAAGAAGAACACAAAATAAATTACCTTATAGTGTCTTTAGAGGTACAATGGCTTATAACTGGGGCAATGTAATTCTCAAGTTCCCAAATAAGTACCCCTATGCTTTGTATCTTATGGACACCAGTTTTGAACGCTATACAATGATACAAAAATGAACTTTTAATTTAATTTTCTGTTCAATTGTATTTTATTTATGTATTTGTCAAATCATAACAGTTGCTCTAACGCAAAAAATAAGGGGCAAAATAAGATACAGGATATTTGAAAAGCGATTTGCATTTTCAAAGGACTTTCAAAAAGTGGTAACTTTTGCATCAAAATTTATATCATAATTTCTTTCTGAACACTGTCTGCTAATTGCACTTTAACATTTGGATGCAACTTTTACTACTTGGGAACATATATTTGCCTTTTTGGTTTTCCAAAAAGCAAAACAATAATTTGCTCTAGTAGGTAGATTCATTCAAAGGAGGATGCTCTGAGGGACTGTTATGACACCACAGACTGGGATGTGCTCCTGAGCCCACATGGTGAGGACATAGAGGGGGCGACACACTGTCTTACAGACTACCTCAACTTTTGTGTGGACACGGTCGCCCCTGCTAAGACGGTACGGTGTTATCCTAATAACAAACCGTGGGTAACACAGGAAGTCAAAGCTGTCCTCAACATGAAGAAGAAGGCTTTCAGGAGCAAAGTGAAGGAGGAGATGAAAGCAGCACAGCGGGAGGTGAAACGCTGCCTGAGGGAAGCAAAGGACACCTACAGGAGGAAGGTGGAGCAGAAGTTGGAGAGGAACAATATGAGGGAGGTCTGGAATGGTGTGAAAACCATCACAGGCCACAACACCAAGAAAAGCACA
Source organism: Maylandia zebra (assembly GCF_041146795.1). NCBI lineage: Eukaryota > Metazoa > Chordata > Actinopteri > Cichliformes > Cichlidae > Maylandia > Maylandia zebra. The sequence continues at coordinate 3,943,960 of NC_135174.1, read as the reverse complement.
GTGGGGGGGACTGTGGAGAAGGCAAACGAACTCAACAACTTCTTCAACAGGTTTGACCAGCCCACAACCCCCCCACCCTCACCTTCACTACAGAGTCCAATCCCCACTCTCCTACCTCCCTCGCTTCCCCCCCTTCCTGACACCATGACACCCCCCTCCTCCAATCCCTCTCTCAGCAGCAAGACATCTCCCCCCCTCCCTCTTCCCAAACATCTCCCAGTGTCACAGTGGATCAGGTCAGGAGACAACTGAGGAAGCTTCGCCCCAGAAAGGCAGCAGGCCCAGACAAGGTGTCCTAGGATGCTAAAGGCGTGTGCTGCTGAACTTGGGGAGCCGCTACAACGAGTCTTCAACCTCAGTCTGCGACTGGGGAGAGTGCCCGCCCTATGGAAGACATCCTGCATCGTCCCGGTCCCCAAAAAGAACCGGCCCAATGAGCTGAATGACTTCCGACCGGTGGCACTGACGTCACATCTTATGAAGACTCTAGAGCGGCTCTTCCTCAACCTCCTCCGACCACAGGTACAACATGCCCAGGACCCACTACAGTTTGCATACAAGGCGGGTGTCGGAGTGGAGGATGCCATCCTGTACCTCCTACACAGAGCCCACTCACACCTGGATGGGGGAAAAGGCACGGTCAGGATCCTGTTTCTTGACTTTTCCAGTGCCTTTAATACCATCCGGCCCTGTATGCTTCAAGAAAAACTGAACAGGATGGAGGTGGACCCCTGCCTGGTGGCTTGGATCTCCGACTACCTCACCGACAGACCACAGTACGTCAGGCTGAAGGACATCACGTCTGACACAGTGGTCAGCAGCACAGGAGCACCACAGGGAACTGTGCTGTCCCCTCTTCTCTTCACCCTGTACACCTCTGACTTCTGCTACAACTCTGAATTATGCCACATTCAGAAGTTTGCAGACGACACAGCCATCATGGGGTGTATCTGGGATGATCAGGAAGAGGAGTACAGAAGTCTGGTGAGGAACTTTGTCGCATGGAGTCACACAAACCACCTGCAACTCAACACCTCAAAGACTAAGGAACTGGTTGTGGACTTCGGGAGGTCTAGAGCAGGTCCACTGCCGGTTCAGATAGAGGGGGAGGAGGTGGAGGTGGTCAACAAGTACAAGTACCTCGGGCTGTGGGTGGACAATAAACTGGACTGGTCATGCAACACAGAGCACCTGTATAAAAAAGTCCAAAGCCGACTGTACTTCCTCAGGAGGCTGAGGTCTTTTAACATCTGCAGGAAGCTCCTGAGGATGTTTTACCAGTCGGTGGTTGCTGGAGTACTTTTCTATGCTGTGGTGTGCTGGGGGAGCAGCACAGCAAAGAAGGACTCATCCAGGCTGGAGAAACTGATCAGGAGGGCTGGCTCTGTGGTCGGCATGAAGCTGGACACTCTGGTGACAGTGGCAGAGAAAAGGACATTAAAGAAACTGATGGACATTATGGACAATGCCAGGCATCCTCTGCACACGGCCATTAACAACCAGAAGAGTCTGTTCAGTGACAGGTTGTGTAGAAGCCTACATGCAGTTTAATTTGAAATGTATGCTTTTATTTTGATAGTGCAGAAAACAGGAAGTTGGGCGAGAGGAGAGTGGAGCCATATGGTTTTTTGACCTCGCAATCTCTCTTCATCCATTTTGAATTGACCTTTATAAGTTTTTGTAATTTGGAATTCTGTTGCTGTGTACCTGTTTGGGCTTTTGAAGTAAATATTGAGAAGCTATCAAGGACTGCGGTTTCGTTTTTTGTTTTTTGTGGATAAGGAAAGAGGGACCAAGCGGAGCGTCAAGCTAAGGCTCCATTAGAAGGAAACCTACATTAGTCAAAAAACCTGCTCTTCACGGATTAATGGAGTTTGGAAACGCCTGACTATAAAGTAAGAAGGAAATACCGAACCGAGGAAAAACTGAAGATGGAAAACCGTAAGTCTTAAATTGCCTTGCCTTTTTTTTTTAATTTGCTGAGGTGCATGTGTATTGATTGAGTTTGGAATTTTGCTACCCATGGACGAACAAAACAGTGGAAAAAGGATTGTAAAAATGACTGAGAAGGCTATGGAAGACTGCAAGACTAGAAATGTCAACACACGTAGACATAAGCTCTCTCAATTAACCGGCATGAAAAAAGAAATTGAGCAATTAATGGAAGATGATGCAAACGTTGACCTCGTTAAAAATAAATTACGAGTTGACTTTAGCTCTTTGCAGCAAGACTTTGCTAGCCTAAATTCTGAACTGCAACAACTTATGAGTGAAGAGGAATTTTTGGAAGATCAAAATAGTTGGTTTGATCCAAAGAACAAGTCCCTGAATGATTTCTTTTGGAAATGTGAAGGGTGGATGAATGAAGTCATGAAACTCTCTGAACAGAACAGAGAGGACGACACAAGAAAGCAGGCAGACAATAGGTCCATGTCATCAAAGTCGGCAAGCAAACGCTCCAGTAGATCTGGATCACAGCGCGGAAGCATTTCCTCTACATCTTCTTCTACATCTTCCTCTATTAGATTAAAGGTAGAAATGGAGCGTGCTGCATTAAAGGCAAAGGCTGCAGCTCTGGAGAAGAGTTTGGCAATAGAAAAGGAAGAAGCGGATTGGTACGCAGAAATGAAAGGAAAAGAGGCTGCAATAAAGGCTAAAAAGGAAATGCATGCTATGCAGACTGCCCTTGCTGAGTCAGATGCAAAACTGGAAGTTTTGCAAAAATATGAAGATACACAGCCAGACATGAGCATTTTTGCAGATGATGATCAGAATGGCAAAACTGAAATTAAAACCACATTCCACCCAACATCGCAGTACGTCTCATCAGCACCCTACGATGGCGACGATGTGCAGACACCAATGCATGAAAGGACAGTGCCTGCGCCAAGCACTGAAAGGGCCGGTGAACCTGTGCTCGATAGTTTGTGTCAAGCCATTTCTCAGCAAGTTAATGTCACTGAGTACCTGGTAAAGAATCACAAAGCTTCTCTATTACCTGACATCTCCATTCCAACTTTCAACGGAGATCCACTTGAATACAACTCTTTTATCGGTTCCATTGAACATGGAATTGAAAACCGCACTGATAATAATCGTGATCGTCTACAGTATTTGCTTCAGTACACGAGTGGACAACCACATGAGTTGGTTAAAAGTTGCATCCACATGGAACCTTCAGTGGGTTATACAAAGGCGAAACAAATGCTCAAAGAGTTTTTTGGAGATGACTTTAAGATAGCTGAAGCCTACATAAAGGAGGCCTTGGATTGGCAGACAATTAAGCCAGAAGACGGCACTGCACTACAGTCCTTTGCATTGTTTCTCACCGGCTGCTACAATGCAATGACAGATGTTAACTACATGGAAGACTTGGATAATACGTCTAACCTAAGGGCATTAGCTAACAAGCTTCCTTACAAACTTAAAGAAGCGTGGCGAAAATATGCTTGTGACCTGCAAGACAAAACGAAGAAAAAGGTCAAGTTTAAGGATTTTGTCAACTTTATCAATAAGCAAGTTAGGTACGTGCTACACCCACTTTATGGAAATATAAGGGAAACTACAACAGGTGTGAAGGACTCATTCAGACAAAGAGCAAAGCCACAATATGCAGAGACATTCAAACCAAAGAAAGTGTTTACAACAGCAATCACTGACCCTCAAATGGAAAACAAGACAGAAAGTGCCAAACAAGTGGCATCAAAAACACGGACCGTCCAAGTGGATTCAAGCAGCAAACCTTGTGTTTATTGCAAGGGAGAGCAACACAACCTCCAAATCTGTAGAAAGCTCAAGGACAAGCCTCACAAGGACAAGATTGAGTTTTTAAGGAGCATAGGACTGTGTTTTGCCTGTTTGAAACATGGCCACATGAGTAGCAGCTGCAAAGACAAGCTCCATTGTCAAGAATGCTCTCGACTGCATCCTACCCTGCTGCACATCACCAATAGGGACTCACAAGAAGAAACAGCAAGGGGGGCTGCTCAACAGTTCGTATCAAGTGCTCTTGTACAAACAACAGCAACTTTCAGCATGACTGGGGCCGGTAAGGAAGATTGTATTCTTCCAATCGTTCCAGTACGTGTCAAGGCCCAGAAAGGAACCAAGACAGTAACAACATATGCATTCTTGGATCAAGGCAGCTCAGCCACCTTTGTGACAGAGTCACTGATAAAACAACTGAACCTGAATGGACGAATTACGAAAATTTCACTCCGCACGATGGGAAATGAATCTGTTGTGAACACCTGCATTGTGACTGGACTGGAAGTCAGTAGTCTGGATGGTAGCCAGTTTATTAAACTTTCAGAGGTGTATGCACAAGACCACATTCCTGTAAGTAAAAACAATATCCCAAGCCAAGAAGATGTTGACAGGTGGTCACACCTGACGCAAGTGAAACTTCCCACTATCCAAGCGGATGTTGGATTACTCATAGGAGTGAATGTTCCCAAAGCCATGGAACCGCTTAAGGTGGTAAACAGCGTGGACAATGGACCCTACGCAGTGAGAACAATATTAGGTTGGACAGTAAATGGACCACTTAGGAGTGGAGGCGACATGAGTGGGAGAAACAGATCGGCACAAGTGACTGTGAATAGGATATCAGTAGCCAGGTTGGAAGAGCTCTGGCAGCTACAGTTTAAGCAGGACTTTCCTGATGCAGGACAAGACGAAAATCTTGAAATGTCCAAGGAAGATCGTCAGTTTCTGAACATGGTGTCTCAGTCTGCAAAACTGGAGGATGGCCATTATAGTATTTGTCTTCCAGTGAGAAGCAAGGCGCTGTGCTTGCCAAGCAACAGAGAAGTCGCAGTGCAACGTGCGCTGAACTTACAGAAAAGATTCACCAGAGATGTCAAGTTTTACGAGGAATATGTTGCATATATGGATGATATCCTAAAAAAGGGTTACGCGATCAAACTGAACGATGCTGAATGTAAGTCACTAGAGGGACGAACATGGTATTTGCCTCATCATGGAGTGAGACATCCGGTCAAGCAAAGGTTACGTGTTGTCTTCGACTGCGGGGCAAGCTTTCAAGGAACATCGCTGAACCAGCATCTCTTGCAGGGACCGGATTTGACAAGCTCACTGGTGGGAGTCTTCCTGAGGTTTCGACAGGAGATTGTGGCAGTAATGGCTGATGTGGAGGCCATGTTCCACCAGGTCAGAGTCAGCAAGGAAGATACAGATCTCCTCAGGTTTCTTTGGTGGTCTGATGGGAATTACAAGGAGAAGCTTGCAGAACACAAAATGTTGGTCCACATCTTTGGTGCCACCTCTTCGCCAAGTGTTGCATCTTTTGCACTTCAGAAATGCGCTACTGATTTCGAAAGGGAATTTGGTCAAGAAGCTGCAAGGACAGTCAAGAAAAATTTTTACGTGGACGACTGTCTTAAGTCAATTGCAGAGGAAGATGCAGCAATCACCCTGTGTTCTGACTTGAGGAACATGTTGGCAAAAGGCGGATTTCGACTAACAAAATGGTCAAGCAACAGCAGAAAGTTGCTCAACTCAATTCCTGATGAAGAAAGAGCACAAGGATTTAAAGTTCTGAATCCGGACGAGAGTAATTTGCCGATGGAAAGAGCATTGGGAATTCAGTGGTGTGCTGAATCAGATCAGTTCAAGTTCAAGATCAACCTTAAAAACAGACCGAACACTAGAAGAGGACTGCTTTCCCTTCTCAGCTCCATCTTTGATCCACTGGGATTTGTTGCTCCGGTGATTCTGTGTGCGAGAAAAATCTTGCACGATTTATGTCGGAGGAAATACGGCTGGGATGAATACCTACCGGAGGACGTCATTAAGAGCTGGAATAAGTGGGTTGCAGATTTGCAAAGGCTTGACGACTTTGGAGTTGACAGGAGCATCAAGTCAAAGCAGTTTGGTGCACCAGTCTTTGCGCAGTTGCATCATTTCGCTGACGCAAGCGAAGACGCTTATGGCACAGCAAGCTACCTGTTGCTGCGCAATGCAAGTGGCGAGACTCAGTCCACCTTGGTAATGGCAAAGGCAAGGGTTGCACCTTTGAAGTGTCCAACCATCCCACGAATGGAACTGATTGCCGCAACAGTTGCAGTGAAGATGGATAAACTTCTAAAGAAGGAACTAGAAGTAGAACTGCATGAATCTGTTTTTTGGACAGATAGCACGGCTGTGCTAAAGTACTTGAATAGTGAAGGCACAAGATTCAAGACCTTTGTTTCTAATAGGATCTCAGTAATCTTGAGCCATTCTCACATTCGGCAGTGGAGATATGTCAATACCACTTTGAATCCAGCAGATCATGTCTCTAGAGGACAGACTGTTGCAGCATTCTTAAAATGTGGCGATTGGCTTTCGGGACCAAGTTTCCTATTCTGCTCAGAAGATCAGTGGCCGAAGAATCCAGATCCCAGAATGCTGGATTTTGATGACTTAGAGGTCAAAAGAGAAGCTCAGACACATGTCATTCAGATGCAAGGGCTCAAAGACGCAGTAGACCAGCTGATGAATCACTACTCATCTTGGACAAAGCTAAAGCGTGCTGTAGCCTGGTTCATGAAACTGAAGAGTTTGCTTAAGGAATTAATAGCAAAGAGAAAGGAAGCAAGCACAATGAGTGAGGAAATCAGGATGAGCCAATTCAAGAAAGCTTTCAAGGGAAAAAATCTAACCTGTGATGATTTGTCTAAAGCAGAAATGGAAATTGTGAAGTACTGTCAGAAGCAAAGTTTTGAACAGGACTTGGCAATGCTGAAAGAACATCAAAGGGTGAAGAAAAAAGGCTCTCTCTACAAGTTGACTCCAGTACTGCAAGATGGAGTCATAAGAGTTGGAGGAAGGTTGAGTCGAGCAGCGATGCCAGATGATGCTAAGCAGCAAGTCATCTTGCCAAAGGAGTCACATATCACACAGCTTGTGTTAAGACATACCCATGATGTTACAGCTCACGCCGGACGGAATCACATGTTGGCTCATCTGCGTCAAAAATTTTGGATCCCTGGAGCAAATGGAGCCATTAGAAGGTTCTTGTCAAAATGTGTCACCTGTAAAAGGCTACACGGAAGTACTGGCAAACAAATAATGGCAGATTTACCAAAATGCAGGATCCTGCCTGATGACCCTCCGTTCACCAAAGTAGGTGTTGACTACTTTGGTCCATTCCTGGTAAAAAGGGGAAGAAGTCAAGTAAAAAGATATGGTGTCATTTTCACATGTCTTACCACACGAGCTGTACATCTGGAGGTTGCATCTTCACTTGACACTGATGCGTGTCTCAACGCCATCAGAAGATTCCTTGCCAGAAGAGGACAAGTTAAAGAGATGTACTCGGATAATGGAACCAACTTCCGATCAGCTAACAGTGAGTTAAAGAAAGCAATTAAAGAATGGAACTCCAGTATGATCATAAAATCATTGCAGCAAAGGGGGATCCAATGGCATTTTAATCCACCAGCAGGATCTCACCATGGAGGAAGCTGGGAGAGACTCATCCGCTCAGTGAGAAAAATTTTGAACGTCACAGTAAAAGAACAACTGTTGGATGAAGAAGGTCTCCACACCTTGCTGTGTGAAGCTGAGGCTATTATAAACAGCAGGCCTATTACAAAGGAATCTTCAGATCCCAATGACCTGGAGGCTTTAACACCCAACCATCTCCTGTTGCTGAAGGTTAAGCCAGAATTACCCCCAGGAATCTTCAACAAGGATGCCCAGTATGTAAATCGCAGGTGGAGACAAATCCAATATCTTGCAGACATTTTTTGGAAACGCTGGTGCAAGGAATACCTCATGCAGCTCCAAGAGCGTCAACGATGGACTACACCTAAGAGAAATTTCCATGTTGGTGATGTTGTGCTGATCGTAGATGACACAGCACCCAGAAATTCATGGCCACTAGGAAGAATCGTAGAGACCTTTCCAGACCAGAAAGGTCTGGTGCGTCAGGTGAAAGTAAAGACCAAGACCAATGAGCTTTGTCGACCAGTTACAAAGCTGTGCCTTTTGCAAGAAGCTGAAGATAATTGATGCACTCTTCGAAAATCAAGAACTAGTTTCCTCTGAGGGGAGGAAAGTGAAAGAAGATTCTTTTAAGATAGTTGAAGTTCAGTTAAGTGATGTAGCCATAGATCTTTTCATTTAAGTTAAAGATTTTGTAGTAATTGTTTCAAAGACATTGACAACAATTAGGGGCCGGTAATGTAGAAGCCTACATGCAGTTTAATTTGAAATGTATGCTTTTATTTTGATAGTGCAGAAAACAGGAAGTTGGGCGAGAGGAGAGTGGAGCCATATGGTTTTTTGACCTCGCAATCTCTCTTCATCCATTTTGAATTGACCTTTATAAGTTTTTGTAATTTGGAATTCTGTTGCTGTGTACCTGTTTGGACTTTTGAAGTAAATATTGAGAAGCTATCAAGGACTGCGGTTTCGTTTTTTGTTTTTTGTGGATAAGGAAAGAGGGACCAAGCGGAGCGTCAAGCTAAGGCTCCATTAGAAGGAAACCTACAGGTTGCTTCTCCCAAAGACAAGAACTAACAGACTTAAAAACTCCTTTGTCCCACACGCCATCAGACTGTTTAACTCCTCTCTGGAGGGGAGAGGGAGGGGAAACAGGAGGACAAAGGAGGGGGGAACAACTAAGCTGTAGTGCCTCTTCACCTCACTGTGCAATACCTTTTGTGCAATACTTTTGTAAATAGTCAACGGTGCAATAGACTCAATACTTGAAATGTGCAATTCACTTGTATTTTTATTTTTATTCCTATTTATTCTATTTATCCCCTTCATATATTTTATTTATATTGTCTCTGTATTTATATATATATGTGTGTGTGTATAACTCTGTAACTTCTGTCGGTGCTGTGCTTTTTTGGAAATCGAATTTCCCAGAGGAACCCACCCGAGGGATTAATAAAGTTCTATCTTATCTTATCTTATCATGTAGATCATAGAAATTGACTTTTATTGTAACCTTTTTTCTGGAAGTGCAGTGAGTGATGCTGATGACACATTACACAACTTTTAACTGAAGGAGTCAAATGTAAGGACATGGCAAAGAAACAAAAGGTAAACGCAAAGCGGAAACTGATGCAGTACCTGGAGTTTTATCTGACCTTTATCAAATTTAAAGCTAATTGAGAGTACACTGAAAGGTTGTGCAATATTCTAAAGGTTAACCAGGCCTGAAAACGTGATTACATCTGCTTTGCTAACCTTGGGGTGCAAATGTTCCAATATGCTGGGCCACAGTTTTTGACCTCCACAGAGAAGTGTTTCAGCAAAGTGAAATGGGTTATTAACAGGTGAAAAGAAGGAAAGAGGGTTCAGAACTCTGATAAGCACTATTTCAAACCTGACATGAGCTTTGCATTGATATTACTGTTTTTCCCTGTGAGGTTGAAGTAGTATTTCCATTTCTTTTTCAACAACAATAATCTGACCGTCAATCAAACATACAAACTGCTACTTTTGTTAAGAACTCCTGTCAGATGATTATGTAATCCAAAATAACATTTCCTCCTAAGCTGTCTCTGATAATCGCAATATAACTATATATAGCTGAAAGGCGCACAGTGGCCTTCAGAACTTTATTCACAGGATACATACTGCAGTGTCCTGCTACCTTATTTTTTTCATATTTTTATTGAGAGACAAGTGTACAGTAGTTTACAATGACAATACAATCTGTTCCCCTCACATATTTTTTAGTTTTTCTTACATGAACAGATACGATAACACACACACACACACGCTTAAATAAACAAACAAAACAAAACCTAATAAGAAACCCAAAACAAACACAAACAACAAACCCCAAAACACACACACACACAAAAAAAGGGGGGGGGGGGGGGGAAGGAGATATGATATTAATCAGCTGGTAGAGCGTTTAATGACTTGCAATAGTCTACGAAGGGGCCCCAGATACGATAAAATTCTCTGTATTTGCCCTTCGCCACAAGGCCTATCTTTTGCAATTTAAGAAATGACATCACATCTCTAAACCAAAAAGAAACTGAAGGTGGCTTTGAAGATTTCCAAAGGAGTAAGATGCAACGTCTAGCCAAAAGTGATGTAAAGGCTAATATTTTGAAGTGTGTAGGGTCGGTTAGACCAGTGTTGACTGGAAGCCCAAAAACAGCTAGAAAAGGGTCCATGCAGATTTGGGTCCCAAGAGCCTTGGAAAGAATAACTGAATACTGACTCCAGAAGCCATGGAGTCTTGGGCACAGAAAGAACATATGGCCTAGGTCACATGGGGTGGCATGACATCTCTCACACTGATCCATCACTTGTGGGTAAATCTCAGACAGACGAGACTTTGAATAGTAAACCCTGTACAACACCTTGAACTGGATAAGTTGTAACCTGGCACAGGACGTACTGTAACGGACATTGGATACTGCTTTCTCCCATTGCTGATCCGAAAAAATTACTCCTAACTCCCGCTCCCAAGCCCCCCTAATTTTAGCAACTGAATGGACATTTAAATCCATAAGTTGTTTATATATTAAAGATATAATTGACTTCTTATTGGGTTTGAGGGATAAGAATTCCTCCCACGGTTGGACATTTGGAAGAAGAGGGTAGGAGGGGAAGAGAGCAGAAGTGCAATGCCGTGCCTGAAAATAACGGAATAGATTGGTAGCCGGAAGATTTGTTTCTGAACACAGGTCTAAAAAAGTTAAGAAAGTGCCATCTTTATAGAGATCCTTAAACGTATTAATACCATGACGCTTCCACTGTACATAGGCACCATCAATGAGGCCAGGAGTAAACAGATGGTTCTGCATGATGGGCATGTGTACTGACGCAGAGACGTACTTAAAATGACTCAAAACACAGTTTATGGTCAAGTACCACACCTAGATATTTATAACTCTCAACGATCCCAATATCGGCAGTTTTAATGATATTGGGTGATGAGCTATAAGAGGACTTCCTAAAATCAATAATCATGTCTTTAGTTTTTGACACGTTAAGTGAGAGGAAGGACTCATCACACCAATTCACAAAATCATCTACAACCTGTCCATGGCCTGACTCGTCCCCCACTAGAAGACTGACGATCACTGTGTCGTCAGCAAACTTCAGGATGTGTCTGTTTGTGAAATTGCTGCGACACTCATTTGTGTACAGAATGAACAGAAGGGGAGAGAGGCAACAACCCTGGGGTGATCCAGTAGAGGAGGAGAGCACATCAGAAAAGACATGATTTACCCTCACACCTATTGATCAGAAAGTCTGTCACCCAGCCGACCAGACTAGTGTCAAGCTTGAAATGATTGTAAAGCCTGTCAGCAAGTAAGAGGGGTTGAATTGTATTAAATGCAGATGAAAAGTCAGCAAATAATAATCTTGCATGGGTGTGGGGGGCCTCAAGATGCTTATACAAGAGATGCAGGAGTGTGACAGCAGCATCCTCCACACCTCTCCCTGCTCTATAGGCAAACTGGAAGGGGTCAAGATGGTGTTCAACATGCATTAAAATCTCCTTCTTAATTATCTTCTCAAATGTCTTCATCACTAAAGAAGTCAGAGCCACAGGCCTAAAATCATTCAGTGCCTTAGGAGAACTGCCCTTAGCAACAGGAACAATGATCGCATGTTTCCAAATTTTAGGTACCATCTGTAGCTCTAAAGAAAGTGAGAAGATATAGTGAAAAATCCCACTCAGCTGATCAGCACAAGTTCTCAGTACCTGTCCACAGATGTTGTCAGGTCCAGGACTCTTGCTTTTGGTATGTCTAAAAAGATTAGCTACCCCTGTCTCATCAATACAAATAGATGGGGGAGTGATGGTCTTTTCCCTCAGTGTGCTGGTCTGCCTAGAACAATCATAGTTCTCAAAACGAAGGTCTGTCTGCCAGATATTTGTCAGAGGTAAACCCCTCTAAGGTAATGCTGCTTTTACCTTTCGTCTGAAGCCCTGCCATTGTTTTCATACCAAGCCAAGCTCTTTTGAGGTTGTTACTGCTGAGTTCTGCCTCAATCTTATTTCTATACCTCATCTTGGCGATCTTTATTGCAGCCCTCACCTCCTTCCTCAATATTCTCACAGTGGGAACGTCTCCCTCGTTAAAAGAAATTTTCCTTTTAAGAATCAGATCCTTAATATCTTTAGAGAGCCACGGTTTGTTATTAGGGAAAGTCTTAAATTCTCTGACTGGAACCACAGAGTCTTTGCAAAAAGAGATGTAGCTACACACCACATCAGTGAGTTCATCCAAATCAGAAGTGCTCTCTTGAAACACGGACCAGTCAGTGCAATCAAAACACCCCTGAAGGGCAACACAACTGTCTTTTGTCCAGACATTAGTCCGCTTCACACAGGCCTTCTCCCTCCTAATCACAGATCTGTAAGCAGGGAGGAGGTGAATAACATTGTGATCCGAAGAACCTAGCGCAGGTCCGGCCACAGACTTGTATGCCCCCTTAATTGGTCCATAACACAAATCCAGCGTTTTGTTATGCCTTGTAGGACAAGTGACATATTGAAAGAAATTGTTCAGTGATTTCTTAAGATTACAATTGTTAAAATCACCGAGAATAAAATTAGGAGCATCCGGTGAGAGAGTCTGCAGATTGTGTACCACTTTAAAAATGGCATCAGCAGCAACTTTAACGTCAGCCTTAGGATGAATGTAAACAACAGTGACAAAAATTTGAGGGAACTCCCTCGGTAAGTAAAAAGGCCTGACAGATACTGAAAGGAGCTCGATGTCAGGAAGACACAACCGCTCCCGCACAGTAAAATTATTACACCAGCCCTGGTTGATATATAAACAAACCCCTCCGTGAGATTTGCGTGTTACTCCACAGTTCCGATCCAATCTGACAGGGGTCCCAAAGCCGCTGATTCGCAGTGAAGTGTCACTGTCCATATCGGTCAGCCATGTCTCGGTAAGCGCCATCAGACAAGCCTCCCTGTATTCCCGTAGATGAAGCACATTCCCTTGTAATTCATCCGTTTTGTTCCTAAGAGATTGGACATTGGCCAGAATCATAGAAGGCAGAGGAACACGATTCTTCCTCCGAAGTTTTCTTACACGCTGACGCACGCCGCCTTTCTTTCCGCGTTTTCTCAAGCGGCGGGGCTTTCCAAAATTAGTCTTTGACCGGGGAAATAAATCCTCACCAAGAAGCACATCTGGTCGAGCATTAGAAGAGTCGTACATAGACAAACAGGACCACCGTAATCCAAGTAGTTCCTCGCGTGTATAAGTGATTGTCAGTGAGAGTGAATGACTCCAGGTGAATATCGCCAACAACAATAAAACTAAGGTGTAGAAGATCTCCATGTCGGCAAAAAGTTAAAACCACGGTTAAGAACAGAGTTAAAACAAAGTTAAAAACAAAAAGAGAAAGAAAATGCCAATAAATGCCAATAAACACCTGCTGCAGGTCGCCACAAGAGCAGCGCCCGTCTCACAGCTGACCTGGACTCCAAATCCTCGCATTTATTCTCCAATGTGGCCAACTCCTTTGACATCGCATCCACTTTGGCTTGGAGGTGGACAATATCATCCGTGCATGTGGAGAGAGACTGTTCCATCTCCATAACTGTGCTCCTGAGGCCAGCGAATTCCTGCCGCATGGTAGTTATATTTGAGGAAAGGTCCGTTTTTAGTTGCTGTATATCGGACCTGATAGACGTGAGATTCTCCGCAAACGCTGCCGTCAGTTCCTTTTTAAACAGTGCTGAAATTTCTTCACGAAGTTCAGAGAGGAGTTCAGCCTTCGTGAATTTTTCCGTATCGACGAGCGGCGTGTCGGGTGACCCAGGCAGTGGCGAAGTTTTACCACGAGGCGGGGATGCAGTGTTAGCAGCAGGCTGCAAGTTCGGCTGAGAGGTGCTTGCGCTCTTATTAACATTGTAAACACAAAAAGCAAAAACAGTCTTGTCTCGTAAATATACAAAAAGAAAAAACCCGTCAAAATGTGCCTGGAAATGCTAGATAATAACTAGACTCTGCAGGAGCTACGCTCGGTGCGACCTACGCCATAGTCACATAAACCGGAAGTGTGTCCTGCTACCTTATTACGCTACTGAATCCGTTTGAGTGATTTGAAATCATGACATTTTCATCTTCATACATAGAGAGAAATATTGGAGAATTCTGCAAAACCTCAAATCACAACCAATTTTGTTTTTCTTATTATACCCTCACTGAACACTTAATAAAGTTTTGTTATATCTGTCTATCCTTGCTAAAAAATAGCCAAACCAATATCTATTACAAATTTTCCTATGATAATATATGCCTTTCAACAAAAATAGATTTTGAAATAATGAGCAGAAACCCATCCAATCCAGTAGCAGTCTAGGATTTGTAATAACTTCACAGCTTGTGAACCAAGTGTAAGCAGCATTTTAGCTGTCTTGAAACTATGACCTGTGAATGTGTATGTAGGTTACACAGTAACTGTACACTGGTAACTGTTATGTTATTGTATGCACAACAAGAGAGAATTTTTAGATACCACGCTGTGGCCCAGATATACAGAAGGTTTTCTTTGGTATCAGGTACCCGATGCACCAGCCTATTACACTGGCCAGAAGATATAATGAACAAAGGAAGGCCAAAAAAAAAAAAAAAAAAAAAAAAAAAAAAGCACAAAGATTCCAGGACCAGAAAGTGCACCAATCCAGTCTCTGGGATTTTAAACCTTTGCAAAAGCACTGCCTGCCCTTCAAACTCAGTCTTTAAATTTTCTGTAAAAAGGGACTATTATCTCTTGCCAGCTGATATTGCAGTGGCAAGTTTGCCAGGGTATTGACACCAACGGATACCTCATGAGTAACAGGGAGTTGACAAAACAGCCTTAGGGTGAGTTACCTCTAATTGCTCCTTAATACTTCCACTTTCATCGTGTAAAGATTCACTGCTCACATTTAACCTTCAGGTAAAGTTCGCTTTGATGCTAGTACAAGAGTAGAAATTAAATGTCCTCTATTTCAATTTTCCTAATTGCTCTTTTTGCATGCAGACATTTAGTCCTCATAAAGACAGAGATTGCATCATCTACACACACACACAACTCAAAAGCACCTAAGCTAAGCAGAAAATACAACCTCTGGGAAATAATTGGCATGCAGATACAAAACAAGATGGAAAAGTTGGGAGGATCAGTGAGCTGCTATCAATCAAAAAGACGTGTTAGCTGTGAGAGTAGGGCAACGTTGCCCGATGTAATCTTAAATGTGTAGTAATCACTGACTTCTGGATCAAACACACACTATACATGTGCACTATATATATTATATTTAAAGTACATGCAGGAAAATCTGTATTGTGAAAACTATATGCATCAAAGTGCTGCACACAGTTTTGAAGCATACCTGGAACAAAGCTCCCCTGCACCACCTCCTTGTATGCCCACCATCCTTCATGAATTTTTGGTGGATTTGGCTGTGCTAAAGGGGGAGAGAAGAGACACAGCAACAGGGACATCAGTTACTTGTATCTGAAATGTAAACAATGAAGCAACGATGATTTTTTTTCCCCCAGCCTAACTGTAATATACTCTGTTAAACTCTTATAAACAACAGGGCTTAGGAAATAGTTTCAACCTAAACGCACACATGTGTATACACTTAGCAAGCTGTTGTGTGATCCAATGACTCCATAGACATTAGTACAAATTTTATTATTTTATGTTGTGTCAACTGTAGACAAAGGACTGGAAGGCAAAGGCCTAGAAGTCTGGGCACAAAGAAAAAGTTGTGAGTGAGAATTACTTTTTTTGGAATCATACTTTTTTGGATCTTAATTCCCCCACAACCCCAACTCTTCATTTACTAATTAAACACCAAAATTAAGGCCTAATTTAATGTCGAGATGTTGTCCTGATTGTTTCTCTTTAATGGATGTTGAGGTGGTTGAACAACCCTCTTCCTTCTGTTATCACTTCCAAAATCCTTGTTGCAGTAACACTGGAGAGCAGGTTCAATTTCATTGGAGTTGGCCTAAAGCATTGCATCGACCAACCAAATAGGACTATGTCAGTCTTTCCAGACTATTAGAAGACTGCACCCTCTGCCCAGCTCTTCTAGACTGGCAACCCCCCCCCAAAAGAACCCAAAAAGACCTAAATTGCAACAGGTTTCTTTTTATGTAGTCTGTTTTATTGCTTTTGGCTAATGCTACTACCATGAGACTGACGAAGACGGAATACACACTGATCTCTTTATTCGTGTTAAAAAAATAATGCAACTAACATCAGTGAGGTTACTGGTGACCCATTTACAGCGATATGCAACAGTTTGGGCATCCCTGATAATTTTCATGATTTTCCTTCATAAATCAGCACTGTCATCTAATTATATCATATAGCAAATGAACACAATGATATTTAAGTGAAATTAAGTTTATAGGACTTACAGAAAGTGTGCAATAGTTACCTAAACAAAATTAGGCAGGTGCATAAATTTGGGCACCCCAACAGAAAAATCCACCACAGATTTTCAAGTTTTTCAATATTCAGGTCTGGAGATGGCCATTCCAGAACATTGTACTTGTTCCTCTGCATGATTGCATTAGCAGATTTTGAGCAGTGTTTAGGGCCATTGTCTGGTTGAAATATCTAGCTCAATATCCGGCACAACTTCAACTTTGTCACTGATTCTTGAACGTTGCTCTCTGTATTATTGTATGGTATACCTTACAATATAAAGTGCCTCGAGGCGACTGTTGTTGTGATTTGGCTATATAAATAAAATTGAATTGAGTTGAATTAAAAGAATCTGCTGATATTGACTGGAATCCATGGGACTCTCAACCTCAAATTTTACTGTGGGTAGCAAGTCTTTCTCTTGGAATGCTGTGTTCTGTTTCCTCTTGTTATGCCCAAATAACTCAATTTTAGTTTCATCAGTCCACAGGACCTTATTCCAAAATGAAGCTGGCTTGTCCAAATGTGCTTTAGCATACCTCAAGCCACTCTGTTTGTGGCATGTGTGCAGAAAAGGCTAATTCTGCATTACTCTCCCATACAGCATCCCCTTGTGCAAAGTGGGCTGAATAGTTGAATGATGCTGGCCACCTTAAATACCCTTTCTCATGATTGGATTCGCCTGTGTGTGTAGATCAAGGATCAGGGAGCTTACCAAACAAATTTTGTGTTCCAATAATTAGTGCTAAAGGTATTAAAATCATTAAATGGCAAGGGTGCCCAAATTTATGCAACTGTATTTTGTTTAAGTAACTATTGCACACTTTTTGTAAATTCTATAAAGTTTATTTCACTTCTCAAATATAATTTTGTTCATCTGCTATATGATATATTGCTGAAATTGCTGATCCAAACAACCAATGATTTATGAAGAAAAATCATGAAAATTATCAGGGATGCCCCAACTTTTGCATACCACTATACTACCATGTACTGGAGAGCTGTATTCCCTGAACCTTTTACTATAAGGTCACAGTGGTAACGACGGCACTTACAACCAGCTGGGGCCATTCTGTGTCTAGTTTGCAAGCTCACCATGTGCCTCCATGGGCTCTCTCAAGACATTAGGTTTACTGGCAAATTATAAATGGCCAGTAAACCTAATGACCACGAATCATTGTTTGCCTCTGTGTGCTCGCATAGTGATTGTTCGGGGTGTACCTCGCTTGCGAGCACCTTGCAACCCTGAATTGTATAAGTGGAAGAAAACGTATGTATAGATAGATGTTGGGAAGTTAGTCAGATGGACATCATAAAAAATATCAAAACTTCTACAAAGCTGATTAACTTTTGATCAGAAACCACACACACACACACACACACACACACACACACACACACACACACACACACACACACACACACACACACACACACCTCAACAGTGCTGATTTGATTTGAAGAAAATAGTTTTACCATTGGCTCCAGAACTTGGTGAACCATAACATAATTAATTTCCTTGTTAAAGTAATGCAGTGCATTAGGGCTGCTCGATTATGGCAAAAATGATAATCATGATTATTTTCACTGAAATTGAGATCACGATTATTTGACGATATTTATTTAACCCTTTAAGACCTACCATAGAACCAAGTCCACCAGAGCTTATATTATTTTATTTTTTTTTACATGTTGTAGTGCCATTTGTGGGAGCATTTCAAGTTGCTATACATCAATACAACTGTTATAGCCCATATTTTAATAATATGTATGCATTAAGTCCATAGTAATTACATAAATTGCAAAAAAGTACAATAAACTACAAAAAAAATTGAAAATCGCTTTTGTTTTGTTTACATATATTTCTACTTGGAGAAATTTAAGAGGTTTATCCCTCAAAACTTTAAATACAATAAAGTTGCAAAAAAATAGTTTCCCACCACAGGAAATTTATTTTGAGTGTCTTCATAGTTTTATTTTGGAGATACAGCAATTTTTATATACTGCAGGAAAAACAAAAAACAATCCTATGATGCAAATTTGCAAAGAAAACAGCATGTGCATCATTTTACTGTGGGAAGTGTTACGAACAGCTGATAGGAACGGCAAAGCGTGTTTCTGGAATATTATGTTTTTGTTCCTGCAAGCGCTTTTTATGCAATTTTTGCAAAGCTATATGTGGAACGAAACCGTGACCTAGGACAAGCTGATGGCATCAGATGTAAGTACAACTCCTCCGGTTTCATATGCAAAACAAATTATTGCGCTAGCTTACACGGTTCAGATTCTACAGGGATTTAACAATAGTTACGCAAAACGGAGCGTGCTGCTCTGACCGGCTTTAAAGGGTTAACAATGACTTTAAAAAAATAATATAAAATGGTGTGCAACACCACTGAAGTTTTTTTTTTTTTTTAAATTCTCTTTTCAACCAACGGCAGTCACTCTCCAAATAACTTCTGCTTAGCTTTCCGAGCTTCCCTCGGGTCCTCTTAATCAGCGGTCTCCACCCTTTTTTGCGCCACGGACTGGTTTATGCCCGACAATATTTTCACAGACGGCCTTTAAGGTGTCGCGGATAAATGAGGGAGGGGCTAATAATCGGCTCAGTCATTTTTAATGATCGTTGAAAGCCCAGATCGTAATCGTGATTAAAATTCGATTAATTGAGCAGCCCTACAGTGCATGCAAATTTTCTCCATTAAAATATCTGTTTTATCATATTATTGTAATCAAAGCAAGTAATTCTAGTTTCCAGAACTGCATCATTGAACAACACAGTAGCCTACAAAGCAAGCCACAGTCAGCTATTGCCACTTTACACTTTGACAAGGTAGGTAGTACCAAGGTAGTACAAAATTAATGACTTAATTTAATTATTTGAAAAAATTATGTGAAAATGACGTTAGTTTCATTTAAAGCAGTTAGTGGCAGTGACCTGCTTTTTCTAATTAATGTGAAACCAGCTATACTGGGGAACATGACACTGGCAACGATTTTACTGTGGAGAGAAGGAGAAAGGCTGTTAGTCACAACAGCAGTTTTGGAGGTTAGCACAGACTCAAAAACAAGAAGTGGGGACCTCTTGCAATGTGCTCTCTGGGGAGGTAAGCAGTGAATGAGTCTCTGGGGCCTTGGGAAATGCTTTTGGAAGAACAGTAATCCAAGAGGTATTGTTGTCAGTCAACCCAGATGCAGGAATAGATGTGGGCCTTATGGAGGTTGCCCTCTGAGTTAGTTTGGGTGGAGGGCTAAAGGAATTGTAGTTCAGTGTGACCAGGATGTAGCTCCTCAGTTCATCAGGCAGTCAAAATTCACAAATGCCTTGGCCCCTCTTTGAAGTGGTCCCTATATATACAGTGGTCCCTACAGTGGTCCCTTGTTTATTGCGGGAGTTATCTATATAACTGTTTGTGACAAACACAGGAAACACTTTTCTTGCTGGGTTGCTGGGTGTGTTATTTAAAATATCTAACTTTTTATTGCAAAAACGGACATGGGTCATACACATCAAGGCAGGCAGCAAAGCATACAAACCAGGCAAGGTTAAGTAAAAGACAAAATCCCCAAACATGCCACAAGCTCATACAAATAGAAACTGACTATTACCTAATATTAGATATTATATTATATTATTTGCTAACAAAAATAAATTACCTTCTATTGCTTGGTAATTATTGTTATGGTTAGTAAAATACTGTCTGAACCCCTGTGAGTGCTAGTTGTGTTGCCCTTATCTAGAGTTTGTATTACAATCTGTGTTGTGCTGGAAACCAGTCATTTATTGACCTTGGCAATTAGTGGACTCCTACTTGATTAAAGAGACTACCCTCTTTAAGACCCCATTCAAGTCCCAGCCAAGTGTAAATATGTTAAGCTGCAGATGTGAGAACGCCCTTGGTAAAAAAAAAAATTTCACACTTTGTTGTGTGGTTTCTGAAATGAGAATGTTGCTCTAAACCTGTATGACAGATCTGGCTGGCCACAGACTCTTACTGACCTGAATTCTATTTAGCATTGAACCAGCTTATTTCATCCCTGCTTGGGAATGAGGCAGCACTCAATTCAACCGTTGCCAACCTCCCATAAAGCCAAAGGAGACAGTCTCAGTAAACAGTTTATTTTCATAAAATATCCAAGCTCTTGCATTGATATTCATTGAAGGGCTTGAGCAATTCATAAGCCCAACCATGCAGGAAGAGAGGGATGGAGGAGCGTGACAGGACAGCAGGGCAGGTACAGGATGGACTCAGAAAGGGAGGAAAGGGGAAAGAAAAGAAGAGAACGTCAGAATGGAAGAGATGCAGAGGCTAAACTAGAAGTGCCAAAGTGCATCCATAAATTAAACTTGACCTTGCCAACAGCTGTGCTTACTGACTTATGAGACCGTTATCTCTCCCATTCTGTGTGTGTGTGTGTGTGTGTGTGTGTGTGTGTGTGTGTGTGTGTGTGTTGTCATTAACTGGCTCAAAGTAGGTAACAAAGAGGGAGTCCACACAAGAAATTCACTTGTGTGAATGGGAGGTTCGTGAAAAGCTAAGACAAAATAAAATCCATGCAGTAAAATATGTCAAATTAAGCAACATGTTAGCCGTTAGGGCTGCTGCTGCTACTCTGCTGTCAACAGTAGTATTGCAACAACTAGCAATAATCCCTAGCAGTCACAGGAGGGTGCACCAGCCATGGAGCAGTGCAGGTGGACTGAGGGAGGGACAGAAGAAGGTGAAATTAATGTGGTAAGAAAATAAATGGATGGAGATAATTAAGGTCAAATTAATGTCTTCTTTGACCATGAGCCACTCCTAATAGCTTTAAGTGTAACTTTTAATGTCACAAGATGCAGTGCAATGCAACTAAGAACTAACGCAACAATAACTGTGGCAACCTGATTAAAAATCTGTTTCAATATCAATTATCAAACAAAATTAAATCTATGCTTTTATACATGTATCTCTCTCTCTCTCTCTCTCTCTATATATATATATATATATATATATATATATATATATATATATATATATATATATATATATATATATATACATACACACACACACATATATATGGGCTAGGCACATTAACACATTATTTACTAGTCAACTAAAGAAAAAAAGGTGACTAACCAACTACTCTAAAACGTTAAATTAGGATGTGCAATTTAATTAAGACGTGCAATTTAACTGTGCAGCACCCCGCATTGCACATCATCAACATTTCACGCTATACTCCAAGAAAAACACTTAAAATAAACCAATGTTATATACGATATTAAAACATGTTACTACAGCTCACGTATTACTAAAATAATAAAACAACTAAAATATGACAAAATAGCAACATTTGAAAAATAAATAAACTGTGACTGAGAAGTGTGGCATATCGTGCCATGTGTTATGAAAAATGCACAATGTTAGAAAATTCATTACAACGACTTTAATAGCATTTAAAAATATCAAAACAATAAATCATCCAGCCATTTTCTCTCACTTATCTGAAGACTTCCCCCTCGCCACATCCTCCTTTCCCAGGCCCAGCCGATAAATGTAATCTCTCCAGCGTGTCCAGGAATGACAGCCATCTCCTTTTGAGGAGAAGTAGCACTTTACCTGAGACCTTCCGGAATGAGGGAACTCCTCACTCAACTGCTAAGGGAGAGCCCATTCACTTCCACTTGTATCTGCAATCTCATTCTAATAGTGTTAACAAGGTTAACACTACAAAGATAAGGCCTAGATTTGGTTTCTCAACAACCATGCGCCATATGGTGGCAGAGGGCTGCATAACATTTAGGACATAATAATTTACCGGTTTTAGGCATCAATTAAAATTTTAACAGTTAGATTAAATCACTAGTAAGTAATTAGTTGGCTAGTCAACTAATTGCACATCCCAATTAATTGACAATTATTTTACCGCACATTAAAGCAGTTTTTCAAAATCATTATTATTTTGAAAGTCTGTGACATTTTCATTTTAAAACTGTTCCTGACTGCAGCGTTGATAGCACTAAAGTTATTTGCAAACACTGCAAGGTTGAGTTTTCTTGTCACCAGAGTACTTCAAGTCTAAAGGATCACTCAATGCACTACACAGTATTGATATTAGCAAATCACACACCCAAACATACTGTGGCAGGAGGCTTCAGCAGACTACGTTGGATGCAGTATGTAAGGACATCTAAGCATGTAAGTATAGATAAACAAAAGTAAGACAAGCTAACAAACGCCATACCAAAGTGGATAGCTAAAAAAATGTAGGCCAATTAGTGTTGTCGAAGATATTGGTCTAAAGGAATGTTCTTAGGATCCCAACAAATGTAGAGATGTATGAGCCTCCTTCAAGACACATCATCACAAGAAGAATATACGAGTTGTAATTACCTAAGGTTTAAAGTGGAGTACTGATGAACAACGGAAGCCGTGTTCACAAAATGTCTCTTTTCTGTATTGAAAACAGAAGAACAGAAGAAGACAGACATTTTGCTGAAACATGTGCAGAACATTTTATTCACGTTGCAAAGCAACTAAACAACTTTAAACACAGCCCAGCAAGAGTTACAGAATTTGAACAGCAACAAACTTACACAAACAAAAGAAAGAGTCACTTATACAAAACATTTCCACCAGATGGAATTAAATTCTGGACATGATGAAAACTATCTGCAGACACCAGCAGACACTCAAGGATGTCCACACAGAACACCAAGATTGCAAGATTGTCCATTTCAGCTGTAGTTGGCAAAGTGCAGATGTTAGAAACACTACTGAAACCCTGCAGGAAGGTTTTACATCATTTATTTCTTACTGTGTGTGTGAGAGAGAAATAGCGTCTGTCATGGTCCTGGGTCATGTGACCCAGTATTCTGTGTTTGTTGGTGTTTTTGTTATTCTTTTTAGTCTAGTTTCATTTCAGTTTATCTAGTTACATTCTGCCATGTTTCATGTCCAAGTTTTCTTTGTTTGTCAAGTTCAAGTCATGTCTGTCTCCTTAGGTTTCCCGTTTTATTTTGAAAGAGCTTTGTGTTTTGTGTTTATTGTATTTAGTTTCACGTGTCCTGTCATTATGTTAATTGTTGTCAGCTGTTTTCCCCATGTGATTCTACTTCCGTTGATCATTCCTTATGTGTATAAATACACATAAGGAATGATCAAGGGAAGTAGAATCACATGGTGTGTTTCCGCTCAGTCAGTGTCAGATCGTCTGTTAACCTCACCACAGTTTTCATAGGTTTACCTCATTGTGTCACTGTGTTTCCTAGTTTACTCAGTGTTCATAGTTTTGACATAGTTCGTTCACTGAGTGTCACGGCCTTCTGTTAACACAGTGTTCATAGTCTCCTTAGTTTCCCTAGTTTCATGTTTTTCTTCTGCAATCAGCCACAATAAAGGCTCGCTTTATTTTTGAAACTACGTCTTGTCTCCACCGTGTCTGTATCTGGGTCTACCTCATTCTTCACACCGGCGCACCCCGCCGTGACAGCGTCTGTATGTGTGTGTAAATATAGCATGAATATTTAGAGGACATTTTTGTGCGTATAGAAGTAAATGAATGCACTACATTTTCATTTTAAATGTTTTTCTTTTGTATTTTTTCTTTTGCAGGTATGAGACTGAACTTCTGGGAGGAAAAAAGTATGTTTCATGCTCTGTGGTTCTGCCTGCTTTTTGTGAACTCTCTTGGGTCATGGAGAGCTCAAATGATGACCCTGCCTACATGATCTTCAGTCAGAACAGACCTGGAGACACACAAAGAAAATATCAACATTGCATAACTGAAAATTGCTACTGCACTGGACCCCGATTCAAGGACTTCAAGTATATGCACAGAGCTGACAGAGGTGAAGTTTTGGTCTCAGTCGCCAACATGCTCAAGGAACAGAGGGTTGCTGGAGAGAAACTTGTGGAAGCAACAACATGTCACCACCAAAGAAAAGGTTAGCTGTATTGGCTCCTATGTCAGTTTGATTCAGAACAGGAGGAATACTCAGCTTCGAGTGTGCTTTGATACATCGATACAGGAGAGCCCACCATCAGTACAGAGGCCTGTCCATTAGAGTGGTGGTCCAAGCATACAGCAGCAGGCTGTAGTGATGGGTCGGTCGCGAACGATATGGCTCTTAGAGCCGGATCTTTGAAGCGAACGATGCGAGCCGGCTCGTGGGTTTTTTTGTTTTTTTTTTCCCCCCTTTCTCCTGCCCTCTCTTTCACTTTTTTTCGCTTTACACTGCAAGTCCCTTGTGTTTGCGCTGAGCAGAGACGCCAAACAGAGCCTTGCGTTTGCGCCCCTTCCCCCCTCTGCTCAGCGCTGAGCTAAGGGGGCGGGTACGGTAGTTGCAACAGCAGTAGCACACAACAAGAGCAGGAGGGAGAGGGAAAGAAAGAGAGCCGGAAGCAACAACAAGAGACAACACCGTCACATTGGAAAGGTACAGTAAAGAAAATGAGTGACACGAAGAAAAGAAGCAAAGTCTGGAGCCATTTCAATCTTATTGACAAAACAAAGGCAGAGTGTAGAGTCTACAAGAAAAGGATATAATATAGAGCCGGCTCCACAAACAACATGCACAGGCACCTAAGTTGTCAGTTCTCCACCCATCAGTGCAATGGGAAGATAAAACACAGTCAGTTGAGTGTGATATTAATATTTCTAAATGCCAACCTTTCCCTTAATTAAAGATCTGGGCGTTTTTTTTTTCCCCCTTTTTCCCCATGTTTTAGTTTATATTTAATTGTGTTGTGGTTTGCAGTGTTTTGTGTTGTTTCACTTTAAATTTCTTTAAAAGGAAAAAGCTTAAAATTTAAGTAGTTAAAAGTTGAAATGTATGAAATGTAAATAGTTGGTTTTTGTATTTTATAATTGATTTATTACTCCAAAACGTACAAACTGGAGCATGTACAAACTCCAAAACACAACGGAAGTGCTCTAGGATGCTAGGGGGTGTGTTGAGCTTTTGTTACCTAGTGGCTACACAAGCCAGAAGTACCAACAATCAGATTGGGTGTGTGGTAGTAATAGGTAAATGAAGTTGTTTTTTTTATTTAAATTATTTGAATATATATATATATATATATATATATATATATTAGGGGTGCAACGATATTCGTATCGATATTGAACCGTTCGATACAGTGCTTTCGGTTCGGTACGCATATGTATCGAACAATACAATTTTTTAAAAAAATTTAAATTTTTTTTTTTTTTTTTTTTGTCCCGTTTGGATCTATAGCCATCAGAATTGTTGTCTTGAGGCCAAGAAAGATGCCAAGCGGATTTATTTTACCAAGTGGATCATCATATTGGTCCATTTGATTGACCTTTATTATAATTATGAATTTATTTTATTTTCAGTTGCAAACGGGACAGACATGACTGTGGGATAGGACAGGGGGAAAGAATGAAAGAAAGAGGGGAGAGAAAGAAAGAAAACCAAAGGGGAGGAAAAAAAAAGAACAATACAAAATTTGTAATTTTTTTTATCAACTTTCCTTCTGACGATGCTGTCTGTGTTGAGCGCTCAGTGAATCTGCGTTCAACTACTCCACCTAGGCTGCACTGTCCAGCGCAGATCCACTGAGCGCTCAACACAGACAGCATCATCAGAAGGAAGAGCGCAGGGCAAGCTAGCGAGACAGAAAGTTAAGCTGTGCTAAATAACCAGGGGTGCACATAAGTGGTGCACATTCGCTGTCAAAATAAAAAACACGTACAAGGGTTAGGGTTAAATTTAAAAACTGTACTTTTGAGTTAAAATATATATTTATAATTTTAATAAATGACAAATTAAAAAGGCATGAACATTTTTTTTGTATCGAAAAAATATCGAACCGTGACACCAAAGTATCGAACCGAACCGAACCGTGAATTTTGTGTATCGTTGCACTTTTTATTTTTTTTTCAAATAATTTAAAAAAGCACGGTGGCAGCACGGTGGTTAGTACTGTTGCCGCACAGCAAGAAGGTCCTGAGTTCAATTCCAACATCAGGCCGGGGTCTTTCTGTGTGGAGTTTGCATGTTCTCCCCGTGTTTGCGTGGGTTCCCTCCGGGTACTCCGGCTTCCTCCCACCGTCCAAAGACATGCACATAGTGGGGATAGGTTAATTGGATAACCTAAATTGTCACTAGGTGTGAATGTGCGAATGAAAGTGAGTGCGAATGGTTGTCTGTCCCTGTGTGTTAGCCCTGCGACAGACTGGCGACCTGTCCAGGGTGTACCCTGCCTTTCGCCCTATGACAGCTGGGATAGGCTCCAGCGCCCCCCGCGACCCTGAAAAAGGATAAGCGGAAGCGAATGGATGGATGGATGGATATATATATATGTGTGTGTGTGTGTGTGTGTGTGTGTGTATTAATACAAAAACAATAGACATATGCATTCGATTGTGTAATTTAAGTGATCTAGGTAGCTCTGTTTTGGAAGTTCAGTTAACGCTAGAAATGTGTTTTGGAGTTTTTACGTGCTTTGTCTCTAGGGGCCCCCATAACTATTTATATACAAACATACATAAAGAAAACCACGTTTTTATACATTACTAATTCCTTTTGTGCATAATTTTATATTGTTGTTGATAATTAATTAATTAAAGCAACAAAACAACCTAAAGAGCCGGTTGGGAGCCGAAAGAGCCGGCTCTTTTTAGTGAACCGAGCCGAAAGAGCCGGTTCTCTAAAAAGAGCCAGAAATCCCATCACTAGCAGGCTGGCCTCCATTGCATTTAAGTACTTGGCAATGCCTGCAACATCCATACCTTGTGAAATGGTTTTCTCTGTTGCCTGTTGCCATCATATTTTACAGATAAAGAGTTTCTTTATCATCAGAAAATTTAAATGAGCTTGTGTGTCTTAGCAACTGTTTTGGTGCAGAGGAGTAAGAAAATGTCAAGTCAGAGAAACAGATAAATGCAGTTAATTTTGTCAACTCAACCTGGATTACTGAAAGTGGGGTTTTTTTCTCTTGTTTTTGACTGAGATTCTAAAAGGAAATCCAATACAACCATTGAGTTCACAGACAAAAAAGTCCCTTGCACAGTAAATTAACTTGAACATAGACTGTTTATACTAGGTTTGTATCTGCCCCAAGGAGTGGCATGCAGACTGGAACAGACAGGGATCGAACCACCAACCTTTCAATTAGCAGGTGACCTGTTCAACAACAACTACACCGTTCCAAACCTCACTAGACGGAGTTGTAAAGGAAAAATTCTTTCAATTTTAGTGCACTGATTAGCCAAACAGTCTTACCGTGTACTTGAAGCTCTCTTACCCCAACAGGCAAAGTTGGGTCAACAGAGTGGTATTCTTTTACACATCCTAACTGTGACATTATCAGACATGCATTGAGAGGAGCCACAGAGAAGTGGCTGCGTGTTTACGGCTCACTGACCACATAAATGTGCACCTAACAAGAACACACTCTTCATTTGCTCACTTTTACTGTACTGTGCAGTGTCTCATCTCCAGAGATGGGCAGTAACCCGTTACTTGTAACGCGTTACTGTAATCAGATTACTTTTTTCAAGTAACAAGTAAAGTAAGGGATTACTATTGCAAAAACGGTAATTAGATTACCGTTACTTTCCTGTAGGAACGCTGCGTTACTAAAACCGTGATTTTTTTTGCGAGAATGTCTCATGACAATGACATAAGCGAGTGCGACGTTCATGACAACAGCTGTGTGCAGATCAACAATGGATAATATATCGAGTGCGGGAGAGAGTATGAGCGTGCAGCGTTAAAGCGTGGAAGTACTGACCTTACTTTGAGTTTGATTCCATAAAAAGTGACAAAAACATTAGTGTCCATTGTGCGTGGGAAGAAAACTTCTTTTTACAGCGAAAAAAGAAACCCTAAACAAGCACCGAGTGCGCAACGACGTAATGGGAAATTCACAGAGAAACTCGCAGATTCTTCAACTGACCGCTGCGGCACACCTGCACCAGGGTAAACCTCCGCCTACCCCACTCCTGCTTTACAGGTGAAAATAGAGCAAAAGGACCGCTGAGTCTTTGACTTTATTTATTTTCTGCTGTGTTTTACTTGCATCTATTTGAAAGACTGAGTGTAAACACAAAAAATATTTTATTTTATGTGCTGGAATGTGCAGAAAATGGGTTTAAATATTAAACAAATTTCTTCCAGAATGTTACATATAATTAAATTTTTACTTGATGCATAAAGTTAAAAGATTAAAACTGATAAAACAAGTTTAAAAAAAGAGACTTTTCCATTTGATTATATTTTGTATGATGGATTATGCAGAAAAAGTAGAATTGGGCTGAAAGATCTATCGCTTTATCACCTATTCAGGTTGTAAATAGTGTTTTTAAAAAGTAACTATGTAATTAATTACTTTTGAAAATAAGTAATCAGTAAAGTAATGGGATTACTTTTTTGGGGAAGTAATCAGTAATTAGTAACTTGACCAACACTGCTCATCTCTATGTCACACTATTTCTCCTCTACCAAATACCACAAAACAAGAAAAAAAAATATTTTTTTGTGTACTTGAAGAAAGCAGAAAACTAGAGTTTAAAGAAGGTGAGTACATCTGTCATCTGTGGCCTCTGATCCTATTGAACTAAATATAGTCTTAGCTTTCTAATCAGTGGCCTTTTCTGCTTTGTGACTCACAGAAATGAATATTATGTTAAATAAAATATTATAAGTTGTTTTTGTGATAACGTAGCAAATTGTCCTACATCTTGTGCTGCTTTGCAAGTTTTTTTATATTTTTACTAAGCCTAATTAAATTTCTGTCCCCTGAAAAATACATTGAGGGATGAGTTTTCTAGACATCTGAAAAATGGTGAAGAGTAAAAGAATACAATTCCTCCACACGCCAAGAAACACGTCTGACAACCAGCAGATTCAAATGCAAAAAAAAGTCACCACAGAAAGCATGACACACAACCCTATCAAAAATAATACAAACTGAAATCAAAGGAGCACTTGATCTTCACAGTACAACACAAAGTACAGTAGTATTTATTATTGATGTTTTCTTGTTCATTGTTTTGAGATGAGTTGAAAACGAAATGTATTTGTTCCTGAATAGGAACAAATACTTTTTTTTTTCCCGTTCCTTTGTCTGAAATTTTGAAGGGAGCATCTGGTTGTGGCCGGTTTATGTTCTTTCCACTTTCAGATTATGGACTGAAGAGCGCTTACTTTTGGATTCCGTTCTAGTTTTGTAGCCCATTCCAGCCTTGTGCAGGTCTGCAGTCTTGTCCCTGACAACCTTTCACGGCTCTTTGGTCTTGCCCATGGTAGTGGACGATTTGTAATGGAAGAAACTCAGTGTGTGAACAGGTATGCTTATGCTTGATAGTTAGTGGATGGTTAAAATGAGTTAAAATTGTAGTCGTTATAACACCTACGTAAAAGCACCTAAGTAAAAGACATCACTTACTTTTCAATTGAAATGAGATGCAATAGTGTTGTCTTTTGAAAGGGCATGACTGGCCAGCCAAATTAAGTCCAGAAAACAATGACCAATAAAGCATCGCCTTTAAATACTACTGACTCAGTACTATTGGCTGTCATAAAAACCGAAGGCATCACCCTGCCTTCACTTTGTGTTTTGCAGATGCTTTTAATCATGAATTTCCTCAATTTCCTTCCCCAAGCTTGTCTCTTAAAATTATTCTGGTACATGTTGGTTTCATCTCTTCAAAAATTATTTCTAAGACAACCTTTAAGTGTTCTTGCCATAGATGTTTTGAACGGATATTTCCTCACAAAGTAACTCTAATTGTTATGCATAAGGTTCACGTTATTATTCAGCCCTGTTTTAAGAATTCTGGACTATTTAAAATGTTATGATTAAAATGTTAAAACTTTAATTTAAGCAAGTACGCTGACAGGTTGCAACTTCCTCCAACGAGTTGTAAAGGAAAAACCTTAACCCTAACCCTAACTTCAATATTTTATGGTGTTTTTATTACAACATGATGTCAGACTGGTGACATCAGCAGTTTTTGTAATCTGTGTTATTGTGAAGACATACAGTGCTGTATTTTATAAATAATATACATAGTATATATATAACATACTAAAGTGATTGGAGCAGAACTGGCTGAAATCTTTGGCTTCTATAAGTTGTATAAATGTTTAGATTTTGAGATATATTCATGCAGTTTGTGATTTGCTAAACTTGGTGTCATTGTGGTGGACAGACTGCTAACAAAACAGACAGCCAGACAAACAAGACAAACAATCTGAACTGATTACATTCTCGATCCTTTTGGGGGAGAAAAATATAATGCCAGAATGAATGTTTGAGAATTTATTTGTAAGTTAACATCTGAAAATTTGCCTATTTAGTGTATAGTTAAAATGAAACCCAATCCTAGTCCTATCCTCTACCCATGGATTCATTACCTGTCAGAGCATTATCATTCCCAACGTGTAAAATACAGACAACTTGTCATAGCCCTAGGTGTCTCATAGTAACGTGAAAGGTACTGTTCTGCATCCTTATGAAATGCTCTGGGTTCTCAATTGAATCCAACAGAATGCCAATCGCAGAGGTAAAACACGCTTCAAGCAGAGGCTCCAGCTGTTCATTCCAGCTCTAACCCTAACCTTAACCCTAACCTTAACCATAATCTTAACCCTATCACATAGTGTTTTCCAAAGAGATTCAGCATCAGAACGTAAAACACATTTACACATATAGATTAATTCCAACCGGCTCCCATGCCTCTGATCGCGTAATATACCGATGATTTGTCACATTTGTCAGTATGTTACGCGTTGGGATGAGAACATGTTGTACCTGTAGCCTAGTAAATGTTAGTTAAGGAAGTTTCTCCTAACAGCTACCAACCACAGACATTTTATATAATGCATTATCATCTTAGTCAATTAGTTATGTTACTATGAATTCGTAACAATAAGTTTTTATCTTGTTTCTTCGTTCTTTGGCTGTGTGGACAAAGGTTCATCCAGTTGGTTTCAAACTTGGTGGGTGTGTTGTCACTAGGGATGGGTATTGATAAGATTTTCACGATTCCGATTCCATTTTCGATTCTGTTTAACGATTCGATTCTTTATCGATTCTCTTATCGATTCTTTTTAAAAAAGGAGAACACTAAGGTCGATTAGCTTAGAACTTTGTTTTATATCTTCTCTTTGAACAAGATAGAAATTTAGGAGTAACATGGCCTTACAAACCCAACAGTGAGATCTTAAGAGATCCAGCCTATGGCCCTTCAATGGGGTGTCACAGGGTCCCCAGGAAAAAAAATTGTAAATGTAAAATAATAACATAAATTATTCTGTAGCAACTACACAAGAATATCCAGTAATGTCCCTGCCTACAATTAAACACATTCACTTACCGAAAATTGGGGCCATCTGCTGTGGCAAATGGCTTCAAGCCTTTTACCACTTTTAGTCACTGCTGGGTGACATTCGTCTATCCCGGCCTGAAAGGAGACGCTAACGGTAGACTGCAGCGAGAACTGCCAGCATCTGAGCCAACCAGACTGTCTGTCTCTGTCATCATGGTCACCTAAATGCAGCGCACAGTAATGGCAGGTTTTGTAAGTGCAGATCGCGCTAACATAATATGCACTGTTAGTTGATTATTTACCTCCCGCATTAACGGGAGAGGACGTGCAAACGTTACCACTGCTGCTGGGTTGAAATTCACGAGTCCGGAGCGGAATTAAAAACATGACATTAATTTAAGGTCATCGCGTGTTTTGTGAGCAAATGCTTCTGCATATTCGTAGTGTTTCCTCCCTTAAATGAAATATCTACTTTGCAAGTATTGCAAGTTGCCCTGTTGTCATCCGTTCTCGTAAAGTATAATCAAACTCTTGAGCGTTTGAGCCACCATGTTTCCTGCCAGGTAAATGACGCTCCGCAACGTGGTGACGTCATTCGGGGCGACTGGAATCGATAAGGGAATCGTTTGCAAAAATGGCAAACAATTCCAAAGAATTGAAACAGTGGGAACCGGTTCTCAGCAAGAACCGGTTTTCGATACCCATCCCTAGGTGTCACAGACTCAAGAAAGGGAAGTGTCAAATTAGAGATCATGTGGATGAGATTTCAAATATTTTGGATTGGGGTGGGTGGAGTATTGGAATTGAATCAATTATCAGATCCATACATTAGCTTTTTCCTCTTCTTTAAGTTCAGTAAATTGCTCCTGTTCATCAGAAAGGAGACATGTCTGTGAAAACTCCTCTCTCATGCTGGTACACTTTGATTCATCCCCCGCCTTCCTGCTCTGCTGTGTTTAGTTGTCATGGTCATATAACTCAGCGGCACTGAGCACAGGCATGCAGGCAGCAGTACTCTACAGCTGTAAATGAAAACACTGCAAACAATGATGCGTGCTGGGAAGTAATTCTCTACTGTGGCAAAACCACCAACTTGTTGTTACAGGCTAATAGAAACAAAGTTGATAAAGATACAGTTTGATGGATTCTTTGCTGCTGGTTTTCTGTTATATGTCTGTTTTAGTTTCATTAAAAAGGAAAAGAGAAAAAACATTCCTCTTGCACCTGGTCAGGTTCAAAGACTGGACAGAAAGTAAGTGAAAAAGTGCCCCAAGAAATTGCAAAACTCCATTCTTGTCCATATACTGTGCATCTAATTGTTTACTGAAATGTGACTTTTCTCGATTTTTAGATTGACCAAATAGCATCTCTGTTGCATTTAAACCTTGACAGAGCAAACACCAGAGTAGATTATTCCAGAAGTAGTGACACAGCAAAGCAAACAGCAACCGTCACAGAAAAAGAAGAGAGTCTGGCTGCCTGGTTAAACACCAGCTTTCTGTGTCTCTGTATCACTCTCCCACTTATTGTAGAACACACTCACTTACTCTCTATCAAACACAGTTTTCCTACTCCTGCTGCAGACACACATCTGCGCAGGATTATCAGATTAGCAGCTGGAGATTTGGCTTCCCTGATAAGGCCTGTGTGTGGGATCGAGAGTAAATTGAGGCTGCTTGGCTGGTGCCACTGTACAGACCAGACAGTACTGCTTTCTGTGCTTGTAAAAAATTCCCTCCCTACCTGCAGTGTAGTGCTGCCACATCATTGCCACCACAGTCACTTTCTTTCATCCAGGCTTCTTTCCAGACCCCTTTCTTCACCAGTCCCTGCTAGCTTCCTCATTGCACTCTCTCTGGCTGCAGCATTCCCACACAGATACACATGTACATACACAGTCCACAATCCCATCTCACAGTGGTAAATTACAACTGGCATGTAGGTCTTCTCACTCTAGCTGGTTGATAGAATTCAGATTCCAGAGCAGCAGATGTGATAAGCTGTGGCTGCATAGGGAAAGGATTGGTAGCCACTCTGACATGTTATTGTTACTCTCACATATACACAGATGTGTGTTATTTGTCAATTGTGAGGACTTCTTTTTCTAACAGCATTTAAAACATTTTTTAAAAATATAAAACTACTTACATAGATTGAATGGAAAGGCCTCCCTTTCCTCCTCCTTTTTCCTCCTTCTTCCCCTTCCCTTACTTCTTTCCAATTTTTCTCGCTATTTGCATGTAACTAAATAAAGAAGTATCAGAAACATTTCCACTTTTGTAAGGTTAATACATTTTCAGGTGGAACTGGGGCAAGGTCTAATGAAATCTAAGATTAGCTGCAGACTGTAAGTGACTTTGTAACTGCAGTAGAGCTGGGCGATAGAACGATAACGATATGTATCGCGATATAACTTTTACTCGATAGAGAAATTCAACTATTGCGATAGACCTCGCCGCTCTGGTCCTCTTAAAAAAAAAAAAAAAAAAAAAAAGGTCAGCCAATCCAAATTAAGTAGCGCAGAGCCGAACCAATCACAGCCGCAGCGTCACGTCGCGTGACTTGTTACGTACAGCACAAGTGCCAAGCCGCACATGTGTATTTGTTTGGGAAGCAGCCAGCCACCGTACCGCCTGGGTAATGGAGGAAATGAGTGTGCCGACTAGAAAAATCAACCGAGCGTGACCGAAGAGAAAACAGATGATGGTTCCAATGCCGGAGAGATTGTCGAACGGAAGAGCCATAGAAGTTCCGTAGTGTGAAGGTATTTCGGCTATTTCAAGTCTGACAAAAAACAGAGTAGTGTGCACTGTAAATTGTGCCGAAAGCAAGTCTGGAAATACAATAAACTGGTGCATGCGCTACGTCCACACGTACCCGGGTATTTTTGAAAACGCAGATTTTTCTATGCGTTTGCACAAGAATAAAGTTGTGTTGAAACCAAGCACACCATTGCTTTTCTTGTGACATTACAAATAAGTTTGATGTGTCACATGGCCCTCTTCCTAATGAAAAAACAAAAGTTGTATCCAAGATGGCCGACTTCTAAATGGCCACCATGGTCACCACCCATCTTGAGTAGTTTGCCACCTCACATATACTAATGTGCCACAAACAGGACTTTAATATCACCAACCATTCCCATTTTATTACGGTGTATCCATATAAATGGCCCACACTGTAGTTTTCCCAGTGCGAGAGCTGTAGTTTGAGTAAGGTTTAGATGTTGTGTTCTAACACTTTCAACAGTAATCTCCAAACTAACTTAAAATTAGATTAGGCCCCTGGTATAATTATGATTATAGACTAATGGGATCCAATGCTCACAAGTAGTAGAAGTATAAATTGTTCTAACACAAAATCGATACAAAGTTATGCCTCTAAAAATAATCCACAGGGCCTGTTTTAAATCCTCGCGTAGCGATGAAAATTAATCACACGTCATCACATTTTTTTAGCATGGTTGTCATGTAGAGGGCACATAAACGTAAGGTGGATATAATTTAGTCATATACTGTAAAGAAAGAATCTGTGTACTGTCTAGGGCTGCTCAATTAATTGAATTTTAATCACGATTACGATCTGGGCTTTCAACGATCATTAAAAATGACTGAGCCGATTATTACCCCCTCCCTCATTTATCCGCGACACCTTAAAGGCCGGTCCGTGAAAATATTGTCGGGCATAAACCGGTCCGTGGCGCAAAAAAGGTTGGAGACCGCTGATTAAGAGGACCCGAGGGAAGCTCGGAAAGCTAAGCAGAAGTTATTTGGAGAGGAGAGAGTGACTGAAAAGAGAGGTAAAAAAAAAAAAAAAAAAAAAAACTTCAGTAGTGTTGCACACTATTTTATATTATATTTTATAAAGTCATTATTCAATACATTGTTATTGTTAACCCTTTAAAGCCAGTCAGAGCAGCATGCTCCGTTTTGTGTAACTATTTTTAAATCCCTGTAGAACCTGAACCGTGTAAGCTAGCGCAATAATTTGTTTTGCATATGAAACCGGAGGAGTTGTACTTACATCTTATGCCATCAGCTTGTCCTCGGTCACGGTTTCCTTCCACATATAGCTTTGCAAAAATTGCATAAAAAGCACTTGCAGCAACAAAAACATAATATTCCAGAAACACGCTTTGCCGATCCCATCAGCTGTTCGTAACACTTCCCACATTGAAACAGACGTCAGTGCGAACTATCGCATGTCCGCCATTTCCTGCCCGAAACCGGAAGTGACGTCATTTTCGCGGAAAAGGTAGTTTTTTTTTACTTGTAGGCCTTAAAAGAATATACTGGTGTTTTTATAAGTCATGTTTGACTTTTCTGAATAGTTTCTGGGATGCTTAGAACTCGAATTGCACTGCTGGATATAGTTTATTTTGATGCACATGCGGTTTTCTTTGCAAATTTGCATCATAGGATTGTTTTTTGTTTTTCCTGCAGTATATAAAAATTGGTGTATCTCCAAAATAAAACTATGAAGACACTCAAAATAAATTTCCTGTGGTGGGAAACTAATTTTTGCAACTTTTTTGTATTTAAAGTTTTGAGGGATAAACCTCTTAAATTTCTCCAGTAGAAATATATGTAAAAAAAACAAAAATGATTTTCAATTTTTTTGTAGTTTATTACACTTTTTTGCAATTAATGTAGTTACTATGGACTTAATGTTTACATATTATTATAATATGTGCTATAACAGTTGTATAGCAACTTGAAATGCTCCCACAAATGGCACTACAACATGTAAAAAAAATAATATAAGCTCTGGCGGACTTGGTTCTATAGTAGGTCTTAAAGGGTTAAATAAATATCGTCAAATAATTGAGATCTCAATTTCAGTGAAAATAATCGTGATTATCATTTTTACCATAATCGAGCAGCCCTAGTACTGTCTGTGAAAATGGCAAACCATAACTCTGCAGTAATTATAGGGTTTTCTATCAAACAAACAGATTGTTTTAGTCAACTGGAACCAATATAGACCAAATTGTTTCAAAATGTATAAATTGGTTTGTGGATTTGTTATCACTGAAACATGCTACTGCAGCTCTAGAAGATGTAACATTTTTACAAATTGTATTAATAAATATCTTTTTTTTAACTGCAGGAAGATGTTGAGAACATTATGTGACTTTAATTTATTTATCCAAAAAGATTTGAAAACTAGATGTGAAAAATGTTGGGTAGAGATTCAAGCAAAAACACACCGCAGGTGCCACATGGTTTCAACAGCTACATCAACTCAGAGGAGGAGGGAGTGATTGCAGGCATCCTTTGTGACATGGCTTTTTCTCAGATGGCATATGGCCAGCCAGTAGAAACATGTGTTATTGTCAGGAATACACCAAAGGCCCCAACCCTGTGATTTCATTGCCTTCTGTAAATTTCTAAGCTTCCTGAAGGCTGCATTTTCTCTGAAGGTAATGTGTGATTAACTGCACTGGTCGCAATTTATAACAAAAGGTTTAGCTTGGGGAAGCAGAATCACTGATGATGTTCTGTTGTCGTCCCTGGTAGAATTCAGGTGTTAATATTACTTTGGCTTGGAGCCAGTATTAGGTTGCCTCATGTTGTTTTGAAATTTTCTAGTAATTGGTGACCTGGGAATTTCATTATTGCTTCTGCAATTTTGGTACTGCCTCTGCTAAAGAATTCATTATTGAATTTTTTAAACTTTCAAGATTCCATTCATACATGTTCAGCAAGCTGAAATCCCACTTTAGAATCACCCCCAGAGAGTAGAAACAAAAGGCACAGGGTAGAGCTGGGCGATATGAGATTTTTTCATATCACGATATGTTTTTTTCATTTCAGGCGATAACGATATCTATCACGATATAAGCCAGATAACTATTTGTAAGATTTAAATGTGCCGTTGCTCACAAGTAAAATGTGAAATAATCAGCAGCTTGTTTTTATTTAAATATTTATTTCCCATAATAAGTTCAACAGGGTAGATGTACTTAAGGAACATGAGACTTTTTCAGATAGATAAAGGCAAATATTGCAAACTACACAAAAGGCAGCCGCTAAAGCGTTTAAGTTTCAAAATAGAACAAACGAAACAGACTACTAAATTGTCAGTTCCACTTAGAAACAAAATATTAATTCTAAAAATAAATCTTAGTTTGTTTTACAGAAGAATAGACAAAACTGACTAACTTTTGTCAATATCAAATAAACTGAGAACTAAAAGGAAATTCTCAATCTCTCCTTGTTGTATAGCTGAGCTTTTCAAACAGTTTTAACAGTTACTTTAGTCTGACAAAAGCCGAATGACGAATTAGCGCTTCCAGTCAGAGACTGAGGCTACGTCCACACGTACACGGGTATTTTTGAAAACGGAGATTTTCCGTTTTCGTTTTAAAAAATAATCCCGTCCACACATAAAGGGAGAAATGAAAGAAAACGCTGCTATGAACATGCCAAAGCAGCAGGTGGCGCTAGATTCCTAACCGTGCAGAAATGTTGGCCAATCAGAAGTCTAGAAGCCTCGGTGGGAAAAAGTAAACAAAGCTGGGGCATAGAAGCAGAACCGAATCGTATGTGTGGACGGACAGTAACTGTGTGTATATGTAAGCATTTAAACACTGCAGAGAGTACAATTAACAGTAACAGTATCGTAGAAGTTAATTTCACCGAAACAATAACGTGGCGCACAGTGTGACGCATGCACCAGTTTATTGTATTTCCAGACTTGCTTTCGGCACAATTTACAGTGCACGCTACTCTGTTTTTTGTCAGACTTGAAATAGCCGAAATACCTTCACACTACGGAACTTCTATGGCTCTTCCGTTCGACAATCTCTCCGGCGTTGGAACCATCATCTGTTTTCTCGCTCGGTTGATTTTTCTAGTCGGCACACTCATTTCCTCCATTAGGCGCTGGCTCCATTACCCGCTGGCTGCTTCCCAAACAAACACACGTGCGGCTTGGCACTTGTGCTGTACGTAACAAGTCACGCGACGTGACGCTGCGGCTGTGATTGGTTCGGCTCTGCGCTACTTAATTTGGATTGGCTGACCTTTTTTTTTTTTTTTTTTTTTTAAGAGGACAAGAGCGGCGAGGTCTATCGCGATAGCTTAATTTCTCTATCGAGTAAAAGTTATATCGCGATACATATCGTTATCGTTCTATCACCCAGCTCTAGCACAGGGTAAACAAAAGAAGGAGAACGGTGATGAGTTTGATAACTAAACAAATGCACTGTTTTCAAACAGTTCAGTTTTACTGCTCAAATATCTGCAAGAGAACCTCTGCATTTAATTTACCTTGACTTCCTAAAATCCACCAGCACCACCAAACCATTTTGGATACAGTTAGGCTTCATTTTAGCCACATGAAACTAGAATATGTTACCTTTTAAATTAAAAAATCTAAAAATTTAATGTACAGTTGCAAGTGACCTCACTTGGGTTTATTTTTTGCCACATGCTAACCAGGCAATTCTTTTAGAAATCACAAGATGTTATATATGTTTTTTTTTTTAATGTTCCACACATACTGCACATACTGCAACTTTTCTTTTACAAGCTTTTACTTTTAGGTGTTCCAAACAGACAGAAATTCTATAAGACAGGATAAGATGTTAACCAAAGCTAAACCCTACCCCCAACACTAGAGATACCAACGTTTGGTTGGATGTTAAGGGGTTTAAAAAGCAGGTCACAATTATACTAGTACCAGACAACCTTTTTACTCCTTGTCCCAATATTGGACACTAAGCTTTAATCTAAATCTCTAATCCAAAATTTTGATGGTACAAAGTTATCTGATGTGGAAACAGTTAGAGGGGTTAAGTCAGGCAAGTCACTGCCTTGCTAATATGCGTATACTTTACCATTTTGCTTTCAAGGTGTTTCAATGTTCTTTGTGGAAGAGAGACACAGGCTTCTTCAAATTTAAGGCTACATATATGCAAAATGCAAAAAGATGCAAAACAGAGCAAGGCCTACCAGTTGACAATTTATGTTAAGTTTTCTTTATTGTGCTGGGCCATTGTCATATTACAGTGGAAAAGTAATTTCTTACTCTTAATAGATAAAGAACAGCAGACACAAGTATGAGTCCTCCTCACATATAGCTTTTTTTGGAGCAAAAAGATCAATGCTGCAAAATGAAACATATCAGAAGAACTCTTCTGCATATCTGCTGTTTGCTATAAAAAGTGAACTGTGTAAAAGCACACACAACAAATCTTGTTAGATCCTGCAACACAATGTAGCAACACACAAATCAATACTACTCTTTTTGTAATATCTCAAAAAGCTTAATTAATTTCTATATGTGGTTAGTGTGCATGATTTGGTGATTAAAGAAAAGAAAACATGGCGTAAAAGCAGTGTGTTTATTTTCATAATGATGGACAGTTTAGTTAATATTTGTTAGAATAAGAGTTATATCTTCTGAGTTATATCTTATCAAAACAGCTGAAACTAGAACTAGATCACTCTATAACTAATGTGGGTTATCATACTCCCTCCAGAAGTATTTTTCCTATACAATGCACTTCTGTTACATAAAACCTGAATGACCCACCAGGCAAAAAAGCTGCCCTCAGGGCTCCAGACCTAAAGGTTTATACTGGTCTAAAACCTCGGATCTGATAAAAGTGGACCCATAAAAAACTTACAGGAGCATTGTCTCCAATTTTCAATACAACTGGATAATCAGAGCAATTTCAACATGCCAAAGGACTTCCAACACCACTTCATCTTATCTGTGTTACTTAAAGAAGGACCAAGCAGCAGATGTGTCAACATGTTTACCCCCTTGGGATTGCTGTTACATTCAAGTTGTATCTGAACAAGAGCAACCCATAGCCCTCCTACCCATGACTATGATTTCACTTTTGTTACATCAATTTTTGTGGAGCTGCTATAAAAAACAGAGAGCTCACACCTGAACGCTGATGACACCTAAACAAGATGGGGCCTGTGCTTGGCTTGACTTCTGCCTGTATGCAATCTACTATTGTATTTTATGATATTTTATCAGCCCTATTCTTTAATTTATGTACCTATGCTGCTCTGATTTATGACTGTTCTTCCGTACTCCACATCAAAGAGTCTGTGGAACACCTTTATGATGATTGGGACAGTTATAAGAAAACTTTCCCCCCACCATTTGGGTGCTCCTTTTCCTCACCGGATTACTTCTTGCTCCTTACGAAATGTGCCTCAGGCAATCCTAAGAAGAAATTGAGGAAAAGAGGCTGTAGGGCCGACATCCAAGTGCACATTAGACAATCTGGAGGCATCCCCGGTTTTTGCTGCCGGTTACCCTTCCAGATTTGGTTGTAAATGCATACTCACAGCCACTGCAGGCTGGGTCTTTCTCATCTGATGCTCTGATTTGTGTCGATTACTGTGTCCTCGCAGTTTGCATTGCAAAACCAGTGGCTGGTCCCACTGGTTTGGTGGCGCAACTGTAGACCACGTAATTGGACAAGGTGTTTGTTGTCAGTTCCACTTCGACAAGCTGATGAGAAACCGGTGCTGCCAGCATTTATTCGGATTGCCCTTTTGAACACCTGCTCCATCTCAAACAAATCCTTCTCCCTGAATGAGCTTTTCACAAGAAAAAACCTGCATTTTCTGTTTCTCATGGCAACATGACAGATGGTGAGTTCATTCACCCCAAACAAACTTT
This sequence comes from Maylandia zebra, assembly GCF_041146795.1. Taxonomy (NCBI): domain Eukaryota; kingdom Metazoa; phylum Chordata; class Actinopteri; order Cichliformes; family Cichlidae; genus Maylandia; species Maylandia zebra. The sequence continues at coordinate 3,902,626 of NC_135174.1, read as the reverse complement.
TTAGGTGCTCCTATCTGGGTGCCCCCAGTTTAGGTCACCGTGGTGGAGGACTTGCTGTTGTGTTTAAAGATAGTTACGCATGCAGAGGTATGCAAACTGAAAACTATTGATCTTTTGAGTCACAAACAGTTAAGGTTGGCTATACGAAAATGGTTTATTGGTAAATGGCCTGTATTTGTATAGCGCTTTACTAGTCCCTAAGGACCCCAAAGCGCTTTACACATCCAGTCACCCTCCCATTCACACACTGGTGATGGCAAGCTACATTGTAGCCACAGCCACCCTGGGGCACACTGACAGAGGCGAGGCTGCCGGACACTGGCGCCACCGGGCCCTGTGACCACCACCAGTAGGCAACGGATGAAGTGTCTTGCCCAAGGACCCACGATTGTGTTTTAATTTATCGCCCTCCTGGCACTGCTACTCTGTTCTTGATTTTACAGACTTCTTATCTTCTATTATCAACCTGGAGAAAGCTTTGCTTCTTGGGGATTTTAACATTCAACTGAGACCACTGCTGAGAGGTTCTCCGTCATGTTTGACAGTTCTCTACATTCTATTGGAAATGATGTAAATACTCTTATCCAGTCCTTTAATAGAGAATGCTCATCCATTTTGGATCAAGTGGCACCTATTAAAACAAGCTCCATCTCACAAGAGAAGACATACCCTTGGATAAACAAGTCTACATTAAACCTAAGGAGAACACATGCCATAAAACAGAATGACAATAGAAGAAAACTAAACTTAAAGTACACAGGCTTCATCATTCACATCTTCTTAAATGATACAGTGAAAAATGTAAGATCAGAATATTTTTCTAGACTCATATAAAAAAAAAAAACAAGAGAAATCCCAAGAGCTTTTTGACAAAATCAGTGCCATTGTGTTCCCAGATATGGTACCTCTAAACAGGGGCGTCACTAGGTTTTAACGACAGGGTTGGGCTTAGCCCCCAAGAGAAGCACACGATATGAACGAACATAGTGCATGAGCACAAAATTTCACAAACAGAAAACAAAAGACTGAGGAATTGCTTTTCAAAGTTTTGGACAGATTAAACATCTTAGGCCACAAATAAATTTTCAGTGCGTGAATTCATTTTCTTCTGTTTGTGCCTTAGCTTGGCACCTGGTTCAGGGATACCGTAGGTGTTGCAAAGGGGCCTTGGTTTCCTCATACAGTTCTGTGGCAAATGCATCTGAGTGTTTGCCCTTAAGTGTGTGTCACACACAATTTTGTCTTCTGCCAGGTCTAAAGTCTCTTTCTGCAGGAACTTGTGGAGTCATTCGGTTACAGACAGAAGTGTGTAACATCAGTAGTGCACAGACTGCTGAGAACTTGCAGAGCTTTGCTCTGAGACCAACAGCTATGGGGGATCCAATGGCAGATAGCAGGCACTCCAAAATGGCAGACAATGTCTCAAGAACTGCACTAACTGATAGCAACTGACATGCCCAGCGAGTGTTTGAAAGTTGCACAAGCTCAGTTTTTGTCCATCCAAGCTTTGACTGAGCCTCCATGAACTTGTGATGATTGACTAGGGAGATGCTGAAGAAAGAATACACACACTCCAACAAGCTAAAAAGCTCCACAGCCTCTGGGACAGCCTTGCAAGTATTGCACAAAACCAGGTTGATTTGATGACCATAACAATGCACATAGCCTCAGGATGGAGCATTCTGAAATGTGCTTGTACACCTCCAGTGGAGCCACTCATAACATCATATGTTTGTGCTACACACTTAAGCTCTGCAAGACCATTGTTTTGGATCTGCTACTGAAGCTCATTTGCAATGGACTGGGCATCAAATATTTTTATCTCTGCAAGTGCAAGAAAACACTCCTTCCCTGCCCCCTATGCACATGTAAAATCCTATGCACATGTTTTGCAAACAACAAAGTTTGCATTCATTTACCTTTTACCTTGATTTTTTTAAATAACCATTTCAAACTATTTACAGAATTGTTCTGCATTCAACGAGATGCCACACAAATTATTATTATTTTTATTTATTTTTTTATTTTTTTTGTCCCGTTTGGATCTTTAGCCATCAGAATTGTTGTCTTAAGGCCAAGAAAGATGCCAAGTGGATTTATTTTACCAAGTGGATCATCATGGCCTTGCCATATTGGTCCATTTGATTGACCTTTATTATAATTATGTATTTATTTTATTTTCAGTTGCTACAAACGGGACAGACATGACTGGGGGATAGGACAGGGAGAAAGAATGAAAGAAAGAGAGGGAGAGAAAGAAAAACAGAGGGGAGAAGAGACGGTGAGAAAGGGGGGAAGGAAGAAAGAAAAACAAACAAAACACCTGAATCACCTGTATGGAGAGAAAAAAAAACAGAAGAGAAAGCAAACAAAAAAAGACCAACATAATAAATACAGCACCATCACAATAAACTAGCTAGCAGTAGATAACAGTAGATACTAAATATTAAACGCTATTATGCAGCACGCAAGATAGACAGCGCACAATGTGCTTTGAGGCAGCAGCCAAGAAAGGTGTAGTCCGTGTCTGTGAACACCCGTGTGTACACCTGTGTGCATACCTGTGTGGATCAGCATGCTTGTATTCCAAAGGTTTCTCCATGTAACGATCTGCTAGGGAGTGTGGGGAGCCACAGCCCCGTCCTCCAGGGTATGAAGCAGGTATGGAGGAGATCCAGGCCCCAGACATCCAGAGACCCCAGAGTACGAGGACCCGAGGAGACCACCAAAAAGGGGGACAACCGTGCCATCCTCCTGGGAAGAGCTGAGTAGAGCCCCAAACGAGAGGTCACCCAGCAGCTACGGAGCAGAGGCCAGAGGGGGTTGCAGTGGCGTGCCCGCGGGCTCTGCCGGCAACCAGCTGTGCCAGAGAGGACCCCCGAGACCAGAGGCCTGAGGGCACCCCACCCCCCGGAAGGGGCCCAGCCGGGCCACAGGCGCCAGACATTCTAAACCCTTGTTTAGACCAGTAGTGAACCAGTACATACATGAATGCCCAGCCCCATTCGACAAGAACCACCAACACACCAACGTCTGAGGGCATCAGCCACTGGCAGGGAGTGTGGTGAGGGGAGATAGGCCTCCGTACTTTGGAGGGCCTGAGATGTACCCAGAGAGGTTGAGTCTAAGACCCAACCTGACATATAGACACAGACGAACAGGCGCACGCAGACACAAACGTGCATTCCCACCCCCATATACACACAAATTATTTTTGTCACTCCAAAAAAATAATTTCTGTCCACTATAAAGGAGAACATCATAGCCTGATACCTGCAGGTCTGACAGTAGCAGGTGTATCACTCCTTTTTCTACCTGGAGACAGCAGTCGCCTCATTGTTCTGACACACAACGCAAAACTATCCACACCACTACACACTAACTACACAAGACAACACATTAACTTCACACCCCAAACACGCTAAACGTCACAAATCTCTCACATCTCAAAACTCGCTCTCTCTCTTTTTCTGCTGTCTCTCTCTGGCTCTCTCTCTTGCCGTCACTCCTAAAACTTCCCCTGTTTGTTTCCTGATGCGTCTTATCATCTTTTTTGCTGATGACATTCAGCTATACTACCCAATCAGAGCGGAGAGCTTATGATTTTCAGAAGACTTAAATGACTGTTTAACAGACATTAAGCAATGGTTGAACAACAATTACTTACAGCTAAACCCAGACAAAACTGAACCTTTGATTGTGTCACCGGACAGTGTAATGTCTGGCTTTCAACAGTGACTGGGCGATTTAGGTTCCTCACAGAAGCATAACCTCAGAAATCTAGGTGTTATTTTTGATGAATTTTTTTCTTTAGAGCAAAACTTAAATCAAATGGTAAGTAGAGCTGGGCGATAGAATGATAACGATATGTATCGCGATATAACTTTTTCTCGATAGAAAAATTAAACTATCGCGATAGACCTCGCCGCTCTTGTCCTCTTAAAATAAATAAATAAATAAATAAAAGAACAGCCAATCCAAATTACGTAGCGCAAAGCCGAACCAATCACAGCCGCAGCGTCACGTCGCATGACTTGTTACGTACAGCACAAGTGCCAAGCCGCACATGTGTATTTGTTTGGGAAGCAGCCAGCCACCGTACCGCCCGGGTAATGGAGGAAATGAGTGTGCCGACTAGAAAAATCAACCGAGCGTGACCGAAGAGAAAACAGATGATGGTTACAAAGAGATTGTCGAACGGAAGAGCCATAGAAGTTCCGTAGTGTGAAGGTATTTTGGCTATTTCAAGTCTGACAAAAAACAGAGTAGCGTGCACTGTAAATTGTGCCGAAAGCAAGTCTGGAAATACAATAAACTGGTGCATGCGCTACATCCACACGTACCCGGGTATTTTTGAAAACGCAGATTTTTCTATGCGTTTGCACCTTTCGTCCACACGTAAACGGCGTTTTTGGTCACTGAAAAGGAAGATTTTTGAAAACTCAGTTTTTGCATTTACGTGTGGACTAGAAAAACGGAGAAAACGCAGCGTCAAAGGTGTGCGCATTTTTTGACGTCACACTGTGCGCCACGTTATTGTTTCGGTGAAATGAATTTCTACAATACTGTTACTGTTAATTCTACTCTCTGCAGTGTTTAAATGCTTACATATACACACAGTTACTGTCCCTCCACACATACGACTCGGTTCTGCTTCTATGCCCCAGCTTTGTTTACTTTTTCCCACCGAGGCTTCTAGACTTCTGATTGGCCAACATTTCTGCACGGTTAGGAATCTAGCTCCACCTGCTGCTTTGGCATGTTCATAGCAGCGTTTTCCTTCATTTCTGCCTTTATGTGTGGACGGGATTATTTTTTTAAAACGGAAAACGGAAAATCTCCGTTTTCAAAAATACCCGTGTACGTGTGGACGTAGCCTCAGTCTCTGACTGGAAGCGCTAATTCGTCATTCGGCTTTCGTCAGACTAAAGTAACTGTTAAAACTGTTTGAAAAGCTAAGCTATACAACAAGGAGAGATTGAGAATTTCCTTTTAGTTTTCAGTTTATTTGATATTGACAGAAGTTAGTCAGTTTTGTCTGTTCTTCTGTAAAACAAACTAAGATTTATTTTTAGAATTAATATTTTGTTTCTAAGTGGAATTGACAATTTAGTCTGTTTCGTTTGTTCTATTTTGAAACTTAAACGCTTTAGCGGCTGCCTTTTGTGTAGTTTGCAATATTTGCCTTTATTTATCTGAAAAAGTCTCATGTTCCTTAAGTACATCTACCCTGTTGAACTTATTATGGGAAATAAATATTTAAATCAAAACAAGCTGCTGATTATTTCACATTTTACTTGTGAGCAACGACACATTTAAATCTTACAAATATAGTTATTTGGCTTATATCGTGATAGATATCGTTATCGCCTGAAATGAAAAAAACATATCGTGATATGAAAAAATCTTATATCGCCCAGCTCTAATGGTAAGAATTAGCTTTTTGGATTTGGGAAACATCTAAAAACTTAGATGTATGGTGTCAATAAGTGAACTTAAGATGATAATTCATGCTTTATTCTCTACAAGACTCAACTATTGTAATAGTCTATTTACCTGTCTAAACAAGAAAGGGCTAGCTCGTCTACAGGTTGTTCAAAACTCAGACTACTGACCCGCTTAACCCTTTAAGACCTACCATAGAACCAAGTCCGCCAGAGCTTACTTTATATTTTTATATGCTGTAGTGCCATTTTTGGGAGCATTTCAAGTCGCTATACATCAATACAACTGTTATAGCCCATATTTTAATAATATGTATGCATTAAGTCTATAGTAACGGCATTAATTGCAAAAAAAAGTGCAATAAAGTACAAAAAAATTGAAAATCGTTTTTGTTTTGTTTTTTTACATATATTTCTACTTGGAGAAATTTAAGAGGCTTATCCCTCAAAACTTTAAATACAAACTAGAGAGCGAAAATTTCAGAAGAAATTTTAAGTGTGCCTCTGCCGCTGCTAATCAGTGTAGTTTGCCATTCATACGGCTACAGAGAGCAAAACCAAACAGAGCACCCATTGTCCACCATGAACTATGGTAAAAACAAACACCGCTCGCGCCTCACAGATGACAGCTTACAGTTTTGTGTAAAGATGAGGTGACTTCGTACAGCCCTGATTTGCAGACGCTGTGCACAGAGGTTCATGAGCAGAAGTCCCATTGTACCACAGCAGACCCGACAATGTTTGCATGAACACGCTTTGAAGCATTACGTTATGGACCACTTTTCACACATGGTTGGTGTACCCACACAGCCGGCTGTAGCTTTTCAACTCACAGCCCAACACACACCCAAAAAACAGCTGAGAGAGCACAGACTTTACACCCGTGGGTCCACCTCCCCTGCAGCGGCACTGCAGACCACACCCTGCCACACACATCAAACACGTAAAATAAATATTTATGCTCTTTTGCATTCACTTTTTGTTTTTTGTTATTTTTACACAGTGTTCTGACTGATTAACAATGGTCTACAGCCAATCTTGTGTATTATTATACAAACTTTGGTTGTAAGATTCAGATAACTATTTAATAAAAGCTAAATATTTTATATGAGAGTAAAGAAAAGTATATCTTTGTGTCCCCCTTTCCCTGTTAATGCCCTACCTGGCCCCCTGGCAAAAGCTTTGCTAGATCCGCCGCTGCACAGTTACCAGCTGTCAGCTACACAAAAAAGGATATTGGTGTTATTTGTCTCTCAGAAACAGTTCATAACTTCCCTTCAACTCATTCATGTCACCTAAAAGGTAAACCTGTTTCTCCATCACCAGTTCAGCTCTGATGATTCAGTAAGGACATCTCATGGTTTGGACCAGCCGTTTTTTCAACTGTGGCTCCAGCAAACATCAGCTGATACTAGAAATTAAAATCAAATGAATTCTAACAACAGCTGATCAAGCTTAAACGTGCTGCTCTTGTTTAGTGCAATAAACAAACAAGAGAGAAAAGCCCATCATTGATCAGTTTCATGACTGAAGTTTCAACAGGCGAGTGAATGACAGGCCAGGCTGTCATAAAGTTCAACATCAGTAACTTAGGGCGCACACAGCTGTATAGAAACTCTGTCGTGCTAGCTAGCACGCAGTATGAGTTATTGTAAAAAGTCACCACAACGAAAATAAACTACACCTAAACTCGGTTTATATCTGACGCAAATAGAGTGCAGTTCATAACTTCTTACCTGAAATTCAGTTCACCTCACGCTCCGACCGGCAGCCGCCTGCTTCTCCTGCCTTCGGTTTCCCTGATCCATGATTGAGCTCCGCGTTAGCCACCACCGGTTGATCGGCGGCCGCCTTATATGTCTCTTTCCCCGCATGACCTTTCTGTCATACACCGGTGAATAGCTGCCCTCTGTTGTAGCTCCGCGTTAGCCACCACTAAACAACTCAGTTATTTTTTCCACATCGACCAGCACCATATAAACGAAAAATAAGTCCAGCAAAGACAAAGACTGTTTGCGAGCGATCGGGGGTGAAAGGAGTTAGAGACGCATCACTGAAAGCCCAGCCCGGGTGCTTTTTAGCAAAGGGTCGCTAGCGGTGCTAGGTAGCTAGCCGGCTAGCAGCAACACATAAGAGAACTTGCTAATATGGGATGTCTTGATAAAACGAGCAGATATTTGAAGTTTACACACCTACATTCTCGCCTGAAAATATCTTAAAAGTTTATTTTGTGACCTAGAAACACTAATAAAATACATATAAAACGAAATGGTGGCCGCCATTGTTTCACTCGGTAGAGGCGTGCTATGAATTGTGGGATATGGAGTGTTCCACCAAGCATACACCCTTGCGGTTACCGTAAGTATTCAATGGTTCGCGCAACCTTAAAAATTCCAATGGTTCCTGAAATGTCTGTGAAGGTTCTCAGTCATCCAGGTCATCGTAGTCAAAGGAGCTTGCAAAGAAAAGCGTCTGGACTTCTTTAAGTTGCTTGAAAATTAACCCTTCAAGCAACTTAAAGAAGTCCAGACGCTTTTCTTTGCAATGGTTCCTGAAAGCAGCGACACTGTGCGCGCCGTTGATGTTGTCGTCATTACGGTAATACAAATGTGTCTAACCGTTTTTCCCCACTCGGCGACACACCCGCCGGGGGTCAAACTCTGGTAATTGGTGATTCTGTTCTCAGACATGTGAAGCTAGAGACACCGGCAACCATAGTCAATTGTCTTCCAGGGGCCAGAGCAGGCGACATTGAAGGAAATTTAAAACTGCTGGCTAAGGGTAAACGTAAATTCAGTAAGATCATAATTCACGTCGGCAGTAATGACACCCAGTTACGCCAATCGGAGGTCACTAAAATCAATATTGAATCGGTGTGCAACTTTGCCAAAACAATGTCGGACTCTGTAGTTTTCTCTGGTCCCCTCCCCAATCAGACCAGGAGTGACATGTTTAGCCACATGTTCTCCTTAAATTGCTGGCTATCTGAGTGGTGTCCAAAAAACAATATGGGTTTTATAGAAATTTGGGTAACCTTCTAGAGCATAGGTGTCAAACTCTGGCCCGCAGGCCAAATTTGGACCGCAGCCTAATTATATTTGGCCCGCGAAGCCATACCAAATGACTATTAGAGCTGGCCTACTGGTATTATACAGCTAATATATATATTGTTTAGTATAAAGCTTTGCTTGTTCCATATTCAGTTTTTCAGCAAAACGTGTTCAAGTCCATAAGAAAAGATTCATTCTCATATCTGGAGGAAGATTTTTTTTTTCAATAAAGCCCGCGACTTTGTTCCAGATTTGAATTTTGGCCCACTGTGTATTTGAGTTTGACAACCCTGTTCTAGAGGAAACCTGATTTTGTCAGGAGAGACCCCTACCCCATTTTTGATGGAGCAGCTCTCATTTCTAGAAATCTGCCCAAATTTATTAACCCTCCAAAATATGACTTTCCAGAGTTGGGACAAGGAAGCAGTCTTACATTCCTCTTTGCAACTTCTCTCTTCTTTTTATGGACGCACAGTGTGAGCACTCAGGTCGCATCAGAGCATCGGGCCATATAGTGTGAGACCCTGCATCGTGACCTACGAACTTCTAACCCCTGCGAGTCAACCGTACAGTTTGAGCAGGAGCTGAATCGCGCGACTGAAAAAATCGCACAGTGTCTGCCCAGCATAAGTCCCTGTTAGTACATAAATGAATAACTGATCAACAAATTGATTTACTCTGCCTGAAAGAAAAACCTTGTTACACCATAATGATTATGTTAGTTTAAATGAATCAACACCTCTGAGTATTACAAATTGACAGAATCATTGAAACACAGGCCAGAGGGGATGTGTGGCAGAAATCTCCCACTCCAGCTTGTTAATCAACCAAAGACCTAGGCAGAATTGTAGTTCACTTGAAAACCTGAAGCTTAGCCCTGTCCACCCTAGCTGGAAAACTCAAAAAAAGTTTTATTTGTTGTTCTCTATTGTCCACCTGGGCCTTACTCTGACTTTTTATCTGATTTAGTGCTCTGCCTAAGATAAAATAATTGCTGTTGGTGATTTTAACATCCATGTAGATAATAAAAATAACAGCATCAGTACAACATTGAATCTATTACTAGACTCAGTTGACTTCTCTCAAAGTGCAAAAGAACCCATCCACCATTTTAATCACACTCACACCATTTAACAGTGTTTTCTGAAAACCCACTTTGTCTGATCATTTCCTAATAACATTTAAATTTACAATAATGTATTACACAGCAGTGGGAATAGATTTCATCACAGCAGATTCAACCACTGTTATCTTCTTCGATGCCTTGTTCCAACACAGTGCATATCCATAAAGATATTTAGAAATCACAAAAAAGTAAATTCATGGGTATAATGTCCAAAAGAGTAACTAATAGCTAGTTTGTAAAGGTCACCACCTACTAACATCTATTCTCAAAAGAAAAATGGGGCTGAAAATGTACTAACAAAGTTGTTTACTAAATTTTTGAAACAATATTCTTATCAGAATTATAATGGTAGCCAGTGATGCTTGAGCTACGTGCTGTGGTGACCCCCAGTGAATAAGAGAAAAGCTGAAAATAGCTTGTAGATGTGGCGCAACTTAAATCAGATTGTGATTGATGTGTTGCAAATTCTTTATAGTGTACTGGTGGATTGAAACAGCCCTACTATGAGTATCCTTGATTTCCAATGATCCTCCACTTCATAAATTAACCTAGGGGTTCTGTCACAGCACCAAGTGAGTCAGCCTCATGTTCACTGCCATCTTAGCGACACCAACCTTTGCATCTTGATTACAGCATAGATTAAAGCCTTGTCAATTACGAGACTTTTGTGTCCACAATCCAGGCTCAACTGTGCATGATAGGCTGCCTTTGAAGTTTTGCTTATCACAGTCCACATTCATGTGTGTGTATCTACATTTGGCTAATAAATGTATTCCAATCCATCAGATATTTGTTAAAGAATAAATGTCACTGAAAGGAAACTGCTGACACATTATAGAATCCCAAGCACCATCAAGCAAAGATTTTCACTGTCAAATGTGACTCAGGCAACAAGTACACATGATGACACAGAAGTCTAAAGGTTAGCGCGCATGCCAGTGTTTAACTGAGCAGCTGAATGTGTACATGCCCACACCAAGCCTCAGGAGTAAAGAGAATATTAACATGTCCTTGGATTCACTGTTACAGAGACCCAAGTCAATCTCTGCCTAGGTTCCACTTACTCATTTCCTTTGCAGCTACTGACTTTTAAAAACTGAACTGGATAAGAAATACTAAAAGATGATCAAAACTGAAAATCTGAACATCTAAACATGTTTAGAGTGGATTAATTTTCCCTCATCTTATTTGGCAAAAGTACAACTACATGTTGTGAATAGCCTGAGATATTTAGGTCACATCACCAGGAATGATCTCTGTGGTGCTGAGGATGTTGTAAATTGCATGCACAAGCAAAATGAATGGTTCACAAATGACATATGTGTAAAAATGATGTCAAAATAGCTCTTTTAGAGCCAATTTACACAACACATTTATGTTGGAGTTGAAATAAATCAAAGAAATTAAAACCTTGAGTGATATATAAAGATGAATACTGCATTTTACTCAAACTTCCAAAATGGACAGGTTTGCAGCTAGTAATGTTATTGCTATTCATGCTGTGTTTAGGAATGTCATGCATAAATATGTTTCAATTAACTGTGTTGAAAAATGTCGTTGAATTGACATAAGACATCTCATTTGGTTTTAGAATAACTGGAACAAATTTGGAACAGATATTACTATCTGATAGCTCTTCCTTGAAGTTATTGCTTCGTATCAGCACTGGAAAACATAACCTGGCATCCAGTCTTGATGATCGTCACTTCCAATAAATATGGTAACCACAGAAGTAGGGGAGTGACGACTAAACATCCCCCAGAGACTGCAGGTGTATGCTGCGGTGATGGAAATGTTGAAACAGCAGGCAATGATGGCAAGGCAGCAGAAGCACTGACACATCAGAGGGAGAGATGGGATATTTGCTAAACTGCTAAACAGTGAGGGTGTGTTTAGTATATGATATGAAGAGAGGCATACATGTAAGTCTGTATGACACTCTCTAACTGAAGTTACCTGCCTCAATAAGTTCACAGGGTTTGTTCCACTTGTGTTATAATATTGTATCTTTGTGTTTTTGCCAAGGAGGCAGAACAGGTCATCAACCAATTGGAAGGTTTGTGGTTTGATCCCTGCCTGCTCCACTCTGCTTGTCAAATATCCTTGGGCAAGTTACTAATCCCAAGTTGTTCTCCAATGCATCCATTGGAGAGAGAATGTTAGATAGAAAGCCCTTAAGAATAGAATAAAGTGCTTGCATGAATGTGTGAATGAGGCATAAATCCCTTTGAGTGCTCAAGTAAAGTAGAAAAGTGCTGTATAAAAACCAGTCCATTTGCTTTGTTGTGGTCTGCTGGGAGAGCAGCACCAGACCTGGTGACAACAATAGACAGGAAGAAAAAAAAGATCAGGATGGCTGACTCTGTGATTGGCTGCAAATTGGACGTATTTAACCTCCTAAGACCCAAACTCTTCCACGACATGCATTTTTAATTTCTCTTTGACATTTGGGTATATTGGGGCCCGATGAATGTAAAAGCAAAGAATTACCAGAGTTTGTTTTGTTTGTTTTTTTTTACCTTATTTTTGTTTTTAAGAAAAATAAGAGCCACATATGAGGATATTTGTTTAACATTTTGATAGAACAGTAGCAGTATAATGCCCTTGTAAGTGGATATCAGGCCCATGTAGAGCAAAATTGAGTATTTTGGTCGAAATAACCCAAAATGTGATGTCCACATATGTGGACTTCAGGTCCTAGAAGATTAAATTGGTAAAGAGGGGGGTAAGCAAAACATTTATCCATTATGACCTCATCAGAACACTAGCAGATTTAAACCTAGGGTCTTTTTCTGTATCACTGGGTTTCACAAGTATGTGGGAACAATAAGCACTGACTGTGCAGAGACTTGTACAAATAAGATCACTATAACGTAGATTGAGAAAGAAACATAATCTTTTCAGATGTCGTTCATCTGAAGAACCAGCATTTAATCTATTCATTTTCAACCAAGTTTTGGTTCATAAACTTCATAAAGGGACATATTTTAAAAGGCCATAATTGACTAACTAGATTTAGCACAGAAAACACTGCCCATGGGTGACTGATGCTTGGGGGTGGATAGATGACTATTATACCAGATGCTAGGGTTAGAACAACTGAGATTAAACACTAAACACTAATGTATGTGATGAATGATGGTGTTTGACAGCTGCAGTAAATCTCAGCTGTATTTTAAATTCCACACCTCTTAGCTGATTGTGTTTCTGAAAAGCACATTTTTCTTACTGGGGCTGACAGCAAGTTAATCCTCTACCTTCTTATTCAAGTTTGTTTAATAGTGTTGAAAAAGAACAGCGTTGTCCGTACTAAGCTTTTAATTACAACCATTTTAAAACAGTCACTACCGGAAGGTAGGGAAGGAGTGAGGGAGGGAAGCTAGGACACTATATAGTAGGTTGACTGGAATATAAATCCTTTTCCCTCCCTGACATCGTGTAGGTACAAAAATGAGATAAGAGCTTAGCGTGCATAATGCGTGAACACGGAGGATTTACGCACATCTTCGTTGTGAATTCTCAGGTTTGCGTCATTTCGAAAGACGGATAAAAAATAAATAAATAAAGGCAGAGCAGTAAAGATAACCAAATCGTGTCCCTGCTGTTTATCATCGAGGCGCGGATACGTGTTTAAAATGAAGCTTCGCTTGTTTGATGCGCATCGGTTTTTTGTCTGCAAATATCTGTCTTGTTCTAAAATCTTACGGGTAAATTCGGACAAATTTAGAATTTTAAAGACAAAAAGGGCCACAATTCTTTCTTTTTAATTATCAAAGTGCTTTTAACATATCGATAAAAGAAGAAACGTGCTCTATTAGGTACGGAGTATAGAAATGGGCGTTGAACTCCTGTATTTGCTTGAAACATGAGCTAGAGTAAAAGCTTCGCTCCATCGGCAAGCGCCGAAAGCTTAGGTACATCTGCTGCATGACCTACAGCCCCAAATCTGCTCCTCATATCGTAGACTGCAGCGCACTCAGCGGTGCGCATAACAGCTTTATGTGACAATAACTCTAAGTGAACTGTTTCTGGAGCCTAGAGACTTCACAAAAACTGGAAAGGACCGGTGAGGAGAGACTGTGGGAGTTCTTCTGCAATGCATCCATCGAGTGACCAAAATGAAAAAAGAAAAAAAAAAGTCAATCTCGCGTTATGCGTGTGTCAAAAGACTGCGCATCAGTTGCTGGAGGCGATACCTTCTCTGTTTTTGAGTCCCACATAAAAGGTCACATACACGCGAAGAGGTATGTATAGGTGAGCAAAGAGAGAAACAACGAGAATGATTCTCGCCAGGCGCACAAACTAGAGTGCATTCTGATGCGTCCCCCTCCACCTGACCATTTCCTGCACACTAGTTTGATAAACCAAATCTCACCCATATCAGACAGAATTTCAGAAAAAAAGTTCCAGATAATTCATTGATGAATTGTTTTTTTTTTAAATATACCCACAACTCACCTGATATACAAACAATAAAATTAGCTTGAAGAATGATCAGTATCTCCCAAATTATATCCATTCTCTGTCTTCATTCCACGTACATTACGCACCAGCATAAAAAACAAACAAATCAGAAAACGAAGCTTTTTCAGATGCTCTGTGCCTTTACGTCGGATCCTGCTGTACCTCTTCCACTGGGTATTTTCCTTGCCACGCACATAACAGGCGATTAAAGCCTTAGGAATAAACACTGCACGTTCCCACCAGATTCCAAAGATGGGTAAAAAGAAAGAGAAAAGCCAAACTGTAGCGATCCTTCGTCAGTTCACTGTATTATTACTCCAGTGCGCCATGGAACGGCCACATCCTTCCATCCATCCGGTGCTGTTTCACACAGCGGACATCCCCTTATTACCACGTAAAATCGCATATGATCGCTTCAGGAAATTCTGTGTATCGGGCGTAAAATACAGGGGGAAAGCCTGCGTTAATGACTGGTGGGACAGCGGTGGGATCCGTGTAACACCTGGAGACGCCTCACAACTCTGTGAACTCGCATCGCCAGGTGCTGAGCTTCCGATCGAGACTTCTCCCCGTCACCGCAAGGGACCAGTGCCAAGTTTAACCCAATAACATCAAGACTTCCGGCAACAGTTCACAAAATAAAAGTACTCGCTTATCGGCGCTTGTGCATTTTCATGCATGCACACAGAACTTAATCAAGGTGTTGGAAATCTGAAAATGTGAGGACAAAATACATTTCTATAAAACAGGCACCCGTAAGTTTACGATGACAGCATTCCAGCATAATTAGTGCAAATTTATAACATATACATGATAATTAAGTAATTTGTAAGTAATAAGTAATTTGTTAACAGCTGACCTAGATTTAATTCCTACCATAAGCTTTTTTCCTCTGTGCGTTGCTCTTGTAGTTATTTTTTGATTTACTCATAATCCGATAATTTCCAATAACGTTACACGTGAATATGTTCAACTCTGCTTTCCAAAGACACAGAAATTTATGGGCATACCAGTGAAATAAATGACTGTGTGGGAGTTCATATCACTCTTTATAGCCTATTTGTTTCATTTTCGATGCACTCTGAGGTCATAGCAAATTAGAACAAACATCCTAATGAGTGATTTTGCAGAACTACGTTCTATGTATAGAGTTGCTAATTATTTGGCATTATTGCAGGCAAACCAGCCTATGAAATGGATGAAACACATCGTGACTGGGTTTCCGCTCTACACAAGGGGCACTCCGAAATCCCTGCTTCGAACATACCACCATGCTAATCAGATTACTTCTTTCATGTGAGGGTGAAGAGGTGACCCTTCTGGATAAGATGGTAAAGGTTTGCTGCGTTTTGGTGAACAGTGTGGTAGTAAAACCAGGGCAAAATGAAACTTGCTCTTGTTAAATATTCTTAAGTCTTGTACTGTATAAATAGCGGTAATTTTTCAAAAGATACAGTAAATTAAGTAGTGTTAGTAGTGGGTGATATCATGTAAACGCTGTCATGATTTTGTATAAACATTTTGTCATTTGTAAACTATAAATGACATGGATTCTGCATTATAACTGATGTGATGTTCTATAAAGTGGTTTTAATAAAAAAAATAAAAAAGGCAAAAATTAGTTTGTTTCTTTATTCAACTTTTGAACAGTGAAAAAAACAAACAAAAAAAAAACAAAAAAAACCTTTTGAACAGTGGTACTCAGTACGTATTCAGTAAATGCAAATTATTTACATGGCAGTGCACTTCAGGCATACATCTAGACCCCCTAGATCAGGGGTCAGCAACCTTTAAGACCCAAAGAGCCATTTGGACCCAGTTTCCACGCAAAAGAAAACACTGGGAGCCGCAAAGCCGTAATGTTTTGGTTTTTTTTGATTCAGGATTATGTGTATGATGAGCTGTTGACACAGCCTGAAGCTGGATCATGTGCACACACAGAAAACACTAACACACAGAACTCAGAAATTAGAACAGCCATTTCTACTACTCAAACACTTTTGCATTTGTTTATATATTGATCAGATTTATATTTTGATTTCTCTTAGATTAAGAATAAAATGCTTTGTAAGTAGGAAAAAGAGAAAAATTCTGTTTTAGCACATTGATAATTTTCTATCACATATGTTTTGATTTTAAGACATTTGAGCCTCTCAGCTGTGATGTAGAGGGGCTGGGGGTGGGACTTGGAAAATTTGTTTGGTGTTTTGTGGTGCTTGTGTCAGACATGGTGCTTGTGAAGTCCCTCTATAATCTGCACAAAGAGACTGTATGTATTGACATGACATTTTAATGTGTTCTCTCTGTTTTTACATATGACCTCAAGAAGCAACAGATCAAAAGTAAAATTGTTTTTTGGACTGTTGGGTGGATACATTCCCTCTGGCTGACATCCACCATTGTCTGTAAGATTTGGCTATTTTCTGTAGGCAGATAACATGCCACATGGTTGCAGCTATGCTGTGTTGGAATTCTTTGTGTTTCAATAAACCCACTGTGTTTAAAGGATAATGTAATGACTTACGTTTTTAAAACAGATTTTGCCCGCAGGCACCCCTAGATCCTTTATGTTTGTGACAAAGCTAACTGCCAGAGACCAAATGCTATGGTGAAGAGTAAAATTTGCCACTGTTAGGTGTGGCTGTGTGCAGGCAGGAATAGGACCCAAGGTGCAGACTCCAGAGACAGACGTGAACTCAAAAAGGCTTTACTTTGGTACTCAAAAATATAACATAACTGAAAAAAACCTCAAAACAAACTTAAACTGGAGGAATGACAGAACACACAGCTAGGACAACGGTAGATCGCGACACGGACACAGAGACACAGGGCTTAAATACACAGAGGGAGCAATCAGGGAATGGGTAACAGGAGGGAAACACAGCTGGGGCAAATCAGAACTGACGAGACCAAAGAAGCATAAACTGAACACACTGAGAAAAGACAGAGACCTTCAAAGTAAAACAGGAAACACATAACACAGACTGAACAAAGACACAGACTCACATGCAGGCACTACAAAGGGCACAGAGACGTGGGAACAGGGCAGACACAAACACTGACTGAACACTGGGATATAGGAACTTAAGATACACATAGACGCGAACTAGACAAGGGGATGCAGGTGATAGGGGAGACAGAGCAACTAAAGACGACAGAGACATAAGCCATAAGACGGAACTCAAAGAAACCAAAAACTAGGAAGTATAAATAATATCAAAAACTCAAAAACCCTGGGTCGACGACCCAGGCATCCTAACAGCCACAGACCACAGCCACAGTCCAGTGTGTGACAAACAATGGCACAACAACAACAACTCACAATGACTGTTTACGTTTTTCTTTTCTTTTCATTTAATTCTTTTTTCTACTTTTTGTCATCAAATTGATTGAGAAAAACTGTAACTGAAAACAACTGAACAACTGATGATGAATGCAAATATATTTCTCTCTTTGCTCCTCATTATCTGTGCAGGCTCAGAATATAACTACAAGTCTCAAAGGTCAAAAGGTTCTCCTTAAACAGTGAAAGCTTAGTAATGGCCGAAATATCAGGCACATTTTTGGCCTCTTCTGTTTGTGTAACCGTGGATGCAGTTTAGAAATTTCACCACTAGATGGAGACGTTGTCAAAGGCACATACCTTTTGACAAAGCATTTTTCTTTGTTAAAAAGTTAGACAAAGCAAATTCTGATCTGATTTGTTCCGTCTCATCAGAGGCAGAAGATAAACCATCTACAGCTAAAAAATAAATAGTCAGCTGCGCCAGATTGGACAGAGCCCTGGGCCTACAAGACTGAGGATCCCCCACTCCCCGGAATGTGCCCGACCGAGCCACAGGTGCCAGGCAGCCCCCGTGAGTGAGCCAGTACATACCTGAACACAGGGGACGAGGGCATCAGCCACCGGCAGGGAGTTTGGTGAAAAAGAAACGATAGCATGCTCCATGTACTTTTTGCATAGACTTCCAAATAATAGTCAAGAAGCCCAGTCTTTTAGTTACCTATAAATACTGTAGGTACTGTGAGGGTTCAACTGAAATAAGTCTTCCCACCAAGACTTGGGGGGCTGACTTGGAAAGTGGCAAGATCGAAGATGCACAGTGCCTTATTTGAAAAATGAGGAACAAATGATACGAGGGCAAATCGTACAAAGAAGACAGGTCACTAAAGCTGAGAAAAATGTTATCTTTAAAGATAAGGTATTAAGTGGATTTTTTTGTTACACATATTGTGTTAGCCCTGCGATAAACTGGCAGCCTTAAAACCCAAGGTATCTAATCAAAATGTAAGTAATAATTATAAAATGGGAAAGCAGAAATAAATGTGACATGAATGTAAATGTGTTAGCTGACATAGAGGACAGCTACATTGCAGTCTGAAAAACCTTTGTTGTCAAGTTTGCAGGTATATCAGCACGAGACATTCTTACATAGAAGAGTCTGTTAAAGTCTCTAACTCAGTGAATCATTATTGGTCCAGTCTGTTTGGATAAATTTAGTAAGTTGATGTATGTCCATTTATTGACACTTTTTCTTAATTGCTTATCCAGTTCAGGATCACAGTGGAGCTGCAGCTGGATATGTTCATTAAATAAACCTTACAAAAGTTAACAATAAACCTGCATCCATGTACGTTGTTGTCCACAGGATGAGAAAATCAAACTGGAAGACTGTGGAACATGTTAATAAATGTTTGTGTTTATGCCTGTGTCTTTCACAGGAGGCGCTGGAAGGTTTCCCTAATAGTTCCTGGTGAATCAAAGCAGAACCATAAAGGTTGCTGGACTACATGATGGCCTTACCCCTGAGCAGTCATCCTGTTAAAGGAGGAACCAGTTAGAAGCTGTTTTCAAAGTAGCTGAGCAGATTTCATCTCAAGTAAGCGATTAACTGTTTGTTCATCTGTTCTGCCACTTAAAGAGCATTTAAGGACGTCTTTCGAGTGTCCAGTTGAATTAATTCTACTGGCTCTCATGGTCATTTGTTATTATAGACATATGTTTCATGTTCATCCAGCTATTTAGTAAATTCTATTTAGTAATATCCGTCAGCTATAAAATGTAATATAAATATAAAAATATCTAAATATCTCCTGCCCTTTATATTTTAATGATGTAAGTCTGTTATTGTGTTTCATTAGAATTCCTCACATATCAATGAGATACAGTACAGTACTGTACAGTACAATCCTACTGACGCAGCAGAGGGATAACGACGGCCATTCAACATCGTTACACGACATAT
Organism: Maylandia zebra; assembly: GCF_041146795.1. Taxonomy (NCBI): domain Eukaryota; kingdom Metazoa; phylum Chordata; class Actinopteri; order Cichliformes; family Cichlidae; genus Maylandia; species Maylandia zebra. The sequence continues at coordinate 3,883,296 of NC_135174.1, read as the reverse complement.
TCGAGCTGCATGATGCAGACAAAGTGACTAAATCACCTTTTATGTGGTTTATTGTCTTCAAACCAGCAGACAAAGCTGATGGCAGAAGATGTCGGAGAAGAACTTCAGGCAGTGTACTGAAAAGGTATTTTTTTCTTGTTATCAAAAGACATTTGGAGTGGCAGCTTCTACAACTGGTTGCACTAAAGTAAAGCTTTACAATCTAAGAAATCACAGTGTTGATATTCAGCACAAAGAGAAAAGCTACTTGTTTGAATTTATTTACAATCATCCATCCATCCATCCATCTTCATCCGCTTTATCCGAGGCCGGGTCGCAGGGGCAGCAGCCTAAGCAAAGAGGCCCAGACCTCCCTCTCCCCAGCCACCTCCTCCAGCTTATCCGGGGGAACACCAAGGAGTTCCCAGGCCAGCAGAGAGATATAATCTCTCCAGCGTGTCCTGGGTCTGCCCCGGGGCCTCCTCCCGGTGGGACATGCCTGGAACACCTCACCCAGGAGGCGCCCAGGGGGCATCCTTGTCAGATGCCCGAACCACCTCAGCTGGCTCCTTTCGATGTGGAGCAGCAGCTGCTCTACTCTGAGCCCCTCCCGGATGGCCGAACCTCTCACCCTATCTCTAAGGGAGAGGCCAGCCACCCTTTGGAGGAAGCTCATTTCTGCCGCTTGTATCCGCGATCTCGTTCTTTCGGTCACTACCCACAGCTCGTGGCCATAGGTGAGGGTAGGGACGTAGATCGACCGGTAAATTGAGAGCTTCGCTTTTACACTCAGCTCCCTCTTCACCACGACGGACCGGTGCAGCGTCCGCATTACTGCAGCTGCAGCCCCAATCCGTCTGTCGATCTCCGGCTCCCTTCTCCCTCGCGAACAAGACCCCGAGATACTTGAACTCCTCCACTTGGGGCAGGAACTCATCCCTGACCCGGAGTGGGCACTCCACCCTTTTCCGGCTGAGAACCATAGCCTCAGATTTGGAGGTGCTGATTGTCATTCCCGCTGCTTCACACTCGGCTGCGAACCGAGCTGGAGGCCCTCACCCGATGAAGCCAACAGAACCACATCATCTGCAAAAATCAGAGATGAGATTCTGAGGCCACCAAAGCGAAAGCCCTCCGCCACTTGGCTGCGCCTAGAAATCCTGTCCATAAAAATTATGAACAGAACTGGAGACAAAGGGCAGCCCTGGCGGAGCCCATCACCCACCGGGAACGAGTCCGACTTATTGCCGGCAATGCGAACCAAGCTCTTGCAACGGTTGTATAGAGATCGAATGGCCCGTAGCAATGGGCCAGACACCCCATACTCCCGCAACACCTCCCACAGGACACCCCGAGGGACACGGTCGAATGCCTTCTCCAAGTCCACAAAACACATGTAGACTGGTTGGGCAAACTCCCATGCACCCTCAAGTATCCTCGAGAGGATAAAGAGCTGGTCCAGTGTTCCGCGACCAGGACGAAAACCACATTGTTCCTCCTGTATCCGAGGTTCGACTAGCGGACGAACTCTCCTTTCCAGCACCCTGGCATAGACTTTCCCAGGGAGGCTGAGGAGTGTGATCCCTCTGTAGTTGGAACACACCCTCCGGTCCCCTTTCTTAAAGATGGGGACCACCATCCCGGTCTGCCAGTCCACAGGTACTGCCCCTGATCTCCACGCAACATTGCAGAGGCGTGTCAACCAGGACAGCCCTACAACGTCCAGAGCCTTCAGGAACTCGGGGCGGACCTCATCAACACCAGGGGCTCTGCCACCAAGGAGTTGTTTAACTGCCTCAGTGACCTCGCCCCCGGAAATTGGCGGGTCATTCCCCTCATCCCCAGACTCTGCTTCTTCCTCGGAAGACGTTTCAGTGGGATTAAGGAGGTCCTCGAAGTATTCCTTCCACCGCCTGACAATTTTCTCAGTCGATGTCAGCAGCGCTCCGCCAGCACTATACACAGTGCAGGTAGAGCACCGCTTTCCCCTCCTGAGACGCCTGACGGTTTGCCAGAATCTCTTCGAGGCAGTCCGAAAGTCTTTTTCCATGGCCTCTCCGAACTCCTCCCACGCCCGAGTTTTTGCTTCAGCCACTGCCTGAGCCGCATTCCGCTTGGCCTGAAGATCTCGCGGACTGGGGCCTCTGCTAGACGTTCCCAGCACACCCTCACTACGCGTTTAGGTGCACCAGGTCTGTCCAGCGTCCTCCCCTGCCACCTGATATGATTTACAATCATAGTTTTTAAAAATTCTGACTGTAAACAGCTTTTACAGCTGTGATATTGTTTGACACTCGATATCAGGTGATCGGGTTTAATTTAAAGGTTTCTGTGTCCCAATGAGCCATTTACACTGACCAGTGTCAGTTTAATTGTAACACATTCATTATTTAGATTCAACAAAGAAATAACTGAATGTAAAAAATGGCAGCCCTCAGGCCAGGTTTATAGAGATATATGCATGCATTATGAAATTTATGTATCCCAGATAATTGTTATTCATCTAGTCATGGCATACCCACCCCTTCCTCCCCAGTTAACTGCAACCCAAAAGAACTAGTGGGGCTATTTACACACAACCAGTGTGGGGTAAAAAGAGCCACCAAAAAGCTGTCAGCCACAGATGTGCTAGAAGAATTAGAAACTCTACTTATGGAGAAACTTTCTAAGTCTAACAGGGGACAGGTACTCCTGCCCAAATAACATGATATAACCCCACATACAGCCCAGCCATAAAATGAACCAAGTCATTTAGTTAAAGACAGCATGGGACCAAATGCATGTAACCAGCCTGCACCAACCTGGCATTTCTTCCTCCTGAATTAAATTAATGAATGGATGAAAGTTAAATGACTACAAACCTAAAGCCACTAGTTCCCACACTGGAGCTCCCTGATACTGTGTGTTAACCGTATTTAGCTTGTATCAACAGTTGTAACAGGCTAAGCCACCTGATACACTGCATTGAATGATTGTTCCTGTCTTAATGATTTCAGTTGACTGGTTTCAGCTCAGATGTTCTGCTTTTTCCTTTCAGTAGATCAAAGCAGCTCGTGCTGCTTCTGCTTCCAATTTAATGGCAAGAAGAAGAAGAAGAAGGATAAGAATGCTTCAGCGAAGTGGCATTGATGGTCTCGGTGAACAGTCATGGTCACACACTGCATGTGGTTTTAAAAGCAACATGTCTGTTCACCACAACAATCGAGATGTGTAATATTAGTGCAGCTACGGTTTGTTCTTTGATCACTTAGACCAAAAAAGTGTTGTTTTCAGATTCTTTCTTTAAATCTATAAAGCACCTGCTCATTTTTTATTATAATCAGTTTCACATAAAACTTAGTTTTTCCTTTATGATCTTTTAATACTTACAGTACACAGTACATGTCTACATTAGAGACATTTCTGATACCTGTTTCTGTTGACTCAGAATTGTGAAATGTTGAGAAAAGGAGAAAAACAATGATTTCTAAGAAAATAAACCTTGATGGAAACATACAGAATGCGTTTCTGACGATTACATGCATTTGAATGGGAAACTCGCCCGAAACAAAGTATAGGTTTTCATTATGTGAATAACTTTAACATCTTAGCTCAAACAGCTGCAAAACTTGTTTGCCCAGCACGGGGATATGGAATTCTATAAGATGAAGCCATAAACATGTGTGTCTGAGTCGTCTATCAAAAGTTACACCGATTTGAATGGGGAACTCGCACGAAACAAAGTATAGGTTTTCATTATGTGAATAACTTTAACATCTTAGCTCAAACAACTGCAAAACCTGTTTGCCCAGCACGGGGATATTGAATTCTATAAGATAAAGCCATAAATATGTATTTCTGAGTCTTCTATCAAAAGTTACAGCTGTCTTTATGAAGACCATGAAAAACGCTTTATTTCACCATGTTAGTGCGTTTCTCGCTATTACATGCATTTGAATGGAGTTCTCGCCCGACACAAAGTATAGGTTTTCATTATGTGAATAATTTTAACATCTTAGCTCAAACAGCTGCAAAACCTGTTTGCCCAGCACGGGGATATTGAATTCTATAAGATAAAGCCATGAATACGTATATCTGAGTCGTCTATCAAAAGTTACACCGAATTATATGAAGTTGTGCAAAAACGCTTTATTTCGCCAAGACAGTGCGTTGCTGACGATTACATGCATTTGAATGGGGAACTCGCACGAAACAAAGTATAGGTTTTCATTATGTGAATAACTTTAACATCTTAGCTCAAACAGCTGCAAAACCTTTTTGCCCAGCACAAGGAAATTGAATTCTATAAGATGAAGCAATAAACATGTGTATCCGAGTCTTCTATCAAAAGTTACAGCTATATATATGAAGTTGTGCAAAAACGCTTTATTTCGCCAAGACAGTGCGTTTCTCGCTATTACATGCATTTGAATGGGGAACTCGCCTGAAACAAAGTATAGGTTTTCATTATGTGAATAACTTGAAAATTTTAGCTCAAACAGCTGCAAAACCTTTTTGCCCAGCACGGGGATATTGAATTCTATAAGATGAAGCCATAAATATGTATTTCTGAGTCTTCTATGAAAAGTTACAGCTGTCTTTATGAAGACCATGAAAAACGCTTTATTTCACCATGTTAGTGCGTTTCTCGCTATTACATGCATTTGAATGGAGTTCTCGCCCGACACAAAGTATAGGTTTTCATTATGTGAATAATTTTAACATCTTAGCTCAAACAGCTGCAAAACCTGTTTGCCCAGCACAAGGAAATTGAATTCTATAAGATGAAGCCATAAACATGTGTATCCGAGTCGTCTATCAAAAGTTACACCGATTTATATGAAGTTGTGCAAAAACGCTTTCTTTCGCCAAGACAGTGCTTTTCTGACGATTACATGCATTTGAATGGAGAACTCGCACGAAACAAAGTATAGGTTTTCATTATGTGAATAACTTTAACATCTTAGCTCAAACAGTTGCAAAACTTGTTTGCCCAGCACGGGGAAATTGAATTCTACAGGATGAAGCCATAAACATGTGTGTCTGAGTCGTCTATCAAAAGTTACACCGATTTATATGAAGTTGTGCAAAAACGCTTTCTTTCGCCAAGACAGTGCGTTTCTGACGATTACATGCATTTGAATGGGGAACTCGCAGGAAACAAAGTATAGGTTTTCATTATGTGAATAACTTGATAATCTTAGCTCAAACAGCTGCAAAACCTTTTTGCCCAGCACGGGGATATTGAATTCTAAAAGATAAAGCCATGAATACGTATATCTGAATCTTCTATCAAAGGTTACACCGATTTATATGAAGTTGTGCAACAACGCTTTATTTCGCCAAGACAGTGCGTTTCTGACGATTACATGCATTTGAATGGGGAACTCGCCTGAAACAAAGTATAGGTTTTCATTATGTGAATAACTTTAACATCTTAGCTCAAACAGCTGCAGAACTTGTTTGCCCCGCACGGGGAAATTGAATTCTACAGGATGAAGCCATAAACATGTGTGTCTGAGTCGTCTATCAAAAGTTACACCGATTTATATGACGTTGTGCAAAAACGCTTTATTTCGCCAAGACAGTGCGTTTCTGACGATTACATGCATTTGAATGGGGAACTCGCAGGAAACAAAGTATAGGTTTTCATTATGTGAATAACTTGATAATCTTAGCTCCTACAGCTGCAAAACCTTTTTGCCCAGCACGGGGATATTGAAATCTATAAGATGAAGCCATAAACATGTGTGTCTGAGTTGTCTATCAAAAGTTACACCGATTTATATGACGTTGTGCAAAAACGCTTTATTTCGCCAAGACAGTGCGTTTCTGACGATTACATGCATTTGAATGGGGAACTCGCACGAAACAAAGTATAGGTTTTCATTTTGTGAATAACTTGAAAATCTTAGCTCAAACAGCTGCAAAACCTGTTTGCCCAGCACGGGGATATTGAATTCTATAAGATGAAGCCATAAATGTGTATTTCTGAGTCTTCTATCAAAAGTTACAGCTGTCTTTATGAAGACCATGAAAAACGCTTTATTTCACCACGTTAGTGCGTTTCTCGCTATTACATGCATTTGAATGGAGTTCTCGCCCTACACAAAGTATAGGTTTTCATTATGGGAATAACCTTAACATCTTAGCTCAAACAGCTGCAAAACTTGTTTGCCCAGCACGGGGATATTGAAATCTATAAGATGAAGCCATAAACATGTGTGTCTGAGTCGTCTATCAAAAGTTACACCGATTTATATGAAGTTGTGCAAAAACGCTTTATTTCGCCAAGACAGTGCGTTTCTGACGATTACATGCATTTGAATGGGGAACTCGACCGAAACAAAGTATAGGTTTTCATTATGTGAATAACTTGGAAATCTTAGCTCAAACAGCTGCAAAACCTGTTTTCCCAGCACGGGAACCTTGAGTTCTATAAGATAAAGCCATAAACATGTGTATCCGAGTCTTCTATCAAAAGTTACAGCTATTCATATAAAGTTGTACAAAAACGCTTTCTTTCGCCAAGACAGTGCGTTTCTCACTGTTACATGCATTTGAATGGGGAACTCGACCGAAACAAAGTATAGGTTTTCATTATGTGAATAACTTGGAAATCTTAGCTCAAACAGCTGCAAAACCTGTTTTCCCAGCACGGAGACCTTGAGTTCTATAATATAAGGCCATAAACATGTTTGTCTGAGTCTTCTATCAAAAGTTACACCGATTTATATGACGTTGTGCAAAAACGCTTTATTTCGCCAAGACAGTGCGTTTCTGACGATTACGTGCATTTGAATGGGGAACTCGCAGGAAACAAAGTATAGGTTTTCATTATGTGAATAACTTGATAATCTTAGCTCCTACAGCTGCAAAACCTTTTTGCCCAGCACGGGGATATTGAAATCTATAAGATGAAGCCATAAACATGTGTGTCTGAGTTGTCTATCAAAAGTTACACCGATTTATATGACGTTGTGCAAAAACGCTTTATTTCGCCAAGACAGTGCGTTTCTGACGATTACATGCATTTGAATGGGGAACTCGCACGAAACAAAGTATAGGTTTTCATTTTGTGAATAACTTGAAAATCTTAGCTCAAACAGCTGCAAAACCTGTTTGCCCAGCACGGGGATATTGAATTCTATAAGATGAAGCCATAAATGTGTATTTCTGAGTCTTCTATCAAAAGTTACAGCTGTCTTTATGAAGACCATGAAAAACGCTTTATTTCACCACGTTAGTGCGTTTCTCACTATTACATGCATTTGAATGGAGTTCTCGCCCTACACAACGTATAGGTTTTCATTATGGGAATAACCTTAACATCTTAGCTCAAACAGCTGCAAAACTTGTTTGCCCAGCACGGGGATATTGAAATCTATAAGATGAAGCCATAAACATGTGTGTCTGAGTCGTCTATCAAAAGTTACAGCTATTCATATGAAGTTGTACAAAAACGCTTTCTTTCGCCAAGACAGTGCGTTTCTCACTGTTACATGCATTTGAATGGGGAACTCGCCTGAAACAAAGTATAGGTTTTCATTATGTGAATAACTTTAACATCTTAGCTCAAACAACTGCAAAACCTGTTTGCCCAGGACGCGGATATTGAATTCTATAAGATAAAGCCATAAATATGTATTTCTGAGTCTTCTATGAAAAGTTACAGCTGTCTTTATGAAGACCATGAAAAACGCTTTATTTCACCATGTTAGTGCGTTTCTCGCTATTACATGCATTTGAATGGAGTTCTCGCCCGACACAAAGTATAGGTTTTCATTATGTGAATAATTTTAACATCTTAGCTCAAACAGCTGCAAAACCTGTTTGCCCAGCACAAGGAAATTGAATTCTATAAGATGAAGCCATAAACATGTGTATCCGAGTCGTCTATCAAAAGTTACACCGATTTATATGAAGTTGTGCAAAAACGCTTTCTTTCGCCAAGACAGTGCTTTTCTGACGATTACATGCATTTGAATGGAGAACTCGCACGAAACAAAGTATAGGTTTTCATTATGTGAATAACTTTAACATCTTAGCTCAAACAGTTGCAAAACTTGTTTGCCCAGCACGGGGAAATTGAATTCTACAGGATGAAGCCATAAACATGTGTGTCTGAGTCGTCTATCAAAAGTTACACCGATTTATATGAAGTTGTGCAAAAACGCTTTCTTTCGCCAAGACAGTGCGTTTCTGACGATTACATGCATTTGAATGGGGAACTCGCAGGAAACAAAGTATAGGTTTTCATTATGTGAATAACTTGATAATCTTAGCTCAAACAGCTGCAAAACCTTTTTGCCCAGCACGGGGATATTGAATTCTAAAAGATAAAGCCATGAATACGTATATCTGAATCTTCTATCAAAGGTTACACCGATTTATATGAAGTTGTGCAACAACGCTTTATTTCGCCAAGACAGTGCGTTTCTGACGATTACATGCATTTGAATGGGGAACTCGCCTGAAACAAAGTATAGGTTTTCATTATGTGAATAACTTTAACATCTTAGCTCAAACAGCTGCAGAACTTGTTTGCCCCGCACGGGGAAATTGAATTCTACAGGATGAAGCCATAAACATGTGTGTCTGAGTCGTCTATCAAAAGTTACACCGATTTATATGACGTTGTGCAAAAACGCTTTATTTCGCCAAGACAGTGCGTTTCTGACGATTACATGCATTTGAATGGGGAACTCGCAGGAAACAAAGTATAGGTTTTCATTATGTGAATAACTTGATAATCTTAGCTCCTACAGCTGCAAAACCTTTTTGCCCAGCACGGGGATATTGAAATCTATAAGATGAAGCCATAAACATGTGTGTCTGAGTTGTCTATCAAAAGTTACACCGATTTATATGACGTTGTGCAAAAACGCTTTATTTCGCCAAGACAGTGCGTTTCTGACGATTACATGCATTTGAATGGGGAACTCGCACGAAACAAAGTATAGGTTTTCATTATGTGAATAACTTGAAAATCTTAGCTCAAACAGCTGCAAAACCTGTTTGCCCAGCACGGGGATATTGAATTCTATAAGATGAAGCCATAAATGTGTATTTCTGAGTCTTCTATCAAAAGTTACAGCTGTCTTTATGAAGACCATGAAAAACGCTTTATTTCACCACGTTAGTGCGTTTCTCGCTATTACATGCATTTGAATGGAGTTCTCGCCCTACACAAAGTATAGGTTTTCATTATGGGAATAACCTTAACATCTTAGCTCAAACAGCTGCAAAACTTGTTTGCCCAGCACGGGGATATTGAAATCTATAAGATGAAGCCATAAACATGTGTGTCTGAGTCGTCTATCAAAAGTTACACCGATTTATATGAAGTTGTGCAAAAACGCTTTATTTCGCCAAGACAGTGCGTTTCTGACGATTACATGCATTTGAATGGGGAACTCGACCGAAACAAAGTATAGGTTTTCATTATGTGAATAACTTGGAAATCTTAGCTCAAACAGCTGCAAAACCTGTTTTCCCAGCACGGGAACCTTGAGTTCTATAAGATAAAGCCATAAACATGTGTATCCGAGTCTTCTATCAAAAGTTACAGCTATTCATATAAAGTTGTACAAAAACGCTTTCTTTCGCCAAGACAGTGCGTTTCTCACTGTTACATGCATTTGAATGGGGAACTCGACCGAAACAAAGTATAGGTTTTCATTATGTGAATAACTTGGAAATCTTAGCTCAAACAGCTGCAAAACCTGTTTTCCCAGCACGGAGACCTTGAGTTCTATAATATAAGGCCATAAACATGTTTGTCTGAGTCTTCTATCAAAAGTTACACCGATTTATATGACGTTGTGCAAAAACGCTTTATTTCGCCAAGACAGTGCGTTTCTGACGATTACGTGCATTTGAATGGGGAACTCGCAGGAAACAAAGTATAGGTTTTCATTATGTGAATAACTTGATAATCTTAGCTCCTACAGCTGCAAAACCTTTTTGCCCAGCACGGGGATATTGAAATCTATAAGATGAAGCCATAAACATGTGTGTCTGAGTTGTCTATCAAAAGTTACACCGATTTATATGACGTTGTGCAAAAACGCTTTATTTCGCCAAGACAGTGCGTTTCTGACGATTACATGCATTTGAATGGGGAACTCGCACGAAACAAAGTATAGGTTTTCATTTTGTGAATAACTTGAAAATCTTAGCTCAAACAGCTGCAAAACCTGTTTGCCCAGCACGGGGATATTGAATTCTATAAGATGAAGCCATAAATGTGTATTTCTGAGTCTTCTATCAAAAGTTACAGCTGTCTTTATGAAGACCATGAAAAACGCTTTATTTCACCACGTTAGTGCGTTTCTCACTATTACATGCATTTGAATGGAGTTCTCGCCCTACACAACGTATAGGTTTTCATTATGGGAATAACCTTAACATCTTAGCTCAAACAGCTGCAAAACTTGTTTGCCCAGCACGGGGATATTGAAATCTATAAGATGAAGCCATAAACATGTGTGTCTGAGTCGTCTATCAAAAGTTACAGCTATTCATATGAAGTTGTACAAAAACGCTTTCTTTCGCCAAGACAGTGCGTTTCTCACTGTTACATGCATTTGAATGGGGAACTCGCCTGAAACAAAGTATAGGTTTTCATTATGTGAATAACTTTAACATCTTAGCTCAAACAACTGCAAAACCTGTTTGCCCAGGACGCGGATATTGAATTCTATAAGATAAAGCCATAAATATGTATTTCTGAGTCTTCTATCAAAAGTTACAGCTGTCTTCATGAAGACCATGAAAAACGCTTTATTTCACCACGTTGGTGCGTTTCTCGCTATTACATGCATTTAAATGGAATTCTCGCCTGAAACAAAGTATAGGTTTTCATTATGTGAATAACTTTGACATCTTAGCTCAAACAGCTGCAAAACCTGTTTGCCCAGCACGGGGATATTGAATTCTATAATTTAAAGCCACGAATACGTATATCTGAATCTTCTATCAAAAGTTACACCGATTTATATGAAGTTGTGCAAAAAGGCTTTATTTCGCCAAGACACTGCATTTCTGACGATTACATGCATTTGAATGGGGAACTCGCACGAAACAAAGTATAGGTTTTCATTATGTGAATAACTTGAAAATCTTAGCTCAAACAGCTGCAAAACCTTTTTGCCCAGCACGGGGATATTGAATTCTATAAGATGAAGCCATAAATATGTATTTCTGAGTCTTCTATCAAAAGTTACAGCTGTCTTTATGAAGACCATGAAAAACGCTTTATTTCACCACCTTAGTGCGTTTCTCGCTATTACATGCATTTGAATGGAGTTCTCGCACGAAACAAAGTATAGGTTTTCATTATGTGAATAACTTTAACATCTTAGCTCAAACAGCTGCAAAACCTTTTTTCCCAGCACGGAGACCTTGAGTTCTATAATATAAGGCCATAAACATGTTTGTCTGAGTCTTCTATCAAAAGTTACAGCTATTTCTATGAAGTTGTACAAAAACGCTTTCTTTCGCCAAGACAGTGCGTTTCTCACTGTTACATGCATTTGAATGGGGAACTCGACCGAAACAAAGTATAGGTTTTCATTATGTGAATAACTTTAACATCTTAGCTCAAACAGCTGCAGAACTTGTTTGCCCAGCACGGGGAAATTGAATTCTACAGGATGAAGCCATAAACATGTGTGTCTGAGTCGTCTATCAAAAGTTACACCGATTTATATGACGTTGTGCAAAAACGCTTTATTTCGCCAAGACAGTGCGTTTCTGACGATTACATGCATTTGAATGGGGAACTCGCAGGAAACAAAGTATAGGTTTTCATTATGTGAATAACTTGATAATCTTAGCTCCTACAGCTGCAAAACCTTTTTGCCCAGCACGGGGATATTGAAATCTATAAGATGAAGCCATAAACATGTGTGTCTGAGTTGTCTATCAAAAGTTACACCGATTTATATGACTTTGTGCAAAAACGCTTTATTTCGCCAAGACAGTGCGTTTCTGACGATTACATGCATTTGAATGGGGAACTCGCACGAAACAAAGTATAGGTTTTCATTTTGTGAATAACTTGAAAATCTTAGCTCAAACAGCTGCAAAACCTGTTTGCCCAGCACGGGGATATTGAATTCTATAAGATGAAGCCATAAATGTGTATTTCTGAGTATTCTATCAAAAGTTACAGCTGTCTTTATGAAGACCATGAAAAACGCTTTATTTCACCACGTTAGTGCGTTTCTCGCTATTACATGCATTTGAATGGAGTTCTCGCCCTACACAAAGTATAGGTTTTCATTATGGGAATAACCTTAACATCTTAGCTCAAACAGCTGCAAAACTTGTTTGCCCAGCACGGGGATATTGAAATCTATAAGATGAAGCCATAAACATGTGTGTCTGAGTCGTCTATCAAAAGTTACAGCTATTCATATGAAGTTGTACAAAAACGCTTTCTTTCGCCAAGACAGTGCGTTTCTCACTGTTACATGCATTTGAATGGGGAACTCGCCTGAAACAAAGTATAGGTTTTCATTATGTGAATAACTTTAACATCTTAGCTCAAACAACTGCAAAACCTGTTTGCCCAGGACGCGGATATTGAATTCTATAAGATAAAGCCATAAATATGTATTTCTGAGTCTTCTATCAAAAGTTACAGCTGTCTTCATGAAGACCATGAAAAACGCTTTATTTCACCACGTTGGTGCGTTTCTCGCTATTACATGCATTTAAATGGAATTCTCGCCCGACACAAAGTATAGGTTTTCATTATGTGAATAACTTTGACATCTTAGCTCAAACAGCTGCAAAACCTGTTTGCCCAGCACGGGGATATTGAATTCTATAATTTAAAGCCACGAATACGTATATCTGAATCTTCTATCAAAAGTTACACCGATTTATATGAAGTTGTGCAAAAACGCTTTATTTCGCCAAGACACTGCGTTTCTCACTGTTACATGCATTTGAATGGGGAACTCGCCTGAAACAAAGTATAGGTTTTCATTATGTGAATAACTTTAACATCTTAGCTCAAACAGCTGCAAAACCTTTTTGCCCAGCACAAGGAAATTGAATTCTATAAGATGAAGCCATAAACATGTGTATCCGAGTCTTCTATCAAAAGTTACACCAATTTATATGAAGTTGTGCAACAACGCTTTCTTTCGCCAAGACAGTGCGTTTCTGACGATTACATGCATTTGAATGGGAAACTCGCCTGAAACAAAGTATAGGTTTTCATTATGTGAATAACTTTATCATCTTAGCTCAAACAGCTGCAAAACCTGTTTGCCCAGCACGGGGATATTGAATTCTATAATTTAAAGCCACGAATACGTATATCTGAATCTTCTATCAAAAGTTACACCGATTTATATGAAGTTGTACAAAAACGCTTTCTTTCGCCAAGACAGTGCGTTTCTCACTGTTACATGCATTTGAATGGGGAACTCGACCGAAACAAAGTATAGGTTTTCATTATGTGAATAACTTGGAAATCTTAGCTCAAACAGCTGCAAAACCTGTTTGCCCAGCACGGGAACCTTGAGTTCTATAAGATAAAGCCATAAACATGTTTGTCTGAGTCTTCTATCAAATGTTACAGCTATTTCTATGAAGTTGTACAAAAACGCTTTCTTTCGCCAAGACAGTGCGTTTCTCACTGTTACATGCATTTGAATGGGGAACTCGACCGAAACAAAGTATAGGTTTTCATTATGTGAATAACTTGGAAATCTTAGCTCAAACAGCTGCAAAACCTGTTTTCCCAGCACGGAGACCTTGAGTTCTATAATATAAGGCCATAAACATGTTTGTCTGAGTCTTCTATCAAAAGTTACAGCTATTTCTATGAAGTTGTACAAAAACGCTTTCTTTCGCCAAGACAGTGCGTTTCTCACTGTTACATGCATTTGAATGGGGAACTCGACCGAAACAAAGTATAGGTTTTCATTATGTGAATAACTTGGAAATCTTAGCTCAAACAGCTGCAAAACCTGTTTTCCCAGCACGGAGACCTTGAGTTCTATAATATAAGGCCATAAACATGTTTGTCTGAGTCTTCTATCAAAAGTTACAGCTATTTCTATGAAGTTGTACAAAAACGCTTTCTTTCGCCAAGACAGTGCGTTTCTCACTGTTACATGCATTTGAATGGGGAACTCGACCGAAACAAAGTATAGGTTTTCATTATGTGAATAACTTGGAAATCTTAGCTCAAACAGCTGCAAAACCTGTTTGCCCAGCACGGGAACCTTGAGTTCTATAAGATAAAGCCATAAACATGTGTATCCGAGTCTTCTATCAAAAGTTACAGCTATTTCTATGAAGTTGTACAAAAACGCTTTCTTTCGCCAAGACAGTGCGTTTCTCACTGTTACATGCATTTGAATGGGGAACTCGACCGAAACAAAGTATAGGTTTTCATTATGTGAATAACTTGGAAATCTTAGCTCAAACAGCTGCAAAACCTGTTTGCCCAGCACGGGAACCTTGAGTTCTATAAGATAAAGCCATAAACATGTGTATCCGAGGCTTCTATCAAAAGTTACAGCTATTCATATGAAGTTGTACAAAAACGCTTTCTTTCGCCAAGACAGTGCGTTTCTCACTGTTACATGCATTTGAATAGGGAACTCGACCGAAACAAAGTATAGGTTTTCATTATGTGAATAACTTGGAAATCTTAGCTCAAACAGCTGCAAAACCTGTTTGCCCAGCACGGGAACCTTGAGTTCTATAAGATAAAGCCATAAACATGTGTATCCGAGGCTTCTATCAAAAGTTACAGCTATTCATATGAAGTTGTACAAAAACGCTTTCTTTCACCAAGACAGTGCGTTTCTCACTGTTACATGCATTTGAATGGGGAACTCGACCGAAACAAAGTATAGGTTTTCATTATGTGAATAACTTGGAAATCTTAGCTCAAACAGCTGCAAAACCTGTTTGCCCAGCACGGGAACCTTGAGTTCTATAAGATAAAGCCATAAACATGTGTATCCGAGGCTTCTATCAAAAGTTACAGCTATTCATATGAAGTTGTACAAAAACGCTTTCTTTCACCAAGACAGTGCGTTTCTCACTGTTACATGCATTTGAATGGGGAACTCGACCGAAACAAAGTATAGGTTTTCATTATGTGAATAACTTGGAAATCTTAGCTCAAACAGCTGCAAAACCTGTTTTCCCAGCACGGGAACCTTGAGTTCTATAAGATAAAGCCATAAACATGTGTATCCGAGTCTTCTATCAAAAGTTACAGCTATTCATATGAAGTTGTACAAAAACGCTTTCTTTCGCCAAGACAGTGCGTTTCTCACTGTTACATGCATTTGAATAGGGAACTCGACCGAAACAAAGTATAGGTTTTCATTATGTGAATAACTTGGAAATCTTAGCTCAAACAGCTGCAAAACCTGTTTTCCCAGCACGGAGACCTTGAGTTCTATAATATAAGGCCATAAACATGTTTGTCTGAGTCTTCTATCAAAAGTTACAGCTATTTCTATGAAGTTGTACAAAAACGCTTTCTTTCGCCAAGACAGTGCGTTTCTCACTGTTACATGCATTTGAATGGGGAACTCGACCGAAACAAAGTATAGGTTTTCATTATGTGAATAACTTGGAAATCTTAGCTCAAACAGCTGCAAAACCTGTTTGCCCAGCACGGGAACCTTGAGTTCTATAAGATAAAGCCATAAACATGTGTATCCGAGGCTTCTATCAAAAGTTACAGCTATTCATATGAAGTTGTACAAAAACGCTTTCTTTCGCCAAGACAGTGCGTTTCTCACTGTTACATGCATTTGAATGGGGAACTCGACCGAAACAAAGTATAGGTTTTCATTATGTGAATAACTTGGAAATCTTAGCTCAAACAGCTGCAAAACCTGTTTGCCCAGCACGGGAACCTTGAGTTCTATAAGATAAAGCCATAAACATGTTTGTCTGAGTCTTCTATCAAAAGTTACAGCTATTTCTATGAAGTTGTACAAAAACGCTTTCTTTCGCCAAGACAGTGCGTTTCTCACTGTTACATGCATTTGAATGGGGAACTCGACCGAAACAAAGTATAGGTTTTCATTATGTGAATAACTTGGAAATCTTATCTCAAACAGCTGCAAAACCTGTTTTCCCAGCACGGAGACCTTGAGTTCTATAAGATAAAGCCATAAACATGTTTGTCTGAGTCTTCTATCAAAAGTTACAGCTATTCATATGAAGTTGTACAAAAACGCTTTCTTTCGCCAAGACAGTGCGTTTCTCACTGTTACATGCATTTGAATGGGGAACTCGACCGAAACAAAGTATAGGTTTTCATTATGTGAATAACTTGGAAATCTTAGCTCAAACAGCTGCAAAACCTGTTTGCCCAGCACGGGAACCTTGAGTTCTATAAGATAAAGCCATAAACATGTGTATCCGAGTCTTCTATCAAAAGTTACAGCTATTTCTATGAAGTTGTACAAAAACGCTTTCTTTCGCCAAGACAGTGCGTTTCTCACTGTTACATGCATTTGAATGGGGAACTCGACCGAAACAAAGTATAGGTTTTCATTATGTGAATAACTTGGAAATCTTAGCTCAAACAGCTGCAAAACCTGTTTGCCCAGCACGGGAACCTTGAGTTCTATAAGATAAAGCCATAAACATGTGTATCCGAGGCTTCTATCAAAAGTTACAGCTATTCATATGAAGTTGTACAAAAACGCTTTCTTTCGCCAAGACAGTGCGTTTCTCACTGTTACATGCATTTGAATAGGGAACTCGACCGAAACAAAGTATAGGTTTTCATTATGTGAATAACTTGGAAATCTTAGCTCAAACAGCTGCAAAACCTGTTTGCCCAGCACGGGAACCTTGAGTTCTATAAGATAAAGCCATAAACATGTGTATCCGAGGCTTCTATCAAAAGTTACAGCTATTCATATGAAGTTGTACAAAAACGCTTTCTTTCACCAAGACAGTGCGTTTCTCACTGTTACATGCATTTGAATGGGGAACTCGACCGAAACAAAGTATAGGTTTTCATTATGTGAATAACTTGGAAATCTTAGCTCAAACAGCTGCAAAACCTGTTTTCCCAGCACGGGAACCTTGAGTTCTATAAGATAAAGCCATAAACATGTGTATCCGAGTCTTCTATCAAAAGTTACAGCTATTCATATGAAGTTGTACAAAAACGCTTTCTTTCGCCAAGACAGTGCGTTTCTCACTGTTACATGCATTTGAATGGGGAACTCGACCGAAACAAAGTATAGGTTTTCATTATGTGAATAACTTGGAAATCTTATCTCAAACAGCTGCAAAACCTGTTTTCCCAGCACGGAGACCTTGAGTTCTATAAGATAAAGCCATAAACATGTTTGTCTGAGTCTTCTATCAAAAGTTACAGCTATTCATATGAAGTTGTACAAAAACGCTTTCTTTCGCCAAGACAGTGCGTTTCTCACTGTTACATGCATTTGAATGGGGAACTCGACCGAAACAAAGTATAGGTTTTCATTATGTGAATAACTTGGAAATCTTAGCTCAAACAGCTGCAAAACCTGTTTGCCCAGCACGGGAACCTTGAGTTCTATAAGATAAAGCCATAAACATGTGTATCCGAGTCTTCTATCAAAAGTTACAGCTATTTCTATGAAGTTGTACAAAAACGCTTTCTTTCGCCAAGACAGTGCGTTTCTCACTGTTACATGCATTTGAATGGGGAACTCGACCGAAACAAAGTATAGGTTTTCATTATGTGAATAACTTGGAAATCTTAGCTCAAACAGCTGCAAAACCTGTTTGCCCAGCACGGGAACCTTGAGTTCTATAAGATAAAGCCATAAACATGTGTATCCGAGGCTTCTATCAAAAGTTACAGCTATTCATATGAAGTTGTACAAAAACGCTTTCTTTCGCCAAGACAGTGCGTTTCTCACTGTTACATGCATTTGAATAGGGAACTCGACCGAAACAAAGTATAGGTTTTCATTATGTGAATAACTTGGAAATCTTAGCTCAAACAGCTGCAAAACCTGTTTGCCCAGCACGGGAACCTTGAGTTCTATAAGATAAAGCCATAAACATGTGTATCCGAGGCTTCTATCAAAAGTTACAGCTATTCATATGAAGTTGTACAAAAACGCTTTCTTTCACCAAGACAGTGCGTTTCTCACTGTTACATGCATTTGAATGGGGAACTCGACCGAAACAAAGTATAGGTTTTCATTATGTGAATAACTTGGAAATCTTAGCTCAAACAGCTGCAAAACCTGTTTTCCCAGCACGGGAACCTTGAGTTCTATAAGATAAAGCCATAAACATGTGTATCCGAGTCTTCTATCAAAAGTTACAGCTATTCATATGAAGTTGTACAAAAACGCTTTCTTTCGCCAAGACAGTGCGTTTCTCACTGTTACATGCATTTGAATGGGGAACTCGACCGAAACAAAGTATAGGTTTTCATTATGTGAATAACTTGGAAATCTTAGCTCAAACAGCTGCAAAACCTGTTTTCCCAGCACGGAGACCTTGAGTTCTATAATATAAGGCCATAAACATGTTTGTCTGAGTCTTCTATCAAAAGTTACAGCTATTTCTATGAAGTTGTACAAAAACGCTTTCTTTCGCCAAGACAGTGCGTTTCTCACTGTTACATGCATTTGAATGGGGAACTCGACCGAAACAAAGTATAGGTTTTCATTATGTGAATAACTTGGAAATCTTAGCTCAAACAGCTGCAAAACCTGTTTGCCCAGCACGGGAACCTTGAGTTCTATAAGATAAAGCCATAAACATGTGTATCCGAGTCTTCTATCAAAAGTTACAGCTATTCATATGAAGTTGTACAAAAACGCTTTCTTTCGCCAAGACAGTGCGTTTCTCACTGTTACATGCATTTGAATGGGGAACTCGACCGAAACAAAGTATAGGTTTTCATTATGTGAATAACTTGGAAATCTTAGCTCAAACAGCTGCAAAACCTGTTTTCCCAGCACGGAGACCTTGAGTTCTATAATATAAGGCCATAAACATGTTTGTCTGAGTCTTCTATCAAAAGTTACAGCTATTTCTATGAAGTTGTACAAAAACGCTTTCTTTCGCCAAGACAGTGCGTTTCTGACGATTACATGCATTTGAATGGGGAACTCGACCGAAACAAAGTATAGGTTTTCATTATGTGAATAACTTGGAAATCTTAGCTCAAACAGCTGCAAAACCTGTTTGCCCAGCACGGGAACGTTGAGTTCTATAAGATAAAGCCATAAACATGTGTATCCGAGTCTTCTATCAAAAGTTACAGCTATTTCTATGAAGTTGTACAAAAACGCTTTCTTTCGCCAAGACAGTGCGTTTCTCACTGTTACATGCATTTGAATGGGGAACTCGACCGAAACAAAGTATAGGTTTTCATTATGTGAATAACTTGGAAATCTTAGCTCAAACAGCTGCAAAACCTGTTTGCCCAGCACGGGAACCTTGAGTTCTATAAGATAAAGCCATAAACATGTGTATCCGAGGCTTCTATCAAAAGTTACAGCTATTCATATGAAGTTGTACAAAAACGCTTTCTTTCGCCAAGACAGTGCGTTTCTCACTGTTACATGCATTTGAATAGGGAACTCGACCGAAACAAAGTATAGGTTTTCATTATGTGAATAACTTGGAAATCTTAGCTCAAACAGCTGCAAAACCTGTTTGCCCAGCACGGGAACCTTGAGTTCTATAAGATAAAGCCATAAACATGTGTATCCGAGGCTTCTATCAAAAGTTACAGCTATTCATATGAAGTTGTACAAAAACGCTTTCTTTCACCAAGACAGTGCGTTTCTCACTGTTACATGCATTTGAATGGGGAACTCGACCGAAACAAAGTATAGGTTTTCATTATGTGAATAACTTGGAAATCTTAGCTCAAACAGCTGCAAAACCTGTTTTCCCAGCACGGGAACCTTGAGTTCTATAAGATAAAGCCATAAACATGTGTATCCGAGTCTTCTATCAAAAGTTACAGCTATTTCTATGAAGTTGTACAAAAACGCTTTCTTTCGCCAAGACAGTGCGTTTCTCACTGTTACATGCATTTGAATGGGGAACTCGACCGAAACAAAGTATAGGTTTTCATTATGTGAATAACTTGGAAATCTTAGCTCAAACAGCTGCAAAACCTGTTTGCCCAGCACGGAGACCTTGAGTTCTATAATATAAGGCCATAAACATGTTTGTCTGAGTCTTCTATCAAAAGTTACAGCTATTTCTATGAAGTTGTACAAAAACGCTTTCTTTCGCCAAGACAGTGCGTTTCTCACTGTTACATGCATTTGAATGGGGAACTCGACCGAAACAAAGTATAGGTTTTCATTATGTGAATAACTTGGAAATCTTAGCTCAAACAGCTGCAAAACCTGTTTTCCCAGCACGGAGACCTTGAGTTCTATAATATAAGGCCATAAACATGTTTGTCTGAGTCTTCTATCAAAAGTTACAGCTATTTCTATGAAGTTGTACAAAAACGCTTTCTTTCGCCAAGACAGTGCGTTTCTCACTGTTACATGCATTTGAATGGGGAACTCGACCGAAACAAAGTATAGGTTTTCATTATGTGAATAACTTGGAAATCTTAGCTCAAACAGCTGCAAAACCTGTTTGCCCAGCACGGGAACCTTGAGTTCTATAAGATAAAGCCATAAACATGTGTATCCGAGTCTTCTATCAAAAGTTACAGCTATTTCTATGAAGTTGTACAAAAACGCTTTCTTTCGCCAAGACAGTGCGTTTCTCACTGTTACATGCATTTGAATGGGGAACTCGACCGAAACAAAGTATAGGTTTTCATTATGTGAATAACTTGGAAATCTTAGCTCAAACAGCTGCAAAACCTGTTTGCCCAGCACGGGAACCTTGAGTTCTATAAGATAAAGCCATAAACATGTGTATCCGAGGCTTCTATCAAAAGTTACAGCTATTCATATGAAGTTGTACAAAAACGCTTTCTTTCGCCAAGACAGTGCGTTTCTCACTGTTACATGCATTTGAATAGGGAACTCGACCGAAACAAAGTATAGGTTTTCATTATGTGAATAACTTGGAAATCTTAGCTCAAACAGCTGCAAAACCTGTTTGCCCAGCACGGGAACCTTGAGTTCTATAAGATAAAGCCATAAACATGTGTATCCGAGTCTTCTATCAAAAGTTACAGCTATTCATATGAAGTTGTACAAAAACGCTTTCTTTCGCCAAGACAGTGCGTTTCTCACTGTTACATGCATTTGAATGGGGAACTCGACCGAAACAAAGTATAGGTTTTCATTATGTGAATAACTTGGAAATCTTAGCTCAAACAGCTGCAAAACCTGTTTGCCCAGCACGGGAACCTTGAGTTCTATAAGATAAAGCCATAAACATGTGTATCCGAGGCTTCTATCAAAAGTTACAGCTATTCATATGAAGTTGTACAAAAACGCTTTCTTTCGCCAAGACAGTGCGTTTCTCACTGTTACATGCATTTGAATGGGGAACTCGACCGAAACAAAGTATAGGTTTTCATTATGTGAATAACTTGGAAATCTTAGCTCAAACAGCTGCAAAACCTGTTTTCCCAGCACGGAGACCTTGAGTTCTATAATATAAGGCCATAAACATGTTTGTCTGAGTCTTCTATCAAAAGTTACAGCTATTTCTATGAAGTTGTACAAAAACGCTTTCTTTCGCCAAGACAGTGCGTTTCTCACTGTTACATGCATTTGAATGGGGAACTCGACCGAAACAAAGTATAGGTTTTCATTATGTGAATAACTTGGAAATCTTAGCTCAAACAGCTGCAAAACCTGTTTGCCCAGCACGGGAACCTTGAGTTCTATAATATAAGGCCATAAACATGTTTGTCTGAGTCTTCTATCAAAAGTTACAGCTATTTCTATGAAGTTGTACAAAAACGCTTTCTTTCGCCAAGACAGTGCGTTTCTCACTGTTACATGCATTTAAATGGGGAACTCGACCGAAACAAAGTATAGGTTTTCATTATGTGAATAACTTGGAAATCTTAGCTCAAACAGCTGCAAAACCTGTTTGCCCAGCACGGGAACCTTGAGTTCTATAAGATAAAGCCATAAACATGTGTATCCGAGGCTTCTATCAAAAGTTACAGCTATTCATATGAAGTTGTACAAAAACGCTTTCTTTCGCCAAGACAGTGCGTTTCTCACTGTTACATGCATTTGAATGGGGAACTCGACCGAAACAAAGTATAGGTTTTCATTATGTGAATAACTTGGAAATCTTAGCTCAAACAGCTGCAAAACCTGTTTGCCCAGCACGGGAACCTTGAGTTCTATAAGATAAAGCCATAAACATGTGTATCCGAGTCTTCTATCAAAAGTTACAGCTATTTCTATGAAGTTGTACAAAAACGCTTTCTTTCGCCAAGACAGTGCGTTTCTCACTGTTACATGCATTTGAATGGGGAACTCGACCGAAACAAAGTATAGGTTTTCATTATGTGAATAACTTGGAAATCTTAGCTCAAACAGCTGCAAAACCTGTTTGCCCAGCACGGGAACCTTGAGTTCTATAAGATAAAGCCATAAACATGTGTATCCGAGGCTTCTATCAAAAGTTACAGCTATTCATATGAAGTTGTACAAAAACGCTTTCTTTCGCCAAGACAGTGCGTTTCTCACTGTTACATGCATTTGAATGGGGAACTCGACCGAAACAAAGTATAGGTTTTCATTATGTGAATAACTTGGAAATCTTAGCTCAAACAGCTGCAAAACCTGTTTTCCCAGCACGGAGACCTTGAGTTCTATAATATAAGGCCATAAACATGTTTGTCTGAGTCTTCTATCAAAAGTTACAGCTATTTCTATGAAGTTGTACAAAAACGCTTTCTTTCGCCAAGACAGTGCGTTTCTCACTGTTACATGCATTTGAATGGGGAACTCGACCGAAACAAAGTATAGGTTTTCATTATGTGAATAACTTGGAAATCTTAGCTCAAACAGCTGCAAAACCTGTTTGCCCAGCACGGGAACCTTGAGTTCTATAATATAAGGCCATAAACATGTTTGTCTGAGTCTTCTATCAAAAGTTACAGCTATTTCTATGAAGTTGTACAAAAACGCTTTCTTTCGCCAAGACAGTGCGTTTCTCACTGTTACATGCATTTAAATGGGGAACTCGACCGAAACAAAGTATAGGTTTTCATTATGTGAATAACTTGGAAATCTTAGCTCAAACAGCTGCAAAACCTGTTTGCCCAGCACGGGAACCTTGAGTTCTATAAGATAAAGCCATAAACATGTGTATCCGAGGCTTCTATCAAAAGTTACAGCTATTCATATGAAGTTGTACAAAAACGCTTTCTTTCGCCAAGACAGTGCGTTTCTCACTGTTACATGCATTTGAATGGGGAACTCGACCGAAACAAAGTATAGGTTTTCATTATGTGAATAACTTGGAAATCTTAGCTCAAACAGCTGCAAAACCTGTTTGCCCAGCACGGGAACCTTGAGTTCTATAAGATAAAGCCATAAACATGTGTATCCGAGTCTTCTATCAAAAGTTACAGCTATTTCTATGAAGTTGTACAAAAACGCTTTCTTTCGCCAAGACAGTGCGTTTCTCACTGTTACATGCATTTGAATGGGGAACTCGACCGAAACAAAGTATAGGTTTTCATTATGTGAATAACTTGGAAATCTTAGCTCAAACAGCTGCAAAACCTGTTTGCCCAGCACGGGAACCTTGAGTTCTATAAGATAAAGCCATAAACATGTGTATCCGAGGCTTCTATCAAAAGTTACAGCTATTCATATGAAGTTGTACAAAAACGCTTTCTTTCGCCAAGACAGTGCGTTTCTCACTGTTACATGCATTTGAATAGGGAACTCGACCGAAACAAAGTATAGGTTTTCATTATGTGAATAACTTGGAAATCTTAGCTCAAACAGCTGCAAAACCTGTTTGCCCAGCACGGGAACCTTGAGTTCTATAAGATAAAGCCATAAACATGTGTATCCGAGGCTTCTATCAAAAGTTACAGCTATTCATATGAAGTTGTACAAAAACGCTTTCTTTCACCAAGACAGTGCGTTTCTCACTGTTACATGCATTTGAATGGGGAACTCGACCGAAACAAAGTATAGGTTTTCATTATGTGAATAACTTGGAAATCTTAGCTCAAACAGCTGCAAAACCTGTTTTCCCAGCACGGGAACCTTGAGTTCTATAAGATAAAGCCATAAACATGTGTATCCGAGTCTTCTATCAAAAGTTACAGCTATTCATATGAAGTTGTACAAAAACGCTTTCTTTCGCCAAGACAGTGCGTTTCTCACTGTTACATGCATTTGAATGGGGAACTCGACCGAAACAAAGTATAGGTTTTCATTATGTGAATAACTTGGAAATCTTAGCTCAAACAGCTGCAAAACCTGTTTTCCCAGCACGGAGACCTTGAGTTCTATAATATAAGGCCATAAACATGTTTGTCTGAGTCTTCTATCAAAAGTTACAGCTATTTCTATGAAGTTGTACAAAAACGCTTTCTTTCGCCAAGACAGTGCGTTTCTCACTGTTACATGCATTTGAATGGGGAACTCGACCGAAACAAAGTATAGGTTTTCATTATGTGAATAACTTGGAAATCTTAGCTCAAACAGCTGCAAAACCTGTTTGCCCAGCACGGGAACCTTGAGTTCTATAAGATAAAGCCATAAACATGTGTATCCGAGGCTTCTATCAAAAGTTACAGCTATTCATATGAAGTTGTACAAAAACGCTTTCTTTCGCCAAGACAGTGCGTTTCTCACTGTTACATGCATTTGAATGGGGAACTCGACCGAAACAAAGTATAGGTTTTCATTATGTGAATAACTTGGAAATCTTAGCTCAAACAGCTGCAAAACCTGTTTTCCCAGCACGGAGACCTTGAGTTCTATAATATAAGGCCATAAACATGTTTGTCTGAGTCTTCTATCAAAAGTTACAGCTATTTCTATGAAGTTGTACAAAAACGCTTTCTTTCGCCAAGACAGTGCGTTTCTGACGATTACATGCATTTGAATGGGGAACTCGACCGAAACAAAGTATAGGTTTTCATTATGTGAATAACTTGGAAATCTTAGCTCAAACAGCTGCAAAACCTGTTTGCCCAGCACGGGAACCTTGAGTTCTATAAGATAAAGCCATAAACATGTGTATCCGAGTCTTCTATCAAAAGTTACAGCTATTTCTATGAAGTTGTACAAAAACGCTTTCTTTCGCCAAGACAGTGCGTTTCTCACTGTTACATGCATTTGAATGGGGAACTCGACCGAAACAAAGTATAGGTTTTCATTATGTGAATAACTTGGAAATCTTAGCTCAAACAGCTGCAAAACCTGTTTGCCCAGCACGGGAACCTTGAGTTCTATAAGATAAAGCCATAAACATGTGTATCCGAGGCTTCTATCAAAAGTTACAGCTATTCATATGAAGTTGTACAAAAACGCTTTCTTTCGCCAAGACAGTGCGTTTCTCACTGTTACATGCATTTGAATGGGGAACTCGACCGAAACAAAGTATAGGTTTTCATTATGTGAATAACTTGGAAATCTTAGCTCAAACAGCTGCAAAACCTGTTTTCCCAGCACGGAGACCTTGAGTTCTATAATATAAGGCCATAAACATGTTTGTCTGAGTCTTCTATCAAAAGTTACAGCTATTTCTATGAAGTTGTACAAAAACGCTTTCTTTCGCCAAGACAGTGCGTTTCTCACTGTTACATGCATTTGAATGGGGAACTCGACCGAAACAAAGTATAGGTTTTCATTATGTGAATAACTTGGAAATCTTAGCTCAAACAGCTGCAAAACCTGTTTGCCCAGCACGGGAACCTTGAGTTCTATAAGATAAAGCCATAAACATGTGTATCCGAGGCTTCTATCAAAAGTTACAGCTATTCATATGAAGTTGTACAAAAACGCTTTCTTTCGCCAAGACAGTGCGTTTCTCACTGTTACATGCATTTGAATGGGGAACTCGACCGAAACAAAGTATAGGTTTTCATTATGTGAATAACTTGGAAATCTTAGCTCAAACAGCTGCAAAACCTGTTTTCCCAGCACGGAAACCTTGAGTTCTATAATATAAGGCCATAAACATGTTTGTCTGAGTCTTCTATCAAAAGTTACAGCTATTTCTATGAAGTTGTACAAAAATGCTTTCTTTCGCCAAGACAGTGCGTTTCTCACTGTTACATGCATTTGAATGGGGAACTCGACCGAAACAAAGTATAGGTTTTCATTATGTGAATAACTTGGAAATCTTAGCTCAAACAGCTGCAAAACCTGTTTTCCCAGCACGGAGACCTTGAGTTCTATAATATAAGGCCATAAACATGTTTGTCTGAGTCTTCTATCAAAAGTTACAGCTATTTCTATGAAGTTGTACAAAAACGCTTTCTTTCGCCAAGACAGTGCGTTTCTCACTGTTACATGCATTTGAATGGGGAACTCGACCGAAACAAAGTATAGGTTTTCATTATGTGAATAACTTGGAAATCTTAGCTCAAACAGCTGCAAAACCTGTTTGCCCAGCATGGGAACCTTGAGTTCTATAAGATAAAGCCATAAACATGTGTATCCGAGGCTTCTATCAAAAGTTACAGCTATTCATATGAAGTTGTACAAAAACGCTTTCTTTCGCCAAGACAGTGCGTTTCTCACTGTTACATGCATTTGAATGGGGAACTCGACCGAAACAAAGTATAGGTTTTCATTATGTGAATAACTTGGAAATCTTAGCTCAAACAGCTGCAAAACCTGTTTGCCCAGCACGGGAACCTTGAGTTCTATAAGATAAAGCCATAAACATGTGTATCCGAGTCTTCTATCAAAAGTTACAGCTATTTCTATGAAGTTGTACAAAAACGCTTTCTTTCGCCAAGACAGTGCGTTTCTCACTGTTACATGCATTTGAATGGGGAACTCGACCGAAACAAAGTATAGGTTTTCATTATGTGAATAACTTGGAAATCTTAGCTCAAACAGCTGCAAAACCTGTTTGCCCAGCACGGGAACCTTGAGTTCTATAAGATAAAGCCATAAACATGTGTATCCGAGGCTTCTATCAAAAGTTACAGCTATTCATATGAAGTTGTACAAAAACGCTTTCTTTCGCCAAGACAGTGCGTTTCTCACTGTTACATGCATTTGAATGGGGAACTCGACCGAAACAAAGTATAGGTTTTCATTATGTGAATAACTTGGAAATCTTAGCTCAAACAGCTGCAAAACCTGTTTTCCCAGCACGGAAACCTTGAGTTCTATAATATAAGGCCATAAACATGTTTGTCTGAGTCTTCTATCAAAAGTTACAGCTATTTCTATGAAGTTGTACAAAAATGCTTTCTTTCGCCAAGACAGTGCGTTTCTCACTGTTACATGCATTTGAATGGGGAACTCGACCGAAACAAAGTATAGGTTTTCATTATGTGAATAACTTGGAAATCTTAGCTCAAACAGCTGCAAAACCTGTTTTCCCAGCACGGAGACCTTGAGTTCTATAATATAAGGCCATAAACATGTTTGTCTGAGTCTTCTATCAAAAGTTACAGCTATTTCTATGAAGTTGTACAAAAACGCTTTCTTTCGCCAAGACAGTGCGTTTCTCACTGTTACATGCATTTGAATGGGGAACTCGACCGAAACAAAGTATAGGTTTTCATTATGTGAATAACTTGGAAATCTTAGCTCAAACAGCTGCAAAACCTGTTTGCCCAGCACGGGAACCTTGAGTTCTATAAGATAAAGCCATAAACATGTGTATCCGAGGCTTCTATCAAAAGTTACAGCTATTCATATGAAGTTGTACAAAAACGCTTTCTTTCGCCAAGACAGTGCGTTTCTCACTGTTACATGCATTTGAATGGGGAACTCGACCGAAACAAAGTATAGGTTTTCATTATGTGAATAACTTGGAAATCTTAGCTCAAACAGCTGCAAAACCTGTTTGCCCAGCACGGGAACCTTGAGTTCTATAAGATAAAGCCATAAACATGTGTATCCGAGTCTTCTATCAAAAGTTACAGCTATTTCTATGAAGTTGTACAAAAACGCTTTCTTTCGCCAAGACAGTGCGTTTCTCACTGTTACATGCATTTGAATGGGGAACTCGACCGAAACAAAGTATAGGTTTTCATTATGTGAATAACTTGGAAATCTTAGCTCAAACAGCTGCAAAACCTGTTTGCCCAGCACGGGAACCTTGAGTTCTATAAGATAAAGCCATAAACATGTGTATCCGAGGCTTCTATCAAAAGTTACAGCTATTCATATGAAGTTGTACAAAAACGCTTTCTTTCGCCAAGACAGTGCGTTTCTCACTGTTACATGCATTTGAATAGGGAACTCGACCGAAACAAAGTATAGGTTTTCATTATGTGAATAACTTGGAAATCTTAGCTCAAACAGCTGCAAAACCTGTTTGCCCAGCACGGGAACCTTGAGTTCTATAAGATAAAGCCATAAACATGTGTATCCGAGGCTTCTATCAAAAGTTACAGCTATTCATATGAAGTTGTACAAAAACGCTTTCTTTCACCAAGACAGTGCGTTTCTCACTGTTACATGCATTTGAATGGGGAACTCGACCGAAACAAAGTATAGGTTTTCATTATGTGAATAACTTGGAAATCTTAGCTCAAACAGCTGCAAAACCTGTTTTCCCAGCACGGGAACCTTGAGTTCTATAAGATAAAGCCATAAACATGTGTATCCGAGTCTTCTATCAAAAGTTACAGCTATTCATATGAAGTTGTACAAAAACGCTTTCTTTCGCCAAGACAGTGCGTTTCTCACTGTTACATGCATTTGAATGGGGAACTCGACCGAAACAAAGTATAGGTTTTCATTATGTGAATAACTTGGAAATCTTAGCTCAAACAGCTGCAAAACCTGTTTGCCCAGCACGGGAACCTTGAGTTCTATAAGATAAAGCCATAAACATGTGTATCCGAGGCTTCTATCAAAAGTTACAGCTATTCATATGAAGTTGTACAAAAACGCTTTCTTTCGCCAAGACAGTGCGTTTCTCACTGTTACATGCATTTGAATGGGGAACTCGACCGAAACAAAGTATAGGTTTTCATTATGTGAATAACTTGGAAATCTTAGCTCAAACAGCTGCAAAACCTGTTTTCCCAGCACGGAGACCTTGAGTTCTATAATATAAGGCCATAAACATGTTTGTCTGAGTCTTCTATCAAAAGTTACAGCTATTTCTATGAAGTTGTACAAAAACGCTTTCTTTCGCCAAGACAGTGCGTTTCTGACGATTACATGCATTTGAATGGGGAACTCGACCGAAACAAAGTATAGGTTTTCATTATGTGAATAACTTGGAAATCTTAGCTCAAACAGCTGCAAAACCTGTTTGCCCAGCACGGGAACCTTGAGTTCTATAAGATAAAGCCATAAACATGTGTATCCGAGTCTTCTATCAAAAGTTACAGCTATTTCTATGAAGTTGTACAAAAACGCTTTCTTTCGCCAAGACAGTGCGTTTCTCACTGTTACATGCATTTGAATGGGGAACTCGACCGAAACAAAGTATAGGTTTTCATTATGTGAATAACTTGGAAATCTTAGCTCAAACAGCTGCAAAACCTGTTTGCCCAGCACGGGAACCTTGAGTTCTATAAGATAAAGCCATAAACATGTGTATCCGAGGCTTCTATCAAAAGTTACAGCTATTCATATGAAGTTGTACAAAAACGCTTTCTTTCACCAAGACAGTGCGTTTCTCACTGTTACATGCATTTGAATGGGGAACTCGACCGAAACAAAGTATAGGTTTTCATTATGTGAATAACTTGGAAATCTTAGCTCAAACAGCTGCAAAACCTGTTTTCCCAGCACGGAGACCTTGAGTTCTATAATATAAGGCCATAAACATGTTTGTCTGAGTCTTCTATCAAAAGTTACAGCTATTTCTATGAAGTTGTACAAAAACGCTTTCTTTCGCCAAGACAGTGCGTTTCTCACTGTTACATGCATTTGAATGGGGAACTCGACCGAAACAAAGTATAGGTTTTCATTATGTGAATAACTTGGAAATCTTAGCTCAAACAGCTGCAAAACCTGTTTTCCCAGCACGGAAACCTTGAGTTCTATAATATAAGGCCATAAACATGTTTGTCTGAGTCTTCTATCAAAAGTTACAGCTATTTCTATGAAGTTGTACAAAAATGCTTTCTTTCGCCAAGACAGTGCGTTTCTCACTGTTACATGCATTTGAATGGGGAACTCGACCGAAACAAAGTATAGGTTTTCATTATGTGAATAACTTGGAAATCTTAGCTCAAACAGCTGCAAAACCTGTTTTCCCAGCACGGAGACCTTGAGTTCTATAATATAAGGCCATAAACATGTTTGTCTGAGTCTTCTATCAAAAGTTACAGCTATTTCTATGAAGTTGTACAAAAATGCTTTCTTTCGCCAAGACAGTGCGTTTCTCACTGTTACATGCATTTGAATGGGGAACTCGACCGAAACAAAGTATAGGTTTTCATTATGTGAATAACTTGGAAATCTTAGCTCAAACAGCTGCAAAACCTGTTTGCCCAGCACGGGAACCTTGAGTTCTATAAGATAAAGCCATAAACATGTGTATCCGAGTCTTCTATCAAAAGTTACAGCTATTCATATGAAGATGTACAAAAACGCTTTCTTTCGCCAAGACAGTGCGTTTCTCACTGTTACATGCATTTGAATGGGGAACTCGACCGAAACAAAGTATAGGTTTTCATTATGTGAATAACTTGGAAATCTTAGCTCAAACAGCTGCAAAACCTGTTTTCCCAGCACGGGAACCTTGAGTTCTATAAGATAAAGCCATAAACATGTGTATCCGAGGCTTCTATCAAAAGTTACAGCTATTCATATGAAGTTGTACAAAAACGCTTTCTTTCGCCAAGACAGTGCGTTTCTCACTGTTACATGCATTTGAATAGGGAACTCGACCGAAACAAAGTATAGGTTTTCATTATGTGAATAACTTGGAAATCTTAGCTCAAACAGCTGCAAAACCTGTTTGCCCAGCACGGGAACCTTGAGTTCTATAAGATAAAGCCATAAACATGTGTATCCGAGGCTTCTATCAAAAGTTACAGCTATTCATATGAAGTTGTACAAAAACGCTTTCTTTCACCAAGACAGTGCGTTTCTCACTGTTACATGCATTTGAATGGGGAACTCGACCGAAACAAAGTATAGGTTTTCATTATGTGAATAACTTGGAAATCTTAGCTCAAACAGCTGCAAAACCTGTTTTCCCAGCACGGGAACCTTGAGTTCTATAAGATAAAGCCATAAACATGTGTATCCGAGGCTTCTATCAAAAGTTACAGCTATTCATATGAAGTTGTACAAAAACGCTTTCTTTCGCCAAGACAGTGCGTTTCTCACTGTTACATGCATTTGAATGGGGAACTCGACCGAAACAAAGTATAGGTTTTCATTATGTGAATAACTTGGAAATCTTAGCTCAAACAGCTGCAAAACCTGTTTTCCCAGCACGGAGACCTTGAGTTCTATAATATAAGGCCATAAACATGTTTGTCTGAGTCTTCTATCAAAAGTTACAGCTATTTCTATGAAGTTGTACAAAAACGCTTTCTTTCGCCAAGACAGTGCGTTTCTCACTGTTACATGCATTTGAATGGGGAACTCGACCGAAACAAAGTATAGGTTTTCATTATGTGAATAACTTGGAAATCTTAGCTCAAACAGCTGCAAAACCTGTTTTCCCAGCACGGGAACCTTGAGTTCTATAAGATAAAGCCATAAACATGTGTATCCGAGGCTTCTATCAAAAGTTACAGCTATTCATATGAACTTGTACAAAGGCTTTCTTTCGCCAAGACAGTGCGTTTCTCACTGTTACATGCATTTGAATGGGGAACTCGACCGAAACAAAGTATAGGTTTTCATTATGTGAATAACTTGGAAATCTTAGCTCAAACAGCTGCAAAACCTGTTTGCCCAGCACGGGAACCTTGAGTTCTATAAGATAAAGCCATAAACATGTGTATCCGAGGCTTCTATCAAAAGTTACAGCTATTCATATGAAGTTGTACAAAAACGCTTTCTTTCGCCAAGACAGTGCGTTTCTCACTGTTACATGCATTTGAATGGGGAACTCGACCGAAACAAAGTATAGGTTTTCATTATGTGAATAACTTGGAAATCTTAGCTCAAACAGCTGCAAAACCTGTTTTCCCAGCACGGAAACCTTGAGTTCTATAATATAAGGCCATAAACATGTTTGTCTGAGTCTTCTATCAAAAGTTACAGCTATTTCTATGAAGTTGTACAAAAATGCTTTCTTTCGCCAAGACAGTGCGTTTCTCACTGTTACATGCATTTGAATGGGGAACTCGACCGAAACAAAGTATAGGTTTTCATTATGTGAATAACTTGGAAATCTTAGCTCAAACAGCTGCAAAACCTGTTTTCCCAGCACGGAGACCTTGAGTTCTATAATATAAGGCCATAAACATGTTTGTCTGAGTCTTCTATCAAAAGTTACAGCTATTTCTATGAAGTTGTACAAAAACGCTTTCTTTCGCCAAGACAGTGCGTTTCTCACTGTTACATGCATTTGAATGGGGAACTCGACCGAAACAAAGTATAGGTTTTCATTATGTGAATAACTTGGAAATCTTAGCTCAAACAGCTGCAAAACCTGTTTTCCCAGCACGGAGACCTTGAGTTCTATAAGATAAAGCCATAAACATGTGTATCCGAGGCTTCTATCAAAAGTTACAGCTATTCATATGAAGTTGTACAAAAACGCTTTCTTTCGCCAAGACAGTGCGTTTCTCACTGTTACATGCATTTGAATGGGGAACTCGACCGAAACAAAGTATAGGTTTTCATTATGTGAATAACTTGGAAATCTTAGCTCAAACAGCTGCAAAACCTGTTTGCCCAGCACGGGAACCTTGAGTTCTATAAGATAAAGCCATAAACATGTGTATCCGAGTCTTCTATCAAAAGTTACAGCTATTCATATGAAGTTGTACAAAAACGCTTTCTTTCGCCAAGACAGTGCGTTTCTCACTGTTACATGCATTTGAATGGGGAACTCGACCGAAACAAAGTATAGGTTTTCATTATGTGAATAACTTGGAAATCTTAGCTCAAACAGCTGCAAAACCTGTTTTCCCAGCACGGAGACCTTGAGTTCTATAATATAAGGCCATAAACATGTTTGTCTGAGTCTTCTATCAAAAGTTACAGCTATTTCTATGAAGTTGTACAAAAACGCTTTCTTTCGCCAAGACAGTGCGTTTCTCACTGTTACATGCATTTGAATGGGGAACTCGACCGAAACAAAGTATAGGTTTTCATTATGTGAATAACTTGGAAATCTTAGCTCAAATAGCTGCAAAACCTGTTTTCCCAGCACGGAGACCTTGAGTTCTATAATATAAGGCCATAAACATGTTTGTCTGAGTCTTCTATCAAAAGTTACAGCTATTTCTATGAAGTTGTACAAAAACGCTTTCTTTCGCCAAGACAGTGCGTTTCTCACTGTTACATGCATTTGAATGGGGAACTCGACCGAAACAAAGTATAGGTTTTCATTATGAGAATAACTTGGAAATCTTAGCTCAAACAGCTGCAAAACCTGTTTGCCCAGCACGGGAACCTTGAGTTCTATAAGATAAAGCCATAAACATGTGTATCCGAGTCTTCTATCAAAAGTTACAGCTATTTCTATGAAGTTGTACAAAAACGCTTTCTTTCGCCAAGACAGTGCGTTTCTCACTGTTACATGCATTTGAATGGGGAACTCGACCGAAACAAAGTATAGGTTTTCATTATGTGAATAACTTGGAAATCTTAGCTCAAACAGCTGCAAAACCTGTTTGCCCAGCACGGGAACCTTGAGTTCTATAAGATAAAGCCATAAACATGTGTATCCGAGGCTTCTATCAAAAGTTACAGCTATTCATATGAAGTTGTACAAAAACGCTTTCTTTCGCCAAGACAGTGCGTTTCTCACTGTTACATGCATTTGAATGGGGAACTCGACCGAAACAAAGTATAGGTTTTCATTATGTGAATAACTTGGAAATCTTAGCTCAAACAGCTGCAAAACCTGTTTGCCCAGCACGGGAACCTTGAGTTCTATAAGATAAAGCCATAAAGATGTTTGTCTGAGTCTTCTATCAAAAGTTACAGCTATTCATATGAAGTTGTACAAAAACGCTTTCTTTCGCCAAGACAGTGCGTTTCTCACTGTTACATGCATTTGAATGGGGAACTCGACCGAAACAAAGTATAGGTTTTCATTATGTGAATAACTTGGAAATCTTAGCTCAAACAGCTGCAAAACCTGTTTTCCCAGCACGGAGATTTTGAGTTCTATAATATAAGGCCATAAACATGTTTGTCTGAGTCTTCTATCAAAAGTTACAGCTATTTCTATGAAGTTGTACAAAAACGCTTTCTTTCGCCAAGACAGTGCG
Organism: Maylandia zebra; assembly: GCF_041146795.1. Taxonomy (NCBI): domain Eukaryota; kingdom Metazoa; phylum Chordata; class Actinopteri; order Cichliformes; family Cichlidae; genus Maylandia; species Maylandia zebra. The sequence continues at coordinate 3,848,834 of NC_135174.1, read as the reverse complement.
TTTCTCACTGTTACATGCATTTGAATGGGGAACTCGACCGAAACAAAGTATAGGTTTTCATTATGTGAATAACTTGGAAATCTTAGCTCAAACAGCTGCAAAACCTGTTTTCCCAGCACGGAGACCTTGAGTTCTATAATATAAGGCCATAAACATGTTTGTCTGAGTCTTCTATCAAAAGTTACAGCTATTTCTATGAAGTTGTACAAAAACGCTTTCTTTCGCCAAGACAGTGCGTTTCTCACTGTTACATGCATTTGAATGGGGAACTCGACCGAAACAAAGTATAGGTTTTCATTATGAGAATAACTTGGAAATCTTAGCTCAAACAGCTGCAAAACCTGTTTGCCCAGCACGGGAACCTTGAGTTCTATAAGATAAAGCCATAAACATGTGTATCCGAGTCTTCTATCAAAAGTTACAGCTATTTCTATGAAGTTGTACAAAAACGCTTTCTTTCGCCAAGACAGTGCGTTTCTCACTGTTACATGCATTTGAATGGGGAACTCGACCGAAACAAAGTATAGGTTTTCATTATGTGAATAACTTGGAAATCTTAGCTCAAACAGCTGCAAAACCTGTTTGCCCAGCACGGGAACCTTGAGTTCTATAAGATAAAGCCATAAACATGTGTATCCGAGGCTTCTATCAAAAGTTACAGCTATTCATATGAAGTTGTACAAAAACGCTTTCTTTCGCCAAGACAGTACGTTTCTCACTGTTACATGCATTTGAATAGGGAACTCGACCGAAACAAAGTATAGGTTTTCATTATGTGAATAACTTGGAAATCTTAGCTCAAACAGCTGCAAAACCTGTTTGCCCAGCACGGGAACCTTGAGTTCTATAAGATAAAGCCATAAACATGTGTATCCGAGGCTTCTATCAAAAGTTACAGCTATTCATATGAAGTTGTACAAAAACGCTTTCTTTCGCCAAGACAGTGCGTTTCTCACTGTTACATGCATTTGAATGGGGAACTCGACCGAAACAAAGTATAGGTTTTCATTATGTGAATAACTTGGAAATCTTAGCTCAAACAGCTGCAAAACCTGTTTTCCCAGCACGGAGACCTTGAGTTCTATAATATAAGGCCATAAACATGTTTGTCTGAGTCTTCTATCAAAAGTTACAGCTATTTCTATGAAGTTGTACAAAAACGCTTTCTTTCGCCAAGACAGTGCGTTTCTCACTGTTACATGCATTTGAATGGGGAACTCGACCGAAACAAAGTATAGGTTTTCATTATGTGAATAACTTGGAAATCTTAGCTCAAACAGCTGCAAAACCTGTTTTCCCAGCACGGGAACCTTGAGTTCTATAATATAAGGCCATAAACATGTTTGTCTGAGTCTTCTATCAAAAGTTACAGCTATTTCTATGAAGTTGTACAAAAACGCTTTCTTTCGCCAAGACAGTGCGTTTCTCACTGTTACATGCATTTGAATGGGGAACTCGACCGAAACAAAGTATAGGTTTTCATTATGTGAATAACTTGGAAATCTTAGCTCAAACAGCTGCAAAACCTGTTTTCCCAGCACGGGAACCTTGAGTTCTATAAGATAAAGCCATAAACATGTGTATCCGAGTCTTCTATCAAAAGTTACAGCTATTTATATGAAGTTGTACAAAAACGCTTTCTTTCGCCAAGACAGTGCGTTTCTCACTGTTACATGCATTTGAATGGGGAACTCGACCGAAACAAAGTATAGGTTTTCATTATGTGAATAACTTGGAAATCTTAGCTCAAACAGCTGCAAAACCTGTTTGCCCAGCACGGGAACCTTGAGTTCTATAAGATAAAGCCATAAACATATGTATCCGAGGCTTCTATCAAAAGTTACAGCTATTCATATGAAGTTGTACAAAAACGCTTTCTTTCGCCAAGACAGTGCGTTTCTCACTGTTACATGCATTTGAATGGGGAACTCGACCGAAACAAAGTATAGTTTTTCATTATGTGAATAACTTGGAAATCTTAGCTCAAACAGCTGCAAAACCTGTTTGCCCAGCACGGGAACCTTGAGTTCTATAAGATAAAGCCATAAACATGTGTATCCGAGGCTTCTATCAAAAGTTACAGCTATTCATATGAAGTTGTACAAAAACGCTTTCTTTCGCCAAGACAGTGCGTTTCTCACTGTTACATGCATTTGAATGGGGAACTCGACCGAAACAAAGTATAGGTTTTCATTATGTGAATAACTTGGAAATCTTAGCTCAAACAGCTGCAAAACCTGTTTGCCCAGCACGGGAACCTTGAGTTCTATAAGATAAAGCCATAAACATGTTTGTCTGAGTCTTCTATCAAAAGTTACAGCTATTCATATGAAGTTGTACAAAAACGCTTTCTTTCGCCAAGACAGTGCGTTTCTCACTGTTACATGCATTTGAATGGGGAACTCGACCGAAACAAAGTATAGGTTTTCATTATGTGAATAACTTGGAAATCTTAGCTCAAACAGCTGCAAAACCTGTTTTCCCAGCACGGGAACCTTGAGTTCTATAAGATAAAGCCATAAACATGTGTATCCGAGTCTTCTATCAAAAGTTACAGCTATTTATATGAAGTTGTACAAAAACGCTTTCTTTCGCCAAGACAGTGCGTTTCTCACTGTTACATGCATTTGAATGGGGAACTCGACCGAAACAAAGTATAGGTTTTCATTATGTGAATAACTTGGAAATCTTAGCTCAAACAGCTGCAAAACCTGTTTTCCCAGCACGGGAACCTTGAGTTCTATAAGATAAAGCCATAAACATGTGTATCCGAGTCTTCTATCAAAAGTTACAGCTATTTCTATGAAGTTGTACAAAAACGCTTTCTTTCGCCAAGACAGTGCGTTTCTCACTGTTACATGCATTTGAATGGGGAACTCGACCGAAACAAAGTATAGGTTTTCATTATGTGAATAACTTGGAAATCTTAGCTCAAACAGCTGCAAAACCTGTTTTCCCAGCACGGGAACCTTGAGTTCTATAAGATAAAGCCATAAACATGTGTATCCGAGGCTTCTATCAAAAGTTACAGCTATTCATATGAACTTGTACAAAGGCTTTCTTTCGCCAAGACAGTGCGTTTCTCACTGTTACATGCATTTGAATGGGGAACTCGACCGAAACAAAGTATAGGTTTTCATTATGTGAATAACTTGGAAATCTTAGCTCAAACAGCTGCAAAACCTGTTTGCCCAGCACGGGAACCTTGAGTTCTATAAGATAAAGCCATAAACATGTGTATCCGAGGCTTCTATCAAAAGTTACAGCTATTCATATGAAGTTGTACAAAAACGCTTTCTTTCGCCAAGACAGTGCGTTTCTCACTGTTACATGCATTTGAATGGGGAACTCGACCGAAACAAAGTATAGGTTTTCATTATGTGAATAACTTGGAAATCTTAGCTCAAACAGCTGCAAAACCTGTTTTCCCAGCACGGAAACCTTGAGTTCTATAATATAAGGCCATAAACATGTTTGTCTGAGTCTTCTATCAAAAGTTACAGCTATTTCTATGAAGTTGTACAAAAATGCTTTCTTTCGCCAAGACAGTGCGTTTCTCACTGTTACATGCATTTGAATGGGGAACTCGACCGAAACAAAGTATAGGTTTTCATTATGTGAATAACTTGGAAATCTTAGCTCAAACAGCTGCAAAACCTGTTTTCCCAGCACGGAGACCTTGAGTTCTATAATATAAGGCCATAAACATGTTTGTCTGAGTCTTCTATCAAAAGTTACAGCTATTTCTATGAAGTTGTACAAAAACGCTTTCTTTCGCCAAGACAGTGCGTTTCTCACTGTTACATGCATTTGAATGGGGAACTCGACCGAAACAAAGTATAGGTTTTCATTATGTGAATAACTTGGAAATCTTAGCTCAAACAGCTGCAAAACCTGTTTTCCCAGCACGGAGACCTTGAGTTCTATAAGATAAAGCCATAAACATGTGTATCCGAGGCTTCTATCAAAAGTTACAGCTATTCATATGAAGTTGTACAAAAACGCTTTCTTTCGCCAAGACAGTGCGTTTCTCACTGTTACATGCATTTGAATGGGGAACTCGACCGAAACAAAGTATAGGTTTTCATTATGTGAATAACTTGGAAATCTTAGCTCAAACAGCTGCAAAACCTGTTTGCCCAGCACGGGAACCTTGAGTTCTATAAGATAAAGCCATAAACATGTGTATCCGAGTCTTCTATCAAAAGTTACAGCTATTCATATGAAGTTGTACAAAAACGCTTTCTTTCGCCAAGACAGTGCGTTTCTCACTGTTACATGCATTTGAATGGGGAACTCGACCGAAACAAAGTATAGGTTTTCATTATGTGAATAACTTGGAAATCTTAGCTCAAACAGCTGCAAAACCTGTTTTCCCAGCACGGAGACCTTGAGTTCTATAATATAAGGCCATAAACATGTTTGTCTGAGTCTTCTATCAAAAGTTACAGCTATTTCTATGAAGTTGTACAAAAACGCTTTCTTTCGCCAAGACAGTGCGTTTCTCACTGTTACATGCATTTGAATGGGGAACTCGACCGAAACAAAGTATAGGTTTTCATTATGTGAATAACTTGGAAATCTTAGCTCAAATAGCTGCAAAACCTGTTTTCCCAGCACGGAGACCTTGAGTTCTATAATATAAGGCCATAAACATGTTTGTCTGAGTCTTCTATCAAAAGTTACAGCTATTTCTATGAAGTTGTACAAAAACGCTTTCTTTCGCCAAGACAGTGCGTTTCTCACTGTTACATGCATTTGAATGGGGAACTCGACCGAAACAAAGTATAGGTTTTCATTATGAGAATAACTTGGAAATCTTAGCTCAAACAGCTGCAAAACCTGTTTGCCCAGCACGGGAACCTTGAGTTCTATAAGATAAAGCCATAAACATGTGTATCCGAGTCTTCTATCAAAAGTTACAGCTATTTCTATGAAGTTGTACAAAAACGCTTTCTTTCGCCAAGACAGTGCGTTTCTCACTGTTACATGCATTTGAATGGGGAACTCGACCGAAACAAAGTATAGGTTTTCATTATGTGAATAACTTGGAAATCTTAGCTCAAACAGCTGCAAAACCTGTTTGCCCAGCACGGGAACCTTGAGTTCTATAAGATAAAGCCATAAACATGTGTATCCGAGGCTTCTATCAAAAGTTACAGCTATTCATATGAAGTTGTACAAAAACGCTTTCTTTCGCCAAGACAGTGCGTTTCTCACTGTTACATGCATTTGAATGGGGAACTCGACCGAAACAAAGTATAGGTTTTCATTATGTGAATAACTTGGAAATCTTAGCTCAAACAGCTGCAAAACCTGTTTGCCCAGCACGGGAACCTTGAGTTCTATAAGATAAAGCCATAAACATGTTTGTCTGAGTCTTCTATCAAAAGTTACAGCTATTCATATGAAGTTGTACAAAAACGCTTTCTTTCGCCAAGACAGTGCGTTTCTCACTGTTACATGCATTTGAATGGGGAACTCGACCGAAACAAAGTATAGGTTTTCATTATGTGAATAACTTGGAAATCTTAGCTCAAACAGCTGCAAAACCTGTTTTCCCAGCACGGAGACCTTGAGTTCTATAATATAAGGCCATAAACATGTTTGTCTGAGTCTTCTATCAAAAGTTACAGCTATTTCTATGAAGTTGTACAAAAACGCTTTCTTTCGCCAAGACAGTGCGTTTCTCACTGTTACATGCATTTGAATGGGGAACTCGACCGAAACAAAGTATAGGTTTTCATTATGTGAATAACTTGGAAATCTTAGCTCAAACAGCTGCAAAACCTGTTTTCCCAGCACGGAGACCTTGAGTTCTATAATATAAGGCCATAAACATGTTTGTCTGAGTCTTCTATCAAAAGTTACAGCTATTTCTATGAAGTTGTACAAAAACGCTTTCTTTCGCCAAGACAGTGCGTTTCTCACTGTTACATGCATTTGAATGGGGAACTCGACCGAAACAAAGTATAGGTTTTCATTATGAGAATAACTTGGAAATCTTAGCTCAAACAGCTGCAAAACCTGTTTGCCCAGCACGGGAACCTTGAGTTCTATAAGATAAAGCCATAAACATGTGTATCCGAGTCTTCTATCAAAAGTTACAGCTATTTCTATGAAGTTGTACAAAAACGCTTTCTTTCGCCAAGACAGTGCGTTTCTCACTGTTACATGCATTTGAATGGGGAACTCGACCGAAACAAAGTATAGGTTTTCATTATGTGAATAACTTGGAAATCTTAGCTCAAACAGCTGCAAAACCTGTTTGCCCAGCACGGGAACCTTGAGTTCTATAAGATAAAGCCATAAACATGTGTATCCGAGGCTTCTATCAAAAGTTACAGCTATTCATATGAAGTTGTACAAAAACGCTTTCTTTCGCCAAGACAGTACGTTTCTCACTGTTACATGCATTTGAATAGGGAACTCGACCGAAACAAAGTATAGGTTTTCATTATGTGAATAACTTGGAAATCTTAGCTCAAACAGCTGCAAAACCTGTTTGCCCAGCACGGGAACCTTGAGTTCTATAAGATAAAGCCATAAACATGTGTATCCGAGGCTTCTATCAAAAGTTACAGCTATTCATATGAAGTTGTACAAAAACGCTTTCTTTCGCCAAGACAGTGCGTTTCTCACTGTTACATGCATTTGAATGGGGAACTCGACCGAAACAAAGTATAGGTTTTCATTATGTGAATAACTTGGAAATCTTAGCTCAAACAGCTGCAAAACCTGTTTTCCCAGCACGGAGACCTTGAGTTCTATAATATAAGGCCATAAACATGTTTGTCTGAGTCTTCTATCAAAAGTTACAGCTATTTCTATGAAGTTGTACAAAAACGCTTTCTTTCGCCAAGACAGTGCGTTTCTCACTGTTACATGCATTTGAATGGGGAACTCGACCGAAACAAAGTATAGGTTTTCATTATGTGAATAACTTGGAAATCTTAGCTCAAACAGCTGCAAAACCTGTTTTCCCAGCACGGGAACCTTGAGTTCTATAATATAAGGCCATAAACATGTTTGTCTGAGTCTTCTATCAAAAGTTACAGCTATTTCTATGAAGTTGTACAAAAACGCTTTCTTTCGCCAAGACAGTGCGTTTCTCACTGTTACATGCATTTGAATGGGGAACTCGACCGAAACAAAGTATAGGTTTTCATTATGTGAATAACTTGGAAATCTTAGCTCAAACAGCTGCAAAACCTGTTTTCCCAGCACGGGAACCTTGAGTTCTATAAGATAAAGCCATAAACATGTGTATCCGAGTCTTCTATCAAAAGTTACAGCTATTTATATGAAGTTGTACAAAAACGCTTTCTTTCGCCAAGACAGTGCGTTTCTCACTGTTACATGCATTTGAATGGGGAACTCGACCGAAACAAAGTATAGGTTTTCATTATGTGAATAACTTGGAAATCTTAGCTCAAACAGCTGCAAAACCTGTTTGCCCAGCACGGGAACCTTGAGTTCTATAAGATAAAGCCATAAACATATGTATCCGAGGCTTCTATCAAAAGTTACAGCTATTCATATGAAGTTGTACAAAAACGCTTTCTTTCGCCAAGACAGTGCGTTTCTCACTGTTACATGCATTTGAATGGGGAACTCGACCGAAACAAAGTATAGTTTTTCATTATGTGAATAACTTGGAAATCTTAGCTCAAACAGCTGCAAAACCTGTTTGCCCAGCACGGGAACCTTGAGTTCTATAAGATAAAGCCATAAACATGTGTATCCGAGGCTTCTATCAAAAGTTACAGCTATTCATATGAAGTTGTACAAAAACGCTTTCTTTCGCCAAGACAGTGCGTTTCTCACTGTTACATGCATTTGAATGGGGAACTCGACCGAAACAAAGTATAGGTTTTCATTATGTGAATAACTTGGAAATCTTAGCTCAAACAGCTGCAAAACCTGTTTGCCCAGCACGGGAACCTTGAGTTCTATAAGATAAAGCCATAAACATGTTTGTCTGAGTCTTCTATCAAAAGTTACAGCTATTCATATGAAGTTGTACAAAAACGCTTTCTTTCGCCAAGACAGTGCGTTTCTCACTGTTACATGCATTTGAATGGGGAACTCGACCGAAACAAAGTATAGGTTTTCATTATGTGAATAACTTGGAAATCTTAGCTCAAACAGCTGCAAAACCTGTTTTCCCAGCACGGGAACCTTGAGTTCTATAAGATAAAGCCATAAACATGTGTATCCGAGTCTTCTATCAAAAGTTACAGCTATTTATATGAAGTTGTACAAAAACGCTTTCTTTCGCCAAGACAGTGCGTTTCTCACTGTTACATGCATTTGAATGGGGAACTCGACCGAAACAAAGTATAGGTTTTCATTATGTGAATAACTTGGAAATCTTAGCTCAAACAGCTGCAAAACCTGTTTGCCCAGCACGGGAACCTTGAGTTCTATAAGATAAAGCCATAAACATGTGTATCCGAGGCTTCTATCAAAAGTTACAGCTATTTCTATGAAGTTGTACAAAAACGCTTTCTTTCGCCAAGACAGTGCGTTTCTCACTGTTACATGCATTTGAATGGGGAACTCGACCGAAACAAAGTATAGGTTTTCATTATGTGAATAACTTGGAAATCTTAGCTCAAACAGCTGCAAAACCTGTTTGCCCAGCACGGGAACCTTGAGTTCTATAAGATAAAGCCATAAACATGTGTATCCGAGGCTTCTATCAAAAGTTACAGCTATTCATATGAAGTTGTACAAAAACGCTTTCTTTCGCCAAGACAGTGCGTTTCTCACTGTTACATGCATTTGAATGGGGAACTCGACCGAAACAAAGTATAGGTTTTCATTATGTGAATAACTTGGAAATCTTAGCTCAAACAGCTGCAAAACCTGTTTGCCCAGCACGGGAACCTTGAGTTCTATAAGATAAAGCCATAAACATGTGTATCCGAGGCTTCTATCAAAAGTTACAGCTATTCATATGAAGTTGTACAAAAACGCTTTCTTTCGCCAAGACAGTGCGTTTCTCACTGTTACATGCATTTGAATGGGGAACTCGACCGAAACAAAGTATAGTTTTTCATTATGTGAATAACTTGGAAATCTTAGCTCAAACAGCTGCAAAACCTGTTTGCCCAGCACGGGAACCTTGAGTTCTATAAGATAAAGCCATAAACATGTGTATCCGAGGCTTCTATCAAAAGTTACAGCTATTCATATGAAGTTGTACAAAAACGCTTTCTTTCGCCAAGACAGTGCGTTTCTCACTGTTACATGCATTTGAATGGGGAACTCGACCGAAACAAAGTATAGGTTTTCATTATGTGAATAACTTGGAAATCTTAGCTCAAACAGCTGCAAAACCTGTTTGCCCAGCACGGGAACCTTGAGTTCTATAAGATAAAGCCATAAACATGTTTGTCTGAGTCTTCTATCAAAAGTTACAGCTATTCATATGAAGTTGTACAAAAACGTTTTCTTTCGCCAAGACAGTGCGTTTCTCACTGTTACATGCATTTGAATGGGGAACTCGACCGAAACAAAGTATAGGTTTTCATTATGTGAATAACTTGGAAATCTTAGCTCAAACAGCTGCAAAACCTGTTTTCCCAGCACGGGAACCTTGAGTTCTATAAGATAAAGCCATAAACATGTGTATCCGAGGCTTCTATCAAAAGTTACAGCTATTCATATGAAGTTGTACAAAAACGCTTTCTTTCGCCAAGACAGTGCGTTTCTCACTGTTACATGCATTTGAATGGGGAACTCGACCGAAACAAAGTATAGTTTTTCATTATGTGAATAACTTGGAAATCTTAGCTCAAACAGCTGCAAAACCTGTTTGCCCAGCACGGGAACCTTGAGTTCTATAAGATAAAGCCATAAACATGTGTATCCGAGGCTTCTATCAAAAGTTACAGCTATTCATATGAAGTTGTACAAAAACGCTTTCTTTCGCCAAGACAGTGCGTTTCTCACTGTTACATGCATTTGAATGGGGAACTCGACCGAAACAAAGTATAGGTTTTCATTATGTGAATAACTTGGAAATCTTAGCTCAAACAGCTGCAAAACCTGTTTGCCCAGCACGGGAACCTTGAGTTCTATAAAATAAAGCCATAAACATGTGTATCCGAGGCTTCTATCAAAAGTTACAGCTATTCATATGAAGTTGTACAAAAACGCTTTCTTTCGCCAAGACAGTGCGTTTCTCACTGTTACATGCATTTGAATGGGGAACTCGACCGAAACAAAGTATAGGTTTTCATTATGTGAATAACTTGGAAATCTTAGCTCAAACAGCTGCAAAACCTGTTTTCCCAGCACGGGAACCTTGAGTTCTATAAGATAAAGCCATAAACATGTGTATCCGAGTCTTCTATCAAAAGTTACAGCTATTTATATGAAGTTGTACAAAAACGCTTTCTTTCGCCAAGACAGTGCGTTTCTCACTGTTACATGCATTTGAATGGGGAACTCGACCGAAACAAAGTATAGGTTTTCATTATGTGAATAACTTGGAAATCTTAGCTCAAACAGCTGCAAAACCTGTTTTCCCAGCACGGAGACCTTGAGTTCTATAAGATAAAGCCATAAACATGTTTGTCTGAGTCTTCTATCAAAAGTTACAGCTATTCATATGAAGTTGTACAAAAACGCTTTCTTTCGCCAAGACAGTGCGTTTCTCACTGTTACATGCATTTGAATGGGGAACTCGACCGAAACAAAGTATAGGTTTTCATTATGTGAATAACTTGGAAATCTTAGCTCAAACAGCTGCAAAACCTGTTTGCCCAGCACGGGAACCTTGAGTTCTATAAGATAAAGCCATAAACATGTGTATCCGAGGCTTCTATCAAAAGTTACAGCTATTCATATGAAGTTGTACAAAAACGCTTTCTTTCGCCAAGACAGTGCGTTTCTCACTGTTACATGCATTTGAATGGGGAACTCGACCGAAACAAAGTATAGGTTTTCATTATGTGAATAACTTGGAAATCTTAGCTCAAACAGCTGCAAAACCTGTTTTCCCAGCACGGGAACCTTGAGTTCTATAAGATAAAGCCATAAACATGTGTATCCGAGGCTTCTATCAAAAGTTACAGCTATTCATATGAAGTTGTACAAAAACGCTTTCTTTCGCCAAGACAGTGCGTTTCTCACTGTTACATGCATTTGAATGGGGAACTCGACCGAAACAAAGTATAGGTTTTCATTATGTGAATAACTTGGAAATCTTAGCTCAAACAGCTGCAAAACCTGTTTTCCCAGCACGGGAACCTTGAGTTCTATAAGATAAAGCCATAAACATGTGTATCCGAGGCTTCTATCAAAAGTTACAGCTATTCATATGAAGTTGTACAAAAACGCTTTCTTTCGCCAAGACAGTGCGTTTCTCACTGTTACATGCATTTGAATGGGGAACTCGACCGAAACAAAGTATAGGTTTTCATTATGTGAATAACTTGGAAATCTTAGCTCAAACAGCTGCAAAACCTGTTTGCCCAGCACGGGAACCTTGAGTTCTATAAGATAAAGCCATAAACATGTTTGTCTGAGTCTTCTATCAAAAGTTACAGCTATTCATATGAAGTTGTACAAAAACGCTTTCTTTCGCCAAGACAGTGCGTTTCTCACTGTTACATGCATTTGAATGGGGAACTCGACCGAAACAAAGTATAGGTTTTCATTATGTGAATAACTTGGAAATCTTAGCTCAAACAGCTGCAAAACCTGTTTTCCCAGCACGGGAACCTTGAGTTCTATAAGATAAGGCCATAAACATGTTTGTCTGAGTCTTCTATCAAAAGTTACAGCTATTCATATGAAGTTGTACAAAAACGCTTTCTTTCGCCAAGACAGTGCGTTTCTCACTGTTACATGCATTTGAATGGGGAACTCGACCGAAACAAAGTATAGGTTTTCATTATGTGAATAACTTGGAAATCTTAGCTCAAACAGCTGCAAAACCTGTTTGCCCAGCACGGGAACCTTGAGTTCTATAAGATAAAGCCATAAACATGTTTGTCTGAGTCTTCTATCAAAAGTTACAGCTATTCATATGAAGTTGTACAAAAACGCTTTCTTTCGCCAAGACAGTGCGTTTCTCACTGTTACATGCATTTGAATGGGGAACTCGACCGAAACAAAGTATAGGTTTTCATTATGTGAATAACTTGGAAATCTTAGCTCAAACAGCTGCAAAACCTGTTTTCCCAGCACGGAGACCTTGAGTTCTATAAGATAAGGCCATAAACATGTTTGTCTGAGTCTTCTATCAAAAGTTACAGCTATTTCTATGAAGTTGTACAAAAACGCTTTCTTTCGCCAAGACAGTGCGTTTCTCACTGTTACATGCATTTGAATGGGGAACTCGACCGAAACAAAGTATAGGTTTTCATTATGTGAATAACTTGGAAATCTTAGCTCAAACAGCTGCAAAACCTGTTTTCCCAGCACGGGAACCTTGAGTTCTATAAGATAAAGCCATAAACATGTGTATCCGAGTCTTCTATCAAAAGTTACAGCTATTTAAATGAAGTTGTACAAAAACGCTTTCTTTCGCCAAGACAGTGCGTTTCTCACTGTTACATGCATTTGAATGGGGAACTCGACCGAAACAAAGTATAGGTTTTCATTATGTGAATAACTTGGAAATCTTAGCTCAAACAGCTGCAAAACCTGTTTGCCCAGCACGGGAACCTTGAGTTCTATAAGATAAAGCCATAAACATGTGTATCCGAGGCTTCTATCAAAAGTTACAGCTATTCATATGAAGTTGTACAAAAACGCTTTCTTTCGCCAAGACAGTGCGTTTCTCACTGTTACATGCATTTGAATGGGGAACTCGACCGAAACAAAGTATAGGTTTTCATTATGTGAATAACTTGGAAATCTTAGCTCAAACAGCTGCAAAACCTGTTTGCCCAGCACGGGAACCTTGAGTTCTATAAGATAAAGCCATAAACATGTTTGTCTGAGTCTTCTATCAAAAGTTACAGCTATTTCTATGAAGTTGTACAAAAACGCTTTCTTTCGCCAAGACAGTGCGTTTCTCACTGTTACATGCATTTGAATGGGGAACTCGACCGAAACAAAGTATAGGTTTTCATTATGTGAATAACTTGGAAATCTTAGCTCAAACAGCTGCAAAACCTGTTTTCCCAGCACGGAGACCTTGAGTTCTATAATATAAGGCCATAAACATGTTTGTCTGAGTCTTCTATCAAAAGTTACAGCTATTTCTATGAAGTTGTACAAAAACGCTTTCTTTCGCCAAGACAGTGCGTTTCTCACTGTTACATGCATTTGAATGGGGAACTCGACCGAAACAAAGTATAGGTTTTCATTATGTGAATAACTTGGAAATCTTAGCTCAAACAGCTGCAAAACCTGTTTGCCCAGCACAGGAACCTTGAGTTCTATAAGATAAAGCCATAAACATGTGTATCCGAGTCTTCTATCAAAAGTTACAGCTATTCATATGAAGTTGTACAAAAACGCTTTCTTTCGCCAAGACAGTGCGTTTCTCACTGTTACATGCATTTGAATGGGGAACTCGACCGAAACAAAGTATAGGTTTTCATTATGTGAATAACTTGGAAATCTTAGCTCAAACAGCTGCAAAGCCTGTTTGCCCAGCACGGGAACCTTGAGTTCTATAAGATAAAGCCATAAACATGTGTATCCGAGGCTTCTATCAAAAGTTACAGCTATTCATATGAAGTTGTACAAAAACGCTTTCTTTCGCCAAGACAGTGCGTTTCTCACTGTTACATGCATTTGAATGGGGAACTCGACCGAAACAAAGTATAGGTTTTCATTATGTGAATAACTTGGAAATCTTAGCTCAAACAGCTGCAAAACCTGTTTGCCCAGCACGGGAACCTTGAGTTCTATAAGATAAAGCCATAAACATGTGTATCCGAGGCTTCTATCAAAAGTTACAGCTATTCATATGAAGTTGTACAAAAACGCTTTCTTTCGCCAAGACAGTGCGTTTCTCACTGTTACATGCATTTGAATGGGGAACTCGACCGAAACAAAGTATAGGTTTTCATTATGTGAATAACTTGGAAATCTTAGCTCAAACAGCTGCAAAACCTGTTTTCCCAGCATGGAGACCTTGAGTTCTATAATATAAGGCCATAAACATGTTTGTCTGAGTCTTCTATCAAAAGTTACAGCTATTTCTATGAAGTTGTACAAAAACGCTTTCTTTCGCCAAGACAGTGCGTTTCTCACTGTTACATGCATTTGAATGGGGAACTCGACCGAAACAAAGTATAGGTTTTCATTATGTGAATAACTTGGAAATCTTAGCTCAAACAGCTGCAAAACCTGTTTGCCCAGCACGGGAACCTTGAGTTCTATAAGATAAAGCCATAAACATGTGTATCCGAGACTTCTATCAAAAGTTACAGCTATTTCTATGAAGTTGTACAAAAACGCTTTCTTTCGCCAAGACAGTGCGTTTCTCACTGTTACATGCATTTGAATGGGGAACTCGACCGAAACAAAGTATAGGTTTTCATTATGTGAATAACTTGGAAATCTTAGCTCAAACAGCTGCAAAACCTGTTTGCCCAGCACGGGAACCTTGAGTTCTATAAGATAAAGCCATAAACATGTGTATCCGAGTCTTCTATCAAAAGTTACAGCTATTTCTATGAAGTTGTACAAAAACGCTTTCTTTCGCCAAGACAGTGCGTTTCTCACTGTTACATGCATTTGAATGGGGAAAGCGACCGAAACAAAGTATAGGTTTTCATTATGTGAATAACTTGGAAATCTTAGCTCAAACAGCTGCAAAACCTGTTTGCCCAGCACGGGAACCTTGAGTTCTATAAGATAAAGCCATAAAAATGTGTATCCGAGGCTTCTATCAAAAGTTACAGCTATTCATATGAAGTTGTACAAAAACGCTTTCTTTCGCCAAGACAGTGCGTTTCTCACTGTTACATGCATTTGAATGGGGAACTCGACCGAAACAAAGTATAGGTTTTCATTATGTGAATAACTTGGAAATCTTAGCTCAAACAGCTGCAAAACCTGTTTGCCCAGCACGGGAACCTTGAGTTCTATAAGATAAAGCCATAAACATGTGTATCCGAGGCTTCTATCAAAAGTTATAGCTATTCATATGAAGTTGTACAAAAACGCTTTCTTTCGCCAAGACAGTGCGTTTCTCACTGTTACATGCATTTGAATGGGGAACTCGACCGAAACAAAGTATAGGTTTTCATTATGTGAATAATTTGGAAATCTTAGCTCAAACAGCTGCAAAACCTGTTTGCCCAGCACGGGAACCTTGAGTTCTATAAGATAAAGCCATAAACATGTGTATCCGAGGCTTCTATCAAAAGTTACAGCTATTCATATGAAGTTGTACAAAAACGCTTTCTTTCGCCAAGACAGTGCGTTTCTCACTGTTACATGCATTTGAATGGGGAACTCGACCGAAACAAAGTATAGGTTTTCATTATGTGAATAACTTGGAAATCTTAGCTCAAACAGCTGCAAAACCTGTTTTCCCAGCACGGAGACCTTGAGTTCTATAATATAAGGCCATAAACATGTTTGTCTGAGTCTTCTATCAAAAGTTACAGCTATTTCTATGAAGTTGTACAAAAACGCTTTCTTTCGCCAAGACAGTGCGTTTCTCACTGTTACATGCATTTGAATGGGGAACTCGACCGAAACAAAAGTATAGGTTTTCATTATGTGAATAACTTGGAAATCTTAGCTCAAACAGCTGCAAAACCTGTTTGCCCAGCACGGGAACCTTGAGTTCTATAAGATAAAGCCATAAACATGTTTATCCGAGGCTTCTATCAAAAGTTACAGCTATTCATATGAAGTTGTACAAAAACGCTTTCTTTCGCCAAGACAGTGCGTTTCTCACTGTTACATGCATTTGAATGGGGAACTCGACCGAAACAAAGTATAGGTTTTCATTATGTGAATAACTTGGAAATCTTAGCTCAAACAGCTGCAAAACCTGTTTGCCCAGCACGGGAACCTTGAGTTCTATAAGATAAAGCCATAAACATGTGTATCCGAGTCTTCTATCAAAAGTTACAGCTATTTCTATGAAGTTGTACAAAAACGCTTTCTTTCGCCAAGACAGTGCGTTTCTCACTGTTACATGCATTTGAATGGGGAACTCGACCGAAACAAAGTATAGGTTTTCATTATGTGAATAACTTGGAAATCTTAGCTCAAACAGCTGCAAAACCTGTTTGCCCAGCACGGGAACCTTGAGTTCTATAAGATAAAGCCATAAACATGTGTATCCGAGGCTTCTATCAAAAGTTACAGCTATTCATATGAAGTTGTACAAAAACGCTTTCTTTCGCCAAGACAGTGCGTTTCTCACTGTTACATGCATTTGAATGGGGAACTCGACCGAAACAAAGTATAGGTTTTCATTATGTGAATAACTTGGAAATCTTAGCTCAAACAGCTGCAAAACCTGTTTTCCCAGCACGGAGACCTTGAGTTCTATAATATAAGGCCATAAACATGTTTGTCTGAGTCTTCTATCAAAAGTTACAGCTATTTCTATGAAGTTGTACAAAAACGCTTTCTTTCGCCAAGACAGTGCGTTTCTCACTGTTACATGCATTTGAATGGGGAACTCGACCGAAACAAAGTATAGGTTTTCATTATGTGAATAACTTGGAAATCTTAGCTCAAACAGCTGCAAAACCTGTTTGCCCAGCACGGGAACCTTGAGTTCTATAAGATAAAGCCATAAACATGTGTATCCGAGGCTTCTATCAAAAGTTACAGCTATTCATATGAAGTTGTACAAAAACGCTTTCTTTCGCCAAGACAGTGCGTTTCTCACTGTTACATGCATTTGAATGGGGAACTCGACCGAAACAAAGTATAGGTTTTCATTATGTGAATAACTTGGAAATCTTAGCTCAAACAGCTGCAAAACCTGTTTTCCCAGCACGGGGACCTTGAGTTCTATAATATAAGGCCATAAACATGTTTGTCTGAGTCTTCTATCAAAAGTTACAGCTATTTCTATGAAGTTGTACAAAAACGCTTTCTTTCGCCAAGACAGTGCGTTTCTCACTGTTACATGCATTTGAATGGGGAACTCGACCGAAACAAAGTATAGGTTTTCATTATGTGAATAACTTGGAAATCTTAGCTCAAACAGCTGCAAAACCTGTTTTCCCAGCACGGAGACCTTGAGTTCTATAATATAAGGCCATAAACATGTTTGTCTGAGTCTTCTATCAAAAGTTACAGCTATTTCTATGAAGTTGTACAAAAACGCTTTCTTTCGCCAAGACAGTGCGTTTCTCACTGTTACATGCATTTGAATGGGGAACTCGACCGAAACAAAGTATAGGTTTTCATTATGTGAATAACTTGGAAATCTTAGCTCAAACAACTGCAAAACCTGTTTGCCCAGCACGGGAACCTTGAGTTCTATAAGATAAAGCCATAAACATGTGTATCCGAGGCTTCTATCAAAAGTTACAGCTATTCATATGAAGTTGTACAAAAACGCTTTCTTTCGCCAAGACAGTGCGTTTCTCACTGTTACATGCATTTGAATGGGGAACTCGACCGAAACAAAGTATAGGTTTTCATTATGTGAATAACTTGGAAATCTTAGCTCAAACAGCTGCAAAACCTGTTTGCCCAGCACGGGAACCTTGAGTTCTATAAGATAAAGCCATAAACATGTGTATCCGAGGCTTCTATCAAAAGTTACAGCTATTCATATGAAGTTGTACAAAAACGCTTTCTTTCGCCAAGACAGTGCGTTTCTCACTGTTACATGCATTTGAATGGGGAACTCGACCGAAACAAAGTATAGGTTTTCATTATGTGAATAATTTGGAAATCTTAGCTCAAACAGCTGCAAAACCTGTTTTCCCAGCACGGAGACCTTGAGTTCTATAATATAAGGCCATAAACATGTTTGTCTGAGTCTTCTATCAAAAGTTACAGCTATTTCTATGAAGTTGTACAAAAACGCTTTCTTTCGCCAAGACAGTGCGTTTCTCACTGTTACATGCATTTGAATGGGGAACTCGACCGAAACAAAGTATAGGTTTTCATTATGTGAATAACTTGGAAATCTTAGCTCAAACAGCTGCAAAACCTGTTTTCCCAGCACGGAGACCTTGAGTTCTATAATATAAGGCCATAAACATGTTTGTCTGAGTCTTCTATCAAAAGTTACAGCTATTTCTATGAAGTTGTACAAAAACGCTTTCTTTCGCCAAGACAGTGCGTTTCTCACTGTTACATGCATTTGAATGGGGAACTCGACCGAAACAAAGTATAGGTTTTCATTATGTGAATAACTTGGAAATCTTAGCTCAAACAGCTGCAAAACCTGTTTGCCCAGCACGGGAACCTTGAGTTCTATAAGATAAAGCCATAAACATGTGTATCCGAGGCTTCTATCAAAAGTTACAGCTATTCATATGAAGTTGTACAAAAACGCTTTCTTTCGCCAAGACAGTGCGTTTCTCACTGTTACATGCATTTGAATGGGGAACTCGACCGAAACAAAGTATAGGTTTTCATTATGTGAATAATTTGGAAATCTTAGCTCAAACAGCTGCAAAACCTGTTTTCCCAGCACGGAGACCTTGAGTTCTATAAGATAAAGCCATAAACATGTGTATCCGAGGCTTCTATCAAAAGTTACAGCTATTCATATGAAGTTGTACAAAAACGCTTTCTTTCGCCAAGACAGTGCGTTTCTCACTGTTACATGCATTTGAATGGGGAACTCGACCGAAACAAAGTATAGGTTTTCATTATGTGAATAACTTGGAAATCTTAGCTCAAACAACTGCAAAACCTGTTTGCCCAGCACGGGAACCTTGAGTTCTATAAGATAAAGCCATAAACATGTGTATCCGAGGCTTCTATCAAAAGTTACAGCTATTCATATGAAGTTGTACAAAAACGCTTTCTTTCGCCAAGACAGTGCGTTTCTCACTGTTACATGCATTTGAATGGGGAACTCGACCGAAACAAAGTATAGGTTTTCATTATGTGAATAACTTGGAAATCTTAGCTCAAACAGCTGCAAAACCTGTTTTCCCAGCACGGAGACCTTGAGTTCTATAATATAAGGCCATAAACATGTTTGTCTGAGTCTTCTATCAAAAGTTACAGCTATTTCTATGAAGTTGTACAAAAACGCTTTCTTTCGCCAAGACAGTGCGTTTCTCACTGTTACATGCATTTGAATGGGGAACTCGACCGAAACAAAGTATAGGTTTTCATTATGTGAATAACTTGGAAATCTTAGCTCAAACAGCTGCAAAACCTGTTTGCCCAGCACGGGAACCTTGAGTTCTATAAGATAAAGCCATAAACATGTGTATCCGAGGCTTCTATCAAAAGTTACAGCTATTCATATGAAGTTGTACAAAAACGCTTTCTTTCGCCAAGACAGTGCGTTTCTCACTGTTACATGCATTTGAATGGGGAACTCGACCGAAACAAAGTATAGGTTTTCATTATGTGAATAATTTGGAAATCTTAGCTCAAACAGCTGCAAAACCTGTTTTCCCAGCACGGAGACCTTGAGTTCTATAAGATAAAGCCATAAACATGTGTATCCGAGGCTTCTATCAAAAGTTACAGCTATTCATATGAAGTTGTACAAAAACGCTTTCTTTCGCCAAGACAGTGCGTTTCTCACTGTTACATGCATTTGAATGGGGAACTCGACCGAAACAAAGTATAGGTTTTCATTATGTGAATAACTTGGAAATCTTAGCTCAAACAACTGCAAAACCTGTTTGCCCAGCACGGGAACCTTGAGTTCTATAAGATAAAGCCATAAACATGTGTATCCGAGGCTTCTATCAAAAGTTACAGCTATTCATATGAAGTTGTACAAAAACGCTTTCTTTCGCCAAGACAGTGCGTTTCTCACTGTTACATGCATTTGAATGGGGAACTCGACCGAAACAAAGTATAGGTTTTCATTATGTGAATAACTTGGAAATCTTAGCTCAAACAGCTGCAAAACCTGTTTTCCCAGCACGGAGACCTTGAGTTCTATAATATAAGGCCATAAACATGTTTGTCTGAGTCTTCTATCAAAAGTTACAGCTATTTCTATGAAGTTGTACAAAAACGCTTTCTTTCGCCAAGACAGTGCGTTTCTCACTGTTACATGCATTTGAATGGGGAACTCGACCGAAACAAAGTATAGGTTTTCATTATGTGAATAACTTGGAAATCTTAGCTCAAACAGCTGCAAAACCTGTTTGCCCAGCACGGGAACCTTGAGTTCTATAAGATAAAGCCATAAACATGTGTATCCGAGGCTTCTATCAAAAGTTACAGCTATTCATATGAAGTTGTACAAAAACGCTTTCTTTCGCCAAGACAGTGCGTTTCTCACTGTTACATGCATTTGAATGGGGAACTCGACCGAAACAAAGTATAGGTTTTCATTATGTGAATAATTTGGAAATCTTAGCTCAAACAGCTGCAAAACCTGTTTTCCCAGCACGGAGACCTTGAGTTCTATAATATAAGGCCATAAACATGTTTGTCTGAGTCTTCTATCAAAAGTTACAGCTATTTCTATGAAGTTGTACAAAAACGCTTTCTTTCGCCAAGACAGTGCGTTTCTCACTGTTACATGCATTTGAATGGGGAACTCGACCGAAACAAAGTATAGGTTTTCATTATGTGAATAACTTGGAAATCTTAGCTCAAACAGCTGCAAAACCTGTTTGCCCAGCACGGGAACCTTGAGTTCTATAAGATAAAGCCATAAACATGTGTATCCGAGGCTTCTATCAAAAGTTACAGCTATTCATATGAAGTTGTACAAAAACGCTTTCTTTCGCCAAGACAGTGCGTTTCTCACTGTTACATGCATTTGAATGGGGAACTCGACCGAAACAAAGTATAGGTTTTCATTATGTGAATAACTTGGAAATCTTAGCTCAAACAGCTGCAAAACCTGTTTGCCCAGCACGGGAACCTTGAGTTCTATAAGATAAAGCCATAAACATGTGTATCCGAGGCTTCTATCAAAAGTTACAGCTATTCATATGAAGTTGTACAAAAACGCTTTCTTTCGCCAAGACAGTGCGTTTCTCACTGTTACATGCATTTGAATGGGGAACTCGACCGAAACAAAGTATAGGTTTTCATTATGTGAATAACTTGGAAATCTTAGCTCAAACAGCTGCAAAACCTGTTTGCCCAGCACGGGAACCTTGAGTTCTATAAGATAAAGCCATAAACATGTGTATCCGAGGCTTCTATCAAAAGTTACAGCTATTCATATGAAGTTGTACAAAAACGCTTTCTTTCGCCAAGACAGTGCGTTTCTCACTGTTACATGCATTTGAATGGGGAACTCGACCGAAACAAAGTATAGGTTTTCATTATGTGAATAATTTGGAAATCTTAGCTCAAACAGCTGCAAAACCTGTTTTCCCAGCACGGAGACCTTGAGTTCTATAAGATAAAGCCATAAACATGTGTATCCGAGGCTTCTATCAAAAGTTACAGCTATTCATATGAAGTTGTACAAAAACGCTTTCTTTCGCCAAGACAGTGCGTTTCTCACTGTTACATGCATTTGAATGGGGAACTCGACCGAAACAAAGTATAGGTTTTCATTATGTGAATAATTTGGAAATCTTAGCTCAAACAGCTGCAAAACCTGTTTTCCCAGCACGGAGACCTTGAGTTCTATAATATAAGGCCATAAACATGTTTGTCTGAGTCTTCTATCAAAAGTTACAGCTATTTCTATGAAGTTGTACAAAAACGCTTTCTTTCGCCAAGACAGTGCGTTTCTCACTGTTACATGCATTTGAATGGGGAACTCGACCGAAACAAAGTATAGGTTTTCATTATGTGAATAACTTGGAAATCTTAGCTCAAACAGCTGCAAAACCTGTTTTCCCAGCACGGAGACCTTGAGTTCTATAATATAAGGCCATAAACATGTTTGTCTGAGTCTTCTATCAAAAGTTACAGCTATTTCTATGAAGTTGTACAAAAACGCTTTCTTTCGCCAAGACAGTGCGTTTCTCACTGTTACATGCATTTGAATGGGGAACTCGACCGAAACAAAGTATAGGTTTTCATTATGTGAATAACTTGGAAATCTTAGCTCAAACAGCTGCAAAACCTGTTTGCCCAGCACGGGAACCTTGAGTTCTATAAGATAAAGCCATAAACATGTGTATCCGAGGCTTCTATCAAAAGTTACAGCTATTCATATGAAGTTGTACAAAAACGCTTTCTTTCGCCAAGACAGTGCGTTTCTCACTGTTACATGCATTTGAATGGGGAACTCGACCGAAACAAAGTATAGGTTTTCATTATGTGAATAATTTGGAAATCTTAGCTCAAACAGCTGCAAAACCTGTTTTCCCAGCACGGAGACCTTGAGTTCTATAATATAAGGCCATAAACATGTTTGTCTGAGTCTTCTATCAAAAGTTACAGCTATTTCTATGAAGTTGTACAAAAACGCTTTCTTTCGCCAAGACAGTGCGTTTCTCACTGTTACATGCATTTGAATGGGGAACTCGACCGAAACAAAGTATAGGTTTTCATTATGTGAATAACTTGGAAATCTTAGCTCAAACAGCTGCAAAACCTGTTTTCCCAGCACGGAGACCTTGAGTTCTATAATATAAGGCCATAAACATGTTTGTCTGAGTCTTCTATCAAAAGTTACAGCTATTTCTATGAAGTTGTACAAAAACGCTTTCTTTCGCCAAGACAGTGCGTTTCTCACTGTTACATGCATTTGAATGGGGAACTCGACCGAAACAAAGTATAGGTTTTCATTATGTGAATAACTTGGAAATCTTAGCTCAAACAGCTGCAAAACCTGTTTGCCCAGCACGGGAACCTTGAGTTCTATAAGATAAAGCCATAAACATGTGTATCCGAGGCTTCTATCAAAAGTTACAGCTATTCATATGAAGTTGTACAAAAACGCTTTCTTTCGCCAAGACAGTGCGTTTCTCACTGTTACATGCATTTGAATGGGGAACTCGACCGAAACAAAGTATAGGTTTTCATTATGTGAATAATTTGGAAATCTTAGCTCAAACAGCTGCAAAACCTGTTTTCCCAGCACGGAGACCTTGAGTTCTATAAGATAAAGCCATAAACATGTGTATCCGAGTCTTCTATCAAAAGTTACAGCTATTCATATGAAGTTGTACAAAAACGCTTTCTTTCGCCAAGACAGTGCGTTTCTCACTGTTACATGCATTTGAATGGGGAACTCGACCGAAACAAAGTATAGGTTTTCATTATGTGAATAATTTGGAAATCTTAGCTCAAACAGCTGCAAAACCTGTTTTCCCAGCACGGAGACCTTGAGTTCTATAATAAAAGGCCATAAACATGTTTGTCTGAGTCTTCTATCAAAAGTTACAGCTATTTCTATGAAGTTGTACAAAAACGCTTTCTTTCGCCAAGACAGTGCGTTTCTCACTGTTACATGCATTTGAATGGGGAACTCGACCGAAACAAAGTATAGGTTTTCATTATGTGAATAACTTGGAAATCTTAGCTCAAACAGCTGCAAAACCTGTTTTCCCAGCACGGAGATCTTGAGTTCTATAATATAAGGCCATAAACATGTTTGTCTGAGTCTTCTATCAAAAGTTACAGCTATTTCTATGAAGTTGTACAAAAACGCTTTCTTTCGCCAAGACAGTGCGTTTCTCACTGTTACATGCATTTGAATGGGGAACTCGACCGAAACAAAGTATAGGTTTTCATTATGTGAATAACTTGGAAATCTTAGCTCAAACAGCTGCAAAACCTGTTTTCCCAGCACGGAGACCTTGAGTTCTATAATATAAGGCCATAAACATGTTTGTCCGAGTCTTCTATCAAAAGTTACAGCTATTTCTATGAAGTTGTACAAAAACGCTTTCTTTCGCCAAGACAGTGCGTTTCTCACTGTTACATGCATTTGAATGGGGAACTCGACCGAAACAAAGTATAGGTTTTCATTATGTGAATAACTTGGAAATCTTAGCTCAAACAGCTGCAAAGCCTGTTTGCCCAGCACGGGAACCTTGAGTTCTATAAGATAAAGCCATAAACATGTGTATCCGAGGCTTCTATCAAAAGTTACAGCTATTCATATGAAGTTGTACAAAAACGCTTTCTTTCGCCAAGACAGTGCGTTTCTCACTGTTACATGCATTTGAATGGGGAACTCGACCGAAACAAAGTATAGGTTTTCATTATGTGAATAACTTGGAAATCTTAGCTCAAACAGCTGCAAAACCTGTTTTCCCAGCACGGAGACCTTGAGTTCTATAAGATAAAGCCATAAACATGTGTATCCGAGGCTTCTATCAAAAGTTACAGCTATTCATATGAAGTTGTACAAAAACGCTTTCTTTCGCCAAGACAGTGCGTTTCTCACTGTTACATGCATTTGAATGGGGAACTCGACCGAAACAAAGTATAGGTTTTCATTATGTGAATAATTTGGAAATCTTAGCTCAAACAGCTGCAAAACCTGTTTTCCCAGCACGGAGACCTTGAGTTCTATAATATAAGGCCATAAACATGTTTGTCTGAGTCTTCTATCAAAAGTTACAGCTATTTCTATGAAGTTGTACAAAAACGCTTTCTTTCGCCAAGACAGTGCGTTTCTCACTGTTACATGCATTTGAATGGGGAACTCGACCGAAACAAAGTATAGGTTTTCATTATGTGAATAACTTGGAAATCTTAGCTCAAACAGCTGCAAAACCTGTTTTCCCAGCACGGAGACCTTGAGTTCTATAATATAAGGCCATAAACATGTTTGTCTGAGTCTTCTATCAAAAGTTACAGCTATTTCTATGAAGTTGTACAAAAACGCTTTCTTTCGCCAAGACAGTGCGTTTCTCACTGTTACATGCATTTGAATGGGGAACTCGACCGAAACAAAGTATAGGTTTTCATTATGTGAATAACTTGGAAATCTTAGCTCAAACAGCTGCAAAACCTGTTTGCCCAGCACGGGAACCTTGAGTTCTATAAGATAAAGCCATAAACATGTGTATCCGAGGCTTCTATCAAAAGTTACAGCTATTCATATGAAGTTGTACAAAAACGCTTTCTTTCGCCAAGACAGTGCGTTTCTCACTGTTACATGCATTTGAATGGGGAACTCGACCGAAACAAAGTATAGGTTTTCATTATGTGAATAACTTGGAAATCTTAGCTCAAACAGCTGCAAAACCTGTTTTCCCAGCACGGAGACCTTGAGTTCTATAAGATAAAGCCATAAACATGTGTATCCGAGGCTTCTATCAAAAGTTACAGCTATTCATATGAAGTTGTACAAAAACGCTTTCTTTCGCCAAGACAGTGCGTTTCTCACTGTTACATGCATTTGAATGGGGAACTCGACCGAAACAAAGTATAGGTTTTCATTATGTGAATAATTTGGAAATCTTAGCTCAAACAGCTGCAAAACCTGTTTTCCCAGCACGGAGACCTTGAGTTCTATAAGATAAAGCCATAAACATGTGTATCCGAGGCTTCTATCAAAAGTTACAGCTATTCATATGAAGTTGTACAAAAACGCTTTCTTTCGCCAAGACAGTGCGTTTCTCACTGTTACATGCATTTGAATGGGGAACTCGACCGAAACAAAGTATAGGTTTTCATTATGTGAATAATTTGGAAATCTTAGCTCAAACAGCTGCAAAACCTGTTTTCCCAGCACGGAGACCTTGAGTTCTATAATATAAGGCCATAAACATGTTTGTCTGAGTCTTCTATCAAAAGTTACAGCTATTTCTATGAAGTTGTACAAAAACGCTTTCTTTCGCCAAGACAGTGCGTTTCTCACTGTTACATGCATTTGAATGGGGAACTCGACCGAAACAAAGTATAGGTTTTCATTATGTGAATAACTTGGAAATCTTAGCTCAAACAGCTGCAAAACCTGTTTTCCCAGCACGGAGACCTTGAGTTCTATAATATAAAGCCATAAACATGTTTGTCTGAGTCTTCTATCAAAAGTTACAGCTATTTCTATGAAGTTGTACAAAAACGCTTTCTTTCGCCAAGACAGTGCGTTTCTCACTGTTACATGCATTTGAATGGGGAACTCGACCGAAACAAAGTATAGGTTTTCATTATGTGAATAACTTGGAAATCTTAGCTCAAACAGCTGCAAAACCTGTTTGCCCAGCACGGGAACCTTGAGTTCTATAAGATAAAGCCATAAACATGTGTATCCGAGGCTTCTATCAAAAGTTACAGCTATTCATATGAAGTTGTACAAAAACGCTTTCTTTCGCCAAGACAGTGCGTTTCTCACTGTTACATGCATTTGAATGGGGAACTCGACCGAAACAAAGTATAGGTTTTCATTATGTGAATAACTTGGAAATCTTAGCTCAAACAGCTGCAAAACCTGTTTGCCCAGCACGGGAACCTTGAGTTCTATAAGATAAAGCCATAAACATGTGTATCCGAGGCTTCTATCAAAAGTTACAGCTATTCATATGAAGTTGTACAAAAACGCTTTCTTTCGCCAAGACAGTGCGTTTCTCACTGTTACATGCATTTGAATGGGGAACTCGACCGAAACAAAGTATAGGTTTTCATTATGTGAATAACTTGGAAATCTTAGCTCAAACAGCTGCAAAACCTGTTTGCCCAGCACGGGAACCTTGAGTTCTATAAGATAAAGCCATAAACATGTGTATCCGAGGCTTCTATCAAAAGTTACAGCTATTCATATGAAGTTGTACAAAAACGCTTTCTTTCGCCAAGACAGTGCGTTTCTCACTGTTACATGCATTTGAATGGGGAACTCGACCGAAACAAAGTATAGGTTTTCATTATGTGAATAACTTGGAAATCTTAGCTCAAACAGCTGCAAAACCTGTTTGCCCAGCACGGGAACCTTGAGTTCTATAAGATAAAGCCATAAACATGTGTATCCGAGGCTTCTATCAAAAGTTACAGCTATTCATATGAAGTTGTACAAAAACGCTTTCTTTCGCCAAGACAGTGCGTTTCTCACTGTTACATGCATTTGAATGGGGAACTCGACCGAAACAAAGTATAGGTTTTCATTATGTGAATAACTTGGAAATCTTAGCTCAAACAGCTGCAAAACCTGTTTTCCCAGCACGGAGACCTTGAGTTCTATAATATAAGGCCATAAACATGTTTGTCTGAGTCTTCTATCAAAAGTTACAGCTATTTCTATGAAGTTGTACAAAAACGCTTTCTTTCGCCAAGACAGTGCGTTTCTCACTGTTACATGCATTTGAATGGGGAACTCGACCGAAACAAAGTATAGGTTTTCATTATGTGAATAACTTGGAAATCTTAGCTCAAACAGCTGCAAAACCTGTTTTCCCAGCACGGAGACCTTGAGTTCTATAATATAAGGCCATAAACATGTTTGTCTGAGTCTTCTATCAAAAGTTACAGCTATTTCTATGAAGTTGTACAAAAACGCTTTCTTTCGCCAAGACAGTGCGTTTCTCACTGTTACATGCATTTGAATGGGGAACTCGACCGAAACAAAGTATAGGTTTTCATTATGTGAATAACTTGGAAATCTTAGCTCAAACAGCTGCAAAACCTGTTTTCCCAGCACGGAGACCTTGAGTTCTATAATATAAGGCCATAAACATGTTTGTCTGAGTCTTCTATCAAAAGTTACAGCTATTTCTATGAAGTTGTACAAAAACGCTTTCTTTCGCCAAGACAGTGCGTTTCTCACTGTTACATGTATTTGAATGGGTAACGCGACCGAAACAAAGTATAGGTTTTCATTATGTGAATAACTTGGAAATCTTAGCTCAAACAGCTGCAAAACCTGTTTGCCCAGCACGGGAACCTTGAGTTCTATAAGATAAAGCCATAAACATGTGTATCCGAGGCTTCTATCAAAAGTTACAGCTATTCATATGAAGTTGTACAAAAACGCTTTCTTTCGCCAAGACAGTGCGTTTCTCACTGTTACATGCATTTGAATGGGGAACTCGACCGAAACAAAGTATAGGTTTTCATTATGTGAATAACTTGGAAATCTTAGCTCAAACAGCTGCAAAACCTGTTTGCCCAGCACGGGAACCTTGAGTTCTATAAGATAAAGCCATAAACATGTGTATCCGAGGCTTCTATCAAAAGTTACAGCTATTCATATGAAGTTGTACAAAAACGCTTTCTTTCGCCAAGACAGTGCGTTTCTCACTGTTACATGCATTTGAATGGGGAACTCGACCGAAACAAAGTATAGGTTTTCATTATGTGAATAACTTGGAAATCTTAGCTCAAACAGCTGCAAAACCTGTTTTCCCAGCACGGAGACCTTGAGTTCTATAATATAAGGCCATAAACATGTTTGTCTGAGTCTTCTATCAAAAGTTACAGCTATTTCTATGAAGTTGTACAAAAACGCTTTCTTTCGCCAAGACAGTGCGTTTCTCACTGTTACATGCATTTGAATGGGGAACTCGACCGAAACAAAGTATAGGTTTTCATTATGTGAATAACTTGGAAATCTTAGCTCAAACAGCTGCAAAACCTGTTTGCCCAGCACGGGAACCTTGAGTTCTATAAGATAAAGCCATAAACATGTGTATCCGAGGCTTCTATCAAAAGTTACAGCTATTCATATGAAGTTGTACAAAAACGCTTTCTTTCGCCAAGACAGTGCGTTTCTCACTGTTACATGCATTTGAATGGGGAACTCGACCGAAACAAAGTATAGGTTTTCATTATGTGAATAATTTGGAAATCTTAGCTCAAACAGCTGCAAAACCTGTTTGCCCAGCACGGAGACCTTGAGTTCTATAAGATAAAGCCATAAACATGTGTATCCGAGGCTTCTATCAAAAGTTACAGCTATTCATATGAAGTTGTACAAAAACGCTTTCTTTCGCCAAGACAGTGCGTTTCTCACTGTTACATGCATTTGAATGGGGAACTCGACCGAAACAAAGTATAGGTTTTCATTATGTGAATAATTTGGAAATCTTAGCTCAAACAGCTGCAAAACCTGTTTTCCCAGCACGGAGACCTTGAGTTCTATAATATAAGGCCATAAACATGTTTGTCTGAGTCTTCTATCAAAAGTTACAGCTATTTCTATGAAGTTGTACAAAAACGCTTTCTTTCGCCAAGACAGTGCGTTTCTCACTGTTACATGCATTTGAATGGGGAACTCGACCGAAACAAAGTATAGGTTTTCATTATGTGAATAACTTGGAAATCTTAGCTCAAACAGCTGCAAAACCTGTTTGCCCAGCACGGGAACCTTGAGTTCTATAAGATAAAGCCATAAACATGTGTATCCGAGGCTTCTATCAAAAGTTACAGCTATTCATATGAAGTTGTACAAAAACGCTTTCTTTCGCCAAGACAGTGCGTTTCTCACTGTTACATGCATTTGAATGGGGAACTCGACCGAAACAAAGTATAGGTTTTCATTATGTGAATAACTTGGAAATCTTAGCTCAAACAGCTGCAAAACCTGTTTGCCCAGCACGGGAACCTTGAGTTCTATAAGATAAAGCCATAAACATGTGTATCCGAGGCTTCTATCAAAAGTTACAGCTATTCATATGAAGTTGTACAAAAACGCTTTCTTTCGCCAAGACAGTGCGTTTCTCACTGTTACATGCATTTGAATGGGGAACTCGACCGAAACAAAGTATAGGTTTTCATTATGTGAATAATTTGGAAATCTTAGCTCAAACAGCTGCAAAACCTGTTTGCCCAGCACGGGAACCTTGAGTTCTATAAGATAAAGCCATAAACATGTGTATCCGAGGCTTCTATCAAAAGTTACAGCTATTCATATGAAGTTGTACAAAAACGCTTTCTTTCGCCAAGACAGTGCGTTTCTCACTGTTACATGCATTTGAATGGGGAACTCGACCGAAACAAAGTATAGGTTTTCATTATGTGAATAACTTGGAAATCTTAGCTCAAACAGCTGCAAAACCTGTTTTCCCAGCACGGAGACCTTGAGTTCTATAATATAAGGCCATAAACATGTTTGTCTGAGTCTTCTATCAAAAGTTACAGCTATTCATATGAAGTTGTACAAAAACGCTTTCTTTCGCCAAGACAGTGCGTTTCTCACTGTTACATGCATTTGAATGGGGAACTCGACCGAAACAAAGTATAGGTTTTCATTATGTGAATAATTTGGAAATCTTAGCTCAAACAGCTGCAAAACCTGTTTGCCCAGCACGGAGACCTTGAGTTCTATAAGATAAAGCCATAAACATGTGTATCCGAGGCTTCTATCAAAAGTTACAGCTATTCATATGAAGTTGTACAAAAACGCTTTCTTTCGCCAAGACAGTGCGTTTCTCACTGTTACATGCATTTGAATGGGGAACTCGACCGAAACAAAGTATAGGTTTTCATTATGTGAATAACTTGGAAATCTTAGCTCAAACAGCTGCAAAACCTGTTTTCCCAGCACGGAGACCTTGAGTTCTATAATATAAGGCCATAAACATGTTTGTCTGAGTCTTCTATCAAAAGTTACAGCTATTTCTATGAAGTTGTACAAAAACGCTTTCTTTCGCCAAGACAGTGCGTTTCTCACTGTTACATGCATTTGAATGGGGAACTCGACCGAAACAAAGTATAGGTTTTCATTATGTGAATAACTTGGAAATCTTAGCTCAAACAGCTGCAAAACCTGTTTTCCCAGCATGGAGACCTTGAGTTCTATAATATAAGGCCATAAACATGTTTGTCTGAGTCTTCTATCAAAAGTTACAGCTATTTCTATGAAGTTGTACAAAAACGCTTTCTTTCGCCAGGACAGTGCGTTTCTCACTGTTACATGCATTTGAATGGGGAACTCGACCGAAACAAAGTATAGGTTTTCATTATGTGAATAACTTGGAAATCTTAGCTCAAACAGCTGCAAAACCTGTTTTCCCAGCACGGAGACCTTGAGTTCTATAATATAAGGCCATAAACATGTTTGTCTGAGTCTTCTATCAAAAGTTACAGCTATTTCTATGAAGTTGTACAAAAACGCTTTCTTTCGCCAAGACAGTGCGTTTCTCACTGTTACATGCATTTGAATGGGGAACGCGACCGAAACAAAGTATAGGTTTTCATTATGTGAATAACTTGGAAATCTTAGCTCAAACAGCTGCAAAACCTGTTTGCCCAGCACGGGAACCTTGAGTTCTATAAGATAAAGCCATAAACATGTGTATCCGAGGCTTCTATCAAAAGTTACAGCTATTCATATGAAGTTGTACAAAAACGCTTTCTTTCGCCAAGACAGTGCGTTTCTCACTGTTACATGCATTTGAATGGGGAACTCGACCGAAACAAAGTATAGGTTTTCATTATGTGAATAACTTGGAAATCTTAGCTCAAACAGCTGCAAAACCTGTTTGCCCAGCACGGGAACCTTGAGTTCTATAAGATAAAGCCATAAACATGTGTATCCGAGGCTTCTATCAAAAGTTACAGCTATTCATATGAAGTTGTACAAAAACGCTTTCTTTCGCCAAGACAGTGCGTTTCTCACTGTTACATGCATTTGAATGGGGAACTCGACCGAAACAAAGTATAGGTTTTCATTATGTGAATAACTTGGAAATCTTAGCTCAAACAGCTGCAAAACCTGTTTTCCCAGCACGGAGACCTTGAGTTCTATAATATAAGGCCATAAACATGTTTGTCTGAGTCTTCTATCAAAAGTTACAGCTATTTCTATGAAGTTGTACAAAAACGCTTTCTTTCGCCAAGACAGTGCGTTTCTCACTGTTACATGCATTTGAATGGGGAACTCGACCGAAACAAAGTATAGGTTTTCATTATGTGAATAACTTGGAAATCTTAGCTCAAACAGCTGCAAAACCTGTTTTCCCAGCACGGAGACCTTGAGTTCTATAATATAAGGCCATAAACATGTTTGTCTGAGTCTTCTATCAAAAGTTACAGCTATTTCTATGAAGTTGTACAAAAACGCTTTCTTTCGCCAAGACAGTGCGTTTCTCACTGTTACATGCATTTGAATGGGGAACTCGACCGAAACAAAGTATAGGTTTTCATTATGTGAATAACTTGGAAATCTTAGCTCAAACAGCTGCAAAACCTGTTTTCCCAGCACGGAGACCTTGAGTTCTATAATATAAGGCCATAAACATGTTTGTCTGAGTCTTCTATCAAAAGTTACAGCTATTTCTATGAAGTTGTACAAAAACGCTTTCTTTCGCCAAGACAGTGCGTTTCTCACTGTTACATGTATTTGAATGGGGAACGCGACCGAAACAAAGTATAGGTTTTCATTATGTGAATAACTTGGAAATCTTAGCTCAAACAGCTGCAAAACCTGTTTGCCCAGCACGGGAACCTTGAGTTCTATAAGATAAAGCCATAAACATGTGTATCCGAGGCTTCTATCAAAAGTTACAGCTATTCATATGAAGTTGTACAAAAACGCTTTCTTTCGCCAAGACAGTGCGTTTCTCACTGTTACATGCATTTGAATGGGGAACTCGACCGAAACAAAGTATAGGTTTTCATTATGTGAATAACTTGGAAATCTTAGCTCAAACAGCTGCAAAACCTGTTTTCCCAGCACGGAGACCTTGAGTTCTATAATATAAGGCCATAAACATGTTTGTCTGAGTCTTCTATCAAAAGTTACAGCTATTTCTATGAAGTTGTACAAAAACGCTTTCTTTCGCCAAGACAGTGCGTTTCTCACTGTTACATGCATTTGAATGGGGAACTCGACCGAAACAAAGTATAGGTTTTCATTATGTGAATAACTTGGAAATCTTAGCTCAAACAGCTGCAAAACCTGTTTGCCCAGCACGGGAACCTTGAGTTCTATAAGATAAAGCCATAAACATGTGTATCCGAGGCTTCTATCAAAAGTTACAGCTATTCATATGAAGTTGTACAAAAACGCTTTCTTTCGCCAAGACAGTGCGTTTCTCACTGTTACATGCATATGAATGGGGAACTCGACCGAAACAAAGTATAGGTTTTCATTATGTGAATAATTTGGAAATCTTAGCTCAAACAGCTGCAAAACCTGTTTGCCCAGCACGGAGACCTTGAGTTCTATAAGATAAAGCCATAAACATGTGTATCCGAGGCTTCTATCAAAAGTTACAGCTATTCATATGAAGTTGTACAAAAACGCTTTCTTTCGCCAAGACAGTGCGTTTCTCACTGTTACATGCATTTGAATGGGGAACTCGACCGAAACAAAGTATAGGTTTTCATTATGTGAATAATTTGGAAATCTTAGCTCAAACAGCTGCAAAACCTGTTTTCCCAGCACGGAGACCTTGAGTTCTATAATATAAGGCCATAAACATGTTTGTCTGAGTCTTCTATCAAAAGTTACAGCTATTTCTATGAAGTTGTACAAAAACGCTTTCTTTCGCCAAGACAGTGCGTTTCTCACTGTTACATGCATTTGAATGGGGAACTCGACCGAAACAAAGTATAGGTTTTCATTATGTGAATAACTTGGAAATCTTAGCTCAAACAGCTGCAAAACCTGTTTGCCCAGCACGGGAACCTTGAGTTCTATAAGATAAAGCCATAAACATGTGTATCCGAGGCTTCTATCAAAAGTTACAGCTATTCATATGAAGTTGTACAAAAACGCTTTCTTTCGCCAAGACAGTGCGTTTCTCACTGTTACATGCATTTGAATGGGGAACTCGACCGAAACAAAGTATAGGTTTTCATTATGTGAATAACTTGGAAATCTTAGCTCAAACAGCTGCAAAACCTGTTTGCCCAGCACGGGAACCTTGAGTTCTATAAGATAAAGCCATAAACATGTGTATCCGAGGCTTCTATCAAAAGTTACAGCTATTCATATGAAGTTGTACAAAAACGCTTTCTTTCGCCAAGACAGTGCGTTTCTCACTGTTACATGCATTTGAATGGGGAACTCGACCGAAACAAAGTATAGGTTTTCATTATGTGAATAACTTGGAAATCTTAGCTCAAACAGCTGCAAAACCTGTTTTCCCAGCACGGAGACCTTGAGTTCTATAATATAAGGCCATAAACATGTTTGTCTGAGTCTTCTATCAAAAGTTACAGCTATTTCTATGAAGTTGTACAAAAACGCTTTCTTTCGCCAAGACAGTGCGTTTCTCACTGTTACATGCATTTGAATGGGGAACTCGACCGAAACAAAGTATAGGTTTTCATTATGTGAATAACTTGGAAATCTTAGCTCAAACAGCTGCAAAACCTGTTTGCCCAGCACGGGAACCTTGAGTTCTATAAGATAAAGCCATAAACATGTGTATCCGAGGCTTCTATCAAAAGTTACAGCTATTCATATGAAGTTGTACAAAAACGCTTTCTTTCGCCAAGACAGTGCGTTTCTCACTGTTACATGCATTTGAATGGGGAACTCGACCGAAACAAAGTATAGGTTTTCATTATGTGAATAACTTGGAAATCTTAGCTCAAACAGCTGCAAAACCTGTTTTCCCAGCACGGGAACCTTGAGTTCTATAAGATAAAGCCATAAACATGTGTATCCGAGGCTTCTATCAAAAGTTACAGCTATTCATATGAAGTTGTACAAAAACGCTTTCTTTCGCCAAGACAGTGCGTTTCTCACTGTTACATGCATTTGAATGGGGAACTCGACCGAAACAAAGTATAGGTTTTCATTATGTGAATAATTTGGAAATCTTAGCTCAAACAGCTGCAAAACCTGTTTGCCCAGCACGGAGACCTTGAGTTCTATAAGATAAAGCCATAAACATGTGTATCCGAGGCTTCTATCAAAAGTTACAGCTATTCATATGAAGTTGTACAAAAACGCTTTCTTTCGCCAAGACAGTGCGTTTCTCACTGTTACATGCATTTGAATGGGGAACTCGACCGAAACAAAGTATAGGTTTTCATTATGTGAATAATTTGGAAATCTTAGCTCAAACAGCTGCAAAACCTGTTTTCCCAGCACGGAGACCTTGAGTTCTATAATATAAGGCCATAAACATGTTTGTCTGAGTCTTCTATCAAAAGTTACAGCTATTTCTATGAAGTTGTACAAAAACGCTTTCTTTCGCCAAGACAGTGCGTTTCTCACTGTTACATGCATTTGAATGGGGAACTCGACCGAAACAAAGTATAGGTTTTCATTATGTGAATAACTTGGAAATCTTAGCTCAAACAGCTGCAAAACCTGTTTGCCCAGCACGGGAACCTTGAGTTCTATAAGATAAAGCCATAAACATGTGTATCCGAGGCTTCTATCAAAAGTTACAGCTATTCATATGAAGTTGTACAAAAACGCTTTCTTTCGCCAAGACAGTGCGTTTCTCACTGTTACATGCATTTGAATGGGGAACTCGACCGAAACAAAGTATAGGTTTTCATTATGTGAATAACTTGGAAATCTTAGCTCAAACAGCTGCAAAACCTGTTTGCCCAGCACGGGAACCTTGAGTTCTATAAGATAAAGCCATAAACATGTGTATCCGAGGCTTCTATCAAAAGTTACAGCTATTCATATGAAGTTGTACAAAAACGCTTTCTTTCGCCAAGACAGTGCGTTTCTCACTGTTACATGCATTTGAATGGGGAACTCGACCGAAACAAAGTATAGGTTTTCATTATGTGAATAACTTGGAAATCTTAGCTCAAACAGCTGCAAAACCTGTTTTCCCAGCACGGAGACCTTGAGTTCTATAATATAAGGCCATAAACATGTTTGTCTGAGTCTTCTATCAAAAGTTACAGCTATTTCTATGAAGTTGTACAAAAACGCTTTCTTTCGCCAAGACAGTGCGTTTCTCACTGTTACATGCATTTGAATGGGGAACTCGACCGAAACAAAGTATAGGTTTTCATTATGTGAATAACTTGGAAATCTTAGCTCAAACAGCTGCAAAACCTGTTTGCCCAGCACGGGAACCTTGAGTTCTATAAGATAAAGCCATAAACATGTGTATCCGAGGCTTCTATCAAAAGTTACAGCTATTCATATGAAGTTGTACAAAAACGCTTTCTTTCGCCAAGACAGTGCGTTTCTCACTGTTACATGCATTTGAATGGGGAACTCGACCGAAACAAAGTATAGGTTTTCATTATGTGAATAACTTGGAAATCTTAGCTCAAACAGCTGCAAAACCTGTTTTCCCAGCACGGGAACCTTGAGTTCTATAAGATAAAGCCATAAACATGTGTATCCGAGGCTTCTATCAAAAGTTACAGCTATTCATATGAAGTTGTACAAAAACGCTTTCTTTCGCCAAGACAGTGCGTTTCTCACTGTTACATGCATTTGAATGGGGAACTCGACCGAAACAAAGTATAGGTTTTCATTATGTGAATAACTTGGAAATCTTAGCTCAAACAGCTGCAAAACCTGTTTTCCCAGCACGGAGACCTTGAGTTCTATAATATAAGGCCATAAACATGTTTGTCTGAGTCTTCTATCAAAAGTTACAGCTATTCATATGAAGTTGTACAAAAACGCTTTCTTTCGCCAAGACAGTGCGTTTCTCACTGTTACATGCATTTGAATGGGGAACTCGACCGAAACAAAGTATAGGTTTTCATTATGTGAATAATTTGGAAATCTTAGCTCAAACAGCTGCAAAACCTGTTTGCCCAGCACGGAGACCTTGAGTTCTATAAGATAAAGCCATAAACATGTGTATCCGAGGCTTCTATCAAAAGTTACAGCTATTCATATGAAGTTGTACAAAAACGCTTTCTTTCGCCAAGACAGTGCGTTTCTCACTGTTACATGCATTTGAATGGGGAACTCGACCGAAACAAAGCATAGGTTTTCATTATGTGAATAACTTGGAAATCTTAGCTCAAACAGCTGCAAAACCTGTTTTCCCAGCATGGAGACCTTGAGTTCTATAATATAAGGCCATAAACATGTTTGTCTGAGTCTTCTATCAAAAGTTACAGCTATTTCTATGAAGTTGTACAAAAACGCTTTCTTTCGCCAGGACAGTGCGTTTCTCACTGTTACATGCATTTGAATGGGGAACTCGACCGAAACAAAGTATAGGTTTTCATTATGTGAATAACTTGGAAATCTTAGCTCAAACAGCTGCAAAACCTGTTTTCCCAGCACGGAGACCTTGAGTTCTATAATATAAGGCCATAAACATGTTTGTCTGAGTCTTCTATCAAAAGTTACAGCTATTTCTATGAAGTTGTACAAAAACGCTTTCTTTCGCCAAGACAGTGCGTTTCTCACTGTTACATGCATTTGAATGGGGAACGCGACCGAAACAAAGTATAGGTTTTCATTATGTGAATAACTTGGAAATCTTAGCTCAAACAGCTGCAAAACCTGTTTTCCCAGCACGGGAACCTTGAGTTCTATAAGATAAAGCCATAAACATGTGTATCCGAGGCTTCTATCAAAAGTTACAGCTATTCATATGAAGTTGTACAAAAACGCTTTCTTTCGCCAAGACAGTGCGTTTCTCACTGTTACATGCATTTGAATGGGGAACTCGACCGAAACAAAGTATAGGTTTTCATTATGTGAATAACTTGGAAATCTTAGCTCAAACAGCTGCAAAACCTGTTTGCCCAGCACGGGAACCTTGAGTTCTATAAGATAAAGCCATAAACATGTGTATCCGAGGCTTCTATCAAAAGTTACAGCTATTCATATGAAGTTGTACAAAAACGCTTTCTTTCGCCAAGACAGTGCGTTTCTCACTGTTACATGCATTTGAATGGGGAACTCGACCGAAACAAAGTATAGGTTTTCATTATGTGAATAACTTGGAAATCTTAGCTCAAACAGCTGCAAAACCTGTTTGCCCAGCACGGGAACCTTGAGTTCTATAAGATAAAGCCATAAACATGTGTATCCGAGGCTTCTATCAAAAGTTACAGCTATTCATATGAAGTTGTACAAAAACGCTTTCTTTCGCCAAGACAGTGCGTTTCTCACTGTTACATGCATTTGAATGGGGAACTCGACCGAAACAAAGTATAGGTTTTCATTATGTGAATAATTTGGAAATCTTAGCTCAAACAGCTGCAAAACCTGTTTGCCCAGCATGGAGACCTTGAGTTCTATAAGATAAAGCCATAAACATGTGTATCCGAGGCTTCTATCAAAAGTTACAGCTATTCATATGAAGTTGTACAAAAACGCTTTCTTTCGCCAAGACAGTGCGTTTCTCACTGTTACATGCATTTGAATGGGGAACTCGACCGAAACAAAGTATAGGTTTTCATTATGTGAATAACTTGGAAATCTTAGCTCAAACAGCTGCAAAACCTGTTTGCCCAGCACGGGAACCTTGAGTTCTATAAGATAAAGCCATAAACATGTGTATCCGAGGCTTCTATCAAAAGTTACAGCTATTCATATGAAGTTGTACAAAAACGCTTTCTTTCGCCAAGACAGTGCGTTTCTCACTGTTACATGCATTTGAATGGGGAACTCGACCGAAACAAAGTATAGGTTTTCATTATGTGAATAACTTGGAAATCTTAGCTCAAACAGCTGCAAAACCTGTTTGCCCAGCACGGGAACCTTGAGTTCTATAAGATAAAGCCATAAACATGTGTATCCGAGGCTTCTATCAAAAGTTACAGCTATTCATATGAAGTTGTACAAAAACGCTTTCTTTCGCCAAGACAGTGCGTTTCTCACTGTTACATGCATTTGAATAGGGAACTCGACCGAAACAAAGTATAGGTTTTCATTATGTGAATAATTTGGAAATCTTAGCTCAAACAGCTGCAAAACCTGTTTGCCCAGCACGGAGACCTTGAGTTCTATAAGATAAAGCCATAAACATGTGTATCCGAGGCTTCTATCAAAAGTTACAGCTATTCATATGAAGTTGTACAAAAACGCTTTCTTTCGCCAAGACAGTGCGTTTCTCACTGTTACATGCATTTGAATGGGGAACTCGACCGAAACAAAGTATAGGTTTTCATTATGTGAATAACTTGGAAATCTTAGCTCAAACAGCTGCAAAACCTGTTTTCCCAGCACGGAGACCTTGAGTTCTATAATATAAGGCCATAAACATGTTTGTCTGAGTCTTCTATCAAAAGTTACAGCTATTTCTATGAAGTTGTACAAAAACGCTTTCTTTCGCCAAGACAGTGCGTTTCTCACTGTTACATGCATTTGAATGGGGAACTCGACCGAAACAAAGTATAGGTTTTCATTATGTGAATAACTTGGAAATCTTAGCTCAAACAGCTGCAAAACCTGTTTTCCCAGCATGGAGACCTTGAGTTCTATAAGATAAAGCCATAAACATGTGTATCCGAGTCTTCTATCAAAAGTTACAGCTATTTATATGAAGTTGTACAAAATAGCTTTCTTTCGCCAAGACAGTGCGTTTCTCACTGTTACATGCATTTGAATGGGGAACTCGACCGAAACAAAGTATAGGTTTTCATTATGTGAATAACTTGGAAATCTTAGCTCAAACAGCTGCAAAGCCTGTTTGCCAAGCATGGGAACCTTGAGTTCTATAAGATAAAGCCATAAACATGTGTATCCGAGGCTTCTATCAAAAGTTACAGCTATTCATATGAAGTTGTACAAAAACGCTTTCTTTCGCCAAGACAGTGCGTTTCTCACTGTTACATGCATTTGAATGGGGAACTCGACCGAAACAAAGTATAGGTTTTCATTATGTGAATAACTTGGAAATCTTAGCTCAAACAGCTGCAAAACCTGTTTGCCCAGCACGGGAACCTTGAGTTCTATAAGATAAAGCCATAAACATGTGTATCCGAGGCTTCTATCAAAAGTTACAGCTATTCATATGAAGTTGTACAAAAACGCTTTCTTTCGCCAAGACAGTGCGTTTCTCACTGTTACATGCATTTGAATGGGGAACTCGACCGAAACAAAGTATAGGTTTTCATTATGTGAATAATTTGGAAATCTTAGCTCAAACAGCTGCAAAACCTGTTTGCCCAGCACGGAGACCTTGAGTTCTATAAGATAAAGCCATAAACATGTGTATCCGAGGCTTCTATCAAAAGTTACAGCTATTCATATGAAGTTGTACAAAAACGCTTTCTTTCGCCAAGACAGTGCGTTTCTCACTGTTACATGCATTTGAATGGGGAACTCGACCGAAGCAAAGTATAGGTTTTCATTATGTGAATAACTTGGAAATCTTAGCTCAAACAGCTGCAAAACCTGTTTTCCCAGCACGGAGACCTTGAGTTCTATAATATAAGGCCATAAACATGTTTGTCTGAGTCTTCTATCAAAAGTTACAGCTATTTCTATGAAGTTGTACAAAAACGCTTTCTTTCGCCAAGACAGTGCGTTTCTCACTGTTACATGCATTTGAATGGGGAACTCGACCGAAACAAAGTATAGGTTTTCATTATGTGAATAACTTGGAAATCTTAGCTCAAACAGCTGCAAAACCTGTTTGCCCAGCACGGGAACCTTGAGTTCTATAAGATAAAGCCATAAACATGTGTATCCGAGTCTTCTATCAAAAGTTACAGCTATTCATATGAAGTTGTACAAAAACGCTTTCTTTCGCCAAGACAGTGCGTTTCTCACTGTTACATGCATTTGAATGGGGAACTCGACCGAAACAAAGTATAGGTTTTCATTATGTGAATAACTTGGAAATCTTAGCTCAAACAGCTGCAAAACCTGTTTGCCCAGCACGGGAACCTTGAGTTCTATAAGATAAAGCCATAAACATGTGTATCCGAGGCTTCTATCAAAAGTTACAGCTATTCATATGAAGTTGTACAAAAACGCTTTCTTTCGCCAAGACAGTGCGTTTCTCACTGTTACATGCATTTGAATAGGGAACTCGACCGAAACAAAGTATAGGTTTTCATTATGTGAATAATTTGGAAATCTTAGCTCAAACAGCTGCAAAACCTGTTTGCCCAGCACGGAGACCTTGAGTTCTATAAGATAAAGCCATAAACATGTGTATCCGAGGCTTCTATCAAAAGTTACAGCTATTCATATGAAGTTGTACAAAAACGCTTTCTTTCGCCAAGACAGTGCGTTTCTCACTGTTACATGCATTTGAATGGGGAACTCGACCGAAACAAAGTATAGGTTTTCATTATGTGAATAACTTGGAAATCTTAGCTCAAACAGCTGCAAAACCTGTTTTCCCAGCACGGAGACCTTGAGTTCTATAATATAAGGCCATAAACATGTTTGTCTGAGTCTTCTATCAAAAGTTACAGCTATTTCTATGAAGTTGTACAAAAACGCTTTCTTTCGCCAAGACAGTGCGTTTCTCACTGTTACATGCATTTGAATGGGGAACTCGACCGAAACAAAGTATAGGTTTTCATTATGTGAATAACTTGGAAATCTTAGCTCAAACAGCTGCAAAACCTGTTTTCCCAGCATGGAGACCTTGAGTTCTATAAGATAAAGCCATAAACATGTGTATCCGAGTCTTCTATCAAAAGTTACAGCTATTTATATGAAGTTGTACAAAATAGCTTTCTTTCGCCAAGACAGTGCGTTTCTCACTGTTACATGCATTTGAATGGAGAACTCGACCGAAACAAAGTATAGGTTTTCATTATGTGAATAACTTGGAAATCTTAGCTCAAACAGCTGCAAAACCTGTTTGCCCAGCACGGGAACCTTGAGTTCTATAAGATAAAGCCATAAACATGTGTATCCGAGGCTTCTATCAAAAGTTACAGCTATTCATATGAAGTTGTACAAAAACGCTTTCTTTCGCCAAGACAGTGCGTTTCTCACTGTTACATGCATTTGAATGGGGAACTCGACCGAAACAAAGTATAGGTTTTCATTATGTGAATAACTTGGAAATCTTAGCTCAAACAGCTGCAAAACCTGTTTGCCCAGCACGGGAACCTTGAGTTCTATAAGATAAAGCCATAAACATGTGTATCCGAGGCTTCTATCAAAAGTTACAGCTATTCATATGAAGTTGTACAAAAACGCTTTCTTTCGCCAAGACAGTGCGTTTCTCACTGTTACATGCATTTGAATGGGGAACTCGACCGAAACAAAGTATAGGTTTTCATTATGTGAATAACTTGGAAATCTTAGCTCAAACAGCTGCAAAACCTGTTTGCCCAGCACGGGAACCTTGAGTTCTATAAGATAAAGCCATAAACATGTGTATCCGAGGCTTCTATCAAAAGTTACAGCTATTCATATGAAGTTGTACAAAAACGCTTTCTTTCGCCAAGACAGTGCGTTTCTCACTGTTACATGCATTTGAATGGGGAACTCGACCGAAACAAAGTATAGGTTTTCATTATGTGAATAATTTGGAAATCTTAGCTCAAACAGCTGCAAAACCTGTTTGCCCAGCACGGAGACCTTGAGTTCTATAAGATAAAGCCATAAACATGTGTATCCGAGGCTTCTATCAAAAGTTACAGCTATTCATATGAAGTTGTACAAAAACGCTTTCTTTCGCCAAGACAGTGCGTTTCTCACTGTTACATGCATTTGAATGGGGAACTCGACCGAAACAAAGTATAGGTTTTCATTATGTGAATAACTTGGAAATCTTAGCTCAAACAGCTGCAAAACCTGTTTGCCCAGCACGGGAACCTTGAGTTCTATAAGATAAAGCCATAAACATGTGTATCCGAGGCTTCTATCAAAAGTTACAGCTATTCATATGAAGTTGTACAAAAACGCTTTCTTTCGCCAAGACAGTGCGTTTCTCACTGTTACATGCATTTGAATGGGGAACTCGACCGAAACAAAGTATAGGTTTTCATTATGTGAATAACTTGGAAATCTTAGCTCAAACAGCTGCAAAACCTGTTTGCCCAGCACGGGAACCTTGAGTTCTATAATATAAGGCCATAAACATGTTTGTCTGAGTCTTCTATCAAAAGTTACAGCTATTTCTATGAAGTTGTACAAAAACGCTTTCTTTCGCCAAGACAGTGCGTTTCTCACTGTTACATGCATTTGAATGGGGAACTCGACCGAAACAAAGTATAGGTTTTCATTATGTGAATAACTTGGAAATCTTAGCTCAAACAGCTGCAAAACCTGTTTTCCCAGCATGGAGACCTTGAGTTCTATAAGATAAAGCCATAAACATGTGTATCCGAGTCTTCTATCAAAAGTTACAGCTATTTATATGAAGTTGTACAAAATAGCTTTCTTTCGCCAAGACAGTGCGTTTCTCACTGTTACATGCATTTGAATGGAGAACTCGACCGAAACAAAGTATAGGTTTTCATTATGTGAATAACTTGGAAATCTTAGCTCAAACAGCTGCAAAACCTGTTTGCCCAGCACGGGAACCTTGAGTTCTATAAGATAAAGCCATAAACATGTGTATCCGAGGCTTCTATCAAAAGTTACAGCTATTTATATGAAGTTGTACAAAAACGCTTTCTTTCGCCAAGACAGTGCGTTTCTCACTGTTACATGCATTTGAATGGGGAACTCGACCGAAACAAAGTATAGGTTTTCATTATGTGAATAACTTGGAAATCTTAGCTCAAACAGCTGCAAAGCCTGTTTGCCAAGCACGGGAACCTTGAGTTCTATAAGATAAAGCCATAAACATGTGTATCCGAGGCTTCTATCAAAAGTTACAGCTATTCATATG
The DNA here is from genome assembly GCF_041146795.1 of Maylandia zebra. NCBI lineage: Eukaryota > Metazoa > Chordata > Actinopteri > Cichliformes > Cichlidae > Maylandia > Maylandia zebra. Next base: position 3,805,266 of record NC_135174.1, on the reverse strand, counting down.
AAGTTGTACAAAAACGCTTTCTTTCGCCAAGACAGTGCGTTTCTCACTGTTACATGCATTTGAATGGGGAACTCGACCGAAACAAAGTATAGGTTTTCATTATGTGAATAACTTGGAAATCTTAGCTCAAACAGCTGCAAAACCTGTTTGCCCAGCACGGGAACCTTGAGTTCTATAAGATAAAGCCATAAACATGTGTATCCGAGGCTTCTATCAAAAGTTACAGCTATTCATATGAAGTTGTACAAAAACGCTTTCTTTCGCCAAGACAGTGCGTTTCTCACTGTTACATGCATTTGAATGGGGAACTCGACCGAAACAAAGTATAGGTTTTCATTATGTGAATAATTTGGAAATCTTAGCTCAAACAGCTGCAAAACCTGTTTGCCCAGCACGGAGACCTTGAGTTCTATAAGATAAAGCCATAAACATGTGTATCCGAGGCTTCTATCAAAAGTTACAGCTATTCATATGAAGTTGTACAAAAACGCTTTCTTTCGCCAAGACAGTGCGTTTCTCACTGTTACATGCATTTGAATGGGGAACTCGACCGAAGCAAAGTATAGGTTTTCATTATGTGAATAACTTGGAAATCTTAGCTCAAACAGCTGCAAAACCTGTTTTCCCAGCACGGAGACCTTGAGTTCTATAAGATAAAGCCATAAACATGTGTATCCGAGGCTTCTATCAAAAGTTACAGCTATTCATATGAAGTTGTACAAAAACGCTTTCTTTCGCCAAGACAGTGCGTTTCTCACTGTTACATGCATTTGAATGGGGAACTCGACCGAAACAAAGTATAGGTTTTCATTATGTGAATAATTTGGAAATCTTAGCTCAAACAGCTGCAAAACCTGTTTTCCCAGCACGGAGACCTTGAGTTCTATAATATAAGGCCATAAACATGTTTGTCTGAGTCTTCTATCAAAAGTTACAGCTATTTCTATGAAGTTGTACAAAAACGCTTTCTTTCGCCAAGACAGTGCGTTTCTCACTGTTACATGCATTTGAATGGGGAACTCGACCGAAACAAAGCATAGGTTTTCATTATGTGAATAACTTGGAAATCTTAGCTCAAACAGCTGCAAAACCTGTTTTCCCAGCACGGAGACCTTGAGTTCTATAATATAAGGCCATAAACATGTGTATCCGAGGCTTCTATCAAAAGTTACAGCTATTTCTATGAAGTTGTACAAAAACGCTTTCTTTCGCCAAGACAGTGCGTTTCTCACTGTTACATGCATTTGAATGGGGAACTCGACCGAAACAAAGTATAGGTTTTCATTATGTGAATAACTTGGAAATCTTAGCTCAAACAGCTGCAAAACCTGTTTTCCCAGCACGGAGACCTTGAGTTCTATAAGATAAAGCCATAAACATGTTTGTCTGAGTCTTCTATCAAAAGTTACAGCTATTTCTATGAAGTTGTACAAAAACGCTTTCTTTCGCCAAGACAGTGCGTTTCTCACTGTTACATGCATTTGAATGGGGAACTCGACCGAAACAAAGTATAGGTTTTCATTATGTGAATAACTTGGAAATCTTAGCTCAAACAGCTGCAAAGCCTGTTTGCCCAGCACGGGAACCTTGAGTTCTATAAGATAAAGCCATAAACATGTGTATCCGAGGCTTCTATCAAAAGTTACAGCTATTCATATGAAGTTGTACAAAAACGCTTTCTTTCGCCAAGACAGTGCGTTTCTCACTGTTACATGCATTTGAATGGGGAACTCGACCGAAACAAAGTATAGGTTTTCATTATGTGAATAACTTGGAAATCTTAGCTCAAACAGCTGCAAAACCTGTTTGCCCAGCACGGGAACCTTGAGTTCTATAAGATAAAGCCATAAACATGTGTATCCGAGGCTTCTATCAAAAGTTACAGCTATTCATATGAAGTTGTACAAAAACGCTTTCTTTCGCCAAGACAGTGCGTTTCTCACTGTTACATGCATTTGAATGGGGAACTCGACCGAAACAAAGTATAGGTTTTCATTATGTGAATAACTTGGAAATCTTAGCTCAAACAGCTGCAAAACCTGTTTTCCCAGCACGGAGACCTTGAGTTCTATAATATAAGGCCATAAACATGTTTGTCTGAGTCTTCTATCAAAAGTTACAGCTATTTCTATGAAGTTGTACAAAAACGCTTTCTTTCGCCAAGACAGTGCGTTTCTCACTGTTACATGCATTTGAATGGGGAACTCGACCGAAACAAAGTATAGGTTTTCATTATGTGAATAACTTGGAAATCTTAGCTCAAACAGCTGCAAAACCTGTTTGCCCAGCACGGGAACCTTGAGTTCTATAAGATAAAGCCATAAACATGTGTATCCGAGGCTTCTATCAAAAGTTACAGCTATTCATATGAAGTTGTACAAAAACGCTTTCTTTCGCCAAGACAGTGCGTTTCTCACTGTTACATGCATTTGAATGGGGAACTCGACCGAAACAAAGTATAGGTTTTCATTATGTGAATAACTTGGAAATCTTAGCTCAAACAGCTGCAAAACCTGTTTGCCCAGCACGGGAACCTTGAGTTCTATAAGATAAAGCCATAAACATGTGTATCCGAGGCTTCTATCAAAAGTTACAGCTATTCATATGAAGTTGTACAAAAACGCTTTCTTTCGCGAAGACAGTGCGTTTCTCACTGTTACATGCATTTGAATGGGGAACTCGACCGAAACAAAGTATAGGTTTTCATTATGTGAATAACTTGGAAATCTTAGCTCAAACAGCTGCAAAACCTGTTTTCCCAGCACGGAGACCTTGAGTTCTATAATATAAGGCCATAAACATGTTTGTCTGAGTCTTCTATCAAAAGTTACAGCTATTTCTATGAAGTTGTACAAAAACGCTTTCTTTCGCCAAGACAGTGCGTTTCTCACTGTTACATGCATTTGAATGGGGAACTCGACCGAAACAAAGTATAGGTTTTCATTATGTGAATAACTTGGAAATCTTAGCTCAAACAGCTGCAAAACCTGTTTGCCCAGCACGGGAACCTTGAGTTCTATAAGATAAAGCCATAAACATGTGTATCCGAGGCTTCTATCAAAAGTTACAGCTATTCATATGAAGTTGTACAAAAACGCTTTCTTTCGCCAAGACAGTGCGTTTCTCACTGTTACATGCATTTGAATGGGGAACTCGACCGAAACAAAGTATAGGTTTTCATTATGTGAATAACTTGGAAATCTTAGCTCAAACAGCTGCAAAACCTGTTTTCCCAGCACGGAGACCTTGAGTTCTATAATATAAGGCCATAAACATGTTTGTCTGAGTCTTCTATCAAAAGTTACAGCTATTTCTATGAAGTTGTACAAAAACGCTTTCTTTCGCCAAGACAGTGCGTTTCTCACTGTTACATGCATTTGAATGGGGAACTCGACCGAAACAAAGTATAGGTTTTCATTATGTGAATAACTTGGAAATCTTAGCTCAAACAGCTGCAAAACCTGTTTTCCCAGCACGGAGACCTTGAGTTCTATAATATAAGGCCATAAACATGTTTGTCTGAGTCTTCTATCAAAAGTTACAGCTATTTCTATGAAGTTGTACAAAAACGCTTTCTTTCGCCAAGACAGTGCGTTTCTCACTGTTACATGCATTTGAATGAGGAACGCGACCGAAACAAAGTATAGGTTTTCATTATGTGAATAACTTGGAAATCTTAGCTCAAACAGCTGCAAAACCTGTTTGCCCAGCACGGGAACCTTGAGTTCTATAAGATAAAGCCATAAACATGTGTATCCGAGGCTTCTATCAAAAGTTACAGCTATTCATATGAAGTTGTACAAAAACGCTTTCTTTCGCCAAGACAGTGCGTTTCTCACTGTTACATGCATTTGAATGGGGAACTCGACCGAAACAAAGTATAGGTTTTCATTATGTGAATAACTTGGAAATCTTAGCTCAAACAGCTGCAAAACCTGTTTGCCCAGCACGGGAACCTTGAGTTCTATAAGATAAAGCCATAAACATGTGTATCCGAGGCTTCTATCAAAAGTTACAGCTATTCATATGAAGTTGTACAAAAACGCTTTCTTTCGCCAAGACAGTGCGTTTCTCACTGTTACATGCATTTGAATGGGGAACTCGACCGAAACAAAGTATAGGTTTTCATTATGTGAATAACTTGGAAATCTTAGCTCAAACAGCTGCAAAACCTGTTTGCCCAGCACGGGAACCTTGAGTTCTATAAGATAAAGCCATAAACATGTGTATCCGAGGCTTCTATCAAAAGTTACAGCTATTCATATGAAGTTGTACAAAAACGCTTTCTTTCGCCAAGACAGTGCGTTTCTCACTGTTACATGCATTTGAATGGGGAACTCGACCGAAACAAAGTATAGGTTTTCATTATGTGAATAACTTGGAAATCTTAGCTCAAACAGCTGCAAAACCTGTTTGCCCAGCACGGGAACCTTGAGTTCTATAAGATAAAGCCATAAACATGTGTATCCGAGGCTTCTATCAAAAGTTACAGCTATTCATATGAAGTTGTACAAAAACGCTTTCTTTCGCCAAGACAGTGCGTTTCTCACTGTTACATGCATTTGAATGGGGAACTCGACCGAAACAAAGTATAGGTTTTCATTATGTGAATAATTTGGAAATCTTAGCTCAAACAGCTGCAAAACCTGTTTGCCCAGCACGGAGACCTTGAGTTCTATAAGATAAAGCCATAAACATGTGTATCCGAGGCTTCTATCAAAAGTTACAGCTATTCATATGAAGTTGTACAAAAACGCTTTCTTTCGCCAAGACAGTGCGTTTCTCACTGTTACATGCATTTGAATGGGGAACTCGACCGAAACAAAGTATAGGTTTTCATTATGTGAATAACTTGGAAATCTTAGCTCAAACAGCTGCAAAACCTGTTTGCCCAGCACGGGAACCTTGAGTTCTATAAGATAAAGCCATAAACATGTGTATCCGAGGCTTCTATCAAAAGTTACAGCTATTCATATGAAGTTGTACAAAAACGCTTTCTTTCGCCAAGACAGTGCGTTTCTCACTGTTACATGCATTTGAATGGGGAACTCGACCGAAACAAAGTATAGGTTTTCATTATGTGAATAACTTGGAAATCTTAGCTCAAACAGCTGCAAAACCTGTTTGCCCAGCACGGGAACCTTGAGTTCTATAAGATAAAGCCATAAACATGTGTATCCGAGGCTTCTATCAAAAGTTACAGCTATTCATATGAAGTTGTACAAAAACGCTTTCTTTCGCCAAGACAGTGCGTTTCTCACTGTTACATGCATTTGAATAGGGAACTCGACCGAAACAAAGTATAGGTTTTCATTATGTGAATAATTTGGAAATCTTAGCTCAAACAGCTGCAAAACCTGTTTGCCCAGCACGGAGACCTTGAGTTCTATAAGATAAAGCCATAAACATGTGTATCCGAGGCTTCTATCAAAAGTTACAGCTATTCATATGAAGTTGTACAAAAACGCTTTCTTTCGCCAAGACAGTGCGTTTCTCACTGTTACATGCATTTGAATGGGGAACTCGACCGAAACAAAGTATAGGTTTTCATTATGTGAATAACTTGGAAATCTTAGCTCAAACAGCTGCAAAACCTGTTTTCCCAGCATGGAGACCTTGAGTTCTATAAGATAAAGCCATAAACATGTGTATCCGAGTCTTCTATCAAAAGTTACAGCTATTTATATGAAGTTGTACAAAATAGCTTTCTTTCGCCAAGACAGTGCGTTTCTCACTGTTACATGCATTTGAATGGAGAACTCGACCGAAACAAAGTATAGGTTTTCATTATGTGAATAACTTGGAAATCTTAGCTCAAACAGCTGCAAAACCTGTTTGCCCAGCACGGGAACCTTGAGTTCTATAAGATAAAGCCATAAACATGTGTATCCGAGGCTTCTATCAAAAGTTACAGCTATTTATATGAAGTTGTACAAAAACGCTTTCTTTCGCCAAGACAGTGCGTTTCTCACTGTTACATGCATTTGAATGGGGAACTCGACCGAAACAAAGTATAGGTTTTCATTATGTGAATAACTTGGAAATCTTAGCTCAAACAGCTGCAAAGCCTGTTTGCCAAGCACGGGAACCTTGAGTTCTATAAGATAAAGCCATAAACATGTGTATCCGAGGCTTCTATCAAAAGTTACAGCTATTCATATGAAGTTGTACAAAAACGCTTTCTTTCGCCAAGACAGTGCGTTTCTCACTGTTACATGCATTTGAATGGGGAACTCGACCGAAACAAAGTATAGGTTTTCATTATGTGAATAACTTGGAAATCTTAGCTCAAACAGCTGCAAAACCTGTTTGCCCAGCACGGGAACCTTGAGTTCTATAAGATAAAGCCATAAACATGTGTATCCGAGGCTTCTATCAAAAGTTACAGCTATTCATATGAAGTTGTACAAAAACGCTTTCTTTCGCCAAGACAGTGCGTTTCTCACTGTTACATGCATTTGAATGGGGAACTCGACCGAAACAAAGTATAGGTTTTCATTATGTGAATAATTTGGAAATCTTAGCTCAAACAGCTGCAAAACCTGTTTGCCCAGCACGGAGACCTTGAGTTCTATAAGATAAAGCCATAAACATGTGTATCCGAGGCTTCTATCAAAAGTTACAGCTATTCATATGAAGTTGTACAAAAACGCTTTCTTTCGCCAAGACAGTGCGTTTCTCACTGTTACATGCATTTGAATGGGGAACTCGAACGAAGCAAAGTATAGGTTTTCATTATGTGAATAACTTGGAAATCTTAGCTCAAACAGCTGCAAAACCTGTTTTCCCAGCACGGAGACCTTGAGTTCTATAAGATAAAGCCATAAACATGTTTGTCTGAGTCTTCTATCAAAAGTTACAGCTATTTCTATGAAGTTGTACAAAAACGCTTTCTTTCGCCAAGACAGTGCGTTTCTCACTGTTACATGCATTTGAATGGGGAACTCGACCGAAACAAAGTATAGGTTTTCATTATGTGAATAACTTGGAAATCTTAGCTCAAACAGCTGCAAAACCTGTTTGCCCAGCACGGGAACCTTGAGTTCTATAAGATAAAGCCATAAACATGTGTATCCGAGTCTTCTATCAAAAGTTACAGCTATTTATATGAAGTTGTACAAAAACGCTTTCTTTCGCCAAGACAGTGCGTTTCTCACTGTTACATGCATTTGAATGGGGAACTCCACCGAAACAAAGTATAGGTTTTCATTATGTGAATAACTTGGAAATCTTAGCTCAAACAGCTGCAAAGCCTGTTTGCCCAGCACGGGAACCTTGAGTTCTATAAGATAAAGCCATAAACATGTGTATCCGAGGCTTCTATCAAAAGTTACAGCTATTCATATGAAGTTGTACAAAAACGCTTTCTTTCGCCAAGACAGTGCGTTTCTCACTGTTACATGCATTTGAATGGGGAACTCGACCGAAACAAAGTATAGGTTTTCATTATGTGAATAACTTGGAAATCTTAGCTCAAACAGCTGCAAAACCTGTTTTCCCAGCACGGAGACCTTGAGTTCTATAATATAAGGCCATAAACATGTTTGTCTGAGTCTTCTATCAAAAGTTACAGCTATTTCTATGAAGTTGTACAAAAACGCTTTCTTTCGCCAAGACAGTGCGTTTCTCACTGTTACATGCATTTGAATGGGGAACTCGACCGAAACAAAGTATAGGTTTTCATTATGTGAATAACTTGGAAATCTTAGCTCAAACAGCTGCAAAACCTGTTTGCCCAGCACGGGAACCTTGAGTTCTATAAGATAAAGCCATAAACATGTGTATCCGAGGCTTCTATCAAAAGTTACAGCTATTCATATGAAGTTGTACAAAAACGCTTTCTTTCGCCAAGACAGTGCGTTTCTCACTGTTACATGCATTTGAATGGGGAACTCGACCGAAACAAAGTATAGGTTTTCATTATGTGAATAACTTGGAAATCTTAGCTCAAACAGCTGCAAAACCTGTTTGCCCAGCACGGGAACCTTGAGTTCTATAAGATAAAGCCATAAACATGTGTATCCGAGGCTTCTATCAAAAGTTACAGCTATTCATATGAAGTTGTACAAAAACGCTTTCTTTCGCCAAGACAGTGCGTTTCTCACTGTTACATGCATTTGAATGGGGAACTCGACCGAAACAAAGTATAGGTTTTCATTATGTGAATAACTTGGAAATCTTAGCTCAAACAGCTGCAAAACCTGTTTTCCCAGCACGGAGAGCTTGAGTTCTATAATATAAGGCCATAAACATGTTTGTCTGAGTCTTCTATCAAAAGTTACAGCTATTTCTATGAAGTTGTACAAAAACGCTTTCTTTCGCCAAGACAGTGCGTTTCTCACTGTTACATGCATTTGAATGGGGAACTCGACCGAAACAAAGTATAGGTTTTCATTATGTGAATAACTTGGAAATCTTAGCTCAAACAGCTGCAAAACCTGTTTTCCCAGCACGGAGACCTTGAGTTCTATAATATAAGGCCATAAACATGTTTGTCTGAGTCTTCTATCAAAAGTTACAGCTATTTCTATGAAGTTGTACAAAAACGCTTTCTTTCGCCAAGACAGTGCGTTTCTCACTGTTACATGCATTTGAATGAGGAACGCGACCGAAACAAAGTATAGGTTTTCATTATGTGAATAACTTGGAAATCTTAGCTCAAACAGCTGCAAAACCTGTTTGCCCAGCACGGGAACCTTGAGTTCTATAAGATAAAGCCATAAACATGTGTATCCGAGGCTTCTATCAAAAGTTACAGCTATTCATATGAAGTTGTACAAAAACGCTTTCTTTCGCCAAGACAGTGCGTTTCTCACTGTTACATGCATTTGAATGGGGAACTCGACCGAAACAAAGTATAGGTTTTCATTATGTGAATAACTTGGAAATCTTAGCTCAAACAGCTGCAAAACCTGTTTGCCCAGCACGGGAACCTTGAGTTCTATAAGATAAAGCCATAAACATGTGTATCCGAGGCTTCTATCAAAAGTTACAGCTATTCATATGAAGTTGTACAAAAACGCTTTCTTTCGCCAAGACAGTGCGTTTCTCACTGTTACATGCATTTGAATAGGGAACTCGACCGAAACAAAGTATAGGTTTTCATTATGTGAATAATTTGGAAATCTTAGCTCAAACAGCTGCAAAACCTGTTTGCCCAGCACGGAGACCTTGAGTTCTATAAGATAAAGCCATAAACATGTGTATCCGAGGCTTCTATCAAAAGTTACAGCTATTCATATGAAGTTGTACAAAAACGCTTTCTTTCGCCAAGACAGTGCGTTTCTCACTGTTACATGCATTTGAATGGGGAACTCGACCGAAACAAAGTATAGGTTTTCATTATGTGAATAACTTGGAAATCTTAGCTCAAACAGCTGCAAAACCTGTTTTCCCAGCATGGAGACCTTGAGTTCTATAAGATAAAGCCATAAACATGTGTATCCGAGTCTTCTATCAAAAGTTACAGCTATTTATATGAAGTTGTACAAAATAGCTTTCTTTCGCCAAGACAGTGCGTTTCTCACTGTTACATGCATTTGAATGGAGAACTCGACCGAAACAAAGTATAGGTTTTCATTATGTGAATAACTTGGAAATCTTAGCTCAAACAGCTGCAAAACCTGTTTGCCCAGCACGGGAACCTTGAGTTCTATAAGATAAAGCCATAAACATGTGTATCCGAGGCTTCTATCAAAAGTTACAGCTATTTATATGAAGTTGTACAAAAACGCTTTCTTTCGCCAAGACAGTGCGTTTCTCACTGTTACATGCATTTGAATGGGGAACTCGACCGAAACAAAGTATAGGTTTTCATTATGTGAATAACTTGGAAATCTTAGCTCAAACAGCTGCAAAGCCTGTTTGCCAAGCACGGGAACCTTGAGTTCTATAAGATAAAGCCATAAACATGTGTATCCGAGGCTTCTATCAAAAGTTACAGCTATTCATATGAAGTTGTACAAAAACGCTTTCTTTCGCCAAGACAGTGCGTTTCTCACTGTTACATGCATTTGAATGGGGAACTCGACCGAAACAAAGTATAGGTTTTCATTATGTGAATAACTTGGAAATCTTAGCTCAAACAGCTGCAAAACCTGTTTGCCCAGCACGGGAACCTTGAGTTCTATAAGATAAAGCCATAAACATGTGTATCCGAGGCTTCTATCAAAAGTTACAGCTATTCATATGAAGTTGTACAAAAACGCTTTCTTTCGCCAAGACAGTGCGTTTCTCACTGTTACATGCATTTGAATGGGGAACTCGACCGAAACAAAGTATAGGTTTTCATTATGTGAATAATTTGGAAATCTTAGCTCAAACAGCTGCAAAACCTGTTTGCCCAGCACGGAGACCTTGAGTTCTATAAGATAAAGCCATAAACATGTGTATCCGAGGCTTCTATCAAAAGTTACAGCTATTCATATGAAGTTGTACAAAAACGCTTTCTTTCGCCAAGACAGTGCGTTTCTCACTGTTACATGCATTTGAATGGGGAACTCGAACGAAGCAAAGTATAGGTTTTCATTATGTGAATAACTTGGAAATCTTAGCTCAAACAGCTGCAAAACCTGTTTTCCCAGCACGGAGACCTTGAGTTCTATAAGATAAAGCCATAAACATGTTTGTCTGAGTCTTCTATCAAAAGTTACAGCTATTTCTATGAAGTTGTACAAAAACGCTTTCTTTCGCCAAGACAGTGCGTTTCTCACTGTTACATGCATTTGAATGGGGAACTCGACCGAAACAAAGTATAGGTTTTCATTATGTGAATAACTTGGAAATCTTAGCTCAAACAGCTGCAAAACCTGTTTGCCCAGCACGGGAACCTTGAGTTCTATAAGATAAAGCCATAAACATGTGTATCCGAGTCTTCTATCAAAAGTTACAGCTATTTATATGAAGTTGTACAAAAACGCTTTCTTTCGCCAAGACAGTGCGTTTCTCACTGTTACATGCATTTGAATGGGGAACTCCACCGAAACAAAGTATAGGTTTTCATTATGTGAATAACTTGGAAATCTTAGCTCAAACAGCTGCAAAGCCTGTTTGCCCAGCACGGGAACCTTGAGTTCTATAAGATAAAGCCATAAACATGTGTATCCGAGGCTTCTATCAAAAGTTACAGCTATTCATATGAAGTTGTACAAAAACGCTTTCTTTCGCCAAGACAGTGCGTTTCTCACTGTTACATGCATTTGAATGGGGAACTCGACCGAAACAAAGTATAGGTTTTCATTATGTGAATAACTTGGAAATCTTAGCTCAAACAGCTGCAAAACCTGTTTTCCCAGCACGGAGACCTTGAGTTCTATAATATAAGGCCATAAACATGTTTGTCTGAGTCTTCTATCAAAAGTTACAGCTATTTCTATGAAGTTGTACAAAAACGCTTTCTTTCGCCAAGACAGTGCGTTTCTCACTGTTACATGCATTTGAATGGGGAACTCGACCGAAACAAAGTATAGGTTTTCATTATGTGAATAACTTGGAAATCTTAGCTCAAACAGCTGCAAAACCTGTTTGCCCAGCACGGGAACCTTGAGTTCTATAAGATAAAGCCATAAACATGTGTATCCGAGGCTTCTATCAAAAGTTACAGCTATTCATATGAAGTTGTACAAAAACGCTTTCTTTCGCCAAGACAGTGCGTTTCTCACTGTTACATGCATTTGAATGGGGAACTCGACCGAAACAAAGTATAGGTTTTCATTATGTGAATAACTTGGAAATCTTAGCTCAAACAGCTGCAAAACCTGTTTGCCCAGCACGGGAACCTTGAGTTCTATAAGATAAAGCCATAAACATGTGTATCCGAGGCTTCTATCAAAAGTTACAGCTATTCATATGAAGTTGTACAAAAACGCTTTCTTTCGCCAAGACAGTGCGTTTCTCACTGTTACATGCATTTGAATGGGGAACTCGACCGAAACAAAGTATAGGTTTTCATTATGTGAATAACTTGGAAATCTTAGCTCAAACAGCTGCAAAACCTGTTTTCCCAGCACGGAGAGCTTGAGTTCTATAATATAAGGCCATAAACATGTTTGTCTGAGTCTTCTATCAAAAGTTACAGCTATTTCTATGAAGTTGTACAAAAACGCTTTCTTTCGCCAAGACAGTGCGTTTCTCACTGTTACATGCATTTGAATGGGGAACTCGACCGAAACAAAGTATAGGTTTTCATTATGTGAATAACTTGGAAATCTTAGCTCAAACAGCTGCAAAACCTGTTTTCCCAGCACGGAGACCTTGAGTTCTATAATATAAGGCCATAAACATGTTTGTCTGAGTCTTCTATCAAAAGTTACAGCTATTTCTATGAAGTTGTACAAAAACGCTTTCTTTCGCCAAGACAGTGCGTTTCTCACTGTTACATGCATTTGAATGAGGAACGCGACCGAAACAAAGTATAGGTTTTCATTATGTGAATAACTTGGAAATCTTAGCTCAAACAGCTGCAAAACCTGTTTGCCCAGCACGGGAACCTTGAGTTCTATAAGATAAAGCCATAAACATGTGTATCCGAGGCTTCTATCAAAAGTTACAGCTATTCATATGAAGTTGTACAAAAACGCTTTCTTTCGCCAAGACAGTGCGTTTCTCACTGTTACATGCATTTGAATGGGGAACTCGACCGAAACAAAGTATAGGTTTTCATTATGTGAATAACTTGGAAATCTTAGCTCAAACAGCTGCAAAACCTGTTTGCCCAGCACGGGTACCTTGAGTTCTATAAGATAAAGCCATAAACATGTGTATCCGAGGCTTCTATCAAAAGTTACAGCTATTCATATGAAGTTGTACAAAAACGCTTTCTTTCGCCAAGACAGTGCGTTTCTCACTGTTACATGCATTTGAATGGGGAACTCGACCGAAACAAAGTATAGGTTTTCATTATGTGAATAACTTGGAAATCTTAGCTCAAACAGCTGCAAAACCTGTTTGCCCAGCACGGGAACCTTGAGTTCTATAAGATAAAGCCATAAACATGTGTATCCGAGGCTTCTATCAAAAGTTACAGCTATTCATATGAAGTTGTACAAAAACGCTTTCTTTCGCCAAGACAGTGCGTTTCTCACTGTTACATGCATTTGAATGGGGAACTCGACCGAAACAAAGTATAGGTTTTCATTATGTGAATAATTTGGAAATCTTAGCTCAAACAGCTGCAAAACCTGTTTGCCCAGCACGGAGACCTTGAGTTCTATAAGATAAAGCCATAAACATGTGTATCCGAGGCTTCTATCAAAAGTTACAGCTATTCATATGAAGTTGTACAAAAACGCTTTCTTTCGCCAAGACAGTGCGTTTCTCACTGTTACATGCATTTGAATGGGGAACTCGACCGAAACAAAGTATAGGTTTTCATTATGTGAATAACTTGGAAATCTTAGCTCAAACAGCTGCAAAACCTGTTTGCCCAGCACGGGAACCTTGAGTTCTATAAGATAAAGCCATAAACATGTGTATCCGAGGTTTCTATCAAAAGTTACAGCTATTCATATGAAGTTGTACAAAAACGCTTTCTTTCGCCAAGACAGTGCGTTTCTCACTGTTACATGCATTTGAATGGGGAACTCGACCGAAACAAAGTATAGGTTTTCATTATGTGAATAACTTGGAAATCTTAGCTCAAACAGCTGCAAAACCTGTTTGCCCAGCACGGGAACCTTGAGTTCTATAAGATAAAGCCATAAACATGTGTATCCGAGGCTTCTATCAAAAGTTACAGCTATTCATATGAAGTTGTACAAAAACGCTTTCTTTCGCCAAGACAGTGCGTTTCTCACTGTTACATGCATTTGAATAGGGAACTCGACCGAAACAAAGTATAGGTTTTCATTATGTGAATAATTTGGAAATCTTAGCTCAAACAGCTGCAAAACCTGTTTGCCCAGCACGGAGACCTTGAGTTCTATAAGATAAAGCCATAAACATGTGTATCCGAGGCTTCTATCAAAAGTTACAGCTATTCATATGAAGTTGTACAAAAACGCTTTCTTTCGCCAAGACAGTGCGTTTCTCACTGTTACATGCATTTGAATGGGGAACTCGACCGAAACAAAGTATAGGTTTTCATTATGTGAATAACTTGGAAATCTTAGCTCAAACAGCTGCAAAACCTGTTTTCCCAGCACGGAGACCTTGAGTTCTATAATATAAGGCCATAAACATGTGTATCCGAGTCTTCTATCAAAAGTTACAGCTATTTCTATGAAGTTGTACAAAAACGCTTTCTTTCGCCAAGACAGTGCGTTTCTCACTGTTACATGCATTTGAATAGGGAACTCGACCGAAACAAAGTATAGGTTTTCATTATGTGAATAATTTGGAAATCTTAGCTCAAACAGCTGCAAAACCTGTTTGCCCAGCACGGAGACCTTGAGTTCTATAAGATAAAGCCATAAACATGTGTATCCGAGGCTTCTATCAAAAGTTACAGCTATTCATATGAAGTTGTACAAAAACGCTTTCTTTCGCCAAGACAGTGCGTTTCTCACTGTTACATGCATTTGAATGGGGAACTCGACCGAAACAAAGTATAGGTTTTCATTATGTGAATAACTTGGAAATCTTAGCTCAAACAGCTGCAAAACCTGTTTTCCCAGCATGGAGACCTTGAGTTCTATAAGATAAAGCCATAAACATGTGTATCCGAGTCTTCTATCAAAAGTTACAGCTATTTATATGAAGTTGTACAAAATAGCTTTCTTTCGCCAAGACAGTGCGTTTCTCACTGTTACATGCATTTGAATGGAGAACTCGACCGAAACAAAGTATAGGTTTTCATTATGTGAATAACTTGGAAATCTTAGCTCAAACAGCTGCAAAACCTGTTTGCCCAGCACGGGAACCTTGAGTTCTATAAGATAAAGCCATAAACATGTGTATCCGAGGCTTCTATCAAAAGTTACAGCTATTTATATGAAGTTGTACAAAAACGCTTTCTTTCGCCAAGACAGTGCGTTTCTCACTGTTACATGCATTTGAATGGGGAACTCGACCGAAACAAAGTATAGGTTTTCATTATGTGAATAACTTGGAAATCTTAGCTCAAACAGCTGCAAAGCCTGTTTGCCAAGCACGGGAACCTTGAGTTCTATAAGATAAAGCCATAAACATGTGTATCCGAGGCTTCTATCAAAAGTTACAGCTATTCATATGAAGTTGTACAAAAACGCTTTCTTTCGCCAAGACAGTGCGTTTCTCACTGTTACATGCATTTGAATGGGGAACTCGACCGAAACAAAGTATAGGTTTTCATTATGTGAATAACTTGGAAATCTTAGCTCAAACAGCTGCAAAACCTGTTTGCCCAGCACGGGAACCTTGAGTTCTATAAGATAAAGCCATAAACATGTGTATCCGAGGCTTCTATCAAAAGTTACAGCTATTCATATGAAGTTGTACAAAAACGCTTTCTTTCGCCAAGACAGTGCGTTTCTCACTGTTACATGCATTTGAATGGGGAACTCGACCGAAACAAAGTATAGGTTTTCATTATGTGAATAATTTGGAAATCTTAGCTCAAACAGCTGCAAAACCTGTTTGCCCAGCACGGAGACCTTGAGTTCTATAAGATAAAGCCATAAACATGTGTATCCGAGGCTTCTATCAAAAGTTACAGCTATTCATATGAAGTTGTACAAAAACGCTTTCTTTCGCCAAGACAGTGCGTTTCTCACTGTTACATGCATTTGAATGGGGAACTCGAACGAAGCAAAGTATAGGTTTTCATTATGTGAATAACTTGGAAATCTTAGCTCAAACAGCTGCAAAACCTGTTTTCCCAGCACGGAGACCTTGAGTTCTATAAGATAAAGCCATAAACATGTTTGTCTGAGTCTTCTATCAAAAGTTACAGCTATTTCTATGAAGTTGTACAAAAACGCTTTCTTTCGCCAAGACAGTGCGTTTCTCACTGTTACATGCATTTGAATGGGGAACTCGACCGAAACAAAGTATAGGTTTTCATTATGTGAATAACTTGGAAATCTTAGCTCAAACAGCTGCAAAACCTGTTTGCCCAGCACGGGAACCTTGAGTTCTATAAGATAAAGCCATAAACATGTGTATCCGAGTCTTCTATCAAAAGTTACAGCTATTTATATGAAGTTGTACAAAAACGCTTTCTTTCGCCAAGACAGTGCGTTTCTCACTGTTACATGCATTTGAATGGGGAACTCCACCGAAACAAAGTATAGGTTTTCATTATGTGAATAACTTGGAAATCTTAGCTCAAACAGCTGCAAAGCCTGTTTGCCCAGCACGGGAACCTTGAGTTCTATAAGATAAAGCCATAAACATGTGTATCCGAGGCTTCTATCAAAAGTTACAGCTATTCATATGAAGTTGTACAAAAACGCTTTCTTTCGCCAAGACAGTGCGTTTCTCACTGTTACATGCATTTGAATGGGGAACTCGACCGAAACAAAGTATAGGTTTTCATTATGTGAATAACTTGGAAATCTTAGCTCAAACAGCTGCAAAACCTGTTTTCCCAGCACGGAGACCTTGAGTTCTATAATATAAGGCCATAAACATGTTTGTCTGAGTCTTCTATCAAAAGTTACAGCTATTTCTATGAAGTTGTACAAAAACGCTTTCTTTCGCCAAGACAGTGCGTTTCTCACTGTTACATGCATTTGAATGGGGAACTCGACCGAAACAAAGTATAGGTTTTCATTATGTGAATAACTTGGAAATCTTAGCTCAAACAGCTGCAAAACCTGTTTGCCCAGCACGGGAACCTTGAGTTCTATAAGATAAAGCCATAAACATGTGTATCCGAGGCTTCTATCAAAAGTTACAGCTATTCATATGAAGTTGTACAAAAACGCTTTCTTTCGCCAAGACAGTGCGTTTCTCACTGTTACATGCATTTGAATGGGGAACTCGACCGAAACAAAGTATAGGTTTTCATTATGTGAATAACTTGGAAATCTTAGCTCAAACAGCTGCAAAACCTGTTTGCCCAGCACGGGAACCTTGAGTTCTATAAGATAAAGCCATAAACATGTGTATCCGAGGCTTCTATCAAAAGTTACAGCTATTCATATGAAGTTGTACAAAAACGCTTTCTTTCGCCAAGACAGTGCGTTTCTCACTGTTACATGCATTTGAATGGGGAACTCGACCGAAACAAAGTATAGGTTTTCATTATGTGAATAACTTGGAAATCTTAGCTCAAACAGCTGCAAAACCTGTTTTCCCAGCACGGAGACCTTGAGTTCTATAATATAAGGCCATAAACATGTTTGTCTGAGTCTTCTATCAAAAGTTACAGCTATTTCTATGAAGTTGTACAAAAACGCTTTCTTTCGCCAAGACAGTGCGTTTCTCACTGTTACATGCATTTGAATGGGGAACTCGACCGAAACAAAGTATAGGTTTTCATTATGTGAATAACTTGGAAATCTTAGCTCAAACAGCTGCAAAACCTGTTTTCCCAGCACGGAGACCTTGAGTTCTATAATATAAGGCCATAAACATGTTTGTCTGAGTCTTCTATCAAAAGTTACAGCTATTTCTATGAAGTTGTACAAAAACGCTTTCTTTCGCCAAGACAGTGCGTTTCTCACTGTTACATGCATTTGAATGAGGAACGCGACCGAAACAAAGTATAGGTTTTCATTATGTGAATAACTTGGAAATCTTAGCTCAAACAGCTGCAAAACCTGTTTGCCCAGCACGGGAACCTTGAGTTCTATAAGATAAAGCCATAAACATGTGTATCCGAGGCTTCTATCAAAAGTTACAGCTATTCATATGAAGTTGTACAAAAACGCTTTCTTTCGCCAAGACAGTGCGTTTCTCACTGTTACATGCATTTGAATGGGGAACTCGACCGAAACAAAGTATAGGTTTTCATTATGTGAATAACTTGGAAATCTTAGCTCAAACAGCTGCAAAACCTGTTTGCCCAGCACGGGTACCTTGAGTTCTATAAGATAAAGCCATAAACATGTGTATCCGAGGCTTCTATCAAAAGTTACAGCTATTCATATGAAGTTGTACAAAAACGCTTTCTTTCGCCAAGACAGTGCGTTTCTCACTGTTACATGCATTTGAATGGGGAACTCGACCGAAACAAAGTATAGGTTTTCATTATGTGAATAACTTGGAAATCTTAGCTCAAACAGCTGCAAAACCTGTTTGCCCAGCACGGGAACCTTGAGTTCTATAAGATAAAGCCATAAACATGTGTATCCGAGGCTTCTATCAAAAGTTACAGCTATTCATATGAAGTTGTACAAAAACGCTTTCTTTCGCCAAGACAGTGCGTTTCTCACTGTTACATGCATTTGAATGGGGAACTCGACCGAAACAAAGTATAGGTTTTCATTATGTGAATAATTTGGAAATCTTAGCTCAAACAGCTGCAAAACCTGTTTGCCCAGCACGGAGACCTTGAGTTCTATAAGATAAAGCCATAAACATGTGTATCCGAGGCTTCTATCAAAAGTTACAGCTATTCATATGAAGTTGTACAAAAACGCTTTCTTTCGCCAAGACAGTGCGTTTCTCACTGTTACATGCATTTGAATGGGGAACTCGACCGAAACAAAGTATAGGTTTTCATTATGTGAATAACTTGGAAATCTTAGCTCAAACAGCTGCAAAACCTGTTTGCCCAGCACGGGAACCTTGAGTTCTATAAGATAAAGCCATAAACATGTGTATCCGAGGTTTCTATCAAAAGTTACAGCTATTCATATGAAGTTGTACAAAAACGCTTTCTTTCGCCAAGACAGTGCGTTTCTCACTGTTACATGCATTTGAATGGGGAACTCGACCGAAACAAAGTATAGGTTTTCATTATGTGAATAACTTGGAAATCTTAGCTCAAACAGCTGCAAAACCTGTTTGCCCAGCACGGGAACCTTGAGTTCTATAAGATAAAGCCATAAACATGTGTATCCGAGGCTTCTATCAAAAGTTACAGCTATTCATATGAAGTTGTACAAAAACGCTTTCTTTCGCCAAGACAGTGCGTTTCTCACTGTTACATGCATTTGAATAGGGAACTCGACCGAAACAAAGTATAGGTTTTCATTATGTGAATAATTTGGAAATCTTAGCTCAAACAGCTGCAAAACCTGTTTGCCCAGCACGGAGACCTTGAGTTCTATAAGATAAAGCCATAAACATGTGTATCCGAGGCTTCTATCAAAAGTTACAGCTATTCATATGAAGTTGTACAAAAACGCTTTCTTTCGCCAAGACAGTGCGTTTCTCACTGTTACATGCATTTGAATGGGGAACTCGACCGAAACAAAGTATAGGTTTTCATTATGTGAATAACTTGGAAATCTTAGCTCAAACAGCTGCAAAACCTGTTTTCCCAGCACGGAGACCTTGAGTTCTATAATATAAGGCCATAAACATGTGTATCCGAGTCTTCTATCAAAAGTTACAGCTATTTCTATGAAGTTGTACAAAAACGCTTTCTTTCGCCAAGACAGTGCGTTTCTCACTGTTACATGCATTTGAATGGGGAACTCGACCGAAACAAAGTATAGGTTTTCATTATGTGAATAACTTGGAAATCTTAGCTCAAACAGCTGCAAAACCTGTTTTCCCAGCATGGAGACCTTGAGTTCTATAAGATAAAGCCATAAACATGTGTATCCGAGTCTTCTATCAAAAGTTACAGCTATTTATATGAAGTTGTACAAAATAGCTTTCTTTCGCCAAGACAGTGCGTTTCTCACTGTTACATGCATTTGAATGGAGAACTCGACCGAAACAAAGTATAGGTTTTCATTATGTGAATAACTTGGAAATCTTAGCTCAAACAGCTGCAAAACCTGTTTGCCCAGCACGGGAACCTTGAGTTCTATAAGATAAAGCCATAAACATGTGTATCCGAGTCTTCTATCAAAAGTTACAGCTATTTATATGAAGTTGTACAAAAACGCTTTCTTTCGCCAAGACAGTGCGTTTCTCACTGTTACATGCATTTGAATGGGGAACTCGACCGAAACAAAGTATAGGTTTTCATTATGTGAATAACTTGGAAATCTTAGCTCAAACAGCTGCAAAGCCTGTTTGCCCAGCACGGGAACCTTGAGTTCTATAAGATAAAGCCATAAACATGTGTATCCGAGGCTTCTATCAAAAGTTACAGCTATTCATATGAAGTTGTACAAAAACGCTTTCTTTCGCCAAGACAGTGCGTTTCTCACTGTTACATGCATTTGAATGGGGAACTCGACCGAAACAAAGTATAGGTTTTCATTATGTGAATAATTTGGAAATCTTAGCTCAAACAGCTGCAAAACCTGTTTGCCCAGCACGGAGACCTTGAGTTCTATAAGATAAAGCCATAAACATGTGTATCCGAGGCTTCTATCAAAAGTTACAGCTATTCATATGAAGTTGTACAAAAACGCTTTCTTTCGCCAAGACAGTGCGTTTCTCACTGTTACATGCATTTGAATGGGGAACTCGACCGAAACAAAGTATAGGTTTTCATTATGTGAATAACTTGGAAATCTTAGCTCAAACAGCTGCAAAACCTGTTTTCCCAGCACGGAGACCTTGAGTTCTATAATATAAGGCCATAAACATGTTTGTCTGAGTCTTCTATCAAAAGTTACAGCTATTTCTATGAAGTTGTACAAAAACGCTTTCTTTCGCCAAGACAGTGCGTTTCTCACTGTTACATGCATTTGAATGGGGAACTCGACCGAAACAAAGTATAGGTTTTCATTATGTGAATAACTTGGAAATCTTAGCTCAAACAGCTGCAAAACCTGTTTTCCCAGCATGGAGACCTTGAGTTCTATAAGATAAAGCCATAAACATGTGTATCCGAGTCTTCTATCAAAAGTTACAGCTATTTATATGAAGTTGTACAAAATAGCTTTCTTTCGCCAAGACAGTGCGTTTCTCACTGTTACATGCATTTGAATGGAGAACTCGACCGAAACAAAGTATAGGTTTTCATTATGTGAATAACTTGGAAATCTTAGCTCAAACAGCTGCAAAACCTGTTTGCCCAGCACGGGAACCTTGAGTTCTATAAGATAAAGCCATAAACATGTGTATCCGAGTCTTCTATCAAAAGTTACAGCTATTTATATGAAGTTGTACAAAAACGCTTTCTTTCGCCAAGACAGTGCGTTTCTCACTGTTACATGCATTTGAATGGGGAACTCCACCGAAACAAAGTATAGGTTTTCATTATGTGAATAACTTGGAAATCTTAGCTCAAACAGCTGCAAAGCCTGTTTGCCCAGCACGGGAACCTTGAGTTCTATAAGATAAAGCCATAAACATGTGTATCCGAGGCTTCTATCAAAAGTTACAGCTATTCATATGAAGTTGTACAAAAACGCTTTCTTTCGCCAAGACAGTGCGTTTCTCACTGTTACATGCATTTGAATGGGGAACTCGACCGAAACAAAGTATAGGTTTTCATTATGTGAATAATTTGGAAATCTTAGCTCAAACAGCTGCAAAACCTGTTTTCCCAGCACGGAGACCTTGAGTTCTATAATATAAGGCCATAAACATGTTTGTCTGAGTCTTCTATCAAAAGTTACAGCTATTTCTATGAAGTTGTACAAAAACGCTTTCTTTCGCCAAGACAGTGCGTTTCTCACTGTTACATGCATTTGAATGGGGAACTCGACCGAAACAAAGTATAGGTTTTCATTATGTGAATAACTTGGAAATCTTAGCTCAAACAGCTGCAAAGCCTGTTTGCCCAGCACGGGAACCTTGAGTTCTATAAGATAAAGCCATAAACATGTGTATCCGAGGCTTCTATCAAAAGTTACAGCTATTCATATGAAGTTGTACAAAAACGCTTTCTTTCGCCAAGACAGTGCGTTTCTCACTGTTACATGCATTTGAATGGGGAACTCGACCGAAACAAAGTATAGGTTTTCATTATGTGAATAACTTGGAAATCTTAGCTCAAACAGCTGCAAAACCTGTTTTCCCAGCACGGAGACCTTGAGTTCTATAATATAAGGCCATAAACATGTTTGTCTGAGTCTTCTATCAAAAGTTACAGCTATTTCTATGAAGTTGTACAAAAACGCTTTCTTTCGCCAAGACAGTGCGTTTCTCACTGTTACATGCATTTGAATGGGGAACTCGACCGAAACAAAGTATAGGTTTTCATTATGTGAATAACTTGGAAATCTTAGCTCAAACAGCTGCAAAACCTGTTTGCCCAGCACGGGAACCTTGAGTTCTATAAGATAAAGCCATAAACATGTGTATCCGAGGCTTCTATCAAAAGTTGCAGCTATTCATATGAAGTTGTACAAAAACGCTTTCTTTCGCCAAGACAGTGCGTTTCTCACTGTTACATGCATTTGAATGGGGAACTCCACCGAAACAAAGTATAGGTTTTCATTATGTGAATAACTTGGAAATCTTAGCTCAAACAGCTGCAAAACCTGTTTTCCCAGCACGGAGACCTTGAGTTCTATAATATAAGGCCATAAACATGTGTATCCGAGGCTTCTATCAAAAGTTACAGCTATTTCTATGAAGTTGTACAAAAACGCTTTCTTTCGCCAAGACAGTGCGTTTCTCACTGTTACATGCATTTGAATGGGGAACTCGACCGAAACAAAGTATAGGTTTTCATTATGTGAATAACTTGGAAATCTTAGCTCAAACAGCTGCAAAACCTGTTTTCCCAGCACGGGAACCTTGAGTTCTATAAGATAAAGCCATAAACATGTGTATCCGAGGCTTCTATCAAAAGTTACAGCTATTCATATGAAGTTGTACAAAAACGCTTTCTTTCGCCAAGACAGTGCGTTTCTCACTGTTACATGCATTTGAATGGGGAACTCGACCGAAACAAAGTATAGGTTTTCATTATGTGAATAACTTGGAAATCTTAGCTCAAACAGCTGCAAAACCTGTTTTCCCAGCACGGAGACCTTGAGTTCTATAATATAAGGCCATAAACATGTTTGTCTGAGTCTTCTATCAAAAGTTACAGCTATTTCTATGAAGTTGTACAAAAACGCTTTCTTTCGCCAAGACAGTGCGTTTCTCACTGTTACATGCATTTGAATGGGGAACTCGACCGAAACAAAGTATAGGTTTTCATTATGTGAATAACTTGGAAATCTTAGCTCAAACAGCTGCAAAACCTGTTTGCCCAGCACGGGAACCTTGAGTTCTATAAGATAAAGCCATAAACATGTGTATCCGAGGCTTCTATCAAAAGTTACAGCTATTCATATGAAGTTGTACAAAAACGCTTTCTTTCGCCAAGACAGTGCGTTTCTCACTGTTACATGCATTTGAATGGGGAACTCGACCGAAACAAAGTATAGGTTTTCATTATGTGAATAATTTGGAAATCTTAGCTCAAACAGCTGCAAAACCTGTTTGCCCAGCACGGAGACCTTGAGTTCTATAAGATAAAGCCATAAACATGTGTATCCGAGGCTTCTATCAAAAGTTACAGCTATTCATATGAAGTTGTACAAAAACGCTTTCTTTCGCCAAGACAGTGCGTTTCTCACTGTTACATGCATTTGAATGGGGAACTCCACCGAAACAAAGTATAGGTTTTCATTATGTGAATAACTTGGAAATCTTAGCTCAAACAGCTGCAAAACCTGTTTTCCCAGCACGGAGACCTTGAGTTCTATAATATAAGGCCATAAACATGTGTATCCGAGGCTTCTATCAAAAGTTACAGCTATTTCTATGAAGTTGTACAAAAACGCTTTCTTTCGCCAAGACAGTGCGTTTCTCACTGTTACATGCATTTGAATGGGGAACTCGACCGAAACAAAGTATAGGTTTTCATTATGTGAATAACTTGGAAATCTTAGCTCAAACAGCTGCAAAACCTGTTTTCCCAGCACGGGAACCTTGAGTTCTATAAGATAAAGCCATAAACATGTGTATCCGAGGCTTCTATCAAAAGTTACAGCTATTCATATGAAGTTGTACAAAAACGCTTTCTTTCGCCAAGACAGTGCGTTTCTCACTGTTACATGCATTTGAATGGGGAACTCGACCGAAACAAAGTATAGGTTTTCATTATGTGAATAACTTGGAAATCTTAGCTCAAACAGCTGCAAAACCTGTTTTCCCAGCACGGAGACCTTGAGTTCTATAATATAAGGCCATAAACATGTTTGTCTGAGTCTTCTATCAAAAGTTACAGCTATTTCTATGAAGTTGTACAAAAACGCTTTCTTTCGCCAAGACAGTGCGTTTCTCACTGTTACATGCATTTGAATGGGGAACTCGACCGAAACAAAGTATAGGTTTTCATTATGTGAATAACTTGGAAATCTTAGCTCAAACAGCTGCAAAACCTGTTTGCCCAGCACGGGAACCTTGAGTTCTATAAGATAAAGCCATAAACATGTGTATCCGAGGCTTCTATCAAAAGTTACAGCTATTCATATGAAGTTGTACAAAAACGCTTTCTTTCGCCAAGACAGTGCGTTTCTCACTGTTACATGCATTTGAATGGGGAACTCGACCGAAACAAAGTATAGGTTTTCATTATGTGAATAATTTGGAAATCTTAGCTCAAACAGCTGCAAAACCTGTTTGCCCAGCACGGAGACCTTGAGTTCTATAAGATAAAGCCATAAACATGTGTATCCGAGGCTTCTATCAAAAGTTACAGCTATTCATATGAAGTTGTACAAAAACGCTTTCTTTCGCCAAGACAGTGCGTTTCTCACTGTTACATGCATTTGAATGGGGAACTCCACCGAAACAAAGTATAGGTTTTCATTATGTGAATAACTTGGAAATCTTAGCTCAAACAGCTGCAAAACCTGTTTTCCCAGCACGGAGACCTTGAGTTCTATAATATAAGGCCATAAACATGTGTATCCGAGGCTTCTATCAAAAGTTACAGCTATTTCTATGAAGTTGTACAAAAACGCTTTCTTTCGCCAAGACAGTGCGTTTCTCACTGTTACATGCATTTGAATGGGGAACTCGACCGAAACAAAGTATAGGTTTTCATTATGTGAATAACTTGGAAATCTTAGCTCAAACAGCTGCAAAACCTGTTTTCCCAGCACGGAGACCTTGAGTTCTATAATATAAGGCCATAAACATGTTTGTCTGAGTCTTCTATCAAAAGTTACAGCTATTTCTATGAAGTTGTACAAAAACGCTTTCTTTCGCCAAGACAGTGCGTTTCTCACTGTTACATGCATTTGAATGGGGAACTCGACCGAAACAAAGTATAGGTTTTCATTATGTGAATAACTTGGAAATCTTAGCTCAAACAGCTGCAAAGCCTGTTTGCCCAGCACGGGAACCTTGAGTTCTATAAGATAAAGCCATAAACATGTGTATCCGAGGCTTCTATCAAAAGTTACAGCTATTCATATGAAGTTGTACAAAAACGCTTTCTTTCGCCAAGACAGTGCGTTTCTCACTGTTACATGCATTTGAATGGGGAACTCGACCGAAACAAAGTATAGGTTTTCATTATGTGAATAACTTGGAAATCTTAGCTCAAACAGCTGCAAAACCTGTTTGCCCAGCATGGGAACCTTGAGTTCTATAAGATAAAGCCATAAACATGTGTATCCGAGGCTTCTATCAAAAGTTACAGCTATTCATATGAAGTTGTACAAAAACGCTTTCTTTCGCCAAGACAGTGCGTTTCTCACTGTTACATGCATTTGAATGGGGAACTCGACCGAAACAAAGTATAGGTTTTCATTATGTGAATAACTTGGAAATCTTAGCTCAAACAGCTGCAAAACCTGTTTTCCCAGCACGGAGACCTTGAGTTCTATAATATAAGGCCATAAACATGTTTGTCTGAGTCTTCTATCAAAAGTTACAGCTATTTCTATGAAGTTGTACAAAAACGCTTTCTTTCGCCAAGACAGTGCGTTTCTCACTGTTACATGCATTTGAATGGGGAACTCGACCGAAACAAAGTATAGGTTTTCATTATGTGAATAACTTGGAAATCTTAGCTCAAACAGCTGCAAAACCTGTTTGCCCAGCACGGGAACCTTGAGTTCTATAAGATAAAGCCATAAACATGTGTATCCGAGGCTTCTATCAAAAGTTACAGCTATTCATATGAAGTTGTACAAAAACGCTTTCTTTCGCCAAGACAGTGCGTTTCTCACTGTTACATGCATTTGAATGGGGAACTCGACCGAAACAAAGTATAGGTTTTCATTATGTGAATAACTTGGAAATCTTAGCTCAAACAGCTGCAAAACCTGTTTTCCCAGCACGGAGACCTTGAGTTCTATAATATAAGGCCATAAACATGTTTGTCTGAGTCTTCTATCAAAAGTTACAGCTATTTCTATGAAGTTGTACAAAAACGCTTTCTTTCGCCAAGACAGTGCGTTTCTCACTGTTACATGCATTTGAATGGGGAACTCGACCGAAACAAAGTATAGGTTTTCATTATGTGAATAACTTGGAAATCTTAGCTCAAACAGCTGCAAAACCTGTTTGCCCAGCACGGGAACCTTGAGTTCTATAAGATAAAGCCATAAACATGTGTATCCGAGGCTTCTATCAAAAGTTACAGCTATTCATATGAAGTTGTACAAAAACGCTTTCTTTCGCCAAGACAGTGCGTTTCTCACTGTTACATGCATTTGAATGGGGAACTCGACCGAAACAAAGTATAGGTTTTCATTATGTGAATAACTTGGAAATCTTAGCTCAAACAGCTGCAAAACCTGTTTGCCCAGCACGGGAACCTTGAGTTCTATAAGATAAAGCCATAAACATGTGTATCCGAGGCTTCTATCAAAAGTTACAGCTATTCATATGAAGTTGTACAAAAACGCTTTCTTTCGCCAAGACAGTGCGTTTCTCACTGTTACATGCATTTGAATGGGGAACTCGACCGAAACAAAGTATAGGTTTTCATTATGTGAATAACTTGGAAATCTTAGCTCAAACAGCTGCAAAACCTGTTTTCCCAGCACGGAGACCTTGAGTTCTATAATATAAGGCCATAAACATGTTTGTCTGAGTCTTCTATCAAAAGTTACAGCTATTTCTATGAAGTTGTACAAAAACGCTTTCTTT
Source organism: Maylandia zebra (assembly GCF_041146795.1). NCBI lineage: Eukaryota > Metazoa > Chordata > Actinopteri > Cichliformes > Cichlidae > Maylandia > Maylandia zebra. The sequence continues at coordinate 3,778,224 of NC_135174.1, read as the reverse complement.
CGCCAAGACAGTGCGTTTCTCACTGTTACATGCATTTGAATGGGGAACTCGACCGAAACAAAGTATAGGTTTTCATTATGTGAATAACTTGGAAATCTTAGCTCAAACAGCTGCAAAACCTGTTTGCCCAGCACGGGAACCTTGAGTTCTATAAGATAAAGCCATAAACATGTGTATCCGAGGCTTCTATCAAAAGTTACAGCTATTCATATGAAGTTGTACAAAAACGCTTTCTTTCGCCAAGACAGTGCGTTTCTCACTGTTACATGCATTTGAATGGGGAACTCGACCGAAACAAAGTATAGGTTTTCATTATGTGAATAACTTGGAAATCTTAGCTCAAACAGCTGCAAAACCTGTTTTCCCAGCACGGAGACCTTGAGTTCTATAATATAAGGCCATAAACATGTTTGTCTGAGTCTTCTATCAAAAGTTACAGCTATTTCTATGAAGTTGTACAAAAACGCTTTCTTTCGCCAAGACAGTGCGTTTCTCACTGTTACATGCATTTGAATGGGGAACTCGACCGAAACAAAGTATAGGTTTTCATTATGTGAATAACTTGGAAATCTTAGCTCAAACAGCTGCAAAACCTGTTTTCCCAGCACGGAGACCTTGAGTTCTATAATATAAGGCCATAAACATGTTTGTCTGAGTCTTCTATCAAAAGTTACAGCTATTTCTATGAAGTTGTACAAAAACGCTTTCTTTCGCCAAGACAGTGCGTTTCTCACTGTTACATGCATTTGAATGGGGAACTCGACCGAAACAAAGTATAGGTTTTCATTATGTGAATAACTTGGAAATCTTAGCTCAAACAGCTGCAAAACCTGTTTGCCCAGCACGGGAACCTTGAGTTCTATAAGATAAAGCCATAAACATGTGTATCCGAGGCTTCTATCAAAAGTTACAGCTATTCATATGAAGTTGTACAAAAACGCTTTCTTTCGCCAAGACAGTGCGTTTCTCACTGTTACATGCATTTGAATGGGGAACTCGACCGAAACAAAGTATAGGTTTTCATTATGTGAATAATTTGGAAATCTTAGCTCAAACAGCTGCAAAACCTGTTTGCCCAGCACGGAGACCTTGAGTTCTATAAGATAAAGCCATAAACATGTGTATCCGAGGCTTCTATCAAAAGTTACAGCTATTCATATGAAGTTGTACAAAAACGCTTTCTTTCGCCAAGACAGTGCGTTTCTCACTGTTACATGCATTTGAATGGGGAACTCGACCGAAACAAAGTATAGGTTTTCATTATGTGAATAACTTGGAAATCTTAGCTCAAACAGCTGCAAAACCTGTTTGCCCAGCACGGGAACCTTGAGTTCTATAAGATAAAGCCATAAACATGTGTATCCGAGGCTTCTATCAAAAGTTACAGCTATTCATATGAAGTTGTACAAAAACGCTTTCTTTCGCCAAGACAGTGCGTTTCTCACTGTTACATGCATTTGAATGGGGAACTCGACCGAAACAAAGTATAGGTTTTCATTATGTGAATAACTTGGAAATCTTAGCTCAAACAGCTGCAAAACCTGTTTTCCCAGCACGGAGACCTTGAGTTCTATAATATAAGGCCATAAACATGTTTGTCTGAGTCTTCTATCAAAAGTTACAGCTATTTCTATGAAGTTGTACAAAAACGCTTTCTTTCGCCAAGACAGTGCGTTTCTCACTGTTACATGCATTTGAATGGGGAACTCGACCGAAACAAAGTATAGGTTTTCATTATGTGAATAACTTGGAAATCTTAGCTCAAACAGCTGCAAAACCTGTTTGCCCAGCACGGGAACCTTGAGTTCTATAAGATAAAGCCATAAACATGTGTATCCGAGGCTTCTATCAAAAGTTACAGCTATTCATATGAAGTTGTACAAAAACGCTTTCTTTCGCCAAGACAGTGCGTTTCTCACTGTTACATGCATTTGAATGGGGAACTCGACCGAAACAAAGTATAGGTTTTCATTATGTGAATAACTTGGAAATCTTAGCTCAAACAGCTGCAAAACCTGTTTTCCCAGCACGGGAACCTTGAGTTCTATAAGATAAAGCCATAAACATGTGTATCCGAGGCTTCTATCAAAAGTTACAGCTATTCATATGAAGTTGTACAAAAACGCTTTCTTTCGCCAAGACAGTGCGTTTCTCACTGTTACATGCATTTGAATGGGGAACTCGACCGAAACAAAGTATAGGTTTTCATTATGTGAATAACTTGGAAATCTTAGCTCAAACAGCTGCAAAACCTGTTTTCCCAGCACGGAGACCTTGAGTTCTATAATATAAGGCCATAAACATGTTTGTCTGAGTCTTCTATCAAAAGTTACAGCTATTTCTATGAAGTTGTACAAAAACGCTTTCTTTCGCCAAGACAGTGCGTTTCTCACTGTTACATGCATTTGAATGGGGAACTCGACCGAAACAAAGTATAGGTTTTCATTATGTGAATAACTTGGAAATCTTAGCTCAAACAGCTGCAAAACCTGTTTTCCCAGCACGGAGACCTTGAGTTCTATAATATAAGGCCATAAACATGTTTGTCTGAGTCTTCTATCAAAAGTTACAGCTATTTCTATGAAGTTGTACAAAAACGCTTTCTTTCGCCAAGACAGTGCGTTTCTCACTGTTACATGCATTTGAATGGGGAACTCGACCGAAACAAAGTATAGGTTTTCATTATGTGAATAACTTGGAAATCTTAGCTCAAACAGCTGCAAAACCTGTTTTCCCAGCACGGAGACCTTGAGTTCTATAATATAAGGCCATAAACATGTTTGTCTGAGTCTTCTATCAAAAGTTACAGCTATTTCTATGAAGTTGTACAAAAACGCTTTCTTTCGCCAAGACAGTGCGTTTCTCACTGTTACATGCATTTGAATGAGGAACGCGACCGAAACAAAGTATAGGTTTTCATTATGTGAATAACTTGGAAATCTTAGCTCAAACAGCTGCAAAACCTGTTTGCCCAGCACGGGAACCTTGAGTTCTATAAGATAAAGCCATAAACATGTGTATCCGAGGCTTCTATCAAAAGTTACAGCTATTCATATGAAGTTGTACAAAAACGCTTTCTTTCGCCAAGACAGTGCGTTTCTCACTGTTACATGCATTTGAATGGGGAACTCGACCGAAACAAAGTATAGGTTTTCATTATGTGAATAACTTGGAAATCTTAGCTCAAACAGCTGCAAAACCTGTTTTCCCAGCACGGAGACCTTGAGTTCTATAATATAAGGCCATAAACATGTTTGTCTGAGTCTTCTATCAAAAGTTACAGCTATTTCTATGAAGTTGTACAAAAACGCTTTCTTTCGCCAAGACAGTGCGTTTCTCACTGTTACATGCATTTGAATGGGGAACTCGACCGAAACAAAGTATAGGTTTTCATTATGTGAATAACTTGGAAATCTTAGCTCAAACAGCTGCAAAACCTGTTTGCCCAGCACGGGAACCTTGAGTTCTATAAGATAAAGCCATAAACATGTGTATCCGAGGCTTCTATCAAAAGTTACAGCTATTCATATGAAGTTGTACAAAAACGCTTTCTTTCGCCAAGACAGTGCGTTTCTCACTGTTACATGCATTTGAATGGGGAACTCGACCGAAACAAAGTATAGGTTTTCATTATGTGAATAATTTGGAAATCTTAGCTCAAACAGCTGCAAAACCTGTTTGCCCAGCACGGAGACCTTGAGTTCTATAAGATAAAGCCATAAACATGTGTATCCGAGGCTTCTATCAAAAGTTACAGCTATTCATATGAAGTTGTACAAAAACGCTTTCTTTCGCCAAGACAGTGCGTTTCTCACTGTTACATGCATTTGAATGGGGAACTCGACCGAAACAAAGTATAGGTTTTCATTATGTGAATAACTTGGAAATCTTAGCTCAAACAGCTGCAAAACCTGTTTGCCCAGCACGGGAACCTTGAGTTCTATAAGATAAAGCCATAAACATGTGTATCCGAGGCTTCTATCAAAAGTTACAGCTATTCATATGAAGTTGTACAAAAACGCTTTCTTTCGCCAAGACAGTGCGTTTCTCACTGTTACATGCATTTGAATGGGGAACTCGACCGAAACAAAGTATAGGTTTTCATTATGTGAATAACTTGGAAATCTTAGCTCAAACAGCTGCAAAACCTGTTTTCCCAGCACGGAGACCTTGAGTTCTATAATATAAGGCCATAAACATGTTTGTCTGAGTCTTCTATCAAAAGTTACAGCTATTTCTATGAAGTTGTACAAAAACGCTTTCTTTCGCCAAGACAGTGCGTTTCTCACTGTTACATGCATTTGAATGGGGAACTCGACCGAAACAAAGTATAGGTTTTCATTATGTGAATAACTTGGAAATCTTAGCTCAAACAGCTGCAAAACCTGTTTGCCCAGCACGGGAACCTTGAGTTCTATAAGATAAAGCCATAAACATGTGTATCCGAGGCTTCTATCAAAAGTTACAGCTATTCATATGAAGTTGTACAAAAACGCTTTCTTTCGCCAAGACAGTGCGTTTCTCACTGTTACATGCATTTGAATGGGGAACTCGACCGAAACAAAGTATAGGTTTTCATTATGTGAATAACTTGGAAATCTTAGCTCAAACAGCTGCAAAACCTGTTTGCCCAGCACGGGAACCTTGAGTTCTATAAGATAAAGCCATAAACATGTGTATCCGAGGCTTCTATCAAAAGTTACAGCTATTCATATGAAGTTGTACAAAAACGCTTTCTTTCGCCAAGACAGTGCGTTTCTCACTGTTACATGCATTTGAATGGGGAACTCGACCGAAACAAAGTATAGGTTTTCATTATGTGAATAACTTGGAAATCTTAGCTCAAACAGCTGCAAAACCTGTTTTCCCAGCACGGAGACCTTGAGTTCTATAATATAAGGCCATAAACATGTTTGTCTGAGTCTTCTATCAAAAGTTACAGCTATTTCTATGAAGTTGTACAAAAACGCTTTCTTTCGCCAAGACAGTGCGTTTCTCACTGTTACATGCATTTGAATGGGGAACTCGACCGAAACAAAGTATAGGTTTTCATTATGTGAATAACTTGGAAATCTTAGCTCAAACAGCTGCAAAACCTGTTTGCCCAGCACGGGAACCTTGAGTTCTATAAGATAAAGCCATAAACATGTGTATCCGAGGCTTCTATCAAAAGTTACAGCTATTCATATGAAGTTGTACAAAAACGCTTTCTTTCGCCAAGACAGTGCGTTTCTCACTGTTACATGCATTTGAATGGGGAACTCGACCGAAACAAAGTATAGGTTTTCATTATGTGAATAACTTGGAAATCTTAGCTCAAACAGCTGCAAAACCTGTTTTCCCAGCACGGAGACCTTGAGTTCTATAATATAAGGCCATAAACATGTTTGTCTGAGTCTTCTATCAAAAGTTACAGCTATTTCTATGAAGTTGTACAAAAACGCTTTCTTTCGCCAAGACAGTGCGTTTCTCACTGTTACATGCATTTGAATGGGGAACTCGACCGAAACAAAGTATAGGTTTTCATTATGTGAATAACTTGGAAATCTTAGCTCAAACAGCTGCAAAACCTGTTTTCCCAGCACGGAGACCTTGAGTTCTATAATATAAGGCCATAAACATGTTTGTCTGAGTCTTCTATCAAAAGTTACAGCTATTTCTATGAAGTTGTACAAAAACGCTTTCTTTCGCCAAGACAGTGCGTTTCTCACTGTTACATGCATTTGAATGGGGAACGCGACCGAAACAAAGTATAGGTTTTCATTATGTGAATAACTTGGAAATCTTAGCTCAAACAGCTGCAAAACCTGTTTGCCCAGCACGGGAACCTTGAGTTCTATAAGATAAAGCCATAAACATGTGTATCCGAGGCTTCTATCAAAAGTTACAGCTATTCATATGAAGTTGTACAAAAACGCTTTCTTTCGCCAAGACAGTGCGTTTCTCACTGTTACATGCATTTGAATGGGGAACTCGACCGAAACAAAGTATAGGTTTTCATTATGTGAATAACTTGGAAATCTTAGCTCAAACAGCTGCAAAACCTGTTTGCCCAGCACGGGAACCTTGAGTTCTATAAGATAAAGCCATAAACATGTGTATCCGAGGCTTCTATCAAAAGTTACAGCTATTCATATGAAGTTGTACAAAAACGCTTTCTTTCGCCAAGACAGTGCGTTTCTCACTGTTACATGCATTTGAATGGGGAACTCGACCGAAACAAAGTATAGGTTTTCATTATGTGAATAACTTGGAAATCTTAGCTCAAACAGCTGCAAAACCTGTTTTCCCAGCACGGAGACCTTGAGTTCTATAATATAAGGCCATAAACATGTTTGTCTGAGTCTTCTATCAAAAGTTACAGCTATTTCTATGAAGTTGTACAAAAACGCTTTCTTTCGCCAAGACAGTGCGTTTCTCACTGTTACATGCATTTGAATGGGGAACTCGACCGAAACAAAGTATAGGTTTTCATTATGTGAATAACTTGGAAATCTTAGCTCAAACAGCTGCAAAACCTGTTTGCCCAGCACGGGAACCTTGAGTTCTATAAGATAAAGCCATAAACATGTGTATCCGAGGCTTCTATCAAAAGTTACAGCTATTCATATGAAGTTGTACAAAAACGCTTTCTTTCGCCAAGACAGTGCGTTTCTCACTGTTACATGCATTTGAATGGGGAACTCGACCGAAACAAAGTATAGGTTTTCATTATGTGAATAACTTGGAAATCTTAGCTCAAACAGCTGCAAAACCTGTTTGCCCAGCACGGGAACCTTGAGTTCTATAAGATAAAGCCATAAACATGTGTATCCGAGGCTTCTATCAAAAGTTACAGCTATTCATATGAAGTTGTACAAAAACGCTTTCTTTCGCCAAGACAGTGCGTTTCTCACTGTTACATGCATTTGAATGGGGAACTCGACCGAAACAAAGTATAGGTTTTCATTATGTGAATAACTTGGAAATCTTAGCTCAAACAGCTGCAAAACCTGTTTTCCCAGCACGGAGACCTTGAGTTCTATAATATAAGGCCATAAACATGTTTGTCTGAGTCTTCTATCAAAAGTTACAGCTATTTCTATGAAGTTGTACAAAAACGCTTTCTTTCGCCAAGACAGTGCGTTTCTCACTGTTACATGCATTTGAATGGGGAACTCGACCGAAACAAAGTATAGGTTTTCATTATGTGAATAACTTGGAAATCTTAGCTCAAACAGCTGCAAAACCTGTTTGCCCAGCACGGGAACCTTGAGTTCTATAAGATAAAGCCATAAACATGTGTATCCGAGGCTTCTATCAAAAGTTACAGCTATTCATATGAAGTTGTACAAAAACGCTTTCTTTCGCCAAGACAGTGCGTTTCTCACTGTTACATGCATTTGAATGGGGAACTCGACCGAAACAAAGTATAGGTTTTCATTATGTGAATAACTTGGAAATCTTAGCTCAAACAGCTGCAAAACCTGTTTTCCCAGCACGGAGACCTTGAGTTCTATAATATAAGGCCATAAACATGTTTGTCTGAGTCTTCTATCAAAAGTTACAGCTATTTCTATGAAGTTGTACAAAAACGCTTTCTTTCGCCAAGACAGTGCGTTTCTCACTGTTACATGCATTTGAATGGGGAACTCGACCGAAACAAAGTATAGGTTTTCATTATGTGAATAACTTGGAAATCTTAGCTCAAACAGCTGCAAAACCTGTTTTCCCAGCACGGAGACCTTGAGTTCTATAATATAAGGCCATAAACATGTTTGTCTGAGTCTTCTATCAAAAGTTACAGCTATTTCTATGAAGTTGTACAAAAACGCTTTCTTTCGCCAAGACAGTGCGTTTCTCACTGTTACATGCATTTGAATGGGGAACGCGACCGAAACAAAGTATAGGTTTTCATTATGTGAATAACTTGGAAATCTTAGCTCAAACAGCTGCAAAACCTGTTTGCCCAGCACGGGAACCTTGAGTTCTATAAGATAAAGCCATAAACATGTGTATCCGAGGCTTCTATCAAACGTTACAGCTATTCATATGAAGTTGTACAAAAACGCTTTCTTTCGCCAAGACAGTGCGTTTCTCACTGTTACATGCATTTGAATGGGGAACTCGACCGAAACAAAGTATAGGTTTTCATTATGTGAATAACTTGGAAATCTTAGCTCAAACAGCTGCAAAACCTGTTTGCCCAGCACGGGAACCTTGAGTTCTATAAGATAAAGCCATAAACATGTGTATCCGAGGCTTCTATCAAAAGTTACAGCTATTCATATGAAGTTGTACAAAAACGCTTTCTTTCGCCAAGACAGTGCGTTTCTCACTGTTACATGCATTTGAATGGGGAACTCGACCGAAACAAAGTATAGGTTTTCATTATGTGAATAACTTGGAAATCTTAGCTCAAACAGCTGCAAAACCTGTTTTCCCAGCACGGAGACCTTGAGTTCTATAATATAAGGCCATAAACATGTTTGTCTGAGTCTTCTACCAAAAGTTACAGCTATTTCTATGAAGTTGTACAAAAACGCTTTCTTTCGCCAAGACAGTGCGTTTCTGACTGTTACATGCATTTGAATGGGGAACTCGACCGAAACAAAGTATAGGTTTTCATTATGTGAATAACTTGGAAATCTTAGCTCAAACAGCTGCAAAACCTGTTTGCCCAGCACGGGAACCTTGAGTTCTATAAGATAAAGCCATAAACATGTGTATCCGAGGCTTCTATCAAAAGTTACAGCTATTCATATGAAGTTGTACAAAAACGCTTTCTTTCGCCAAGACAGTGCGTTTCTCACTGTTACATGCATTTGAATGGGGAACTCGACCGAAACAAAGTATAGGTTTTCATTATGTGAATAATTTGGAAATCTTAGCTCAAACAGCTGCAAAACCTGTTTGCCCAGCACGGAGACCTTGAGTTCTATAAGATAAAGCCATAAACATGTGTATCCGAGGCTTCTATCAAAAGTTACAGCTATTCATATGAAGTTGTACAAAAACGCTTTCTTTCGCCAAGACAGTGCGTTTCTCACTGTTACATGCATTTGAATGGGGAACTCGACCGAAACAAAGTATAGGTTTTCATTATGTGAATAACTTGGAAATCTTAGCTCAAACAGCTGCAAAACCTGTTTTCCCAGCACGGAGACCTTGAGTTCTATAATATAAGGCCATAAACATGTTTGTCTGAGTCTTCTATCAAAAGTTACAGCTATTTCTATGAAGTTGTACAAAAACGCTTTCTTTCGCCAAGACAGTGCGTTTCTCACTGTTACATGCATTTGAATGGGGAACTCGACCGAAACAAAGTATAGGTTTTCATTATGTGAATAACTTGGAAATCTTAGCTCAAACAGCTGCAAAACCTGTTTTCCCAGCACGGAGACCTTGAGTTCTATAATATAAGGCCATAAACATGTTTGTCTGAGTCTTCTATCAAAAGTTACAGCTATTTCTATGAAGTTGTACAAAAACGCTTTCTTTCGCCAAGACAGTGCGTTTCTCACTGTTACATGCATTTGAATGGGGAACTCGACCGAAACAAAGTATAGGTTTTCATTATGTGAATAACTTGGAAATCTTATCTCAAACAGCTGCAAAACCTGTTTTCCCAGCACGGAGACCTTGAGTTCTATAATATAAGGCCATAAACATGTTTGTCTGAGTCTTCTATCAAAAGTTACAGCTATTTCTATGAAGTTGTACAAAAACGCTTTCTTTCGCCAAGACAGTGCGTTTCTCACTGTTACATGCATTTGAATGGGGAACTCGACCGAAACAAAGTATAGGTTTTCATTATGTGAATAACTTGGAAATCTTAGCTCAAACAGCTGCAAAACCTGTTTTCCCAGCACGGAGACCTTGAGTTCTATAATATAAGGCCATAAACATGTTTGTCCGAGTCTTCTATCAAAAGTTACAGCTATTTCTATGAAGTTGTACAAAAACGCTTTCTTTCGCCAAGACAGTGCGTTTCTCACTGTTACATGCATTTGAATGGGGAACGCGACCGAAACAAAGTATAGGTTTTCATTATGTGAATAACTTGGAAATCTTAGCTCAAACAGCTGCAAAACCTGTTTTCCCAGCACGGGAACCTTGAGTTCTATAAGATAAAGCCATAAACATGTGTATCCGAGGCTTCTATCAAACGTTACAGCTATTCATATGAAGTTGTACAAAAACGCTTTCTTTCGCCAAGACAGTGCGTTTCTCACTGTTACATGCATTTGAATGGGGAACTCGACCGAAACAAAGTATAGGTTTTCATTATGTGAATAACTTGGAAATCTTAGCTCAAACAGCTGCAAAACCTGTTTGCCCAGCACGGGAACCTTGAGTTCTATAAGATAAAGCCATAAACATGTGTATCCGAGGCTTCTATCAAAAGTTACAGCTATTCATATGAAGTTGTACAAAAACGCTTTCTTTCGCCAAGACAGTGCGTTTCTCACTGTTACATGCATTTGAATGGGGAACTCGACCGAAACAAAGTATAGGTTTTCATTATGTGAATAACTTGGAAATCTTAGCTCAAACAGCTGCAAAACCTGTTTGCCCAGCACGGGAACCTTGAGTTCTATAAGATAAAGCCATAAACATGTGTATCCGAGGCTTCTATCAAAAGTTACAGCTATTCATATGAAGTTGTACAAAAACGCTTTCTTTCGCCAAGACAGTGCGTTTCTCACTGTTACATGCATTTGAATGGGGAACTCGACCGAAACAAAGTATAGGTTTTCATTATGTGAATAACTTGGAAATCTTAGCTCAAACAGCTGCAAAACCTGTTTTCCCAGCACGGAGACCTTGAGTTCTATAATATAAGGCCATAAACATGTTTGTCTGAGTCTTCTACCAAAAGTTACAGCTATTTCTATGAAGTTGTACAAAAACGCTTTCTTTCGCCAAGACAGTGCGTTTCTCACTGTTACATGCATTTGAATGGGGAACTCGACCGAAACAAAGTATAGGTTTTCATTATGTGAATAACTTGGAAATCTTAGCTCAAACAGCTGCAAAACCTGTTTGCCCAGCACGGGAACCTTGAGTTCTATAAGATAAAGCCATAAACATGTGTATCCGAGGCTTCTATCAAAAGTTACAGCTATTCATATGAAGTTGTACAAAAACGCTTTCTTTCGCCAAGACAGTGCGTTTCTCACTGTTACATGCATTTGAATGGGGAACTCGACCGAAACAAAGTATAGGTTTTCATTATGTGAATAACTTGGAAATCTTAGCTCAAACAGCTGCAAAACCTGTTTGCCCAGCACGGGAACCTTGAGTTCTATAAGATAAAGCCATAAACATGTGTATCCGAGGCTTCTATCAAAAGTTACAGCTATTCATATGAAGTTGTACAAAAACGCTTTCTTTCGCCAAGACAGTGCGTTTCTCACTGTTACATGCATTTGAATGGGGAACTCGACCGAAACAAAGTATAGGTTTTCATTATGTGAATAACTTGGAAATCTTAGCTCAAACAGCTGCAAAACCTGTTTTCCCAGCACGGAGACCTTGAGTTCTATAATATAAGGCCATAAACATGTTTGTCTGAGTCTTCTATCAAAAGTTACAGCTATTTCTATGAAGTTGTACAAAAACGCTTTCTTTCGCCAAGACAGTGCGTTTCTCACTGTTACATGCATTTGAATGGGGAACTCGACCGAAACAAAGTATAGGTTTTCATTATGTGAATAACTTGGAAATCTTAGCTCAAACAGCTGCAAAACCTGTTTGCCCAGCACGGGAACCTTGAGTTCTATAAGATAAAGCCATAAACATGTGTATCCGAGGCTTCTATCAAAAGTTACAGCTATTCATATGAAGTTGTACAAAAACGCTTTCTTTCGCCAAGACAGTGCGTTTCTCACTGTTACATGCATTTGAATGGGGAACTCGACCGAAACAAAGTATAGGTTTTCATTATGTGAATAACTTGGAAATCTTAGCTCAAACAGCTGCAAAACCTGTTTTCCCAGCACGGAGACCTTGAGTTCTATAATATAAGGCCATAAACATGTTTGTCTGAGTCTTCTATCAAAAGTTACAGCTATTTCTATGAAGTTGTACAAAAACGCTTTCTTTCGCCAAGACAGTGCGTTTCTCACTGTTACATGCATTTGAATGGGGAACTCGACCGAAACAAAGTATAGGTTTTCATTATGTGAATAACTTGGAAATCTTAGCTCAAACAGCTGCAAAACCTGTTTGCCCAGCACGGGAACCTTGAGTTCTATAAGATAAAGCCATAAACATGTGTATCCGAGGCTTCTATCAAAAGTTACAGCTATTCATATGAAGTTGTACAAAAATGCTTTCTTTCGCCAAGACAGTGCGTTTCTCACTGTTACATGCATTTGAATGGGGAACTCGACCGAAACAAAGTATAGGTTTTCATTATGTGAATAACTTGGAAATCTTAGCTCAAACAGCTGCAAAACCTGTTTTCCCAGCACGGAGACCTTGAGTTCTATAATATAAGGCCATAAACATGTTTGTCTGAGTCTTCTATCAAAAGTTACAGCTATTTCTATGAAGTTGTACAAAAACGCTTTCTTTCGCCAAGACAGTGCGTTTCTCACTGTTACATGCATTTGAATGGGGAACTCGACCGAAACAAAGTATAGGTTTTCATTATGTGAATAACTTGGAAATCTTAGCTCAAACAGCTGCAAAACCTGTTTTCCCAGCACGGAGACCTTGAGTTCTATAATATAAGGCCATAAACATGTTTGTCTGAGTCTTCTATCAAAAGTTACAGCTATTTCTATGAAGTTGTACAAAAACGCTTTCTTTCGCCAAGACAGTGCGTTTCTCACTGTTACATGCATTTGAATGGGGAACGCGACCGAAACAAAGTATAGGTTTTCATTATGTGAATAACTTGGAAATCTTAGCTCAAACAGCTGCAAAACCTGTTTGCCCAGCACGGGAACCTTGAGTTCTATAAGATAAAGCCATAAACATGTGTATCCGAGGCTTCTATCAAAAGTTACAGCTATTCATATGAAGTTGTACAAAAACGCTTTCTTTCGCCAAGACAGTGCGTTTCTCACTGTTACATGCATTTGAATGGGGAACTCGACCGAAACAAAGTATAGGTTTTCATTATGTGAATAACTTGGAAATCTTAGCTCAAACAGCTGCAAAACCTGTTTTCCCAGCACGGAGACCTTGAGTTCTATAATATAAGGCCATAAACATGTTTGTCTGAGTCTTCTATCAAAAGTTACAGCTATTTCTATGAAGTTGTACAAAAACGCTTTCTTTCGCCAAGACAGTGCGTTTCTCACTGTTACATGCATTTGAATGGGGAACTCGACCGAAACAAAGTATAGGTTTTCATTATGTGAATAACTTGGAAATCTTAGCTCAAACAGCTGCAAAACCTGTTTTCCCAGCACGGAGACCTTGAGTTCTATAATATAAGGCCATAAACATGTTTGTCTGAGTCTTCTATCAAAAGTTACAGCTATTTCTATGAAGTTGTACAAAAACGCTTTCTTTCGCCAAGACAGTGCGTTTCTCACTGTTACATGCATTTGAATGGGGAACTCGACCGAAACAAAGTATAGGTTTTCATTATGTGAATAACTTGGAAATCTTATCTCAAACAGCTGCAAAACCTGTTTTCCCAGCACGGAGACCTTGAGTTCTATAATATAAGGCCATAAACATGTTTGTCTGAGTCTTCTATCAAAAGTTACAGCTATTTCTATGAAGTTGTACAAAAACGCTTTCTTTCGCCAAGACAGTGCGTTTCTCACTGTTACATGCATTTGAATGGGGAACTCGACCGAAACAAAGTATAGGTTTTCATTATGTGAATAACTTGGAAATCTTAGCTCAAACAGCTGCAAAACCTGTTTTCCCAGCACGGAGACCTTGAGTTCTATAATATAAGGCCATAAACATGTTTGTCTGAGTCTTCTATCAAAAGTTACAGCTATTTCTATGAAGTTGTACAAAAACGCTTTCTTTTGCCAAGACAGTGCGTTTCTCACTGTTACATGCATTTGAATGGGGAACTCGACCGAAACAAAGTATAGGTTTTCATTATGTGAATAACTTGGAAATCTTAGCTCAAACAGCTGCAAAACCTGTTTTCCCAGCACGGAGACCTTGAGTTCTATAATATAAGGCCATAAACATGTTTGTCTGAGTCTTCTATCAAAAGTTACAGCTATTTCTATGAAGTTGTACAAAAACGCTTTCTTTCGCCAAGACAGTGCGTTTCTCACTGTTACATGCATTTGAATGGGGAACTCGACCGAAACAAAGTATAGGTTTTCATTATGTGAATAACTTGGAAATCTTAGCTCAAACAGCTGCAAAACCTGTTTGCCCAGCACGGGAACCTTGAGTTCTATAAGATAAAGCCATAAACATGTGTATCCGAGGCTTCTATCAAAAGTTACAGCTATTCATATGAAGTTGTACAAAAACGCTTTCTTTCGCCAAGACAGTGCGTTTCTCACTGTTACATGCATTTGAATGGGGAACTCGACCGAAACAAAGTATAGGTTTTCATTATGTGAATAACTTGGAAATCTTAGCTCAAACAGCTGCAAAACCTGTTTGCCCAGCACGGGAACCTTGAGTTCTATAAGATAAAGCCATAAACATGTGTATCTGAGGCTTCTATCAAAAGTTACAGCTATTCATATGAAGTTGTACAAAAACGCTTTCTTTCGCCAAGACAGTGCGTTTCTCACTGTTACATGCATTTGAATGGGGAACTCGACCGAAACAAAGTATAGGTTTTCATTATGTGAATAACTTGGAAATCTTAGCTCAAACAGCTGCAAAACCTGTTTTCCCAGCACGGAGACCTTGAGTTCTATAATATAAGGCCATAAACATGTTTGTCTGAGTCTTCTATCAAAAGTTACAGCTATTTCTATGAAGTTGTACAAAAACGCTTTCTTTCGCCAAGACAGTGCGTTTCTCACTGTTACATGCATTTGAATGGGGAACGCGACCGAAACAAAGTATAGGTTTTCATTATGTGAATAACTTGGAAATCTTAGCTCAAACAGCTGCAAAACCTGTTTGCCCAGCACGGGAACCTTGAGTTCTATAAGATAAAGCCATAAACATGTGTATCCGAGGCTTCTATCAAAAGTTACAGCTATTCATATGAAGTTGTACAAAAACGCTTTCTTTCGCCAAGACAGTGCGTTTCTCACTGTTACATGCATTTGAATGGGGAACTCGACCGAAACAAAGTATAGGTTTTCATTATGTGAATAACTTGGAAATCTTAGCTCAAACAGCTGCAAAACCTGTTTGCCCAGCACGGGAACCTTGAGTTCTATAAGATAAAGCCATAAACATGTGTATCCGAGGCTTCTATCAAAAGTTACAGCTATTCATATGAAGTTGTACAAAAACGCTTTCTTTCGCCAAGACAGTGCGTTTCTCACTGTTACATGCATTTGAATGGGGAACTCGACCGAAACAAAGTATAGGTTTTCATTATGTGAATAACTTGGAAATCTTAGCTCAAACAGCTGCAAAACCTGTTTTCCCAGCACGGAGACCTTGAGTTCTATAATATAAGGCCATAAACATGTTTGTCTGAGTCTTCTATCAAAAGTTACAGCTATTTCTATGAAGTTGTACAAAAACGCTTTCTTTCGCCAAGACAGTGCGTTTCTCACTGTTACATGCATTTGAATGGGGAACTCGACCGAAACAAAGTATAGGTTTTCATTATGTGAATAACTTGGAAATCTTAGCTCAAACAGCTGCAAAACCTGTTTTCCCAGCACGGAGACCTTGAGTTCTATAATATAAGGCCATAAACATGTTTGTCTGAGTCTTCTATCAAAAGTTACAGCTATTTCTATGAAGTTGTACAAAAACGCTTTCTTTCGCCAAGACAGTGCGTTTCTCACTGTTACATGCATTTGAATGGGGAACGCGACCGAAACAAAGTATAGGTTTTCATTATGTGAATAACTTGGAAATCTTAGCTCAAACAGCTGCAAAACCTGTTTTCCCAGCACGGGAACCTTGAGTTCTATAAGATAAAGCCATAAACATGTGTATCCGAGGCTTCTATCAAACGTTACAGCTATTCATATGAAGTTGTACAAAAACGCTTTCTTTCGCCAAGACAGTGCGTTTCTCACTGTTACATGCATTTGAATGGGGAACTCGACCGAAACAAAGTATAGGTTTTCATTATGTGAATAACTTGGAAATCTTAGCTCAAACAGCTGCAAAACCTGTTTTCCCAGCACGGAGACCTTGAGTTCTATAATATAAGGCCATAAACATGTTTGTCTGAGTCTTCTACCAAAAGTTACAGCTATTTCTATGAAGTTGTACAAAAACGCTTTCTTTCGCCAAGACAGTGCGTTTCTCACTGTTACATGCATTTGAATGGGGAACTCGACCGAAACAAAGTATAGGTTTTCATTATGTGAATAACTTGGAAATCTTAGCTCAAACAGCTGCAAAACCTGTTTGCCCAGCACGGGAACCTTGAGTTCTATAAGATAAAGCCATAAACATGTGTATCCGAGGCTTCTATCAAAAGTTACAGCTATTCATATGAAGTTGTACAAAAACGCTTTCTTTCGCCAAGACAGTGCGTTTCTCACTGTTACATGCATTTGAATGGGGAACTCGACCGAAACAAAGTATAGGTTTTCATTATGTGAATAACTTGGAAATCTTAGCTCAAACAGCTGCAAAACCTGTTTTCCCAGCACGGAGACCTTGAGTTCTATAATATAAGGCCATAAACATGTTTGTCTGAGTCTTCTATCAAAAGTTACAGCTATTTCTATGAAGTTGTACAAAAACGCTTTCTTTCGCCAAGACAGTGCGTTTCTCACTGTTACATGCATTTGAATGGGGAACTCGACCGAAACAAAGTATAGGTTTTCATTATGTGAATAACTTGGAAATCTTATCTCAAACAGCTGCAAAACCTGTTTTCCCAGCACGGAGACCTTGAGTTCTATAATATAAGGCCATAAACATGTTTGTCTGAGTCTTCTATCAAAAGTTACAGCTATTTCTATGAAGTTGTACAAAAACGCTTTCTTTCGCCAAGACAGTGCGTTTCTCACTGTTACATGCATTTGAATGGGGAACTCGACCGAAACAAAGTATAGGTTTTCATTATGTGAATAACTTGGAAATCTTAGCTCAAACAGCTGCAAAACCTGTTTTCCCAGCACGGAGACCTTGAGTTCTATAATATAAGGCCATAAACATGTTTGTCTGAGTCTTCTATCAAAAGTTACAGCTATTTCTATGAAGTTGTACAAAAACGCTTTCTTTCGCCAAGACAGTGCGTTTCTCACTGTTACATGCATTTGAATGGGGAACGCGACCGAAACAAAGTATAGGTTTTCATTATGTGAATAACTTGGAAATCTTAGCTCAAACAGCTGCAAAACCTGTTTGCCCAGCACGGGAACCTTGAGTTCTATAAGATAAAGCCATAAACATGTGTATCCGAGGCTTCTATCAAACGTTACAGCTATTCATATGAAGTTGTACAAAAACGCTTTCTTTCGCCAAGACAGTGCGTTTCTCACTGTTACATGCATTTGAATGGGGAACTCGACCGAAACAAAGTATAGGTTTTCATTATGTGAATAACTTGGAAATCTTAGCTCAAACAGCTGCAAAACCTGTTTGCCCAGCACGGGAACCTTGAGTTCTATAAGATAAAGCCATAAACATGTGTATCCGAGGCTTCTATCAAAAGTTACAGCTATTCATATGAAGTTGTACAAAAACGCTTTCTTTCGCCAAGACAGTGCGTTTCTCACTGTTACATGCATTTGAATGGGGAACTCGACCGAAACAAAGTATAGGTTTTCATTATGTGAATAACTTGGAAATCTTAGCTCAAACAGCTGCAAAACCTGTTTTCCCAGCACGGAGACCTTGAGTTCTATAATATAAGGCCATAAACATGTTTGTCTGAGTCTTCTACCAAAAGTTACAGCTATTTCTATGAAGTTGTACAAAAACGCTTTCTTTCGCCAAGACAGTGCGTTTCTCACTGTTACATGCATTTGAATGGGGAACTCGACCGAAACAAAGTATAGGTTTTCATTATGTGAATAACTTGGAAATCTTAGCTCAAACAGCTGCAAAACCTGTTTGCCCAGCACGGGAACCTTGAGTTCTATAAGATAAAGCCATAAACATGTGTATCCGAGGCTTCTATCAAAAGTTACAGCTATTCATATGAAGTTGTACAAAAACGCTTTCTTTCGCCAAGACAGTGCGTTTCTCACTGTTACATGCATTTGAATGGGGAACTCGACCGAAACAAAGTATAGGTTTTCATTATGTGAATAATTTGGAAATCTTAGCTCAAACAGCTGCAAAACCTGTTTGCCCAGCACGGAGACCTTGAGTTCTATAAGATAAAGCCATAAACATGTGTATCCGAGGCTTCTATCAAAAGTTACAGCTATTCATATGAAGTTGTACAAAAACGCTTTCTTTCGCCAAGACAGTGCGTTTCTCACTGTTACATGCATTTGAATGGGGAACTCGACCGAAACAAAGTATAGGTTTTCATTATGTGAATAACTTGGAAATCTTAGCTCAAACAGCTGCAAAACCTGTTTTCCCAGCACGGAGACCTTGAGTTCTATAATATAAGGCCATAAACATGTTTGTCTGAGTCTTCTATCAAAAGTTACAGCTATTTCTATGAAGTTGTACAAAAACGCTTTCTTTCGCCAAGACAGTGCGTTTCTCACTGTTACATGCATTTGAATGGGGAACTCGACCGAAACAAAGTATAGGTTTTCATTATGTGAATAACTTGGAAATCTTAGCTCAAACAGCTGCAAAACCTGTTTTCCCAGCACGGAGACCTTGAGTTCTATAATATAAGGCCATAAACATGTTTGTCTGAGTCTTCTATCAAAAGTTACAGCTATTTCTATGAAGTTGTACAAAAACGCTTTCTTTCGCCAAGACAGTGCGTTTCTCACTGTTACATGCATTTGAATGGGGAACTCGACCGAAACAAAGTATAGGTTTTCATTATGTGAATAACTTGGAAATCTTAGCTCAAACAGCTGCAAAACCTGTTTTCCCAGCACGGAGACCTTGAGTTCTATAATATAAGGCCATAAACATGTTTGTCTGAGTCTTCTATCAAAAGTTACAGCTATTTCTATGAAGTTGTACAAAAACGCTTTCTTTCGCCAAGACAGTGCGTTTCTCACTGTTACATGCATTTGAATGGGGAACTCGACCGAAACAAAGTATAGGTTTTCATTATGTGAATAACTTGGAAATCTTAGCTCAAACAGCTGCAAAACCTGTTTTCCCAGCACGGAGACCTTGAGTTCTATAATATAAGGCCATAAACATGTTTGTCTGAGTCTTCTATCAAAAGTTACAGCTATTTCTATGAAGTTGTACAAAAACGCTTTCTTTCGCCAAGACAGTGCGTTTCTCACTGTTACATGCATTTGAATGGGGAACGCGACCGAAACAAAGTATAGGTTTTCATTATGTGAATAACTTGGAAATCTTAGCTCAAACAGCTGCAAAACCTGTTTGCCCAGCACGGGAACCTTGAGTTCTATAAGATAAAGCCATAAACATGTGTATCCGAGGCTTCTATCAAAAGTTACAGCTATTCATATGAAGTTGTACAAAAACGCTTTCTTTCGCCAAGACAGTGCGTTTCTCACTGTTACATGCATTTGAATGGGGAACTCGACCGAAACAAAGTATAGGTTTTCATTATGTGAATAACTTGGAAATCTTAGCTCAAACAGCTGCAAAACCTGTTTGCCCAGCACGGGAACCTTGAGTTCTATAAGATAAAGCCATAAACATGTGTATCCGAGGCTTCTATCAAAAGTTACAGCTATTCATATGAAGTTGTACAAAAACGCTTTCTTTCGCCAAGACAGTGCGTTTCTCACTGTTACATGCATTTGAATGGGGAACTCGACCGAAACAAAGTATAGGTTTTCATTATGTGAATAACTTGGAAATCTTAGCTCAAACAGCTGCAAAACCTGTTTTCCCAGCACGGAGACCTTGAGTTCTATAATATAAGGCCATAAACATGTTTGTCTGAGTCTTCTATCAAAAGTTACAGCTATTTCTATGAAGTTGTACAAAAACGCTTTCTTTCGCCAAGACAGTGCGTTTCTCACTGTTACATGCATTTGAATGGGGAACTCGACCGAAACAAAGTATAGGTTTTCATTATGTGAATAACTTGGAAATCTTAGCTCAAACAGCTGCAAAACCTGTTTGCCCAGCACGGGAACCTTGAGTTCTATAAGATAAAGCCATAAACATGTGTATCCGAGGCTTCTATCAAAAGTTACAGCTATTCATATGAAGTTGTACAAAAACGCTTTCTTTCGCCAAGACAGTGCGTTTCTCACTGTTACATGCATTTGAATGGGGAACTCGACCGAAACAAAGTATAGGTTTTCATTATGTGAATAACTTGGAAATCTTAGCTCAAACAGCTGCAAAACCTGTTTGCCCAGCACGGGAACCTTGAGTTCTATAAGATAAAGCCATAAACATGTGTATCCGAGGCTTCTATCAAAAGTTACAGCTATTCATATGAAGTTGTACAAAAACGCTTTCTTTCGCCAAGACAGTGCGTTTCTCACTGTTACATGCATTTGAATGGGGAACTCGACCGAAACAAAGTATAGGTTTTCATTATGTGAATAACTTGGAAATCTTAGCTCAAACAGCTGCAAAACCTGTTTTCCCAGCACGGAGACCTTGAGTTCTATAATATAAGGCCATAAACATGTTTGTCTGAGTCTTCTATCAAAAGTTACAGCTATTTCTATGAAGTTGTACAAAAACGCTTTCTTTCGCCAAGACAGTGCGTTTCTCACTGTTACATGCATTTGAATGGGGAACTCGACCGAAACAAAGTATAGGTTTTCATTATGTGAATAACTTGGAAATCTTAGCTCAAACAGCTGCAAAACCTGTTTGCCCAGCACGGGAACCTTGAGTTCTATAAGATAAAGCCATAAACATGTGTATCCGAGGCTTCTATCAAAAGTTACAGCTATTCATATGAAGTTGTACAAAAATGCTTTCTTTCGCCAAGACAGTGCGTTTCTCACTGTTACATGCATTTGAATGGGGAACTCGACCGAAACAAAGTATAGGTTTTCATTATGTGAATAACTTGGAAATCTTAGCTCAAACAGCTGCAAAACCTGTTTTCCCAGCACGGAGACCTTGAGTTCTATAATATAAGGCCATAAACATGTTTGTCTGAGTCTTCTATCAAAAGTTACAGCTATTTCTATGAAGTTGTACAAAAACGCTTTCTTTCGCCAAGACAGTGCGTTTCTCACTGTTACATGCATTTGAATGGGGAACTCGACCGAAACAAAGTATAGGTTTTCATTATGTGAATAACTTGGAAATCTTAGCTCAAACAGCTGCAAAACCTGTTTTCCCAGCACGGAGACCTTGAGTTCTATAATATAAGGCCATAAACATGTTTGTCTGAGTCTTCTATCAAAAGTTACAGCTATTTCTATGAAGTTGTACAAAAACGCTTTCTTTCGCCAAGACAGTGCGTTTCTCACTGTTACATGCATTTGAATGGGGAACGCGACCGAAACAAAGTATAGGTTTTCATTATGTGAATAACTTGGAAATCTTAGCTCAAACAGCTGCAAAACCTGTTTGCCCAGCACGGGAACCTTGAGTTCTATAAGATAAAGCCATAAACATGTGTATCCGAGGCTTCTATCAAAAGTTACAGCTATTCATATGAAGTTGTACAAAAACGCTTTCTTTCGCCAAGACAGTGCGTTTCTCACTGTTACATGCATTTGAATGGGGAACTCGACCGAAACAAAGTATAGGTTTTCATTATGTGAATAACTTGGAAATCTTAGCTCAAACAGCTGCAAAACCTGTTTTCCCAGCACGGAGACCTTGAGTTCTATAATATAAGGCCATAAACATGTTTGTCTGAGTCTTCTATCAAAAGTTACAGCTATTTCTATGAAGTTGTACAAAAACGCTTTCTTTTGCCAAGACAGTGCGTTTCTCACTGTTACATGCATTTGAATGGGGAACTCGACCGAAACAAAGTATAGGTTTTCATTATGTGAATAACTTGGAAATCTTAGCTCAAACAGCTGCAAAACCTGTTTTCCCAGCACGGAGACCTTGAGTTCTATAATATAAGGCCATAAACATGTTTGTCTGAGTCTTCTATCAAAAGTTACAGCTATTTCTATGAAGTTGTACAAAAACGCTTTCTTTCGCCAAGACAGTGCGTTTCTCACTGTTACATGCATTTGAATGGGGAACTCGACCGAAACAAAGTATAGGTTTTCATTATGTGAATAACTTGGAAATCTTAGCTCAAACAGCTGCAAAACCTGTTTTCCCAGCACGGAGACCTTGAGTTCTATAATATAAGGCCATAAACATGTTTGTCTGAGTCTTCTATCAAAAGTTACAGCTATTTCTATGAAGTTGTACAAAAACGCTTTCTTTCGCCAAGACAGTGCGTTTCTCACTGTTACATGCATTTGAATGGGGAACTCGACCGAAACAAAGTATAGGTTTTCATTATGTGAATAACTTGGAAATCTTAGCTCAAACAGCTGCAAAACCTGTTTGCCCAGCACGGGAACCTTGAGTTCTATAAGATAAAGCCATAAACATGTGTATCCGAGGCTTCTATCAAAAGTTACAGCTATTCATATGAAGTTGTACAAAAACGCTTTCTTTCGCCAAGACAGTGCGTTTCTCACTGTTACATGCATTTGAATGGGGAACTCGACCGAAACAAAGTATAGGTTTTCATTATGTGAATAACTTGGAAATCTTAGCTCAAACAGCTGCAAAACCTGTTTGCCCAGCACGGGAACCTTGAGTTCTATAAGATAAAGCCATAAACATGTGTATCCGAGGCTTCTATCAAAAGTTACAGCTATTCATATGAAGTTGTACAAAAACGCTTTCTTTCGCCAAGACAGTGCGTTTCTCACTGTTACATGCATTTGAATGGGGAACTCGACCGAAACAAAGTATAGGTTTTCATTATGTGAATAACTTGGAAATCTTAGCTCAAACAGCTGCAAAACCTGTTTTCCCAGCACGGAGACCTTGAGTTCTATAATATAAGGCCATAAACATGTTTGTCTGAGTCTTCTATCAAAAGTTACAGCTATTTCTATGAAGTTGTACAAAAACGCTTTCTTTCGCCAAGACAGTGCGTTTCTCACTGTTACATGCATTTGAATGGGGAACTCGACCGAAACAAAGTATAGGTTTTCATTATGTGAATAACTTGGAAATCTTAGCTCAAACAGCTGCAAAACCTGTTTTCCCAGCACGGAGACCTTGAGTTCTATAATATAAGGCCATAAACATGTTTGTCTGAGTCTTCTATCAAAAGTTACAGCTATTTCTATGAAGTTGTACAAAAACGCTTTCTTTCGCCAAGACAGTGCGTTTCTCACTGTTACATGCATTTGAATGGGGAACTCGACCGAAACAAAGTATAGGTTTTCATTATGTGAATAACTTGGAAATCTTAGCTCAAACAGCTGCAAAACCTGTTTGCCCAGCACGGGAACCTTGAGTTCTATAAGATAAAGCCATAAACATGTGTATCCGAGGCTTCTATCAAAAGTTACAGCTATTCATATGAAGTTGTACAAAAACGCTTTCTTTCGCCAAGACAGTGCGTTTCTCACTGTTACATGCATTTGAATGGGGAACTCGACCGAAACAAAGTATAGGTTTTCATTATGTGAATAACTTGGAAATCTTAGCTCAAACAGCTGCAAAACCTGTTTGCCCAGCACGGGAACCTTGAGTTCTATAAGATAAAGCCATAAACATGTGTATCCGAGGCTTCTATCAAAAGTTACAGCTATTCATATGAAGTTGTACAAAAACGCTTTCTTTCGCCAAGACAGTGCGTTTCTCACTGTTACATGCATTTGAATGGGGAACTCGACCGAAACAAAGTATAGGTTTTCATTATGTGAATAACTTGGAAATCTTAGCTCAAACAGCTGCAAAACCTGTTTTCCCAGCACGGAGACCTTGAGTTCTATAATATAAGGCCATAAACATGTTTGTCTGAGTCTTCTATCAAAAGTTACAGCTATTTCTATGAAGTTGTACAAAAACGCTTTCTTTCGCCAAGACAGTGCGTTTCTCACTGTTACATGCATTTGAATGGGGAACTCGACCGAAACAAAGTATAGGTTTTCATTATGTGAATAACTTGGAAATCTTAGCTCAAACAGCTGCAAAACCTGTTTGCCCAGCACGGGAACCTTGAGTTCTATAAGATAAAGCCATAAACATGTGTATCCGAGGCTTCTATCAAAAGTTACAGCTATTCATATGAAGTTGTACAAAAACGCTTTCTTTCGCCAAGACAGTGCGTTTCTCACTGTTACATGCATTTGAATGGGGAACTCGACCGAAACAAAGTATAGGTTTTCATTATGTGAATAACTTGGAAATCTTAGCTCAAACAGCTGCAAAACCTGTTTTCCCAGCACGGAGACCTTGAGTTCTATAATATAAGGCCATAAACATGTTTGTCTGAGTCTTCTATCAAAAGTTACAGCTATTTCTATGAAGTTGTACAAAAACGCTTTCTTTCGCCAAGACAGTGCGTTTCTCACTGTTACATGCATTTGAATGGGGAACTCGACCGAAACAAAGTATAGGTTTTCATTATGTGAATAACTTGGAAATCTTAGCTCAAACAGCTGCAAAACCTGTTTGCCCAGCACGGGAACCTTGAGTTCTATAAGATAAAGCCATAAACATGTGTATCCGAGGCTTCTATCAAAAGTTACAGCTATTCATATGAAGTTGTACAAAAACGCTTTCTTTCGCCAAGACAGTGCGTTTCTCACTGTTACATGCATTTGAATGGGGAACTCGACCGAAACAATGTATAGGTTTTCATTATGTGAATAACTTGGAAATCTTAGCTCAAACAGCTGCAAAACCTGTTTTCCCAGCACGGAGACCTTGAGTTCTATAATATAAGGCCATAAACATGTTTGTCTGAGTCTTCTATCAAAAGTTACAGCTATTTCTATGAAGTTGTACAAAAACGCTTTCTTTCGCCAAGACAGTGCGTTTCTCACTGTTACATGCATTTGAATGGGGAACTCGACCGAAACAAAGTATAGGTTTTCATTATGTGAATAACTTGGAAATCTTAGCTCAAACAGCTGCAAAACCTGTTTTCCCAGCACGGAGACCTTGAGTTCTATAATATAAGGCCATAAACATGTTTGTCTGAGTCTTCTATCAAAAGTTACAGCTATTTCTATGAAGTTGTACAAAAACGCTTTCTTTCGCCAAGACAGTGCGTTTCTCACTGTTACATGCATTTGAATGGGGAACGCGACCGAAACAAAGTATAGGTTTTCATTATGTGAATAACTTGGAAATCTTAGCTCAAACAGCTGCAAAACCTGTTTGCCCAGCACGGGAACCTTGAGTTCTATAAGATAAAGCCATAAACATGTGTATCCGAGGCTTCTATCAAAAGTTACAGCTATTCATATGAAGTTGTACAAAAACGCTTTCTTTCGCCAAGACAGTGCGTTTCTCACTGTTACATGCATTTGAATGGGGAACTCGACCGAAACAAAGTATAGGTTTTCATTATGTGAATAACTTGGAAATCTTAGCTCAAACAGCTGCAAAACCTGTTTGCCCAGCACGGGAACCTTGAGTTCTATAAGATAAAGCCATAAACATGTGTATCCGAGGCTTCTATCAAAAGTTACAGCTATTCATATGAAGTTGTACAAAAACGCTTTCTTTCGCCAAGACAGTGCGTTTCTCACTGTTACATGCATTTGAATGGGGAACTCGACCGAAACAAAGTATAGGTTTTCATTATGTGAATAACTTGGAAATCTTAGCTCAAACAGCTGCAAAACCTGTTTTCCCAGCACGGAGACCTTGAGTTCTATAATATAAGGCCATAAACATGTTTGTCTGAGTCTTCTATCAAAAGTTACAGCTATTTCTATGAAGTTGTACAAAAACGCTTTCTTTCGCCAAGACAGTGCGTTTCTCACTGTTACATGCATTTGAATGGGGAACGCGACCGAAACAAAGTATAGGTTTTCATTATGTGAATAACTTGGAAATCTTAGCTCAAACAGCTGCAAAACCTGTTTGCCCAGCACGGGAACCTTGAGTTCTATAAGATAAAGCCATAAACATGTGTATCCGAGGCTTCTATCAAAAGTTACAGCTATTCATATGAAGTTGTACAAAAACGCTTTCTTTCGCCAAGACAGTGCGTTTCTCACTGTTACATGCATTTGAATGGGGAACTCGACCGAAACAAAGTATAGGTTTTCATTATGTGAATAACTTGGAAATCTTAGCTCAAACAGCTGCAAAACCTGTTTGCCCAGCACGGGAACCTTGAGTTCTATAAGATAAAGCCATAAACATGTGTATCCGAGGCTTCTATCAAAAGTTACAGCTATTCATATGAAGTTGTACAAAAACGCTTTCTTTCGCCAAGACAGTGCGTTTCTCACTGTTACATGCATTTGAATGGGGAACTCGACCGAAACAAAGTATAGGTTTTCATTATGTGAATAACTTGGAAATCTTAGCTCAAACAGCTGCAAAACCTGTTTTCCCAGCACGGAGACCTTGAGTTCTATAATATAAGGCCATAAACATGTTTGTCTGAGTCTTCTATCAAAAGTTACAGCTATTTCTATGAAGTTGTACAAAAACGCTTTCTTTCGCCAAGACAGTGCGTTTCTCACTGTTACATGCATTTGAATGGGGAACTCGACCGAAACAAAGTATAGGTTTTCATTATGTGAATAACTTGGAAATCTTAGCTCAAACAGCTGCAAAACCTGTTTTCCCAGCACGGAGACCTTGAGTTCTATAATATAAGGCCATAAACATGTTTGTCTGAGTCTTCTATCAAAAGTTACAGCTATTTCTATGAAGTTGTACAAAAACGCTTTCTTTCGCCAAGACAGTGCGTTTCTCACTGTTACATGCATTTGAATGGGGAACGCGACCGAAACAAAGTATAGGTTTTCATTATGTGAATAACTTGGAAATCTTAGCTCAAACAGCTGCAAAACCTGTTTGCCCAGCACGGGAACCTTGAGTTCTATAAGATAAAGCCATAAACATGTGTATCCGAGGCTTCTATCAAAAGTTACAGCTATTCATATGAAGTTGTACAAAAACGCTTTCTTTCGCCAAGACAGTGCGTTTCTCACTGTTACATGCATTTGAATGGGGAACTCGACCGAAACAAAGTATAGGTTTTCATTATGTGAATAACTTGGAAATCTTAGCTCAAACAGCTGCAAAACCTGTTTGCCCAGCACGGGAACCTTGAGTTCTATAAGATAAAGCCATAAACATGTGTATCCGAGGCTTCTATCAAAAGTTACAGCTATTCATATGAAGTTGTACAAAAACGCTTTCTTTCGCCAAGACAGTGCGTTTCTCACTGTTACATGCATTTGAATGGGGAACTCGACCGAAACAAAGTATAGGTTTTCATTATGTGAATAACTTGGAAATCTTAGCTCAAACAGCTGCAAAACCTGTTTGCCCAGCACGGGAACCTTGAGTTCTATAAGATAAAGCCATAAACATGTGTATCCGAGGCTTCTATCAAAAGTTACAGCTATTCATATGAAGTTGTACAAAAACGCTTTCTTTCGCCAAGACAGTGCGTTTCTCACTGTTACATGCATTTGAATGGGGAACTCGACCGAAACAAAGTATAGGTTTTCATTATGTGAATAACTTGGAAATCTTAGCTCAAACAGCTGCAAAACCTGTTTTCCCAGCACGGAGACCTTGAGTTCTATAATATAAGGCCATAAACATGTTTGTCTGAGTCTTCTATCAAAAGTTACAGCTATTTCTATGAAGTTGTACAAAAACGCTTTCTTTCGCCAAGACAGTGCGTTTCTCACTGTTACATGCATTTGAATGGGGAACTCGACCGAAACAAAGTATAGGTTTTCATTATGTGAATAACTTGGAAATCTTAGCTCAAACAGCTGCAAAACCTGTTTGCCCAGCACGGGAACCTTGAGTTCTATAAGATAAAGCCATAAACATGTGTATCCGAGGCTTCTATCAAAAGTTACAGCTATTCATATGAAGTTGTACAAAAACGCTTTCTTTCGCCAAGACAGTGCGTTTCTCACTGTTACATGCATTTGAATGGGGAACTCGACCGAAACAAAGTATAGGTTTTCATTATGTGAATAACTTGGAAATCTTAGCTCAAACAGCTGCAAAACCTGTTTTCCCAGCACGGAGACCTTGAGTTCTATAATATAAGGCCATAAACATGTTTGTCTGAGTCTTCTATCAAAAGTTACAGCTATTTCTATGAAGTTGTACAAAAACGCTTTCTTTCGCCAAGACAGTGCGTTTCTCACTGTTACATGCATTTGAATGGGGAACTCGACCGAAACAAAGTATAGGTTTTCATTATGTGAATAACTTGGAAATCTTAGCTCAAACAGCTGCAAAACCTGTTTTCCCAGCACGGAGACCTTGAGTTCTATAATATAAGGCCATAAACATGTTTGTCTGAGTCTTCTATCAAAAGTTACAGCTATTTCTATGAAGTTGTACAAAAACGCTTTCTTTCGCCAAGACAGTGCGTTTCTCACTGTTACATGCATTTGAATGGGGAACGCGACCGAAACAAAGTATAGGTTTTCATTATGTGAATAACTTGGAAATCTTAGCTCAAACAGCTGCAAAACCTGTTTGCCCAGCACGGGAACCTTGAGTTCTATAAGATAAAGCCATAAACATGTGTATCCGAGGCTTCTATCAAAAGTTACAGCTATTCATATGAAGTTGTACAAAAACGCTTTCTTTCGCCAAGACAGTGCGTTTCTCACTGTTACATGCATTTGAATGGGGAACTCGACCGAAACAAAGTATAGGTTTTCATTATGTGAATAACTTGGAAATCTTAGCTCAAACAGCTGCAAAACCTGTTTGCCCAGCACGGGAACCTTGAGTTCTATAATATAAGGCCATAAACATGTTTGTCTGAGTCTTCTATCAAAAGTTACAGCTATTTCTATGAAGTTGTACAAAAACGCTTTCTTTCGCCAAGACAGTGCGTTTCTCACTGTTACATGCATTTGAATGGGGAACTCGACCGAAACAAAGTATAGGTTTTCATTATGTGAATAACTTGGAAATCTTAGCTCAAACAGCTGCAAAACCTGTTTTCCCAGCACGGAGACCTTGAGTTCTATAATATAAGGCCATAAACATGTTTGTCTGAGTCTTCTATCAAAAGTTACAGCTATTTCTATGAAGTTGTACAAAAACGCTTTCTTTCGCCAAGACAGTGCGTTTCTCACTGTTACATGCATTTGAATGGGGAACTCGACCGAAACAAAGTATAGGTTTTCATTATGTGAATAACTTGGAAATCTTAGCTCAAACAGCTGCAAAACCTGTTTGCCCAGCACGGAGACCTTGAGTTCTATAATATAAGGCCATAAACATGTTTGTCTGAGTCTTCTATCAAAAGTTACAGCTATTTCTATGAAGTTGTACAAAAACGCTTTCTTTCGCCAAGACAGTGCGTTTCTCACTGTTACATGCATTTGAATGGGGAACGCGACCGAAACAAAGTATAGGTTTTCATTATGTGAATAACTTGGAAATCTTAGCTCAAACAGCTGCAAAACCTGTTTGCCCAGCACGGGAACCTTGAGTTCTATAAGATAAAGCCATAAACATGTGTATCCGAGGCTTCTATCAAAAGTTACAGCTATTCATATGAAGTTGTACAAAAACGCTTTCTTTCGCCAAGACAGTGCGTTTCTCACTGTTACATGCATTTGAATGGGGAACTCGACCGAAACAAAGTATAGGTTTTCATTATGTGAATAACTTGGAAATCTTAGCTCAAACAGCTGCAAAACCTGTTTTCCCAGCACGGAGACCTTGAGTTCTATAATATAAGGCCATAAACATGTTTGTCTGAGTCTTCTATCAAAAGTTACAGCTATTTCTATGAAGTTGTACAAAAACGCTTTCTTTCGCCAAGACAGTGCGTTTCTCACTGTTACATGCATTTGAATGGGGAACTCGACCGAAACAAAGTATAGGTTTTCATTATGTGAATAACTTGGAAATCTTAGCTCAAACAGCTGCAAAACCTGTTTTCCCAGCACGGAGACCTTGAGTTCTATAATATAAGGCCATAAACATGTTTGTCTGAGTCTTCTATCAAAAGTTACAGCTATTTCTATGAAGTTGTACAAAAACGCTTTCTTTCGCCAAGACAGTGCGTTTCTCACTGTTACATGCATTTGAATGGGGAACGCGACCGAAACAAAGTATAGGTTTTCATTATGTGAATAACTTGGAAATCTTAGCTCAAACAGCTGCAAAACCTGTTTGCCCAGCACGGGAACCTTGAGTTCTATAAGATAAAGCCATAAACATGTGTATCCGAGGCTTCTATCAAAAGTTACAGCTATTCATATGAAGTTGTACAAAAACGCTTTCTTTCGCCAAGACAGTGCGTTTCTCACTGTTACATGCATTTGAATGGGGAACTCGACCGAAACAAAGTATAGGTTTTCATTATGTGAATAACTTGGAAATCTTAGCTCAAACAGCTGCAAAACCTGTTTGCCCAGCACGGGAACCTTGAGTTCTATAAGATAAAGCCATAAACATGTGTATCCGAGGCTTCTATCAAAAGTTACAGCTATTCATATGAAGTTGTACAAAAACGCTTTCTTTCGCCAAGACAGTGCGTTTCTCACTGTTACATGCATTTGAATGGGGAACTCGACCGAAACAAAGTATAGGTTTTCATTATGTGAATAACTTGGAAATCTTAGCTCAAACAGCTGCAAAACCTGTTTTCCCAGCACGGAGACCTTGAGTTCTATAATATAAGGCCATAAACATGTTTGTCTGAGTCTTCTATCAAAAGTTACAGCTATTTCTATGAAGTTGTACAAAAACGCTTTCTTTCGCCAAGACAGTGCGTTTCTCACTGTTACATGCATTTGAATGGGGAACGCGACCGAAACAAAGTATAGGTTTTCATTATGTGAATAACTTGGAAATCTTAGCTCAAACAGCTGCAAAACCTGTTTGCCCAGCACGGGAACCTTGAGTTCTATAAGATAAAGCCATAAACATGTGTATCCGAGGCTTCTATCAAAAGTTACAGCTATTCATATGAAGTTGTACAAAAACGCTTTCTTTCGCCAAGACAGTGCGTTTCTCACTGTTACATGCATTTGAATGGGGAACTCGACCGAAACAAAGTATAGGTTTTCATTATGTGAATAACTTGGAAATCTTAGCTCAAACAGCTGCAAAACCTGTTTGCCCAGCACGGGAACCTTGAGTTCTATAAGATAAAGCCATAAACATGTGTATCCGAGGCTTCTATCAAAAGTTACAGCTATTCATATGAAGTTGTACAAAAACGCTTTCTTTCGCCAAGACAGTGCGTTTCTCACTGTTACATGCATTTGAATGGGGAACTCGACCGAAACAAAGTATAGGTTTTCATTATGTGAATAACTTGGAAATCTTAGCTCAAACAGCTGCAAAACCTGTTTGCCCAGCACGGGAACCTTGAGTTCTATAAGATAAAGCCATAAACATGTGTATCCGAGGCTTCTATCAAAAGTTACAGCTATTCATATGAAGTTGTACAAAAACGCTTTCTTTCGCCAAGACAGTGCGTTTCTCACTGTTACATGCATTTGAATGGGGAACTCGACCGAAACAAAGTATAGGTTTTCATTATGTGAATAACTTGGAAATCTTAGCTCAAACAGCTGCAAAACCTGTTTTCCCAGCACGGAGACCTTGAGTTCTATAATATAAGGCCATAAACATGTTTGTCTGAGTCTTCTATCAAAAGTTACAGCTATTTCTATGAAGTTGTACAAAAACGCTTTCTTTCGCCAAGACAGTGCGTTTCTCACTGTTACATGCATTTGAATGGGGAACTCGACCGAAACAAAGTATAGGTTTTCATTATGTGAATAACTTGGAAATCTTAGCTCAAACAGCTGCAAAACCTGTTTTCCCAGCACGGAGACCTTGAGTTCTATAATATAAGGCCATAAACATGTTTGTCTGAGTCTTCTATCAAAAGTTACAGCTATTTCTATGAAGTTGTACAAAAACGCTTTCTTTCGCCAAGACAGTGCGTTTCTCACTGTTACATGCATTTGAATGGGGAACGCGACCGAAACAAAGTATAGGTTTTCATTATGTGAATAACTTGGAAATCTTAGCTCAAACAGCTGCAAAACCTGTTTGCCCAGCACGGGAACCTTGAGTTCTATAAGATAAAGCCATAAACATGTGTATCCGAGGCTTCTATCAAAAGTTACAGCTATTCATATGAAGTTGTACAAAAACGCTTTCTTTCGCCAAGACAGTGCGTTTCTCACTGTTACATGCATTTGAATGGGGAACTCGACCGAAACAAAGTATAGGTTTTCATTATGTGAATAACTTGGAAATCTTAGCTCAAACAGCTGCAAAACCTGTTTGCCCAGCACGGGAACCTTGAGTTCTATAAGATAAAGCCATAAACATGTGTATCCGAGGCTTCTATCAAAAGTTACAGCTATTCATATGAAGTTGTACAAAAACGCTTTCTTTCGCCAAGACAGTGCGTTTCTCACTGTTACATGCATTTGAATGGGGAACTCGACCGAAACAAAGTATAGGTTTTCATTATGTGAATAACTTGGAAATCTTAGCTCAAACAGCTGCAAAACCTGTTTTCCCAGCACGGAGACCTTGAGTTCTATAATATAAGGCCATAAACATGTTTGTCTGAGTCTTCTATCAAAAGTTACAGCTATTTCTATGAAGTTGTACAAAAACGCTTTCTTTCGCCAAGACAGTGCGTTTCTCACTGTTACATGCATTTGAATGGGGAACTCGACCGAAACAAAGTATAGGTTTTCATTATGTGAATAACTTGGAAATCTTAGCTCAAACAGCTGCAAAACCTGTTTTCCCAGCACGGAGACCTTGAGTTCTATAATATAAGGCCATAAACATGTTTGTCTGAGTCTTCTATCAAAAGTTACAGCTATTTCTATGAAGTTGTACAAAAACGCTTTCTTTCGCCAAGACAGTGCGTTTCTCACTGTTACATGCATTTGAATGGGGAACGCGACCGAAACAAAGTATAGGTTTTCATTATGTGAATAACTTGGAAATCTTAGCTCAAACAGCTGCAAAACCTGTTTGCCCAGCACGGGAACCTTGAGTTCTATAAGATAAAGCCATAAACATGTGTATCCGAGGCTTCTATCAAAAGTTACAGCTATTCATATGAAGTTGTACAAAAATGCTTTCTTTCGCCAAGACAGTGCGTTTCTCACTGTTACATGCATTTGAATGGGGAACTCGACCGAAACAAAGTATAGGTTTTCATTATGTGAATAACTTGGAAATCTTAGCTCAAACAGCTGCAAAACCTGTTTGCCCAGCACGGGAACCTTGAGTTCTATAAGATAAAGCCATAAACATGTGTATCCGAGGCTTCTATCAAAAGTTACAGCTATTCATATGAAGTTGTACAAAAACGCTTTCTTTCGCCAAGACAGTGCGTTTCTCACTGTTACATGCATTTGAATGGGGAACTCGACCGAAACAAAGTATAGGTTTTCATTATGTGAATAACTTGGAAATCTTAGCTCAAACAGCTGCAAAACCTGTTTGCCCAGCACGGGAACCTTGAGTTCTATAAGATAAAGCCATAAACATGTGTATCCGAGGCTTCTATCAAAAGTTACAGCTATTCATATGAAGTTGTACAAAAACGCTTTCTTTCGCCAAGACAGTGCGTTTCTCACTGTTACATGCATTTGAATGGGGAACTCGACCGAAACAAAGTATAGGTTTTCATTATGTGAATAACTTGGAAATCTTAGCTCAAACAGCTGCAAAACCTGTTTTCCCAGCACGGAGACCTTGAGTTCTATAATATAAGGCCATAAACATGTTTGTCTGAGTCTTCTATCAAAAGTTACAGCTATTTCTATGAAGTTGTACAAAAACGCTTTCTTTCGCCAAGACAGTGCGTTTCTCACTGTTACATGCATTTGAATGGGGAACTCGACCGAAACAAAGTATAGGTTTTCATTATGTGAATAACTTGGAAATCTTAGCTCAAACAGCTGCAAAACCTGTTTTCCCAGCACGGAGACCTTGAGTTCTATAATATAAGGCCATAAACATGTTTGTCTGAGTCTTCTATCAAAAGTTACAGCTATTTCTATGAAGTTGTACAAAAACGCTTTCTTTCGCCAAGACAGTGCGTTTCTCACTGTTACATGCATTTGAATGGGGAACTCGACCGAAACAAAGTATAGGTTTTCATTATGTGAATAACTTGGAAATCTTAGCTCAAACAGCTGCAAAACCTGTTTTCCCAGCACGGAGACCTTGAGTTCTATAATATAAGGCCATAAACATGTTTGTCTGAGTCTTCTATCAAAAGTTACAGCTATTTCTATGAAGTTGTACAAAAACGCTTTCTTTCGCCAAGACAGTGCGTTTCTCACTGTTACATGCATTTGAATGGGGAACGCGACCGAAACAAAGTATAGGTTTTCATTATGTGAATAACTTGGAAATCTTAGCTCAAACAGCTGCAAAACCTGTTTGCCCAGCACGGGAACCTTGAGTTCTATAAGATAAAGCCATAAACATGTGTATCCGAGGCTTCTATCAAAAGTTACAGCTATTCATATGAAGTTGTACAAAAACGCTTTCTTTCGCCAAGACAGTGCGTTTCTCACTGTTACATGCATTTGAATGGGGAACTCGACCGAAACAAAGTATAGGTTTTCATTATGTGAATAACTTGGAAATCTTAGCTCAAACAGCTGCAAAACCTGTTTGCCCAGCACGGGAACCTTGAGTTCTATAAGATAAAGCCATAAACATGTGTATCCGAGGCTTCT
Source organism: Maylandia zebra (assembly GCF_041146795.1). NCBI lineage: Eukaryota > Metazoa > Chordata > Actinopteri > Cichliformes > Cichlidae > Maylandia > Maylandia zebra. The sequence continues at coordinate 3,743,197 of NC_135174.1, read as the reverse complement.
ATCAAAAGTTACAGCTATTCATATGAAGTTGTACAAAAACGCTTTCTTTCGCCAAGACAGTGCGTTTCTCACTGTTACATGCATTTGAATGGGGAACTCGACCGAAACAAAGTATAGGTTTTCATTATCTGAATAACTTGGAAATCTTAGCTCAAACAGCTGCAAAACCTGTTTTCCCAGCACGGAGACCTTGAGTTCTATAATATAAGGCCATAAACATGTTTGTCTGAGTCTTCTATCAAAAGTTACAGCTATTTCTATGAAGTTGTACAAAAACGCTTTCTTTCGCCAAGACAGTGCGTTTCTCACTGTTACATGCATTTGAATGGGGAACTCGACCGAAACAAAGTATAGGTTTTCATTATGTGAATAACTTGGAAATCTTAGCTCAAACAGCTGCAAAACCTGTTTGCCCAGCACGGGAACCTTGAGTTCTATAAGATAAAGCCATAAACATGTGTATCCGAGGCTTCTATCAAAAGTTACAGCTATTCATATGAAGTTGTACAAAAACGCTTTCTTTCGCCAAGACAGTGCGTTTCTCACTGTTACATGCATTTGAATGGGGAACTCGACCGAAACAAAGTATAGGTTTTCATTATGTGAATAACTTGGAAATCTTAGCTCAAACAGCTGCAAAACCTGTTTTCCCAGCACGGAGACCTTGAGTTCTATAATATAAGGCCATAAACATGTTTGTCTGAGTCTTCTATCAAAAGTTACAGCTATTTCTATGAAGTTGTACAAAAACGCTTTCTTTCGCCAAGACAGTGCGTTTCTCACTGTTACATGCATTTGAATGGGGAACTCGACCGAAACAAAGTATAGGTTTTCATTATGTGAATAACTTGGAAATCTTAGCTCAAACAGCTGCAAAACCTGTTTTCCCAGCACGGAGACCTTGAGTTCTATAATATAAGGCCATAAACATGTTTGTCTGAGTCTTCTATCAAAAGTTACAGCTATTTCTATGAAGTTGTACAAAAACGCTTTCTTTCGCCAAGACAGTGCGTTTCTCACTGTTACATGCATTTGAATGGGGAACTCGACCGAAACAAAGTATAGGTTTTCATTATGTGAATAACTTGGAAATCTTAGCTCAAACAGCTGCAAAACCTGTTTGCCCAGCACGGGAACCTTGAGTTCTATAAGATAAAGCCATAAACATGTGTATCCGAGGCTTCTATCAAAAGTTACAGCTATTCATATGAAGTTGTACAAAAACGCTTTCTTTCGCCAAGACAGTGCGTTTCTCACTGTTACATGCATTTGAATGGGGAACTCGACCGAAACAAAGTATAGGTTTTCATTATGTGAATAACTTGGAAATCTTAGCTCAAACAGCTGCAAAACCTGTTTGCCCAGCACGGGAACCTTGAGTTCTATAAGATAAAGCCATAAACATGTGTATCCGAGGCTTCTATCAAAAGTTACAGCTATTTCTATGAAGTTGTACAAAAACGCTTTCTTTCGCCAAGACAGTGCGTTTCTCACTGTTACATGCATTTGAATGGGGAACTCGACCGAAACAAAGTATAGGTTTTCATTATGTGAATAACTTGGAAATCTTAGCTCAAACAGCTGCAAAACCTGTTTGCCCAGCACGGGAACCTTGAGTTCTATAAGATAAAGCCATAAACATGTGTATCCGAGGCTTCTATCAAAAGTTACAGCTATTCATATGAAGTTGTACAAAAACGCTTTCTTTCGCCAAGACAGTGCGTTTCTCACTGTTACATGCATTTGAATGGGGAACTCGACCGAAACAAAGTATAGGTTTTCATTATGTGAATAACTTGGAAATCTTAGCTCAAACAGCTGCAAAACCTGTTTTCCCAGCACGGAGACCTTGAGTTCTATAATATAAGGCCATAAACATGTTTGTCTGAGTCTTCTATCAAAAGTTACAGCTATTTCTATGAAGTTGTACAAAAACGCTTTCTTTCGCCAAGACAGTGCGTTTCTCACTGTTACATGCATTTGAATGGGGAACTCGACCGAAACAAAGTATAGGTTTTCATTATGTGAATAACTTGGAAATCTTAGCTCAAACAGCTGCAAAACCTGTTTTCCCAGCACGGAGACCTTGAGTTCTATAATATAAGGCCATAAACATGTTTGTCTGAGTCTTCTATCAAAAGTTACAGCTATTTCTATGAAGTTGTACAAAAACGCTTTCTTTCGCCAAGACAGTGCGTTTCTCACTGTTACATGCATTTGAATGGGGAACTCGACCGAAACAAAGTATAGGTTTTCATTATGTGAATAACTTGGAAATCTTAGCTCAAACAGCTGCAAAACCTGTTTGCCCAGCACGGGAACCTTGAGTTCTATAAGATAAAGCCATAAACATGTGTATCCGAGGCTTCTATCAAAAGTTACAGCTATTCATATGAAGTTGTACAAAAACGCTTTCTTTCGCCAAGACAGTGCGTTTCTCACTGTTACATGCATTTGAATGGGGAACTCGACCGAAACAAAGTATAGGTTTTCATTATGTGAATAACTTGGAAATCTTAGCTCAAACAGCTGCAAAACCTGTTTGCCCAGCACGGGAACCTTGAGTTCTATAAGATAAAGCCATAAACATGTGTATCCGAGGCTTCTATCAAAAGTTACAGCTATTCATATGAAGTTGTACAAAAACGCTTTCTTTCGCCAAGACAGTGCGTTTCTCACTGTTACATGCATTTGAATGGGGAACTCGACCGAAACAAAGTATAGGTTTTCATTATGTGAATAACTTGGAAATCTTAGCTCAAACAGCTGCAAAACCTGTTTTCCCAGCACGGAGACCTTGAGTTCTATAATATAAGGCCATAAACATGTTTGTCTGAGTCTTCTATCAAAAGTTACAGCTATTTCTATGAAGTTGTACAAAAACGCTTTCTTTCGCCAAGACAGTGCGTTTCTCACTGTTACATGCATTTGAATGGGGAACTCGACCGAAACAAAGTATAGGTTTTCATTATGTGAATAACTTGGAAATCTTAGCTCAAACAGCTGCAAAACCTGTTTTCCCAGCACGGAGACCTTGAGTTCTATAATATAAGGCCATAAACATGTTTGTCTGAGTCTTCTATCAAAAGTTACAGCTATTTCTATGAAGTTGTACAAAAACGCTTTCTTTCGCCAAGACAGTGCGTTTCTCACTGTTACATGCATTTGAATGGGGAACGCGACCGAAACAAAGTATAGGTTTTCATTATGTGAATAACTTGGAAATCTTAGCTCAAACAGCTGCAAAACCTGTTTGCCCAGCACGGGAACCTTGAGTTCTATAAGATAAAGCCATAAACATGTTTGTCTGAGTCTTCTATCAAAAGTTACAGCTATTTCTATGAAGTTGTACAAAAACGCTTTCTTTCGCCAAGACAGTGCGTTTCTCACTGTTACATGCATTTGAATGGGGAACTCGACCGAAACAAAGTATAGGTTTTCATTATGTGAATAACTTGGAAATCTTAGCTCAAACAGCTGCAAAACCTGTTTGCCCAGCACGGGAACCTTGAGTTCTATAAGATAAAGCCATAAACATGTGTATCCGAGGCTTCTATCAAAAGTTACAGCTATTCATATGAAGTTGTACAAAAACGCTTTCTTTCGCCAAGACAGTGCGTTTCTCACTGTTACATGCATTTGAATGGGGAACTCGACCGAAACAAAGTATAGGTTTTCATTATGTGAATAACTTGGAAATCTTAGCTCAAACAGCTGCAAAACCTGTTTGCCCAGCACGGGAACCTTGAGTTCTATAAGATAAAGCCATAAACATGTGTATCCGAGGCTTCTATCAAAAGTTACAGCTATTCATATGAAGTTGTACAAAAACGCTTTCTTTCGCCAAGACAGTGCGTTTCTCACTGTTACATGCATTTGAATGGGGAACTCGACCGAAACAAAGTATAGGTTTTCATTATGTGAATAACTTGGAAATCTTAGCTCAAACAGCTGCAAAACCTGTTTTCCCAGCACGGAGACCTTGAGTTCTATAATATAAGGCCATAAACATGTTTGTCTGAGTCTTCTATCAAAAGTTACAGCTATTTCTATGAAGTTGTACAAAAACGCTTTCTTTCGCCAAGACAGTGCGTTTCTCACTGTTACATGCATTTGAATGGGGAACTCGACCGAAACAAAGTATAGGTTTTCATTACGTGAATAACTTGGAAATCTTAGCTCAAACAGCTGCAAAACCTGTTTTCCCAGCACGGAGACCTTGAGTTCTATAATATAAGGCCATAAACATGTTTGTCTGAGTCTTCTATCAAAAGTTACAGCTATTTCTATGAAGTTGTACAAAAACGCTTTCTTTCGCCAAGACAGTGCGTTTCTCACTGTTACATGCATTTGAATGGGGAACTCGACCGAAACAAAGTATAGGTTTTCATTATGTGAATAACTTGGAAATCTTAGCTCAAACAGCTGCAAAACCTGTTTGCCCAGCACGGGAACCTTGAGTTCTATAAGATAAAGCCATAAACATGTGTATCCGAGGCTTCTATCAAAAGTTACAGCTATTCATATGAAGTTGTACAAAAACGCTTTCTTTCGCCAAGACAGTGCGTTTCTCACTGTTACATGCATTTGAATGGGGAACTCGACCGAAACAAAGTATAGGTTTTCATTATGTGAATAATTTGGAAATCTTAGCTCAAACAGCTGCAAAACCTGTTTGCCCAGCACGGAGACCTTGAGTTCTATAAGATAAAGCCATAAACATGTGTATCCGAGGCTTCTATCAAAAGTTACAGCTATTTCTATGAAGTTGTACAAAAACGCTTTCTTTCGCCAAGACAGTGCGTTTCTCACTGTTACATGCATTTGAATGGGGAACTCGACCGAAACAAAGTATAGGTTTTCATTATGTGAATAACTTGGAAATCTTAGCTCAAACAGCTGCAAAACCTGTTTGCCCAGCACGGGAACCTTGAGTTCTATAAGATAAAGCCATAAACATGTGTATCCGAGGCTTCTATCAAAAGTTACAGCTATTCATATGAAGTTGTACAAAAACGCTTTCTTTCGCCAAGACAGTGCGTTTCTCACTGTTACATGCATTTGAATGGGGAACTCGACCGAAACAAAGTATAGGTTTTCATTATGTGAATAACTTGGAAATCTTAGCTCAAACAGCTGCAAAACCTGTTTGCCCAGCACGGGAACCTTGAGTTCTATAAGATAAAGCCATAAACATGTTTGTCTGAGTCTTCTATCAAAAGTTACAGCTATTTCTATGAAGTTGTACAAAAACGCTTTCTTTCGCCAAGACAGTGCGTTTCTCACTGTTACATGCATTTGAATGGGGAACTCGACCGAAACAAAGTATAGGTTTTCATTATGTGAATAACTTGGAAATCTTAGCTCAAACAGCTGCAAAACCTGTTTGCCCAGCATGGGAACCTTGAGTTCTATAAGATAAAGCCATAAACATGTGTATCCGAGGCTTCTATCAAAAGTTACAGCTATTCATATGAAGTTGTACAAAAACGCTTTCTTTCGCCAAGACAGTGCGTTTCTCACTGTTACATGCATTTGAATGGGGAACTCGACCGAAACAAAGTATAGGTTTTCATTATGTGAATAATTTGGAAATCTTAGCTCAAACAGCTGCAAAACCTGTTTGCCCAGCACGGAGACCTTGAGTTCTATAAGATAAAGCCATAAACATGTGTATCCGAGGCTTCTATCAAAAGTTACAGCTATTCATATGAAGTTGTACAAAAACGCTTTCTTTCGCCAAGACAGTGCGTTTCTCACTGTTACATGCATTTGAATGGGGAACTCGACCGAAACAAAGTATAGGTTTTCATTATGTGAATAACTTGGAAATCTTAGCTCAAACAGCTGCAAAACCTGTTTTCCCAGCACGGAGACCTTGAGTTCTATAATATAAGGCCATAAACATGTTTGTCTGAGTCTTCTATCAAAAGTTACAGCTATTTCTATGAAGTTGTACAAAAACGCTTTCTTTCGCCAAGACAGTGCGTTTCTCACTGTTACATGCATTTGAATGGGGAACTCGACCGAAACAAAGTATAGGTTTTCATTACGTGAATAACTTGGAAATCTTAGCTCAAACAGCTGCAAAACCTGTTTTCCCAGCACGGAGACCTTGAGTTCTATAATATAAGGCCATAAACATGTTTGTCTGAGTCTTCTATCAAAAGTTACAGCTATTTCTATGAAGTTGTACAAAAACGCTTTCTTTCGCCAAGACAGTGCGTTTCTCACTGTTACATGCATTTGAATGGGGAACTCGACCGAAACAAAGTATAGGTTTTCATTATGTGAATAACTTGGAAATCTTAGCTCAAACAGCTGCAAAACCTGTTTGCCCAGCACGGGAACCTTGAGTTCTATAAGATAAAGCCATAAACATGTGTATCCGAGGCTTCTATCAAAAGTTACAGCTATTCATATGAAGTTGTACAAAAACGCTTTCTTTCGCCAAGACAGTGCGTTTCTCACTGTTACATGCATTTGAATGGGGAACTCGACCGAAACAAAGTATAGGTTTTCATTATGTGAATAATTTGGAAATCTTAGCTCAAACAGCTGCAAAACCTGTTTGCCCAGCACGGAGACCTTGAGTTCTATAAGATAAAGCCATAAACATGTGTATCCGAGGCTTCTATCAAAAGTTACAGCTATTCATATGAAGTTGTACAAAAACGCTTTCTTTCGCCAAGACAGTGCGTTTCTCACTGTTACATGCATTTGAATGGGGAACTCGACCGAAACAAAGTATAGGTTTTCATTATGTGAATAACTTGGAAATCTTAGCTCAAACAGCTGCAAAACCTGTTTGCCCAGCACGGGAACCTTGAGTTCTATAAGATAAAGCCATAAACATGTGTATCCGAGGCTTCTATCAAAAGTTACAGCTATTCATATGAAGTTGTACAAAAACGCTTTCTTTCGCCAAGACAGTGCGTTTCTCACTGTTACATGCATTTGAATGGGGAACTCGACCGAAACAAAGTATAGGTTTTCATTATGTGAATAACTTGGAAATCTTAGCTCAAACAGCTGCAAAACCTGTTTGCCCAGCACGGGAACCTTGAGTTCTATAAGATAAAGCCATAAACATGTTTGTCTGAGTCTTCTATCAAAAGTTACAGCTATTTCTATGAAGTTGTACAAAAACGCTTTCTTTCGCCAAGACAGTGCGTTTCTCACTGTTACATGCATTTGAATGGGGAACTCGACCGAAACAAAGTATAGGTTTTCATTATGTGAATAACTTGGAAATCTTAGCTCAAACAGCTGCAAAACCTGTTTGCCCAGCACGGGAACCTTGAGTTCTATAAGATAAAGCCATAAACATGTGTATCCGAGGCTTCTATCAAAAGTTACAGCTATTCATATGAAGTTGTACAAAAACGCTTTCTTTCGCCAAGACAGTGCGTTTCTCACTGTTACATGCATTTGAATGGGGAACTCGACCGAAACAAAGTATAGGTTTTCATTATGTGAATAATTTGGAAATCTTAGCTCAAACAGCTGCAAAACCTGTTTGCCCAGCACGGAGACCTTGAGTTCTATAAGATAAAGCCATAAACATGTGTATCCGAGGCTTCTATCAAAAGTTACAGCTATTCATATGAAGTTGTACAAAAACGCTTTCTTTCGCCAAGACAGTGCGTTTCTCACTGTTACATGCATTTGAATGGGGAACTCGACCGAAACAAAGTATAGGTTTTCATTATGTGAATAATTTGGAAATCTTAGCTCAAACAGCTGCAAAACCTGTTTGCCCAGCACGGAGACCTTGAGTTCTATAAGATAAAGCCATAAACATGTGTATCCGAGGCTTCTATCAAAAGTTACAGCTATTTCTATGAAGTTGTACAAAAACGCTTTCTTTCGCCAAGACAGTGCGTTTCTCACTGTTACATGCATTTGAATGGGGAACTCGACCGAAACAAAGTATAGGTTTTCATTATGTGAATAACTTGGAAATCTTAGCTCAAACAGCTGCAAAACCTGTTTGCCCAGCACGGGAACCTTGAGTTCTATAAGATAAAGCCATAAACATGTGTATCCGAGGCTTCTATCAAAAGTTACAGCTATTCATATGAAGTTGTACAAAAACGCTTTCTTTCGCCAAGACAGTGCGTTTCTCACTGTTACATGCATTTGAATGGGGAACTCGACCGAAACAAAGTATAGGTTTTCATTATGTGAATAACTTGGAAATCTTAGCTCAAACAGCTGCAAAACCTGTTTGCCCAGCACGGGAACCTTGAGTTCTATAAGATAAAGCCATAAACATGTTTGTCTGAGTCTTCTATCAAAAGTTACAGCTATTTCTATGAAGTTGTACAAAAACGCTTTCTTTCGCCAAGACAGTGCGTTTCTCACTGTTACATGCATTTGAATGGGGAACTCGACCGAAACAAAGTATAGGTTTTCATTATGTGAATAACTTGGAAATCTTAGCTCAAACAGCTGCAAAACCTGTTTGCCCAGCACGGGAACCTTGAGTTCTATAAGATAAAGCCATAAACATGTGTATCCGAGGCTTCTATCAAAAGTTACAGCTATTCATATGAAGTTGTACAAAAACGCTTTCTTTCGCCAAGACAGTGCGTTTCTCACTGTTACATGCATTTGAATGGGGAACTCGACCGAAACAAAGTATAGGTTTTCATTATGTGAATAACTTGGAAATCTTAGCTCAAACAGCTGCAAAACCTGTTTTCCCAGCACGGAGACCTTGAGTTCTATAATATAAGGCCATAAACATGTTTGTCTGAGTCTTCTATCAAAAGTTACAGCTATTTCTATGAAGTTGTACAAAAACGCTTTCTTTCGCCAAGACAGTGCGTTTCTCACTGTTACATGCATTTGAATGGGGAACTCGACCGAAACAAAGTATAGGTTTTCATTACGTGAATAACTTGGAAATCTTAGCTCAAACAGCTGCAAAACCTGTTTTCCCAGCACGGAGACCTTGAGTTCTATAATATAAGGCCATAAACATGTTTGTCTGAGTCTTCTATCAAAAGTTACAGCTATTTCTATGAAGTTGTACAAAAACGCTTTCTTTCGCCAAGACAGTGCGTTTCTCACTGTTACATGCATTTGAATGGGGAACTCGACCGAAACAAAGTATAGGTTTTCATTATGTGAATAACTTGGAAATCTTAGCTCAAACAGCTGCAAAACCTGTTTGCCCAGCACGGGAACCTTGAGTTCTATAAGATAAAGCCATAAACATGTGTATCCGAGGCTTCTATCAAAAGTTACAGCTATTCATATGAAGTTGTACAAAAACGCTTTCTTTCGCCAAGACAGTGCGTTTCTCACTGTTACATGCATTTGAATGGGGAACTCGACCGAAACAAAGTATAGGTTTTCATTATGTGAATAATTTGGAAATCTTAGCTCAAACAGCTGCAAAACCTGTTTGCCCAGCACGGAGACCTTGAGTTCTATAAGATAAAGCCATAAACATGTGTATCCGAGGCTTCTATCAAAAGTTACAGCTATTTCTATGAAGTTGTACAAAAACGCTTTCTTTCGCCAAGACAGTGCGTTTCTCACTGTTACATGCATTTGAATGGGGAACTCGACCGAAACAAAGTATAGGTTTTCATTATGTGAATAACTTGGAAATCTTAGCTCAAACAGCTGCAAAACCTGTTTGCCCAGCACGGGAACCTTGAGTTCTATAAGATAAAGCCATAAACATGTGTATCCGAGGCTTCTATCAAAAGTTACAGCTATTCATATGAAGTTGTACAAAAACGCTTTCTTTCGCCAAGACAGTGCGTTTCTCACTGTTACATGCATTTGAATGGGGAACTCGACCGAAACAAAGTATAGGTTTTCATTATGTGAATAATTTGGAAATCTTAGCTCAAACAGCTGCAAAACCTGTTTGCCCAGCACGGAGACCTTGAGTTCTATAAGATAAAGCCATAAACATGTGTATCCGAGGCTTCTATCAAAAGTTACAGCTATTCATTTGAAGTTGTACAAAAACGCTTTCTTTCGCCAAGACAGTGCGTTTCTCACTGTTACATGCATTTGAATGGGGAACTCGACCGAAACAAAGTATAGGTTTTCATTATGTGAATAACTTGGAAATCTTAGCTCAAACAGCTGCAAAACCTGTTTTCCCAGCACGGAGACCTTGAGTTCTATAATATAAGGCCATAAACATGTTTGTCTGAGTCTTCTATCAAAAGTTACAGCTATTTCTATGAAGTTGTACAAAAACGCTTTCTTTCGCCAAGACAGTGCGTTTCTCACTGTTACATGCATTTGAATGGGGAACTCGACCGAAACAAAGTATAGGTTTTCATTATGTGAATAATTTGGAAATCTTAGCTCAAACAGCTGCAAAACCTGTTTTCCCAGCACGGAGACCTTGAGTTCTATAATATAAGGCCATAAACATGTTTGTCTGAGTCTTCTATCAAAAGTTACAGCTATTTCTATGAAGTTGTACAAAAACGCTTTCTTTCGCCAAGACAGTGCGTTTCTCACTGTTACATGCATTTGAATGGGGAACTCGACCGAAACAAAGTATAGGTTTTCATTATGTGAATAACTTGGAAATCTTAGCTCAAACAGCTGCAAAACCTGTTTTCCCAGCACGGAGACCTTGAGTTCTATAATATAAGGCCATAAACATGTTTGTCTGAGTCTTCTATCAAAAGTTACAGCTATTTCTATGAAGTTGTACAAAAACGCTTTCTTTCGCCAAGACAGTGCGTTTCTCACTGTTACATGCATTTGAATGGGGAACTCGACCGAAACAAAGTATAGGTTTTCATTATGTGAATAACTTGGAAATCTTAGCTCAAACAGCTGCAAAACCTGTTTTCCCAGCACGGAGACCTTGAGTTCTATAATATAAGGCCATAAACATGTTTGTCTGAGTCTTCTATCAAAAGTTACAGCTATTTCTATGAAGTTGTACAAAAACGCTTTCTTTCGCCAAGACAGTGCGTTTCTCACTGTTACATGCATTTGAATGGGGAACTCGACCGAAACAAAGTATAGGTTTTCATTATGTGAATAACTTGGAAATCTTAGCTCAAACAGCTGCAAAACCTGTTTTCCCAGCACGGAGACCTTGAGTTCTATAATATAAGGCCATAAACATGTTTGTCTGAGTCTTCTATCAAAAGTTACAGCTATTTCTATGAAGTTGTACAAAAACGCTTTCTTTCGCCAAGACAGTGCGTTTCTCACTGTTACATGCATTTGAATGGGGAACTCGACCGAAACAAAGTATAGGTTTTCATTATGTGAATAACTTGGAAATCTTAGCTCAAACAGCTGCAAAACCTGTTTGCCCAGCACGGGAACCTTGAGTTCTATAAGATAAAGCCATAAACATGTGTATCCGAGGCTTCTATCAAAAGTTACAGCTATTCATATGAAGTTGTACAAAAACGCTTTCTTTCGCCAAGACAGTGCGTTTCTCACTGTTACATGCATTTGAATGGGGAACTCGACCGAAACAAAGTATAGGTTTTCATTATGTGAATAACTTGGAAATCTTACCTCAAACAGCTGCAAAACCTGTTTTCCCAGCACGGAGACCTTGAGTTCTATAATATAAGGCCATAAACATGTTTGTCTGAGTCTTCTATCAAAAGTTACAGCTATTTCTATGAAGTTGTACAAAAACGCTTTCTTTCGCCAAGACAGTGCGTTTCTCACTGTTACATGCATTTGAATGGGGAACTCGACCGAAACAAAGTATAGGTTTTCATTATGTGAATAACTTGGAAATCTTAGCTCAAACAGCTGCAAAACCTGTTTTCCCAGCACGGGAACCTTGAGTTCTATAAGATAAAGCCATAAACATGTGTATCCGAGGCTTCTATCAAACGTTACAGCTATTCATATGAAGTTGTACAAAAACGCTTTCTTTCGCCAAGACAGTGCGTTTCTCACTGTTACATGCATTTGAATGGGGAACTCGACCGAAACAAAGTATAGGTTTTCATTATGTGAATAACTTGGAAATCTTAGCTCAAACAGCTGCAAAACCTGTTTTCCCAGCACGGAGACCTTGAGTTCTATAATATAAGGCCATAAACATGTTTGTCTGAGTCTTCTATCAAAAGTTACAGCTATTTCTATGAAGTTGTACAAAAACGCTTTCTTTCGCCAAGACAGTGCGTTTCTCACTGTTACATGCATTTGAATGGGGAACTCGACCGAAACAAAGTATAGGTTTTCATTATGTGAATAACTTGGAAATCTTAGCTCAAACAGCTGCAAAACCTGTTTGCCCAGCACGGGAACCTTGAGTTCTATAAGATAAAGCCATAAACATGTGTATCCGAGGCTTCTATCAAAAGTTACAGCTATTCATATGAAGTTGTACAAAAACGCTTTCTTTCGCCAAGACAGTGCGTTTCTCACTGTTACATGCATTTGAATGGGGAACTCGACCGAAACAAAGTATAGGTTTTCATTATGTGAATAACTTGGAAATCTTAGCTCAAACAGCTGCAAAACCTGTTTGCCCAGCACGGAGACCTTGAGTTCTATAAGATAAAGCCATAAATATGTGTATCCGAGGCTTCTATCAAAAGTTACAGCTATTCATATGAAGTTGTACAAAAACGCTTTCTTTCGCCAAGACAGTGCGTTTCTCACTGTTACATGCATTTGAATGGGGAACTCGACCGAAACAAAGTATAGGTTTTCATTATGTGAATAATTTGGAAATCTTAGCTCAAACAGCTGCAAAACCTGTTTTCCCAGCACGGAGACCTTGAGTTCTATAATATAAGGCCATAAACATGTTTGTCTGAGTCTTCTATCAAAAGTTACAGCTATTTCTATGAAGTTGTACAAAAACGCTTTCTTTCGCCAAGACAGTGCGTTTCTCACTGTTACATGCATTTGAATGGGGAACTCGACCGAAACAAAGTATAGGTTTTCATTATGTGAATAACTTGGAAATCTTAGCTCAAACAGCTGCAAAACCTGTTTGCCCAGCACGGGACCCTTGAGTTCTATAAGATAAAGCCATAAACATGTGTATCCGAGGCTTCTATCAAAAGTTACAGCTATTCATATGAAGTTGTACAAAAACGCTTTCTTTCGCCAAGACAGTGCGTTTCTCACTGTTACATGCATTTGAATGGGGAACTCGACCGAAACAAAGTATAGGTTTTCATTATGTGAATAATTTGGAAATCTTAGCTCAAACAGCTGCAAAACCTGTTTGCCCAGCACGGAGACCTTGAGTTCTATAAGATAAAGCCATAAACATGTGTATCCGAGGCTTCTATCAAAAGTTACAGCTATTCATATGAAGTTGTACAAAAACGCTTTCTTTCGCCAAGACAGTGCGTTTCTCACTGTTACATGCATTTGAATGGGGAACTCGACCGAAACAAAGTATAGGTTTTCATTATGTGAATAATTTGGAAATCTTAGCTCAAACAGCTGCAAAACCTGTTTTCCCAGCACGGAGACCTTGAGTTCTATAATATAAGGCCATAAACATGTTTGTCTGAGTCTTCTATCAAAAGTTACAGCTATTTCTATGAAGTTGTACAAAAACGCTTTCTTTCGCCAAGACAGTGCGTTTCTCACTGTTACATGCATTTGAATGGGGAACTCGACCGAAACAAAGTATAGGTTTTCATTATGTGAATAACTTGGAAATCTTAGCTCAAACAGCTGCAAAACCTGTTTGCCCAGCACGGGAACCTTGAGTTCTATAAGATAAAGCCATAAACATGTGTATCCGAGGCTTCTATCAAAAGTTACAGCTATTCATATGAAGTTGTACAAAAACGCTTTCTTTCGCCAAGACAGTGCGTTTCTCACTGTTACATGCATTTGAATGGGGAACTCGACCGAAACAAAGTATAGGTTTTCATTATGTGAATAACTTGGAAATCTTAGCTCAAACAGCTGCAAAACCTGTTTTCCCAGCACGGAGACCTTGAGTTCTATAATATAAGGCCATAAACATGTTTGTCTGAGTCTTCTATCAAAAGTTACAGCTATTTCTATGAAGTTGTACAAAAACGCTTTCTTTCGCCAAGACAGTGCGTTTCTCACTGTTACATGCATTTGAATGGGGAACTCGACCGAAACAAAGTATAGGTTTTCATTATGTGAATAACTTGGAAATCTTAGCTCAAACAGCTGCAAAACCTGTTTGCCCAGCACGGGAACCTTGAGTTCTATAAGATAAAGCCATAAACATGTGTATCCGAGTCTTCTATCAAAAGTTACAGCTATTCATATGAAGTTGTACAAAAACGCTTTCTTTCGCCAAGACAGTGCGTTTCTCACTGTTACATGCATTTGAATGGGGAACTCGACCGAAACAAAGTATAGGTTTTCATTATGTGAATAACTTGGAAATCTTAGCTCAAACAGCTGCAAAACCTGTTTTCCCAGCACGGAGACCTTGAGTTCTATAATATAAGGCCATAAACATGTTTGTCTGAGTCTTCTATCAAAAGTTACAGCTATTTCTATGAAGTTGTACAAAAACGCTTTCTTTCGCCAAGACAGTGCGTTTCTCACTGTTACATGCATTTGAATGGGGAACTCGACCGAAACAAAGTATAGGTTTTCATTATGTGAATAACTTGGAAATCTTAGCTCAAACAGCTGCAAAACCTGTTTGCCCAGCACGGGAACCTTGAGTTCTATAAGATAAAGCCATAAACATGTGTATCCGAGGCTTCTATCAAAAGTTACAGCTATTCATATGAAGTTGTACAAAAACGCTTTCTTTCGCCAAGACAGTGCGTTTCTCACTGTTACATGCATTTGAATGGGGAACTCGACCGAAACAAAGTATAGGTTTTCATTATGTGAATAACTTGGAAATCTTAGCTCAAACAGCTGCAAAACCTGTTTTCCCAGCACGGAGACCTTGAGTTCTATAATATAAGGCCATAAACATGTTTGTCTGAGTCTTCTATCAAAAGTTACAGCTATTTCTATGAAGTTGTACAAAAACGCTTTCTTTCGCCAAGACAGTGCGTTTCTCACTGTTACATGCATTTGAATGGGGAACTCGACCGAAACAAAGTATAGGTTTTCATTATGTGAATAACTTGGAAATCTTAGCTCAAACAGCTGCAAAACCTGTTTTCCCAGCACGGAGACCTTGAGTTCTATAATATAAGGCCATAAACATGTTTGTCTGAGTCTTCTATCAAAAGTTACAGCTATTTCTATGAAGTTGTACAAAAACGCTTTCTTTCGCCAAGACAGTGCGTTTCTCACTGTTACATGCATTTGAATGGGGAACTCGACCGAAACAAAGTATAGGTTTTCATTATGTGAATAACTTGGAAATCTTAGCTCAAACAGCTGCAAAACCTGTTTTCCCAGCACGGGAACCTTGAGTTCTATAAGATAAAGCCATAAACATGTGTATCCGAGTCTTCTATCAAAAGTTACAGCTATTTCTATGAAGTTGTACAAAAACGCTTTCTTTCACCAAGACAGTGCGTTTCTCACTGTTACATGCATTTGAATGGGGAACTCGACCGAAACAAAGTATAGGTTTTCATTATGTGAATAACTTGGAAATCTTAGCTCAAACAGCTGCAAAACCTGTTTGCCCAGCACGGGAACCTTGAGTTCTATAAGATAAAGCCATAAACATGTGTATCCGAGTCTTCTATCAAAAGTTACAGCTATTCATATGAAGTTGTACAAAAACGCTTTCTTTCGCCAAGACAGTGCGTTTCTCACTGTTACATGCATTTGAATGGGGAACTCGACCGAAACAAAGTATAGGTTTTCATTATGTGAATAATTTGGAAATCTTAGCTCAAACAGCTGCAAAACCTGTTTGCCCAGCACGGAGACCTTGAGTTCTATAAGATAAAGCCATAAACATGTGTATCCGAGGCTTCTATCAAAAGTTACAGCTATTCATATGAAGTTGTACAAAAACGCTTTCTTTCGCCAAGACAGTGCGTTTCTCACTGTTACATGCATTTGAATGGGGAACTCGACCGAAACAAAGTATAGGTTTTCATTATGTGAATAACTTGGAAATCTTAGCTCAAACAGCTGCAAAACCTGTTTTCCCAGCACGGGAACCTTGAGTTCTATAAGATAAAGCCATAAACATGTGTATCCGAGTCTTCTATCAAAAGTTACAGCTATTCATATGAAGTTGTACAAAAACGCTTTCTTTCGCCAAGACAGTGCGTTTCTCACTGTTACATGCATTTGAATGGGGAACTCGACCGAAACAAAGTATAGGTTTTCATTATGTGAATAACTTGGAAATCTTAGCTCAAACAGCTGCAAAACCTGTTTTCCCAGCACGGAGACCTTG
This sequence comes from Maylandia zebra, assembly GCF_041146795.1. Taxonomy (NCBI): domain Eukaryota; kingdom Metazoa; phylum Chordata; class Actinopteri; order Cichliformes; family Cichlidae; genus Maylandia; species Maylandia zebra. The sequence goes on along the minus strand of NC_135174.1, from coordinate 3,726,888 downwards.
AGTTCTATAATATAAGGCCATAAACATGTTTGTCTGAGTCTTCTATCAAAAGTTACAGCTATTTCTATGAAGTTGTACAAAAACGCTTTCTTTCGCCAAGACAGTGCGTTTCTCACTGTTACATGCATTTGAATGGGGAACTCGACCGAAACAAAGTATAGGTTTTCATTATGTGAATAACTTGGAAATCTTAGCTCAAACAGCTGCAAAACCTGTTTGCCCAGCACGGGAACCTTGAGTTCTATAAGATAAAGCCATAAACATGTGTATCCGAGGCTTCTATCAAAAGTTACAGCTATTCATATGAAGTTGTACAAAAACGCTTTCTTTCGCCAAGACAGTGCGTTTCTCACTGTTACATGCATTTGAATGGGGAACTCGACCGAAACAAAGTATAGGTTTTCATTATGTGAATAACTTGGAAATCTTAGCTCAAACAGCTGCAAAACCTGTTTTCCCAGCACGGAGACCTTGAGTTCTATAATATAAGGCCATAAACATGTTTGTCTGAGTCTTCTATCAAAAGTTACAGCTATTTCTATGAAGTTGTACAAAAACGCTTTCTTTCGCCAAGACAGTGCGTTTCTCACTGTTACATGCATTTGAATGGGGAACTCGACCGAAACAAAGTATAGGTTTTCATTATGTGAATAACTTGGAAATCTTAGCTCAAACAGCTGCAAAACCTGTTTGCCCAGCACGGGAACCTTGAGTTCTATAAGATAAAGCCATAAACATGTGTATCCGAGGCTTCTATCAAAAGTTACAGCTATTCATATGAAGTTGTACAAAAACGCTTTCTTTCGCCAAGACAGTGCGTTTCTCACTGTTACATGCATTTGAATGGGGAACTCGACCGAAACAAAGTATAGGTTTTCATTATGTGAATAACTTGGAAATCTTAGCTCAAACAGCTGCAAAACCTGTTTTCCCAGCACGGAGACCTTGAGTTCTATAATATAAGGCCATAAACATGTTTGTCTGAGTCTTCTATCAAAAGTTACAGCTATTTCTATGAAGTTGTACAAAAACGCTTTCTTTCGCCAAGACAGTGCGTTTCTCACTGTTACATGCATTTGAATGGGGAACTCGACCGAAACAAAGTATAGGTTTTCATTATGTGAATAACTTGGAAATCTTAGCTCAAACAGCTGCAAAACCTGTTTGCCCAGCACGGGAACCTTGAGTTCTATAAGATAAAGCCATAAACATGTGTATCCGAGGCTTCTATCAAAAGTTACAGCTATTCATATGAAGTTGTACAAAAACGCTTTCTTTCGCCAAGACAGTGCGTTTCTCACTGTTACATGCATTTGAATGGGGAACTCGACCGAAACAAAGTATAGGTTTTCATTATGTGAATAACTTGGAAATCTTAGCTCAAACAGCTGCAAAACCTGTTTTCCCAGCACGGGAACCTTGAGTTCTATAAGATAAAGCCATAAACATGTGTATCCGAGTCTTCTATCAAAAGTTACAGCTATTTCTATGAAGTTGTACAAAAACGCTTTCTTTCACCAAGACAGTGCGTTTCTCACTGTTACATGCATTTGAATGGGGAACTCGACCGAAACAAAGTATAGGTTTTCATTATGTGAATAACTTGGAAATCTTAGCTCAAACAGCTGCAAAACCTGTTTGCCCAGCACGGGAACCTTGAGTTCTATAAGATAAAGCCATAAACATGTGTATCCGAGGCTTCTATCAAAAGTTACAGCTATTCATATGAAGTTGTACAAAAACGCTTTCTTTCGCCAAGACAGTGCGTTTCTCACTGTTACATGCATTTGAATGGGGAACTCGACCGAAACAAAGTATAGGTTTTCATTATGTGAATAACTTGGAAATCTTAGCTCAAACAGCTGCAAAACCTGTTTGCCCAGCACGGGAACCTTGAGTTCTATAAGATAAAGCCATAAACATGTGTATCCGAGGCTTCTATCAAAAGTTACAGCTATTCATATGAAGTTGTACAAAAACGCTTTCTTTCGCCAAGACAGTGCGTTTCTCACTGTTACATGCATTTGAATGGGGAACTCGACCGAAACAAAGTATAGGTTTTCATTATGTGAATAACTTGGAAATCTTAGCTCAAACAGCTGCAAAACCTGTTTTCCCAGCACGGGAACCTTGAGTTCTATAAGATAAAGCCATAAACATGTGTATCCGAGTCTTCTATCAAAAGTTACAGCTATTCATATGAAGTTGTACAAAAACGCTTTCTTTTGCCAAGACAGTGCGTTTCTCACTGTTACATGCATTTGAATGGGGAACTCGACCGAAACAAAGTATAGGTTTTCATTACGTGAATAACTTGGAAATCTTAGCTCAAACAGCTGCAAAACCTGTTTTCCCAGCACGGAGACCTTGAGTTCTATAATATAAGGCCATAAACATGTTTGTCTGAGTCTTCTATCAAAAGTTACAGCTATTTCTATGAAGTTGTACAAAAACGCTTTCTTTCGCCAAGACAGTGCGTTTCTCACTGTTACATGCATTTGAATGGGGAACTCGACCGAAACAAAGTATAGGTTTTCATTATGTGAATAACTTGGAAATCTTAGCTCAAACAGCTGCAAAACCTGTTTTCCCAGCACGGGAACCTTGAGTTCTATAAGATAAAGCCATAAACATGTGTATCCGAGTCTTCTATCAAAAGTTACAGCTATTCATATGAAGTTGTACAAAAACGCTTTCTTTCGCCAAGACAGTGCGTTTCTCACTGTTACATGCATTTGAATGGGGAACTCGACCGAAACAAAGTATAGGTTTTCATTATGTGAATAATTTGGAAATCTTAGCTCAAACAGCTGCAAAACCTGTTTGCCCAGCACGGAGACCTTGAGTTCTATAAGATAAAGCCATAAACATGTGTATCCGAGGCTTCTATCAAAAGTTACAGCTATTCATTTGAAGTTGTACAAAAACGCTTTCTTTCGCCAAGACAGTGCGTTTCTCACTGTTACATGCATTTGAATGGGGAACTCGACCGAAACAAAGTATAGGTTTTCATTATGTGAATAATTTGGAAATCTTAGCTCAAACAGCTGCAAAACCTGTTTTCCCAGCACGGAGACCTTGAGTTCTATAATATAAGGCCATAAACATGTTTGTCTGAGTCTTCTATCAAAAGTTACAGCTATTTCTATGAAGTTGTACAAAAACGCTTTCTTTCGCCAAGACAGTGCGTTTCTCACTGTTACATGCATTTGAATGGGGAACTCGACCGAAACAAAGTATAGGTTTTCATTATGTGAATAATTTGGAAATCTTAGCTCAAACAGCTGCAAAACCTGTTTTCCCAGCACGGAGACCTTGAGTTCTATAATATAAGGCCATAAACATGTTTGTCTGAGTCTTCTATCAAAAGTTACAGCTATTCATATGAAGTTGTACAAAAACGCTTTCTTTCGCCAAGACAGTGCGTTTCTCACTGTTACATGCATTTGAATGGGGAACTCGACCGAAACAAAGTATAGGTTTTCATTATGTGAATAACTTGGAAATCTTAGCTCAAACAGCTGCAAAACCTGTTTTCCCAGCACGGAGACCTTGAGTTCTATAATATAAGGCCATAAACATGTTTGTCTGAGTCTTCTATCAAAAGTTACAGCTATTTCTATGAAGTTGTACAAAAACGCTTTCTTTCGCCAAGACAGTGCGTTTCTCACTGTTACATGCATTTGAATGGGGAACTCGACCGAAACAAAGTATAGGTTTTCATTATGTGAATAACTTGGAAATCTTAGCTCAAACAGCTGCAAAACCTGTTTTCCCAGCACGGAGACCTTGAGTTCTATAATATAAGGCCATAAACATGTTTGTCTGAGTCTTCTATCAAAAGTTACAGCTATTTCTATGAAGTTGTACAAAAACGCTTTCTTTCGCCAAGACAGTGCGTTTCTCACTGTTACATGCATTTGAATGGGGAACTCGACCGAAACAAAGTATAGGTTTTCATTATGTGAATAACTTGGAAATCTTAGCTCAAACAGCTGCAAAACCTGTTTTCCCAGCACGGAGACCTTGAGTTCTATAATATAAGGCCATAAACATGTTTGTCTGAGTCTTCTATCAAAAGTTACAGCTATTTCTATGAAGTTGTACAAAAACGCTTTCTTTCGCCAAGACAGTGCGTTTCTCACTGTTACATGCATTTGAATGGGGAACTCGACCGAAACAAAGTATAGGTTTTCATTATGTGAATAACTTGGAAATCTTAGCTCAAACAGCTGCAAAACCTGTTTGCCCAGCACGGGAACCTTGAGTTCTATAAGATAAAGCCATAAACATGTGTATCCGAGGCTTCTATCAAAAGTTACAGCTATTCATATGAAGTTGTACAAAAACGCTTTCTTTCGCCAAGACAGTGCGTTTCTCACTGTTACATGCATTTGAATGGGGAACTCGACCGAAACAAAGTATAGGTTTTCATTATGTGAATAACTTGGAAATCTTACCTCAAACAGCTGCAAAACCTGTTTTCCCAGCACGGAGACCTTGAGTTCTATAATATAAGGCCATAAACATGTTTGTCTGAGTCTTCTATCAAAAGTTACAGCTATTTCTATGAAGTTGTACAAAAACGCTTTCTTTCGCCAAGACAGTGTGTTTCTCACTGTTACATGCATTTGAATGGGGAACTCGACCGAAACAAAGTATAGGTTTTCATTATGTGAATAACTTGGAAATCTTAGCTCAAACAGCTGCAAAACCTGTTTTCCCAGCACGGGAACCTTGAGTTCTATAAGATAAAGCCATAAACATGTGTATCCGAGGCTTCTATCAAACGTTACAGCTATTCATATGAAGTTGTACAAAAACGCTTTCTTTCGCCAAGACAGTGCGTTTCTCACTGTTACATGCATTTGAATGGGGAACTCGACCGAAACAAAGTATAGGTTTTCATTATGTGAATAACTTGGAAATCTTAGCTCAAACAGCTGCAAAACCTGTTTTCCCAGCACGGAGACCTTGAGTTCTATAATATAAGGCCATAAACATGTTTGTCTGAGTCTTCTATCAAAAGTTACAGCTATTTCTATGAAGTTGTACAAAAACGCTTTCTTTCGCCAAGACAGTGCGTTTCTCACTGTTACATGCATTTGAATGGGGAACTCGACCGAAACAAAGTATAGGTTTTCATTATGTGAATAACTTGGAAATCTTAGCTCAAACAGCTGCAAAACCTGTTTGCCCAGCACGGGAACCTTGAGTTCTATAAGATAAAGCCATAAACATGTGTATCCGAGGCTTCTATCAAAAGTTACAGCTATTCATATGAAGTTGTACAAAAACGCTTTCTTTCGCCAAGACAGTGCGTTTCTCACTGTTACATGCATTTGAATGGGGAACTCGACCGAAACAAAGTATAGGTTTTCATTATGTGAATAACTTGGAAATCTTAGCTCAAACAGCTGCAAAACCTGTTTGCCCAGCACGGGAACCTTGAGTTCTATAAGATAAAGCCATAAACATGTGTATCCGAGGCTTCTATCAAAAGTTACAGCTATTCATATGAAGTTGTACAAAAACGCTTTCTTTCGCCAAGACAGTGCGTTTCTCACTGTTACATGCATTTGAATGGGGAACTCGACCGAAACAAAGTATAGGTTTTCATTATGTGAATAACTTGGAAATCTTAGCTCAAACAGCTGCAAAACCTGTTTGCCCAGCACGGAGACCTTGAGTTCTATAAGATAAAGCCATAAACATGTGTATCCGAGGCTTCTATCAAAAGTTACAGCTATTCATATGAAGTTGTACAAAAACGCTTTCTTTCGCCAAGACAGTGCGTTTCTCACTGTTACATGCATTTGAATGGGGAACTCGACCGAAACAAAGTATAGGTTTTCATTATGTGAATAATTTGGAAATCTTAGCTCAAACAGCTGCAAAACCTGTTTTCCCAGCACGGAGACCTTGAGTTCTATAATATAAGGCCATAAACATGTTTGTCTGAGTCTTCTATCAAAAGTTACAGCTATTTCTATGAAGTTGTACAAAAACGCTTTCTTTCGCCAAGACAGTGCGTTTCTCACTGTTACATGCATTTGAATGGGGAACTCGACCGAAACAAAGTATAGGTTTTCATTATGTGAATAACTTGGAAATCTTAGCTCAAACAGCTGCAAAACCTGTTTGCCCAGCACGGGACCCTTGAGTTCTATAAGATAAAGCCATAAACATGTGTATCCGAGGCTTCTATCAAAAGTTACAGCTATTCATATGAAGTTGTACAAAAACGCTTTCTTTCGCCAAGACAGTGCGTTTCTCACTGTTACATGCATTTGAATGGGGAACTCGACCGAAACAAAGTATAGGTTTTCATTATGTGAATAATTTGGAAATCTTAGCTCAAACAGCTGCAAAACCTGTTTGCCCAGCACGGAGACCTTGAGTTCTATAAGATAAAGCCATAAACATGTGTATCCGAGGCTTCTATCAAAAGTTACAGCTATTCATATGAAGTTGTACAAAAACGCTTTCTTTCGCCAAGACAGTGCGTTTCTCACTGTTACATGCATTTGAATGGGGAACTCGACCGAAACAAAGTATAGGTTTTCATTATGTGAATAATTTGGAAATCTTAGCTCAAACAGCTGCAAAACCTGTTTGCCCAGCACGGGAACCTTGAGTTCTATAAGATAAAGCCATAAACATGTGTATCCGAGGCTTCTATCAAAAGTTACAGCTATTCATATGAAGTTGTACAAAAACGCTTTCTTTCGCCAAGACAGTGCGTTTCTCACTGTTACATGCATTTGAATGGGGAACTCGACCGAAACAAAGTATAGGTTTTCATTATGTGAATAACTTGGAAATCTTAGCTCAAACAGCTGCAAAACCTGTTTTCCCAGCACGGAGACCTTGAGTTCTATAATATAAGGCCATAAACATGTTTGTCTGAGTCTTCTATCAAAAGTTACAGCTATTTCTATGAAGTTGTACAAAAACGCTTTCTTTCGCCAAGACAGTGCGTTTCTCACTGTTACATGCATTTGAATGGGGAACTCGACCGAAACAAAGTATAGGTTTTCATTATGTGAATAACTTGGAAATCTTAGCTCAAACAGCTGCAAAACCTGTTTGCCCAGCACGGGAACCTTGAGTTCTATAAGATAAAGCCATAAACATGTGTATCCGAGTCTTCTATCAAAAGTTACAGCTATTCATATGAAGTTGTACAAAAACGCTTTCTTTCGCCAAGACAGTGCGTTTCTCACTGTTACATGCATTTGAATGGGGAACTCGACCGAAACAAAGTATAGGTTTTCATTATGTGAATAACTTGGAAATCTTAGCTCAAACAGCTGCAAAACCTGTTTTCCCAGCACGGAGACCTTGAGTTCTATAATATAAGGCCATAAACATGTTTGTCTGAGTCTTCTATCAAAAGTTACAGCTATTTCTATGAAGTTGTACAAAAACGCTTTCTTTCGCCAAGACAGTGCGTTTCTCACTGTTACATGCATTTGAATGGGGAACTCGACCGAAACAAAGTATAGGTTTTCATTATGTGAATAACTTGGAAATCTTAGCTCAAACAGCTGCAAAACCTGTTTGCCCAGCACGGGAACCTTGAGTTCTATAAGATAAAGCCATAAACATGTGTATCCGAGGCTTCTATCAAAAGTTACAGCTATTCATATGAAGTTGTACAAAAACGCTTTCTTTCGCCAAGACAGTGCGTTTCTCACTGTTACATGCATTTGAATGGGGAACTCGACCGAAACAAAGTATAGGTTTTCATTATGTGAATAACTTGGAAATCTTAGCTCAAACAGCTGCAAAACCTGTTTGCCCAGCACGGGAACCTTGAGTTCTATAAGATAAAGCCATAAACATGTGTATCCGAGGCTTCTATCAAAAGTTACAGCTATTCATATGAAGTTGTACAAAAACGCTTTCTTTCGCCAAGACAGTGCGTTTCTCACTGTTACATGCATTTGAATGGGGAACTCGACCGAAACAAAGTATAGGTTTTCATTATGTGAATAACTTGGAAATCTTAGCTCAAACAGCTGCAAAACCTGTTTTCCCAGCACGGAGACCTTGAGTTCTATAATATAAGGCCATAAACATGTTTGTCTGAGTCTTCTATCAAAAGTTACAGCTATTTCTATGAAGTTGTACAAAAACGCTTTCTTTCGCCAAGACAGTGCGTTTCTCACTGTTACATGCATTTGAATGGGGAACTCGACCGAAACAAAGTATAGGTTTTCATTATGTGAATAACTTGGAAATCTTAGCTCAAACAGCTGCAAAACCTGTTTTCCCAGCACGGGAACCTTGAGTTCTATAAGATAAAGCCATAAACATGTGTATCCGAGTCTTCTATCAAAAGTTACAGCTATTTCTATGAAGTTGTACAAAAACGCTTTCTTTCACCAAGACAGTGCGTTTCTCACTGTTACATGCATTTGAATGGGGAACTCGACCGAAACAAAGTATAGGTTTTCATTATGTGAATAACTTGGAAATCTTAGCTCAAACAGCTGCAAAACCTGTTTGCCCAGCACGGGAACCTTGAGTTCTATAAGATAAAGCCATAAACATGTGTATCCGAGTCTTCTATCAAAAGTTACAGCTATTCATATGAAGTTGTACAAAAACGCTTTCTTTCGCCAAGACAGTGCGTTTCTCACTGTTACATGCATTTGAATGGGGAACTCGACCGAAACAAAGTATAGGTTTTCATTATGTGAATAATTTGGAAATCTTAGCTCAAACAGCTGCAAAACCTGTTTGCCCAGCACGGAGACCTTGAGTTCTATAAGATAAAGCCATAAACATGTGTATCCGAGGCTTCTATCAAAAGTTACAGCTATTCATATGAAGTTGTACAAAAACGCTTTCTTTCGCCAAGACAGTGCGTTTCTCACTGTTACATGCATTTGAATGGGGAACTCGACCGAAACAAAGTATAGGTTTTCATTATGTGAATAATTTGGAAATCTTAGCTCAAACAGCTGCAAAACCTGTTTGCCCAGCACGGAGACCTTGAGTTCTATAAGATAAAGCCATAAACATGTGTATCCGAGGCTTCTATCAAAAGTTACAGCTATTCATATGAAGTTGTACAAAAACGCTTTCTTTCGCCAAGACAGTGCGTTTCTCACTGTTACATGCATTTGAATGGGGAACTCGACCGAAACAAAGTATAGGTTTTCATTATGTGAATAACTTGGAAATCTTAGCTCAAACAGCTGCAAAACCTGTTTTCCCAGCACGGGAACCTTGAGTTCTATAAGATAAAGCCATAAACATGTGTATCCGAGTCTTCTATCAAAAGTTACAGCTATTCATATGAAGTTGTACAAAAACGCTTTCTTTCGCCAAGACAGTGCGTTTCTCACTGTTACATGCATTTGAATGGGGAACTCGACCGAAACAAAGTATAGGTTTTCATTATGTGAATAACTTGGAAATCTTAGCTCAAACAGCTGCAAAACCTGTTTTCCCAGCACGGAGACCTTGAGTTCTATAATATAAGGCCATAAACATGTTTGTCTGAGTCTTCTATCAAAAGTTACAGCTATTTCTATGAAGTTGTACAAAAACGCTTTCTTTCGCCAAGACAGTGCGTTTCTCACTGTTACATGCATTTGAATGGGGAACTCGACCGAAACAAAGTATAGGTTTTCATTATGTGAATAACTTGGAAATCTTAGCTCAAACAGCTGCAAAACCTGTTTGCCCAGCACGGGAACCTTGAGTTCTATAAGATAAAGCCATAAACATGTGTATCCGAGGCTTCTATCAAAAGTTACAGCTATTCATATGAAGTTGTACAAAAACGCTTTCTTTCGCCAAGACAGTGCGTTTCTCACTGTTACATGCATTTGAATGGGGAACTCGACCGAAACAAAGTATAGGTTTTCATTATGTGAATAACTTGGAAATCTTAGCTCAAACAGCTGCAAAACCTGTTTTCCCAGCACGGAGACCTTGAGTTCTATAATATAAGGCCATAAACATGTTTGTCTGAGTCTTCTATCAAAAGTTACAGCTATTTCTATGAAGTTGTACAAAAACGCTTTCTTTCGCCAAGACAGTGCGTTTCTCACTGTTACATGCATTTGAATGGGGAACTCGACCGAAACAAAGTATAGGTTTTCATTATGTGAATAACTTGGAAATCTTAGCTCAAACAGCTGCAAAACCTGTTTTCCCAGCACGGGAACCTTGAGTTCTATAAGATAAAGCCATAAACATGTGTATCCGAGTCTTCTATCAAAAGTTACAGCTATTCATATGAAGTTGTACAAAAACGCTTTCTTTCGCCAAGACAGTGCGTTTCTCACTGTTACATGCATTTGAATGGGGAACTCGACCGAAACAAAGTATAGGTTTTCATTATGTGAATAATTTGGAAATCTTAGCTCAAACAGCTGCAAAACCTGTTTGCCCAGCACGGAGACCTTGAGTTCTATAAGATAAAGCCATAAACATGTGTATCCGAGGCTTCTATCAAAAGTTACAGCTATTCATATGAAGTTGTACAAAAACGCTTTCTTTCGCCAAGACAGTGCGTTTCTCACTGTTACATGCATTTGAATGGGGAACTCGACCGAAACAAAGTATAGGTTTTCATTATGTGAATAATTTGGAAATCTTAGCTCAAACAGCTGCAAAACCTGTTTGCCCAGCACGGAGACCTTGAGTTCTATAAGATAAAGCCATAAACATGTGTATCCGAGGCTTCTATCAAAAGTTACAGCTATTCATATGAAGTTGTACAAAAACGCTTTCTTTCGCCAAGACAGTGCGTTTCTCACTGTTACATGCATTTGAATGGGGAACTCGACCGAAACAAAGTATAGGTTTTCATTATGTGAATAACTTGGAAATCTTAGCTCAAACAGCTGCAAAACCTGTTTTCCCAGCACGGGAACCTTGAGTTCTATAAGATAAAGCCATAAACATGTGTATCCGAGTCTTCTATCAAAAGTTACAGCTATTCATATGAAGTTGTACAAAAACGCTTTCTTTCGCCAAGACAGTGCGTTTCTCACTGTTACATGCATTTGAATGGGGAACTCGACCGAAACAAAGTATAGGTTTTCATTATGTGAATAACTTGGAAATCTTAGCTCAAACAGCTGCAAAACCTGTTTTCCCAGCACGGAGACCTTGAGTTCTATAATATAAGGCCATAAACATGTTTGTCTGAGTCTTCTATCAAAAGTTACAGCTATTTCTATGAAGTTGTACAAAAACGCTTTCTTTCGCCAAGACAGTGCGTTTCTCACTGTTACATGCATTTGAATGGGGAACTCGACCGAAACAAAGTATAGGTTTTCATTATGTGAATAACTTGGAAATCTTAGCTCAAACAGCTGCAAAACCTGTTTTCCCAGCACGGGAACCTTGAGTTCTATAAGATAAAGCCATAAACATGTGTATCCGAGGCTTCTATCAAAAGTTACAGCTATTCATATGAAGTTGTACAAAAACGCTTTCTTTCGCCAAGACAGTGCGTTTCTCACTGTTACATGCATTTGAATGGGGAACTCGACCGAAACAAAGTATAGGTTTTCATTATGTGAATAACTTGGAAATCTTAGCTCAAACAGCTGCAAAACCTGTTTTCCCAGCACGGAGACCTTGAGTTCTATAATATAAGGCCATAAACATGTTTGTCTGAGTCTTCTATCAAAAGTTACAGCTATTTCTATGAAGTTGTACAAAAACGCTTTCTTTCGCCAAGACAGTGCGTTTCTCACTGTTACATGCATTTGAATGGGGAACTCGACCGAAACAAAGTATAGGTTTTCATTATGTGAATAACTTGGAAATCTTAGCTCAAACAGCTGCAAAACCTGTTTGCCCAGCACGGGAACCTTGAGTTCTATAAGATAAAGCCATAAACATGTGTATCCGAGGCTTCTATCAAAAGTTACAGCTATTCATATGAAGTTGTACAAAAACGCTTTCTTTCGCCAAGACAGTGCGTTTCTCACTGTTACATGCATTTGAATGGGGAACTCGACCGAAACAAAGTATAGGTTTTCATTATGTGAATAACTTGGAAATCTTAGCTCAAACAGCTGCAAAACCTGTTTTCCCAGCACGGAGACCTTGAGTTCTATAATATAAGGCCATAAACATGTTTGTCTGAGTCTTCTATCAAAAGTTACAGCTATTTCTATGAAGTTGTACAAAAACGCTTTCTTTCGCCAAGACAGTGCGTTTCTCACTGTTACATGCATTTGAATGGGGAACTCGACCGAAACAAAGTATAGGTTTTCATTATGTGAATAACTTGGAAATCTTAGCTCAAACAGCTGCAAAACCTGTTTGCCCAGCACGGGAACCTTGAGTTCTATAAGATAAAGCCATAAACATGTGTATCCGAGGCTTCTATCAAAAGTTACAGCTATTCATATGAAGTTGTACAAAAACGCTTTCTTTCGCCAAGACAGTGCGTTTCTCACTGTTACATGCATTTGAATGGGGAACTCGACCGAAACAAAGTATAGGTTTTCATTATGTGAATAACTTGGAAATCTTAGCTCAAACAGCTGCAAAACCTGTTTTCCCAGCACGGGAACCTTGAGTTCTATAAGATAAAGCCATAAACATGTGTATCCGAGTCTTCTATCAAAAGTTACAGCTATTCATATGAAGTTGTACAAAAACGCTTTCTTTCGCCAAGACAGTGCGTTTCTCACTGTTACATGCATTTGAATGGGGAACTCGACCGAAACAAAGTATAGGTTTTCATTATGTGAATAACTTGGAAATCTTAGCTCAAACAGCTGCAAAACCTGTTTTCCCAGCACGGAGACCTTGAGTTCTATAATATAAGGCCATAAACATGTTTGTCTGAGTCTTCTATCAAAAGTTACAGCTATTTCTATGAAGTTGTACAAAAACGCTTTCTTTCGCCAAGACAGTGCGTTTCTCACTGTTACATGCATTTGAATGGGGAACTCGACCGAAACAAAGTATAGGTTTTCATTATGTGAATAACTTGGAAATCTTAGCTCAAACAGCTGCAAAACCTGTTTTCCCAGCACGGGAACCTTGAGTTCTATAAGATAAAGCCATAAACATGTGTATCCGAGTCTTCTATCAAAAGTTACAGCTATTCATATGAAGTTGTACAAAAACGCTTTCTTTCGCCAAGACAGTGCGTTTCTCACTGTTACATGCATTTGAATGGGGAACTCGACCGAAACAAAGTATAGGTTTTCATTATGTGAATAACTTGGAAATCTTAGCTCAAACAGCTGCAAAACCTGTTTTCCCAGCACGGAGACCTTGAGTTCTATAATATAAGGCCATAAACATGTTTGTCTGAGTCTTCTATCAAAAGTTACAGCTATTTCTATGAAGTTGTACAAAAACGCTTTCTTTCGCCAAGACAGTGCGTTTCTCACTGTTACATGCATTTGAATGGGGAACTCGACCGAAACAAAGTATAGGTTTTCATTATGTGAATAACTTGGAAATCTTAGCTCAAACAGCTGCAAAACCTGTTTTCCCAGCACGGAGACCTTGAGTTCTATAATATAAGGCCATAAACATGTTTGTCTGAGTCTTCTATCAAAAGTTACAGCTATTTCTATGAAGTTGTACAAAAACGCTTTCTTTCGCCAAGACAGTGCGTTTCTCACTGTTACATGCATTTGAATGGGGAACTCGACCGAAACAAAGTATAGGTTTTCATTATGTGAATAACTTGGAAATCTTAGCTCAAACAGCTGCAAAACCTGTTTGCCCAGCACGGGAACCTTGAGTTCTATAAGATAAAGCCATAAACATGTGTATCCGAGGCTTCTATCAAAAGTTACAGCTATTCATATGAAGTTGTACAAAAACGCTTTCTTTCGCCAAGACAGTGCGTTTCTCACTGTTACATGCATTTGAATGGGGAACTCGACCGAAACAAAGTATAGGTTTTCATTATGTGAATAACTTGGAAATCTTAGCTCAAACAGCTGCAAAACCTGTTTTCCCAGCACGGGAACCTTGAGTTCTATAAGATAAAGCCATAAACATGTGTATCCGAGTCTTCTATCAAAAGTTACAGCTATTTCTATGAAGTTGTACAAAAACGCTTTCTTTCACCAAGACAGTGCGTTTCTCACTGTTACATGCATTTGAATGGGGAACTCGACCGAAACAAAGTATAGGTTTTCATTATGTGAATAACTTGGAAATCTTAGCTCAAACAGCTGCAAAACCTGTTTGCCCAGCACGGGAACCTTGAGTTCTATAAGATAAAGCCATAAACATGTGTATCCGAGTCTTCTATCAAAAGTTACAGCTATTCATATGAAGTTGTACAAAAACGCTTTCTTTCGCCAAGACAGTGCGTTTCTCACTGTTACATGCATTTGAATGGGGAACTCGACCGAAACAAAGTATAGGTTTTCATTATGTGAATAACTTGGAAATCTTAGCTCAAACAGCTGCAAAACCTGTTTTCCCAGCACGGAGACCTTGAGTTCTATAATATAAGGCCATAAACATGTTTGTCTGAGTCTTCTATCAAAAGTTACAGCTATTTCTATGAAGTTGTACAAAAACGCTTTCTTTCGCCAAGACAGTGCGTTTCTCACTGTTACATGCATTTGAATGGGGAACTCGACCGAAACAAAGTATAGGTTTTCATTATGTGAATAACTTGGAAATCTTAGCTCAAACAGCTGCAAAACCTGTTTGCCCAGCACGGGAACCTTGAGTTCTATAAGATAAAGCCATAAACATGTGTATCCGAGGCTTCTATCAAAAGTTACAGCTATTCATATGAAGTTGTACAAAAACGCTTTCTTTCGCCAAGACAGTGCGTTTCTCACTGTTACATGCATTTGAATGGGGAACTCGACCGAAACAAAGTATAGGTTTTCATTATGTGAATAACTTGGAAATCTTAGCTCAAACAGCTGCAAAACCTGTTTTCCCAGCACGGAGACCTTGAGTTCTATAATATAAGGCCATAAACATGTTTGTCTGAGTCTTCTATCAAAAGTTACAGCTATTTCTATGAAGTTGTACAAAAACGCTTTCTTTCGCCAAGACAGTGCGTTTCTCACTGTTACATGCATTTGAATGGGGAACTCGACCGAAACAAAGTATAGGTTTTCATTATGTGAATAACTTGGAAATCTTAGCTCAAACAGCTGCAAAACCTGTTTGCCCAGCACGGGAACCTTGAGTTCTATAAGATAAAGCCATAAACATGTGTATCCGAGGCTTCTATCAAAAGTTACAGCTATTCATATGAAGTTGTACAAAAACGCTTTCTTTCGCCAAGACAGTGCGTTTCTCACTGTTACATGCATTTGAATGGGGAACTCGACCGAAACAAAGTATAGGTTTTCATTATGTGAATAACTTGGAAATCTTAGCTCAAACAGCTGCAAAACCTGTTTTCCCAGCACGGAGACCTTGAGTTCTATAATATAAGGCCATAAACATGTTTGTCTGAGTCTTCTATCAAAAGTTACAGCTATTTCTATGAAGTTGTACAAAAACGCTTTCTTTCGCCAAGACAGTGCGTTTCTCACTGTTACATGCATTTGAATGGGGAACTCGACCGAAACAAAGTATAGGTTTTCATTATGTGAATAACTTGGAAATCTTAGCTCAAACAGCTGCAAAACCTGTTTGCCCAGCACGGGAACCTTGAGTTCTATAAGATAAAGCCATAAACATGTGTATCCGAGGCTTCTATCAAAAGTTACAGCTATTCATATGAAGTTGTACAAAAACGCTTTCTTTCGCCAAGACAGTGCGTTTCTCACTGTTACATGCATTTGAATGGGGAACTCGACCGAAACAAAGTATAGGTTTTCATTATGTGAATAACTTGGAAATCTTAGCTCAAACAGCTGCAAAACCTGTTTGCCCAGCACGGGAACCTTGAGTTCTATAAGATAAAGCCATAAACATGTGTATCCGAGTCTTCTATCAAAAGTTACAGCTATTTCTATGAAGTTGTACAAAAACGCTTTCTTTCACCAAGACAGTGCGTTTCTCACTGTTACATGCATTTGAATGGGGAACTCGACCGAAACAAAGTATAGGTTTTCATTATGTGAATAACTTGGAAATCTTAGCTCAAACAGCTGCAAAACCTGTTTGCCCAGCACGGGAACCTTGAGTTCTATAAGATAAAGCCATAAACATGTGTATCCGAGGCTTCTATCAAAAGTTACAGCTATTCATATGAAGTTGTACAAAAACGCTTTCTTTCGCCAAGACAGTGCGTTTCTCACTGTTACATGCATTTGAATGGGGAACTCGACCGAAACAAAGTATAGGTTTTCATTATGTGAATAACTTGGAAATCTTAGCTCAAACAGCTGCAAAACCTGTTTGCCCAGCACGGGAACCTTGAGTTCTATAAGATAAAGCCATAAACATGTGTATCCGAGGCTTCTATCAAAAGTTACAGCTATTCATATGAAGTTGTACAAAAACGCTTTCTTTCGCCAAGACAGTGCGTTTCTCACTGTTACATGCATTTGAATGGGGAACTCGACCGAAACAAAGTATAGGTTTTCATTATGTGAATAACTTGGAAATCTTAGCTCAAACAGCTGCAAAACCTGTTTTCCCAGCACGGGAACCTTGAGTTCTATAAGATAAAGCCATAAACATGTGTATCCGAGTCTTCTATCAAAAGTTACAGCTATTCATATGAAGTTGTACAAAAACGCTTTCTTTCGCCAAGACAGTGCGTTTCTCACTGTTACATGCATTTGAATGGGGAACTCGACCGAAACAAAGTATAGGTTTTCATTATGTGAATAACTTGGAAATCTTAGCTCAAACAGCTGCAAAACCTGTTTTCCCAGCACGGAGACCTTGAGTTCTATAATATAAGGCCATAAACATGTTTGTCTGAGTCTTCTATCAAAAGTTACAGCTATTTCTATGAAGTTGTACAAAAACGCTTTCTTTCGCCAAGACAGTGCGTTTCTCACTGTTACATGCATTTGAATGGGGAACTCGACCGAAACAAAGTATAGGTTTTCATTATGTGAATAACTTGGAAATCTTAGCTCAAACAGCTGCAAAACCTGTTTTCCCAGCACGGAGACCTTGAGTTCTATAATATAAGGCCATAAACATGTTTGTCTGAGTCTTCTATCAAAAGTTACAGCTATTTCTATGAAGTTGTACAAAAACGCTTTCTTTCGCCAAGACAGTGCGTTTCTCACTGTTACATGCATTTGAATGGGGAACTCGACCGAAACAAAGTATAGGTTTTCATTATGTGAATAACTTGGAAATCTTAGCTCAAACAGCTGCAAAACCTGTTTGCCCAGCACGGGAACCTTGAGTTCTATAAGATAAAGCCATAAACATGTGTATCCGAGTCTTCTATCAAAAGTTACAGCTATTCATATGAAGTTGTACAAAAACGCTTTCTTTCGCCAAGACAGTGCGTTTCTCACTGTTACATGCATTTGAATGGGGAACTCGACCGAAACAAAGTATAGGTTTTCATTATGTGAATAACTTGGAAATCTTAGCTCAAACAGCTGCAAAACCTGTTTTCCCAGCACGGGAACCTTGAGTTCTATAAGATAAAGCCATAAACATGTGTATCCGAGTCTTCTATCAAAAGTTACAGCTATTCATATGAAGTTGTACAAAAACGCTTTCTTTCGCCAAGACAGTGCGTTTCTCACTGTTACATGCATTTGAATGGGGAACTCGACCGAAACAAAGTATAGGTTTTCATTATGTGAATAACTTGGAAATCTTAGCTCAAACAGCTGCAAAACCTGTTTGCCCAGCACGGGAACCTTGAGTTCTATAAGATAAAGCCATAAACATGTGTATCCGAGTCTTCTATCAAAAGTTACAGCTATTCATATGAAGTTGTACAAAAACGCTTTCTTTCGCCAAGACAGTGCGTTTCTCACTGTTACATGCATTTGAATGGGGAACTCGACCGAAACAAAGTATAGGTTTTCATTATGTGAATAACTTGGAAATCTTAGCTCAAACAGCTGCAAAACCTGTTTTCCCAGCACGGAGACCTTGAGTTCTATAATATAAGGCCATAAACATGTTTGTCTGAGTCTTCTATCAAAAGTTACAGCTATTTCTATGAAGTTGAACAAAAACGCTTTCTTTCGCCAAGACAGTGCGTTTCTCACTGTTACATGCATTTGAATGGGGAACTCGACCGAAACAAAGTATAGGTTTTCATTATGTGAATAACTTGGAAATCTTAGCTCAAACAGCTGCAAAACCTGTTTGCCCAGCACGGGAACCTTGAGTTCTATAAGATAAAGCCATAAACATGTGTATCCGAGGCTTCTATCAAAAGTTACAGCTATTCATATGAAGTTGTACAAAAACGCTTTCTTTCGCCAAGACAGTGCGTTTCTCACTGTTACATGCATTTGAATGGGGAACTCGACCGAAACAAAGTATAGGTTTTCATTATGTGAATAACTTGGAAATCTTAGCTCAAACAGCTGCAAAACCTGTTTTCCCAGCACGGAGACCTTGAGTTCTATAATATAAGGCCATAAACATGTTTGTCTGAGTCTTCTATCAAAAGTTACAGCTATTTCTATGAAGTTGTACAAAAACGCTTTCTTTCGCCAAGACAGTGCGTTTCTCACTGTTACATGCATTTGAATGGGGAACTCGACCGAAACAAAGTATAGGTTTTCATTATGTGAATAACTTGGAAATCTTAGCTCAAACAGCTGCAAAACCTGTTTGCCCAGCACGGGAACCTTGAGTTCTATAAGATAAAGCCATAAACATGTGTATCCGAGGCTTCTATCAAAAGTTACAGCTATTCATATGAAGTTGTACAAAAACGCTTTCTTTCGCCAAGACAGTGCGTTTCT
Source organism: Maylandia zebra (assembly GCF_041146795.1). NCBI lineage: Eukaryota > Metazoa > Chordata > Actinopteri > Cichliformes > Cichlidae > Maylandia > Maylandia zebra. The sequence continues at coordinate 3,708,052 of NC_135174.1, read as the reverse complement.
CACTGTTACATGCATTTGAATGGGGAACTCGACCGAAACAAAGTATAGGTTTTCATTATGTGAATAACTTGGAAATCTTAGCTCAAACAGCTGCAAAACCTGTTTTCCCAGCACGGAGACCTTGAGTTCTATAATATAAGGCCATAAACATGTTTGTCTGAGTCTTCTATCAAAAGTTACAGCTATTTCTATGAAGTTGTACAAAAACGCTTTCTTTCGCCAAGACAGTGCGTTTCTCACTGTTACATGCATTTGAATGGGGAACTCGACCGAAACAAAGTATAGGTTTTCATTATGTGAATAACTTGGAAATCTTAGCTCAAACAGCTGCAAAACCTGTTTGCCCAGCACGGGAACCTTGAGTTCTATAAGATAAAGCCATAAACATGTGTATCCGAGGCTTCTATCAAAAGTTACAGCTATTCATATGAAGTTGTACAAAAACGCTTTCTTTCGCCAAGACAGTGCGTTTCTCACTGTTACATGCATTTGAATGGGGAACTCGACCGAAACAAAGTATAGGTTTTCATTATGTGAATAACTTGGAAATCTTAGCTCAAACAGCTGCAAAACCTGTTTGCCCAGCACGGGAACCTTGAGTTCTATAAGATAAAGCCATAAACATGTGTATCCGAGTCTTCTATCAAAAGTTACAGCTATTCATATGAAGTTGTACAAAAACGCTTTCTTTCGCCAAGACAGTGCGTTTCTCACTGTTACATGCATTTGAATGGGGAACTCGACCGAAACAAAGTATAGGTTTTCATTATGTGAATAACTTGGAAATCTTAGCTCAAACAGCTGCAAAACCTGTTTTCCCAGCACGGAGACCTTGAGTTCTATAATATAAGGCCATAAACATGTTTGTCTGAGTCTTCTATCAAAAGTTACAGCTATTTCTATGAAGTTGAACAAAAACGCTTTCTTTCGCCAAGACAGTGCGTTTCTCACTGTTACATGCATTTGAATGGGGAACTCGACCGAAACAAAGTATAGGTTTTCATTATGTGAATAACTTGGAAATCTTAGCTCAAACAGCTGCAAAACCTGTTTGCCCAGCACGGGAACCTTGAGTTCTATAAGATAAAGCCATAAACATGTGTATCCGAGGCTTCTATCAAAAGTTACAGCTATTCATATGAAGTTGTACAAAAACGCTTTCTTTCGCCAAGACAGTGCGTTTCTCACTGTTACATGCATTTGAATGGGGAACTCGACCGAAACAAAGTATAGGTTTTCATTATGTGAATAACTTGGAAATCTTAGCTCAAACAGCTGCAAAACCTGTTTTCCCAGCACGGAGACCTTGAGTTCTATAATATAAGGCCATAAACATGTTTGTCTGAGTCTTCTATCAAAAGTTACAGCTATTTCTATGAAGTTGTACAAAAACGCTTTCTTTCGCCAAGACAGTGCGTTTCTCACTGTTACATGCATTTGAATGGGGAACTCGACCAAAACAAAGTATAGGTTTTCATTATGTGAATAACTTGGAAATCTTAGCTCAAACAGCTGCAAAACCTGTTTGCCCAGCACGGGAACCTTGAGTTCTATAAGATAAAGCCATAAACATGTGTATCCGAGGCTTCTATCAAAAGTTACAGCTATTCATATGAAGTTGTACAAAAACGCTTTCTTTCGCCAAGACAGTGCGTTTCTCACTGTTACATGCATTTGAATGGGGAACTCGACCGAAACAAAGTATAGGTTTTCATTATGTGAATAACTTGGAAATCTTAGCTCAAACAGCTGCAAAACCTGTTTTCCCAGCACGGAGACCTTGAGTTCTATAATATAAGGCCATAAACATGTTTGTCTGAGTCTTCTATCAAAAGTTACAGCTATTTCTATGAAGTTGTACAAAAACGCTTTCTTTCGCCAAGACAGTGCGTTTCTCACTGTTACATGCATTTGAATGGGGAACTCGACCGAAACAAAGTATAGGTTTTCATTATGTGAATAACTTGGAAATCTTAGCTCAAACAGCTGCAAAACCTGTTTGCCCAGCACGGGAACCTTGAGTTCTATAAGATAAAGCCATAAACATGTGTATCCGAGGCTTCTATCAAAAGTTACAGCTATTCATATGAAGTTGTACAAAAACGCTTTCTTTCGCCAAGACAGTGCGTTTCTCACTGTTACATGCATTTGAATGGGGAACTCGACCGAAACAAAGTATAGGTTTTCATTATGTGAATAACTTGGAAATCTTAGCTCAAACAGCTGCAAAACCTGTTTGCCCAGCACGGAGACCTTGAGTTCTATAAGATAAAGCCATAAACATGTGTATCCGAGTCTTCTATCAAAAGTTACAGCTATTTCTATGAAGTTGTACAAAAACGCTTTCTTTCACCAAGACAGTGCGTTTCTCACTGTTACATGCATTTGAATGGGGAACTCGACCGAAACAAAGTATAGGTTTTCATTATGTGAATAACTTGGAAATCTTAGCTCAAACAGCTGCAAAACCTGTTTGCCCAGCACGGGAACCTTGAGTTCTATAAGATAAAGCCATAAACATGTGTATCCGAGGCTTCTATCAAAAGTTACAGCTATTCATATGAAGTTGTACAAAAACGCTTTCTTTCGCCAAGACAGTGCGTTTCTCACTGTTACATGCATTTGAATGGGGAACTCGACCGAAACAAAGTATAGGTTTTCATTATGTGAATAACTTGGAAATCTTAGCTCAAACAGCTGCAAAACCTGTTTGCCCAGCACGGGAACCTTGAGTTCTATAAGATAAAGCCATAAACATGTGTATCCGAGGCTTCTATCAAAAGTTACAGCTATTCATATGAAGTTGTACAAAAACGCTTTCTTTCGCCAAGACAGTGCGTTTCTCACTGTTACATGCATTTGAATGGGGAACTCGACCGAAACAAAGTATAGGTTTTCATTATGTGAATAACTTGGAAATCTTAGCTCAAACAGCTGCAAAACCTGTTTTCCCAGCACGGGAACCTTGAGTTCTATAAGATAAAGCCATAAACATGTGTATCCGAGTCTTCTATCAAAAGTTACAGCTATTCATATGAAGTTGTACAAAAACGCTTTCTTTCGCCAAGACAGTGCGTTTCTCACTGTTACATGCATTTGAATGGGGAACTCGACCGAAACAAAGTATAGGTTTTCATTATGTGAATAACTTGGAAATCTTAGCTCAAACAGCTGCAAAACCTGTTTTCCCAGCACGGAGACCTTGAGTTCTATAATATAAGGCCATAAACATGTTTGTCTGAGTCTTCTATCAAAAGTTACAGCTATTTCTATGAAGTTGTACAAAAACGCTTTCTTTCGCCAAGACAGTGCGTTTCTCACTGTTACATGCATTTGAATGGGGAACTCGACCGAAACAAAGTATAGGTTTTCATTATGTGAATAACTTGGAAATCTTAGCTCAAACAGCTGCAAAACCTGTTTTCCCAGCACGGAGACCTTGAGTTCTATAATATAAGGCCATAAACATGTTTGTCTGAGTCTTCTATCAAAAGTTACAGCTATTTCTATGAAGTTGTACAAAAACGCTTTCTTTCGCCAAGACAGTGCGTTTCTCACTGTTACATGCATTTGAATGGGGAACTCGACCGAAACAAAGTATAGGTTTTCATTATGTGAATAACTTGGAAATCTTAGCTCAAACAGCTGCAAAACCTGTTTGCCCAGCACGGGAACCTTGAGTTCTATAAGATAAAGCCATAAACATGTGTATCCGAGTCTTCTATCAAAAGTTACAGCTATTCATATGAAGTTGTACAAAAACGCTTTCTTTCGCCAAGACAGTGCGTTTCTCACTGTTACATGCATTTGAATGGGGAACTCGACCGAAACAAAGTATAGGTTTTCATTATGTGAATAACTTGGAAATCTTAGCTCAAACAGCTGCAAAACCTGTTTTCCCAGCACGGGAACCTTGAGTTCTATAAGATAAAGCCATAAACATGTGTATCCGAGTCTTCTATCAAAAGTTACAGCTATTCATATGAAGTTGGACAAAAACGCTTTCTTTCGCCAAGACAGTGCGTTTCTCACTGTTACATGCATTTGAATGGGGAACTCGACCGAAACAAAGTATAGGTTTTCATTATGTGAATAACTTGGAAATCTTAGCTCAAACAGCTGCAAAACCTGTTTGCCCAGCACGGGAACCTTGAGTTCTATAAGATAAAGCCATAAACATGTGTATCCGAGTCTTCTATCAAAAGTTACAGCTATTCATATGAAGTTGTACAAAAACGCTTTCTTTCGCCAAGACAGTGCATTTCTCACTGTTACATGCATTTGAATGGGGAACTCGACCGAAACAAAGTATAGGTTTTCATTATGTGAATAACTTGGAAATCTTAGCTCAAACAGCTGCAAAACCTGTTTTCCCAGCACGGAGACCTTGAGTTCTATAATATAAGGCCATAAACATGTTTGTCTGAGTCTTCTATCAAAAGTTACAGCTATTTCTATGAAGTTGAACAAAAACGCTTTCTTTCGCCAAGACAGTGCGTTTCTCACTGTTACATGCATTTGAATCGGGAACTCGACCGAAACAAAGTATAGGTTTTCATTATGTGAATAACTTGGAAATCTTAGCTCAAACAGCTGCAAAACCTGTTTGCCCAGCACGGGAACCTTGAGTTCTATAAGATAAAGCCATAAACATGTGTATCCGAGGCTTCTATCAAAAGTTACAGCTATTCATATGAAGTTGTACAAAAACGCTTTCTTTCGCCAAGACAGTGCGTTTCTCACTGTTACATGCATTTGAATGGGGAACTCGACCGAAACAAAGTATAGGTTTTCATTATGTGAATAACTTGGAAATCTTAGCTCAAACAGCTGCAAAACCTGTTTTCCCAGCACGGAGACCTTGAGTTCTATAATATAAGGCCATAAACATGTTTGTCTGAGTCTTCTATCAAAAGTTACAGCTATTTCTATGAAGTTGTACAAAAACGCTTTCTTTCGCCAAGACAGTGCGTTTCTCACTGTTACATGCATTTGAATGGGGAACTCGACCAAAACAAAGTATAGGTTTTCATTATGTGAATAACTTGGAAATCTTAGCTCAAACAGCTGCAAAACCTGTTTGCCCAGCACGGGAACCTTGAGTTCTATAAGATAAAGCCATAAACATGTGTATCCGAGGCTTCTATCAAAAGTTACAGCTATTCATATGAAGTTGTACAAAAACGCTTTCTTTCGCCAAGACAGTGCGTTTCTCACTGTTACATGCATTTGAATGGGGAACTCGACCGAAACAAAGTATAGGTTTTCATTATGTGAATAACTTGGAAATCTTAGCTCAAACAGCTGCAAAACCTGTTTTCCCAGCACGGGAACCTTGAGTTCTATAAGATAAAGCCATAAACATGTGTATCCGAGTCTTCTATCAAAAGTTACAGCTATTCATATGAAGTTGTACAAAAACGCTTTCTTTCGCCAAGACAGTGCGTTTCTCACTGTTACATGCATTTGAATGGGGAACTCGACCGAAACAAAGTATAGGTTTTCATTATGTGAATAACTTGGAAATCTTAGCTCAAACAGCTGCAAAACCTGTTTTCCCAGCACGGAGACCTTGAGTTCTATAATATAAGGCCATAAACATGTTTGTCTGAGTCTTCTATCAAAAGTTACAGCTATTTCTATGAAGTTGTACAAAAACGCTTTCTTTCGCCAAGACAGTGCGTTTCTCACTGTTACATGCATTTGAATGGGGAACTCGACCGAAACAAAGTATAGGTTTTCATTATGTGAATAACTTGGAAATCTTAGCTCAAACAGCTGCAAAACCTGTTTTCCCAGCACGGAGACCTTGAGTTCTATAATATAAGGCCATAAACATGTTTGTCTGAGTCTTCTATCAAAAGTTACAGCTATTTCTATGAAGTTGTACAAAAACGCTTTCTTTCGCCAAGACAGTGCGTTTCTCACTGTTACATGCATTTGAATGGGGAACTCGACCGAAACAAAGTATAGGTTTTCATTATGTGAATAACTTGGAAATCTTAGCTCAAACAGCTGCAAAACCTGTTTGCCCAGCACGGGAACCTTGAGTTCTATAAGATAAAGCCATAAACATGTGTATCCGAGTCTTCTATCAAAAGTTACAGCTATTCATATGAAGTTGTACAAAAACGCTTTCTTTCGCCAAGACAGTGCGTTTCTCACTGTTACATGCATTTGAATGGGGAACTCGACCGAAACAAAGTATAGGTTTTCATTATGTGAATAACTTGGAAATCTTAGCTCAAACAGCTGCAAAACCTGTTTTCCCAGCACGGGAACCTTGAGTTCTATAAGATAAAGCCATAAACATGTGTATCCGAGTCTTCTATCAAAAGTTACAGCTATTCATATGAAGTTGTACAAAAACGCTTTCTTTCGCCAAGACAGTGCGTTTCTCACTGTTACATGCATTTGAATGGGGAACTCGACCGAAACAAAGTATAGGTTTTCATTATGTGAATAACTTGGAAATCTTAGCTCAAACAGCTGCAAAACCTGTTTGCCCAGCACGGGAACCTTGAGTTCTATAAGATAAAGCCATAAACATGTGTATCCGAGTCTTCTATCAAAAGTTACAGCTATTCATATGAAGTTGTACAAAAACGCTTTCTTTCGCCAAGACAGTGCGTTTCTCACTGTTACATGCATTTGAATGGGGAACTCGACCGAAACAAAGTATAGGTTTTCATTATGTGAATAACTTGGAAATCTTAGCTCAAACAGCTGCAAAACCTGTTTTCCCAGCACGGAGACCTTGAGTTCTATAATATAAGGCCATAAACATGTTTGTCTGAGTCTTCTATCAAAAGTTACAGCTATTTCTATGAAGTTGAACAAAAACGCTTTCTTTCGCCAAGACAGTGCGTTTCTCACTGTTACATGCATTTGAATGGGGAACTCGACCGAAACAAAGTATAGGTTTTCATTATGTGAATAACTTGGAAATCTTAGCTCAAACAGCTGCAAAACCTGTTTGCCCAGCACGGGAACCTTGAGTTCTATAAGATAAAGCCATAAACATGTGTATCCGAGGCTTCTATCAAAAGTTACAGCTATTCATATGAAGTTGTACAAAAACGCTTTCTTTCGCCAAGACAGTGCGTTTCTCACTGTTACATGCATTTGAATGGGGAACTCGACCGAAACAAAGTATAGGTTTTCATTATGTGAATAACTTGGAAATCTTAGCTCAAACAGCTGCAAAACCTGTTTTCCCAGCACGGAGACCTTGAGTTCTATAATATAAGGCCATAAACATGTTTGTCTGAGTCTTCTATCAAAAGTTACAGCTATTTCTATGAAGTTGTACAAAAACGCTTTCTTTCGCCAAGACAGTGCGTTTCTCACTGTTACATGCATTTGAATGGGGAACTCGACCAAAACAAAGTATAGGTTTTCATTATGTGAATAACTTGGAAATCTTAGCTCAAACAGCTGCAAAACCTGTTTGCCCAGCACGGGAACCTTGAGTTCTATAAGATAAAGCCATAAACATGTGTATCCGAGGCTTCTATCAAAAGTTACAGCTATTCATATGAAGTTGTACAAAAACGCTTTCTTTCGCCAAGACAGTGCGTTTCTCACTGTTACATGCATTTGAATGGGGAACTCGACCGAAACAAAGTATAGGTTTTCATTATGTGAATAACTTGGAAATCTTAGCTCAAACAGCTGCAAAACCTGTTTGCCCAGCACGGGAACCTTGAGTTCTATAAGATAAAGCCATAAACATGTGTATCCGAGTCTTCTATCAAAAGTTACAGCTATTCATATGAAGTTGTACAAAAACGCTTTCTTTCGCCAAGACAGTGCGTTTCTCACTGTTACATGCATTTGAATGGGGAACTCGACCGAAACAAAGTATAGGTTTTCATTATGTGAATAACTTGGAAATCTTAGCTCAAACAGCTGCAAAACCTGTTTTCCCAGCACGGAGACCTTGAGTTCTATAATATAAGGCCATAAACATGTTTGTCTGAGTCTTCTATCAAAAGTTACAGCTATTTCTATGAAGTTGTACAAAAACGCTTTCTTTCGCCAAGACAGTGCGTTTCTCACTGTTACATGCATTTGAATGGGGAACTCGACCGAAACAAAGTATAGGTTTTCATTATGTGAATAACTTGGAAATCTTAGCTCAAACAGCTGCAAAACCTGTTTTCCCAGCACGGGAACCTTGAGTTCTATAAGATAAAGCCATAAACATGTGTATCCGAGTCTTCTATCAAAAGTTACAGCTATTCATATGAAGTTGTACAAAAACGCTTTCTTTTGCCAAGACAGTGCGTTTCTCACTGTTACATGCATTTGAATGGGGAACTCGACCGAAACAAAGTATAGGTTTTCATTATGTGAATAACTTGGAAATCTTAGCTCAAACAGCTGCAAAACCTGTTTTCCCAGCACGGAGACCTTGAGTTCTATAATATAAGGCCATAAACATGTTTGTCTGAGTCTTCTATCAAAAGTTACAGCTATTTCTATGAAGTTGTACAAAAACGCTTTCTTTCGCCAAGACAGTGCGTTTCTCACTGTTACATGCATTTGAATGGGGAACTCGACCGAAACAAAGTATAGGTTTTCATTATGTGAATAACTTGGAAATCTTAGCTCAAACAGCTGCAAAACCTGTTTTCCCAGCACGGGAACCTTGAGTTCTATAAGATAAAGCCATAAACATGTGTATCCGAGTCTTCTATCAAAAGTTACAGCTATTCATATGAAGTTGTACAAAAACGCTTTCTTTTGCCAAGACAGTGCGTTTCTCACTGTTACATGCATTTGAATGGGGAACTCGACCGAAACAAAGTATAGGTTTTCATTATGTGAATAACTTGGAAATCTTAGCTCAAACAGCTGCAAAACCTGTTTGCCCAGCACGGGAACCTTGAGTTCTATAAGATAAAGCCATAAACATGTGTATCCGAGTCTTCTATCAAAAGTTACAGCTATTCATATGAAGTTGTACAAAAACGCTTTCTTTCGCCAAGACAGTGCGTTTCTCACTGTTACATGCATTTGAATGGGGAACTCGACCGAAACAAAGTATAGGTTTTCATTATGTGAATAACTTGGAAATCTTAGCTCAAACAGCTGCAAAACCTGTTTTCCCAGCACGGAGACCTTGAGTTCTATAAGATAAAGCCATAAACATGTGTATCCGAGGCTTCTATCAAAAGTTACAGCTATTCATATGAAGTTGTACAAAAACGCTTTCTTTCGCCAAGACAGTGCGTTTCTCACTGTTACATGCATTTGAATGGGGAACTCGACCGAAACAAAGTATAGGTTTTCATTATGTGAATAACTTGGAAATCTTAGCTCAAACAGCTGCAAAACCTGTTTTCCCAGCACGGGAACCTTGAGTTCTATAAGATAAAGCCATAAACATGTGTATCCGAGGCTTCTATCAAAAGTTACAGCTATTCATATGATGTTGTACAAAAACGCTTTCTTTCGCCAAGACAGTGCGTTTCTCACTGTTACATGCATTTGAATGGGGAACTCGACCGAAACAAAGTATAGGTTTTCATTATGTGAATAATTTGGAAATCTTAGCTCAAACAGCTGCAAAACCTGTTTGCCCAGCACGGAGACCTTGAGTTCTATAAGATAAAGCCATAAACATGTGTATCCGAGGCTTCTATCAAAAGTTACAGCTATTTCTATGAAGTTGTACAAAAACGCTTTCTTTCGCCAAGACAGTGCGTTTCTCACTGTTACATGCATTTGAATGGGGAACTCGACCGAAACAAAGTATAGGTTTTCATTATGTGAATAACTTGGAAATCTTAGCTCAAACAGCTGCAAAACCTGTTTTCCCAGCACGGGAACCTTGAGTTCTATAAGATAAAGCCATAAACATGTGTATCCGAGTCTTCTATCAAAAGTTACAGCTATTCATATGAAGTTGTACAAAAACGCTTTCTTTCGCCAAGACAGTGCGTTTCTCACTGTTACATGCATTTGAATGGGGAACTCGACCGAAACAAAGTATAGGTTTTCATTATGTGAATAACTTGGAAATCTTAGCTCAAACAGCTGCAAAACCTGTTTTCCCAGCACGGAGACCTTGAGTTCTATAATATAAGGCCATAAACATGTTTGTCTGAGTCTTCTATCAAAAGTTACAGCTATTTCTATGAAGTTGTACAAAAACGCTTTCTTTCGCCAAGACAGTGCGTTTCTCACTGTTACATGCATTTGAATGGGGAACTCGACCGAAACAAAGTATAGGTTTTCATTATGTGAATAACTTGGAAATCTTAGCTCAAACAGCTGCAAAACCTGTTTGCCCAGCACGGGAACCTTGAGTTCTATAAGATAAAGCCATAAACATGTGTATCCGAGGCTTCTATCAAAAGTTACAGCTATTCATATGAAGTTGTACAAAAACGCTTTCTTTCGCCAAGACAGTGCGTTTCTCACTGTTACATGCATTTGAATGGTGAACTCGACCGAAACAAAGTATAGGTTTTCATTATGTGAATAACTTGGAAATCTTAGCTCAAACAGCTGCAAAACCTGTTTTCCCAGCACGGAGACCTTGAGTTCTATAATATAAGGCCATAAACATGTTTGTCTGAGTCTTCTATCAAAAGTTACAGCTATTTCTATGAAGTTGTACAAAAACGCTTTCTTTCGCCAAGACAGTGCGTTTCTCACTGTTACATGCATTTGAATGGGGAACTCGACCGAAACAAAGTATAGGTTTTCATTATGTGAATAACTTGGAAATCTTAGCTCAAACAGCTGCAAAACCTGTTTGCCCAGCACGGGAACCTTGAGTTCTATAAGATAAAGCCATAAACATGTGTATCCGAGGCTTCTATCAAAAGTTACAGCTATTCATATGAAGTTGTACAAAAACGCTTTCTTTCGCCAAGACAGTGCGTTTCTCACTGTTACATGCATTTGAATGGGGAACTCGACCGAAACAAAGTATAGGTTTTCATTATGTGAATAACTTGGAAATCTTAGCTCAAACAGCTGCAAAACCTGTTTGCCCAGCACGGGAACCTTGAGTTCTATAAGATAAAGCCATAAACATGTGTATCCGAGGCTTCTATCAAAAGTTACAGCTATTCATATGAAGTTGTACAAAAACGCTTTCTTTCGCCAAGACAGTGCGTTTCTCACTGTTACATGCATTTGAATGGTGAACTCGACCGAAACAAAGTATAGGTTTTCATTATGTGAATAACTTGGAAATCTTAGCTCAAACAGCTGCAAAACCTGTTTTCCCAGCACGGAGACCTTGAGTTCTATAATATAAGGCCATAAACATGTTTGTCTGAGTCTTCTATCAAAGGTTACAGCTATTTCTATGAAGTTGTACAAAAACGCTTTCTTTCGCCAAGACAGTGCGTTTCTCACTGTTACATGCATTTGAATGGGGAACTCGACCGAAACAAAGTATAGGTTTTCATTATGTGAATAACTTGGAAATCTTAGCTCAAACAGCTGCAAAACCTGTTTGCCCAGCACGGGAACCTTGAGTTCTATAAGATAAAGCCATAAACATGTGTATCCGAGTCTTCTATCAAAAGTTACAGCTATTCATATGAAGTTGTACAAAAACGCTTTCTTTCGCCAAGACAGTGCGTTTCTCACTGTTACATGCATTTGAATGGGGAACTCGACCGAAACAAAGTATAGGTTTTCATTATGTGAATAACTTGGAAATCTTAGCTCAAACAGCTGCAAAACCTGTTTTCCCAGCACGGAGACCTTGAGTTCTATAATATAAGGCCATAAACATGTTTGTCTGAGTCTTCTATCAAAAGTTACAGCTATTTCTATGAAGTTGTACAAAAACGCTTTCTTTCGCCAAGACAGTGCGTTTCTCACTGTTACATGCATTTGAATGGGGAACTCGACCGAAACAAAGTATAGGTTTTCATTATGTGAATAACTTGGAAATCTTAGCTCAAACAGCTGCAAAACCTGTTTGCCCAGCACGGGAACCTTGAGTTCTATAAGATAAAGCCATAAACATGTGTATCCGAGGCTTCTATCAAAAGTTACAGCTATTCATATGAAGTTGTACAAAAACGCTTTCTTTCGCCAAGACAGTGCGTTTCTCACTGTTACATGCATTTGAATGGTGAACTCGACCGAAACAAAGTATAGGTTTTCATTATGTGAATAACTTGGAAATCTTAGCTCAAACAGCTGCAAAACCTGTTTTCCCAGCACGGAGACCTTGAGTTCTATAATATAAGGCCATAAACATGTTTGTCTGAGTCTTCTATCAAAAGTTACAGCTATTTCTATGAAGTTGTACAAAAACGCTTTCTTTCGCCAAGACAGTGCGTTTCTCACTGTTACATGCATTTGAATGGGGAACTCGACCGAAACAAAGTATAGGTTTTCATTATGTGAATAACTTGGAAATCTTAGCTCAAACAGCTGCAAAACCTGTTTTCCCAGCACGGGAACCTTGAGTTCTATAAGATAAAGCCATAAACATGTGTATCCGAGTCTTCTATCAAAAGTTACAGCTATTCATATGAAGTTGTACAAAAACGCTTTCTTTCGCCAAGACAGTGCGTTTCTCACTGTTACATGCATTTGAATGGGGAACTCGACCGAAACAAAGTATAGGTTTTCATTATGTGAATAACTTGGAAATCTTAGCTCAAACAGCTGCAAAACCTGTTTTCCCAGCACGGAGACCTTGAGTTCTATAATATAAGGCCATAAACATGTTTGTCTGAGTCTTCTATCAAAAGTTACAGCTATTTCTATGAAGTTGTACAAAAACGCTTTCTTTCGCCAAGACAGTGCGTTTCTCACTGTTACATGCATTTGAATGGGGAACTCGACCGAAACAAAGTATAGGTTTTCATTATGTGAATAACTTGGAAATCTTAGCTCAAACAGCTTCAAAACCTGTTTTCCCAGCACGGGAACCTTGAGTTCTATAAGATAAAGCCATAAACATGTGTATCCGAGTCTTCTATCAAAAGTTACAGCTATTTCTATGAAGTTGTACAAAAACGCTTTCTTTCACCAAGACAGTGCGTTTCTCACTGTTACATGCATTTGAATGGGGAACTCGACCGAAACAAAGTATAGGTTTTCATTATGTGAATAACTTGGAAATCTTAGCTCAAACAGCTGCAAAACCTGTTTGCCCAGCACGGGAACCTTGAGTTCTATAAGATAAAGCCATAAACATGTGTATCCGAGGCTTCTATCAAAAGTTACAGCTATTCATATGAAGTTGTACAAAAACGCTTTCTTTCGCCAAGACAGTGCGTTTCTCACTGTTACATGCATTTGAATGGGGAACTCGACCGAAACAAAGTATAGGTTTTCATTATGTGAATAACTTGGAAATCTTAGCTCAAACAGCTGCAAAACCTGTTTTCCCAGCACGGAGACCTTGAGTTCTATAATATAAGGCCATAAACATGTTTGTCTGAGTCTTCTATCAAAAGTTACAGCTATTTCTATGAAGTTGTACAAAAACGCTTTCTTTCGCCAAGACAGTGCGTTTCTCACTGTTACATGCATTTGAATGGGGAACTCGACCGAAACAAAGTATAGGTTTTCATTATGTGAATAACTTGGAAATCTTAGCTCAAACAGCTGCAAAACCTGTTTTCCCAGCACGGGAACCTTGAGTTCTATAAGATAAAGCCATAAACATGTGTATCCGAGTCTTCTATCAAAAGTTACAGCTATTCATATGAAGTTGTACAAAAACGCTTTCTTTCGCCAAGACAGTGCGTTTCTCACTGTTACATGCATTTGAATGGGGAACTCGACCGAAACAAAGTATAGGTTTTCATTATGTGAATAACTTGGAAATCTTAGCTCAAACAGCTGCAAAACCTGTTTTCCCAGCACGGAGACCTTGAGTTCTATAATATAAGGCCATAAACATGTTTGTCTGAGTCTTCTATCAAAAGTTACAGCTATTTCTATGAAGTTGTACAAAAACGCTTTCTTTCGCCAAGACAGTGCGTTTCTCACTGTTACATGCATTTGAATGGGGAACTCGACCGAAACAAAGTATAGGTTTTCATTATGTGAATAACTTGGAAATCTTAGCTCAAACAGCTGCAAAACCTGTTTGCCCAGCACGGGAACCTTGAGTTCTATAAGATAAAGCCATAAACATGTGTATCCGAGGCTTCTATCAAAAGTTACAGCTATTCATATGAAGTTGTACAAAAACGCTTTCTTTCGCCAAGACAGTGCGTTTCTCACTGTTACATGCATTTGAATGGGGAACTCGACCGAAACAAAGTATAGGTTTTCATTATGTGAATAACTTGGAAATCTTAGCTCAAACAGCTGCAAAACCTGTTTGCCCAGCACGGGAACCTTGAGTTCTATAAGATAAAGCCATAAACATGTGTATCCGAGGCTTCTATCAAAAGTTACAGCTATTCATATGAAGTTGTACAAAAACGCTTTCTTTCGCCAAGACAGTGCGTTTCTCACTGTTACATGCATTTGAATGGTGAACTCGACCGAAACAAAGTATAGGTTTTCATTATGTGAATAACTTGGAAATCTTAGCTCAAACAGCTGCAAAACCTGTTTTCCCAGCACGGAGACCTTGAGTTCTATAATATAAGGCCATAAACATGTTTGTCTGAGTCTTCTATCAAAAGTTACAGCTATTTCTATGAAGTTGTACAAAAACGCTTTCTTTCGCCAAGACAGTGCGTTTCTCACTGTTACATGCATTTGAATGGGGAACTCGACCGAAACAAAGTATAGGTTTTCATTATGTGAATAACTTGGAAATCTTAGCTCAAACAGCTGCAAAACCTGTTTTCCCAGCACGGGAACCTTGAGTTCTATAAGATAAAGCCATAAACATGTGTATCCGAGTCTTCTATCAAAAGTTACAGCTATTCATATGAAGTTGTACAAAAACGCTTTCTTTCGCCAAGACAGTGCGTTTCTCACTGTTACATGCATTTGAATGGGGAACTCGACCGAAACAAAGTATAGGTTTTCATTATGTGAATAACTTGGAAATCTTAGCTCAAACAGCTGCAAAACCTGTTTTCCCAGCACGGAGACCTTGAGTTCTATAATATAAGGCCATAAACATGTTTGTCTGAGTCTTCTATCAAAAGTTACAGCTATTTCTATGAAGTTGTACAAAAACGCTTTCTTTCGCCAAGACAGTGCGTTTCTCACTGTTACATGCATTTGAATGGGGAACTCGACCGAAACAAAGTATAGGTTTTCATTATGTGAATAACTTGGAAATCTTAGCTCAAACAGCTGCAAAACCTGTTTGCCCAGCACGGGAACCTTGAGTTCTATAAGATAAAGCCATAAACATGTGTATCCGAGGCTTCTATCAAAAGTTACAGCTATTCATATGAAGTTGTACAAAAACGCTTTCTTTCGCCAAGACAGTGCGTTTCTCACTGTTACATGCATTTGAATGGTGAACTCGACCGAAACAAAGTATAGGTTTTCATTATGTGAATAACTTGGAAATCTTAGCTCAAACAGCTGCAAAACCTGTTTTCCCAGCACGGAGACCTTGAGTTCTATAATATAAGGCCATAAACATGTTTGTCTGAGTCTTCTATCAAAACTTACAGCTATTTCTATGAAGTTGTACAAAAACGCTTTCTTTCGCCAAGACAGTGCGTTTCTCACTGTTACATGCATTTGAATGGGGAACTCGACCGAAACAAAGTATAGGTTTTCATTATGTGAATAACTTGGAAATCTTAGCTCAAACAGCTGCAAAACCTGTTTGCCCAGCACGGGAACCTTGAGTTCTATAAGATAAAGCCATAAACATGTGTATCCGAGGCTTCTATCAAAAGTTACAGCTATTCATATGAAGTTGTACAAAAACGCTTTCTTTCGCCAAGACAGTGCGTTTCTCACTGTTACATGCATTTGAATGGGGAACTCGACCGAAACAAAGTATAGGTTTTCATTATGTGAATAACTTGGAAATCTTAGCTCAAACAGCTGCAAAACCTGTTTGCCCAGCACGGGAACCTTGAGTTCTATAAGATAAAGCCATAAACATGTGTATCCGAGGCTTCTATCAAAAGTTACAGCTATTCATATGAAGTTGTACAAAAACGCTTTCTTTCGCCAAGACAGTGCGTTTCTCACTGTTACATGCATTTGAATGGTGAACTCGACCGAAACAAAGTATAGGTTTTCATTATGTGAATAACTTGGAAATCTTAGCTCAAACAGCTGCAAAACCTGTTTTCCCAGCACGGAGACCTTGAGTTCTATAATATAAGGCCATAAACATGTTTGTCTGAGTCTTCTATCAAAAGTTACAGCTATTTCTATGAAGTTGTACAAAAACGCTTTCTTTCGCCAAGACAGTGCGTTTCTCACTGTTACATGCATTTGAATGGGGAACTCGACCGAAACAAAGTATAGGTTTTCATTATGTGAATAACTTGGAAATCTTAGCTCAAACAGCTGCAAAACCTGTTTTCCCAGCACGGGAACCTTGAGTTCTATAAGATAAAGCCATAAACATGTGTATCCGAGTCTTCTATCAAAAGTTACAGCTATTCATATGAAGTTGTACAAAAACGCTTTCTTTCGCCAAGACAGTGCGTTTCTCACTGTTACATGCATTTGAATGGGGAACTCGACCGAAACAAAGTATAGGTTTTCATTATGTGAATAACTTGGAAATCTTAGCTCAAACAGCTGCAAAACCTGTTTTCCCAGCACGGAGACCTTGAGTTCTATAATATAAGGCCATAAACATGTTTGTCTGAGTCTTCTATCAAAAGTTACAGCTATTTCTATGAAGTTGTACAAAAACGCTTTCTTTCGCCAAGACAGTGCGTTTCTCACTGTTACATGCATTTGAATGGGGAACTCGACCGAAACAAAGTATAGGTTTTCATTATGTGAATAACTTGGAAATCTTAGCTCAAACAGCTGCAAAACCTGTTTGCCCAGCACGGGAACCTTGAGTTCTATAAGATAAAGCCATAAACATGTGTATCCGAGGCTTCTATCAAAAGTTACAGCTATTCATATGAAGTTGTACAAAAACGCTTTCTTTCGCCAAGACAGTGCGTTTCTCACTGTTACATGCATTTGAATGGGGAACTCGACCGAAACAAAGTATAGGTTTTCATTATGTGAATAACTTGGAAATCTTAGCTCAAACAGCTGCAAAACCTGTTTGCCCAGCACGGGAACCTTGAGTTCTATAAGATAAAGCCATAAACATGTGTATCCGAGGCTTCTATCAAAAGTTACAGCTATTCATATGAAGTTGTACAAAAACGCTTTCTTTCGCCAAGACAGTGCGTTTCTCACTGTTACATGCATTTGAATGGGGAACTCGACCGAAACAAAGTATAGGTTTTCATTATGTGAATAATTTGGAAATCTTAGCTCAAACAGCTGCAAAACCTGTTTGCCCAGCACGGAGACCTTGAGTTCTATAAGATAAAGCCATAAACATGTGTATCCGAGGCTTCTATCAAAAGTTACAGCTATTCATATGAAGTTGTACAAAAACGCTTTCTTTCGCCAAGACAGTGCGTTTCTCACTGTTACATGCATTTGAATGGGGAACTCGACCGAAACAAAGTATAGGTTTTCATTATGTGAATAACTTGGAAATCTTAGCTCAAACAGCTGCAAAACCTGTTTTCCCAGCACGGGAACCTTGAGTTCTATAAGATAAAGCCATAAACATGTGTATCCGAGTCTTCTATCAAAAGTTACAGCTATTCATATGAAGTTGTACAAAAACGCTTTCTTTCGCCAAGACAGTGCGTTTCTCACTGTTACATGCATTTGAATGGGGAACTCGACCGAAACAAAGTATAGGTTTTCATTATGTGAATAACTTGGAAATCTTAGCTCAAACAGCTGCAAAACCTGTTTTCCCAGCACGGAGACCTTGAGTTCTATAATATAAGGCCATAAACATGTTTGTCTGAGTCTTCTATCAAAAGTTACAGCTATTTCTATGAAGTTGTACAAAAACGCTTTCTTTCGCCAAGACAGTGCGTTTCTCACTGTTACATGCATTTGAATGGGGAACTCGACCGAAACAAAGTATAGGTTTTCATTATGTGAATAACTTGGAAATCTTAGCTCAAACAGCTGCAAAACCTGTTTTCCCAGCACGGAGACCTTGAGTTCTATAATATAAGGCCATAAACATGTTTGTCTGAGTCTTCTATCAAAAGTTACAGCTATTTCTATGAAGTTGTACAAAAACGCTTTCTTTCGCCAAGACAGTGCGTTTCTCACTGTTACATGCATTTGAATGGGGAACTCGACCGAAACAAAGTATAGGTTTTCATTATGTGAATAACTTGGAAATCTTAGCTCAAACAGCTGCAAAACCTGTTTGCCCAGCACGGGATCCTTGAGTTCTATAAGATAAAGCCATAAACATGTGTATCCGAGGCTTCTATCAAAAGTTACAGCTATTCATATGAAGTTGTACAAAAACGCTTTCTTTCGCCAAGACAGTGCGTTTCTCACTGTTACATGCATTTGAATGGGGAACTCGACCGAAACAAAGTATAGGTTTTCATTATGTGAATAACTTGGAAATCTTAGCTCAAACAGCTGCAAAACCTGTTTGCCCAGCACGGGAACCTTGAGTTCTATAAGATAAAGCCATAAACATGTGTATCCGAGGCTTCTATCAAAAGTTACAGCTATTCATATGAAGTTGTACAAAAACGCTTTCTTTCGCCAAGACAGTGCGTTTCTCACTGTTACATGCATTTGAATGGGGAACTCGACCGAAACAAAGTATAGGTTTTCATTATGTGAATAACTTGGAAATCTTAGCTCAAACAGCTGCAAAACCTGTTTGCCCAGCACGGAGACCTTGAGTTCTATAAGATAAAGCCATAAACATGTGTATCCGAGGCTTCTATCAAAAGTTACAGCTATTCATATGAAGTTGTACAAAAACGCTTTCTTTCGCCAAGACAGTGCGTTTCTCACTGTTACATGCATTTGAATGGGGAACTCGACCGAAACAAAGTATAGGTTTTCATTATGTGAATAACTTGGAAATCTTAGCTCAAACAGCTGCAAAACCTGTTTTCCCAGCACGGGAACCTTGAGTTCTATAAGATAAAGCCATAAACATGTGTATCCGAGTCTTCTATCAAAAGTTACAGCTATTCATATGAAGTTGTACAAAAACGCTTTCTTTCGCCAAGACAGTGCGTTTCTCACTGTTACATGCATTTGAATGGGGAACTCGACCGAAACAAAGTATAGGTTTTCATTATGTGAATAACTTGGAAATCTTAGCTCAAACAGCTGCAAAACCTGTTTTCCCAGCACGGAGACCTTGAGTTCTATAATATAAGGCCATAAACATGTTTGTCTGAGTCTTCTATCAAAAGTTACAGCTATTTCTATGAAGTTGTACAAAAACGCTTTCTTTCGCCAAGACAGTGCGTTTCTCACTGTTACATGCATTTGAATGGGGAACTCAACCGAAACAAAGTATAGGTTTTCATTATGTGAATAACTTGGAAATCTTAGCTCAAACAGCTGCAAAACCTGTTTTCCCAGCACGGAGACCTTGAGTTCTATAATATAAGGCCATAAACATGTTTGTCTGAGTCTTCTATCAAAAGTTACAGCTATTTCTATGAAGTTGTACAAAAACGCTTTCTTTCGCCAAGACAGTGCGTTTCTCACTGTTACATGCATTTGAATGGGGAACTCGACCGAAACAAAGTATAGGTTTTCATTATGTGAATAACTTGGAAATCTTAGCTCAAACAGCTGCAAAACCTGTTTGCCCAGCACGGGAACCTTGAGTTCTATAAGATAAAGCCATAAACATGTGTATCCGAGTCTTCTATCAAAAGTTACAGCTATTCATATGAAGTTGTACAAAAACGCTTTCTTTCGCCAAGACAGTGCGTTTCTCACTGTTACATGCATTTGAATGGGGAACTCGACCGAAACAAAGTATAGGTTTTCATTATGTGAATAACTTGGAAATCTTAGCTCAAACAGCTGCAAAACCTGTTTTCCCAGCACGGGAACCTTGAGTTCTATAAGATAAAGCCATAAACATGTGTATCCGAGTCTTCTATCAAAAGTTACAGCTATTCATATGAAGTTGTACAAAAACGCTTTCTTTCGCCAAGACAGTGCGTTTCTCACTGTTACATGCATTTGAATGGGGAACTCGACCGAAACAAAGTATAGGTTTTCATTATGTGAATAACTTGGAAATCTTAGCTCAAACAGCTGCAAAACCTGTTTTCCCAGCACGGGAACCTTGAGTTCTATAAGATAAAGCCATAAACATGTGTATCCGAGTCTTCTATCAAAAGTTACAGCTATTCATATGAAGTTGTACAAAAACGCTTTCTTTCGCCAAGACAGTGCGTTTCTCACTGTTACATGCATTTGAATGGGGAACTCGACCGAAACAAAGTATAGGTTTTCATTATGTGAATAACTTGGAAATCTTAGCTCAAACAGCTGCAAAACCTGTTTTCCCAGCACGGAGACCTTGAGTTCTATAAGATAAAGCCATAAACATGTGTATCCGAGTCTTCTATCAAAAGTTACAGCTATTCATATGAAGTTGTACAAAAACGCTTTCTTTCGCCAAGACAGTGCGTTTCTCACTGTTACATGCATTTGAATGGGGAACTCGACCGAAACAAAGTATAGGTTTTCATTATGTGAATAACTTGGAAATCTTAGCTCAAACAGCTGCAAAACCTGTTTTCCCAGCACGGAGACCTTGAGTTCTATAATATAAGGCCATAAACATGTTTTTCTGAGTCTTCTATCAAAAGTTACAGCTATTTCTATGAAGTTGTACAAAAACGCTTTCTTTTGCCAAGACAGTGCGTTTCTCACTGTTACATGCATTTGAATGGGGAACTCGACCGAAACAAAGTATAGGTTTTCATTATGTGAATAACTTGGAAATCTTAGCTCAAACAGCTGCAAAACCTGTTTGCCCAGCACGGGAACCTTGAGTTCTATAAGATAAAGCCATAAACATGTGTCCGAGTCTTCTATCAAAAGTTACAGCTATTTCTATGAAGTTGTACAAAAACGCTTTCTTTCGCCAAGACAGTGCGTTTCTCACTGTTACATGCATTTGAATGGGGAACTCGACCGAAACAAAGTATAGGTTTTCATTATGTGAATAACTTGGAAATCTTAGCTCAAACAGCTGCAAAACCTGTTTTCCCAGCACGGAGACCTTGAGTTCTATAATATAAGGCCATAAACATGTTTGTCTGAGTCTTCTATCAAAAGTTACAGCTATTTCTATGAAGTTGTACAAAAACGCTTTCTTTCGCCAAGACAGTGCGTTTCTCACTGTTACATGCATTTGAATGGGGAACTCGACCGAAACAAAGTATAGGTTTTCATTATGTGAATAACTTGGAAATCTTAGCTCAAACAGCTGCAAAACCTGTTTTCCCAGCACGGGAACCTTGAGTTCTATAAGATAAAGCCATAAACATGTGTATCCGAGTCTTCTATCAAAAGTTACAGCTATTTCTATGAAGTTGTACAAAAACGCTTTCTTTCGCCAAGACAGTGCGTTTCTCACTGTTACATGCATTTGAATGGGGAACTCGACCGAAACAAAGTATAGGTTTTCATTATGTGAATAACTTGGAAATCTTAGCTCAAACAGCTGCAAAACCTGTTTTCCCAGCACGGAGACCTTGAGTTCTATAATATAAGGCCATAAACATGTTTGTCTGAGTCTTCTATCAAAAGTTACAGCTATTTCTATGAAGTTGTACAAAAACGCTTTCTTTCGCCAAGACAGTGCGTTTCTCACTGTTACATGCATTTGAATGGGGAACTCGACCGAAACAAAGTATAGGTTTTCATTATGTGAATAACTTGGAAATCTTAGCTCAAACAGCTGCAAAACCTGTTTGCCCAGCACGGGAACCTTGAGTTCTATAAGATAAAGCCATAAACATGTGTATCCGAGGCTTCTATCAAAAGTTACAGCTATTTCTATGAAGTTGTACAAAAACGCTTTCTTTCGCCAAGACAGTGCGTTTCTCACTGTTACATGCATTTGAATGGGGAACTCGACCGAAACAAAGTATAGGTTTTCATTATGTGAATAACTTGGAAATCTTAGCTCAAACAGCTGCAAAACCTGTTTTCCCAGCACGGAGACCTTGAGTTCTATAATATAAGGCCATAAACATGTTTGTCTGAGTCTTCTATCAAAAGTTACAGCTATTTCTATGAAGTTGTACAAAAACGCTTTCTTTCGCCAAGACAGTGCGTTTCTCACTGTTACATGCATTTGAATGGGGAACTCGACCGAAACAAAGTATAGGTTTTCATTATGTGAATAACTTGGAAATCTTAGCTCAAACAGCTGCAAAACCTGTTTTCCCAGCACGGGAACCTTGAGTTCTATAAGATAAAGCCATAAACATGTGTATCCGAGTCTTCTATCAAAAGTTACAGCTATTTCTATGAAGTTGTACAAAAACGCTTTCTTTCGCCAAGACAGTGCGTTTCTCACTGTTACATGCATTTGAATGGGGAACTCGACCGAAACAAAGTATAGGTTTTCATTATGTGAATAACTTGGAAATCTTAGCTCAAACAGCTGCAAAACCTGTTTTCCCAGCACGGAGACCTTGAGTTCTATAATATAAGGCCATAAACATGTTTGTCTGAGTCTTCTATCAAAAGTTACAGCTATTTCTATGAAGTTGTACAAAAACGCTTTCTTTTGCCAAGACAGTGCGTTTCTCACTGTTACATGCATTTGAATGGGGAACTCGACCGAAACAAAGTATAGGTTTTCATTATGTGAATAACTTGGAAATCTTAGCTCAAACAGCTGCAAAACCTGTTTTCCCAGCACGGGAACCTTGAGTTCTATAAGATAAAGCCATAAACATGTGTATCCGAGTCTTCTATCAAAAGTTACAGCTATTTCTATGAAGTTGTACAAAAACGCTTTCTTTCGCCAAGACAGTGCGTTTCTCACTGTTACATGCATTTGAATGGGGAACTCGACCGAAACAAAGTATAGGTTTTCATTATGTGAATAACTTGGAAATCTTAGCTCAAACAGCTGCAAAACCTGTTTTCCCAGCACGGAGACCTTGAGTTCTATAATATAAGGCCATAAACATGTTTGTCTGAGTCTTCTATCAAAAGTTACAGCTATTTCTATGAAGTTGTACAAAAACGCTTTCTTTTGCCAAGACAGTGCGTTTCTCACTGTTACATGCATTTGAATGGGGAACTCGACCGAAACAAAGTATAGGTTTTCATTATGTGAATAACTTGGAAATCTTAGCTCAAACAGCTGCAAAACCTGTTTTCCCAGCACGGGAACCTTGAGTTCTATAAGATAAAGCCATAAACATGTGTATCCGAGTCTTCTATCAAAAGTTACAGCTATTTCTATGAAGTTGTACAAAAACGCTTTCTTTCGCCAAGACAGTGCGTTTCTCACTGTTACATGCATTTGAATGGGGAACTCGACCGAAACAAAGTATAGGTTTTCATTATGTGAATAACTTGGAAATCTTAGCTCAAACAGCTGCAAAACCTGTTTTCCCAGCACGGAGACCTTGAGTTCTATAATATAAGGCCATAAACATGTTTGTCTGAGTCTTCTATCAAAAGTTACAGCTATTTCTATGAAGTTGTACAAAAACGCTTTCTTTCGCCAAGACAGTGCGTTTCTCACTGTTACATGCATTTGAATGGGGAACTCGACCGAAACAAAGTATAGGTTTTCATTATGTGAATAACTTGGAAATCTTAGCTCAAACAGCTGCAAAACCTGTTTTCCCAGCACGGAGACCTTGAGTTCTATAATATAAGGCCATAAACATGTTTGTCTGAGTCTTCTATCAAAAGTTACAGCTATTTCTATGAAGTTGTACAAAAACGCTTTCTTTTGCCAAGACAGTGCGTTTCTCACTGTTACATGCATTTGAATGGGGAACTCGACCGAAACAAAGTATAGGTTTTCATTATGTGAATAACTTGGAAATCTTAGCTCAAACAGCTGCAAAACCTGTTTTCCCAGCACGGGAACCTTGAGTTCTATAAGATAAAGCCATAAACATGTGTATCCGAGTCTTCTATCAAAAGTTACAGCTATTTCTATGAAGTTGTACAAAAACGCTTTCTTTCGCCAAGACAGTGCGTTTCTCACTGTTACATGCATTTGAATGGGGAACTCGACCGAAACAAAGTATAGGTTTTCATTATGTGAATAACTTGGAAATCTTAGCTCAAACAGCTGCAAAACCTGTTTTCCCAGCACGGAGACCTTGAGTTCTATAATATAAGGCCATAAACATGTTTGTCTGAGTCTTCTATCAAAAGTTACAGCTATTTCTATGAAGTTGTACAAAAACGCTTTCTTTCGCCAAGACAGTGCGTTTCTCACTGTTACATGCATTTGAATGGGGAACTCGACCGAAACAAAGTATAGGTTTTCATTATGTGAATAACTTGGAAATCTTAGCTCAAACAGCTGCAAAACCTGTTTGCCCAGCACGGGAACCTTGAGTTCTATAAGATAAAGCCATAAACATGTGTATCCGAGTCTTCTATCAAAAGTTACAGCTATTTCTATGAAGTTGTACAAAAACGCTTTCTTTCGCCAAGACAGTGCGTTTCTCACTGTTACATGCATTTGAATGGGGAACTCGACCGAAACAAAGTATAGGTTTTCATTATGTGAATAACTTGGAAATCTTAGCTCAAACAGCTGCAAAACCTGTTTTCCCAGCACGGGAACCTTGAGTTCTATAAGATAAAGCCATAAACATGTGTATCCGAGTCTTCTATCAAAAGTTACAGCTATTTCTATGAAGTTGTACAAAAACGCTTTCTTTCGCCAAGACAGTGCGTTTCTCACTGTTACATGCATTTGAATGGGGAACTCGACCGAAACAAAGTATAGGTTTTCATTATGTGAATAACTTGGAAATCTTAGCTCAAACAGCTGCAAAACCTGTTTTCCCAGCACGGAGACCTTGAGTTCTATAATATAAGGCCATAAACATGTTTGTCTGAGTCTTCTATCAAAAGTTACAGCTATTTCTATGAAGTTGTACAAAAACGCTTTCTTTTGCCAAGACAGTGCGTTTCTCACTGTTACATGCATTTGAATGGGGAACTCGACCGAAACAAAGTATAGGTTTTCATTATGTGAATAACTTGGAAATCTTAGCTCAAACAGCTGCAAAACCTGTTTTCCCAGCACGGGAACCTTGAGTTCTATAAGATAAAGCCATAAACATGTGTATCCGAGTCTTCTATCAAAAGTTACAGCTATTTCTATGAAGTTGTACAAAAACGCTTTCTTTCGCCAAGACAGTGCGTTTCTCACTGTTACATGCATTTGAATGGGGAACTCGACCGAAACAAAGTATAGGTTTTCATTATGTGAATAACTTGGAAATCTTAGCTCAAACAGCTGCAAAACCTGTTTTCCCAGCACGGAGACCTTGAGTTCTATAATATAAGGCCATAAACATGTTTGTCTGAGTCTTCTATCAAAAGTTACAGCTATTTCTATGAAGTTGTACAAAAACGCTTTCTTTTGCCAAGACAGTGCGTTTCTCACTGTTACATGCATTTGAATGGGGAACTCGACCGAAACAAAGTATAGGTTTTCATTATGTGAATAACTTGGAAATCTTAGCTCAAACAGCTGCAAAACCTGTTTTCCCAGCACGGGAACCTTGAGTTCTATAAGATAAAGCCATAAACATGTGTATCCGAGTCTTCTATCAAAAGTTACAGCTATTTCTATGAAGTTGTACAAAAACGCTTTCTTTCGCCAAGACAGTGCGTTTCTCACTGTTACATGCATTTGAATGGGGAACTCGACCGAAACAAAGTATAGGTTTTCATTATGTGAATAACTTGGAAATCTTAGCTCAAACAGCTGCAAAACCTGTTTTCCCAGCACGGAGACCTTGAGTTCTATAATATAAGGCCATAAACATGTTTGTCTGAGTCTTCTATCAAAAGTTACAGCTATTTCTATGAAGTTGTACAAAAACGCTTTCTTTCGCCAAGACAGTGCGTTTCTCACTGTTACATGCATTTGAATGGGGAACTCGACCGAAACAAAGTATAGGTTTTCATTATGTGAATAACTTGGAAATCTTAGCTCAAACAGCTGCAAAACCTGTTTTCCCAGCACGGGAACCTTGAGTTCTATAAGATAAAGCCATAAACATGTGTATCCGAGTCTTCTATCAAAAGTTACAGCTATTTCTATGAAGTTGTACAAAAACGCTTTCTTTCGCCAAGACAGTGCGTTTCTCACTGTTACATGCATTTGAATGGGGAACTCGACCGAAACAAAGTATAGGTTTTCATTATGTGAATAACTTGGAAATCTTAGCTCAAACAGCTGCAAAACCTGTTTTCCCAGCACGGAGACCTTGAGTTCTATAATATAAGGCCATAAACATGTTTGTCTGAGTCTTCTATCAAAAGTTACAGCTATTTCTATGAAGTTGTACAAAAACGCTTTCTTTTGCCAAGACAGTGCGTTTCTCACTGTTACATGCATTTGAATGGGGAACTCGACCGAAACAAAGTATAGGTTTTCATTATGTGAATAACTTGGAAATCTTAGCTCAAACAGCTGCAAAACCTGTTTTCCCAGCACGGGAACCTTGAGTTCTATAAGATAAAGCCATAAACATGTGTATCCGAGTCTTCTATCAAAAGTTACAGCTATTTCTATGAAGTTGTACAAAAACGCTTTCTTTCGCCAAGACAGTGCGTTTCTCACTGTTACATGCATTTGAATGGGGAACTCGACCGAAACAAAGTATAGGTTTTCATTATGTGAATAACTTGGAAATCTTAGCTCAAACAGCTGCAAAACCTGTTTTCCCAGCACGGAGACCTTGAGTTCTATAATATAAGGCCATAAACATGTTTGTCTGAGTCTTCTATCAAAAGTTACAGCTATTTCTATGAAGTTGTACAAAAACGCTTTCTTTCGCCAAGACAGTGCGTTTCTCACTGTTACATGCATTTGAATGGGGAACTCGACCGAAACAAAGTATAGGTTTTCATTATGTGAATAACTTGGAAATCTTAGCTCAAACAGCTGCAAAACCTGTTTGCCCAGCACGGGAACCTTGAGTTCTATAAGATAAAGCCATAAACATGTGTATCCGAGGCTTCTATCAAAAGTTACAGCTATTTCATATGAAGTTGTACAAAAACGCTTTCTTTCGCCAAGACAGTGCGTTTCTCACTGTTACATGCATTTGAATGGGGAACTCGACCGAAACAAAGTATAGGTTTTCATTATGTGAATAACTTGGAAATCTTAGCTCAAACAGCTGCAAAACCTGTTTTCCCAGCACGGGAACCTTGAGTTCTATAAGATAAAGCCATAAACATGTGTATCCGAGGCTTCTATCAAAAGTTACAGCTATTCATATGAAGTTGTACAAAAACGCTTTCTTTCGCCAAGACAGTGCGTTTCTCACTGTTACATGCATTTGAATGGGGAACTCGACCGAAACAAAGTATAGGTTTTCATTATGTGAATAACTTGGAAATCTTAGCTCAAACAGCTGCAAAACCTGTTTTCCCAGCACGGAGACCTTGAGTTCTATAATATAAGGCCATAAACATGTTTGTCTGAGTCTTCTATCAAAAGTTACAGCTATTTCTATGAAGTTGTACAAAAACGCTTTCTTTCGCCAAGACAGTGCGTTTCTCACTGTTACATGCATTTGAATGGGGAACTCGACCGAAACAAAGTATAGGTTTTCATTATGTGAATAACTTGGAAATCTTAGCTCAAACAGCTGCAAAACCTGTTTTCCCAGCACGGGAACCTTGAGTTCTATAAGATAAAGCCATAAACATGTGTATCCGAGTCTTCTATCAAAAGTTACAGCTATTTCTATGAAGTTGTACAAAAACGCTTTCTTTCGCCAAGACAGTGCGTTTCTCACTGTTACATGCATTTGAATGGGGAACTCGACCGAAACAAAGTATAGGTTTTCATTATGTGAATAACTTGGAAATCTTAGCTCAAACAGCTGCAAAACCTGTTTTCCCAGCACGGAGACCTTGAGTTCTATAATATAAGGCCATAAACATGTTTGTCTGAGTCTTCTATCAAAAGTTACAGCTATTTCTATGAAGTTGTACAAAAACGCTTTCTTTTGCCAAGACAGTGCGTTTCTCACTGTTACATGCATTTGAATGGGGAACTCGACCGAAACAAAGTATAGGTTTTCATTATGTGAATAACTTGGAAATCTTAGCTCAAACAGCTGCAAAACCTGTTTTCCCAGCACGGGAACCTTGAGTTCTATAAGATAAAGCCATAAACATGTGTATCCGAGTCTTCTATCAAAAGTTACAGCTATTTCTATGAAGTTGTACAAAAACGCTTTCTTTCGCCAAGACAGTGCGTTTCTCACTGTTACATGCATTTGAATGGGGAACTCGACCGAAACAAAGTATAGGTTTTCATTATGTGAATAACTTGGAAATCTTAGCTCAAACAGCTGCAAAACCTGTTTTCCCAGCACGGAGACCTTGAGTTCTATAATATAAGGCCATAAACATGTTTGTCTGAGTCTTCTATCAAAAGTTACAGCTATTTCTATGAAGTTGTACAAAAACGCTTTCTTTCGCCAAGACAGTGCGTTTCTCACTGTTACATGCATTTGAATGGGGAACTCGACCGAAACAAAGTATAGGTTTTCATTATGTGAATAACTTGGAAATCTTAGCTCAAACAGCTGCAAAACCTGTTTTCCCAGCACGGGAACCTTGAGTTCTATAAGATAAAGCCATAAACATGTGTATCCGAGTCTTCTATCAAAAGTTACAGCTATTTCTATGAAGTTGTACAAAAACGCTTTCTTTCGCCAAGACAGTGCGTTTCTCACTGTTACATGCATTTGAATGGGGAACTCGACCGAAACAAAGTATAGGTTTTCATTATGTGAATAACTTGGAAATCTTAGCTCAAACAGCTGCAAAACCTGTTTTCCCAGCACGGAGACCTTGAGTTCTATAATATAAGGCCATAAACATGTTTGTCTGAGTCTTCTATCAAAAGTTACAGCTATTTCTATGAAGTTGTACAAAAACGCTTTCTTTCGCCAAGACAGTGCGTTTCTCACTGTTACATGCATTTGAATGGGGAACTCGACCGAAACAAAGTATAGGTTTTCATTATGTGAATAACTTGGAAATCTTAGCTCAAACAGCTGCAAAACCTGTTTGCCCAGCACGGGAACCTTGAGTTCTATAAGATAAAGCCATAAACATGTGTATCCGAGGCTTCTATCAAAAGTTACAGCTATTTCTATGAAGTTGTACAAAAACGCTTTCTTTCGCCAAGACAGTGCGTTTCTCACTGTTACATGCATTTGAATGGGGAACTCGACTGAAACAAAGTATAGGTTTTCATTATGTGAATAACTTGGAAATCTTAGCTCAAACAGCTGCAAAACCTGTTTGCCCAGCACGGGAACCTTGAGTTCTATAAGATAAAGCCATAAACATGTGTATCCGAGGCTTCTATCAAAAGTTACAGCTATTCATATGAAGTTGTACAAAAACGCTTTCTTTCGCCAAGACAGTGCGTTTCTCACTGTTACATGCATTTGAATGGGGAACTCGACCGAAACAAAGTATAGGTTTTCATTATGTGAATAACTTGGAAATCTTAGCTCAAACAGCTGCAAAACCTGTTTTCCCGCACGGGAACCTTGAGTTCTATAAGATAAAGCCATAAACATGTGTATCCGAGTCTTCTATCAAAAGTTACAGCTATTTCTATGAAGTTGTACAAAAACGCTTTCTTTTCGCCAAGACAGTGCGTTTCTCACTGTTACATGCATTTGAATGGGGAACTCGACCGAAACAAAGTATAGGTTTTCATTATGTGAATAACTTGGAAATCTTAGCTCAAACAGCTGCAAAACCTGTTTTCCCAGCACGGAGACCTTGAGTTCTATAATATACGGCCATAAACATGTTTGTCTGAGTCTTCTATCAAAAGTTACAGCTATTTCTATGAAGTTGTACAAAAACGCTTTCTTTCGCCAAGACAGTGCGTTTCTCACTGTTACATGCATTTGAATGGGGAACTCGACCGAAACAAAGTATAGGTTTTCATTATGTGAATAACTTGGAAATCTTAGCTCAAACAGCTGCAAAACCTGTTTGCCCAGCACGGGAACCTTGAGTTCTATAAGATAAAGCCATAAACATGTGTATCCGAGTCTTCTATCAATAGCTACAGCTATTTCTATGAAGTTGTACAAAAACGCTTTCTTTTGCCAAGACAGTGCGTTTCTCACTGTTACATGCATTTGAATGGGGAACTCGACCGAAACAAAGTATAGGTTTTCATTATGTGAATAACTTGGAAATCTTAGCCCAAACAGCTGCAAAACCTGTTTTCCCAGCACGGAGACCTTGAGTTCTATAATATAAGGCCATAAACATGTTTGTCTGAGTCTTCTATCAAAAGTTACAGCTATTTCTATGAAGTTGTACAAAAACGCTTTCTTTCGCCAAGACAGTGCGTTTCTCACTGTTACATGCATTTGAATGGGGAACTCGACCGAAACAAAGTATAGGTTTTCATTATGTGAATAACTTGGAAATCTTAGCTCAAACAGCTGCAAAACCTGTTTTCCCAGCACGGAGACCTTGAGTTCTATAATATAAGGCCATAAACATGTTTGTCTGAGTCTTCTATCAAAAGTTACAGCTATTTCTATGAAGTTGTACAAAAACGCTTTCTTTCGCCAAGACAGTGCGTTTCTCACTGTTACATGCATTTGAATGGGGAACTCGACCGAAACAAAGTATAGGTTTTCATTATGTGAATAACTTGGAAATCTTAGCTCAAACAGCTGCAAAACCTGTTTTCCCAGCACGGAGACCTTGAGTTCTATAATATACGGCCATAAACATGTTTGTCTGAGTCTTCTATCAAAAGTTACAGCTATTTCTATGAAGTTGTACAAAAACGCTTTCTTTCGCCAAGACAGTGCGTTTCTCACTGTTACATGCATTTGAATGGGGAACTCGACCGAAACAAAGTATAGGTTTTCATTATGTGAATAACTTGGAAATCTTAGCTCAAACAGCTGCAAAACCTGTTTTCCCAGCACGGGAACCTTGAGTTCTATAAGATAAAGCCATAAACATGTGTATCCGAGTCTTCTATCAAAAGTTACAGCTATTTCTATGAAGTTGTACAAAAACGCTTTCTTTCGCCAAGACAGTGCGTTTCTCACTGTTACATGCATTTGAATGGGGAACTCGACCGAAACAAAGTATAGGTTTTCATTATGTGAATAACTTGGAAATCTTAGCTCAAACAGCTGCAAAACCTGTTTTCCCAGCACGGGAACCTTGAGTTCTATAAGATAAAGCCATAAACATGTGTATCCGAGTCTTCTATCAAAAGTTACAGCTATTTCTATGAAGTTGTACAAAAACGCTTTCTTTCGCCAAGACAGTGCGTTTCTCACTGTTACATGCATTTGAATGGGGAACTCGACCGAAACAAAGTATAGGTTTTCATTATGTGAATAACTTGGAAATCTTAGCTCAAACAGCTGCAAAACCTGTTTTCCCAGCACGGAGACCTTGAGTTCTATAATATAAGGCCATAAACATGTTTGTCTGAGTCTTCTATCAAAAGTTACAGCTATTTCTATGAAGTTGTACAAAAACGCTTTCTTTTGCCAAGACAGTGCGTTTCTCACTGTTACATGCATTTGAATGGGGAACTCGACCGAAACAAAGTATAGGTTTTCATTATGTGAATAACTTGGAAATCTTAGCTCAAACAGCTGCAAAACCTGTTTTCCCAGCACGGGAACCTTGAGTTCTATAAGATAAAGCCATAAACATGTGTATCCGAGTCTTCTATCAAAAGTTACAGCTATTTCTATGAAGTTGTACAAAAACGCTTTCTTTCGCCAAGACAGTGCGTTTCTCACTGTTACATGCATTTGAATGGGGAACTCGACCGAAACAAAGTATAGGTTTTCATTATGTGAATAACTTGGAAATCTTAGCTCAAACAGCTGCAAAACCTGTTTTCCCAGCACGGAGACCTTGAGTTCTATAATATAAGGCCATAAACATGTTTGTCTGAGTCTTCTATCAAAAGTTACAGCTATTTCTATGAAGTTGTACAAAAACGCTTTCTTTCGCCAAGACAGTGCGTTTCTCACTGTTACATGCATTTGAATGGGGAACTCGACCGAAACAAAGTATAGGTTTTCATTATGTGAATAACTTGGAAATCTTAGCTCAAACAGCTGCAAAACCTGTTTTCCCAGCACGGGAACCTTGAGTTCTATAAGATAAAGCCATAAACATGTGTATCCGAGTCTTCTATCAAAAGTTACAGCTATTTCTATGAAGTTGTACAAAAACGCTTTCTTTTGCCAAGACAGTGCGTTTCTCACTGTTACATGCATTTGAATGGGGAACTCGACCGAAACAAAGTATAGGTTTTCATTATGTGAATAACTTGGAAATCTTAGCTCAAACAGCTGCAAAACCTGTTTTCCCAGCACGGAGACCTTGAGTTCTATAATATAAGGCCATAAACATGTTTGTCTGAGTCTTCTATCAAAAGTTACAGCTATTTCTATGAAGTTGTACAAAAACGCTTTCTTTCGCCAAGACAGTGCGTTTCTCACTGTTACATGCATTTGAATGGGGAACTCGACCGAAACAAAGTATAGGTTTTCATTATGTGAATAACTTGGAAATCTTAGCTCAAACAGCTGCAAAACCTGTTTGCCCAGCACGGGAACCTTGAGTTCTATAAGATAAAGCCATAAACATGTGTATCCGAGGCTTCTATCAAAAGTTACATCTATTCATATGAAGTTGTACAAAAACGCTTTCTTTCGCCAAGACAGTGCGTTTCTCACTGTTACATGCATTTGAATGGGGAACTCGACCGAAACAAAGTATAGGTTTTCATTATGTGAATAACTTGGAAATCTTAGCTCAAACAGCTGCAAAACCTGTTTTCCCAGCACGGAGACCTTGAGTTCTATAATATAAGGCCATAAACATGTTTGTCTGAGTCTTCTATCAAAAGTTACAGCTATTTCTATGAAGTTGTACAAAAACGCTTTCTTTCGCCAAGACAGTGCGTTTCTCACTGTTACATGCATTTGAATGGGGAACTCGACCGAAACAAAGTATAGGTTTTCATTATGTGAATAACTTGGAAATCTTAGCTCAAACAGCTGCAAAACCTGTTTTCCCAGCACGGAGACCTTGAGTTCTATAATATAAGGCCATAAACATGTTTTTCTGAGTCTTCTATCAAAAGTTACAGCTATTTCTATGAAGTTGTACAAAAACGCTTTCTTTCGCCAAGACAGTGCGTTTCTCACTGTTACATGCATTTGAATGGGGAACTCGACCGAAACAAAGTATAGGTTTTCATTATGTGAATAACTTGGAAATCTTAGCTCAAACAGCTGCAAAACCTGTTTTCCCAGCACGGAGACCTTGAGTTCTATAATATAAGGCCATAAACATGTTTGTCTGAGTCTTCTATCAAAAGTTACAGCTATTTCTATGAAGTTGTACAAAAACGCTTTCTTTTGCCAAGACAGTGCGTTTCTCACTGTTACATGCATTTGAATGGGGAACTCGACCGAAACAAAGTATAGGTTTTCATTATGTGAATAACTTGGAAATCTTAGCTCAAACAGCTGCAAAACCTG
The DNA here is from genome assembly GCF_041146795.1 of Maylandia zebra. NCBI lineage: Eukaryota > Metazoa > Chordata > Actinopteri > Cichliformes > Cichlidae > Maylandia > Maylandia zebra. The sequence continues at coordinate 3,674,297 of NC_135174.1, read as the reverse complement.
TTTTCCCAGCACGGGAACCTTGAGTTCTATAAGATAAAGCCATAAACATGTGTATCCGAGTCTTCTATCAAAAGTTACAGCTATTTCTATGAAGTTGTACAAAAACGCTTTCTTTCGCCAAGACAGTGCGTTTCTCACTGTTACATGCATTTGAATGGGGAACTCGACCGAAACAAAGTATAGGTTTTCATTATGTGAATAACTTGGAAATCTTAGCTCAAACAGCTGCAAAACCTGTTTTCCCAGCACGGAGACCTTGAGTTCTATAATATAAGGCCATAAACATGTTTGTCTGAGTCTTCTATCAAAAGTTACAGCTATTTCTATGAAGTTGTACAAAAACGCTTTCTTTCGCCAAGACAGTGCGTTTCTCACTGTTACATGCATTTGAATGGGGAACTCGACCGAAACAAAGTATAGGTTTTCATTATGTGAATAACTTGGAAATCTTAGCTCAAACAGCTGCAAAACCTGTTTGCCCAGCACGGGAACCTTGAGTTCTATAAGATAAAGCCATAAACATGTGTATCCGAGGCTTCTATCAAAAGTTACAGCTATTTCTATGAAGTTGTACAAAAACGCTTTCTTTCGCCAAGACAGTGCGTTTCTCACTGTTACATGCATTTGAATGGGGAACTCGACTGAAACAAAGTATAGGTTTTCATTATGTGAATAACTTGGAAATCTTAGCTCAAACAGCTGCAAAACCTGTTTGCCCAGCACGGGAACCTTGAGTTCTATAAGATAAAGCCATAAACATGTGTATCCGAGGCTTCTATCAAAAGTTACAGCTATTCATATGAAGTTGTACAAAAACGCTTTCTTTCGCCAAGACAGTGCGTTTCTCACTGTTACATGCATTTGAATGGGGAACTCGACCGAAACAAAGTATAGGTTTTCATTATGTGAATAACTTGGAAATCTTAGCTCAAACAGCTGCAAAACCTGTTTTCCCAGCACGGAGACCTTGAGTTCTATAATATACGGCCATAAACATGTTTGTCTGAGTCTTCTATCAAAAGTTACAGCTATTTCTATGAAGTTGTACAAAAACGCTTTCTTTCGCCAAGACAGTGCGTTTCTCACTGTTACATGCATTTGAATGGGGAACTCGACCGAAACAAAGTATAGGTTTTCATTATGTGAATAACTTGGAAATCTTAGCTCAAACAGCTGCAAAACCTGTTTGCCCAGCACGGGAACCTTGAGTTCTATAAGATAAAGCCATAAACATGTGTATCCGAGTCTTCTATCAATAGTTACAGCTATTTCTATGAAGTTGTACAAAAACGCTTTCTTTTGCCAAGACAGTGCGTTTCTCACTGTTACATGCATTTGAATGGGGAACTCGACCGAAACAAAGTATAGGTTTTCATTATGTGAATAACTTGGAAATCTTAGCTCAAACAGCTGCAAAACCTGTTTTCCCAGCACGGAGACCTTGAGTTCTATAATATAAGGCCATAAACATGTTTGTCTGAGTCTTCTATCAAAAGTTACAGCTATTTCTATGAAGTTGTACAAAAACGCTTTCTTTCGCCAAGACAGTGCGTTTCTCACTGTTACATGCATTTGAATGGGGAACTCGACCGAAACAAAGTATAGGTTTTCATTATGTGAATAACTTGGAAATCTTAGCTCAAACAGCTGCAAAACCTGTTTTCCCAGCACGGAGACCTTGAGTTCTATAATATAAGGCCATAAACATGTTTGTCTGAGTCTTCTATCAAAAGTTACAGCTATTTCTATGAAGTTGTACAAAAACGCTTTCTTTCGCCAAGACAGTGCGTTTCTCACTGTTACATGCATTTGAATGGGGAACTCGACCGAAACAAAGTATAGGTTTTCATTATGTGAATAACTTGGAAATCTTAGCTCAAACAGCTGCAAAACCTGTTTGCCCAGCACGGGAACCTTGAGTTCTATAAGATAAAGCCATAAACATGTGTATCCGAGGCTTCTATCAAAAGTTACAGCTATTTCATATGAAGTTGTACAAAAACGCTTTCTTTCGCCAAGACAGTGCGTTTCTCACTGTTACATGCATTTGAATGGGGAACTCGACCGAAACAAAGTATAGGTTTTCATTATGTGAATAACTTGGAAATCTTAGCTCAAACAGCTGCAAAACCTGTTTTCCCAGCACGGGAACCTTGAGTTCTATAAGATAAAGCCATAAACATGTGTATCCGAGGCTTCTATCAAAAGTTACAGCTATTCATATGAAGTTGTACAAAAACGCTTTCTTTCGCCAAGACAGTGCGTTTCTCACTGTTACATGCATTTGAATGGGGAACTCGACCGAAACAAAGTATAGGTTTTCATTATGTGAATAACTTGGAAATCTTAGCTCAAACAGCTGCAAAACCTGTTTTCCCAGCACGGAGACCTTGAGTTCTATAATATAAGGCCATAAACATGTTTGTCTGAGTCTTCTATCAAAAGTTACAGCTATTTCTATGAAGTTGTACAAAAACGCTTTCTTTCGCCAAGACAGTGCGTTTCTCACTGTTACATGCATTTGAATGGGGAACTCGACCGAAACAAAGTATAGGTTTTCATTATGTGAATAACTTGGAAATCTTAGCTCAAACAGCTGCAAAACCTGTTTTCCCAGCACGGGAACCTTGAGTTCTATAAGATAAAGCCATAAACATGTGTATCCGAGTCTTCTATCAAAAGTTACAGCTATTTCTATGAAGTTGTACAAAAACGCTTTCTTTCGCCAAGACAGTGCGTTTCTCACTGTTACATGCATTTGAATGGGGAACTCGACCGAAACAAAGTATAGGTTTTCATTATGTGAATAACTTGGAAATCTTAGCTCAAACAGCTGCAAAACCTGTTTTCCCAGCACGGAGACCTTGAGTTCTATAATATAAGGCCATAAACATGTTTGTCTGAGTCTTCTATCAAAAGTTACAGCTATTTCTATGAAGTTGTACAAAAACGCTTTCTTTTGCCAAGACAGTGCGTTTCTCACTGTTACATGCATTTGAATGGGGAACTCGACCGAAACAAAGTATAGGTTTTCATTATGTGAATAACTTGGAAATCTTAGCTCAAACAGCTGCAAAACCTGTTTTCCCAGCACGGGAACCTTGAGTTCTATAAGATAAAGCCATAAACATGTGTATCCGAGTCTTCTATCAAAAGTTACAGCTATTTCTATGAAGTTGTACAAAAACGCTTTCTTTCGCCAAGACAGTGCGTTTCTCACTGTTACATGCATTTGAATGGGGAACTCGACCGAAACAAAGTATAGGTTTTCATTATGTGAATAACTTGGAAATCTTAGCTCAAACAGCTGCAAAACCTGTTTTCCCAGCACGGAGACCTTGAGTTCTATAATATAAGGCCATAAACATGTTTGTCTGAGTCTTCTATCAAAAGTTACAGCTATTTCTATGAAGTTGTACAAAAACGCTTTCTTTCGCCAAGACAGTGCGTTTCTCACTGTTACATGCATTTGAATGGGGAACTCGACCGAAACAAAGTATAGGTTTTCATTATGTGAATAACTTGGAAATCTTAGCTCAAACAGCTGCAAAACCTGTTTTCCCAGCACGGGAACCTTGAGTTCTATAAGATAAAGCCATAAACATGTGTATCCGAGTCTTCTATCAAAAGTTACAGCTATTTCTATGAAGTTGTACAAAAACGCTTTCTTTCGCCAAGACAGTGCGTTTCTCACTGTTACATGCATTTGAATGGGGAACTCGACCGAAACAAAGTATAGGTTTTCATTATGTGAATAACTTGGAAATCTTAGCTCAAACAGCTGCAAAACCTGTTTTCCCAGCACGGAGACCTTGAGTTCTATAATATAAGGCCATAAACATGTTTGTCTGAGTCTTCTATCAAAAGTTACAGCTATTTCTATGAAGTTGTACAAAAACGCTTTCTTTCGCCAAGACAGTGCGTTTCTCACTGTTACATGCATTTGAATGGGGAACTCGACCGAAACAAAGTATAGGTTTTCATTATGTGAATAACTTGGAAATCTTAGCTCAAACAGCTGCAAAACCTGTTTGCCCAGCACGGGAACCTTGAGTTCTATAAGATAAAGCCATAAACATGTGTATCCGAGGCTTCTATCAAAAGTTACAGCTATTTCTATGAAGTTGTACAAAAACGCTTTCTTTCGCCAAGACAGTGCGTTTCTCACTGTTACATGCATTTGAATGGGGAACTCGACTGAAACAAAGTATAGGTTTTCATTATGTGAATAACTTGGAAATCTTAGCTCAAACAGCTGCAAAACCTGTTTGCCCAGCACGGGAACCTTGAGTTCTATAAGATAAAGCCATAAACATGTGTATCCGAGGCTTCTATCAAAAGTTACAGCTATTCATATGAAGTTGTACAAAAACGCTTTCTTTCGCCAAGACAGTGCGTTTCTCACTGTTACATGCATTTGAATGGGGAACTCGACCGAAACAAAGTATAGGTTTTCATTATGTGAATAACTTGGAAATCTTAGCTCAAACAGCTGCAAAACCTGTTTTCCCGCACGGGAACCTTGAGTTCTATAAGATAAAGCCATAAACATGTGTATCCGAGTCTTCTATCAAAAGTTACAGCTATTTCTATGAAGTTGTACAAAAACGCTTTCTTTTCGCCAAGACAGTGCGTTTCTCACTGTTACATGCATTTGAATGGGGAACTCGACCGAAACAAAGTATAGGTTTTCATTATGTGAATAACTTGGAAATCTTAGCTCAAACAGCTGCAAAACCTGTTTTCCCAGCACGGAGACCTTGAGTTCTATAATATACGGCCATAAACATGTTTGTCTGAGTCTTCTATCAAAAGTTACAGCTATTTCTATGAAGTTGTACAAAAACGCTTTCTTTCGCCAAGACAGTGCGTTTCTCACTGTTACATGCATTTGAATGGGGAACTCGACCGAAACAAAGTATAGGTTTTCATTATGTGAATAACTTGGAAATCTTAGCTCAAACAGCTGCAAAACCTGTTTGCCCAGCACGGGAACCTTGAGTTCTATAAGATAAAGCCATAAACATGTGTATCCGAGTCTTCTATCAATAGCTACAGCTATTTCTATGAAGTTGTACAAAAACGCTTTCTTTTGCCAAGACAGTGCGTTTCTCACTGTTACATGCATTTGAATGGGGAACTCGACCGAAACAAAGTATAGGTTTTCATTATGTGAATAACTTGGAAATCTTAGCTCAAACAGCTGCAAAACCTGTTTTCCCAGCACGGAGACCTTGAGTTCTATAATATAAGGCCATAAACATGTTTGTCTGAGTCTTCTATCAAAAGTTACAGCTATTTCTATGAAGTTGTACAAAAACGCTTTCTTTCGCCAAGACAGTGCGTTTCTCACTGTTACATGCATTTGAATGGGGAACTCGACCGAAACAAAGTATAGGTTTTCATTATGTGAATAACTTGGAAATCTTAGCTCAAACAGCTGCAAAACCTGTTTTCCCAGCACGGAGACCTTGAGTTCTATAATATAAGGCCATAAACATGTTTGTCTGAGTCTTCTATCAAAAGTTACAGCTATTTCTATGAAGTTGTACAAAAACGCTTTCTTTCGCCAAGACAGTGCGTTTCTCACTGTTACATGCATTTGAATGGGGAACTCGACCGAAACAAAGTATAGGTTTTCATTATGTGAATAACTTGGAAATCTTAGCTCAAACAGCTGCAAAACCTGTTTGCCCAGCACGGGAACCTTGAGTTCTATAAGATAAAGCCATAAACATGTGTATCCGAGGCTTCTATCAAAAGTTACAGCTATTCATATGAAGTTGTACAAAAACGCTTTCTTTCGCCAAGACAGTGCGTTTCTCACTGTTACATGCATTTGAATGGGGAACTCGACCGAAACAAAGTATAGGTTTTCATTATGTGAATAACTTGGAAATCTTAGCTCAAACAGCTGCAAAACCTGTTTTCCCAGCACGGAGACCTTGAGTTCTATAATATAAGGCCATAAACATGTTTGTCTGAGTCTTCTATCAAAAGTTACAGCTATTTCTATGAAGTTGTACAAAAACGCTTTCTTTCGCCAAGACAGTGCGTTTCTCACTGTTACATGCATTTGAATGGGGAACTCGACCGAAACAAAGTATAGGTTTTCATTATGTGAATAACTTGGAAATCTTAGCTCAAACAGCTGCAAAACCTGTTTTCCCAGCACGGAGACCTTGAGTTCTATAAGATAAAGCCATAAACATGTGTATCCGAGTCTTCTATCAATAGTTACAGCTATTTCTATGAAGTTGTACAAAAACGCTTTCTTTTGCCAAGACAGTGCGTTTCTCACTGTTACATGCATTTGAATGGGGAACTCGACCGAAACAAAGTATAGGTTTTCATTATGTGAATAACTTGGAAATCTTAGCTCAAACAGCTGCAAAACCTGTTTTCCCAGCACGGAGACCTTGAGTTCTATAATATAAGGCCATAAACATGTTTGTCTGAGTCTTCTATCAAAAGTTACAGCTATTTCTATGAAGTTGTACAAAAACGCTTTCTTTCGCCAAGACAGTGCGTTTCTCACTGTTACATGCATTTGAATGGGGAACTCGACCGAAACAAAGTATAGGTTTTCATTATGTGAATAACTTGGAAATCTTAGCTCAAACAGCTGCAAAACCTGTTTGCCCAGCACGGGAACCTTGAGTTCTATAAGATAAAGCCAAAAACATGTGTATCCGAGGCTTCTATCAAAAGTTACAGCTATTCATATGAAGTTGTACAAAAACGCTTTCTTTCGCCAAGACAGTGCGTTTCTCACTGTTACATGCATTTGAATGGGGAACTCGACCGAAACAAAGTATAGGTTTTCATTATGTGAATAACTTGGAAATCTTAGCTCAAACAGCTGCAAAACCTGTTTTCCCAGCACGGAGACCTTGAGTTCTATAATATAAGGCCATAAACATGTTTGTCTGAGTCTTCTATCAAAAGTTACAGCTATTTCTATGAAGTTGTACAAAAACGCTTTCTTTCGCCAAGACAGTGCGTTTCTCACTGTTACATGCATTTGAATGGGGAACTCGACCGAAACAAAGTATAGGTTTTCATTATGTGAATAACTTGGAAATCTTAGCTCAAACAGCTGCAAAACCTGTTTTCCCAGCACGGAGACCTTGAGTTCTATAATATAAGGCCATAAACATGTTTTTCTGAGTCTTCTATCAAAAGTTACAGCTATTTCTATGAAGTTGTACAAAAACGCTTTCTTTCGCCAAGACAGTGCGTTTCTCACTGTTACATGCATTTGAATGGGGAACTCGACCGAAACAAAGTATAGGTTTTCATTATGTGAATAACTTGGAAATCTTAGCTCAAACAGCTGCAAAACCTGTTTTCCCAGCACGGAGACCTTGAGTTCTATAATATAAGGCCATAAACATGTTTGTCTGAGTCTTCTATCAAAAGTTACAGCTATTTCTATGAAGTTGTACAAAAACGCTTTCTTTTGCCAAGACAGTGCGTTTCTCACTGTTACATGCATTTGAATGGGGAACTCGACCGAAACAAAGTATAGGTTTTCATTATGTGAATAACTTGGAAATCTTAGCTCAAACAGCTGCAAAACCTGTTTTCCCAGCACGGAGACCTTGAGTTCTATAATATAAGGCCATAAACATGTTTGTCTGAGTCTTCTATCAAAAGTTACAGCTATTTCTATGAAGTTGTACAAAAACGCTTTCTTTCGCCAAGACAGTGCGTTTCTCACTGTTACATGCATTTGAATGGGGAACTCGACCGAAACAAAGTATAGGTTTTCATTATGTGAATAACTTGGAAATCTTAGCTCAAACAGCTGCAAAACCTGTTTGCCCAGCACGGGAACCTTGAGTTCTATAAGATAAAGCCATAAACATGTGTATCCGAGGCTTCTATCAAAAGTTACAGCTATTCATATGAAGTTGTACAAAAACGCTTTCTTTCGCCAAGACAGTGCGTTTCTCACTGTTACATGCATTTGAATGGGGAACTCGACTGAAACAAAGTATAGGTTTTCATTATGTGAATAACTTGGAAATCTTAGCTCAAACAGCTGCAAAACCTGTTTGCCCAGCACGGGAACCTTGAGTTCTATAAGATAAAGCCATAAACATGTGTATCCGAGTCTTCTATCAAAAGTTACAGCTATTTCTATGAAGTTGTACAAAAACGCTTTCTTTCGCCAAGACAGTGCGTTTCTCACTGTTACATGCATTTGAATGGGGAACTCGACCGAAACAAAGTATAGGTTTTCATTATGTGAATAACTTGGAAATCTTAGCTCAAACAGCTGCAAAACCTGTTTTCCCAGCACGGAGACCTTGAGTTCTATAATATAAGGCCATAAACATGTTTGTCTGAGTCTTCTATCAAAAGTTACAGCTATTTCTATGAAGTTGTACAAAAACGCTTTCTTTCGCCAAGACAGTGCGTTTCTCACTGTTACATGCATTTGAATGGGGAACTCGACCGAAACAAAGTATAGGTTTTCATTATGTGAATAACTTGGAAATCTTAGCTCAAACAGCTGCAAAACCTGTTTGCCCAGCACGGGAACCTTGAGTTCTATAAGATAAAGCCATAAACATGTGTATCCGAGTCTTCTATCAAAAGTTACAGCTATTTCTATGAAGTTGTACAAAAACGCTTTCTTTCGCCAAGACAGTGCGTTTCTCACTGTTACATGCATTTGAATGGGGAACTCGACCGAAACAAAGTATAGGTTTTCATTATGTGAATAACTTGGAAATCTTAGCTCAAACAGCTGCAAAACCTGTTTTCCCAGCACGGAGACCTTGAGTTCTATAATATAAGGCCATAAACATGTTTGTCTGAGTCTTCTATCAAAAGTTACAGCTATTTCTATGAAGTTGTACAAAAACGCTTTCTTTTGCCAAGACAGTGCGTTTCTCACTGTTACATGCATTTGAATGGGGAACTCGACCGAAACAAAGTATAGGTTTTCATTATGTGAATAACTTGGAAATCTTAGCTCAAACAGCTGCAAAACCTGTTTTCCCAGCACGGGAACCTTGAGTTCTATAAGATAAAGCCATAAACATGTGTATCCGAGTCTTCTATCAAAAGTTACAGCTATTTCTATGAAGTTGTACAAAAACGCTTTCTTTCGCCAAGACAGTGCGTTTCTCACTGTTACATGCATTTGAATGGGGAACTCGACCGAAACAAAGTATAGGTTTTCATTATGTGAATAACTTGGAAATCTTAGCTCAAACAGCTGCAAAACCTGTTTTCCCAGCACGGAGACCTTGAGTTCTATAATATAAGGCCATAAACATGTTTGTCTGAGTCTTCTATCAAAAGTTACAGCTATTTCTATGAAGTTGTACAAAAACGCTTTCTTTCGCCAAGACAGTGCGTTTCTCACTGTTACATGCATTTGAATGGGGAACTCGACCGAAACAAAGTATAGGTTTTCATTATGTGAATAACTTGGAAATCTTAGCTCAAACAGCTGCAAAACCTGTTTTCCCAGCACGGGAACCTTGAGTTCTATAAGATAAAGCCATAAACATGTGTATCCGAGTCTTCTATCAAAAGTTACAGCTATTTCTATGAAGTTGTACAAAAACGCTTTCTTTTGCCAAGACAGTGCGTTTCTCACTGTTACATGCATTTGAATGGGGAACTCGACCGAAACAAAGTATAGGTTTTCATTATGTGAATAACTTGGAAATCTTAGCTCAAACAGCTGCAAAACCTGTTTTCCCAGCACGGAGACCTTGAGTTCTATAATATAAGGCCATAAACATGTTTGTCTGAGTCTTCTATCAAAAGTTACAGCTATTTCTATGAAGTTGTACAAAAACGCTTTCTTTCGCCAAGACAGTGCGTTTCTCACTGTTACATGCATTTGAATGGGGAACTCGACCGAAACAAAGTATAGGTTTTCATTATGTGAATAACTTGGAAATCTTAGCTCAAACAGCTGCAAAACCTGTTTTCCCAGCACGGAGACCTTGAGTTCTATAATATAAGGCCATAAACATGTTTTTCTGAGTCTTCTATCAAAAGTTACAGCTATTTCTATGAAGTTGTACAAAAACGCTTTCTTTCGCCAAGACAGTGCGTTTCTCACTGTTACATGCATTTGAATGGGGAACTCGACCGAAACAAAGTATAGGTTTTCATTATGTGAATAACTTGGAAATCTTAGCTCAAACAGCTGCAAAACCTGTTTTCCCAGCACGGAGACCTTGAGTTCTATAATATAAGGCCATAAACATGTTTGTCTGAGTCTTCTATCAAAAGTTACAGCTATTTCTATGAAGTTGTACAAAAACGCTTTCTTTCGCCAAGACAGTGCGTTTCTCACTGTTACATGCATTTGAATGGGGAACTCGACCGAAACAAAGTATAGGTTTTCATTATGTGAATAACTTGGAAATCTTAGCTCAAACAGCTGCAAAACCTGTTTGCCCAGCACGGGAACCTTGAGTTCTATAAGATAAAGCCATAAACATGTGTATCCGAGGCTTCTATCAAAAGTTACAGCTATTTCTATGAAGTTGTACAAAAACGCTTTCTTTCGCCAAGACAGTGCGTTTCTCACTGTTACATGCATTTGAATGGGGAACTCGACTGAAACAAAGTATAGGTTTTCATTATGTGAATAACTTGGAAATCTTAGCTCAAACAGCTGCAAAACCTGTTTGCCCAGCACGGGAACCTTGAGTTCTATAAGATAAAGCCATAAACATGTGTATCCGAGGCTTCTATCAAAAGTTACAGCTATTCATATGAAGTTGTACAAAAACGCTTTCTTTCGCCAAGACAGTGCGTTTCTCACTGTTACATGCATTTGAATGGGGAACTCGACCGAAACAAAGTATAGGTTTTCATTATGTGAATAACTTGGAAATCTTAGCTCAAACAGCTGCAAAACCTGTTTTCCCAGCACGGGAACCTTGAGTTCTATAAGATAAAGCCATAAACATGTGTATCCGAGTCTTCTATCAAAAGTTACAGCTATTTCTATGAAGTTGTACAAAAACGCTTTCTTTCGCCAAGACAGTGCGTTTCTCACTGTTACATGCATTTGAATGGGGAACTCGACCGAAACAAAGTATAGGTTTTCATTATGTGAATAACTTGGAAATCTTAGCTCAAACAGCTGCAAAACCTGTTTTCCCAGCACGGAGACCTTGAGTTCTATAATATACGGCCATAAACATGTTTGTCTGAGTCTTCTATCAAAAGTTACAGCTATTTCTATGAAGTTGTACAAAAACGCTTTCTTTCGCCAAGACAGTGCGTTTCTCACTGTTACATGCATTTGAATGGGGAACTCGACCGAAACAAAGTATAGGTTTTCATTATGTGAATAACTTGGAAATCTTAGCTCAAACAGCTGCAAAACCTGTTTTCCCAGCACGGGAACCTTGAGTTCTATAAGATAAAGCCATAAACATGTGTATCCGAGTCTTCTATCAAAAGTTACAGCTATTTCTATGAAGTTGTACAAAAACGCTTTCTTTCGCCAAGACAGTGCGTTTCTCACTGTTACATGCATTTGAATGGGGAACTCGACCGAAACAAAGTATAGGTTTTCATTATGTGAATAACTTGGAAATCTTAGCTCAAACAGCTGCAAAACCTGTTTTCCCAGCACGGGAACCTTGAGTTCTATAAGATAAAGCCATAAACATGTGTATCCGAGTCTTCTATCAAAAGTTACAGCTATTTCTATGAAGTTGTACAAAAACGCTTTCTTTCGCCAAGACAGTGCGTTTCTCACTGTTACATGCATTTGAATGGGGAACTCGACCGAAACAAAGTATAGGTTTTCATTATGTGAATAACTTGGAAATCTTAGCTCAAACAGCTGCAAAACCTGTTTTCCCAGCACGGAGACCTTGAGTTCTATAATATAAGGCCATAAACATGTTTGTCTGAGTCTTCTATCAAAAGTTACAGCTATTTCTATGAAGTTGTACAAAAACGCTTTCTTTCGCCAAGACAGTGCGTTTCTCACTGTTACATGCATTTGAATGGGGAACTCGACCGAAACAAAGTATAGGTTTTCATTATGTGAATAACTTGGAAATCTTAGCTCAAACAGCTGCAAAACCTGTTTTCCCAGCACGGGAACCTTGAGTTCTATAAGATAAAGCCATAAACATGTGTATCCGAGTCTTCTATCAAAAGTTACAGCTATTTCTATGAAGTTGTACAAAAACGCTTTCTTTCGCCAAGACAGTGCGTTTCTCACTGTTACATGCATTTGAATGGGGAACTCGACCGAAACAAAGTATAGGTTTTCATTATGTGAATAACTTGGAAATCTTAGCTCAAACAGCTGCAAAACCTGTTTTCCCAGCACGGAGACCTTGAGTTCTATAATATAAGGCCATAAACATGTTTGTCTGAGTCTTCTATCAAAAGTTACAGCTATTTCTATGAAGTTGTACAAAAACGCTTTCTTTTGCCAAGACAGTGCGTTTCTCACTGTTACATGCATTTGAATGGGGAACTCGACCGAAACAAAGTATAGGTTTTCATTATGTGAATAACTTGGAAATCTTAGCTCAAACAGCTGCAAAACCTGTTTTCCCAGCACGGGAACCTTGAGTTCTATAAGATAAAGCCATAAACATGTGTATCCGAGTCTTCTATCAAAAGTTACAGCTATTTCTATGAAGTTGTACAAAAACGCTTTCTTTCGCCAAGACAGTGCGTTTCTCACTGTTACATGCATTTGAATGGGGAACTCGACCGAAACAAAGTATAGGTTTTCATTATGTGAATAACTTGGAAATCTTAGCTCAAACAGCTGCAAAACCTGTTTTCCCAGCACGGAGACCTTGAGTTCTATAATATAAGGCCATAAACATGTTTGTCTGAGTCTTCTATCAAAAGTTACAGCTATTTCTATGAAGTTGTACAAAAACGCTTTCTTTCGCCAAGACAGTGCGTTTCTCACTGTTACATGCATTTGAATGGGGAACTCGACCGAAACAAAGTATAGGTTTTCATTATGTGAATAACTTGGAAATCTTAGCTCAAACAGCTGCAAAACCTGTTTTCCCAGCACGGGAACCTTGAGTTCTATAAGATAAAGCCATAAACATGTGTATCCGAGTCTTCTATCAAAAGTTACAGCTATTTCTATGAAGTTGTACAAAAACGCTTTCTTTTGCCAAGACAGTGCGTTTCTCACTGTTACATGCATTTGAATGGGGAACTCGACCGAAACAAAGTATAGGTTTTCATTATGTGAATAACTTGGAAATCTTAGCTCAAACAGCTGCAAAACCTGTTTTCCCAGCACGGAGACCTTGAGTTCTATAATATAAGGCCATAAACATGTTTGTCTGAGTCTTCTATCAAAAGTTACAGCTATTTCTATGAAGTTGTACAAAAACGCTTTCTTTCGCCAAGACAGTGCGTTTCTCACTGTTACATGCATTTGAATGGGGAACTCGACCGAAACAAAGTATAGGTTTTCATTATGTGAATAACTTGGAAATCTTAGCTCAAACAGCTGCAAAACCTGTTTGCCCAGCACGGGAACCTTGAGTTCTATAAGATAAAGCCATAAACATGTGTATCCGAGGCTTCTATCAAAAGTTACATCTATTCATATGAAGTTGTACAAAAACGCTTTCTTTCGCCAAGACAGTGCGTTTCTCACTGTTACATGCATTTGAATGGGGAACTCGACCGAAACAAAGTATAGGTTTTCATTATGTGAATAACTTGGAAATCTTAGCTCAAACAGCTGCAAAACCTGTTTTCCCAGCACGGAGACCTTGAGTTCTATAATATAAGGCCATAAACATGTTTGTCTGAGTCTTCTATCAAAAGTTACAGCTATTTCTATGAAGTTGTACAAAAACGCTTTCTTTCGCCAAGACAGTGCGTTTCTCACTGTTACATGCATTTGAATGGGGAACTCGACCGAAACAAAGTATAGGTTTTCATTATGTGAATAACTTGGAAATCTTAGCTCAAACAGCTGCAAAACCTGTTTTCCCAGCACGGAGACCTTGAGTTCTATAATATAAGGCCATAAACATGTTTTTCTGAGTCTTCTATCAAAAGTTACAGCTATTTCTATGAAGTTGTACAAAAACGCTTTCTTTCGCCAAGACAGTGCGTTTCTCACTGTTACATGCATTTGAATGGGGAACTCGACCGAAACAAAGTATAGGTTTTCATTATGTGAATAACTTGGAAATCTTAGCTCAAACAGCTGCAAAACCTGTTTTCCCAGCACGGAGACCTTGAGTTCTATAATATAAGGCCATAAACATGTTTGTCTGAGTCTTCTATCAAAAGTTACAGCTATTTCTATGAAGTTGTACAAAAACGCTTTCTTTTGCCAAGACAGTGCGTTTCTCACTGTTACATGCATTTGAATGGGGAACTCGACCGAAACAAAGTATAGGTTTTCATTATGTGAATAACTTGGAAATCTTAGCTCAAACAGCTGCAAAACCTGTTTTCCCAGCACGGGAACCTTGAGTTCTATAAGATAAAGCCATAAACATGTGTATCCGAGTCTTCTATCAAAAGTTACAGCTATTTCTATGAAGTTGTACAAAAACGCTTTCTTTCGCCAAGACAGTGCGTTTCTCACTGTTACATGCATTTGAATGGGGAACTCGACCGAAACAAAGTATAGGTTTTCATTATGTGAATAACTTGGAAATCTTAGCTCAAACAGCTGCAAAACCTGTTTTCCCAGCACGGAGACCTTGAGTTCTATAATATAAGGCCATAAACATGTTTGTCTGAGTCTTCTATCAAAAGTTACAGCTATTTCTATGAAGTTGTACAAAAACGCTTTCTTTCGCCAAGACAGTGCGTTTCTCACTGTTACATGCATTTGAATGGGGAACTCGACCGAAACAAAGTATAGGTTTTCATTATGTGAATAACTTGGAAATCTTAGCTCAAACAGCTGCAAAACCTGTTTGCCCAGCACGGGAACCTTGAGTTCTATAAGATAAAGCCATAAACATGTGTATCCGAGGCTTCTATCAAAAGTTACAGCTATTTCTATGAAGTTGTACAAAAACGCTTTCTTTCGCCAAGACAGTGCGTTTCTCACTGTTACATGCATTTGAATGGGGAACTCGACTGAAACAAAGTATAGGTTTTCATTATGTGAATAACTTGGAAATCTTAGCTCAAACAGCTGCAAAACCTGTTTGCCCAGCACGGGAACCTTGAGTTCTATAAGATAAAGCCATAAACATGTGTATCCGAGGCTTCTATCAAAAGTTACAGCTATTCATATGAAGTTGTACAAAAACGCTTTCTTTCGCCAAGACAGTGCGTTTCTCACTGTTACATGCATTTGAATGGGGAACTCGACCGAAACAAAGTATAGGTTTTCATTATGTGAATAACTTGGAAATCTTAGCTCAAACAGCTGCAAAACCTGTTTTCCCAGCACGGAGACCTTGAGTTCTATAATATACGGCCATAAACATGTTTGTCTGAGTCTTCTATCAAAAGTTACAGCTATTTCTATGAAGTTGTACAAAAACGCTTTCTTTCGCCAAGACAGTGCGTTTCTCACTGTTACATGCATTTGAATGGGGAACTCGACCGAAACAAAGTATAGGTTTTCATTATGTGAATAACTTGGAAATCTTAGCTCAAACAGCTGCAAAACCTGTTTGCCCAGCACGGGAACCTTGAGTTCTATAAGATAAAGCCATAAACATGTGTATCCGAGTCTTCTATCAATAGTTACAGCTATTTCTATGAAGTTGTACAAAAACGCTTTCTTTTGCCAAGACAGTGCGTTTCTCACTGTTACATGCATTTGAATGGGGAACTCGACCGAAACAAAGTATAGGTTTTCATTATGTGAATAACTTGGAAATCTTAGCTCAAACAGCTGCAAAACCTGTTTTCCCAGCACGGAGACCTTGAGTTCTATAATATAAGGCCATAAACATGTTTGTCTGAGTCTTCTATCAAAAGTTACAGCTATTTCTATGAAGTTGTACAAAAACGCTTTCTTTCGCCAAGACAGTGCGTTTCTCACTGTTACATGCATTTGAATGGGGAACTCGACCGAAACAAAGTATAGGTTTTCATTATGTGAATAACTTGGAAATCTTAGCTCAAACAGCTGCAAAACCTGTTTTCCCAGCACGGAGACCTTGAGTTCTATAATATAAGGCCATAAACATGTTTGTCTGAGTCTTCTATCAAAAGTTACAGCTATTTCTATGAAGTTGTACAAAAACGCTTTCTTTCGCCAAGACAGTGCGTTTCTCACTGTTACATGCATTTGAATGGGGAACTCGACCGAAACAAAGTATAGGTTTTCATTATGTGAATAACTTGGAAATCTTAGCTCAAACAGCTGCAAAACCTGTTTTCCCAGCACGGAGACCTTGAGTTCTATAATATAAGGCCATAAACATGTTTGTCTGAGTCTTCTATCAAAAGTTACAGCTATTTCTATGAAGTTGTACAAAAACGCTTTCTTTTGCCAAGACAGTGCGTTTCTCACTGTTACATGCATTTGAATGGGGAACTCGACCGAAACAAAGTATAGG
Organism: Maylandia zebra; assembly: GCF_041146795.1. NCBI lineage: Eukaryota > Metazoa > Chordata > Actinopteri > Cichliformes > Cichlidae > Maylandia > Maylandia zebra. The sequence continues at coordinate 3,657,759 of NC_135174.1, read as the reverse complement.
TTTTCATTATGTGAATAACTTGGAAATCTTAGCTCAAACAGCTGCAAAACCTGTTTTCCCAGCACGGGAACCTTGAGTTCTATAAGATAAAGCCATAAACATGTGTATCCGAGTCTTCTATCAAAAGTTACAGCTATTTCTATGAAGTTGTACAAAAACGCTTTCTTTCGCCAAGACAGTGCGTTTCTCACTGTTACATGCATTTGAATGGGGAACTCGACCGAAACAAAGTATAGGTTTTCATTATGTGAATAACTTGGAAATCTTAGCTCAAACAGCTGCAAAACCTGTTTTCCCAGCACGGAGACCTTGAGTTCTATAATATAAGGCCATAAACATGTTTGTCTGAGTCTTCTATCAAAAGTTACAGCTATTTCTATGAAGTTGTACAAAAACGCTTTCTTTCGCCAAGACAGTGCGTTTCTCACTGTTACATGCATTTGAATGGGGAACTCGACCGAAACAAAGTATAGGTTTTCATTATGTGAATAACTTGGAAATCTTAGCTCAAACAGCTGCAAAACCTGTTTGCCCAGCACGGGAACCTTGAGTTCTATAAGATAAAGCCATAAACATGTGTATCCGAGGCTTCTATCAAAAGTTACAGCTATTTCTATGAAGTTGTACAAAAACGCTTTCTTTCGCCAAGACAGTGCGTTTCTCACTGTTACATGCATTTGAATGGGGAACTCGACTGAAACAAAGTATAGGTTTTCATTATGTGAATAACTTGGAAATCTTAGCTCAAACAGCTGCAAAACCTGTTTGCCCAGCACGGGAACCTTGAGTTCTATAAGATAAAGCCATAAACATGTGTATCCGAGGCTTCTATCAAAAGTTACAGCTATTCATATGAAGTTGTACAAAAACGCTTTCTTTCGCCAAGACAGTGCGTTTCTCACTGTTACATGCATTTGAATGGGGAACTCGACCGAAACAAAGTATAGGTTTTCATTATGTGAATAACTTGGAAATCTTAGCTCAAACAGCTGCAAAACCTGTTTTCCCAGCACGGAGACCTTGAGTTCTATAATATACGGCCATAAACATGTTTGTCTGAGTCTTCTATCAAAAGTTACAGCTATTTCTATGAAGTTGTACAAAAACGCTTTCTTTCGCCAAGACAGTGCGTTTCTCACTGTTACATGCATTTGAATGGGGAACTCGACCGAAACAAAGTATAGGTTTTCATTATGTGAATAACTTGGAAATCTTAGCTCAAACAGCTGCAAAACCTGTTTGCCCAGCACGGGAACCTTGAGTTCTATAAGATAAAGCCATAAACATGTGTATCCGAGTCTTCTATCAATAGTTACAGCTATTTCTATGAAGTTGTACAAAAACGCTTTCTTTTGCCAAGACAGTGCGTTTCTCACTGTTACATGCATTTGAATGGGGAACTCGACCGAAACAAAGTATAGGTTTTCATTATGTGAATAACTTGGAAATCTTAGCTCAAACAGCTGCAAAACCTGTTTTCCCAGCACGGAGACCTTGAGTTCTATAATATAAGGCCATAAACATGTTTGTCTGAGTCTTCTATCAAAAGTTACAGCTATTTCTATGAAGTTGTACAAAAACGCTTTCTTTCGCCAAGACAGTGCGTTTCTCACTGTTACATGCATTTGAATGGGGAACTCGACCGAAACAAAGTATAGGTTTTCATTATGTGAATAACTTGGAAATCTTAGCTCAAACAGCTGCAAAACCTGTTTTCCCAGCACGGAGACCTTGAGTTCTATAATATAAGGCCATAAACATGTTTGTCTGAGTCTTCTATCAAAAGTTACAGCTATTTCTATGAAGTTGTACAAAAACGCTTTCTTTCGCCAAGACAGTGCGTTTCTCACTGTTACATGCATTTGAATGGGGAACTCGACCGAAACAAAGTATAGGTTTTCATTATGTGAATAACTTGGAAATCTTAGCTCAAACAGCTGCAAAACCTGTTTTCCCAGCACGGGAACCTTGAGTTCTATAAGATAAAGCCATAAACATGTGTATCCGAGTCTTCTATCAAAAGTTACAGCTATTTCTATGAAGTTGTACAAAAACGCTTTCTTTCGCCAAGACAGTGCGTTTCTCACTGTTACATGCATTTGAATGGGGAACTCGACCGAAACAAAGTATAGGTTTTCATTATGTGAATAACTTGGAAATCTTAGCTCAAACAGCTGCAAAACCTGTTTTCCCAGCACGGAGACCTTGAGTTCTATAATATACGGCCATAAACATGTTTGTCTGAGTCTTCTATCAAAAGTTACAGCTATTTCTATGAAGTTGTACAAAAACGCTTTCTTTCGCCAAGACAGTGCGTTTCTCACTGTTACATGCATTTGAATGGGGAACTCGACCGAAACAAAGTATAGGTTTTCATTATGTGAATAACTTGGAAATCTTAGCTCAAACAGCTGCAAAACCTGTTTGCCCAGCACGGGAACCTTGAGTTCTATAAGATAAAGCCATAAACATGTGTATCCGAGTCTTCTATCAAAAGTTACAGCTATTTCTATGAAGTTGTACAAAAACGCTTTCTTTCGCCAAGACAGTGCGTTTCTCACTGTTACATGCATTTGAATGGGGAACTCGACCGAAACAAAGTATAGGTTTTCATTATGTGAATAACTTGGAAATCTTAGCTCAAACAGCTGCAAAACCTGTTTGCCCAGCACGGGAACCTTGAGTTCTATAAGATAAAGCCATAAACATGTGTATCCGAGTCTTCTATCAAAAGTTACAGCTATTTCTATGAAGTTGTACAAAAACGCTTTCTTTCGCCAAGACAGTGCGTTTCTCACTGTTACATGCATTTGAATGGGGAACTCGACCGAAACAAAGTATAGGTTTTCATTATGTGAATAACTTGGAAATCTTAGCTCAAACAGCTGCAAAACCTGTTTTCCCAGCACGGAGACCTTGAGTTCTATAATATAAGGCCATAAACATGTTTGTCTGAGTCTTCTATCAAAAGTTACAGCTATTTCTATGAAGTTGTACAAAAACGCTTTCTTTTGCCAAGACAGTGCGTTTCTCACTGTTACATGCATTTGAATGGGGAACTCGACCGAAACAAAGTATAGGTTTTCATTATGTGAATAACTTGGAAATCTTAGCTCAAACAGCTGCAAAACCTGTTTTCCCAGCACGGGAACCTTGAGTTCTATAAGATAAAGCCATAAACATGTGTATCCGAGTCTTCTATCAAAAGTTACAGCTATTTCTATGAAGTTGTACAAAAACGCTTTCTTTCGCCAAGACAGTGCGTTTCTCACTGTTACATGCATTTGAATGGGGAACTCGACCGAAACAAAGTATAGGTTTTCATTATGTGAATAACTTGGAAATCTTAGCTCAAACAGCTGCAAAACCTGTTTTCCCAGCACGGAGACCTTGAGTTCTATAATATAAGGCCATAAACATGTTTGTCTGAGTCTTCTATCAAAAGTTACAGCTATTTCTATGAAGTTGTACAAAAACGCTTTCTTTCGCCAAGACAGTGCGTTTCTCACTGTTACATGCATTTGAATGGGGAACTCGACCGAAACAAAGTATAGGTTTTCATTATGTGAATAACTTGGAAATCTTAGCTCAAACAGCTGCAAAACCTGTTTGCCCAGCACGGGAACCTTGAGTTCTATAAGATAAAGCCATAAACATGTGTATCCGAGTCTTCTATCAAAAGTTACAGCTATTTCTATGAAGTTGTACAAAAACGCTTTCTTTCGCCAAGACAGTGCGTTTCTCACTGTTACATGCATTTGAATGGGGAACTCGACCGAAACAAAGTATAGGTTTTCATTATGTGAATAACTTGGAAATCTTAGCTCAAACAGCTGCAAAACCTGTTTTCCCAGCACGGAGACCTTGAGTTCTATAATATAAGGCCATAAACATGTTTGTCTGAGTCTTCTATCAAAAGTTACAGCTATTTCTATGAAGTTGTACAAAAACGCTTTCTTTTGCCAAGACAGTGCGTTTCTCACTGTTACATGCATTTGAATGGGGAACTCGACCGAAACAAAGTATAGGTTTTCATTATGTGAATAACTTGGAAATCTTAGCTCAAACAGCTGCAAAACCTGTTTTCCCAGCACGGGAACCTTGAGTTCTATAAGATAAAGCCATAAACATGTGTATCCGAGTCTTCTATCAAAAGTTACAGCTATTTCTATGAAGTTGTACAAAAACGCTTTCTTTCGCCAAGACAGTGCGTTTCTCACTGTTACATGCATTTGAATGGGGAACTCGACCGAAACAAAGTATAGGTTTTCATTATGTGAATAACTTGGAAATCTTAGCTCAAACAGCTGCAAAACCTGTTTTCCCAGCACGGAGACCTTGAGTTCTATAATATAAGGCCATAAACATGTTTGTCTGAGTCTTCTATCAAAAGTTACAGCTATTTCTATGAAGTTGTACAAAAACGCTTTCTTTCGCCAAGACAGTGCGTTTCTCACTGTTACATGCATTTGAATGGGGAACTCGACCGAAACAAAGTATAGGTTTTCATTATGTGAATAACTTGGAAATCTTAGCTCAAACAGCTGCAAAACCTGTTTTCCCAGCACGGGAACCTTGAGTTCTATAAGATAAAGCCATAAACATGTGTATCCGAGTCTTCTATCAAAAGTTACAGCTATTTCTATGAAGTTGTACAAAAACGCTTTCTTTTGCCAAGACAGTGCGTTTCTCACTGTTACATGCATTTGAATGGGGAACTCGACCGAAACAAAGTATAGGTTTTCATTATGTGAATAACTTGGAAATCTTAGCTCAAACAGCTGCAAAACCTGTTTTCCCAGCACGGAGACCTTGAGTTCTATAATATAAGGCCATAAACATGTTTGTCTGAGTCTTCTATCAAAAGTTACAGCTATTTCTATGAAGTTGTACAAAAACGCTTTCTTTCGCCAAGACAGTGCGTTTCTCACTGTTACATGCATTTGAATGGGGAACTCGACCGAAACAAAGTATAGGTTTTCATTATGTGAATAACTTGGAAATCTTAGCTCAAACAGCTGCAAAACCTGTTTGCCCAGCACGGGAACCTTGAGTTCTATAAGATAAAGCCATAAACATGTGTATCCGAGGCTTCTATCAAAAGTTACATCTATTCATATGAAGTTGTACAAAAACGCTTTCTTTCGCCAAGACAGTGCGTTTCTCACTGTTACATGCATTTGAATGGGGAACTCGACCGAAACAAAGTATAGGTTTTCATTATGTGAATAACTTGGAAATCTTAGCTCAAACAGCTGCAAAACCTGTTTTCCCAGCACGGAGACCTTGAGTTCTATAATATAAGGCCATAAACATGTTTGTCTGAGTCTTCTATCAAAAGTTACAGCTATTTCTATGAAGTTGTACAAAAACGCTTTCTTTCGCCAAGACAGTGCGTTTCTCACTGTTACATGCATTTGAATGGGGAACTCGACCGAAACAAAGTATAGGTTTTCATTATGTGAATAACTTGGAAATCTTAGCTCAAACAGCTGCAAAACCTGTTTGCCCAGCACGGGAACCTTGAGTTCTATAAGATAAAGCCATAAACATGTGTATCCGAGGCTTCTATCAAAAGTTACATCTATTCATATGAAGTTGTACAAAAACGCTTTCTTTCGCCAAGACAGTGCGTTTCTCACTGTTACATGCATTTGAATGGGGAACTCGACCGAAACAAAGTATAGGTTTTCATTATGTGAATAACTTGGAAATCTTAGCTCAAACAGCTGCAAAACCTGTTTTCCCAGCACGGAGACCTTGAGTTCTATAATATAAGGCCATAAACATGTTTGTCTGAGTCTTCTATCAAAAGTTACAGCTATTTCTATGAAGTTGTACAAAAACGCTTTCTTTCGCCAAGACAGTGCGTTTCTCACTGTTACATGCATTTGAATGGGGAACTCGACCGAAACAAAGTATAGGTTTTCATTATGTGAATAACTTGGAAATCTTAGCTCAAACAGCTGCAAAACCTGTTTTCCCAGCACGGAGACCTTGAGTTCTATAATATAAGGCCATAAACATGTTTTTCTGAGTCTTCTATCAAAAGTTACAGCTATTTCTATGAAGTTGTACAAAAACGCTTTCTTTCGCCAAGACAGTGCGTTTCTCACTGTTACATGCATTTGAATGGGAAACTCGACCGAAACAAAGTATAGGTTTTCATTATGTGAATAACTTGGAAATCTTAGCTCAAACAGCTGCAAAACCTGTTTTCCCAGCACGGAGACCTTGAGTTCTATAATATAAGGCCATAAACATGTTTGTCTGAGTCTTCTATCAAAAGTTACAGCTATTTCTATGAAGTTGTACAAAAACGCTTTCTTTCGCCAAGACAGTGCGTTTCTCACTGTTACATGCATTTGAATGGGGAACTCGACCGAAACAAAGTATAGGTTTTCATTATGTGAATAACTTGGAAATCTTAGCTCAAACAGCTGCAAAACCTGTTTTCCCAGCACGGAGACCTTGAGTTCTATAATATAAGGCCATAAACATGTTTGTCTGAGTCTTCTATCAAAAGTTACAGCTATTTCTATGAAGTTGTACAAAAACGCTTTCTTTCGCCAAGACAGTGCGTTTCTCACTGTTACATGCATTTGAATGGGGAACTCGACCGAAACAAAGTATAGGTTTTCATTATGTGAATAACTTGGAAATCTTAGCTCAAACAGCTGCAAAACCTGTTTTCCCAGCACGGGAACCTTGAGTTCTATAAGATAAAGCCATAAACATGTGTATCCGAGTCTTCTATCAAAAGTTACAGCTATTTCTATGAAGTTGTACAAAAACGCTTTCTTTCGCCAAGACAGTGCGTTTCTCACTGTTACATGCATTTGAATGGGGAACTCGACCGAAACAAAGTATAGGTTTTCATTATGTGAATAACTTGGAAATCTTAGCTCAAACAGCTGCAAAACCTGTTTGCCCAGCACGGGAACCTTGAGTTCTATAAGATAAAGCCATAAACATGTGTATCCGAGTCTTCTATCAAAAGTTACAGCTATTTCTATGACGTTGTACAAAAACGCTTTCTTTCGCCAAGACAGTGCGTTTCTCACTGTTACATGCATTTGAATGGGGAACTCGACCGAAACAAAGTATAGGTTTTCATTATGTGAATAACTTGGAAATCTTAGCTCAAACAGCTGCAAAACCTGTTTTCCCAGCACGGAGACCTTGAGTTCTATAATATAAGGCCATAAACATGTTTTTCTGAGTCTTCTATCAAAAGTTACAGCTATTTCTATGAAGTTGTACAAAAACGCTTTCTTTCGCCAAGACAGTGCGTTTCTCACTGTTACATGCATTTGAATGGGGAACTCGACCGAAACAAAGTATAGGTTTTCATTATGTGAATAACTTGGAAATCTTAGCTCAAACAGCTGCAAAACCTGTTTGCCCAGCACGGGAACCTTGAGTTCTATAAGATAAAGCCATAAACATGTGTATCCGAGTCTTCTATCAAAAGTTACAGCTATTTCTATGAAGTTGTACAAAAACGCTTTCTTTTGCCAAGACAGTGCGTTTCTCACTGTTACATGCATTTGAATGGGGAACTCGACCGAAACAAAGTATAGGTTTTCATTATGTGAATAACTTGGAAATCTTAGCTCAAACAGCTGCAAAACCTGTTTTCCCAGCACGGAGACCTTGAGTTCTATAATATAAGGCCATAAACATGTTTGTCTGAGTCTTCTATCAAAAGTTACAGCTATTTCTATGAAGTTGTACAAAAACGCTTTCTTTCGCCAAGACAGTGCGTTTCTCACTGTTACATGCATTTGAATGGGGAACTCGACCGAAACAAAGTATAGGTTTTCATTATGTGAATAACTTGGAAATCTTAGCTCAAACAGCTGCAAAACCTGTTTTCCCAGCACGGAGACCTTGAGTTCTATAATATAAGGCCATAAACATGTTTGTCTGAGTCTTCTATCAAAAGTTACAGCTATTTCTATGAAGTTGTACAAAAACGCTTTCTTTCGCCAAGACAGTGCGTTTCTCACTGTTACATGCATTTGAATGGGGAACTCGACCGAAACAAAGTATAGGTTTTCATTATGTGAATAACTTGGAAATCTTAGCTCAAACAGCTGCAAAACCTGTCTTCCCAGCACGGAGACCTTGAGTTCTATAATATAAGGCCATAAACATGTTTGTCTGAGTCTTCTATCAAAAGTTACAGCTATTTCTATGAAGTTGTACAAAAACGCTTTCTTTCGCCAAGACAGTGCGTTTCTCACTGTTACATGCATTTGAATGGGGAACTCGACCGAAACAAAGTATAGGTTTTCATTATGTGAATAACTTGGAAATCTTAGCTCAAACAGCTGCAAAACCTGTTTTCCCAGCACGGGAACCTTGAGTTCTATAAGATAAAGCCATAAACATGTGTATCCGAGTCTTCTATCAAAAGTTACAGCTATTTCTATGAAGTTGTACAAAAACGCTTTCTTTCGCCAAGACAGTGCGTTTCTCACTGTTACATGCATTTGAATGGGGAACTCGACCGAAACAAAGTATAGGTTTTCATTATGTGAATAACTTGGAAATCTTAGCTCAAACAGCTGCAAAACCTGTTTGCCCAGCACGGGAACCTTGAGTTCTATAAGATAAAGCCATAAACATGTGTATCCGAGTCTTCTATCAAAAGTTACAGCTATTTCTATGACGTTGTACAAAAACGCTTTCTTTTGCCAAGACAGTGCGTTTCTCACTGTTACATGCATTTGAATGGGGAACTCGACCGAAACAAAGTATAGGTTTTCATTATGTGAATAACTTGGAAATCTTAGCTCAAACAGCTGCAAAACCTGTTTTCCCAGCACGGGAACCTTGAGTTCTATAAGATAAAGCCATAAACATGTGTATCCGAGTCTTCTATCAAAAGTTACAGCTATTTCTATGAAGTTGTACAAAAACGCTTTCTTTCGCCAAGACAGTGCGTTTCTCACTGTTACATGCATTTGAATGGGGAACTCGACCGAAACAAAGTATAGGTTTTCATTATGTGAATAACTTGGAAATCTTAGCTCAAACAGCTGCAAAACCTGTTTTCCCAGCACGGAGACCTTGAGTTCTATAATATAAGGCCATAAACATGTTTGTCTGAGTCTTCTATCAAAAGTTACAGCTATTTCTATGAAGTTGTACAAAAACGCTTTCTTTCGCCAAGACAGTGCGTTTCTCACTGTTACATGCATTTGAATGGGGAACTCGACCGAAACAAAGTATAGGTTTTCATTATGTGAATAACTTGGAAATCTTAGCTCAAACAGCTGCAAAACCTGTTTTCCCAGCACGGGAACCTTGAGTTCTATAAGATAAAGCCATAAACATGTGTATCCGAGTCTTCTATCAAAAGTTACAGCTATTTCTATGAAGTTGTACAAAAACGCTTTCTTTTGCCAAGACAGTGCGTTTCTCACTGTTACATGCATTTGAATGGGGAACTCGACCGAAACAAAGTATAGGTTTTCATTATGTGAATAACTTGGAAATCTTAGCTCAAACAGCTGCAAAACCTGTTTTCCCAGCACGGAGACCTTGAGTTCTATAATATAAGGCCATAAACATGTTTGTCTGAGTCTTCTATCAAAAGTTACAGCTATTTCTATGAAGTTGTACAAAAACGCTTTCTTTCGCCAAGACAGTGCGTTTCTCACTGTTACATGCATTTGAATGGGGAACTCGACCGAAACAAAGTATAGGTTTTCATTATGTGAATAACTTGGAAATCTTAGCTCAAACAGCTGCAAAACCTGTTTTCCCAGCACGGAGACCTTGAGTTCTATAATATAAGGCCATAAACATGTTTGTCTGAGTCTTCTATCAAAAGTTACAGCTATTTCTATGAAGTTGTACAAAAACGCTTTCTTTCGCCAAGACAGTGCGTTTCTCACTGTTACATGCATTTGAATGGGGAACTCGACCGAAACAAAGTATAGGTTTTCATTATGTGAATAACTTGGAAATCTTAGCTCAAACAGCTGCAAAACCTGTTTGCCCAGCACGGGAACCTTGAGTTCTATAAGATAAAGCCATAAACATGTGTATCCGAGGCTTCTATCAAAAGTTACATCTATTCATATGAAGTTGTACAAAAACGCTTTCTTTCGCCAAGACAGTGCGTTTCTCACTGTTACATGCATTTGAATGGGGAACTCGACCGAAACAAAGTATAGGTTTTCATTATGTGAATAACTTGGAAATCTTAGCTCAAACAGCTGCAAAACCTGTTTTCCCAGCACGGAGACCTTGAGTTCTATAATATAAGGCCATAAACATGTTTGTCTGAGTCTTCTATCAAAAGTTACAGCTATTTCTATGAAGTTGTACAAAAACGCTTTCTTTCGCCAAGACAGTGCGTTTCTCACTGTTACATGCATTTGAATGGGGAACTCGACCGAAACAAAGTATAGGTTTTCATTATGTGAATAACTTGGAAATCTTAGCTCAAACAGCTGCAAAACCTGTTTGCCCAGCACGGGAACCTTGAGTTCTATAAGATAAAGCCATAAACATGTGTATCCGAGTCTTCTATCAAAAGTTACAGCTATTTCTATGACGTTGTACAAAAACGCTTTCTTTCGCCAAGACAGTGCGTTTCTCACTGTTACATGCATTTGAATGGGGAACTCGACCGAAACAAAGTATAGGTTTTCATTATGTGAATAACTTGGAAATCTTAGCTCAAACAGCTGCAAAACCTGTTTTCCCAGCACGGAGACCTTGAGTTCTATAATATAAGGCCATAAACATGTTTTTCTGAGTCTTCTATCAAAAGTTACAGCTATTTCTATGAAGTTGTACAAAAACGCTTTCTTTCGCCAAGACAGTGCGTTTCTCACTGTTACATGCATTTGAATGGGGAACTCGACCGAAACAAAGTATAGGTTTTCATTATGTGAATAACTTGGAAATCTTAGCTCAAACAGCTGCAAAACCTGTTTGCCCAGCACGGGAACCTTGAGTTCTATAAGATAAAGCCATAAACATGTGTATCCGAGTCTTCTATCAAAAGTTACAGCTATTTCTATGAAGTTGTACAAAAACGCTTTCTTTTGCCAAGACAGTGCGTTTCTCACTGTTACATGCATTTGAATGGGGAACTCGACCGAAACAAAGTATAGGTTTTCATTATGTGAATAACTTGGAAATCTTAGCTCAAACAGCTGCAAAACCTGTTTTCCCAGCACGGAGACCTTGAGTTCTATAATATAAGGCCATAAACATGTTTGTCTGAGTCTTCTATCAAAAGTTACAGCTATTTCTATGAAGTTGTACAAAAACGCTTTCTTTCGCCAAGACAGTGCGTTTCTCACTGTTACATGCATTTGAATGGGGAACTCGACCGAAACAAAGTATAGGTTTTCATTATGTGAATAACTTGGAAATCTTAGCTCAAACAGCTGCAAAACCTGTTTTCCCAGCACGGAGACCTTGAGTTCTATAATATAAGGCCATAAACATGTTTGTCTGAGTCTTCTATCAAAAGTTACAGCTATTTCTATGAAGTTGTACAAAAACGCTTTCTTTCGCCAAGACAGTGCGTTTCTCACTGTTACATGCATTTGAATGGGGAACTCGACCGAAACAAAGTATAGGTTTTCATTATGTGAATAACTTGGAAATCTTAGCTCAAACAGCTGCAAAACCTGTTTTCCCAGCACGGAGACCTTGAGTTCTATAATATAAGGCCATAAACATGTTTGTCTGAGTCTTCTATCAAAAGTTACAGCTATTTCTATGAAGTTGTACAAAAACGCTTTCTTTCGCCAAGACAGTGCGTTTCTCACTGTTACATGCATTTGAATGGGGAACTCGACCGAAACAAAGTATAGGTTTTCATTATGTGAATAACTTGGAAATCTTAGCTCAAACAGCTGCAAAACCTGTTTTCCCAGCACGGGAACCTTGAGTTCTATAAGATAAAGCCATAAACATGTGTATCCGAGTCTTCTATCAAAAGTTACAGCTATTTCTATGAAGTTGTACAAAAACGCTTTCTTTCGCCAAGACAGTGCGTTTCTCACTGTTACATGCATTTGAATGGGGAACTCGACCGAAACAAAGTATAGGTTTTCATTATGTGAATAACTTGGAAATCTTAGCTCAAACAGCTGCAAAACCTGTTTGCCCAGCACGGGAACCTTGAGTTCTATAAGATAAAGCCATAAACATGTGTATCCGAGTCTTCTATCAAAAGTTACAGCTATTTCTATGACGTTGTACAAAAACGCTTTCTTTCGCCAAGACAGTGCGTTTCTCACTGTTACATGCATTTGAATGGGGAACTCGACCGAAACAAAGTATAGGTTTTCATTATGTGAATAACTTGGAAATCTTAGCTCAAACAGCTGCAAAACCTGTTTTCCCAGCACGGAGACCTTGAGTTCTATAATATAAGGCCATAAACATGTTTGTCTGAGTCTTCTATCAAAAGTTACAGCTATTTCTATGAAGTTGTACAAAAACGCTTTCTTTCGCCAAGACAGTGCGTTTCTCACTGTTACATGCATTTGAATGGGGAACTCGACCGAAACAAAGTATAGGTTTTCATTATGTGAATAACTTGGAAATCTTAGCTCAAACAGCTGCAAAACCTGTTTGCCCAGCACGGGAACCTTGAGTTCTATAAGATAAAGCCATAAACATGTGTATCCGAGTCTTCTATCAAAAGTTACAGCTATTTCTATGACGTTGTACAAAAACGCTTTCTTTCGCCAAGACAGTGCGTTTCTCACTGTTACATGCATTTGAATGGGGAACTCGACCGAAACAAAGTATAGGTTTTCATTATGTGAATAACTTGGAAATCTTAGCTCAAACAGCTGCAAAACCTGTTTTCCCAGCACGGAGACCTTGAGTTCTATAATATAAGGCCATAAACATGTTTTTCTGAGTCTTCTATCAAAAGTTACAGCTATTTCTATGAAGTTGTACAAAAACGCTTTCTTTCGCCAAGACAGTGCGTTTCTCACTGTTACATGCATTTGAATGGGGAACTCGACCGAAACAAAGTATAGGTTTTCATTATGTGAATAACTTGGAAATCTTAGCTCAAACAGCTGCAAAACCTGTTTGCCCAGCACGGGAACCTTGAGTTCTATAAGATAAAGCCATAAACATGTGTATCCGAGTCTTCTATCAAAAGTTACAGCTATTTCTATGAAGTTGTACAAAAACGCTTTCTTTTGCCAAGACAGTGCGTTTCTCACTGTTACATGCATTTGAATGGGGAACTCGACCGAAACAAAGTATAGGTTTTCATTATGTGAATAACTTGGAAATCTTAGCTCAAACAGCTGCAAAACCTGTTTTCCCAGCACGGAGACCTTGAGTTCTATAATATAAGGCCATAAACATGTTTGTCTGAGTCTTCTATCAAAAGTTACAGCTATTTCTATGAAGTTGTACAAAAACGCTTTCTTTCGCCAAGACAGTGCGTTTCTCACTGTTACATGCATTTGAATGGGGAACTCGACCGAAACAAAGTATAGGTTTTCATTATGTGAATAACTTGGAAATCTTAGCTCAAACAGCTGCAAAACCTGTTTTCCCAGCACGGAGACCTTGAGTTCTATAATATAAGGCCATAAACATGTTTGTCTGAGTCTTCTATCAAAAGTTACAGCTATTTCTATGAAGTTGTACAAAAACGCTTTCTTTCGCCAAGACAGTGCGTTTCTCACTGTTACATGCATTTGAATGGGGAACTCGACCGAAACAAAGTATAGGTTTTCATTATGTGAATAACTTGGAAATCTTAGCTCAAACAGCTGCAAAACCTGTTTTCCCAGCACGGAGACCTTGAGTTCTATAATATAAGGCCATAAACATGTTTGTCTGAGTCTTCTATCAAAAGTTACAGCTATTTCTATGAAGTTGTACAAAAACGCTTTCTTTCGCCAAGACAGTGCGTTTCTCACTGTTACATGCATTTGAATGGGGAACTCGACCGAAACAAAGTATAGGTTTTCATTATGTGAATAACTTGGAAATCTTAGCTCAAACAGCTGCAAAACCTGTTTTCCCAGCACGGGAACCTTGAGTTCTATAAGATAAAGCCATAAACATGTGTATCCGAGTCTTCTATCAAAAGTTACAGCTATTTCTATGAAGTTGTACAAAAACGCTTTCTTTCGCCAAGACAGTGCGTTTCTCACTGTTACATGCATTTGAATGGGGAACTCGACCGAAACAAAGTATAGGTTTTCATTATGTGAATAACTTGGAAATCTTAGCTCAAACAGCTGCAAAACCTGTTTGCCCAGCACGGGAACCTTGAGTTCTATAAGATAAAGCCATAAACATGTGTATCCGAGTCTTCTATCAAAAGTTACAGCTATTTCTATGACGTTGTACAAAAACGCTTTCTTTCGCCAAGACAGTGCGTTTCTCACTGTTACATGCATTTGAATGGGGAACTCGACCGAAACAAAGTATAGGTTTTCATTATGTGAATAACTTGGAAATCTTAGCTCAAACAGCTGCAAAACCTGTTTTCCCAGCACGGAGACCTTGAGTTCTATAATATAAGGCCATAAACATGTTTGTCTGAGTCTTCTATCAAAAGTTACAGCTATTTCTATGAAGTTGTACAAAAACGCTTTCTTTCGCCAAGACAGTGCGTTTCTCACTGTTACATGCATTTGAATGGGGAACTCGACCGAAACAAAGTATAGGTTTTCATTATGTGAATAACTTGGAAATCTTAGCTCAAACAGCTGCAAAACCTGTTTTCCCAGCACGGGAACCTTGAGTTCTATAAGATAAAGCCATAAACATGTGTATCCGAGTCTTCTATCAAAAGTTACAGCTATTTCTATGAAGTTGTACAAAAACGCTTTCTTTTGCCAAGACAGTGCGTTTCTCACTGTTACATGCATTTGAATGGGGAACTCGACCGAAACAAAGTATAGGTTTTCATTATGTGAATAACTTGGAAATCTTAGCTCAAACAGCTGCAAAACCTGTTTTCCCAGCACGGAGACCTTGAGTTCTATAATATAAGGCCATAAACATGTTTGTCTGAGTCTTCTATCAAAAGTTACAGCTATTTCTATGAAGTTGTACAAAAACGCTTTCTTTCGCCAAGACAGTGCGTTTCTCACTGTTACATGCATTTGAATGGGGAACTCGACCGAAACAAAGTATAGGTTTTCATTATGTGAATAACTTGGAAATCTTAGCTCAAACAGCTGCAAAACCTGTTTTCCCAGCACGGAGACCTTGAGTTCTATAATATAAGGCCATAAACATGTTTGTCTGAGTCTTCTATCAAAAGTTACAGCTATTTCTATGAAGTTGTACAAAAACGCTTTCTTTCGCCAAGACAGTGCGTTTCTCACTGTTACATGCATTTGAATGGGGAACTCGACCGAAACAAAGTATAGGTTTTCATTATGTGAATAACTTGGAAATCTTAGCTCAAACAGCTGCAAAACCTGTTTGCCCAGCACGGGAACCTTGAGTTCTATAAGATAAAGCCATAAACATGTGTATCCGAGGCTTCTATCAAAAGTTACATCTATTCATATGAAGTTGTACAAAAACGCTTTCTTTCGCCAAGACAGTGCGTTTCTCACTGTTACATGCATTTGAATGGGGAACTCGACCGAAACAAAGTATAGGTTTTCATTATGTGAATAACTTGGAAATCTTAGCTCAAACAGCTGCAAAACCTGTTTTCCCAGCACGGAGACCTTGAGTTCTATAATATAAGGCCATAAACATGTTTTTCTGAGTCTTCTATCAAAAGTTACAGCTATTTCTATGAAGTTGTACAAAAACGCTTTCTTTCGCCAAGACAGTGCGTTTCTCACTGTTACATGCATTTGAATGGGGAACTCGAC
Source organism: Maylandia zebra (assembly GCF_041146795.1). Taxonomy (NCBI): domain Eukaryota; kingdom Metazoa; phylum Chordata; class Actinopteri; order Cichliformes; family Cichlidae; genus Maylandia; species Maylandia zebra. The sequence continues at coordinate 3,641,896 of NC_135174.1, read as the reverse complement.
CGAAACAAAGTATAGGTTTTCATTATGTGAATAACTTGGAAATCTTAGCTCAAACAGCTGCAAAACCTGTTTGCCCAGCACGGGAACCTTGAGTTCTATAAGATAAAGCCATAAACATGTGTATCCGAGTCTTCTATCAAAAGTTACAGCTATTTCTATGAAGTTGTACAAAAACGCTTTCTTTTGCCAAGACAGTGCGTTTCTCACTGTTACATGCATTTGAATGGGGAACTCGACCGAAACAAAGTATAGGTTTTCATTATGTGAATAACTTGGAAATCTTAGCTCAAACAGCTGCAAAACCTGTTTTCCCAGCACGGAGACCTTGAGTTCTATAATATAAGGCCATAAACATGTTTGTCTGAGTCTTCTATCAAAAGTTACAGCTATTTCTATGAAGTTGTACAAAAACGCTTTCTTTCGCCAAGACAGTGCGTTTCTCACTGTTACATGCATTTGAATGGGGAACTCGACCGAAACAAAGTATAGGTTTTCATTATGTGAATAACTTGGAAATCTTAGCTCAAACAGCTGCAAAACCTGTTTTCCCAGCACGGAGACCTTGAGTTCTATAATATAAGGCCATAAACATGTTTGTCTGAGTCTTCTATCAAAAGTTACAGCTATTTCTATGAAGTTGTACAAAAACGCTTTCTTTCGCCAAGACAGTGCGTTTCTCACTGTTACATGCATTTGAATGGGGAACTCGACCGAAACAAAGTATAGGTTTTCATTATGTGAATAACTTGGAAATCTTAGCTCAAACAGCTGCAAAACCTGTTTTCCCAGCACGGAGACCTTGAGTTCTATAATATAAGGCCATAAACATGTTTGTCTGAGTCTTCTATCAAAAGTTACAGCTATTTCTATGAAGTTGTACAAAAACGCTTTCTTTCGCCAAGACAGTGCGTTTCTCACTGTTACATGCATTTGAATGGGGAACTCGACCGAAACAAAGTATAGGTTTTCATTATGTGAATAACTTGGAAATCTTAGCTCAAACAGCTGCAAAACCTGTTTTCCCAGCACGGAGACCTTGAGTTCTATAATATAAGGCCATAAACATGTTTTTCTGAGTCTTCTATCAAAAGTTACAGCTATTTCTATGAAGTTGTACAAAAACGCTTTCTTTCGCCAAGACAGTGCGTTTCTCACTGTTACATGCATTTGAATGGGGAACTCGACCGAAACAAAGTATAGGTTTTCATTATGTGAATAACTTGGAAATCTTAGCTCAAACAGCTGCAAAACCTGTTTGCCCAGCACGGGAACCTTGAGTTCTATAAGATAAAGCCATAAACATGTGTATCCGAGTCTTCTATCAAAAGTTACAGCTATTTCTATGAAGTTGTACAAAAACGCTTTCTTTTGCCAAGACAGTGCGTTTCTCACTGTTACATGCATTTGAATGGGGAACTCGACCGAAACAAAGTATAGGTTTTCATTATGTGAATAACTTGGAAATCTTAGCTCAAACAGCTGCAAAACCTGTTTTCCCAGCACGGAGACCTTGAGTTCTATAATATAAGGCCATAAACATGTTTGTCTGAGTCTTCTATCAAAAGTTACAGCTATTTCTATGAAGTTGTACAAAAACGCTTTCTTTCGCCAAGACAGTGCGTTTCTCACTGTTACATGCATTTGAATGGGGAACTCGACCGAAACAAAGTATAGGTTTTCATTATGTGAATAACTTGGAAATCTTAGCTCAAACAGCTGCAAAACCTGTTTTCCCAGCACGGAGACCTTGAGTTCTATAATATAAGGCCATAAACATGTTTGTCTGAGTCTTCTATCAAAAGTTACAGCTATTTCTATGAAGTTGTACAAAAACGCTTTCTTTCGCCAAGACAGTGCGTTTCTCACTGTTACATGCATTTGAATGGGGAACTCGACCGAAACAAAGTATAGGTTTTCATTATGTGAATAACTTGGAAAGCTTAGCTCAAACAGCTGCAAAACCTGTTTTCCCAGCACGGGAACCTTGAGTTCTATAAGATAAAGCCATAAACATGTGTATCCGAGTCTTCTATCAAAAGTTACAGCTATTTCTATGAAGTTGTACAAAAACGCTTTCTTTCGCCAAGACAGTGCGTTTCTCACTGTTACATGCATTTGAATGGGGAACTCGACCGAAACAAAGTATAGGTTTTCATTATGTGAATAACTTGGAAATCTTAGCTCAAACAGCTGCAAAACCTGTTTGCCCAGCACGGGAACCTTGAGTTCTATAAGATAAAGCCATAAACATGTGTATCCGAGTCTTCTATCAAAAGTTACAGCTATTTCTATGACGTTGTACAAAAACGCTTTCTTTTGCCAAGACAGTGCGTTTCTCACTGTTACATGCATTTGAATGGGGAACTCGACCGAAACAAAGTATAGGTTTTCATTATGTGAATAACTTGGAAATCTTAGCTCAAACAGCTGCAAAACCTGTTTTCCCAGCACGGGAACCTTGAGTTCTATAAGATAAAGCCATAAACATGTGTATCCGAGTCTTCTATCAAAAGTTACAGCTATTTCTATGAAGTTGTACAAAAACGCTTTCTTTCGCCAAGACAGTGCGTTTCTCACTGTTACATGCATTTGAATGGGGAACTCGACCGAAACAAAGTATAGGTTTTCATTATGTGAATAACTTGGAAATCTTAGCTCAAACAGCTGCAAAACCTGTTTTCCCAGCACGGAGACCTTGAGTTCTATAATATAAGGCCATAAACATGTTTGTCTGAGTCTTCTATCAAAAGTTACAGCTATTTCTATGAAGTTGTACAAAAACGCTTTCTTTCGCCAAGACAGTGCGTTTCTCACTGTTACATGCATTTGAATGGGGAACTCGACCGAAACAAAGTATAGGTTTTCATTATGTGAATAACTTGGAAATCTTAGCTCAAACAGCTGCAAAACCTGTTTTCCCAGCACGGGAACCTTGAGTTCTATAAGATAAAGCCATAAACATGTGTATCCGAGTCTTCTATCAAAAGTTACAGCTATTTCTATGAAGTTGTACAAAAACGCTTTCTTTTGCCAAGACAGTGCGTTTCTCACTGTTACATGCATTTGAATGGGGAACTCGACCGAAACAAAGTATAGGTTTTCATTATGTGAATAACTTGGAAATCTTAGCTCAAACAGCTGCAAAACCTGTTTTCCCAGCACGGAGACCTTGAGTTCTATAATATAAGGCCATAAACATGTTTGTCTGAGTCTTCTATCAAAAGTTACAGCTATTTCTATGAAGTTGTACAAAAACGCTTTCTTTCGCCAAGACAGTGCGTTTCTCACTGTTACATGCATTTGAATGGGGAACTCGACCGAAACAAAGTATAGGTTTTCATTATGTGAATAACTTGGAAATCTTAGCTCAAACAGCTGCAAAACCTGTTTGCCCAGCACGGGAACCTTGAGTTCTATAAGATAAAGCCATAAACATGTGTATCCGAGGCTTCTATCAAAAGTTACATCTATTCATATGAAGTTGTACAAAAACGCTTTCTTTCGCCAAGACAGTGCGTTTCTCACTGTTACATGCATTTGAATGGGGAACTCGACCGAAACAAAGTATAGGTTTTCATTATGTGAATAACTTGGAAATCTTAGCTCAAACAGCTGCAAAACCTGTTTTCCCAGCACGGAGACCTTGAGTTCTATAATATAAGGCCATAAACATGTTTGTCTGAGTCTTCTATCAAAAGTTACAGCTATTTCTATGAAGTTGTACAAAAACGCTTTCTTTCGCCAAGACAGTGCGTTTCTCACTGTTACATGCATTTGAATGGGGAACTCGACCGAAACAAAGTATAGGTTTTCATTATGTGAATAACTTGGAAATCTTAGCTCAAACAGCTGCAAAACCTGTTTTCCCAGCACGGAGACCTTGAGTTCTATAATATAAGGCCATAAACATGTTTTTCTGAGTCTTCTATCAAAAGTTACAGCTATTTCTATGAAGTTGTACAAAAACGCTTTCTTTCGCCAAGACAGTGCGTTTCTCACTGTTACATGCATTTGAATGGGGAACTCGACCGAAACAAAGTATAGGTTTTCATTATGTGAATAACTTGGAAATCTTAGCTCAAACAGCTGCAAAACCTGTTTGCCCAGCACGGGAACCTTGAGTTCTATAAGATAAAGCCATAAACATGTGTATCCGAGTCTTCTATCAAAAGTTACAGCTATTTCTATGACGTTGTACAAAAACGCTTTCTTTTGCCAAGACAGTGCGTTTCTCACTGTTACATGCATTTGAATGGGGAACTCGACCGAAACAAAGTATAGGTTTTCATTATGTGAATAACTTGGAAATCTTAGCTCAAACAGCTGCAAAACCTGTTTTCCCAGCACGGGAACCTTGAGTTCTATAAGATAAAGCCATAAACATGTGTATCCGAGTCTTCTATCAAAAGTTACAGCTATTTCTATGAAGTTGTACAAAAACGCTTTCTTTCGCCAAGACAGTGCGTTTCTCACTGTTACATGCATTTGAATGGGGAACTCGACCGAAACAAAGTATAGGTTTTCATTATGTGAATAACTTGGAAATCTTAGCTCAAACAGCTGCAAAACCTGTTTTCCCAGCACGGAGACCTTGAGTTCTATAATATAAGGCCATAAACATGTTTGTCTGAGTCTTCTATCAAAAGTTACAGCTATTTCTATGAAGTTGTACAAAAACGCTTTCTTTCGCCAAGACAGTGCGTTTCTCACTGTTACATGCATTTGAATGGGGAACTCGACCGAAACAAAGTATAGGTTTTCATTATGTGAATAACTTGGAAATCTTAGCTCAAACAGCTGCAAAACCTGTTTTCCCAGCACGGAGACCTTGAGTTCTATAATATAAGGCCATAAACATGTTTGTCTGAGTCTTCTATCAAAAGTTACAGCTATTTCTATGAAGTTGTACAAAAACGCTTTCTTTCGCCAAGACAGTGCGTTTCTCACTGTTACATGCATTTGAATGGGGAACTCGACCGAAACAAAGTATAGGTTTTCATTATGTGAATAACTTGGAAATCTTAGCTCAAACAGCTGCAAAACCTGTTTGCCCAGCACGGGAACCTTGAGTTCTATAAGATAAAGCCATAAACATGTGTATCCGAGGCTTCTATCAAAAGTTACATCTATTCATATGAAGTTGTACAAAAACGCTTTCTTTCGCCAAGACAGTGCGTTTCTCACTGTTACATGCATTTGAATGGGGAACTCGACCGAAACAAAGTATAGGTTTTCATTATGTGAATAACTTGGAAATCTTAGCTCAAACAGCTGCAAAACCTGTTTTCCCAGCACGGAGACCTTGAGTTCTATAATATAAGGCCATAAACATGTTTGTCTGAGTCTTCTATCAAAAGTTACAGCTATTTCTATGAAGTTGTACAAAAACGCTTTCTTTCGCCAAGACAGTGCGTTTCTCACTGTTACATGCATTTGAATGGGGAACTCGACCGAAACAAAGTATAGGTTTTCATTATGTGAATAACTTGGAAATCTTAGCTCAAACAGCTGCAAAACCTGTTTGCCCAGCACGGGAACCTTGAGTTCTATAAGATAAAGCCATAAACATGTGTATCCGAGGCTTCTATCAAAAGTTACATCTATTCATATGAAGTTGTACAAAAACGCTTTCTTTCGCCAAGACAGTGCGTTTCTCACTGTTACATGCATTTGAATGGGGAACTCGACCGAAACAAAGTATAGGTTTTCATTATGTGAATAACTTGGAAATCTTAGCTCAAACAGCTGCAAAACCTGTTTTCCCAGCACGGAGACCTTGAGTTCTATAATATAAGGCCATAAACATGTTTTTCTGAGTCTTCTATCAAAAGTTACAGCTATTTCTATGAAGTTGTACAAAAACGCTTTCTTTCGCCAAGACAGTGCGTTTCTCACTGTTACATGCATTTGAATGGGGAACTCGACCGAAACAAAGTATAGGTTTTCATTATGTGAATAACTTGGAAATCTTAGCTCAAACAGCTGCAAAACCTGTTTTCCCAGCACGGAGACCTTGAGTTCTATAATATAAGGCCATAAACATGTTTGTCTGAGTCTTCTATCAAAAGTTACAGCTATTTCTATGAAGTTGTACAAAAACGCTTTCTTTTGCCAAGACAGTGCGTTTCTCACTGTTACATGCATTTGAATGGGGAACTCGACCGAAACAAAGTATAGGTTTTCATTATGTGAATAACTTGGAAATCTTAGCTCAAACAGCTGCAAAACCTGTTTTCCCAGCACGGGAACCTTGAGTTCTATAAGATAAAGCCATAAACATGTGTATCCGAGTCTTCTATCAAAAGTTACAGCTATTTCTATGAAGTTGTACAAAAACGCTTTCTTTCGCCAAGACAGTGCGTTTCTCACTGTTACATGCATTTGAATGGGGAACTCGACCGAAACAAAGTATAGGTTTTCATTATGTGAATAACTTGGAAATCTTAGCTCAAACAGCTGCAAAACCTGTTTTCCCAGCACGGGAACCTTGAGTTCTATAAGATAAAGCCATAAACATGTGTATCCGAGGCTTCTATCAAAAGTTACATCTATTCATATGAAGTTGTACAAAAACGCTTTCTTTCGCCAAGACAGTGCGTTTCTCACTGTTACATGCATTTGAATGGGGAACTCGACCGAAACAAAGTATAGGTTTTCATTATGTGAATAACTTGGAAATCTTAGCTCAAACAGCTGCAAAACCTGTTTTCCCAGCACGGAGACCTTGAGTTCTATAATATAAGGCCATAAACATGTTTGTCTGAGTCTTCTATCAAAAGTTACAGCTATTTCTATGAAGTTGTACAAAAACGCTTTCTTTCGCCAAGACAGTGCGTTTCTCACTGTTACATGCATTTGAATGGGGAACTCGACCGAAACAAAGTATAGGTTTTCATTATGTGAATAACTTGGAAATCTTAGCTCAAACAGCTGCAAAACCTGTTTTCCCAGCACGGAGACCTTGAGTTCTATAATATAAGGCCATAAACATGTTTTTCTGAGTCTTCTATCAAAAGTTACAGCTATTTCTATGAAGTTGTACAAAAACGCTTTCTTTCGCCAAGACAGTGCGTTTCTCACTGTTACATGCATTTGAATGGGGAACTCGACCGAAACAAAGTATAGGTTTTCATTATGTGAATAACTTGGAAATCTTAGCTCAAACAGCTGCAAAACCTGTTTTCCCAGCACGGAGACCTTGAGTTCTATAATATAAGGCCATAAACATGTTTGTCTGAGTCTTCTATCAAAAGTTACAGCTATTTCTATGAAGTTGTACAAAAACGCTTTCTTTTGCCAAGACAGTGCGTTTCTCACTGTTACATGCATTTGAATGGGGAACTCGACCGAAACAAAGTATAGGTTTTCATTATGTGAATAACTTGGAAATCTTAGCTCAAACAGCTGCAAAACCTGTTTTCCCAGCACGGGAACCTTGAGTTCTATAAGATAAAGCCATAAACATGTGTATCCGAGTCTTCTATCAAAAGTTACAGCTATTTCTATGAAGTTGTACAAAAACGCTTTCTTTCGCCAAGACAGTGCGTTTCTCACTGTTACATGCATTTGAATGGGGAACTCGACCGAAACAAAGTATAGGTTTTCATTATGTGAATAACTTGGAAATCTTAGCTCAAACAGCTGCAAAACCTGTTTTCCCAGCACGGAGACCTTGAGTTCTATAATATAAGGCCATAAACATGTTTGTCTGAGTCTTCTATCAAAAGTTACAGCTATTTCTATGAAGTTGTACAAAAACGCTTTCTTTCGCCAAGACAGTGCGTTTCTCACTGTTACATGCATTTGAATGGGGAACTCGACCGAAACAAAGTATAGGTTTTCATTATGTGAATAACTTGGAAATCTTAGCTCAAACAGCTGCAAAACCTGTTTGCCCAGCACGGGAACCTTGAGTTCTATAAGATAAAGCCATAAACATGTGTATCCGAGGCTTCTATCAAAAGTTACAGCTATTTCTATGAAGTTGTACAAAAACGCTTTCTTTCGCCAAGACAGTGCGTTTCTCACTGTTACATGCATTTGAATGGGGAACTCGACTGAAACAAAGTATAGGTTTTCATTATGTGAATAACTTGGAAATCTTAGCTCAAACAGCTGCAAAACCTGTTTGCCCAGCACGGGAACCTTGAGTTCTATAAGATAAAGCCATAAACATGTGTATCCGAGTCTTCTATCAAAAGTTACAGCTATTTCTATGAAGTTGTACAAAAACGCTTTCTTTCGCCAAGACAGTGCGTTTCTCACTGTTACATGCATTTGAATGGGGAACTCGACCGAAACAAAGTATAGGTTTTCATTATGTGAATAACTTGGAAATCTTAGCTCAAACAGCTGCAAAACCTGTTTTCCCAGCACGGAGACCTTGAGTTCTATAATATACGGCCATAAACATGTTTGTCTGAGTCTTCTATCAAAAGTTACAGCTATTTCTATGAAGTTGTACAAAAACGCTTTCTTTCGCCAAGACAGTGCGTTTCTCACTGTTACATGCATTTGAATGGGGAACTCGACCGAAACAAAGTATAGGTTTTCATTATGTGAATAACTTGGAAATCTTAGCTCAAACAGCTGCAAAACCTGTTTGCCCAGCACGGGAACCTTGAGTTCTATAAGATAAAGCCATAAACATGTGTATCCGAGTCTTCTATCAATAGTTACAGCTATTTCTATGAAGTTGTAGAAAAACGCTTTCTTTCGCCAAGACAGTGCGTTTCTCACTGTTACATGCATTTGAATGGGGAACTCGACCGAAACAAAGTATAGGTTTTCATTATGTGAATAACTTGGAAATCTTAGCTCAAACAGCTGCAAAACCTGTTTTCCCAGCACGGAGACCTTGAGTTCTATAATATAAGGCCATAAACATGTTTGTCTGAGTCTTCTATCAAAAGTTACAGCTATTTCTATGAAGTTGTACAAAAACGCTTTCTTTCGCCAAGACAGTGCGTTTCTCACTGTTACATGCATTTGAATGGGGAACTCGACCGAAACAAAGTATAGGTTTTCATTATGTGAATAACTTGGAAATCTTAGCTCAAACAGCTGCAAAACCTGTTTTCCCAGCACGGAGACCTTGAGTTCTATAATATAAGGCCATAAACATGTTTGTCTGAGTCTTCTATCAAAAGTTACAGCTATTTCTATGAAGTTGTACAAAAACGCTTTCTTTCGCCAAGACAGTGCGTTTCTCACTGTTACATGCATTTGAATGGGGAACTCGACCGAAACAAAGTATAGGTTTTCATTATGTGAATAACTTGGAAATCTTAGCTCAAACAGCTGCAAAACCTGTTTTCCCAGCACGGGAACCTTGAGTTCTATAAGATAAAGCCATAAACATGTGTATCCGAGTCTTCTATCAAAAGTTACAGCTATTTCTATGAAGTTGTACAAAAACGCTTTCTTTCGCCAAGACAGTGCGTTTCTCACTGTTACATGCATTTGAATGGGGAACTCGACCGAAACAAAGTATAGGTTTTCATTATGTGAATAACTTGGAAATCTTAGCTCAAACAGCTGCAAAACCTGTTTTCCCAGCACGGAGACCTTGAGTTCTATAATATAAGGCCATAAACATGTTTGTCTGAGTCTTCTATCAAAAGTTACAGCTATTTCTATGAAGTTGTACAAAAACGCTTTCTTTCGCCAAGACAGTGCGTTTCTCACTGTTACATGCATTTGAATGGGGAACTCGACCGAAACAAAGTATAGGTTTTCATTATGTGAATAACTTGGAAATCTTAGCTCAAACAGCTGCAAAACCTGTTTGCCCAGCACGGGAACCTTGAGTTCTATAAGATAAAGCCATAAACATGTGTATCCGAGTCTTCTATCAAAAGTTACAGCTATTTCTATGAAGTTGTACAAAAACGCTTTCTTTCGCCAAGACAGTGCGTTTCTCACTGTTACATGCATTTGAATGGGGAACTCGACCGAAACAAAGTATAGGTTTTCATTATGTGAATAACTTGGAAATCTTAGCTCAAACAGCTGCAAAACCTGTTTTCCCAGCACGGGAACCTTGAGTTCTATAATATAAGGCCATAAACATGTTTGTCTGAGTCTTCTATCAAAAGTTACAGCTATTTCTATGAAGTTGTACAAAAACGCTTTCTTTCGCCAAGACAGTGCGTTTCTCACTGTTACATGCATTTGAATGGGGAACTCGACCGAAACAAAGTATAGGTTTTCATTATGTGAATAACTTGGAAATCTTAGCTCAAACAGCTGCAAAACCTGTTTTCCCAGCACGGAGACCTTGAGTTCTATAATATAAGGCCATAAACATGTTTGTCTGAGTCTTCTATCAAAAGTTACAGCTATTTCTATGAAGTTGTACAAAAACGCTTTCTTTTGCCAAGACAGTGCGTTTCTCACTGTTACATGCATTTGAATGGGGAACTCGACCGAAACAAAGTATAGGTTTTCATTATGTGAATAACTTGGAAATCTTAGCTCAAACAGCTGCAAAACCTGTTTTCCCAGCACGGGAACCTTGAGTTCTATAAGATAAAGCCATAAACATGTGTATCCGAGTCTTCTATCAAAAGTTACAGCTATTTCTATGAAGTTGTACAAAAACGCTTTCTTTCGCCAAGACAGTGCGTTTCTCACTGTTACATGCATTTGAATGGGGAACTCGACCGAAACAAAGTATAGGTTTTCATTATGTGAATAACTTGGAAATCTTAGCTCAAACAGCTGCAAAACCTGTTTTCCCAGCACGGAGACCTTGAGTTCTATAATATAAGGCCATAAACATGTTTGTCTGAGTCTTCTATCAAAAGTTACAGCTATTTCTATGAAGTTGTACAAAAACGCTTTCTTTCGCCAAGACAGTGCGTTTCTCACTGTTACATGCATTTGAATGGGGAACTCGACCGAAACAAAGTATAGGTTTTCATTATGTGAATAACTTGGAAATCTTAGCTCAAACAGCTGCAAAACCTGTTTGCCCAGCACGGGAACCTTGAGTTCTATAAGATAAAGCCATAAACATGTGTATCCGAGGCTTCTATCAAAAGTTACATCTATTCATATGAAGTTGTACAAAAACGCTTTCTTTCGCCAAGACAGTGCGTTTCTCACTGTTACATGCATTTGAATGGGGAACTCGACCGAAACAAAGTATAGGTTTTCATTATGTGAATAACTTGGAAATCTTAGCTCAAACAGCTGCAAAACCTGTTTTCCCAGCACGGAGACCTTGAGTTCTATAATATAAGGCCATAAACATGTTTGTCTGAGTCTTCTATCAAAAGTTACAGCTATTTCTATGAAGTTGTACAAAAACGCTTTCTTTCGCCAAGACAGTGCGTTTCTCACTGTTACATGCATTTGAATGGGGAACTCGACCGAAACAAAGTATAGGTTTTCATTATGTGAATAACTTGGAAATCTTAGCTCAAACAGCTGCAAAACCTGTTTGCCCAGCACGGGAACCTTGAGTTCTATAAGATAAAGCCATAAACATGTGTATCCGAGTCTTCTATCAAAAGTTACAGCTATTTCTATGAAGTTGTACAAAAACGCTTTCTTTTGCCAAGACAGTGCGTTTCTCACTGTTACATGCATTTGAATGGGGAACTCGACCGAAACAAAGTATAGGTTTTCATTATGTGAATAACTTGGAAATCTTAGCTCAAACAGCTGCAAAACCTGTTTTCCCAGCACGGAGACCTTGAGTTCTATAATATAAGGCCATAAACATGTTTGTCTGAGTCTTCTATCAAAAGTTACAGCTATTTCTATGAAGTTGTACAAAAACGCTTTCTTTCGCCAAGACAGTGCGTTTCTCACTGTTACATGCATTTGAATGGGGAACTCGACCGAAACAAAGTATAGGTTTTCATTATGTGAATAACTTGGAAATCTTAGCTCAAACAGCTGCAAAACCTGTTTTCCCAGCACGGGAACCTTGAGTTCTATAAGATAAAGCCATAAACATGTGTATCCGAGGCTTCTATCAAAAGTTACAGCTATTCATATGAAGTTGTACAAAAACGCTTTCTTTCGCCAAGACAGTGCGTTTCTCACTGTTACATGCATTTGAATGGGGAACTCGACCGAAACAAAGTATAGGTTTTCATTATGTGAATAACTTGGAAATCTTAGCTCAAACAGCTGCAAAACCTGTTTTCCCAGCACGGAGACCTTGAGTTCTATAATATAAGGCCATAAACATGTTTGTCTGAGTCTTCTATCAAAAGTTACAGCTATTTCTATGAAGTTGTACAAAAACGCTTTCTTTCGCCAAGACAGTGCGTTTCTCACTGTTACATGCATTTGAATGGGGAACTCGACCGAAACAAAGTATAGGTTTTCATTATGTGAATAACTTGGAAATCTTAGCTCAAACAGCTGCAAAACCTGTTTTCCCAGCACGGGAACCTTGAGTTCTATAAGATAAAGCCATAAACATATGTATCCGAGTCTTCTATCAAAAGTTACAGCTATTTCTATGAAGTTGTACAAAAACGCTTTCTTTTGCCAAGACAGTGCGTTTCTCACTGTTACATGCATTTGAATGGGGAACTCGACCGAAACAAAGTATAGGTTTTCATTATGTGAATAACTTGGAAATCTTAGCTCAAACAGCTGCAAAACCTGTTTTCCCAGCACGGAGACCTTGAGTTCTATAATATAAGGCCATAAACATGTTTGTCTGAGTCTTCTATCAAAAGTTACAGCTATTTCTATGAAGTTGTACAAAAACGCTTTCTTTCGCCAAGACAGTGCGTTTCTCACTGTTACATGCATTTGAATGGGGAACTCGACCGAAACAAAGTATAGGTTTTCATTATGTGAATAACTTGGAAATCTTAGCTCAAACAGCTGCAAAACCTGTTTGCCCAGCACGGGAACCTTGAGTTCTATAAGATAAAGCCATAAACATGTGTATCCGAGTCTTCTATCAAAAGTTACAGCTATTTCTATGAAGTTGTACAAAAACGCTTTCTTTTGCCAAGACAGTGCGTTTCTCACTGTTACATGCATTTGAATGGGGAACTCGACCGAAACAAAGTATAGGTTTTCATTATGTGAATAACTTGGAAATCTTAGCTCAAACAGCTGCAAAACCTGTTTGCCCAGCACGGGAACCTTGAGTTCTATAAGATAAAGCCATAAACATGTGTATCCGAGGCTTCTATCAAAAGTTACAGCTATTTCTATGAAGTTGTACAAAAACGCTTTCTTTTGCCAAGACAGTGCGTTTCTCACTGTTACATGCATTGAATGGGGAACTCGACCGAAACAAAGTATAGGTTTTCATTATGTGAATAACTTGGAAATCTTAGCTCAAACAGCTGCAAAACCTGTTTGCCCAGCACGGGAACCTTGAGTTCTATAAGATAAAGCCAAAAACATGTGTATCCGAGGCTTCTATCAAAAGTTACAGCTATTCATATGAAGTTGTACAAAAACGCTTTCTTTCGCCAAGACAGTGCGTTTCTCACTGTTACATGCATTTGAATGGGGAACTCGACCGAAACAAAGTATAGGTTTTCATTATGTGAATAACTTGGAAATCTTAGCTCAAACAGCTGCAAAACCTGTTTTCCCAGCACGGAGACCTTGAGTTCTATAATATAAGGCCATAAACATGTTTGTCTGAGTCTTCTATCAAAAGTTACAGCTATTTCTATGAAGTTGTACAAAAACGCTTTCTTTCGCCAAGACAGTGCGTTTCTCACTGTTACATGCATTTGAATGGGGAACTCGACCGAAACAAAGTATAGGTTTTCATTATGTGAATAACTTGGAAATCTTAGCTCAAACAGCTGCAAAACCTGTTTTCCCAGCACGGGAACCTTGAGTTCTATAAGATAAAGCCATAAACATGTGTATCCGAGTCTTCTATCAAAAGTTACAGCTATTTCTATGAAGTTGTACAAAAACGCTTTCTTTCGCCAAGACAGTGCGTTTCTCACTGTTACATGCATTTGAATGGGGAACTCGACCGAAACAAAGTATAGGTTTTCATTATGTGAATAACTTGGAAATCTTAGCTCAAACAGCTGCAAAACCTGTTTTCCCAGCACGGAGACCTTGAGTTCTATAATATAAGGCCATAAACATGTTTGTCTGAGTCTTCTATCAAAAGTTACAGCTATTTCTATGAAGTTGTACAAAAACGCTTTCTTTCGCCAAGACAGTGCGTTTCTCACTGTTACATGCATTTGAATGGGGAACTCGACCGAAACAAAGTATAGGTTTTCATTATGTGAATAACTTGGAAATCTTAGCTCAAACAGCTGCAAAACCTGTTTTCCCAGCACGGGAACCTTGAGTTCTATAAGATAAAGCCATAAACATGTGTATCCGTGTCTTCTATCAAAAGTTACAGCTATTTCTATGAAGTTGTACAAAAACGCTTTCTTTCGCCAAGACAGTGCGTTTCTCACTGTTACATGCATTTGAATGGGGAACTCGACCGAAACAAAGTATAGGTTTTCATTATGTGAATAACTTGGAAATCTTAGCTCAAACAGCTGCAAAACCTGTTTTCCCAGCACGGAGACCTTGAGTTCTATAATATAAGGCCATAAACATGTTTGTCTGAGTCTTCTATCAAAAGTTACAGCTATTTCTATGAAGTTGTACAAAAACGCTTTCTTTCGCCAAGACAGTGCGTTTCTCACTGTTACATGCATTTGAATGGGGAACTCGACCGAAACAAAGTATAGGTTTTCATTATGTGAATAACTTGGAAATCTTAGCTCAAACAGCTGCAAAACCTGTTTTCCCAGCACGGGAACCTTGAGTTCTATAAGATAAAGCCATAAACATGTGTATCCGAGTCTTCTATCAAAAGTTACAGCTATTTCTATGAAGTTGTACAAAAACGCTTTCTTTTGCCAAGACAGTGCGTTTCTCACTGTTACATGCATTTGAATGGGGAACTCGACCGAAACAAAGTATAGGTTTTCATTATGTGAATAACTTGGAAATCTTAGCTCAAACAGCTGCAAAACCTGTTTTCCCAGCACGGAGACCTTGAGTTCTATAATATAAGGCCATAAACATGTTTGTCTGAGTCTTCTATCAAAAGTTACAGCTATTTCTATGAAGTTGTACAAAAACGCTTTCTTTCGCCAAGACAGTGCGTTTCTCACTGTTACATGCATTTGAATGGGGAACTCGACCGAAACAAAGTATAGGTTTTCATTATGTGAATAACTTGGAAATCTTAGCTCAAACAGCTGCAAAACCTGTTTTCCCAGCACGGGAACCTTGAGTTCTATAATATAAGGCCATAAACATGTGTATCCGAGTCTTCTATCAAAAGTTACAGCTATTTCTATGAAGTTGTACAAAAACGCTTTCTTTCGCCAAGACAGTGCGTTTCTCACTGTTACATGCATTTGAATGGGGAACTCGACCGAAACAAAGTATAGGTTTTCATTATGTGAATAACTTGGAAATCTTAGCTCAAACAGCTGCAAAACCTGTTTTCCCAGCACGGAGACCTTGAGTTCTATAATATAAGGCCATAAACATGTTTGTCTGAGTCTTCTATCAAAAGTTACAGCTATTTCTATGAAGTTGTACAAAAACGCTTTCTTTCGCCAAGACAGTGCGTTTCTCACTGTTACATGCATTTGAATGGGGAACTCGACCGAAACAAAGTATAGGTTTTCATTATGTGAATAACTTGGAAATCTTAGCTCAAACAGCTGCAAAACCTGTTTTCCCAGCACGGAGACCTTGAGTTCTATAATATAAGGCCATAAACATGTTTGTCTGAGTCTTCTATCAAAAGTTACAGCTATTTCTATGAAGTTGTACAAAAACGCTTTCTTTTGCCAAGACAGTGCGTTTCTCACTGTTACATGCATTTGAATGGGGAACTCGACCGAAACAAAGTATAGGTTTTCATTATGTGAATAACTTGGAAATCTTAGCTCAAACAGCTGCAAAACCTGTTTGCCCAGCACGGGAACCTTGAGTTCTATAAGATAAAGCCATAAACATGTGTATCCGAGGCTTCTATCAAAAGTTACAGCTATTTCTATGAAGTTGTACAAAAACGCTTTCTTTTGCCAAGACAGTGCGTTTCTCACTGTTACATGCATTTGAATGGGGAACTCGACCGAAACAAAGTATAGGTTTTCATTATGTGAATAACTTGGAAATCTTAGCTCAAACAGCTGCAAAACCTGTTTTCCCAGCACGGAGACCTTGAGTTCTATAATATAAGGCCATAAACATGTTTGTCTGAGTCTTCTATCAAAAGTTACAGCTATTTCTATGAAGTTGTACAAAAACGCTTTCTTTCGCCAAGACAGTGCGTTTCTCACTGTTACATGCATTTGAATGGGGAACTCGACCGAAACAAAGTATAGGTTTTCATTATGTGAATAACTTGGAAATCTTAGCTCAAACAGCTGCAAAACCTGTTTTCCCAGCACGGGAACCTTGAGTTCTATAATATAAGGCCATAAACATGTGTATCCGAGTCTTCTATCAAAAGTTACAGCTATTTCTATGAAGTTGTACAAAAACGCTTTCTTTCGCCAAGACAGTGCGTTTCTCACTGTTACATGCATTTGAATGGGGAACTCGACCGAAACAAAGTATAGGTTTTCATTATGTGAATAACTTGGAAATCTTAGCTCAAACAGCTGCAAAACCTGTTTTCCCAGCACGGAGACCTTGAGTTCTATAATATAAGGCCATAAACATGTTTGTCTGAGTCTTCTATCAAAAGTTACAGCTATTTCTATGAAGTTGTACAAAAACGCTTTCTTTCGCCAAGACAGTGCGTTTCTCACTGTTACATGCATTTGAATGGGGAACTCGACCGAAACAAAGTATAGGTTTTCATTATGTGAATAACTTGGAAATCTTAGCTCAAACAGCTGCAAAACCTGTTTTCCCAGCACGGAGACCTTGAGTTCTATAATATAAGGCCATAAACATGTTTGTCTGAGTCTTCTATCAAAAGTTACAGCTATTTCTATGAAGTTGTACAAAAACGCTTTCTTTTGCCAAGACAGTGCGTTTCTCACTGTTACATGCATTTGAATGGGGAACTCGACCGAAACAAAGTATAGGTTTTCATTATGTGAATAACTTGGAAATCTTAGCTCAAACAGCTGCAAAACCTGTTTGCCCAGCACGGGAACCTTGAGTTCTATAAGATAAAGCCATAAACATGTGTATCCGAGGCTTCTATCAAAAGTTACAGCTATTTCTATGAAGTTGTACAAAAACGCTTTCTTTTGCCAAGACAGTGCGTTTCTCACTGTTACATGCATTGAATGGGGAACTCGACCGAAACAAAGTATAGGTTTTCATTATGTGAATAACTTGGAAATCTTAGCTCAAACAGCTGCAAAACCTGTTTGCCCAGCACGGGAACCTTGAGTTCTATAAGATAAAGCCAAAAACATGTGTATCCGAGGCTTCTATCAAAAGTTACAGCTATTCATATGAAGTTGTACAAAAACGCTTTCTTTCGCCAAGACAGTGCGTTTCTCACTGTTACATGCATTTGAATGGGGAACTCGACCGAAACAAAGTATAGGTTTTCATTATGTGAATAACTTGGAAATCTTAGCTCAAACAGCTGCAAAACCTGTTTTCCCAGCACGGAGACCTTGAGTTCTATAATATAAGGCCATAAACATGTTTGTCTGAGTCTTCTATCAAAAGTTACAGCTATTTCTATGAAGTTGTACAAAAACGCTTTCTTTCGCCAAGACAGTGCGTTTCTCACTGTTACATGCATTTGAATGGGGAACTCGACCGAAACAAAGTATAGGTTTTCATTATGTGAATAACTTGGAAATCTTAGCTCAAACAGCTGCAAAACCTGTTTTCCCAGCACGGAGACCTTGAGTTCTATAATATAAGGCCATAAACATGTTTGTCTGAGTCTTCTATCAAAAGTTACAGCTATTTCTATGAAGTTGTACAAAAACGCTTTCTTTCGCCAAGACAGTGCGTTTCTCACTGTTACATGCATTTGAATGGGGAACTCGACCGAAACAAAGTATAGGTTTTCATTATGTGAATAACTTGGAAATCTTAGCTCAAACAGCTGCAAAACCTGTTTTCCCAGCACGGAGACCTTGAGTTCTATAATATAAGGCCATAAACATGTTTGTCTGAGTCTTCTATCAAAAGTTACAGCTATTTCTATGAAGTTGTACAAAAACGCTTTCTTTCGCCAAGACAGTGCGTTTCTCACTGTTACATGCATTTGAATGGGGAACTCGACCGAAACAAAGTATAGGTTTTCATTATGTGAATAACTTGGAAATCTTAGCTCAAACAGCTGCAAAACCTGTTTTCCCAGCACGGAGACCTTGAGTTCTATAATATAAGGCCATAAACATGTTTGTCTGAGTCTTCTATCAAAAGTTACAGCTATTTCTATGAAGTTGTACAAAAACGCTTTCTTTCGCCAAGACAGTGCGTTTCTCACTGTTACATGCATTTGAATGGGGAACTCGACCGAAACAAAGTATAGGTTTTCATTATGTGAATAACTTGGAAATCTTAGCTCAAACAGCTGCAAAACCTGTTTGCCCAGCATGGGAACCTTGAGTTCTATAAGATAAAGCCAAAAACATGTGTATCCAAGGCTTCTATCAAAAGTTACAGCTATTCATATGAAGTTGTACAAAAACGCTTTCTTTCGCCAAGACAGTGCGTTTCTCACTGTTACATGCATTTGAATGGGGAACTCGACCGAAACAAAGTATAGGTTTTCATTATGTGAATAACTTGGAAATCTTAGCTCAAACAGCTGCAAAACCTGTTTTCCCAGCACGGAGACCTTGAGTTCTATAATATAAGGCCATAAACATGTTTGTCTGAGTCTTCTATCAAAAGTTACAGCTATTTCTATGAAGTTGTACAAAAACGCTTTCTTTCGCCAAGACAGTGCGTTTCTCACTGTTACATGCATTTGAATGGGGAACTCGACCGAAACAAAGTATAGGTTTTCATTATGTGAATAACTTGGAAATCTTAGCTCAAACAGCTGCAAAACCTGTTTTCCCAGCACGGAGACCTTGAGTTCTATAATATAAGGCCATAAACATGTTTGTCTGAGTCTTCTATCAAAAGTTACAGCTATTTCTATGAAGTTGTACAAAAACGCTTTCTTTCGCCAAGACAGTGCGTTTCTCACTGTTACATGCATTTGAATGGGGAACTCGACCGAAACAAAGTATAGGTTTTCATTATGTGAATAACTTGGAAATCTTAGCTCAAACAGCTGCAAAACCTGTTTTCCCAGCACGGGAACCTTGAGTTCTATAAGATAAAGCCATAAACATGTGTATCCGAGTCTTCTATCAAAAGTTACAGCTATTTCTATGAAGTTGTACAAAAACGCTTTCTTTCGCCAAGACAGTGCGTTTCTCACTGTTACATGCATTTGAATGGGGAACTCGACCGAAACAAAGTATAGGTTTTCATTATGTGAATAACTTGGAAATCTTAGCTCAAACAGCTGCAAAACCTGTTTTCCCAGCACGGAGACCTTGAGTTCTATAATATAAGGCCATAAACATGTTTGTCTGAGTCTTCTATCAAAAGTTACAGCTATTTCTATGAAGTTGTACAAAAACGCTTTCTTTCGCCAAGACAGTGCGTTTCTCACTGTTACATGCATTTGAATGGGGAACTCGACCGAAACAAAGTATAGGTTTTCATTATGTGAATAACTTGGAAATCTTAGCTCAAACAGCTGCAAAACCTGTTTGCCCAGCACGGGAACCTTGAGTTCTATAAGATAAAGCCATAAACATGTGTATCCGAGGCTTCTATCAAAAGTTACAGCTATTTCTATGAAGTTGTACAAAAACGCTTTCTTTCGCCAAGACAGTGCGTTTCTCACTGTTACATGCATGTGAATGGGGAACTCGACTGAAACAAAGTATAGGTTTTCATTATGTGAATAACTTGGAAATCTTAGCTCAAACAGCTGCAAAACCTGTTTGCCCAGCACGGGAACCTTGAGTTCTATAAGATAAAGCCATAAACATGTGTATCCGAGGCTTCTA
Organism: Maylandia zebra; assembly: GCF_041146795.1. Lineage (NCBI taxonomy): Eukaryota > Metazoa > Chordata > Actinopteri > Cichliformes > Cichlidae > Maylandia > Maylandia zebra. Next base: position 3,621,854 of record NC_135174.1, on the reverse strand, counting down.
TCAAAAGTTACAGCTATTTCTATGAAGTTGTACAAAAACGCTTTCTTTCGCCAAGACAGTGCGTTTCTCACTGTTACATGCATGTGAATGGGGAACTCGACTGAAACAAAGTATAGGTTTTCATTATGTGAATAACTTGGAAATCTTAGCTCAAACAGCTGCAAAACCTGTTTGCCCAGCACGGGAACCTTGAGTTCTATAAGATAAAGCCATAAACATGTGTATCCGAGGCTTCTATCAAAAGTTACAGCTACTTCTATGAAGTTGTACAAAAACGCTTTCTTTCGCCAAGACAGTGCGTTTCTCACTGTTACATGCATGTGAATGGGGAACTCGACTGAAACAAAGTATAGGTTTTCATTATGTGAATAACTTGGAAATCTTAGCTCAAACAGCTGCAAAACCTGTTTTCCCAGCACGGAGACCTTGAGTTCTATAATATAAGGCCATAAACATGTTTGTCTGAGTCTTCTATCAAAAGTTACAGCTATTTCTATGAAGTTGTACAAAAAAGCTTTCTTTCGCCAAGACAGTGCGTTTCTCACTGTTACATGCATTTGAATGGGGAACTCGACCGAAACAAAGTATAGGTTTTCATTATGTGAATAACTTGGAAATCTTAGCTCAAACAGCTGCAAAACCTGTTTTCCCAGCACGGGAACCTTGAGTTCTATAAGATAAAGCCATAAACATGTGTATCCGAGTCTTCTATCAAAAGTTACAGCTATTTCTATGAAGTTGTACAAAAACGCTTTCTTTCGCCAAGACAGTGCGTTTCTCACTGTTACATGCATTTGAATGGGGAACTCGACCGAAACAAAGTATAGGTTTTCATTATGTGAATAACTTGGAAATCTTAGCTCAAACAGCTGCAAAACCTGTTTTCCCAGCACGGAGACCTTGAGTTCTATAATATAAGGCCATAAACATGTTTGTCTGAGTCTTCTATCAAAAGTTACAGCTATTTCTATGAAGTTGTACAAAAACGCTTTCTTTCGCCAAGACAGTGCGTTTCTCACTGTTACATGCATTTGAATGGGGAACTCGACCGAAACAAAGTATAGGTTTTCATTATGTGAATAACTTGGAAATCTTAGCTCAAACAGCTGCAAAACCTGTTTTCCCAGCACGGAGACCTTGAGTTCTATAATATAAGGCCATAAACATGTTTGTCTGAGTCTTCTATCAAAAGTTACAGCTATTTCTATGAAGTTGTACAAAAACGCTTTCTTTCGCCAAGACAGTGCGTTTCTCACTGTTACATGCATTTGAATGGGGAACTCGACCGAAACAAAGTATAGGTTTTCATTATGTGAATAACTTGGAAATCTTAGCTCAAACAGCTGCAAAACCTGTTTTCCCAGCACGGAGACCTTGAGTTCTATAATATAAGGCCATAAACATGTTTGTCTGAGTCTTCTATCAAAAGTTACAGCTATTTCTATGAAGTTGTACAAAAACGCTTTCTTTCGCCAAGACAGTGCGTTTCTCACTGTTACATGCATTTGAATGGGGAACTCGACCGAAACAAAGTATAGGTTGTCATTATGTGAATAACTTGGAAATCTTAGCTCAAACAGCTGCAAAACCTGTTTTCCCAGCACGGAGACCTTGAGTTCTATAATATAAGGCCATAAACATGTTTGTCTGAGTCTTCTATCAAAAGTTACAGCTATTTCTATGAAGTTGTACAAAAACGCTTTCTTTCGCCAAGACAGTGCGTTTCTCACTGTTACATGCATTTGAATGGGGAACTCGACCGAAACAAAGTATAGGTTTTCATTATGTGAATAACTTGGAAATCTTAGCTCAAACAGCTGCAAAACCTGTTTGCCCAGCACGGGAACCTTGAGTTCTATAAGATAAAGCCATAAACATGTGTATCCGAGGCTTCTATCAAAAGTTACAGCTATTTCTATGAAGTTGTACAAAAACGCTTTCTTTCGCCAAGACAGTGCGTTTCTCACTGTTACATGCATTTGAATGGGGAACTCGACCGAAACAAAGTATAGGTTTTCATTATGTGAATAACTTGGAAATCTTAGCTCAAACAGCTGCAAAACCTGTTTTCCCAGCACGGGAACCTTGAGTTCTATAAGATAAAGCCATAAACATGTGTATCCGAGTCTTCTATCAAAAGTTACAGCTATTTCTATGAAGTTGTACAAAAACGCTTTCTTTCGCCAAGACAGTGCGTTTCTCACTGTTACATGCATTTGAATGGGGAACTCGACCGAAACAAAGTATAGGTTTTCATTATGTGAATAACTTGGAAATCTTAGCTCAAACAGCTGCAAAACCTGTTTTCCCAGCACGGAGACCTTGAGTTCTATAATATAAGGCCATAAACATGTTTGTCTGAGTCTTCTATCAAAAGTTACAGCTATTTCTATGAAGTTGTACAAAAAAGCTTTCTTTTGCCAAGACAGTGCGTTTCTCACTGTTACATGCATTTGAATGGGGAACTCGACCGAAACAAAGTATAGGTTTTCATTATGTGAATAACTTGGAAATCTTAGCTCAAACAGCTGCAAAACCTGTTTTCCCAGCACGGGAACCTTGAGTTCTATAAGATAAAGCCATAAACATGTGTATCCGAGTCTTCTATCAAAAGTTACAGCTATTTCTATGAAGTTGTACAAAAACGCTTTCTTTCGCCAAGACAGTGCGTTTCTCACTGTTACATGCATTTGAATGGGGAACTCGACCGAAACAAAGTATAGGTTTTCATTATGTGAATAACTTGGAAATCTTAGCTCAAACAGCTGCAAAACCTGTTTTCCCAGCACGGAGACCTTGAGTTCTATAATATAAGGCCATAAACATGTTTGTCTGAGTCTTCTATCAAAAGTTACAGCTATTTCTATGAAGTTGTACAAAAACGCTTTCTTTCGCCAAGACAGTGCGTTTCTCACTGTTACATGCATTTGAATGGGGAACTCGACCGAAACAAAGTATAGGTTTTCATTATGTGAATAACTTGGAAATCTTAGCTCAAACAGCTGCAAAACCTGTTTTCCCAGCACGGAGACCTTGAGTTCTATAATATAAGGCCATAAACATGTTTGTCTGAGTCTTCTATCAAAAGTTACAGCTATTTCTATGAAGTTGTACAAAAACGCTTTCTTTCGCCAAGACAGTGCGTTTCTCACTGTTACATGCATTTGAATGGGGAACTCGACCGAAACAAAGTATAGGTTTTCATTATGTGAATAACTTGGAAATCTTAGCTCAAACAGCTGCAAAACCTGTTTGCCCAGCACGGGAACCTTGAGTTCTATAAGATAAAGCCATAAACATGTGTATCCGAGGCTTCTATCAAAAGTTACAGCTATTCATATGAAGTTGTACAAAAACGCTTTCTTTCGCCAAGACAGTGCGTTTCTCACTGTTACATGCATTTGAATGGGGAACTCGACCGAAACAAAGTATAGGTTTTCATTATGTGAATAACTTGGAAATCTTAGCTCAAACAGCTGCAAAACCTGTTTTCCCAGCACGGAGACCTTGAGTTCTATAATATAAGGCCATAAACATGTTTGTCTGAGTCTTCTATCAAAAGTTACAGCTATTTCTATGAAGTTGTACAAAAACGCTTTCTTTCGCCAAGACAGTGCGTTTCTCACTGTTACATGCATTTGAATGGGGAACTCGACCGAAACAAAGTATAGGTTTTCATTATGTGAATAACTTGGAAATCTTAGCTCAAACAGCTGCAAAACCTGTTTTCCCAGCACGGAGACCTTGAGTTCTATAATATAAGGCCATAAACATGTTTGTCTGAGTCTTCTATCAAAAGTTACAGCTATTTCTATGAAGTTGTACAAAAACGCTTTCTTTCGCCAAGACAGTGCGTTTCTCACTGTTACATGCATTTGAATGGGGAACTCGACCGAAACAAAGTATAGGTTTTCATTATGTGAATAACTTGGAAATCTTAGCTCAAACAGCTGCAAAACCTGTTTTCCCAGCACGGAGACCTTGAGTTCTATAAGATAAAGCCATAAACATGTGTATCCGAGTCTTCTATCAAAAGTTACAGCTATTTCTATGAAGTTGTACAAAAACGCTTTCTTTCGCCAAGACAGTGCGTTTCTCACTGTTACATGCATGTGAATGGGGAACTCGACTGAAACAAAGTATAGGTTTTCATTATGTGAATAACTTGGAAATCTTAGCTCAAACAGCTGCAAAACCTGTTTGCCCAGCACGGGAACCTTGAGTTCTATAAGATAAAGCCATAAACATGTGTATCCGAGTCTTCTATCAATAGTTACAGCTATTTCTATGAAGTTGTACAAAAACGCTTTCTTTCGCCAAGACAGTGCGTTTCTCACTGTTACATGCATTTGAATGGGGAACTCGACCGAAACAAAGTATAGGTTTTCATTATGTGAATAACTTGGAAATCTTAGCTCAAACAGCTGCAAAACCTGTTTTCCCAGCACGGAGACCTTGAGTTCTATAATATAAGGCCATAAACATGTTTGTCTGAGTCTTCTATCAAAAGTTACAGCTATTTCTATGAAGTTGTACAAAAACGCTTTCTTTCGCCAAGACAGTGCGTTTCTCACTGTTACATGCATTTGAATGGGGAACTCGACCGAAACAAAGTATAGGTTTTCATTATGTGAATAACTTGGAAATCTTAGCTCAAACAGCTGCAAAACCTGTTTGCCCAGCACGGGAACCTTGAGTTCTATAAGATAAAGCCATAAACATGTGTATCCGAGTCTTCTATCAATAGTTACAGCTATTTCTATGAAGTTGTACAAAAACGCTTTCTTTTGCCAAGACAGTGCGTTTCTCACTGTTACATGCATTTGAATGGGGAACTCGACCGAAACAAAGTATAGGTTTTCATTATGTGAATAACTTGGAAATCTTAGCTCAAACAGCTGCAAAACCTGTTTTCCCAGCACGGAGACCTTGAGTTCTATAATATAAGGCCATAAACATGTTTGTCTGAGTCTTCTATCAAAAGTTACAGCTATTTCTATGAAGTTGTACAAAAACGCTTTCTTTCGCCAAGACAGTGCGTTTCTCACTGTTACATGCATTTGAATGGGGAACTCGACCGAAACAAAGTATAGGTTTTCATTATGTGAATAACTTGGAAATCTTAGCTCAAACAGCTGCAAAACCTGTTTTCCCAGCACGGAGACCTTGAGTTCTATAATATAAGGCCATAAACATGTTTGTCTGAGTCTTCTATCAAAAGTTACAGCTATTTCTATGAAGTTGTACAAAAAAGCTTTCTTTTGCCAAGACAGTGCGTTTCTCACTGTTACATGCATTTGAATGGGGAACTCGACCGAAACAAAGTATAGGTTTTCATTATGTGAATAACTTGGAAATCTTAGCTCAAACAGCTGCAAAACCTGTTTTCCCAGCACGGGAACCTTGAGTTCTATAAGATAAAGCCATAAACATGTGTATCCGAGTCTTCTATCAAAAGTTACAGCTATTTCTATGAAGTTGTACAAAAACGCTTTCTTTCGCCAAGACAGTGCGTTTCTCACTGTTACATGCATTTGAATGGGGAACTCGACCGAAACAAAGTATAGGTTTTCATTATGTGAATAACTTGGAAATCTTAGCTCAAACAGCTGCAAAACCTGTTTTCCCAGCACGGAGACCTTGAGTTCTATAATATAAGGCCATAAACATGTTTGTCTGAGTCTTCTATCAAAAGTTACAGCTATTTCTATGAAGTTGTACAAAAACGCTTTCTTTCGCCAAGACAGTGCGTTTCTCACTGTTACATGCATTTGAATGGGGAACTCGACCGAAACAAAGTATAGGTTTTCATTATGTGAATAACTTGGAAATCTTAGCTCAAACAGCTGCAAAACCTGTTTTCCCAGCACGGAGACCTTGAGTTCTATAATATAAGGCCATAAACATGTTTTTCTGAGTCTTCTATCAAAAGTTACAGCTATTTCTATGAAGTTGTACAAAAACGCTTTCTTTCGCCAAGACAGTGCGTTTCTCACTGTTACATGCATTTGAATGGGGAACTCGACCGAAACAAAGTATAGGTTTTCATTATGTGAATAACTTGGAAATCTTAGCTCAAACAGCTGCAAAACCTGTTTGCCCAGCACGGGAACCTTGAGTTCTATAAGATAAAGCCATAAACATGTGTATCCGAGTCTTCTATCAAAAGTTACAGCTATTTCTATGAAGTTGTACAAAAACGCTTTCTTTTGCCAAGACAGTGCGTTTCTCACTGTTACATGCATTTGAATGGGGAACTCGACCGAAACAAAGTATAGGTTTTCATTATGTGAATAACTTGGAAATCTTAGCTCAAACAGCTGCAAAACCTGTTTGCCCAGCACGGGAACCTTGAGTTCTATAAGATAAAGCCATAAACATGTGTATCCGAGTCTTCTATCAAAAGTTACAGCTATTTCTATGAAGTTGTACAAAAACGCTTTCTTTTGCCAAGACAGTGCGTTTCTCACTGTTACATGCATTTGAATGGGGAACTCGACCGAAACAAAGTATAGGTTTTCATTATGTGAATAACTTGGAAATCTTAGCTCAAACAGCTGCAAAACCTGTTTTCCCAGCACGGAGACCTTGAGTTCTATAAGATAAAGCCATAAACATGTGTATCCGAGGCTTCTATCAAAAGTTACAGCTATTCATATGAAGTTGTACAAAAACGCTTTCTTTCGCCAAGACAGTGCGTTTCTCACTGTTACATGCATTTGAATGGGGAACTCGACCGAAACAAAGTATAGGTTTTCATTATGTGAATAACTTGGAAATCTTAGCTCAAACAGCTGCAAAACCTGTTTTCCCAGCACGGAGACCTTGAGTTCTATAATATAAGGCCATAAACATGTTTGTCTGAGTCTTCTATCAAAAGTTACAGCTATTTCTATGAAGTTGTACAAAAACGCTTTCTTTCGCCAAGACAGTGCGTTTCTCACTGTTACATGCATTTGAATGGGGAACTCGACCGAAACAAAGTATAGGTTTTCATTATGTGAATAACTTGGAAATCTTAGCTCAAACAGCTGCAAAACCTGTTTTCCCAGCACGGAGACCTTGAGTTCTATAAGATAAAGCCATAAACATGTGTATCCGAGGCTTCTATCAAAAGTTACAGCTATTTCTATGAAGTTGTACAAAAACGCTTTCTTTCGCCAAGACAGTGCGTTTCTCACTGTTACATGCATGTGAATGGGGAACTCGACTGAAACAAAGTATAGGTTTTCATTATGTGAATAACTTGGAAATCTTAGCTCAAACAGCTGCAAAACCTGTTTGCCCAGCACGGGAACCTTGAGTTCTATAAGATAAAGCCATAAACATGTGTATCCGAGTCTTCTATCAATAGTTACAGCTATTTCTATGAAGTTGTACAAAAACGCTTTCTTTCGCCAAGACAGTGCGTTTCTCACTGTTACATGCATTTGAATGGGGAACTCGACCGAAACAAAGTATAGGTTTTCATTATGTGAATAACTTGGAAATCTTAGCTCAAACAGCTGCAAAACCTGTTTTCCCAGCACGGAGACCTTGAGTTCTATAATATAAGGCCATAAACATGTTTGTCTGAGTCTTCTATCAAAAGTTACAGCTATTTCTATGAAGTTGTACAAAAACGCTTTCTTTCGCCAAGACAGTGCGTTTCTCACTGTTACATGCATTTGAATGGGGAACTCGACCGAAACAAAGTATAGGTTTTCATTATGTGAATAACTTGGAAATCTTAGCTCAAACAGCTGCAAAACCTGTTTGCCCAGCACGGGAACCTTGAGTTCTATAAGATAAAGCCATAAACATGTGTATCCGAGTCTTCTATCAATAGTTACAGCTATTTCTATGAAGTTGTACAAAAACGCTTTCTTTTGCCAAGACAGTGCGTTTCTCACTGTTACATGCATTTGAATGGGGAACTCGACCGAAACAAAGTATAGGTTTTCATTATGTGAATAACTTGGAAATCTTAGCTCAAACAGCTGCAAAACCTGTTTTCCCAGCACGGAGACCTTGAGTTCTATAATATAAGGCCATAAACATGTTTGTCTGAGTCTTCTATCAAAAGTTACAGCTATTTCTATGAAGTTGTACAAAAACGCTTTCTTTCGCCAAGACAGTGCGTTTCTCACTGTTACATGCATTTGAATGGGGAACTCGACCGAAACAAAGTATAGGTTTTCATTATGTGAATAACTTGGAAATCTTAGCTCAAACAGCTGCAAAACCTGTTTTCCCAGCACGGAGACCTTGAGTTCTATAATATAAGGCCATAAACATGTTTGTCTGAGTCTTCTATCAAAAGTTACAGCTATTTCTATGAAGTTGTACAAAAAAGCTTTCTTTTGCCAAGACAGTGCGTTTCTCACTGTTACATGCATTTGAATGGGGAACTCGACCGAAACAAAGTATAGGTTTTCATTATGTGAATAACTTGGAAATCTTAGCTCAAACAGCTGCAAAACCTGTTTTCCCAGCACGGGAACCTTGAGTTCTATAAGATAAAGCCATAAACATGTGTATCCGAGTCTTCTATCAAAAGTTACAGCTATTTCTATGAAGTTGTACAAAAACGCTTTCTTTCGCCAAGACAGTGCGTTTCTCACTGTTACATGCATTTGAATGGGGAACTCGACCGAAACAAAGTATAGGTTTTCATTATGTGAATAACTTGGAAATCTTAGCTCAAACAGCTGCAAAACCTGTTTTCCCAGCACGGAGACCTTGAGTTCTATAATATAAGGCCATAAACATGTTTGTCTGAGTCTTCTATCAAAAGTTACAGCTATTTCTATGAAGTTGTACAAAAACGCTTTCTTTCGCCAAGACAGTGCGTTTCTCACTGTTACATGCATTTGAATGGGGAACTCGACCGAAACAAAGTATAGGTTTTCATTATGTGAATAACTTGGAAATCTTAGCTCAAACAGCTGCAAAACCTGTTTTCCCAGCACGGAGACCTTGAGTTCTATAATATAAGGCCATAAACATGTTTTTCTGAGTCTTCTATCAAAAGTTACAGCTATTTCTATGAAGTTGTACAAAAACGCTTTCTTTCGCCAAGACAGTGCGTTTCTCACTGTTACATGCATTTGAATGGGGAACTCGACCGAAACAAAGTATAGGTTTTCATTATGTGAATAACTTGGAAATCTTAGCTCAAACAGCTGCAAAACCTGTTTGCCCAGCACGGGAACCTTGAGTTCTATAAGATAAAGCCATAAACATGTGTATCCGAGTCTTCTATCAAAAGTTACAGCTATTTCTATGAAGTTGTACAAAAACGCTTTCTTTTGCCAAGACAGTGCGTTTCTCACTGTTACATGCATTTGAATGGGGAACTCGACCGAAACAAAGTATAGGTTTTCATTATGTGAATAACTTGGAAATCTTAGCTCAAACAGCTGCAAAACCTGTTTGCCCAGCACGGGAACCTTGAGTTCTATAAGATAAAGCCATAAACATGTGTATCCGAGTCTTCTATCAAAAGTTACAGCTATTTCTATGAAGTTGTACAAAAACGCTTTCTTTTGCCAAGACAGTGCGTTTCTCACTGTTACATGCATTTGAATGGGGAACTCGACCGAAACAAAGTATAGGTTTTCATTATGTGAATAACTTGGAAATCTTAGCTCAAACAGCTGCAAAACCTGTTTTCCCAGCACGGAGACCTTGAGTTCTATAAGATAAAGCCATAAACATGTGTATCCGAGGCTTCTATCAAAAGTTACAGCTATTCATATGAAGTTGTACAAAAACGCTTTCTTTCGCCAAGACAGTGCGTTTCTCACTGTTACATGCATTTGAATGGGGAACTCGACCGAAACAAAGTATAGGTTTTCATTATGTGAATAACTTGGAAATCTTAGCTCAAACAGCTGCAAAACCTGTTTTCCCAGCACGGAGACCTTGAGTTCTATAATATAAGGCCATAAACATGTTTGTCTGAGTCTTCTATCAAAAGTTACAGCTATTTCTATGAAGTTGTACAAAAACGCTTTCTTTCGCCAAGACAGTGCGTTTCTCACTGTTACATGCATTTGAATGGGGAACTCGACCGAAACAAAGTATAGGTTTTCATTATGTGAATAACTTGGAAATCTTAGCTCAAACAGCTGCAAAACCTGTTTGCCCAGCACGGGAACCTTGAGTTCTATAAGATAAAGCCATAAACATGTGTATCCGAGTCTTCTATCAAAAGTTACAGCTATTTCTATGAAGTTGTACAAAAACGCTTTCTTTTGCCAAGACAGTGCGTTTCTCACTGTTACATGCATTTGAATGGGGAACTCGACCGAAACAAAGTATAGGTTTTCATTATGTGAATAACTTGGAAATCTTAGCTCAAACAGCTGCAAAACCTGTTTTCCCAGCACGGAGACCTTGAGTTCTATAAGATAAAGCCATAAACATGTGTATCCGAGGCTTCTATCAAAAGTTACAGCTATTCATATGAAGTTGTACAAAAACGCTTTCTTTCGCCAAGACAGTGCGTTTCTCACTGTTACATGCATTTGAATGGGGAACTCGACCGAAACAAAGTATAGGTTTTCATTATGTGAATAACTTGGAAATCTTAGCTCAAACAGCTGCAAAACCTGTTTTCCCAGCACGGAGACCTTGAGTTCTATAATATAAGGCCATAAACATGTTTGTCTGAGTCTTCTATCAAAAGTTACAGCTATTTCTATGAAGTTGTACAAAAACGCTTTCTTTCGCCAAGACAGTGCGTTTCTCACTGTTACATGCATTTGAATGGGGAACTCGACCGAAACAAAGTATAGGTTTTCATTATGTGAATAACTTGGAAATCTTAGCTCAAACAGCTGCAAAACCTGTTTGCCCAGCACGGGAACCTTGAGTTCTATAAGATAAAGCCATAAACATGTGTATCCGAGGCTTCTATCAAAAGTTACAGCTATTCATATGAAGTTGTACAAAAACGCTTTCTTTCGCCAAGACAGTGCGTTTCTCACTGTTACATGCATTTGAATGGGGAACTCGACCGAAACAAAGTATAGGTTTTCATTATGTGAATAACTTGGAAATCTTAGCTCAAACAGCTGCAAAACCTGTTTTCCCAGCACGGAGACCTTGAGTTCTATAATATAAGGCCATAAACATGTTTGTCTGAGTCTTCTATCAAAAGTTACAGCTATTTCTATGAAGTTGTACAAAAACGCTTTCTTTCGCCAAGACAGTGCGTTTCTCACTGTTACATGCATTTGAATGGGGAACTCGACCGAAACAAAGTATAGGTTTTCATTATGTGAATAACTTGGAAATCTTAGCTCAAACAGCTGCAAAACCTGTTTTCCCAGCACGGAGACCTTGAGTTCTATAATATAAGGCCATAAACATGTTTGTCTGAGTCTTCTATCAAAAGTTACAGCTATTTCTATGAAGTTGTACAAAAACGCTTTCTTTCGCCAAGACAGTGCGTTTCTCACTGTTACATGCATTTGAATGGGGAACTCGACCGAAACAAAGTATAGGTTTTCATTATGTGAATAACTTGGAAATCTTAGCTCAAACAGCTGCAAAACCTGTTTTCCCAGCACGGAGACCTTGAGTTCTATAAGATAAAGCCATAAACATGTGTATCCGAGGCTTCTATCAAAAGTTACAGCTATTTCTATGAAGTTGTACAAAAACGCTTTCTTTCGCCAAGACAGTGCGTTTCTCACTGTTACATGCATGTGAATGGGGAACTCGACTGAAACAAAGTATAGGTTTTCATTATGTGAATAACTTGGAAATCTTAGCTCAAACAGCTGCAAAACCTGTTTGCCCAGCACGGGAACCTTGAGTTCTATAAGATAAAGCCATAAACATGTGTATCCGAGTCTTCTATCAATAGTTACAGCTATTTCTATGAAGTTGTACAAAAACGCTTTCTTTCGCCAAGACAGTGCGTTTCTCACTGTTACATGCATTTGAATGGGGAACTCGACCGAAACAAAGTATAGGTTTTCATTATGTGAATAACTTGGAAATCTTAGCTCAAACAGCTGCAAAACCTGTTTTCCCAGCACGGAGACCTTGAGTTCTATAATATAAGGCCATAAACATGTTTGTCTGAGTCTTCTATCAAAAGTTACAGCTATTTCTATGAAGTTGTACAAAAACGCTTTCTTTCGCCAAGACAGTGCGTTTCTCACTGTTACATGCATTTGAATGGGGAACTCGACCGAAACAAAGTATAGGTTTTCATTATGTGAATAACTTGGAAATCTTAGCTCAAACAGCTGCAAAACCTGTTTGCCCAGCACGGGAACCTTGAGTTCTATAAGATAAAGCCATAAACATGTGTATCCGAGTCTTCTATCAATAGTTACAGCTATTTCTATGAAGTTGTACAAAAACGCTTTCTTTTGCCAAGACAGTGCGTTTCTCACTGTTACATGCATTTGAATGGGGAACTCGACCGAAACAAAGTATAGGTTTTCATTATGTGAATAACTTGGAAATCTTAGCTCAAACAGCTGCAAAACCTGTTTTCCCAGCACGGAGACCTTGAGTTCTATAATATAAGGCCATAAACATGTTTGTCTGAGTCTTCTATCAAAAGTTACAGCTATTTCTATGAAGTTGTACAAAAACGCTTTCTTTCGCCAAGACAGTGCGTTTCTCACTGTTACATGCATTTGAATGGGGAACTCGACCGAAACAAAGTATAGGTTTTCATTATGTGAATAACTTGGAAATCTTAGCTCAAACAGCTGCAAAACCTGTTTTCCCAGCACGGAGACCTTGAGTTCTATAATATAAGGCCATAAACATGTTTGTCTGAGTCTTCTATCAAAAGTTACAGCTATTTCTATGAAGTTGTACAAAAAAGCTTTCTTTTGCCAAGACAGTGCGTTTCTCACTGTTACATGCATTTGAATGGGGAACTCGACCGAAACAAAGTATAGGTTTTCATTATGTGAATAACTTGGAAATCTTAGCTCAAACAGCTGCAAAACCTGTTTTCCCAGCACGGGAACCTTGAGTTCTATAAGATAAAGCCATAAACATGTGTATCCGAGTCTTCTATCAAAAGTTACAGCTATTTCTATGAAGTTGTACAAAAACGCTTTCTTTCGCCAAGACAGTGCGTTTCTCACTGTTACATGCATTTGAATGGGGAACTCGACCGAAACAAAGTATAGGTTTTCATTATGTGAATAACTTGGAAATCTTAGCTCAAACAGCTGCAAAACCTGTTTTCCCAGCACGGAGACCTTGAGTTCTATAATATAAGGCCATAAACATGTTTGTCTGAGTCTTCTATCAAAAGTTACAGCTATTTCTATGAAGTTGTACAAAAACGCTTTCTTTCGCCAAGACAGTGCGTTTCTCACTGTTACATGCATTTGAATGGGGAACTCGACCGAAACAAAGTATAGGTTTTCATTATGTGAATAACTTGGAAATCTTAGCTCAAACAGCTGCAAAACCTGTTTTCCCAGCACGGAGACCTTGAGTTCTATAATATAAGGCCATAAACATGTTTTTCTGAGTCTTCTATCAAAAGTTACAGCTATTTCTATGAAGTTGTACAAAAACGCTTTCTTTCGCCAAGACAGTGCGTTTCTCACTGTTACATGCATTTGAATGGGGAACTCGACCGAAACAAAGTATAGGTTTTCATTATGTGAATAACTTGGAAATCTTAGCTCAAACAGCTGCAAAACCTGTTTGCCCAGCACGGGAACCTTGAGTTCTATAAGATAAAGCCATAAACATGTGTATCCGAGTCTTCTATCAAAAGTTACAGCTATTTCTATGAAGTTGTACAAAAACGCTTTCTTTTGCCAAGACAGTGCGTTTCTCACTGTTACATGCATTTGAATGGGGAACTCGACCGAAACAAAGTATAGGTTTTCATTATGTGAATAACTTGGAAATCTTAGCTCAAACAGCTGCAAAACCTGTTTGCCCAGCACGGGAACCTTGAGTTCTATAAGATAAAGCCATAAACATGTGTATCCGAGTCTTCTATCAAAAGTTACAGCTATTTCTATGAAGTTGTACAAAAACGCTTTCTTTTGCCAAGACAGTGCGTTTCTCACTGTTACATGCATTTGAATGGGGAACTCGACCGAAACAAAGTATAGGTTTTCATTATGTGAATAACTTGGAAATCTTAGCTCAAACAGCTGCAAAACCTGTTTTCCCAGCACGGAGACCTTGAGTTCTATAAGATAAAGCCATAAACATGTGTATCCGAGGCTTCTATCAAAAGTTACAGCTATTCATATGAAGTTGTACAAAAACGCTTTCTTTCGCCAAGACAGTGCGTTTCTCACTGTTACATGCATTTGAATGGGGAACTCGACCGAAACAAAGTATAGGTTTTCATTATGTGAATAACTTGGAAATCTTAGCTCAAACAGCTGCAAAACCTGTTTTCCCAGCACGGAGACCTTGAGTTCTATAATATAAGGCCATAAACATGTTTGTCTGAGTCTTCTATCAAAAGTTACAGCTATTTCTATGAAGTTGTACAAAAACGCTTTCTTTCGCCAAGACAGTGCGTTTCTCACTGTTACATGCATTTGAATGGGGAACTCGACCGAAACAAAGTATAGGTTTTCATTATGTGAATAACTTGGAAATCTTAGCTCAAACAGCTGCAAAACCTGTTTTCCCAGCACGGAGACCTTGAGTTCTATAATATAAGGCCATAAACATGTTTGTCTGAGTCTTCTATCAAAAGTTACAGCTATTTCTATGAAGTTGTACAAAAACGCTTTCTTTCGCCAAGACAGTGCGTTTCTCACTGTTACATGCATTTGAATGGGGAACTCGACCGAAACAAAGTATAGGTTTTCATTATGTGAATAACTTGGAAATCTTAGCTCAAACAGCTGCAAAACCTGTTTTCCCAGCACGGAGACCTTGAGTTCTATAATATAAGGCCATAAACATGTTTGTCTGAGTCTTCTATCAAAAGTTACAGCTATTTCTATGAAGTTGTACAAAAACGCTTTCTTTCGCCAAGACAGTGCGTTTCTCACTGTTACATGCATTTGAATGGGGAACTCGACCGAAACAAAGTATAGGTTTTCATTATGTGAATAACTTGGAAATCTTAGCTCAAACAGCTGCAAAACCTGTTTTCCCAGCACGGAGACCTTGAGTTCTATAATATAAGGCCATAAACATGTTTGTCTGAGTCTTCTATCAAAAGTTACAGCTATTTCTATGAAGTTGTACAAAAACGCTTTCTTTCGCCAAGACAGTGCGTTTCTCACTGTTACATGCATTTGAATGGGGAACTCGACCGAAACAAAGTATAGGTTTTCATTATGTGAATAACTTGGAAATCTTAGCTCAAACAGCTGCAAAACCTGTTTGCCCAGCACGGGAACCTTGAGTTCTATAAGATAAAGCCATAAACATGTGTATCCGAGGCTTCTATCAAAAGTTACAGCTATTTCTATGAAGTTGTACAAAAACGCTTTCTTTCGCCAAGACAGTGCGTTTCTCACTGTTACATGCATGTGAATGGGGAACTCGACTGAAACAAAGTATAGGTTTTCATTATGTGAATAACTTGGAAATCTTAGCTCAAACAGCTGCAAAACCTGTTTGCCCAGCACGGGAACCTTGAGTTCTATAAGATAAAGCCATAAACATGTGTATCCGAGGCTTCTATCAAAAGTTACAGCTATTCATATGAAGTTGTACAAAAACGCTTTCTTTCGCCAAGACAGTGCGTTTCTCACTGTTACATGCATTTGAATGGGGAACTCGACCGAAACAAAGTATAGGTTTTCATTATGTGAATAACTTGGAAATCTTAGCTCAAACAGCTGCAAAACCTGTTTTCCCAGCACGGGAACCTTGAGTTCTATAAGATAAAGCCATAAACATGTGTATCCGAGTCTTCTATCAATAGTTACAGCTATTTCTATGAAGTTGTACAAAAACGCTTTCTTTTGCCAAGACAGTGCGTTTCTCACTGTTACATGCATTTGAATGGGGAACTCGACCGAAACAAAGTATAGGTTTTCATTATGTGAATAACTTGGAAATCTTAGCTCAAACAGCTGCAAAACCTGTTTTCCCAGCACGGAGACCTTGAGTTCTATAATATAAGGCCATAAACATGTTTGTCTGAGTCTTCTATCAATAGTTACAGCTATTTCTATGAAGTTGTACAAAAACGCTTTCTTTTGCCAAGACAGTGCGTTTCTCACTGTTACATGCATTTGAATGGGGAACTCGACCGAAACAAAGTATAGGTTTTCATTATGTGAATAACTTGGAAATCTTAGCTCAAACAGCTGCAAAACCTGTTTTCCCAGCACGGAGACCTTGAGTTCTATAATATAAGGCCATAAACATGTTTGTCTGAGTCTTCTATCAAAAGTTACAGCTATTTCTATGAAGTTGTACAAAAACGCTTTCTTTCGCCAAGACAGTGCGTTTCTCACTGTTACATGCATTTGAATGGGGAACTCGACCGAAACAAAGTATAGGTTTTCATTATGTGAATAACTTGGAAATCTTAGCTCAAACAGCTGCAAAACCTGTTTTCCCAGCACGGAGACCTTGAGTTCTATAATATAAGGCCATAAACATGTTTGTCTGAGTCTTCTATCAAAAGTTACAGCTATTTCTATGAAGTTGTACAAAAACGCTTTCTTTCGCCAAGACAGTGCGTTTCTCACTGTTACATGCATTTGAATGGGGAACTCGACCGAAACAAAGTATAGGTTTTCATTATGTGAATAACTTGGAAATCTTAGCTCAAACAGCTGCAAAACCTGTTTGCCCAGCACGGGAACCTTGAGTTCTATAAGATAAAGCCATAAACATGTGTATCCGAGGCTTCTATCAAAAGTTACAGCTATTCATATGAAGTTGTACAAAAACGCTTTCTTTCGCCAAGACAGTGCGTTTCTCACTGTTACATGCATTTGAATGGGGAACTCGACCGAAACAAAGTATAGGTTTTCATTATGTGAATAACTTGGAAATCTTAGCTCAAACAGCTGCAAAACCTGTTTTCCCAGCACGGAGACCTTGAGTTCTATAATATAAGGCCATAAACATGTTTTTCTGAGTCTTCTATCAAAAGTTACAGCTATTTCTATGAAGTTGTACAAAAACGCTTTCTTTCGCCAAGACAGTGCGTTTCTCACTGTTACATGCATTTGAATGGGGAACTCGACCGAAACAAAGTATAGGTTTTCATTATGTGAATAACTTGGAAATCTTAGCTCAAACAGCTGCAAAACCTGTTTGCCCAGCACGGGAACCTTGAGTTCTATAAGATAAAGCCATAAACATGTGTATCCGAGTCTTCTATCAAAAGTTACAGCTATTTCTATGAAGTTGTACAAAAACGCTTTCTTTTGCCAAGACAGTGCGTTTCTCACTGTTACATGCATTTGAATGGGGAACTCGACCGAAACAAAGTATAGGTTTTCATTATGTGAATAACTTGGAAATCTTAGCTCAAACAGCTGCAAAACCTGTTTGCCCAGCACGGGAACCTTGAGTTCTATAAGATAAAGCCATAAACATGTGTATCCGAGTCTTCTATCAAAAGTTACAGCTATTTCTATGAAGTTGTACAAAAACGCTTTCTTTTGCCAAGACAGTGCGTTTCTCACTGTTACATGCATTTGAATGGGGAACTCGACCGAAACAAAGTATAGGTTTTCATTATGTGAATAACTTGGAAATCTTAGCTCAAACAGCTGCAAAACCTGTTTTCCCAGCACGGAGACCTTGAGTTCTATAAGATAAAGCCATAAACATGTGTATCCGAGTCTTCTATCAAAAGTTACAGCTATTTCTATGAAGTTGTACAAAAACGCTTTCTTTCGCCAAGACAGTGCGTTTCTCACTGTTACATGCATTTGAATGGGGAACTCGACCGAAACAAAGTATAGGTTTTCATTATGTGAATAACTTGGAAATCTTAGCTCAAACAGCTGCAAAACCTGTTTTCCCAGCACGGAGACCTTGAGTTCTATAATATAAGGCCATAAACATGTTTGTCTGAGTCTTCTATCAAAAGTTACAGCTATTTCTATGAAGTTGTACAAAAAAGCTTTCTTTTGCCAAGACAGTGCGTTTCTCACTGTTACATGCATTTGAATGGGGAACTCGACCGAAACAAAGTATAGGTTTTCATTATGTGAATAACTTGGAAATCTTAGCTCAAACAGCTGCAAAACCTGTTTTCCCAGCACGGGAACCTTGAGTTCTATAAGATAAAGCCATAAACATGTGTATCCGAGTCTTCTATCAAAAGTTACAGCTATTTCTATGAAGTTGTACAAAAACGCTTTCTTTCGCCAAGACAGTGCGTTTCTCACTGTTACATGCATTTGAATGGGGAACTCGACCGAAACAAAGTATAGGTTTTCATTATGTGAATAACTTGGAAATCTTAGCTCAAACAGCTGCAAAACCTGTTTTCCCAGCACGGAGACCTTGAGTTCTATAATATAAGGCCATAAATATGTTTGTCTGAGTCTTCTATCAAAAGTTACAGCTATTTCTATGAAGTTGTACAAAAACGCTTTCTTTCGCCAAGACAGTGCGTTTCTCACTGTTACATGCATTTGAATGGGGAACTCGACCGAAACAAAGTATAGGTTTTCATTATGTGAATAACTTGGAAATCTTAGCTCAAACAGCTGCAAAACCTGTTTTCCCAGCACGGAGACCTTGAGTTCTATAATATAAGGCCATAAACATGTTTGTCTGAGTCTTCTATCAAAAGTTACAGCTATTTCTATGAAGTTGTACAAAAACGCTTTCTTTCGCCAAGACAGTGCGTTTCTCACTGTTACATGCATTTGAATGGGGAACTCGACCGAAACAAAGTATAGGTTTTCATTATGTGAATAACTTGGAAATCTTAGCTCAAACAGCTGCAAAACCTGTTTGCCCAGCACGGGAACCTTGAGTTCTATAAGATAAAGCCATAAACATGTGTATCCGAGGCTTCTATCAAAAGTTACAGCTATTTCTATGAAGTTGTACAAAAACGCTTTCTTTCGCCAAGACAGTGCGTTTCTCACTGTTACATGCATGTGAATGGGGAACTCGACTGAAACAAAGTATAGGTTTTCATTATGTGAATAACTTGGAAATCTTAGCTCAAACAGCTGCAAAACCTGTTTGCCCAGCACGGGAACCTTGAGTTCTATAAGATAAAGCCATAAACATGTGTATCCGAGTCTTCTATCAAAAGTTACAGCTATTCATATGAAGTTGTACAAAAACGCTTTCTTTCGCCAAGACAGTGCGTTTCTCACTGTTACATGCATTTGAATGGGGAACTCGACCGAAACAAAGTATAGGTTTTCATTATGTGAATAACTTGGAAATCTTAGCTCAAACAGCTGCAAAACCTGTTTGCCCAGCACGGGAACCTTGAGTTCTATAAGATAAAGCCATAAACATGTGTATCCGAGTCTTCTATCAAAAGTTACAGCTATTTCTATGAAGTTGTACAAAAACGCTTTCTTTTGCCAAGACAGTGCGTTTCTCACTGTTACATGCATTTGAATGGGGAACTCGACCGAAACAAAGTATAGGTTTTCATTATGTGAATAACTTGGAAATCTTAGCTCAAACAGCTGCAAAACCTGTTTGCCCAGCACGGGAACCTTGAGTTCTATAAGATAAAGCCATAAACATGTGTATCCGAGTCTTCTATCAAAAGTTACAGCTATTTCTATGAAGTTGTACAAAAACGCTTTCTTTTGCCAAGACAGTGCGTTTCTCACTGTTACATGCATTTGAATGGGGAACTCGACCGAAACAAAGTATAGGTTTTCATTATGTGAATAACTTGGAAATCTTAGCTCAAACAGCTGCAAAACCTGTTTTCCCAGCACGGAGACCTTGAGTTCTATAAGATAAAGCCATAAACATGTGTATCCGAGGCTTCTATCAAAAGTTACAGCTATTCATATGAAGTTGTACAAAAACGCTTTCTTTCGCCAAGACAGTGCGTTTCTCACTGTTACATGCATTTGAATGGGGAACTCGACCGAAACAAAGTATAGGTTTTCATTATGTGAATAACTTGGAAATCTTAGCTCAAACAGCTGCAAAACCTGTTTTCCCAGCACGGAGACCTTGAGTTCTATAATATAAGGCCATAAACATGTTTGTCTGAGTCTTCTATCAAAAGTTACAGCTATTTCTATGAAGTTGTACAAAAACGCTTTCTTTCGCCAAGACAGTGCGTTTCTCACTGTTACATGCATTTGAATGGGGAACTCGACCGAAACAAAGTATAGGTTTTCATTATGTGAATAACTTGGAAATCTTAGCTCAAACAGCTGCAAAACCTGTTTTCCCAGCACGGAGACCTTGAGTTCTATAATATAAGGCCATAAACATGTTTTTCTGAGTCTTCTATCAAAAGTTACAGCTATTTCTATGAAGTTGTACAAAAACGCTTTCTTTCGCCAAGACAGTGCGTTTCTCACTGTTACATGCATTTGAATGGGGAACTCGACCGAAACAAAGTATAGGTTTTCATTATGTGAATAACTTGGAAATCTTAGCTCAAACAGCTGCAAAACCTGTTTGCCCAGCACGGGAACCTTGAGTTCTATAAGATAAAGCCATAAACATGTGTATCCGAGTCTTCTATCAAAAGTTACAGCTATTTCTATGAAGTTGTACAAAAACGCTTTCTTTTGCCAAGACAGTGCGTTTCTCACTGTTACATGCATTTGAATGGGGAACTCGACCGAAACAAAGTATAGGTTTTCATTATGTGAATAACTTGGAAATCTTAGCTCAAACAGCTGCAAAACCTGTTTGCCCAGCACGGGAACCTTGAGTTCTATAAGATAAAGCCATAAACATGTGTATCCGAGTCTTCTATCAAAAGTTACAGCTATTTCTATGAAGTTGTACAAAAACGCTTTCTTTTGCCAAGACAGTGCGTTTCTCACTGTTACATGCATTTGAATGGGGAACTCGACCGAAACAAAGTATAGGTTTTCATTATGTGAATAACTTGGAAATCTTAGCTCAAACAGCTGCAAAACCTGTTTTCCCAGCACGGAGACCTTGAGTTCTATAAGATAAAGCCATAAACATGTGTATCCGAGTCTTCTATCAAAAGTTACAGCTATTTCTATGAAGTTGTACAAAAACGCTTTCTTTCGCCAAGACAGTGCGTTTCTCACTGTTACATGCATTTGAATGGGGAACTCGACCGAAACAAAGTATAGGTTTTCATTATGTGAATAACTTGGAAATCTTAGCTCAAACAGCTGCAAAACCTGTTTTCCCAGCACGGAGACCTTGAGTTCTATAATATAAGGCCATAAACATGTTTGTCTGAGTCTTCTATCAAAAGTTACAGCTATTTCTATGAAGTTGTACAAAAAAGCTTTCTTTTGCCAAGACAGTGCGTTTCTCACTGTTACATGCATTTGAATGGGGAACTCGACCGAAACAAAGTATAGGTTTTCATTATGTGAATAACTTGGAAATCTTAGCTCAAACAGCTGCAAAACCTGTTTTCCCAGCACGGGAACCTTGAGTTCTATAAGATAAAGCCATAAACATGTGTATCCGAGTCTTCTATCAAAAGTTACAGCTATTTCTATGAAGTTGTACAAAAACGCTTTCTTTCGCCAAGACAGTGCGTTTCTCACTGTTACATGCATTTGAATGGGGAACTCGACCGAAACAAAGTATAGGTTTTCATTATGTGAATAACTTGGAAATCTTAGCTCAAACAGCTGCAAAACCTGTTTTCCCAGCACGGAGACCTTGAGTTCTATAATATAAGGCCATAAATATGTTTGTCTGAGTCTTCTATCAAAAGTTACAGCTATTTCTATGAAGTTGTACAAAAACGCTTTCTTTCGCCAAGACAGTGCGTTTCTCACTGTTACATGCATTTGAATGGGGAACTCGACCGAAACAAAGTATAGGTTTTCATTATGTGAATAACTTGGAAATCTTAGCTCAAACAGCTGCAAAACCTGTTTTCCCAGCACGGAGACCTTGAGTTCTATAATATAAGGCCATAAACATGTTTGTCTGAGTCTTCTATCAAAAGTTACAGCTATTTCTATGAAGTTGTACAAAAACGCTTTCTTTCGCCAAGACAGTGCGTTTCTCACTGTTACATGCATTTGAATGGGGAACTCGACCGAAACAAAGTATAGGTTTTCATTATGTGAATAACTTGGAAATCTTAGCTCAAACAGCTGCAAAACCTGTTTGCCCAGCACGGGAACCTTGAGTTCTATAAGATAAAGCCATAAACATGTGTATCCGAGGCTTCTATCAAAAGTTACAGCTATTTCTATGAAGTTGTACAAAAACGCTTTCTTTCGCCAAGACAGTGCGTTTCTCACTGTTACATGCATGTGAATGGGGAACTCGACTGAAACAAAGTATAGGTTTTCATTATGTGAATAACTTGGAAATCTTAGCTCAAACAGCTGCAAAACCTGTTTGCCCAGCACGGGAACCTTGAGTTCTATAAGATAAAGCCATAAACATGTGTATCCGAGGCTTCTATCAAAAGTTACAGCTATTCATATGAAGTTGTACAAAAACGCTTTCTTTCGCCAAGACAGTGCGTTTCTCACTGTTACATGCATTTGAATGGGGAACTCGACCGAAACAAAGTATAGGTTTTCATTATGTGAATAACTTGGAAATCTTAGCTCAAACAGCTGCAAAACCTGTTTTCCCAGCACGGGAACCTTGAGTTCTATAAGATAAAGCCATAAACATGTGTATCCGAGTCTTCTATCAATAGTTACAGCTATTTCTATGAAGTTGTACAAAAACGCTTTCTTTTGCCAAGACAGTGCGTTTCTCACTGTTACATGCATTTGAATGGGGAACTCGACCGAAACAAAGTATAGGTTTTCATTATGTGAATAACTTGGAAATCTTAGCTCAAACAGCTGCAAAACCTGTTTTCCCAGCACGGAGACCTTGAGTTCTATAATATAAGGCCATAAACATGTTTGTCTGAGTCTTCTATCAAAAGTTACAGCTATTTCTATGAAGTTGTACAAAAACGCTTTCTTTCGCCAAGACAGTGCGTTTCTCACTGTTACATGCATTTGAATGGGGAACTCGACCGAAACAAAGTATAGGTTTTCATTATGTGAATAACTTGGAAATCTTAGCTCAAACAGCTGCAAAACCTGTTTGCCCAGCACGGGAACCTTGAGTTCTATAAGATAAAGCCATAAACATGTGTATCCGAGTCTTCTATCAATAGTTACAGCTATTTCTATGAAGTTGTACAAAAACGCTTTCTTTTGCCAAGACAGTGCGTTTCTCACTGTTACATGCATTTGAATGGGGAACTCGACCGAAACAAAGTATAGGTTTTCATTATGTGAATAACTTGGAAATCTTAGCTCAAACAGCTGCAAAACCTGTTTTCCCAGCACGGAGACCTTGAGTTCTATAATATAAGGCCATAAACATGTTTGTCTGAGTCTTCTATCAAAAGTTACAGCTATTTCTATGAAGTTGTACAAAAACGCTTTCTTTCGCCAAGACAGTGCGTTTCTCACTGTTACATGCATTTGAATGGGGAACTCGACCGAAACAAAGTATAGGTTTTCATTATGTGAATAACTTGGAAATCTTAGCTCAAACAGCTGCAAAACCTGTTTTCCCAGCACGGAGACCTTGAGTTCTATAATATAAGGCCATAAACATGTTTGTCTGAGTCTTCTATCAAAAGTTACAGCTATTTCTATGAAGTTGTACAAAAACGCTTTCTTTCGCCAAGACAGTGCGTTTCTCACTGTTACATGCATTTGAATGGGGAACTCGACCGAAACAAAGTATAGGTTTTCATTATGTGAATAACTTGGAAATCTTAGCTCAAACAGCTGCAAAACCTGTTTGCCCAGCACGGGAACCTTGAGTTCTATAAGATAAAGCCATAAACATGTGTATCCGAGTCTTCTATCAAAAGTTACAGCTATTTCTATGAAGTTGTACAAAAACGCTTTCTTTCGCCAAGACAGTGCGTTTCTCACTGTTACATGCATTTGAATGGGGAACTCGACCGAAACAAAGTATAGGTTTTCATTATGTGAATAACTTGGAAATCTTAGCTCAAACAGCTGCAAAACCTGTTTTCCCAGCACGGAGACCTTGAGTTCTATAATATAAGGCCATAAACATGTTTGTCTGAGTCTTCTATCAAAAGTTACAGCTATTTCTATGAAGTTGTACAAAAAAGCTTTCTTTTGCCAAGACAGTGCGTTTCTCACTGTTACATGCATTTGAATGGGGAACTCGACCGAAACAAAGTATAGGTTTTCATTATGTGAATAACTTGGAAATCTTAGCTCAAACAGCTGCAAAACCTGTTTTCCCAGCACGGGAACCTTGAGTTCTATAAGATAAAGCCATAAACATGTGTATCCGAGTCTTCTATCAAAAGTTACAGCTATTTCTATGAAGTTGTACAAAAACGCTTTCTTTCGCCAAGACAGTGCGTTTCTCACTGTTACATGCATTTGAATGGGGAACTCGACCGAAACAAAGTATAGGTTTTCATTATGTGAATAACTTGGAAATCTTAGCTCAAACAGCTGCAAAACCTGTTTTCCCAGCACGGAGACCTTGAGTTCTATAATATAAGGCCATAAACATGTTTGTCTGAGTCTTCTATCAAAAGTTACAGCTATTTCTATGAAGTTGTACAAAAACGCTTTCTTTCGCCAAGACAGTGCGTTTCTCACTGTTACATGCATTTGAATGGGGAACTCGACCGAAACAAAGTATAGGTTTTCATTATGTGAATAACTTGGAAATCTTAGCTCAAACAGCTGCAAAACCTGTTTTCCCAGCACGGAGACCTTGAGTTCTATAATATAAGGCCATAAACATGTTTGTCTGAGTCTTCTATCAAAAGTTACAGCTATTTCTATGAAGTTGTACAAAAACGCTTTCTTTCGCCAAGACAGTGCGTTTCTCACTGTTACATGCATTTGAATGGGGAACTCGACCGAAACAAAGTATAGGTTTTCATTATGTGAATAACTTGGAAATCTTAGCTCAAACAGCTGCAAAACCTGTTTGCCCAGCACGGGAACCTTGAGTTCTATAAGATAAAGCCATAAACATGTGTATCCGAGGCTTCTATCAAAAGTTACAGCTATTTCTATGAAGTTGTACAAAAACGCTTTCTTTCGCCAAGACAGTGCGTTTCTCACTGTTACATGCATGTGAATGGGGAACTCGACTGAAACAAAGTATAGGTTTTCATTATGTGAATAACTTGGAAATCTTAGCTCAAACAGCTGCAAAACCTGTTTGCCCAGCACGGGAACCTTGAGTTCTATAAGATAAAGCCATAAACATGTGTATCCGAGTCTTCTATCAAAAGTTACAGCTATTTCTATGAAGTTGTACAAAAACGCTTTCTTTCGCCAAGACAGTGCGTTTCTCACTGTTACATGCATTTGAATGGGGAACTCGACCGAAACAAAGTATAGGTTTTCATTATGTGAATAACTTGGAAATCTTAGCTCAAACAGCTGCAAAACCTGTTTTCCCAGCACGGAGACCTTGAGTTCTATAATATAAGGCCATAAACATGTTTGTCTGAGTCTTCTATCAAAAGTTACAGCTATTTCTATGAAGTTGTACAAAAAAGCTTTCTTTTGCCAAGACAGTGCGTTTCTCACTGTTACATGCATTTGAATGGGGAACTCGACCGAAACAAAGTATAGGTTTTCATTATGTGAATAACTTGGAAATCTTAGCTCAAACAGCTGCAAAACCTGTTTTCCCAGCACGGGAACCTTGAGTTCTATAAGATAAAGCCATAAACATGTGTATCCGAGTCTTCTATCAAAAGTTACAGCTATTTCTATGAAGTTGTACAAAAACGCTTTCTTTCGCCAAGACAGTGCGTTTCTCACTGTTACATGCATTTGAATGGGGAACTCGACCGAAACAAAGTATAGGTTTTCATTATGTGAATAACTTGGAAATCTTAGCTCAAACAGCTGCAAAACCTGTTTTCCCAGCACGGAGACCTTGAGTTCTATAATATAAGGCCATAAATATGTTTGTCTGAGTCTTCTATCAAAAGTTACAGCTATTTCTATGAAGTTGTACAAAAACGCTTTCTTTCGCCAAGACAGTGCGTTTCTCACTGTTACATGCATTTGAATGGGGAACTCGACCGAAACAAAGTATAGGTTTTCATTATGTGAATAACTTGGAAATCTTAGCTCAAACAGCTGCAAAACCTGTTTTCCCAGCACGGAGACCTTGAGTTCTATAATATAAGGCCATAAACATGTTTGTCTGAGTCTTCTATCAAAAGTTACAGCTATTTCTATGAAGTTGTACAAAAACGCTTTCTTTCGCCAAGACAGTGCGTTTCTCACTGTTACATGCATTTGAATGGGGAACTCGACCGAAACAAAGTATAGGTTTTCATTATGTGAATAACTTGGAAATCTTAGCTCAAACAGCTGCAAAACCTGTTTGCCCAGCACGGGAACCTTGAGTTCTATAAGATAAAGCCATAAACATGTGTATCCGAGGCTTCTATCAAAAGTTACAGCTATTTCTATGAAGTTGTACAAAAACGCTTTCTTTCGCCAAGACAGTGCGTTTCTCACTGTTACATGCATGTGAATGGGGAACTCGACTGAAACAAAGTATAGGTTTTCATTATGTGAATAACTTGGAAATCTTAGCTCAAACAGCTGCAAAACCTGTTTGCCCAGCACGGGAACCTTGAGTTCTATAAGATAAAGCCATAAACATGTGTATCCGAGGCTTCTATCAAAAGTTACAGCTATTCATATGAAGTTGTACAAAAACGCTTTCTTTCGCCAAGACAGTGCGTTTCTCACTGTTACATGCATTTGAATGGGGAACTCGACCGAAACAAAGTATAGGTTTTCATTATGTGAATAACTTGGAAATCTTAGCTCAAACAGCTGCAAAACCTGTTTTCCCAGCACGGGAACCTTGAGTTCTATAAGATAAAGCCATAAACATGTGTATCCGAGTCTTCTATCAATAGTTACAGCTATTTCTATGAAGTTGTACAAAAACGCTTTCTTTTGCCAAGACAGTGCGTTTCTCACTGTTACATGCATTTGAATGGGGAACTCGACCGAAACAAAGTATAGGTTTTCATTATGTGAATAACTTGGAAATCTTAGCTCAAACAGCTGCAAAACCTGTTTTCCCAGCACGGAGACCTTGAGTTCTATAATATAAGGCCATAAACATGTTTGTCTGAGTCTTCTATCAAAAGTTACAGCTATTTCTATGAAGTTGTACAAAAACGCTTTCTTTCGCCAAGACAGTGCGTTTCTCACTGTTACATGCATTTGAATGGGGAACTCGACCGAAACAAAGTATAGGTTTTCATTATGTGAATAACTTGGAAATCTTAGCTCAAACAGCTGCAAAACCTGTTTGCCCAGCACGGGAACCTTGAGTTCTATAAGATAAAGCCATAAACATGTGTATCCGAGTCTTCTATCAATAGTTACAGCTATTTCTATGAAGTTGTACAAAAACGCTTTCTTTTGCCAAGACAGTGCGTTTCTCACTGTTACATGCATTTGAATGGGGAACTCGACCGAAACAAAGTATAGGTTTTCATTATGTGAATAACTTGGAAATCTTAGCTCAAACAGCTGCAAAACCTGTTTTCCCAGCACGGAGACCTTGAGTTCTATAATATAAGGCCATAAACATGTTTGTCTGAGTCTTCTATCAAAAGTTACAGCTATTTCTATGAAGTTGTACAAAAACGCTTTCTTTCGCCAAGACAGTGCGTTTCTCACTGTTACATGCATTTGAATGGGGAACTCGACCGAAACAAAGTATAGGTTTTCATTATGTGAATAACTTGGAAATCTTAGCTCAAACAGCTGCAAAACCTGTTTTCCCAGCACGGAGACCTTGAGTTCTATAATATAAGGCCATAAACATGTTTGTCTGAGTCTTCTATCAAAAGTTACAGCTATTTCTATGAAGTTGTACAAAAACGCTTTCTTTCGCCAAGACAGTGCGTTTCTCACTGTTACATGCATTTGAATGGGGAACTCGACCGAAACAAAGTATAGGTTTTCATTATGTGAATAACTTGGAAATCTTAGCTCAAACAGCTGCAAAACCTGTTTGCCCAGCACGGGAACCTTGAGTTCTATAAGATAAAGCCATAAACATGTGTATCCGAGTCTTCTATCAAAAGTTACAGCTATTTCTATGAAGTTGTACAAAAACGCTTTCTTTCGCCAAGACAGTGCGTTTCTCACTGTTACATGCATTTGAATGGGGAACTCGACCGAAACAAAGTATAGGTTTTCATTATGTGAATAACTTGGAAATCTTAGCTCAAACAGCTGCAAAACCTGTTTTCCCAGCACGGAGACCTTGAGTTCTATAATATAAGGCCATAAACATGTTTGTCTGAGTCTTCTATCAAAAGTTACAGCTATTTCTATGAAGTTGTACAAAAAAGCTTTCTTTTGCCAAGACAGTGCGTTTCTCACTGTTACATGCATTTGAATGGGGAACTCGACCGAAACAAAGTATAGGTTTTCATTATGTGAATAACTTGGAAATCTTAGCTCAAACAGCTGCAAAACCTGTTTTCCCAGCACGGGAACCTTGAGTTCTATAAGATAAAGCCATAAACATGTGTATCCGAGTCTTCTATCAAAAGTTACAGCTATTTCTATGAAGTTGTACAAAAACGCTTTCTTTCGCCAAGACAGTGCGTTTCTCACTGTTACATGCATTTGAATGGGGAACTCGACCGAAACAAAGTATAGGTTTTCATTATGTGAATAACTTGGAAATCTTAGCTCAAACAGCTGCAAAACCTGTTTTCCCAGCACGGAGACCTTGAGTTCTATAATATAAGGCCATAAACATGTTTGTCTGAGTCTTCTATCAAAAGTTACAGCTATTTCTATGAAGTTGTACAAAAACGCTTTCTTTCGCCAAGACAGTGCGTTTCTCACTGTTACATGCATTTGAATGGGGAACTCGACCGAAACAAAGTATAGGTTTTCATTATGTGAATAACTTGGAAATCTTAGCTCAAACAGCTGCAAAACCTGTTTTCCCAGCACGGAGACCTTGAGTTCTATAATATAAGGCCATAAACATGTTTGTCTGAGTCTTCTATCAAAAGTTACAGCTATTTCTATGAAGTTGTACAAAAACGCTTTCTTTCGCCAAGACAGTGCGTTTCTCACTGTTACATGCATTTGAATGGGGAACTCGACCGAAACAAAGTATAGGTTTTCATTATGTGAATAACTTGGAAATCTTAGCTCAAACAGCTGCAAAACCTGTTTGCCCAGCACGGGAACCTTGAGTTCTATAAGATAAAGCCATAAACATGTGTATCCGAGGCTTCTATCAAAAGTTACAGCTATTTCTATGAAGTTGTACAAAAACGCTTTCTTTCGCCAAGACAGTGCGTTTCTCACTGTTACATGCATGTGAATGGGGAACTCGACTGAAACAAAGTATAGGTTTTCATTATGTGAATAACTTGGAAATCTTAGCTCAAACAGCTGCAAAACCTGTTTGCCCAGCACGGGAACCTTGAGTTCTATAAGATAAAGCCATAAACATGTGTATCCGAGGCTTCTATCAAAAGTTACAGCTATTCATATGAAGTTGTACAAAAACGCTTTCTTTCGCCAAGACAGTGCGTTTCTCACTGTTACATGCATTTGAATGGGGAACTCGACCGAAACAAAGTATAGGTTTTCATTATGTGAATAACTTGGAAATCTTAGCTCAAACAGCTGCAAAACCTGTTTGCCCAGCACGGGAACCTTGAGTTCTATAAGATAAAGCCATAAACATGTGTATCCGAGGCTTCTATCAAAAGTTACAGCTATTCATATGAAGTTGTACAAAAACGCTTTCTTTCGCCAAGACAGTGCGTTTCTCACTGTTACATGCATTTGAATGGGGAACTCGACCGAAACAAAGTATAGGTTTTCATTATGTGAATAACTTGGAAATCTTAGCTCAAACAGCTGCAAAACCTGTTTTCCCAGCACGGAGACCTTGAGTTCTATAATATAAGGCCATAAACATGTTTTTCTGAGTCTTCTATCAAAAGTTACAGCTATTTCTATGAAGTTGTACAAAAACGCTTTCTTTCGCCAAGACAGTGCGTTTCTCACTGTTACATGCATTTGAATGGGGAACTCGACCGAAACAAAGTATAGGTTTTCATTATGTGAATAACTTGGAAATCTTAGCTCAAACAGCTGCAAAACCTGTTTGCCCAGCACGGGAACCTTGAGTTCTATAAGATAAAGCCATAAACATGTGTATCCGAGTCTTCTATCAAAAGTTACAGCTATTTCTATGAAGTTGTACAAAAACGCTTTCTTTTGCCAAGACAGTGCGTTTCTCACTGTTACATGCATTTGAATGGGGAACTCGACCGAAACAAAGTATAGGTTTTCATTATGTGAATAACTTGGAAATCTTAGCTCAAACAGCTGCAAAACCTGTTTGCCCAGCACGGGAACCTTGAGTTCTATAAGATAAAGCCATAAACATGTGTATCCGAGTCTTCTATCAAAAGTTACAGCTATTTCTATGAAGTTGTACAAAAACGCTTTCTTTTGCCAAGACAGTGCGTTTCTCACTGTTACATGCATTTGAATGGGGAACTCGACCGAAACAAAGTATAGGTTTTCATTATGTGAATAACTTGGAAATCTTAGCTCAAACAGCTGCAAAACCTGTTTTCCCAGCACGGAGACCTTGAGTTCTATAAGATAAAGCCATAAACATGTGTATCCGAGGCTTCTATCAAAAGTTACAGCTATTCATATGAAGTTGTACAAAAACGCTTTCTTTCGCCAAGACAGTGCGTTTCTCACTGTTACATGCATTTGAATGGGGAACTCGACCGAAACAAAGTATAGGTTTTCATTATGTGAATAACTTGGAAATCTTAGCTCAAACAGCTGCAAAACCTGTTTTCCCAGCACGGAGACCTTGAGTTCTATAATATAAGGCCATAAACATGTTTGTCTGAGTCTTCTATCAAAAGTTACAGCTATTTCTATGAAGTTGTACAAAAACGCTTTCTTTCGCCAAGACAGTGCGTTTCTCACTGTTACATGCATTTGAATGGGGAACTCGACCGAAACAAAGTATAGGTTTTCATTATGTGAATAACTTGGAAATCTTAGCTCAAACAGCTGCAAAACCTGTTTTCCCAGCACGGAGACCTTGAGTTCTATAATATAAGGCCATAAACATGTTTGTCTGAGTCTTCTATCAAAAGTTACAGCTATTTCTATGAAGTTGTACAAAAACGCTTTCTTTCGCCAAGACAGTGCGTTTCTCACTGTTACATGCATTTGAATGGGGAACTCGACCGAAACAAAGTATAGGTTTTCATTATGTGAATAACTTGGAAATCTTAGCTCAAACAGCTGCAAAACCTGTTTTCCCAGCACGGGAACCTTGAGTTCTATAATATAAGGCCATAAACATGTTTGTCTGAGTCTTCTATCAAAAGTTACAGCTATTTCTATGAAGTTGTACAAAAACGCTTTCTTTCGCCAAGACAGTGCGTTTCTCACTGTTACATGCATTTGAATGGGGAACTCGACCGAAACAAAGTATAGGTTTTCATTATGTGAATAACTTGGAAATCTTAGCTCAAACAGCTGCAAAACCTGTTTGCCCAGCACGG
This sequence comes from Maylandia zebra, assembly GCF_041146795.1. Lineage (NCBI taxonomy): Eukaryota > Metazoa > Chordata > Actinopteri > Cichliformes > Cichlidae > Maylandia > Maylandia zebra. Next base: position 3,590,149 of record NC_135174.1, on the reverse strand, counting down.
GAACCTTGAGTTCTATAAGATAAAGCCATAAACATGTGTATCCGAGGCTTCTATCAAAAGTTACAGCTATTTCTATGAAGTTGTACAAAAACGCTTTCTTTCGCCAAGACAGTGCGTTTCTCACTGTTACATGCATGTGAATGGGGAACTCGACTGAAACAAAGTATAGGTTTTCATTATGTGAATAACTTGGAAATCTTAGCTCAAACAGCTGCAAAACCTGTTTGCCCAGCACGGGAACCTTGAGTTCTATAAGATAAAGCCATAAACATGTGTATCCGAGGCTTCTATCAAAAGTTACAGCTATTTCTATGAAGTTGTACAAAAACGCTTTCTTTCGCCAAGACAGTGCGTTTCTCACTGTTACATGCATGTGAATGGGGAACTCGACTGAAACAAAGTATAGGTTTTCATTATGTGAATAACTTGGAAATCTTAGCTCAAACAGCTGCAAAACCTGTTTGCCCAGCACGGGAACCTTGAGTTCTATAAGATAAAGCCATAAACATGTGTATCCGAGGCTTCTATCAAAAGTTACAGCTATTCATATGAAGTTGTACAAAAACGCTTTCTTTCGCCAAGACAGTGCGTTTCTCACTGTTACATGCATTTGAATGGGGAACTCGACCGAAACAAAGTATAGGTTTTCATTATGTGAATAACTTGGAAATCTTAGCTCAAACAGCTGCAAAACCTGTTTTCCCAGCACGGAGACCTTGAGTTCTATAATATAAGGCCATAAACATGTTTGTCTGAGTCTTCTATCAAAAGTTACAGCTATTTCTATGAAGTTGTACAAAAACGCTTTCTTTCGCCAAGACAGTGCGTTTCTCACTGTTACATGCATTTGAATGGGGAACTCGACCGAAACAAAGTATAGGTTTTCATTATGTGAATAACTTGGAAATCTTAGCTCAAACAGCTGCAAAACCTGTTTTCCCAGCACGGGAACCTTGAGTTCTATAAGATAAAGCCATAAACATGTGTATCCGAGTCTTCTATCAAAAGTTACAGCTATTTCTATGAAGTTGTACAAAAACGCTTTCTTTCGCCAAGACAGTGCGTTTCTCACTGTTACATGCATTTGAATGGGGAACTCGACCGAAACAAAGTATAGGTTTTCATTATGTGAATAACTTGGAAATCTTAGCTCAAACAGCTGCAAAACCTGTTTTCCCTGCACGGAGACCTTGAGTTCTATAATATAAGGCCATAAACATGTTTGTCTGAGTCTTCTATCAAAAGTTACAGCTATTTCTATGAAGTTGTACAAAAAAGCTTTCTTTTGCCAAGACAGTGCGTTTCTCACTGTTACATGCATTTGAATGGGGAACTCGACCGAAACAAAGTATAGGTTTTCATTATGTGAATAACTTGGAAATCTTAGCTCAAACAGCTGCAAAACCTGTTTTCCCAGCACGGGAACCTTGAGTTCTATAAGATAAAGCCATAAACATGTGTATCCGAGTCTTCTATCAAAAGTTACAGCTATTTCTATGAAGTTGTACAAAAACGCTTTCTTTCGCCAAGACAGTGCGTTTCTCACTGTTACATGCATTTGAATGGGGAACTCGACCGAAACAAAGTATAGGTTTTCATTATGTGAATAACTTGGAAATCTTAGCTCAAACAGCTGCAAAACCTGTTTTCCCAGCACGGAGACCTTGAGTTCTATAATATAAGGCCATAAACATGTTTGTCTGAGTCTTCTATCAAAAGTTACAGCTATTTCTATGAAGTTGTACAAAAACGCTTTCTTTCGCCAAGACAGTGCGTTTCTCACTGTTACATGCATTTGAATGGGGAACTCGACCGAAACAAAGTATAGGTTTTCATTATGTGAATAACTTGGAAATCTTAGCTCAAACAGCTGCAAAACCTGTTTTCCCAGCACGGAGACCTTGAGTTCTATAATATAAGGCCATAAACATGTTTGTCTGAGTCTTCTATCAAAAGTTACAGCTATTTCTATGAAGTTGTACAAAAACGCTTTCTTTCGCCAAGACAGTGCGTTTCTCACTGTTACATGCATTTGAATGGGGAACTCGACCGAAACAAAGTATAGGTTTTCATTATGTGAATAACTTGGAAATCTTAGCTCAAACAGCTGCAAAACCTGTTTGCCCAGCACGGGAACCTTGAGTTCTATAAGATAAAGCCATAAACATGTGTATCCGAGGCTTCTATCAAAAGTTACAGCTATTTCTATGAAGTTGTACAAAAACGCTTTCTTTCGCCAAGACAGTGCGTTTCTCACTGTTACATGCATGTGAATGGGGAACTCGACTGAAACAAAGTATAGGTTTTCATTATGTGAATAACTTGGAAATCTTAGCTCAAACAGCTGCAAAACCTGTTTGCCCAGCACGGGAACCTTGAGTTCTATAAGATAAAGCCATAAACATGTGTATCCGAGGCTTCTATCAAAAGTTACAGCTATTCATATGAAGTTGTACAAAAACGCTTTCTTTCGCCAAGACAGTGCGTTTCTCACTGTTACATGCATTTGAATGGGGAACTCGACCGAAACAAAGTATAGGTTTTCATTATGTGAATAACTTGGAAATCTTAGCTCAAACAGCTGCAAAACCTGTTTTCCCAGCACGGGAACCTTGAGTTCTATAAGATAAAGCCATAAACATGTGTATCCGAGTCTTCTATCAATAGTTACAGCTATTTCTATGAAGTTGTACAAAAACGCTTTCTTTTGCCAAGACAGTGCGTTTCTCACTGTTACATGCATTTGAATGGGGAACTCGACCGAAACAAAGTATAGGTTTTCATTATGTGAATAACTTGGAAATCTTAGCTCAAACAGCTGCAAAACCTGTTTTCCCAGCACGGAGACCTTGAGTTCTATAATATAAGGCCATAAACATGTTTGTCTGAGTCTTCTATCAAAAGTTACAGCTATTTCTATGAAGTTGTACAAAAACGCTTTCTTTCGCCAAGACAGTGCGTTTCTCACTGTTACATGCATTTGAATGGGGAACTCGACCGAAACAAAGTATAGGTTTTCATTATGTGAATAACTTGGAAATCTTAGCTCAAACAGCTGCAAAACCTGTTTGCCCAGCACGGGAACCTTGAGTTCTATAAGATAAAGCCATAAACATGTGTATCCGAGTCTTCTATCAATAGTTACAGCTATTTCTATGAAGTTGTACAAAAACGCTTTCTTTTGCCAAGACAGTGCGTTTCTCACTGTTACATGCATTTGAATGGGGAACTCGACCGAAACAAAGTATAGGTTTTCATTATGTGAATAACTTGGAAATCTTAGCTCAAACAGCTGCAAAACCTGTTTTCCCAGCACGGAGACCTTGAGTTCTATAATATAAGGCCATAAACATGTTTGTCTGAGTCTTCTATCAAAAGTTACAGCTATTTCTATGAAGTTGTACAAAAACGCTTTCTTTCGCCAAGACAGTGCGTTTCTCACTGTTACATGCATTTGAATGGGGAACTCGACCGAAACAAAGTATAGGTTTTCATTATGTGAATAACTTGGAAATCTTAGCTCAAACAGCTGCAAAACCTGTTTTCCCAGCACGGAGACCTTGAGTTCTATAATATAAGGCCATAAACATGTTTGTCTGAGTCTTCTATCAAAAGTTACAGCTATTTCTATGAAGTTGTACAAAAACGCTTTCTTTCGCCAAGACAGTGCGTTTCTCACTGTTACATGCATTTGAATGGGGAACTCGACCGAAACAAAGTATAGGTTTTCATTATGTGAATAACTTGGAAATCTTAGCTCAAACAGCTGCAAAACCTGTTTGCCCAGCACGGGAACCTTGAGTTCTATAAGATAAAGCCATAAACATGTGTATCCGAGTCTTCTATCAAAAGTTACAGCTATTTCTATGAAGTTGTACAAAAACGCTTTCTTTTGCCAAGACAGTGCGTTTCTCACTGTTACATGCATTTGAATGGGGAACTCGACCGAAACAAAGTATAGGTTTTCATTATGTGAATAACTTGGAAATCTTAGCTCAAACAGCTGCAAAACCTGTTTGCCCAGCACGGGAACCTTGAGTTCTATAAGATAAAGCCATAAACATGTGTATCCGAGTCTTCTATCAAAAGTTACAGCTATTTCTATGAAGTTGTACAAAAACGCTTTCTTTTGCCAAGACAGTGCGTTTCTCACTGTTACATGCATTTGAATGGGGAACTCGACCGAAACAAAGTATAGGTTTTCATTATGTGAATAACTTGGAAATCTTAGCTCAAACAGCTGCAAAACCTGTTTTCCCAGCACGGAGACCTTGAGTTCTATAAGATAAAGCCATAAACATGTGTATCCGAGGCTTCTATCAAAAGTTACAGCTATTCATATGAAGTTGTACAAAAACGCTTTCTTTCGCCAAGACAGTGCGTTTCTCACTGTTACATGCATTTGAATGGGGAACTCGACCGAAACAAAGTATAGGTTTTCATTATGTGAATAACTTGGAAATCTTAGCTCAAACAGCTGCAAAACCTGTTTTCCCAGCACGGAGACCTTGAGTTCTATAATATAAGGCCATAAACATGTTTGTCTGAGTCTTCTATCAAAAGTTACAGCTATTTCTATGAAGTTGTACAAAAACGCTTTCTTTCGCCAAGACAGTGCGTTTCTCACTGTTACATGCATTTGAATGGGGAACTCGACCGAAACAAAGTATAGGTTTTCATTATGTGAATAACTTGGAAATCTTAGCTCAAACAGCTGCAAAACCTGTTTTCCCAGCACGGAGACCTTGAGTTCTATAATATAAGGCCATAAACATGTTTGTCTGAGTCTTCTATCAAAAGTTACAGCTATTTCTATGAAGTTGTACAAAAACGCTTTCTTTCGCCAAGACAGTGCGTTTCTCACTGTTACATGCATTTGAATGGGGAACTCGACCGAAACAAAGTATAGGTTTTCATTATGTGAATAACTTGGAAATCTTAGCTCAAACAGCTGCAAAACCTGTTTTCCCAGCACGGGAACCTTGAGTTCTATAATATAAGGCCATAAACATGTTTGTCTGAGTCTTCTATCAAAAGTTACAGCTATTTCTATGAAGTTGTACAAAAACGCTTTCTTTCGCCAAGACAGTGCGTTTCTCACTGTTACATGCATTTGAATGGGGAACTCGACCGAAACAAAGTATAGGTTTTCATTATGTGAATAACTTGGAAATCTTAGCTCAAACAGCTGCAAAACCTGTTTGCCCAGCACGGGAACCTTGAGTTCTATAAGATAAAGCCATAAACATGTGTATCCGAGGCTTCTATCAAAAGTTACAGCTATTTCTATGAAGTTGTACAAAAACGCTTTCTTTCGCCAAGACAGTGCGTTTCTCACTGTTACATGCATGTGAATGGGGAACTCGACTGAAACAAAGTATAGGTTTTCATTATGTGAATAACTTGGAAATCTTAGCTCAAACAGCTGCAAAACCTGTTTGCCCAGCACGGGAACCTTGAGTTCTATAAGATAAAGCCATAAACATGTGTATCCGAGGCTTCTATCAAAAGTTACAGCTATTTCTATGAAGTTGTACAAAAACGCTTTCTTTCGCCAAGACAGTGCGTTTCTCACTGTTACATGCATGTGAATGGGGAACTCGACTGAAACAAAGTATAGGTTTTCATTATGTGAATAACTTGGAAATCTTAGCTCAAACAGCTGCAAAACCTGTTTGCCCAGCACGGGAACCTTGAGTTCTATAAGATAAAGCCATAAACATGTGTATCCGAGGCTTCTATCAAAAGTTACAGCTATTCATATGAAGTTGTACAAAAACGCTTTCTTTCGCCAAGACAGTGCGTTTCTCACTGTTACATGCATTTGAATGGGGAACTCGACCGAAACAAAGTATAGGTTTTCATTATGTGAATAACTTGGAAATCTTAGCTCAAACAGCTGCAAAACCTGTTTTCCCAGCACGGAGACCTTGAGTTCTATAATATAAGGCCATAAACATGTTTGTCTGAGTCTTCTATCAAAAGTTACAGCTATTTCTATGAAGTTGTACAAAAACGCTTTCTTTCGCCAAGACAGTGCGTTTCTCACTGTTACATGCATTTGAATGGGGAACTCGACCGAAACAAAGTATAGGTTTTCATTATGTGAATAACTTGGAAATCTTAGCTCAAACAGCTGCAAAACCTGTTTTCCCAGCACGGGAACCTTGAGTTCTATAAGATAAAGCCATAAACATGTGTATCCGAGTCTTCTATCAAAAGTTACAGCTATTTCTATGAAGTTGTACAAAAACGCTTTCTTTCGCCAAGACAGTGCGTTTCTCACTGTTACATGCATTTGAATGGGGAACTCGACCGAAACAAAGTATAGGTTTTCATTATGTGAATAACTTGGAAATCTTAGCTCAAACAGCTGCAAAACCTGTTTTCCCAGCACGGAGACCTTGAGTTCTATAATATAAGGCCATAAACATGTTTGTCTGAGTCTTCTATCAAAAGTTACAGCTATTTCTATGAAGTTGTACAAAAAAGCTTTCTTTTGCCAAGACAGTGCGTTTCTCACTGTTACATGCATTTGAATGGGGAACTCGACCGAAACAAAGTATAGGTTTTCATTATGTGAATAACTTGGAAATCTTAGCTCAAACAGCTGCAAAACCTGTTTTCCCAGCACGGGAACCTTGAGTTCTATAAGATAAAGCCATAAACATGTGTATCCGAGTCTTCTATCAAAAGTTACAGCTATTTCTATGAAGTTGTACAAAAACGCTTTCTTTCGCCAAGACAGTGCGTTTCTCACTGTTACATGCATTTGAATGGGGAACTCGACCGAAACAAAGTATAGGTTTTCATTATGTGAATAACTTGGAAATCTTAGCTCAAACAGCTGCAAAACCTGTTTTCCCAGCACGGAGACCTTGAGTTCTATAATATAAGGCCATAAACATGTTTGTCTGAGTCTTCTATCAAAAGTTACAGCTATTTCTATGAAGTTGTACAAAAACGCTTTCTTTCGCCAAGACAGTGCGTTTCTCACTGTTACATGCATTTGAATGGGGAACTCGACCGAAACAAAGTATAGGTTTTCATTATGTGAATAACTTGGAAATCTTAGCTCAAACAGCTGCAAAACCTGTTTGCCCAGCACGGGAACCTTGAGTTCTATAAGATAAAGCCATAAACATGTGTATCCGAGGCTTCTATCAAAAGTTACAGCTATTTCTATGAAGTTGTACAAAAACGCTTTCTTTCGCCAAGACAGTGCGTTTCTCACTGTTACATGCATGTGAATGGGGAACTCGACTGAAACAAAGTATAGGTTTTCATTATGTGAATAACTTGGAAATCTTAGCTCAAACAGCTGCAAAACCTGTTTGCCCAGCACGGGAACCTTGAGTTCTATAAGATAAAGCCATAAACATGTGTATCCGAGGCTTCTATCAAAAGTTACAGCTATTCATATGAAGTTGTACAAAAACGCTTTCTTTCGCCAAGACAGTGCGTTTCTCACTGTTACATGCATTTGAATGGGGAACTCGACCGAAACAAAGTATAGGTTTTCATTATGTGAATAACTTGGAAATCTTAGCTCAAACAGCTGCAAAACCTGTTTTCCCAGCACGGGAACCTTGAGTTCTATAAGATAAAGCCATAAACATGTGTATCCGAGTCTTCTATCAATAGTTACAGCTATTTCTATGAAGTTGTACAAAAACGCTTTCTTTTGCCAAGACAGTGCGTTTCTCACTGTTACATGCATTTGAATGGGGAACTCGACCGAAACAAAGTATAGGTTTTCATTATGTGAATAACTTGGAAATCTTAGCTCAAACAGCTGCAAAACCTGTTTTCCCAGCACGGAGACCTTGAGTTCTATAATATAAGGCCATAAACATGTTTGTCTGAGTCTTCTATCAAAAGTTACAGCTATTTCTATGAAGTTGTACAAAAACGCTTTCTTTCGCCAAGACAGTGCGTTTCTCACTGTTACATGCATTTGAATGGGGAACTCGACCGAAACAAAGTATAGGTTTTCATTATGTGAATAACTTGGAAATCTTAGCTCAAACAGCTGCAAAACCTGTTTGCCCAGCACGGGAACCTTGAGTTCTATAAGATAAAGCCATAAACATGTGTATCCGAGTCTTCTATCAATAGTTACAGCTATTTCTATGAAGTTGTACAAAAACGCTTTCTTTTGCCAAGACAGTGCGTTTCTCACTGTTACATGCATTTGAATGGGGAACTCGACCGAAACAAAGTATAGGTTTTCATTATGTGAATAACTTGGAAATCTTAGCTCAAACAGCTGCAAAACCTGTTTTCCCAGCACGGAGACCTTGAGTTCTATAATATAAGGCCATAAACATGTTTGTCTGAGTCTTCTATCAAAAGTTACAGCTATTTCTATGAAGTTGTACAAAAACGCTTTCTTTCGCCAAGACAGTGCGTTTCTCACTGTTACATGCATTTGAATGGGGAACTCGACCGAAACAAAGTATAGGTTTTCATTATGTGAATAACTTGGAAATCTTAGCTCAAACAGCTGCAAAACCTGTTTGCCCAGCACGGGAACCTTGAGTTCTATAAGATAAAGCCATAAACATGTGTATCCGAGGCTTCTATCAAAAGTTACAGCTATTTCTATGAAGTTGTACAAAAACGCTTTCTTTCGCCAAGACAGTGCGTTTCTCACTGTTACATGCATGTGAATGGGGAACTCGACTGAAACAAAGTATAGGTTTTCATTATGTGAATAACTTGGAAATCTTAGCTCAAACAGCTGCAAAACCTGTTTGCCCAGCACGGGAACCTTGAGTTCTATAAGATAAAGCCATAAACATGTGTATCCGAGGCTTCTATCAAAAGTTACAGCTATTTCTATGAAGTTGTACAAAAACGCTTTCTTTCGCCAAGACAGTGCGTTTCTCACTGTTACATGCATGTGAATGGGGAACTCGACTGAAACAAAGTATAGGTTTTCATTATGTGAATAACTTGGAAATCTTAGCTCAAACAGCTGCAAAACCTGTTTGCCCAGCACGGGAACCTTGAGTTCTATAAGATAAAGCCATAAACATGTGTATCCGAGGCTTCTATCAAAAGTTACAGCTATTCATATGAAGTTGTACAAAAACGCTTTCTTTCGCCAAGACAGTGCGTTTCTCACTGTTACATGCATTTGAATGGGGAACTCGACCGAAACAAAGTATAGGTTTTCATTATGTGAATAACTTGGAAATCTTAGCTCAAACAGCTGCAAAACCTGTTTTCCCAGCACGGAGACCTTGAGTTCTATAATATAAGGCCATAAACATGTTTGTCTGAGTCTTCTATCAAAAGTTACAGCTATTTCTATGAAGTTGTACAAAAACGCTTTCTTTCGCCAAGACAGTGCGTTTCTCACTGTTACATGCATTTGAATGGGGAACTCGACCGAAACAAAGTATAGGTTTTCATTATGTGAATAACTTGGAAATCTTAGCTCAAACAGCTGCAAAACCTGTTTTCCCAGCACGGGAACCTTGAGTTCTATAAGATAAAGCCATAAACATGTGTATCCGAGTCTTCTATCAAAAGTTACAGCTATTTCTATGAAGTTGTACAAAAACGCTTTCTTTCGCCAAGACAGTGCGTTTCTCACTGTTACATGCATTTGAATGGGGAACTCGACCGAAACAAAGTATAGGTTTTCATTATGTGAATAACTTGGAAATCTTAGCTCAAACAGCTGCAAAACCTGTTTTCCCAGCACGGAGACCTTGAGTTCTATAATATAAGGCCATAAACATGTTTGTCTGAGTCTTCTATCAAAAGTTACAGCTATTTCTATGAAGTTGTACAAAAAAGCTTTCTTTTGCCAAGACAGTGCGTTTCTCACTGTTACATGCATTTGAATGGGGAACTCGACCGAAACAAAGTATAGGTTTTCATTATGTGAATAACTTGGAAATCTTAGCTCAAACAGCTGCAAAACCTGTTTTCCCAGCACGGGAACCTTGAGTTCTATAAGATAAAGCCATAAACATGTGTATCCGAGTCTTCTATCAAAAGTTACAGCTATTTCTATGAAGTTGTACAAAAACGCTTTCTTTCGCCAAGACAGTGCGTTTCTCACTGTTACATGCATTTGAATGGGGAACTCGACCGAAACAAAGTATAGGTTTTCATTATGTGAATAACTTGGAAATCTTAGCTCAAACAGCTGCAAAACCTGTTTTCCCAGCACGGAGACCTTGAGTTCTATAATATAAGGCCATAAACATGTTTGTCTGAGTCTTCTATCAAAAGTTACAGCTATTTCTATGAAGTTGTACAAAAACGCTTTCTTTCGCCAAGACAGTGCGTTTCTCACTGTTACATGCATTTGAATGGGGAACTCGACCGAAACAAAGTATAGGTTTTCATTATGTGAATAACTTGGAAATCTTAGCTCAAACAGCTGCAAAACCTGTTTTCCCAGCACGGAGACCTTGAGTTCTATAATATAAGGCCATAAACATGTTTGTCTGAGTCTTCTATCAAAAGTTACAGCTATTTCTATGAAGTTGTACAAAAACGCTTTCTTTCGCCAAGACAGTGCGTTTCTCACTGTTACATGCATTTGAATGGGGAACTCGACCGAAACAAAGTATAGGTTTTCATTATGTGAATAACTTGGAAATCTTAGCTCAAACAGCTGCAAAACCTGTTTGCCCAGCACGGGAACCTTGAGTTCTATAAGATAAAGCCATAAACATGTGTATCCGAGGCTTCTATCAAAAGTTACAGCTATTTCTATGAAGTTGTACAAAAACGCTTTCTTTCGCCAAGACAGTGCGTTTCTCACTGTTACATGCATGTGAATGGGGAACTCGACTGAAACAAAGTATAGGTTTTCATTATGTGAATAACTTGGAAATCTTAGCTCAAACAGCTGCAAAACCTGTTTGCCCAGCACGGGAACCTTGAGTTCTATAAGATAAAGCCATAAACATGTGTATCCGAGGCTTCTATCAAAAGTTACAGCTATTCATATGAAGTTGTACAAAAACGCTTTCTTTCGCCAAGACAGTGCGTTTCTCACTGTTACATGCATTTGAATGGGGAACTCGACCGAAACAAAGTATAGGTTTTCATTATGTGAATAACTTGGAAATCTTAGCTCAAACAGCTGCAAAACCTGTTTTCCCAGCACGGGAACCTTGAGTTCTATAAGATAAAGCCATAAACATGTGTATCCGAGTCTTCTATCAATAGTTACAGCTATTTCTATGAAGTTGTACAAAAACGCTTTCTTTTGCCAAGACAGTGCGTTTCTCACTGTTACATGCATTTGAATGGGGAACTCGACCGAAACAAAGTATAGGTTTTCATTATGTGAATAACTTGGAAATCTTAGCTCAAACAGCTGCAAAACCTGTTTTCCCAGCACGGAGACCTTGAGTTCTATAATATAAGGCCATAAACATGTTTGTCTGAGTCTTCTATCAAAAGTTACAGCTATTTCTATGAAGTTGTACAAAAACGCTTTCTTTCGCCAAGACAGTGCGTTTCTCACTGTTACATGCATTTGAATGGGGAACTCGACCGAAACAAAGTATAGGTTTTCATTATGTGAATAACTTGGAAATCTTAGCTCAAACAGCTGCAAAACCTGTTTGCCCAGCACGGGAACCTTGAGTTCTATAAGATAAAGCCATAAACATGTGTATCCGAGTCTTCTATCAATAGTTACAGCTATTTCTATGAAGTTGTACAAAAACGCTTTCTTTTGCCAAGACAGTGCGTTTCTCACTGTTACATGCATTTGAATGGGGAACTCGACCGAAACAAAGTATAGGTTTTCATTATGTGAATAACTTGGAAATCTTAGCTCAAACAGCTGCAAAACCTGTTTTCCCAGCACGGAGACCTTGAGTTCTATAATATAAGGCCATAAACATGTTTGTCTGAGTCTTCTATCAAAAGTTACAGCTATTTCTATGAAGTTGTACAAAAACGCTTTCTTTCGCCAAGACAGTGCGTTTCTCACTGTTACATGCATGTGAATGGGGAACTCGACTGAAACAAAGTATAGGTTTTCATTATGTGAATAACTTGGAAATCTTAGCTCAAACAGCTGCAAAACCTGTTTGCCCAGCACGGGAACCTTGAGTTCTATAAGATAAAGCCATAAACATGTGTATCCGAGGCTTCTATCAAAAGTTACAGCTATTCATATGAAGTTGTACAAAAACGCTTTCTTTCGCCAAGACAGTGCGTTTCTCACTGTTACATGCATTTGAATGGGGAACTCGACCGAAACAAAGTATAGGTTTTCATTATGTGAATAACTTGGAAATCTTAGCTCAAACAGCTGCAAAACCTGTTTTCCCAGCACGGGAACCTTGAGTTCTATAAGATAAAGCCATAAACATGTGTATCCGAGTCTTCTATCAATAGTTACAGCTATTTCTATGAAGTTGTACAAAAACGCTTTCTTTTGCCAAGACAGTGCGTTTCTCACTGTTACATGCATTTGAATGGGGAACTCGACCGAAACAAAGTATAGGTTTTCATTATGTGAATAACTTGGAAATCTTAGCTCAAACAGCTGCAAAACCTGTTTTCCCAGCACGGAGACCTTGAGTTCTATAATATAAGGCCATAAACATGTTTGTCTGAGTCTTCTATCAAAAGTTACAGCTATTTCTATGAAGTTGTACAAAAACGCTTTCTTTCGCCAAGACAGTGCGTTTCTCACTGTTACATGCATTTGAATGGGGAACTCGACCGAAACAAAGTATAGGTTTTCATTATGTGAATAACTTGGAAATCTTAGCTCAAACAGCTGCAAAACCTGTTTGCCCAGCACGGGAACCTTGAGTTCTATAAGATAAAGCCATAAACATGTGTATCCGAGTCTTCTATCAATAGTTACAGCTATTTCTATGAAGTTGTACAAAAACGCTTTCTTTTGCCAAGACAGTGCGTTTCTCACTGTTACATGCATTTGAATGGGGAACTCGACCGAAACAAAGTATAGGTTTTCATTATGTGAATAACTTGGAAATCTTAGCTCAAACAGCTGCAAAACCTGTTTGCCCAGCACGGGAACCTTGAGTTCTATAAGATAAAGCCATAAACATGTGTATCCGAGTCTTCTATCAATAGTTACAGCTATTTCTATGAAGTTGTACAAAAACGCTTTCTTTTGCCAAGACAGTGCGTTTCTCACTGTTACATGCATTTGAATGGGGAACTCGACCGAAACAAAGTATAGGTTTTCATTATGTGAATAACTTGGAAATCTTAGCTCAAACAGCTGCAAAACCTGTTTTCCCTGCACGGAGACCTTGAGTTCTATAATATAAGGCCATAAACATGTTTGTCTGAGTCTTCTATCAAAAGTTACAGCTATTTCTATGAAGTTGTACAAAAACGCTTTCTTTCGCCAAGACAGTGCGTTTCTCACTGTTACATGCATTTGAATGGGGAACTCGACCGAAACAAAGTATAGGTTTTCATTATGTGAATAACTTGGAAATCTTAGCTCAAACAGCTGCAAAACCTGTTTGCCCAGCACGGGAACCTTGAGTTCTATAAGATAAAGCCATAAACATGTGTATCCGAGGCTTCTATCAAAAGTTACAGCTATTCATATGAAGTTGTACAAAAACGCTTTCTTTCGCCAAGACAGTGCGTTTCTCACTGTTACATGCATTTGAATGGGGAACTCGACCGAAACAAAGTATAGGTTTTCATTATGTGAATAACTTGGAAATCTTAGCTCAAACAGCTGCAAAACCTGTTTTCCCAGCACGGAGACCTTGAGTTCTATAATATAAGGCCATAAACATGTTTGTCTGAGTCTTCTATCAAAAGTTACAGCTATTTCTATGAAGTTGTACAAAAACGCTTTCTTTCGCCAAGACAGTGCGTTTCTCACTGTTACATGCATTTGAATGGGGAACTCGACCGAAACAAAGTATAGGTTTTCATTATGTGAATAACTTGGAAATCTTAGCTCAAACAGCTGCAAAACCTGTTTTCCCAGCACGGGAACCTTGAGTTCTATAAGATAAAGCCATAAACATGTGTATCCGAGTCTTCTATCAAAAGTTACAGCTATTTCTATGAAGTTGTACAAAAACGCTTTCTTTCGCCAAGACAGTGCGTTTCTCACTGTTACATGCATTTGAATGGGGAACTCGACCGAAACAAAGTATAGGTTTTCATTATGTGAATAACTTGGAAATCTTAGCTCAAACAGCTGCAAAACCTGTTTTCCCAGCACGGAGACCTTGAGTTCTATAATATAAGGCCATAAACATGTTTTTCTGAGTCTTCTATCAAAAGTTACAGCTATTTCTATGAAGTTGTACAAAAACGCTTTCTTTCGCCAAGACAGTGCGTTTCTCACTGTTACATGCATTTGAATGGGGAACTCGACCGAAACAAAGTATAGGTTTTCATTATGTGAATAACTTGGAAATCTTAGCTCAAACAGCTGCAAAACCTGTTTGCCCAGCACGGGAACCTTGAGTTCTATAAGATAAAGCCATAAACATGTGTATCCGAGTCTTCTATCAAAAGTTACAGCTATTTCTATGAAGTTGTACAAAAACGCTTTCTTTTGCCAAGACAGTGCGTTTCTCACTGTTACATGCATTTGAATGGGGAACTCGACCGAAACAAAGTATAGGTTTTCATTATGTGAATAACTTGGAAATCTTAGCTCAAACAGCTGCAAAACCTGTTTGCCCAGCACGGGAACCTTGAGTTCTATAAGATAAAGCCATAAACATGTGTATCCGAGTCTTCTATCAAAAGTTACAGCTATTTCTATGAAGTTGTACAAAAACGCTTTCTTTTGCCAAGACAGTGCGTTTCTCACTGTTACATGCATTTGAATGGGGAACTCGACCAAAACAAAGTATAGGTTTTCATTATGTGAATAACTTGGAAATCTTAGCTCAAACAGCTGCAAAACCTGTTTTCCCAGCACGGAGACCTTGAGTTCTATAAGATAAAGCCATAAACATGTGTATCCGAGGCTTCTATCAAAAGTTACAGCTATTTCTATGAAGTTGTACAAAAACGCTTTCTTTCGCCAAGACAGTGCGTTTCTCACTGTTACATGCATTTGAATGGGGAACTCGACCGAAACAAAGTATAGGTTTTCATTATGTGAATAACTTGGAAATCTTAGCTCAAACAGCTGCAAAACCTGTTTTCCCAGCACGGAGACCTTGAGTTCTATAATATAAGGCCATAAACATGTTTGTCTGAGTCTTCTATCAAAAGTTACAGCTATTTCTATGAAGTTGTACAAAAACGCTTTCTTTCGCCAAGACAGTGCGTTTCTCACTGTTACATGCATTTGAATGGGGAACTCGACCGAAACAAAGTATAGGTTTTCATTATGTGAATAACTTGGAAATCTTAGCTCAAACAGCTGCAAAACCTGTTTTCCCAGCACGGAGACCTTGAGTTCTATAATATAAGGCCATAAACATGTTTGTCTGAGTCTTCTATCAAAAGTTACAGCTATTTCTATGAAGTTGTACAAAAACGCTTTCTTTCGCCAAGACAGTGCGTTTCTCACTGTTACATGCATTTGAATGGGGAACTCGACCGAAACAAAGTATAGGTTTTCATTATGTGAATAACTTGGAAATCTTAGCTCAAACAGCTGCAAAACCTGTTTTCCCAGCACGGAGACCTTGAGTTCTATAATATAAGGCCATAAACATGTTTGTCTGAGTCTTCTATCAAAAGTTACAGCTATTTCTATGAAGTTGTACAAAAACGCTTTCTTTCGCCAAGACAGTGCGTTTCTCACTGTTACATGCATTTGAATGGGGAACTCGACCGAAACAAAGTATAGGTTTTCATTATGTGAATAACTTGGAAATCTTAGCTCAAACAGCTGCAAAACCTGTTTGCCCAGCACGGGAACCTTGAGTTCTATAAGATAAAGCCATAAACATGTGTATCCGAGGCTTCTATCAAAAGTTACAGCTATTCATATGAAGTTGTACAAAAACGCTTTCTTTCGCCAAGACAGTGCGTTTCTCACTGTTACATGCATTTGAATGGGGAACTCGACCGAAACAAAGTATAGGTTTTCATTATGTGAATAACTTGGAAATCTTAGCTCAAACAGCTGCAAAACCTGTTTTCCCAGCACGGAGACCTTGAGTTCTATAATATAAGGCCATAAACATGTTTGTCTGAGTCTTCTATCAAAAGTTACAGCTATTTCTATGAAGTTGTACAAAAACGCTTTCTTTCGCCAAGACAGTGCGTTTCTCACTGTTACATGCATTTGAATGGGGAACTCGACCGAAACAAAGTATAGGTTTTCATTATGTGAATAACTTGGAAATCTTAGCTCAAACAGCTGCAAAACCTGTTTGCCCAGCACGGGAACCTTGAGTTCTATAAGATAAAGCCATAAACATGTGTATCCGAGTCTTCTATCAAAAGTTACAGCTATTTCTATGAAGTTGTACAAAAACGCTTTCTTTTGCCAAGACAGTGCGTTTCTCACTGTTACATGCATTTGAATGGGGAACTCGACCGAAACAAAGTATAGGTTTTCATTATGTGAATAACTTGGAAATCTTAGCTCAAACAGCTGCAAAACCTGTTTTCCCAGCACGGAGACCTTGAGTTCTATAAGATAAAGCCATAAACATGTTTGTCTGAGTCTTCTATCAAAAGTTACAGCTATTTCTATGAAGTTGTACAAAAACGCTTTCTTTCGCCAAGACAGTGCGTTTCTCACTGTTACATGCATTTGAATGGGGAACTCGACCGAAACAAAGTATAGGTTTTCATTATGTGAATAACTTGGAAATCTTAGCTCAAACAGCTGCAAAACCTGTTTTCCCAGCACGGGAACCTTGAGTTCTATAAGATAAAGCCATAAACATGTGTATCCGAGGCTTCTATCAAAAGTTACAGCTATTTCTATGAAGTTGTACAAAAACGCTTTCTTTTGCCAAGACAGTGCGTTTCTCACTGTTACATGCATTGAATGGGGAACTCGACCGAAACAAAGTATAGGTTTTCATTATGTGAATAACTTGGAAATCTTAGCTCAAACAGCTGCAAAACCTGTTTGCCCAGCACGGGAACCTTGAGTTCTATAAGATAAAGCCATAAACATGTGTATCCGAGGCTTCTATCAAAAGTTACAGCTATTTCTATGAAGTTGTACAAAAACGCTTTCTTTTGCCAAGACAGTGCGTTTCTCACTGTTACATGCATTTGAATGGGGAACTCGACCGAAACAAAGTATAGGTTTTCATTATGTGAATAACTTGGAAATCTTAGCTCAAACAGCTGCAAAACCTGTTTGCCCAGCACGGGAACCTTGAGTTCTATAAGATAAAGCCATAAACATGTGTATCCGAGTCTTCTATCAAAAGTTACAGCTATTTCTATGAAGTTGTACAAAAACGCTTTCTTTTGCCAAGACAGTGCGTTTCTCACTGTTACATGCATTTGAATGGGGAACTCGACCGAAACAAAGTATAGGTTTTCATTATGTGAATAACTTGGAAATCTTAGCTCAAACAGCTGCAAAACCTGTTTTCCCAGCACGGAGACCTTGAGTTCTATAAGATAAAGCCATAAACATGTGTATCCGAGGCTTCTATCAAAAGTTACAGCTATTCATATGAAGTTGTACAAAAACGCTTTCTTTCGCCAAGACAGTGCGTTTCTCACTGTTACATGCATTTGAATGGGGAACTCGACCGAAACAAAGTATAGGTTTTCATTATGTGAATAACTTGGAAATCTTAGCTCAAACAGCTGCAAAACCTGTTTTCCCAGCACGGAGACCTTGAGTTCTATAATATAAGGCCATAAACATGTTTGTCTGAGTCTTCTATCAAAAGTTACAGCTATTTCTATGAAGTTGTACAAAAACGCTTTCTTTCGCCAAGACAGTGCGTTTCTCACTGTTACATGCATTTGAATGGGGAACTCGACCGAAACAAAGTATAGGTTTTCATTATGTGAATAACTTGGAAATCTTAGCTCAAACAGCTGCAAAACCTGTTTTCCCAGCACGGAGACCTTGAGTTCTATAATATAAGGCCATAAACATGTTTGTCTGAGTCTTCTATCAAAAGTTACAGCTATTTCTATGAAGTTGTACAAAAACGCTTTCTTTCGCCAAGACAGTGCGTTTCTCACTGTTACATGCATTTGAATGGGGAACTCGACCGAAACAAAGTATAGGTTTTCATTATGTGAATAACTTGGAAATCTTAGCTCAAACAGCTGCAAAACCTGTTTTCCCAGCACGGAGACCTTGAGTTCTATAATATAAGGCCATAAACATGTTTGTCTGAGTCTTCTATCAAAAGTTACAGCTATTTCTATGAAGTTGTACAAAAACGCTTTCTTTCGCCAAGACAGTGCGTTTCTCACTGTTACATGCATTTGAATGGGGAACTCGACCGAAACAAAGTATAGGTTTTCATTATGTGAATAACTTGGAAATCTTAGCTCAAACAGCTGCAAAACCTGTTTGCCCAGCACGGGAACCTTGAGTTCTATAAGATAAAGCCATAAACATGTGTATCCGAGGCTTCTATCAAAAGTTACAGCTATTCATATGAAGTTGTACAAAAACGCTTTCTTTCGCCAAGACAGTGCGTTTCTCACTGTTACATGCATTTGAATGGGGAACTCGACCGAAACAAAGTATAGGTTTTCATTATGTGAATAACTTGGAAATCTTAGCTCAAACAGCTGCAAAACCTGTTTTCCCAGCACGGAGACCTTGAGTTCTATAATATAAGGCCATAAACATGTTTGTCTGAGTCTTCTATCAAAAGTTACAGCTATTTCTATGAAGTTGTACAAAAACGCTTTCTTTCGCCAAGACAGTGCGTTTCTCACTGTTACATGCATTTGAATGGGGAACTCGACCGAAACAAAGTATAGGTTTTCATTATGTGAATAACTTGGAAATCTTAGCTCAAACAGCTGCAAAACCTGTTTGCCCAGCACGGGAACCTTGAGTTCTATAAGATAAAGCCATAAACATGTGTATCCGAGGCTTCTATCAAAAGTTACAGCTATTCATATGAAGTTGTACAAAAACGCTTTCTTTCGCCAAGACAGTGCGTTTCTCACTGTTACATGCATTTGAATGGGGAACTCGACCGAAACAAAGTATAGGTTTTCATTATGTGAATAACTTGGAAATCTTAGCTCAAACAGCTGCAAAACCTGTTTTCCCAGCACGGGAACCTTGAGTTCTATAAGATAAAGCCATAAACATGTGTATCCGAGTCTTCTATCAAAAGTTACAGCTATTTCTATGAAGTTGTACAAAAACGCTTTCTTTCGCCAAGACAGTGCGTTTCTCACTGTTACATGCATTTGAATGGGGAACTCGACCGAAACAAAGTATAGGTTTTCATTATGTGAATAACTTGGAAATCTTAGCTCAAACAGCTGCAAAACCTGTTTTCCCAGCACGGAGACCTTGAGTTCTATAATATAAGGCCATAAACATGTTTGTCTGAGTCTTCTATCAAAAGTTACAGCTATTTCTATGAAGTTGTACAAAAACGCTTTCTTTCGCCAAGACAGTGCGTTTCTCACTGTTACATGCATTTGAATGGGGAACTCGACCGAAACAAAGTATAGGTTTTCATTATGTGAATAACTTGGAAATCTTAGCTCAAACAGCTGCAAAACCTGTTTGCCCAGCATGGGAACCTTGAGTTCTATAAGATAAAGCCATAAACATGTGTATCCGAGTCTTCTATCAATAGTTACAGCTATTTCTATGAAGTTGTACAAAAACGCTTTCTTTTGCCAAGACAGTGCGTTTCTCACTGTTACATGCATTTGAATGGGGAACTCGACCGAAACAAAGTATAGGTTTTCATTATGTGAATAACTTGGAAATCTTAGCTCAAACAGCTGCAAAACCTGTTTTCCCAGCACGGAGACCTTGAGTTCTATAATATAAGGCCATAAACATGTTTGTCTGAGTCTTCTATCAAAAGTTACAGCTATTTCTATGAAGTTGTACAAAAACGCTTTCTTTCGCCAAGACAGTGCGTTTCTCACTGTTACATGCATTTGAATGGGGAACTCGACCGAAACAAAGTATAGGTTTTCATTATGTGAATAACTTGGAAATCTTAGCTCAAACAGCTGCAAAACCTGTTTTCCCAGCACGGAGACCTTGAGTTCTATAATATAAGGCCATAAACATGTTTGTCTGAGTCTTCTATCAAAAGTTACAGCTATTTCTATGAAGTTGTACAAAAACGCTTTCTTTCGCCAAGACAGTGCGTTTCTCACTGTTACATGCATTTGAATGGGGAACTCGACCGAAACAAAGTATAGGTTTTCATTATGTGAATAACTTGGAAATCTTAGCTCAAACAGCTGCAAAACCTGTTTTCCCAGCACGGAGACCTTGAGTTCTATAATATAAGGCCATAAACATGTTTGTCTGAGTCTTCTATCAAAAGTTACAGCTATTTCTATGAAGTTGTACAAAAACGCTTTCTTTCGCCAAGACAGTGCGTTTCTCACTGTTACATGCATTTGAATGGGGAACTCGACCGAAACAAAGTATAGGTTTTCATTATGTGAATAACTTGGAAATCTTAGCTCAAACAGCTGCAAAACCTGTTTGCCCAGCACGGGAACCTTGAGTTCTATAAGATAAAGCCATAAACATGTGTATCCGAGGCTTCTATCAAAAGTTACAGCTATTCATATGAAGTTGTACAAAAACGCTTTCTTTCGCCAAGACAGTGCGTTTCTCACTGTTACATGCATTTGAATGGGGAACTCGACCGAAACAAAGTATAGGTTTTCATTATGTGAATAACTTGGAAATCTTAGCTCAAACAGCTGCAAAACCTGTTTTCCCAGCACGGAGACCTTGAGTTCTATAAGATAAAGCCATAAACATGTTTGTCTGAGTCTTCTATCAAAAGTTACAGCTATTTCTATGAAGTTGTACAAAAACGCTTTCTTTCGCCAAGACAGTGCGTTTCTCACTGTTACATGCATTTGAATGGGGAACTCGACCGAAACAAAGTATAGGTTTTCATTATGTGAATAACTTGGAAATCTTAGCTCAAACAGCTGCAAAACCTGTTTTCCCAGCACGGAGACCTTGAGTTCTATAAGATAAAGCCATAAACATGTGTATCCGAGTCTTCTATCAAAAGTTACAGCTATTTCTATGAAGTTGTACAAAAACGCTTTCTTTTGCCAAGACAGTGCGTTTCTCACTGTTACATGCATTTGAATGGGGAACTCGACCGAAACAAAGTATAGGTTTTCATTATGTGAATAACTTGGAAATCTTAGCTCAAACAGCTGCAAAACCTGTTTTCCCAGCACGGAGACCTTGAGTTCTATAATATAAGGCCATAAACATGTTTGTCTGAGTCTTCTATCAAAAGTTACAGCTATTTCTATGAAGTTGTACAAAAACGCTTTCTTTCGCCAAGACAGTGCGTTTCTCACTGTTACATGCATTTGAATGGGGAACTCGACCGAAACAAAGTATAGGTTTTCATTATGTGAATAACTTGGAAATCTTAGCTCAAACAGCTGCAAAACCTGTTTTCCCAGCACGGAGACCTTGAGTTCTATAATATAAGGCCATAAACATGTTTGTCTGAGTCTTCTATCAAAAGTTACAGCTATTTCTATGAAGTTGTACAAAAACGCTTTCTTTTGCCAAGACAGTGCGTTTCTCACTGTTACATGCATTTGAATGGGGAACTCGACCGAAACAAAGTATAGGTTTTCATTATGTGAATAACTTGGAAATCTTAGCTCAAACAGCTGCAAAACCTGTTTGCCCAGCACGGGAACCTTGAGTTCTATAAGATAAAGCCATAAACATGTGTATCCGAGGCTTCTATCAAAAGTTACAGCTATTTCTATGAAGTTGTACAAAAACGCTTTCTTTTGCCAAGACAGTGCGTTTCTCACTGTTACATGCATTGAATGGGGAACTCGACCGAAACAAAGTATAGGTTTTCATTATGTGAATAACTTGGAAATCTTAGCTCAAACAGCTGCAAAACCTGTTTTCCCAGCACGGAGACCTTGAGTTCTATAATATAAGGCCATAAACATGTTTGTCTGAGTCTTCTATCAAAAGTTACAGCTATTTCTATGAAGTTGTACAAAAACGCTTTCTTTCGCCAAGACAGTGCGTTTCTCACTGTTACATGCATTTGAATGGGGAACTCGACCGAAACAAAGTATAGGTTTTCATTATGTGAATAACTTGGAAATCTTAGCTCAAACAGCTGCAAAACCTGTTTGCCCAGCACGGGAACCTTGAGTTCTATAAGATAAAGCCATAAACATGTGTATCCGAGGCTTCTATCAAAAGTTACAGCTATTTCTATGAAGTTGTACAAAAACGCTTTCTTTTGCCAAGACAGTGCGTTTCTCACTGTTACATGCATTTGAATGGGGAACTCGACCGAAACAAAGTATAGGTTTTCATTATGTGAATAACTTGGAAATCTTAGCTCAAACAGCTGCAAAACCTGTTTGCCCAGCACGGGAACCTTGAGTTCTATAAGATAAAGCCATAAACATGTGTATCCGAGTCTTCTATCAAAAGTTACAGCTATTCATATGAAGTTGTACAAAAACGCTTTCTTTCGCCAAGACAGTGCGTTTCTCACTGTTACATGCATTTGAATGGGGAACTCGACCGAAACAAAGTATAGGTTTTCATTATGTGAATAACTTGGAAATCTTAGCTCAAACAGCTGCAAAACCTGTTTTCCCAGCACGGAGACCTTGAGTTCTATAATATAAGGCCATAAACATGTTTGTCTGAGTCTTCTATCAAAAGTTACAGCTATTTCTATGAAGTTGTACAAAAACGCTTTCTTTCGCCAAGACAGTGCGTTTCTCACTGTTACATGCATTTGAATGGGGAACTCGACCGAAACAAAGTATAGGTTTTCATTATGTGAATAACTTGGAAATCTTAGCTCAAACAGCTGCAAAACCTGTTTTCCCAGCACGGAGACCTTGAGTTCTATAAGATAAAGCCATAAACATGTTTGTCTGAGTCTTCTATCAAAAGTTACAGCTATTTCTATGAAGTTGTACAAAAACGCTTTCTTTCGCCAAGACAGTGCGTTTCTCACTGTTACATGCATTTGAATGGGGAACTCGACCGAAACAAAGTATAGGTTTTCATTATGTGAATAACTTGGAAATCTTAGCTCAAACAGCTGCAAAACCTGTTTTCCCAGCACGGAGACCTTGAGTTCTATAAGATAAAGCCATAAACATGTTTGTCTGAGTCTTCTATCAAAAGTTACAGCTATTTCTATGAAGTTGTACAAAAACGCTTTCTTTCGCCAAGACAGTGCGTTTCTCACTGTTACATGCATTTGAATGGGGAACTCGACCGAAACAAAGTATAGGTTTTCATTATGTGAATAACTTGGAAATCTTAGCTCAAACAGCTGCAAAACCTGTTTTCCCAGCACGGAGACCTTGAGTTCTATAAGATAAAGCCATAAACATGTGTATCCGAGTCTTCTATCAAAAGTTACAGCTATTTCTATGAAGTTGTACAAAAACGCTTTCTTTTGCCAAGACAGTGCGTTTCTCACTGTTACATGCATTTGAATGGGGAACTCGACCGAAACAAAGTATAGGTTTTCATTATGTGAATAACTTGGAAATCTTAGCTCAAACAGCTGCAAAACCTGTTTTCCCAGCACGGAGACCTTGAGTTCTATAATATAAGGCCATAAACATGTTTGTCTGAGTCTTCTATCAAAAGTTACAGCTATTTCTATGAAGTTGTACAAAAACGCTTTCTTTCGCCAAGACAGTGCGTTTCTCACTGTTACATGCATTTGAATGGGGAACTCGACCGAAACAAAGTATAGGTTTTCATTATGTGAATAACTTGGAAATCTTAGCTCAAACAGCTGCAAAACCTGTTTTCCCAGCACGGAGACCTTGAGTTCTATAATATAAGGCCATAAACATGTTTGTCTGAGTCTTCTATCAAAAGTTACAGCTATTTCTATGAAGTTGTACAAAAACGCTTTCTTTTGCCAAGACAGTGCGTTTCTCACTGTTACATGCATTTGAATGGGGAACTCGACCGAAACAAAGTATAGGTTTTCATTATGTGAATAACTTGGAAATCTTAGCTCAAACAGCTGCAAAACCTGTTTTCCCAGCACGGGAACCTTGAGTTCTATAAGATAAAGCCATAAACATGTGTATCCGAGTCTTCTATCAAAAGTTACAGCTATTTCTATGAAGTTGTACAAAAACGCTTTCTTTCGCCAAGACAGTGCGTTTCTCACTGTTACATGCATTTGAATGGGGAACTCGACCGAAACAAAGTATAGGTTTTCATTATGTGAATAACTTGGAAATCTTAGCTCAAACAGCTGCAAAACCTGTTTTCCCAGCACGGAGACCTTGAGTTCTATAATATAAGGCCATAAACATGTTTGTCTGAGTCTTCTATCAAAAGTTACAGCTATTTCTATGAAGTTGTACAAAAACGCTTTCTTTCGCCAAGACAGTGCGTTTCTCACTGTTACATGCATTTGAATGGGGAACTCGACCGAAACAAAGTATAGGTTTTCATTATGTGAATAACTTGGAAATCTTAGCTCAAACAGCTGCAAAACCTGTTTGCCCAGCACGGGAACCTTGAGTTCTATAAGATAAAGCCATAAACATGTGTATCCGAGTCTTCTATCAATAGTTACAGCTATTTCTATGAAGTTGTACAAAAACGCTTTCTTTTGCCAAGACAGTGCGTTTCTCACTGTTACATGCATTTGAATGGGGAACTCGACCGAAACAAAGTATAGGTTTTCATTATGTGAATAACTTGGAAATCTTAGCTCAAACAGCTGCAAAACCTGTTTTCCCAGCACGGAGACCTTGAGTTCTATAATATAAGGCCATAAACATGTTTGTCTGAGTCTTCTATCAAAAGTTACAGCTATTTCTATGAAGTTGTACAAAAACACTTTCTTTCGCCAAGACAGTGCGTTTCTCACTGTTACATGCATTTGAATGGGGAACTCGACCGAAACAAAGTATAGGTTTTCATTATGTGAATAACTTGGAAATCTTAGCTCAAACAGCTGCAAAACCTGTTTTCCCAGCACGGAGACCTTGAGTTCTATAATATAAGGCCATAAACATGTTTGTCTGAGTCTTCTATCAAAAGTTACAGCTATTTCTATGAAGTTGTACAAAAACGCTTTCTTTCGCCAAGACAGTGCGTTTCTCACTGTTACATGCATTTGAATGGGGAACTCGACCGAAACAAAGTATAGGTTTTCATTATGTGAATAACTTGGAAATCTTAGCTCAAACAGCTGCAAAACCTGTTTTCCCAGCACGGAGACCTTGAGTTCTATAATATAAGGCCATAAACATGTTTGTCTGAGTCTTCTATCAAAAGTTACAGCTATTTCTATGAAGTTGTACAAAAACGCTTTCTTTCGCCAAGACAGTGCGTTTCTCACTGTTACATGCATTTGAATGGGGAACTCGACCGAAACAAAGTATAGGTTTTCATTATGTGAATAACTTGGAAATCTTAGCTCAAACAGCTGCAAAACCTGTTTGCCCAGCACGGGAACCTTGAGTTCTATAAGATAAAGCCATAAACATGTGTATCCGAGGCTTCTATCAAAAGTTACAGCTATTCATATGAAGTTGTACAAAAACGCTTTCTTTCGCCAAGACAGTGCGTTTCTCACTGTTACATGCATTTGAATGGGGAACTCGACCGAAACAAAGTATAGGTTTTCATTATGTGAATAACTTGGAAATCTTAGCTCAAACAGCTGCAAAACCTGTTTTCCCAGCACGGAGACCTTGAGTTCTATAAGATAAAGCCATAAACATGTTTGTCTGAGTCTTCTATCAAAAGTTACAGCTATTTCTATGAAGTTGTACAAAAACGCTTTCTTTCGCCAAGACAGTGCGTTTCTCACTGTTACATGCATTTGAATGGGGAACTCGACCGAAACAAAGTATAGGTTTTCATTATGTGAATAACTTGGAAATCTTAGCTCAAACAGCTGCAAAACCTGTTTTCCCAGCACGGAGACCTTGAGTTCTATAAGATAAAGCCATAAACATGTGTATCCGAGTCTTCTATCAAAAGTTACAGCTATTTCTATGAAGTTGTACAAAAACGCTTTCTTTTGCCAAGACAGTGCGTTTCTCACTGTTACATGCATTTGAATGGGGAACTCGACCGAAACAAAGTATAGGTTTTCATTATGTGAATAACTTGGAAATCTTAGCTCAAACAGCTGCAAAACCTGTTTTCCCAGCACGGAGACCTTGAGTTCTATAATATAAGGCCATAAACATGTTTGTCTGAGTCTTCTATCAAAAGTTACAGCTATTTCTATGAAGTTGTACAAAAACGCTTTCTTTCGCCAAGACAGTGCGTTTCTCACTGTTACATGCATTTGAATGGGGAACTCGACCGAAACAAAGTATAGGTTTTCATTATGTGAATAACTTGGAAATCTTAGCTCAAACAGCTGCAAAACCTGTTTTCCCAGCACGGAGACCTTGAGTTCTATAATATAAGGCCATAAACATGTTTGTCTGAGTCTTCTATCAAAAGTTACAGCTATTTCTATGAAGTTGTACAAAAACGCTTTCTTTTGCCAAGACAGTGCGTTTCTCACTGTTACATGCATTTGAATGGGGAACTCGACCGAAACAAAGTATAGGTTTTCATTATGTGAATAACTTGGAAATCTTAGCTCAAACAGCTGCAAAACCTGTTTGCCCAGCACGGGAACCTTGAGTTCTATAAGATAAAGCCATAAACATGTGTATCCGAGGCTTCTATCAAAAGTTACAGCTATTTCTATGAAGTTGTACAAAAACGCTTTCTTTTGCCAAGACAGTGCGTTTCTCACTGTTACATGCATTGAATGGGGAACTCGACCGAAACAAAGTATAGGTTTTCATTATGTGAATAACTTGGAAATCTTAGCTCAAACAGCTGCAAAACCTGTTTTCCCAGCACGGAGACCTTGAGTTCTATAATATAAGGCCATAAACATGTTTGTCTGAGTCTTCTATCAAAAGTTACAGCTATTTCTATGAAGTTGTACAAAAACGCTTTCTTTCGCCAAGACAGTGCGTTTCTCACTGTTACATGCATTTGAATGGGGAACTCGACCGAAACAAAGTATAGGTTTTCATTATGTGAATAACTTGGAAATCTTAGCTCAAACAGCTGCAAAACCTGTTTGCCCAGCACGGGAACCTTGAGTTCTATAAGATAAAGCCATAAACATGTGTATCCGAGGCTTCTATCAAAAGTTACAGCTATTTCTATGAAGTTGTACAAAAACGCTTTCTTTTGCCAAGACAGTGCGTTTCTCACTGTTACATGCATTTGAATGGGGAACTCGACCGAAACAAAGTATAGGTTTTCATTATGTGAATAACTTGGAAATCTTAGCTCAAACAGCTGCAAAACCTGTTTGCCCAGCACGGGAACCTTGAGTTCTATAAGATAAAGCCATAAACATGTGTATCCGAGTCTTCTATCAAAAGTTACAGCTATTCATATGAAGTTGTACAAAAACGCTTTCTTTCGCCAAGACAGTGCGTTTCTCACTGTTACATGCATTTGAATGGGGAACTCGACCGAAACAAAGTATAGGTTTTCATTATGTGAATAACTTGGAAATCTTAGCTCAAACAGCTGCAAAACCTGTTTTCCCAGCACGGAGACCTTGAGTTCTATAATATAAGGCCATAAACATGTTTGTCTGAGTCTTCTATCAAAAGTTACAGCTATTTCTATGAAGTTGTACAAAAACGCTTTCTTTCGCCAAGACAGTGCGTTTCTCACTGTTACATGCATTTGAATGGGGAACTCGACCGAAACAAAGTATAGGTTTTCATTATGTGAATAACTTGGAAATCTTAGCTCAAACAGCTGCAAAACCTGTTTTCCCAGCACGGAGACCTTGAGTTCTATAAGATAAAGCCATAAACATGTTTGTCTGAGTCTTCTATCAAAAGTTACAGCTATTTCTATGAAGTTGTACAAAAACGCTTTCTTTCGCCAAGACAGTGCGTTTCTCACTGTTACATGCATTTGAATGGGGAACTCGACCGAAACAAAGTATAGGTTTTCATTATGTGAATAACTTGGAAATCTTAGCTCAAACAGCTGCAAAACCTGTTTTCCCAGCACGGAGACCTTGAGTTCTATAAGATAAAGCCATAAACATGTGTATCCGAGTCTTCTATCAAAAGTTACAGCTATTTCTATGAAGTTGTACAAAAACGCTTTCTTTTGCCAAGACAGTGCGTTTCTCACTGTTACATGCATTTGAATGGGGAACTCGACCGAAACAAAGTATAGGTTTTCATTATGTGAATAACTTGGAAATCTTAGCTCAAACAGCTGCAAAACCTGTTTTCCCAGCACGGAGACCTTGAGTTCTATAATATAAGGCCATAAACATGTTTGTCTGAGTCTTCTATCAAAAGTTACAGCTATTTCTATGAAGTTGTACAAAAACGCTTTCTTTCGCCAAGACAGTGCGTTTCTCACTGTTACATGCATTTGAATGGGGAACTCGACCGAAACAAAGTATAGGTTTTCATTATGTGAATAACTTGGAAATCTTAGCTCAAACAGCTGCAAAACCTGTTTTCCCAGCACGGAGACCTTGAGTTCTATAATATAAGGCCATAAACATGTTTGTCTGAGTCTTCTATCAAAAGTTACAGCTATTTCTATGAAGTTGTACAAAAACGCTTTCTTTTGCCAAGACAGTGCGTTTCTCACTGTTACATGCATTTGAATGGGGAACTCGACCGAAACAAAGTATAGGTTTTCATTATGTGAATAACTTGGAAATCTTAGCTCAAACAGCTGCAAAACCTGTTTGCCCAGCACGGGAACCTTGAGTTCTATAAGATAAAGCCATAAACATGTGTATCCGAGGCTTCTATCAAAAGTTACAGCTATTTCTATGAAGTTGTACAAAAACGCTTTCTTTTGCCAAGACAGTGCGTTTCTCACTGTTACATGCATTGAATGGGGAACTCGACCGAAACAAAGTATAGGTTTTCATTATGTGAATAACTTGGAAATCTTAGCTCAAACAGCTGCAAAACCTGTTTTCCCAGCACGGAGACCTTGAGTTCTATAATATAAGGCCATAAACATGTTTGTCTGAGTCTTCTATCAAAAGTTACAGCTATTTCTATGAAGTTGTACAAAAACGCTTTCTTTCGCCAAGACAGTGCGTTTCTCACTGTTACATGCATTTGAATGGGGAACTCGACCGAAACAAAGTATAGGTTTTCATTATGTGAATAACTTGGAAATCTTAGCTCAAACAGCTGCAAAACCTGTTTTCCCAGCACGGGAACCTTGAGTTCTATAATATAAGGCCATAAACATGTTTGTCTGAGTCTTCTATCAAAAGTTACAGCTATTTCTATGAAGTTGTACAAAAACGCTTTCTTTCGCCAAGACAGTGCGTTTCTCACTGTTACATGCATTTGAATGGGGAACTCGACCGAAACAAAGTATAGGTTTTCATTATGTGAATAACTTGGAAATCTTAGCTCAAACAGCTGCAAAACCTGTTTGCCCAGCACGGGAACCTTGAGTTCTATAAGATAAAGCCATAAACATGTGTATCCGAGTCTTCTATCAAAAGTTACAGCTATTTCTATGAAGTTGTACAAAAACGCTTTCTTTTGCCAAGACAGTGCGTTTCTCACTGTTACATGCATTTGAATGGGGAACTCGACCGAAACAAAGTATAGGTTTTCATTATGTGAATAACTTGGAAATCTTAGCTCAAACAGCTGCAAAACCTGTTTTCCCAGCACGGAGACCTTGAGTTCTATAATATAAGGCCATAAACATGTTTGTCTGAGTCTTCTATCAAAAGTTACAGCTATTTCTATGAAGTTGTACAAAAACGCTTTCTTTCGCCAAGACAGTGCGTTTCTCACTGTTACATGCATTTGAATGGGGAACTCGACCGAAACAAAGTATAGGTTTTCATTATGTGAATAACTTGGAAATCTTAGCTCAAACAGCTGCAAAACCTGTTTTCCCAGCACGGAGACCTTGAGTTCTATAATATAAGGCCATAAACATGTTTGTCTGAGTCTTCTATCAAAAGTTACAGCTATTTCTATGAAGTTGTACAAAAACGCTTTCTTTCGCCAAGACAGTGCGTTTCTCACTGTTACATGCATTTGAATGGGGAACTCGACCGAAACAAAGTATAGGTTTTCATTATGTGAATAACTTGGAAATCTTAGCTCAAACAGCTGCAAAACCTGTTTTCCCAGCACGGGAACCTTGAGTTCTATAAGATAAAGCCATAAACATGTGTATCCGAGTCTTCTATCAAAAGTTACAGCTATTTCTATGAAGTTGTACAAAAACGCTTTCTTTCGCCAAGACAGTGCGTTTCTCACTGTTACATGCATTTGAATGGGGAACTCGACCGAAACAAAGTATAGGTTTTCATTATGTGAATAACTTGGAAATCTTAGCTCAAACAGCTGCAAAACCTGTTTGCCCAGCACGGGAACCTTGAGTTCTATAAGATAAAGCCATAAACATGTGTATCCGAGTCTTCTATCAAAAGTTACAGCTATTCATATGAAGTTGTACAAAAACGCTTTCTTTCGCCAAGACAGTGCGTTTCTCACTGTTACATGCATTTGAATGGGGAACTCGACCGAAACAAAGTATAGGTTTTCATTATGTGAATAACTTGGAAATCTTAGCTCAAACAGCTGCAAAACCTGTTTTCCCAGCACGGAGACCTTGAGTTCTATAATATAAGGCCATAAACATGTTTGTCTGAGTCTTCTATCAAAAGTTACAGCTATTTCTATGAAGTTGTACAAAAACGCTTTCTTTCGCCAAGACAGTGCGTTTCTCACTGTTACATGCATTTGAATGGGGAACTCGACCGAAACAAAGTATAGGTTTTCATTATGTGAATAACTTGGAAATCTTAGCTCAAACAGCTGCAAAACCTGTTTTCCCAGCACGGAGACCTTGAGTTCTATAAGATAAAGCCATAAACATGTTTGTCTGAGTCTTCTATCAAAAGTTACAGCTATTTCTATGAAGTTGTACAAAAACGCTTTCTTTCGCCAAGACAGTGCGTTTCTCACTGTTACATGCATTTGAATGGGGAACTCGACCGAAACAAAGTATAGGTTTTCATTATGTGAATAACTTGGAAATCTTAGCTCAAACAGCTGCAAAACCTGTTTTCCCAGCACGGAGACCTTGAGTTCTATAAGATAAAGCCATAAACATGTGTATCCGAGTCTTCTATCAAAAGTTACAGCTATTTCTATGAAGTTGTACAAAAACGCTTTCTTTCGCCAAGACAGTGCGTTTCTCACTGTTACATGCATTTGAATGGGGAACTCGACCGAAACAAAGTATAGGTTTTCATTATGTGAATAACTTGGAAATCTTAGCTCAAACAGCTGCAAAACCTGTTTTCCCAGCACGGAGACCTTGAGTTCTATAATATAAGGCCATAAACATGTTTGTCTGAGTCTTCTATCAAAAGTTACAGCTATTTCTATGAAGTTGTACAAAAACGCTTTCTTTCGCCAAGACAGTGCGTTTCTCACTGTTACATGCATTTGAATGGGGAACTCGACCGAAACAAAGTATAGGTTTTCATTATGTGAATAACTTGGAAATCTTAGCTCAAACAGCTGCAAAACCTGTTTTCCCAGCACGGAGACCTTGAGTTCTATAATATAAGGCCATAAACATGTTTGTCTGAGTCTTCTATCAAAAGTTACAGCTATTTCTATGAAGTTGTACAAAAACGCTTTCTTTCGCCAAGACAGTGCGTTTCTCACTGTTACATGCATTTGAATGGGGAACTCGACCGAAACAAAGTATAGGTTTTCATTATGTGAATAACTTGGAAATCTTAGCTCAAACAGCTGCAAAACCTGTTTTCCCAGCACGGGAACCTTGAGTTCTATAAGATAAAGCCATAAACATGTGTATCCGAGTCTTCTATCAAAAGTTACAGCTATTTCTATGAAGTTGTACAAAAACGCTTTCTTTCGCCAAGACAGTGCGTTTCTCACTGTTACATGCATTTGAATGGGGAACTCGACCGAAACAAAGTATAGGTTTTCATTATGTGAATAACTTGGAAATCTTAGCTCAAACAGCTGCAAAACCTGTTTGCCCAGCACGGGAACCTTGAGTTCTATAAGATAAAGCCATAAACATGTGTATCCGAGTCTTCTATCAAAAGTTACAGCTATTCATATGAAGTTGTACAAAAACGCTTTCTTTCGCCAAGACAGTGCGTTTCTCACTGTTACATGCATTTGAATGGGGAACTCGACCGAAACAAAGTATAGGTTTTCATTATGTGAATAACTTGGAAATCTTAGCTCAAACAGCTGCAAAACCTGTTTTCCCAGCACGGAGACCTTGAGTTCTATAATATAAGGCCATAAACATGTTTGTCTGAGTCTTCTATCAAAAGTTACAGCTATTTCTATGAAGTTGTACAAAAACGCTTTCTTTCGCCAAGACAGTGCGTTTCTCACTGTTACATGCATTTGAATGGGGAACTCGACCGAAACAAAGTATAGGTTTTCATTATGTGAATAACTTGGAAATCTTAGCTCAAACAGCTGCAAAACCTGTTTTCCCAGCACGGAGACCTTGAGTTCTATAAGATAAAGCCATAAACATGTTTGTCTGAGTCTTCTATCAAAAGTTACAGCTATTTCTATGAAGTTGTACAAAAACGCTTTCTTTCGCCAAGACAGTGCGTTTCTCACTGTTACATGCATTTGAATGGGGAACTCGACCGAAACAAAGTATAGGTTTTCATTATGTGAATAACTTGGAAATCTTAGCTCAAACAGCTGCAAAACCTGTTTGCCCAGCACGGGAACCTTGAGTTCTATAAGATAAAGCCATAAACATGTGTATCCGAGTCTTCTATCAAAAGTTACAGCTATTCATATGAAGTTGTACAAAAACGCTTTCTTTCGCCAAGACAGTGCGTTTCTCACTGTTACATGCATTTGAATGGGGAACTCGACCGAAACAAAGTATAGGTTTTCATTATGTGAATAATTTGGAAATCTTAGCTTAAACAGCTGCAAAACCTGTTTGTCCAGCACGGGAACCTTGAGTTCTATAAGATAAAGCCATAAACATGTTTGTCTGAGTCTTCTATCAAAAGTTACAGCTATTTCTATGAAGTTGTACAAAAACGCTTTCTTTTGCCAAGACAGTGCGTTTCTCACTGTTACATGCATTTGAATGGGGAACTCGACCGAAACAAAGTATAGGTTTTCATTATGTGAATAACTTGGAAATCTTAGCTCAAACAGCTGCAAAACCTGTTTTCCCAGCACGGAGACCTTGAGTTCTATAATATAAGGCCATAAACATGTTTGTCTGAGTCTTCTATCAAAAGTTACAGCTATTTCTATGAAGTTGTACAAAAACGCTTTCTTTCGCCAAGACAGTGCGTTTCTCACTGTTACATGCATTTTGAATGGGGAACTCGACCGAAACAAAGTATAGGTTTTCATTATGTGAATAACTTGGAAATCTTAGCTCAAACAGCTGCAAAACCTGTTTTCCCAGCACGGAGACCTTGAGTTCTATAATATAAGGCCATAAACATGTTTGTCTGAGTCTTCTATCAAAAGTTACAGCTATTTCTATGAAGTTGTACAAAAACGCTTTCTTTCGCCAAGACAGTGCGTTTCTCACTGTTACATGCATTTGAATGGGGAACTCGACCGAAACAAAGTATAGGTTTTCATTATGTGAATAACTTGGAAATCTTAGCTCAAACAGCTGCAAAACCTGTTTTCCCAGCACGGGAACCTTGAGTTCTATAAGATAAAGCCATAAACATGTGTATCCGAGTCTTCTATCAAAAGTTACAGCTATTCATATGAAGTTGTACAAAAACGCTTTCTTTCGCCAAGACAGTGCGTTTCTCACTGTTACATGCATTTGAATGGGGAACTCGACCGAAACAAAGTATAGGTTTTCATTATGTGAATAATTTGGAAATCTTAGCTCAAACAGCTGCAAAACCTGTTTGTCCAGCACGGGAACCTTGAGTTCTATAAGATAAAGCCATAAACATGTTTGTCTGAGTCTTCTATCAAAAGTTACAGCTATTTCTATGAAGTTGTACAAAAACGCTTTCTTTTGCCAAGACAGTGCGTTTCTCACTGTTACATGCATTTGAATGGGGAACTCGACCGAAACAAAGTATAGGTTTTCATTATGTGAATAACTTGGAAATCTTAGCTCAAACAGCTGCAAAACCTGTTTTCCCAGCACGGGAACCTTGAGTTCTATAAGATAAAGCCATAAACATGTGTATCCGAGTCTTCTATCAAAAGTTACAGCTATTCATATGAAGTTGTACAAAAACGCTTTCTTTCGCCAAGACAGTGCGTTTCTCACTGTTACATGCATTTGAATGGGGAACTCGACCGAAACAAAGTATAGGTTTTCATTATGTGAATAACTTGGAAATCTTAGCTCAAACAGCTGCAAAACCTGTTTTCCCAGCACGGAGACCTTGAGTTCTATAATATAAGGCCATAAACATGTTTGTCTGAGTCTTCTATCAAAAGTTACAGCTATTTCTATGAAGTTGTACAAAAACGCTTTCTTTCGCCAAGACAGTGCGTTTCTCACTGTTACATGCATTTGAATGGGGAACTCGACCGAAACAAAGTATAGGTTTTCATTATGTGAATAATTTGGAAATCTTAGCTCAAACAGCTGCAAAACCTGTTTGTCCAGCACGGGAACCTTGAGTTCTATAAGATAAAGCCATAAACATGTTTGTCTGCGTCTTCTATCAAAAGTTACAGCTATTTCTATGAAGTTGTACAAAAACGCTTTCTTTTGCCAAGACAGTGCGTTTCTCACTGTTACATGCATTTGAATGGGGAACTCGACCGAAACAAAGTATAGGTTTTCATTATGTGAATAACTTGGAAATCTTAGCTCAAACAGCTGCAAAACCTGTTTTCCCAGCACGGGAACCTTGAGTTCTATAAGATAAAGCCATAAACATGTGTATCCGAGGCTTCTATCAAAAGTTACAGCTATTTCTATGAAGTTGTACAAAAACGCTTTCTTTCGCCAAGACAGTGCGTTTCTCACTGTTACATGCATTTGAATGGGGAACTCGACCGAAACAAAGTATAGGTTTTCATTATGTGAATAACTTGGAAATCTTAGCTCAAACAGCTGCAAAACCTGTTTTCCCAGCACGGAGACCTTGAGTTCTATAATATAAGGCCATAAACATGTTTGTCTGAGTCTTCTATCAAAAGTTACAGCTATTTCTATGAAGTTGTACAAAAACGCTTTCTTTTGCCAAGACAGTGCGTTTCTCACTGTTACATGCATTTGAATGGGGAACTCGACCGAAACAAAGTATAGGTTTTCATTATGTGAATAACTTGGAAATCTTAGCTCAAACAGCTGCAAAACCTGTTTGCCCAGCACGGGAACCTTGAGTTCTATAAGATAAAGCCATAAACATGTGTATCCGAGTCTTCTATCAAAAGTTACAGCTATTCATATGAAGTTGTACAAAAACCCTTTCTTTCGCCAAGACAGTGCGTTTCTCACTGTTACATGCATTTGAATGGGGAACTCGACCGAAACAAAGTATAGGTTTTCATTATGTGAATAATTTGGAAATCTTAGCTCAAACAGCTGCAAAACCTGTTTGTCCAGCACGGGAACCTTGAGTTCTATAAGATAAAGCCATAAACATGTTTGTCTGCGTCTTCTATCAAAAGTTACAGCTATTTCTATGAAGTTGTACAAAAACGCTTTCTTTTGCCAAGACAGTGCGTTTCTCACTGTTACATGCATTTGAATGGGGAACTCGACCGAAACAAAGTATAGGTTTTCATTATGTGAATAACTTGGAAATCTTAGCTCAAACAGCTGCAAAACCTGTTTTCCCAGCACGGGAACCTTGAGTTCTATAAGATAAAGCCATAAACATGTGTATCCGAGGCTTCTATCAAAAGTTACAGCTATTTCTATGAAGTTGTACAAAAACGCTTTCTTTCGCCAAGACAGTGCGTTTCTCACTGTTACATGCATTTGAATGGGGAACTCGACCGAAACAAAGTATAGGTTTTCATTATGTGAATAACTTGGAAATCTTAGCTCAAACAGCTGCAAAACCTGTTTTCCCAGCACGGAGACCTTGAGTTCTATAATATAAGGCCATAAACATGTTTGTCTGAGTCTTCTATCAAAAGTTACAGCTATTTCTATGAAGTTGTACAAAAACGCTTTCTTTTGCCAAGACAGTGCGTTTCTCACTGTTACATGCATTTGAATGGGGAACTCGACCGAAACAAAGTATAGGTTTTCATTATGTGAATAACTTGGAAATCTTAGCTCAAACAGCTGCAAAACCTGTTTGCCCAGCACGGGAACCTTGAGTTCTATAAGATAAAGCCATAAACATGTGTATCCGAGTCTTCTATCAAAAGTTACAGCTATTCATATGAAGTTGTACAAAAACCCTTTCTTTCGCCAAGACAGTGCGTTTCTCACTGTTACATGCATTTGAATGGGGAACTCGACCGAAACAAAGTATAGGTTTTCATTATGTGAATAACTTGGAAATCTTAGCTCAAACAGCTGCAAAACCTGTTTGCCCAGCACGGGAACCTTGAGTTCTATAAGATAAAGCCATAAACATGTGTATCCGAGGCTTCTATCAAAAGTTACAGCTATTTCTATGAAGTTGTACAAAAACGCTTTCTTTCGCCAAGACAGTGCGTTTCTCACTGTTACATGCATTTGAATGGGGAACTCGACCGAAACAAAGTATAGGTTTTCATTATGTGAATAACTTGGAAATCTTAGCTCAAACAGCTGCAAAACCTGTTTGCCCAGCACGGGAACCTTGAGTTCTATAAGATAAAGCCATAAACATGTGTATCCGAGGCTTCTATCAAAAGTTACAGCTATTCATATGAAGTTGTACAAAAACGCTTTCTTTCGCCAAGACAGTGCGTTTCTCACTGTTACATGCATTTGAATGGGGAACTCCACCGAAACAAAGTATAGGTTTTCATTATGTGAATAACTTGGAAATCTTAGCTCAAACAGCTGCAAAACCTGTTTTCCCAGCACGGGAACCTTGAGTTCTATAAGATAAAGCCATAAACATGTGTATCCGAGTCTTCTATCAAAAGTTACAGCTATTCATATGAAGTTGTACAAAAACGCTTTCTTTCGCCAAGACAGTGCGTTTCTCACTGTTACATGCATTTGAATGGGGAACTCGACCGAAACAAAGTATAGGTTTTCATTATGTGAATAATTTGGAAATCTTAGCTTAAACAGCTGCAAAACCTGTTTGTCCAGCACGGGAACCTTGAGTTCTATAAGATAAAGCCATAAACATGTTTGTCTGAGTCTTCTATCAAAAGTTACAGCTATTTCTATGAAGTTGTACAAAAACGCTTTCTTTTGCCAAGACAGTGCGTTTCTCACTGTTACATGCATTTGAATGGGGAACTCCACCGAAACAAAGTATAGGTTTTCATTATGTGAATAACTTGGAAATCTTAGCTCAAACAGCTGCAAAACCTGTTTTCCCAGCACGGGAACCTTGAGTTCTATAAGATAAAGCCATAAACATGTGTATCCGAGTCTTCTATCAAAAGTTACAGCTATTCATATGAAGTTGTACAAAAACGCTTTCTTTCGCCAAGACAGTGCGTTTCTCACTGTTACATGCATTTGAATGGGGAACTCGACCGAAACAAAGTATAGGTTTTCATTATGTGAATAATTTGGAAATCTTAGCTTAAACAGCTGCAAAACCTGTTTGTCCAGCACGGGAACCTTGAGTTCTATAAGATAAAGCCATAAACATGTTTGTCTGAGTCTTCTATCAAAAGTTACAGCTATTTCTATGAAGTTGTACAAAAACGCTTTCTTTTGCCAAGACAGTGCGTTTCTCACTGTTACATGCATTTGAATGGGGAACTCGACCGAAACAAAGTATAGGTTTTCATTATGTGAATAACTTGGAAATCTTAGCTCAAACAGCTGCAAAACCTGTTTTCCCAGCACGGAGACCTTGAGTTCTATAATATAAGGCCATAAACATGTTTGTCTGAGTCTTCTATCAAAAGTTACAGCTATTTCTATGAAGTTGTACAAAAACGCTTTCTTTCGCCAAGACAGTGCGTTTCTCACTGTTACATGCATTTGAATGGGGAACTCGACCGAAACAAAGTATAGGTTTTCATTATGTGAATAACTTGGAAATCTTAGCTCAAACAGCTGCAAAACCTGTTTTCCCAGCACGGAGACCTTGAGTTCTATAATATAAGGCCATAAACATGTTTGTCTGAGTCTTCTATCAAAAGTTACAGCTATTTCTATGAAGTTGTACAAAAACGCTTTCTTTCGCCAAGACAGTGCGTTTCTCACTGTTACATGCATTTGAATGGGGAACTCGACCGAAACAAAGTATAGGTTTTCATTATGTGAATAACTTGGAAATCTTAGCTCAAACAGCTGCAAAACCTGTTTGCCCAGCACGGGAACCTTGAGTTCTATAAGATAAAGCCATAAACATGTGTATCCGAGGCTTCTATCAAAAGTTACAGCTATTTCTATGAAGTTGTACAAAAACGCTTTCTTTCGCCAAGACAGTGCGTTTCTCACTGTTACATGCATTTGAATGGGGAACTCGACCGAAACAAAGTATAGGTTTTCATTATGTGAATAACTTGGAAATCTTAGCTCAAACAGCTGCAAAACCTGTTTGCCCAGCACGGGAACCTTGAGTTCTATAAGATAAAGCCATAAACATGTGTATCCGAGGCTTCTATCAAAAGTTACAGCTATTCATATGAAGTTGTACAAAAACGCTTTCTTTCGCCAAGACAGTGCGTTTCTCACTGTTACATGCATTTGAATGGGGAACTCCACCGAAACAAAGTATAGGTTTTCATTATGTGAATAACTTGGAAATCTTAGCTCAAACAGCTGCAAAAC
The DNA here is from genome assembly GCF_041146795.1 of Maylandia zebra. Taxonomy (NCBI): domain Eukaryota; kingdom Metazoa; phylum Chordata; class Actinopteri; order Cichliformes; family Cichlidae; genus Maylandia; species Maylandia zebra. The sequence goes on along the minus strand of NC_135174.1, from coordinate 3,551,064 downwards.
CTGTTTTCCCAGCACGGGAACCTTGAGTTCTATAAGATAAAGCCATAAACATGTGTATCCGAGTCTTCTATCAAAAGTTACAGCTATTCATATGAAGTTGTACAAAAACGCTTTCTTTCGCCAAGACAGTGCGTTTCTCACTGTTACATGCATTTGAATGGGGAACTCGACCGAAACAAAGTATAGGTTTTCATTATGTGAATAATTTGGAAATCTTAGCTTAAACAGCTGCAAAACCTGTTTGTCCAGCACGGGAACCTTGAGTTCTATAAGATAAAGCCATAAACATGTTTGTCTGAGTCTTCTATCAAAAGTTACAGCTATTTCTATGAAGTTGTACAAAAACGCTTTCTTTTGCCAAGACAGTGCGTTTCTCACTGTTACATGCATTTGAATGGGGAACTCGACCGAAACAAAGTATAGGTTTTCATTATGTGAATAACTTGGAAATCTTAGCTCAAACAGCTGCAAAACCTGTTTTCCCAGCACGGAGACCTTGAGTTCTATAATATAAGGCCATAAACATGTTTGTCTGAGTCTTCTATCAAAAGTTACAGCTATTTCTATGAAGTTGTACAAAAACGCTTTCTTTCGCCAAGACAGTGCGTTTCTCACTGTTACATGCATTTGAATGGGGAACTCGACCGAAACAAAGTATAGGTTTTCATTATGTGAATAACTTGGAAATCTTAGCTCAAACAGCTGCAAAACCTGTTTGCCCAGCACGGGAACCTTGAGTTCTATAAGATAAAGCCATAAACATGTGTATCCGAGTCTTCTATCAAAAGTTACAGCTATTCATATGAAGTTGTACAAAAACCCTTTCTTTCGCCAAGACAGTGCGTTTCTCACTGTTACATGCATTTGAATGGGGAACTCGACCGAAACAAAGTATAGGTTTTCATTATGTGAATAACTTGGAAATCTTAGCTCAAACAGCTGCAAAACCTGTTTTCCCAGCACGGAGACCTTGAGTTCTATAATATAAGGCCATAAACATGTTTGTCTGAGTCTTCTATCAAAAGTTACAGCTATTTCTATGAAGTTGTACAAAAACGCTTTCTTTCGCCAAGACAGTGCGTTTCTCACTGTTACATGCATTTGAATGGGGAACTCGACCGAAACAAAGTATAGGTTTTCATTATGTGAATAACTTGGAAATCTTAGCTCAAACAGCTGCAAAACCTGTTTGCCCAGCACGGGAACCTTGAGTTCTATAAGATAAAGCCATAAACATGTGTATCCGAGGCTTCTATCAAAAGTTACAGCTATTTCTATGAAGTTGTACAAAAACGCTTTCTTTCGCCAAGACAGTGCGTTTCTCACTGTTACATGCATTTGAATGGGGAACTCGACCGAAACAAAGTATAGGTTTTCATTATGTGAATAACTTGGAAATCTTAGCTCAAACAGCTGCAAAACCTGTTTGCCCAGCACGGGAACCTTGAGTTCTATAAGATAAAGCCATAAACATGTGTATCCGAGGCTTCTATCAAAAGTTACAGCTATTCATATGAAGTTGTACAAAAACGCTTTCTTTCGCCAAGACAGTGCGTTTCTCACTGTTACATGCATTTGAATGGGGAACTCGACCGAAACAAAGTATAGGTTTTCATTATGTGAATAACTTGGAAATCTTAGCTCAAACAGCTGCAAAACCTGTTTGCCCAGCACGGGAACCTTGAGTTCTATAAGATAAAGCCATAAACATGTGTATCCGAGTCTTCTATCAAAAGTTACAGCTATTCATATGAAGTTGTACAAAAACCCTTTCTTTCGCCAAGACAGTGCGTTTCTCACTGTTACATGCATTTGAATGGGGAACTCGACCGAAACAAAGTATAGGTTTTCATTATGTGAATAACTTGGAAATCTTAGCTCAAACAGCTGCAAAACCTGTTTTCCCAGCACGGAGACCTTGAGTTCTATAATATAAGGCCATAAACATGTTTGTCTGAGTCTTCTATCAAAAGTTACAGCTATTTCTATGAAGTTGTACAAAAACGCTTTCTTTCGCCAAGACAGTGCGTTTCTCACTGTTACATGCATTTGAATGGGGAACTCGACCGAAACAAAGTATAGGTTTTCATTATGTGAATAACTTGGAAATCTTAGCTCAAACAGCTGCAAAACCTGTTTGCCCAGCACGGGAACCTTGAGTTCTATAAGATAAAGCCATAAACATGTGTATCCGAGGCTTCTATCAAAAGTTACAGCTATTTCTATGAAGTTGTACAAAAACGCTTTCTTTCGCCAAGACAGTGCGTTTCTCACTGTTACATGCATTTGAATGGGGAACTCGACCGAAACAAAGTATAGGTTTTCATTATGTGAATAACTTGGAAATCTTAGCTCAAACAGCTGCAAAACCTGTTTGCCCAGCACGGGAACCTTGAGTTCTATAAGATAAAGCCATAAACATGTGTATCCGAGGCTTCTATCAAAAGTTACAGCTATTCATATGAAGTTGTACAAAAACGCTTTCTTTCGCCAAGACAGTGCGTTTCTCACTGTTACATGCATTTGAATGGGGAACTCGACCGAAACAAAGTATAGGTTTTCATTATGTGAATAACTTGGAAATCTTAGCTCAAACAGCTGCAAAACCTGTTTGCCCAGCACGGAGACCTTGAGTTCTATAATATAAGGCCATAAACATGTTTGTCTGAGTCTTCTATCAAAAGTTACAGCTATTTCTATGAAGTTGTACAAAAACGCTTTCTTTCGCCAAGACAGTGCGTTTCTCACTGTTACATGCATTTGAATGGGGAACTCGACCGAAACAAAGTATAGGTTTTCATTATGTGAATAA